>NC_137270.1:25834592-27129592 GCF_053477335.1 Acartia tonsa
CCCGGTTCGGCTTGGCCATAAATACCCGACAGTTTTAAAACCTGGCTCGGTTTCGGTTTTTATTACCCGGTTTTAACTTTTCAACCAATAAAAATAACAGTTTACGTCATTAGTAAGGGTTTGAGCCACCCTAATAACCCTAGTAATCTCTATAGGTGTCACCAAATAGTTTTATGCTCGTTTTCTGATATGTAACACTCAAATTTTATATGTTCTTTTTTTGTAGTGTGTGTCTTTTAAAACTTCGAGCAACGGGTTTTTTTACCCGAAAACGGCAGCACCTATAGCCGAAACACTAAATTTGAAATAAATCGCTTGGTATTATACTTGTAGCTCTATAGATTACATGAGGTTGTGTAGTTTTCAATTTTGGATCATATCAAAGTTCTAAAAAGTGTTCATCTCACTTTGGGCGTTCAAAAATTACATTTTTCGATTTTTGGTCGAAATAACCGGGTTTTTACAGCAAAACCGGGTTTTAACGCTGGCGGAAACCGCCCAAAAGGGGTCATAATGCCTGGTTGGTATTTATGGCCGAGCCGAACCGGTTTTTTTTGCAACTTTCCTGTGCACGCCACTAGAGCAAAACAAAAAAATACGAATTCTGTTTTGACCATTATAAAGCTTCCCTGAGATTTTCAGCTCGATCGGCCCATAAAAGTGGCGTTTGGCACTAATGGGTTAATGTAAAGGCTTTAGAGTTAATTAATTGCCAGCTAATAGACGTAAAATATCCTACCAATGTGTAGCGTAACTTGAATAGAAAAGGATGTAATATCAACAATAATACCCTACTAACAAGTAACGAATAGTGAACTAAACTTGTATATTATGGATGAAATAACAACACAAAAAATATCATTCTAATGTGCTGCATTGTGAACTAAACTTGCATACAAATATGTAATTGAAACACACAAAAATAACCTACATATTAGTAGCGCATAGTGAAATAAACTTGCATACAAAAGGATGTTATAACAACAAACAAAGATATCCTACTAATGTGTAGCGCATTGTGAACTAGACTTGCGTACAAAAGGATGTAATATCAACACACAAAATTTCAATCCAATGGATAGAGCATAGTGAACTAAACTTAAATACAAACAGATGTTAACAACAATACACAAAAATATCCAACTAATGAGTAGCGCATAGTGACCTAAACTTGCATACAAAATGATGTAAATTTAGCAACACATAAAATATTCTACTAATGTGTAGCGCATAGTGAAATAAGCTTGCCATAAAAAATATCCTACCAATGAGTAGCGCATAGTGAACTAAACTGGCATACAAAAGGATGTAATAGCAACACACAAAAAGTCGACATCAATAAAAACAACAAGGGTAACAATATCCATTTGTTGAAATTGCGTAATTATAGTGCACTGTTGTTTATTCCGAAATCAGGGCAAACTATGAGCGCCTGGCTAGAGAAAACAAGCGCAAAAGCGCCCTTTTCTGCGTATTTATGTGTGCTACGTGAAAACAGGTGCCAAAAGAATTAATAGTTAATGTTGTGTGTACATTTACTGGTCTGAACATAGTTTAAGTGTGTGAATAATGAACAATGATCTTATATATTATGGCAAAGTTGAAAGCTAATGTTTTACCAAAGGGTCAGACATACACCATTGTTAACACTTGACTGAGAAGTAACACGTTTGTTGTTCGGCGGCAACAGCTGTACTTGGCTGCTGTTTTGTGAAACTACTGCAATCAGCGCTTGGCGGAAAAAGGCGGCGGATTATCACGAAATTTTAATATTTAATGTAGCCATATCAGAAAAGCTTAAGTTTCAAAATTTGAAGTCTCTAAGTCAAAAATAGCGGTCACAGGAGCCATTTAAAGTTTGCTGGAGCCTGGAGGATCAGGACCTCTAGGATTGTACCTGGAACCTGAAATTGACTTGAACACCTATATTCCATATAAGGATGTACTACTATAGGATATTTTGGTAACATAATATACTTTGTTTAAGTCCAAAAAATATTTTTGCTTTTTACCTGGATGTTTCACAAGAAAAAAATACCTAAAAATGGCATATATCCTAACCTCTGAGCAATCAAAAGGAAGCTGTATATATTGTGACAGGTTTATATGAAAATAAAATTATATTTTATGCCTAACTGCAAATATTACCCTTAATTTCTTCTTTCAAAAATAGTTATAAAGTTTTTTGTCTGGTCGTCAGCAGTTTTAGGACATAGGATAAATTTTAAATCATCAAGAGATTTATTATATCTATAAAAATCAGGTGCAGATTTTCGCTTCGGTCTCAGATAAAAAATGTCCAAAATTGACCCACCCTAATGGACTTTTTAAGGACTTGCTTCGCTTATAATATTGTACTTTGTTGTCCCATGAACAAATATACCAAAAAATCAGATCAATCGGATAATAAGATAACATAAAAATTTGCTGTTAAAAAAGTAAAAAAACTAACATGTTTAAAATGGACGTACGGACATTCTGGTAATGATTATATAGTTGCTACGCTTTTAAAATCGTGCCTAACTACTACAGGAATCACCATACATACAACACTCCTTAATTAACGAAAAAAGCTATCCGTTCCGGACGGACGGACCGACCCTAATCATAGAAAAGCTTTGCTTTTAAAAATAGGAAATGAGAAACATACAGTTGCTGTTTGGGATACATGGAAAGGTCTTGTATATAAATTTATCGTCCATTGTCTTATCCCCTAGTATCCCTGGTTTTAATATGAATTCTTTAAATTTGTTTCTAATATAAATAAAACTTAAAAATTATTTTTATGTAATTTCAAAATTGTTGTGTTGAACGATTCATTAGGTCTTGTGTTTGTATAATTATCAAATTCTAATATGCAAATTGTCACAATATATAAAGATGAAAAAACTGCCTTCACCTGTATCAAAAGAATGTTCTAATTTCATATATTTGAAAACCTTCAAAGTTTAAAATCAAATTTGCCATTTGACTACGTATATTTAGCAATTTTAGATAAATAGAAGATAATAGTTATTTCTCGCATCGTATTATAAACGGCTTTCCGCGGATATAGAATGTACAATTATAAGATTAAAACTAGTTTTTTTAGCCCCGAGGTGCCAAAAGCACCAACTAAAAAATGGTTTTAATCTTATGATTGTACATTTTTTATATTCGTAGAAGGCTGAATATAATTCGATGCTAGGCATAGTTTTTTCGTATTTATGAGAACCGGTTCCTATCCACCGGATTCAAATGAATACGAGAAAAAAATTTACAATCCATTTGCAGAATATGCTTCTTATTCCTTCTAACTTAAATCCAAACCAATTCTTGCTTTCCTAAAATAAAATAAAGAAGTTATCTTAAATAGAAGCTAAGAAACAGATTTTCAAGAATGGATTTTCCTTTTTTCCTTTTCAGAGATTGTTTAAAATCTAAAGTGAAAAGTAAAGTTATTCTCAAATAAAGAAAAAATAAATAGAATTATTTTCTATTTTCCCCGAATAAATAAAAGGATAGGTAAGTAAATAAAAGAAAATTTAATCTTTATCTAACAACTAACTTTTCGACAACAGTATTCAGGAATAAACACTGATTAATCAAGGGACAGGGCATTTCTCCTTCTTGCTTCATCATATCAAGTGTTTAAAAAAACAAGTATTTAACTATTTTAAGTTCTTGGATATATTTGATTCTTTGGCTAATACAAGCAGCTACGCCCCTTAAAGGAAGGCTTTAGGGGGTAGGATGAAAGTTGAATCTCTACCAAAATTTTTGTTTTAAAAAGAGAAAAAAGAAAATAATTTTTTGGGGTAGGAAGGGTCATTTTTTGAGGGGTCCTTTTAAAATATCAATATTGAAGAGAGACAGAAATTTAGATTTCAGTCATTTCAGAATCTTTATTGGCATATTCTATCAAAGTGTTTATTTTTTTTTTAAATTAATTAAGAATAAGTGGGATAGTTTGTTAGGTTAGGTGAGTATTTTGTAGCCCTGTTGATTGGAGCACCGTACAAGTACAGGCATATTGAATAACCACCACCCCCCTTTCTTTTTTCTTGATTTTTATCAAAATATGGAGGGCTTAGTGTTTGATAGGCGCTTTGAGGAATAGTTATTTTTTTTACAAAACATGAATGTGTTTAAATTTCTGACTTTAGGAAAGGTATATGGAAAGTGTAAATGTCAATGTAAATCTTCAGGTTTAATTTCAAGCCTTTCCAAACACACATACACTCACACACATGCACACACACACACACACAGGAGTGTAGGAATTCTACATGACTTTTAAACGATACATAGATGATATGACTACATCCAAAAAAGGCTAAGCACAAAAATCATGAATGGAGAATTGGACAAAGTGCACTAGTGAGTTATAGAGCAGAAATTCAACTGTCATAAAAAAAATAAAGAGAGAAATTATGCAAAACAAAATTCAATGAAAATCGCAAAGCCATTAAAAAGTCCTTTGAAACATGACCGACAGACAGACGGACAAAACAATGTATAGGCTTGATGCACATATGTAATATGAACCTTCGCTGAAAATTTCGACTTCAATAAAAGCCGAGAAAATCAAATTTCTCCCATAGCGTTACGGAGAACACAGTAATAGTGTCTGACTGATTATGACGTAACAAAAAAAATTAGCCAATGAGAGGCCGTTATTGACCAATGGTAAAATTTATAGTGGCCTCTCATTGGCTAATTTTTTTTGTTACGTCATAATCAGTCAGACACTATTACTGTGTTCCGTTACGGACTGTCGGACTAAGTTTCTGACGAATAGACAAAGTAAATAATAGAGAAGAATCGGTACTCAAAACATAAACAAAATTTTTTGTGACATTTCCCTTTATTCTAATTTGACCTGAGAATGGTTTAGATAAAGAAAAGGTAGAGAGAGAATAAACAGGAACATATAATCCAAATCAAAGGAGCGTAGCAATAACAAATCGAATCTTACTGTAGACAGCTTTCCGCGGTTATTAAAAAGAAAATTATAAGTTTTGTTAGCCCCGAGAGGTATTAATTTTATGATGTTTATTTCAATATTTGTGGGAAAATGTCTGTAATACGATGCAATAAATAATTTTTCAGTATTGCTAAGAACCGGTTTTTTTTCAGCAAATATTAATCAGTTTCGAAGCCATACTGGAAATAATATTTAAAATGAGGAAGGGAGTAGATAATTTACTCTCAGTTTATTTTTTTACTTGAAATTAATAGAAATCTTCAATTCGTTGGATTAAAACCTTGTCATGCATGTACGGACAGACGTACAGACCCTAATTACAGATAAGCTTCGCTTTCAATAAGAAAGGAGAAAGAAAATTTTAAAATTGAATATACTTGAAAATTTGTACTTTTGTTTTCCTTTTAAAATCATTCAATCTAGCATGATAAAGTCGTCCTATCAGTGAAAAACAGATTTGATGAATTTTAATTTCTCGTATTCATTCGAATCCGGAGGATAGGAACCGGTTCTCATCCATACGAAAAAACTATGTCTAGCATCGTATTATATCCAGCTTTCTACGAATATAATAATGTACAATCATAAGATTAAAACTAGTTTTAATCTTATAATTGTACATTCTATATCCGCGGAAAGCCGTTTATAATACGATGCGAGAAATAACTATTCCAATTTTCAATTTGCAGTTTCCGCGGTGTTTCCTCATCCTCTCTCAATATTTACTAATAGCTAAAAAAGCTTTAAATTAAAAAAATATAAATTTTGAAAATTAAAATCTTGAATGTTTAAATCATGTGTTCAAAATTTTGAAAGTTTTAAGCTTTTTTAGCTAGTAGTAAATATTGAGATAGGATGAGGAAACACCGCAGAAACTGCGTACTCATTTGGTAATTTTCAGCACATCTGAAAAACATGTACTGATTCTAGCAATCAACATCAATAAATGGCTGAAAAGCTCCTATAACGACATGTCTATGATATTGCTTAAATTTTTAAGTCAGGCAAGGAGGGGACAGTATATTTTAGTTAATACTTGTATCAAAAGTGCGTAAATTTTTTTTTCTTTTCTTTAAAATCTAAAAAAAAAATTGGATTATCGAACTCAATTTCCCCCTCTTCAAGTGCCCCTAGAGTCCTCCATGGGCGTAGCCGCTAGTAATTATATAAAATTGGTAAAGAAATTATTTTCAAAGGCTACAAGCAATTTTTTATAATAAACCTTTTTGTTAACAATATTGATCTTCTTTATACAAATATAGTAATTGTATATAAAAGCACACCTATCTTGAACCAAATATCGTATTTTGCTTGCAAAATAGTTTATGAATTTGGGTTTTGATTAATTACAAGTTAATTTTCACTAGGGGACATTTGGCTATTTATGAACTAGTCCCCAATTCTTATAGCATATTCTTATTTCTTGGCCCATCAACTTTAGGGAATTTTATTGAATTTTGATTGGTTGGTACAATAATGGAGTGCCCAAACGTTTAAACCACTAATTGTAATCTAAAATGTTTTACTCATGTTTTACCTTTCAAGTAATGTGATGAAAAGAAATGCAGCAGGATAATTATACAAAACAAGCCAAAATCTCAAAGTATCTGAATTTATCTAAAGTAATAATCTTCAGGAAGGAGCAGTTAGGTAATAAATTAAATGAAATGATTATATTTTTAGGACTTATACTTGTTTAGCAGATGTGTGTTTACTAGGTTCATATAATTTAATTGAAGCAATATTCGGCATTGAGTCCAAACGACAGCGACCGCAGCTACTATAAGCAGCTCGTTTAGCAGCGAAGAATGATAATCAGTTGCTATCAGTTTGGCAGCATTATATTTACCTAATCAAATAAACAAACAATGTAGCTTATATACAGTAAATACAGAGATAGGTGAATAGTAAGCGGCTATAAATAGATTTGGAAGTTGGTTGGGTGGTTCTGTGATGAGAGGGGTGTTGGCTGGTTGATGAAGGGGGTGTTAGCTGGTTCACCTGGCTGGTGGTGTCCAAAGGAGGTGAAGGTAGAGAGGAAGGCCGGGGCAGTTGGAAGGGGCATGGGGGGCCCCGCATCCCCCCTCCCTCTTACTGTGGTCAACAAACAAGCGGTCATAAAGATGGGTAGATATCTCACAGGTGCGTGTCTAAAGAAGGCGTCTTAACTTTTTTTATAGCAATAACTTATTTGAATTTCAGCTGTGGTTGGGGGTCAACAAGAAGTAGAATTGACAACCTCTTTATCTGCCCTTCCCATCCTCTACCCTAAAAAATATTATTTTAGATTTATTTTGTTGGTTTTTTAGGTAAAGAATATTTGTCCTCTTTTTACTTAGGAGTTAAATTAGCATATAGTGGTAATATATTAGGGTCCTTTTTAAATAGATGAGATATTTATCATATTTACTGTTCATAATAGTAAACTCAGTGTTCAGTTTAGTAATCATGGGTTTGGTAAATAAGAAACACAATTTCATACAAAAATACTTTCTTGCTTTAATGAAGGTTAAAACATTAATACAAATAATAATAATACTATAATTGATAATTCATGATGAAATTAAAACAAAGATAGTCTTGTCAACTGAAACCAACATCTTAATTAATTTTAAAAAAGTATATGTAATTTTTGCCAATTTTGGGGTACATTCTTAGGAATAATTAAGGAAGTCCAGAGCGTAAGAAGGGGACATTGTGCTGTTTATTACACTTTTCCACAAAGTTTTATAATAACATTTTCTTAATTGTTAGTCAAAAACTTTTGGGACTTTTTAAAATTTTGATTGGTAGATTGTCCAAATGTGTAAAATACTAATTGTAATCAAATGAAGGAGTAATTTTGTTTATCATTGTTGGGTATATAAAATCAATTTATCAGGTTTTATCTTATGTTACATATTTAAACTTTATAGGTATGCCTGATTCCAGCAAAGCAAGAACCTTTTGAAAATATTGAATTTAGGTAATATGTTTATCAACCTTATAACTGTTCTTTTTATCTAATAAAGAACACAGATAATCTTTTTAATGTCTTTAGAATTTATATATTAAATATTAAATTTTCAGGATTTTATCATGGAAGAGCCTTATTTGTTTGCTGCTTTGGACTTTACCATTTGGTGGAGCCAGTATCTTTACATTCTACATGTCATTTAATGCATGTACTTTTAAAGATTCTCCTATTCCTACTATAAATTTAGGTATAATCAAACATTAGAATAAGCAAAGCTACTTTACTTATATCAGCTTAAATAAAATAATATCCTTGAACTAAAATCTAAAGAATTGTGGTTGTTAAATATGTCCAAAGAATATTTTCATTTTAAGTGTAGTATGTAAATTATTATTACTGTGCAAATTATAAAGAAAAGGTCATTTTTTTAGCGCTGTACAAGTTCATTTCTACATGTGTGTATCCTTTTGGAATGGCTTGTCTACTTTCTAAAACTTCAAGTCTAAATCTTTTCAGAAGGTAATCACCACTCTTTTTTTATTTACTTTTTACTCAAGGAAACGAGCGGTATCATAAACATGTTTACACTTTCAAATAATGCCTTTAAACCTTAAATCCTATTTCTACTGTCCCCCCCCCCCCCACCCTCCCACAAAAGAAAACACTGTGTTATTTGAGAGAAAATGTACAGAAAGAAAGAGTCTAAAAAAGGAAATACCACTATCTTTCATAGATGTTAAAATAATATTAAAATTACTTTAAAGTAAGTTAATAATATAACATTAAATATGTATATAGTATAAGTTTTTATATGTTCTAAATCCAAACATTGATATCTTGTAAATATACCAGTGGTAACATGTTTTCTGGATGGCTTGAAGTATTATATTTGGCTGCAGTTTGCATTTTACCCATGATTGGAGTAAATATCAGGTCACATTTTTACAATTATTGGATTTGATTAAAGCTTAATGAAAAATTACATTTTACTAATTTAGTTTATCTTGGATTCTATATATTGCTTTACATTTAATTTGGGGAATTTTTAAAAATTAATAAAACATTTATTCCTTTTAAACTAAGTTATAAAATATCAAAAATATAAAAGCCTAAGCCTAATTCATAAACTATACATATTTTCTAGGCACATGATACTAAATAATTTTGATTGGTGGGATTTACTTGATGATTGTATCATGACTATACTCAGAAACTTTAATACTTTCAATTCAGGTAGAACTTTACAATTTATTGAAAGTAACTAAAATTGACCATTGAAACAATTAAAATTACCACTTTGATCATCTAATGGCTAAAATATGTAGTGTAATTTAACAATGGTAGAATTTTTATTTACTAATAGATTATATATTTTTTATAGTTCTGGTAATTACATGGATATCAAAAAGTTTCACCAATGAATGGAAAAGAAACAGCCAATCCACTCCAGACCTTAGGAAAATATGCCTTTTCATACGCTATTTGAAAATGCACGTTTGAGTATATAAAGTATTTCCATCTCTATGTTTGCAAAAACCCTGTAAGAGGAGTATTATAACACTCAAATAAAAATCTCATGACAAATAACCTACCAATTAATTTTTAAAAATTTGAAAGCTCAAAGCATATTGATTTTTTCCAATCAGGACTTCACTTGACTTGCTGAATGTATTTGGAGACTTACAGGTTAATCATATCTATCATGAATATTATGATATTTGGCAAACAAAACTAATGAAATTCTTTTTTAAGATTCTTGTCAATTGGTGGCTAATCTGTCTGTCTATCTATCTGTTTGTCATTTTCACTTTATTTCTAACTAGCAGATACAACCATAAAGTCCTCTAGGTGTACTTGAGGTGGGAGAAAGTGAGGAAGAAGTCAATCCCCACCCATTTTTATTTTAGTTTTTTAAAAGTGAAACAACATTAGGGGGCAAGTTATTTTTCTTCTAAAGGGAGATATCTCTTGGGAGGGTGTTGGTACCTTCCACCAAAAAGTAATCAACCTTAACTGAACCTATATAAAGTTACAATGTAAAGGAGAACCATTTTCAATAAATAAAAGTAATCACAATGCGTATGAAGGAGCTTTGACTTTTGTGTCGGAACCTAAATTGGGACATAGTGCATTTCATTACCCTAGGTTAGGTAACTTAATTTCACTTTTCAATAAAATCTAAAATGCAGCCGTTTTTGAGAAAATTAGATTTGAAGATTTCAAGTTCAATTTTCATCCCCTAGGAATTAACGCATAATCATGACAAGAATTCAAATATTATTTATTTAAAATTTTGAACAAGTTTGCTTTTATAAAGTTCTTCATAAAACCACTCCTAAAGTGAGTTGATTCATGACCATTTTTATCATTGCTTTGCTAAGGTCACGGAAATTCAGTCTCAAATAAATCATATATAGAGAGGTTTTATGAAAGACTTCATAAAAGCAAACTTGTTCAAAATTTTAAATAAATAATCTTTACTTTTCTTGTCATGATTCTGCCGTAACTCTTAGCAGATGAAAATTGAACTTTTGAAATTTTCAAATCTAATTTTATCAAAAACGGCTGCATTTTAGATTTTATTGAAAAGTGAAATGAAGTTATCTAACCTAGGGTAATGAAATGCACTTCGTCCCAATTTAGGTTCTGACACAAAAGTCAAAGCTCCTTCGATTGCACTGTGTAATATTTAAAATTAGCCTTGCTTTTTATGAATGATGCCATTTTCTTGTTAAATGTCAAATATTATTTTAGACTGGGCTGGAACCTTTATTATTTCTCCATTACTTCAACTGGTCTGCTCTCTTCATGTATGATCTGCTTCATTTCATTCAAAGGAATGTTTGCAATGATTAATATTTATGCTGATTAGCATAAGTAGATTCAAATTTATTTTAAGTCAGGCAATATATTTTTACAGTGTATTTTAACTATTTGCTAATAACCAGGGACAAGAATTTTGATAAACTAAAATATCCAAATTATCAGCAATTTCAAATGGAATTTATTTGCGGAATCACAGCCCCCGGTTAATAATTTACAAACATAATATACAGATTAGCAGCCAACGAGAAAACCATTCATCTTATTGTGAATATCATTTTTATTCTACAGGCATGCAATTATTTGAATATATGAAGAAGTAAAACGAACAAAATTACAAAATAAACCTAGTTTAGAGTTATTAATTGAAAATACGTACAGTAAACATTAATTTAGATAATTTAAATCTGTACTTTACTCTGTGAGTTTGTGTTGGAACTTTTAGCATTGAATTTTTTTTTTTAATAACCTTGTAGGTTTGTGAATTTAATTAGTGTATTTTAGACTTTAAAATAACAATTAATATCATTTATAAATTTTTATTCAAAGTTTAAAATTCTGAGAAAGCCTTAAGTGTCATTTGTGACGTCATAAAAATACGTCTAAAAGAGAGGGATAAGAGTAGATGAAGAAAATGAAACCTATATAAAATATATGTATAATAGACTTTTATGACGTCACACATGACACTTTAGGCTTTCTCATAATTCTGTATATATGTGGTATTCGGCAACCGTGAGCCATGCCTATGGCACCCCTGACCGGGGTTCGGGGAAGGGCCAACGGCCCTCCCCCGAGTCCTGGGGAAGGGGTCTGCCGACCCCCTCCCTCTGTCTAAAATTAATGATTGAATCTGACAAGCTTTATTATGGTTAACGGTATTGTTAATTCCCCCCACCCTTTCCAGGGATGGGGGATCATTATTGCCCAAACTGACTATTGTATATGTATTATAATGCTTTTATGTTATGATTATTATTCCTATCTGTGTAATTATTGTTTGTTGTATATAGCTTTAGTACTCTTTAGACCTTCAATAAAGTGACAACTGAAATAGATGTTGATTATTATTTGGTGAATGCTAGAGAAGCGTAGCTTCTCTATAGTAAGGTGTCCACGTCTGTCACACTGCCGTAATCTAATTGAACTCCGGTGTCTGCCATTTATCCTCGGCGGATACCACAACTTTTGGTGACAGCTGTGTGAGATTACGGCAAACCACAAGTGTAGAGCAGACGCGCAGCTGAGGCTAAGGTACTCCCAGCAGTGAAACTGGCAAAACTGACACAAGCAACCTGAATTACCCACCCTGGATAGCAAGGTCTAACTCTGCATCCGGCAGTTGTGGAAGTGAAACAGCGAAACTTGACGGAGAACCGCGAGAAGCGCCGACATCTAACGGAGAATTGGGCGCTCAAAAGGCTGAAACAGGCCTGCGGACTGGCTGAAACACGCCAAATAAGTGCAAACGGCTGAAACTAGGCCAACCTTACTGCAAGAGATAGCAGGATCCGAACCAGCGGCGCTAGCAGGACGGGACATTCCCTGCCGCCATCAGCCGGATTTGGATCAGCGGCGCTAGCAGGACGGGACATTCCCTGCCGCCGATAGGCTGAAACACGCCACATAGCTGCGAGCTGCGAGCCAACATACGAGTGTAGTACAACAAAGCAGAGAAAACTACGTCAACTCCAAGTATCCTGAGAGGCTACAACGCAGCCACCCATCTAGAAAAACAGATATTATATCACATTGTAGGGATTACCACCCTGGTGTGATGGTTAAACAATAGATTTATGAGCAAAGATTGGCAAACAATTTGTTGTGTATTGTGATAAAACTAAAAATAGAACAGGCTTGGATTTGTGTGTATTGTGATAACAACTAAAAATAGAACGGGTTTGGTAAACAAATCTGTTATGTATTGTGATAGGGACAAAAATAGAAGCTAGATGTAACCTAACAATGCCCTGATAAACAATCTAAACACCTCAAGCCTACAGCACAACAAAAATACACCCCTTATTCCAGAGGAAAGGGAGGGGCCCACTCTCCATTTAAGGAAATACAATCAAGGTGACCTAACAGATAAGCCTAGGATTAAGGAGAAAGGGCACCATTACCTCATCACACAGTTACCTCAAACCCACAGCACTCCCCCCTTCCTCACAGGGGGAACGGACGGTTTTACCCCGTCCCCTCACGCGCTTCCCCCCTCCTACCCACACTTGACTAAGTCCGCCCACGGTGTGGAGCTAGTGACCGGGAACACAGAGCGCCATTTACGGGTCGCGCAACGGAGTGCGGAAATATCATAAAATTCAACGGACAAAGCGGACCAATGAGAGAGCGAGTTGAGGGATAAGTGCGCGTTTTACCTGTGTGCGCAGATTTGACGGTGCGTAAGCGCGTTGCGAGGACAGGAGATTTCACGCACACACACACACACACACACCGGAGCGGAGCTACTCCATAGCATCTAACAGAGGTATTTTTAGAAAGATAAAGAATTACAAGCTTCTCCCTCCTATCTATAGTGTGATAAAGGAAAACCAAATCAGTTCCTGACAGCAGTTCAGACCCTCAACACCTATCTACCCCTACCAGCCTACTCTACAACCTCAGAATCCAACTAGTGATAAGTACAGCTAAATTGTATCTTTGTAACTAAACTACCAACCTAGTGATAAAACAGTGTTGGCTGTTGGGCTAGAAAGCCTCAAGTGACAAATCATTTGTAATATTGCCTTGTACCCTTGTGTCCCGCCGTTGAACCGTTGCCCCGATGGAACAGCCGCAAGCGCCAGGAGGCGACCAAGCCCCAGGATGGCTCCAGGATGACCCTCAGCCGGCCCCAGCCGAGTACTGCAAGCTGATGCTGAGTAACCTGCCGGAGTATAGAGGACCGCCCAAGCAATCTTGGAGCTCCCACATCCGCAGACTCGAGATGTCATGGGCGGCTTACCGCGTGCCGCCCCATGACTCCCTCAACCGCCGCAACGCCCTTTTACTGTCACTGGTAGGGCAAGCGGCGGAAATGGCTTCTCATCTGTTTGGCGAGGCAGGCCAAGCCTTGACCTACGAACAGGTCAAGGCCGAGTGTGAAATGTTATTTCGTCCCGCCTTTGAATCCCAGACGCTTAAACAAGCGTTTAGGGATTACAGGCAACACTCGACAGAACCTATACAAGCATACATATCAACAAAGTGTGCCTTGTATAGGGACGCCTACAGCCATGAGGATCTCGAGTTGTTAGTGGACGAATTAAATCGTGGCATCCGTAACGCTAATGTGAAACGTGAAATGATGAGTCATGAGATCACCAGTGTACCTGAGTACACACGGAGAGCCATGTTCACCGTCACAATGATTACCAAGCAGCTGAAGGAGGGTGTGTGCCTAGTGGACGCTACCGACGGGCTCACAGGATCTGCCAGCATACAGTTGCCCCAATATGACGAGTCGGAGCCAATGGAGATTGGCGCCTTGGCTCCGGGTCTCCACCAGATGGGGAAGGTCGCTCCAGATGACAAGGTTCCAGGCCGCTGTTTCCGCTGCCAAGGGAAAGGCCACCGAGCTCGCGACTGCCCGACGCCTATGGAAGTCAGCCTAGAGGAGAGACGCACCCAGCCACGCCGTGACCGTTCTGCCAAGTGTGAGCGTTGCCATTATGCCGGCCACACGGCGGCTGAGTGCAGAGCTGACTGGGACCAGGTAGCTGGCCGCAGGCGCACCGCAGACAAGGGTGCTCCCCCAGGAAAGCCCAGCAGAGTGGCCCATATGGAAGGGAGCGCGCCCCCAGCACCACCGCAGCAAGCAGCCGCACCCAACGCCGCGGGCCGAGCCGACGGGATGCCGCAGTTTGGGACCGTTCCAGCTAGGATCAACGTACTGGGCGGCGCGGCTGAACCCAACCGAGTTGGCCTGGGCTTCAGTCTCAACCACCTGGGGCCGGAGCTTGTGCAACCCAACAACATCGCCGAGCCAGAAGTTCTGAGGCCCCAGCCTTTTAGCCTCAACATGATGGAGCCTGCTAGACCGAGCCTACCCAGCAAGAGTGGAGGGGCGCTACCCAGCGTCACTGAGACGGTGTACCAGGAGGCCCTGGCGGCCGCTGAACGAGAGAGGAAGGAGGCGCTAGCCAGCGCATCAGAGTCGATGTATGGGGCGCCACCCGGCGCCGCCACCTGCGATGACTGGGGGGTGCTATCCAGCGCCTCCAACCTGGTGCCTGGGGCGACAACCGTCGCCGCCACCGAGAGACCTGGATCCTGGAACGAGCCAGCAGTCCCAGAGGAAGGGGTGACACCCGTCACCCCCAGCCAGCCAGCGCCACCAGCCTGCAGGGAGAGCCCAACTACACGCCAGCCAGCGCCCCCAGCCAGCCGAAGGAACCCAGCTGCCCAGCACTTCCAGTCGAGCCAGGATAAGTTCAATTTAACAAATGTATTGTATCCAAACCATTGTAAAACCCCAGCCTTGCCTGTGCCCCCTGCACCAGAGGCTGGGGAGATTGAAATTTGGGGATATAAGGACTTGCCTGTGCCACATGCACCTGAGTTCCTAGGGCAGGGGAGGGACGTGAGTCAGGGCAAGCCTGTGCCACACGCACTTCAGCCCCATGCCACTGGGCATGCCATGGACAAGGGAAGGGACCCCTTGGGGCTAGGGGAGCCGACACCCAGGCAAGCGCCAGTCGCCTGCCAGTCTGTCATTGGGGAGGGTATCGGGGTGCCCCGGCCACACCAAGATAACACTCAATGGAAACTTGTATCTAGCCAGGAGCAGCCCAGCCGTGTCCAGCCCCGAGAGGCAGCCGTGACCCGAGCCGAAGATCCCCAGCCGCGTGCGCGAGGTAGATGGCTGTCTGGCAGCTTCTCACACTGGTGGATGGTCCTGTGGGGACTACTGCTGGCAGCCGTGTGGCCTACAACCAGCTACGTCCTGGTGGGATGGGACTGTGCCAACCCCACCCACGTCACAGCCTACAATAAAGAAAAGATGTGCAACACGGAACCTCTACACCAGGAGGTGCCCCTGGGCCATGAAGTACACGTCCTGCAGCAAGTCAAGATTAGGGAAACAACAGGATACAGTTGCCAGCTCACTGTGTCCCAGTGGACATTCAGGTGTGGGGTATGGGGTCACCTCAAGGTGACCTCGGTCCCCACCCTCATGAGGCCAACCAAGATAGATCCAGAAACGTGCCGAGACCTGGCCAGGAACCGAGTCTACACGCTGCCAGGCAAGACCCAGCCACTGACCTTCCAGCTGAACCATCCCCTGTTCTTCACCCTCGATATGGTGGGCGCCCTCGTCAACAGCCCCGAGGGGGTGGGTTGTGAAGGGGAGGACGTCCACTTCGAGGGCCAGCTGTACCGCAATGAATTAGTGCTCCAGGAACGACGGCTGCTGGTCAAGGAAGAGACCTACGTAGTAGAGGATGGACGAGTGGAGTCCCAATCTGACCACCTGGCCTTGGAATGTCCCCATTCTGAGCTGTCTTGCATCACTGGGGAAGCAACCTATGTGTGGGACCACCTGGGGAGAGATTGCCCCTTGAGGCTGATCCGCAGCCTCCAGCCTAGCCTAGTGATGGATGCGTTCCTGGTTGACCATCAAGCCCAGTTTTTCATCAATATGACCAACCCCACCTCAATAGTGAACTGCGACTTTGAGGCCCATGCCACCAACCACCCAGCATTGTTCGTGGCAGCTGATCCAGCCGCGGCAGCGCTGCCCAGAGTATCGGCCAGGGATGTTGATGTCCCCTTGCAGGCCCAGATCCATGCAGGTTATATTGGATTTACTCTGGAGACACGCATGAAAAGCACCGCAGCAGAAGAAGTAGCGGCCAACTGCTGGAAGCTCCAGCAACTAGACCCGGCCCACCCGGTGCGTGTCCAGGGGAGCACGTTCTCGGTGCTGAGGGGAGATGTTCTACTCCAGCTGACCTGCCAACGCAACAAATATGTTGTCCGTGAACACAAGGAGTGTTGGGACAAAGTACCAGTGGAGCCCACAGGATTTGTAGACGCCGTGACACGAGTGTATAGCGGCCACGCCACCAAGATTCCCTGCTCCTCCACATACCCCCTGACTGTGCACGCGGAGGAAGGCTGGATAGAGTTAACCCCCGATCCTAAGAAGAGGCCACCCCCGCTGGATACGCCCAAGCAGCTGCTGACAGAACCCCTGGATGACTTCAGTTCAGGGGGTTTGTATTCGCAGGCAGAGTTGAACGACTGGCAGCAACTGCTGGCGTTCCCAGCGTATAAAAGCGCCATGCTGACCGGCCTGTCCTATGGCTCATGCGTTCAGCAAGGTAGCTGTTCGGCCACAGGGGACCATGGGATAGTGTCCTACAACATCGACCGACTGGCGGAGGAAGGGGAGGCCGCCCTGGATGTCTGGGCTGGATTCAGACAAGCTATTCACGAGTGGGGAGATGGCGCAGCCATACTGTGCTTGCTGTTGTTAATCCTCAAACTGCTGGGGGACCTGACCATCATTTCCCTGGCAGCCGCACAAGGAGGTGTACAGGCAGCCATGAATGCGATGTCACAAGTGTTCCTGTACCATCCAACTTTGTACAGGAAGGCCTTGGCCAGAGCCCGGCTCACCCATGCCAAGTCCCGGGACTTTTCAGTAGACTGGGATGCCATTCCCATCGGCCGGGAAGCAGCCGAGGAAATGGTGTCCATGCAATCAGCCGATAGCGGGCATGACCGCCCAGGCAGGCCAGGACCGCCCTCTGGAAGACCCCGCGGCCCCTCGGGAGGTCAGGCTGCCGCCCAGACGGTCACCTTGGCAGCCAGTGCCCCAGCCGCTGCCAACAACAACCAGCATGCCCCGCTGCTGACCGTCCCAGCAACAACTGTGCCACCAGCCAACCTGACACCTGCTGGCGCTGAACTACGTGGCCAACCAAAGCCAGCCTCTGCCTTCTATCCCACGTTGGGAGCCCATCAGCCCTGAGAAACACTCACCACTAGGATTCCATTGAATCATTATCAGTTGTATATATCTTAGCCCTAAGGAGCGGACCGAAGGCCTCCACCACTGTCGGAAGTCTGGTAGGGAAACCCTCTCCCAGCCTTCCGAGGGGAGAGTTGTGGTATTCGGCAACCGTGAGCCATGCCTATGGCACCCCTGACCGGGGTTCGGGGAGCCGACCCCCTCCCTCTGTCTAAAATTAATGATTGAATCTGACAAGCTTTATTATGGTTAACGGTATTGTTAATTCCCCCCACCCTTTCCAGGGATGGGGGATCATTATTGCCCAAACTGACTATTGTATATGTATTATAATGCTTTTATGTTATGATTATTTATTCCTATCTGTGTAATTATTGTTTGTTGTATATAGCTTTAGTACTCTTTAGACCTTCAATAAAGTGACAACTGAAATAGATGTTGATTATTATTTGGTGAATGCTAGAGAAGCGTAGCTTCTCTATAGTAAGGTGTCCACGTCTGTCACACTGCCGTAATCTAATTGAACTCCGGTGTCTGCCATTTATCCTCGGCGGATACCACATATAATCCAATAATTTTAATTGACTGGACACTTTTTTCTGCAAAAGTCAACATTAGTATAATTTATAATTTGTTATAGAAAATCGTTAAGCAAACCAAGCTAACAAAAAACTTAGTGCCTTATGGTTTTATAAACCTTCATTCATTAGAAAACAATTTTTATAATCCAAAAGAAACATGTTTTCTAGCCCTATCACTAAACATGGAAGGGCAGAAAATTTCAAAAAAATAACTATAACCATACTTTTTTTTTATAAAAAGGCCTAAAACCATCCTAGGACCCATAAGAAGCTTCACTGTAAAGGAGGACCATATTGGTTCAGCGGTTAGCAAGTTCCTTTGCGGCAGACAAAAAGCTTACTACTTTATATAATAGAATTCAGCGGTTAGCAAGATCCTTCGATACAAACAAAAAATGCTTGCTACTTTATACAAAAGGAAAAGATTTTTTTGTCTGTAGCTTAAGATTTCGATAATTAGTGAACCTAGCTATTTTATTTCTATGTATATTATTTCTATTTATTTTTTAGTCTTAGGGTGGTTTTAAGCTATTCTCATGTCCTATATTACCTCTTGTAATATAGATACAAGGGGAGAAGCAACAATTTAATAATCATAAGTAGTTCTTTTTCAAAAATAAATTCTTAATTTGAAAAATTGACCAGGAGACAAGTATTTTGTACATCGTATCAAAGGCATGTGAAAATATTTCAACAGCACTCAAAGATCTTGGCCACTATCACAGGTAAAAAGGATGAAAGGCTTGTAGATTACTGTTCTCTTCCTTACTTTTTGGAGGCCTCTTATGATTAGACTGTTTGTTTATCATTTAGTCCTTTTGTTATACAATACAATAATTAAAGTACAAGTACATTTGTATATTACTTGATTTTTTCAATGTATCCTATAATATAAAGTTATTATATTTATAAATACAAGTTATTTTAACATTTTATTAATAGAATACAATTGTTTCACTACTAAATAGATCATCAGTTTAATTAAGATGTACAAAATGAGAGTTAAAAATATATATGTCTTTACATTTTGAATCCTTTGAAGAGACTAAATAATAAGCAACAAGTAAGAAATATGTGTTAAAAAAATCTACCCACTGCTTGGGTTTTTACAACTCATATCCTGAATGGGCTTGGGGGGTATTTGCATCTTGATATGAAATAGGGGAGGTGTTTAAAGAGAATTTTTAAAGAGAAAAAATAGGTCATATTTTATCAGAGGCAGTTACAATTTAATACATATTATAAAAAAAAATACTCATTTGGATGTGGATGACATATGTACTTCGAAAAAAGGTATTTGTCTCTGTGTGGGCACTTGCTGAATATTTCACTGTTCAAAGAAAAATTACCCAGTGAAAAAAACACCACTCCATTCTTTTTAAAATCTAAAATTAAAAGTGGACAGTCAACAGTCAAATTACCTCCCCCCTTTTCCCATTTTCATTCTTTGCCTTAGGACTAGAGAAGAAGCCTTTAAAAATAGTTTAATTTGCATATTTATATTTTTAGAGTTTCAATGTTAGACTTAAAAGATGGTGAAAAAGAGAAGCATCAAGTTCTGGCTGATTTACTACAAAATTCTGATAAGGTTCAATTTTTAATAATTAAATATCTTTTTTATTTTAAGTTGTAGTAATCTTTGTATAAAAGTAACAGGATATCTATCTGTCTGTGTCTCCCTAAGATTTCCCTAATCTCTGAACTTATATGGTACTCGACTTTACATAGGTCCGGCCTGTAAAGGTTTATAACTATTATTGGAGAGACTAAATAATCATAGGGCATGGCTAATTATCACAACAAACACCAGTTTGAATAAAAACAAATGGACAGACGAACAATATGGACATCATTAGCCCAGGCCTTCAACACCATGGAAACTGTCCCAATTTTGTATAACTTTTGCGGAACATGTTCCAGTTATGTCATATTTTTCTTTCCCGAAAAAGGGAAGGGGGGAAGAAAATCTCTTCAAAGAGATGGGGAAAACCCCCTTTTCTCCCATCTCTTTTTTCTTCCCCCCTTCCCTTTTTTTTCTTTCCCCCTTCCCTTTTTCGGGAAAGAAAAATATGACGTAAATGGAACATGTTCCGCAAAAGTTATACAAAATTGGGACAGTTTCCATGGTGTCCAGGCCTTCGGCTTCTTGGGGCTAACAAAACTGTTTTTAATAAAAAAAATTTACATGCGACAAATGACTATTATTAGATTTGTGTTTATGGACTATTTGAATGTGATCGTTCCCTACTTCTAAATCTTCTAAATGTTGCTGTTACTTACACTATTATTCTATATCAAACTTAAAGGTAATGAGTTATTTTAATTACTAATATGAATTGATTTTGATAAAGATCCTATCTCCACGAAATTTCTATCCCAACGAAAAATCTTTTCCATGAAATTTCTATCTTTACGAAATCGCTACCCTTGACCAAAGATATCATAATATTGATTATTATGTTAAATGATTGCATTGTTTTGTCTAAGGATTTATTATGCTTAATTTTAATGAGCAATAAAAATATAAATTTTTGTTTTCCTCAAATTATTAATTGTCATACTCTTTAGATTTGTGTATTGTAATGGACTGTTTGAAAATTGTCTTTTCTACTTATGAATCTTAAAGAATAGCTTTATTACACTATCATTTCAAATAGATATAGAATATACGTGGATATTATGACATGGGAAAAATTGTCGTCATCATTTATTGGTCAGTTAGTTAATGCAGTAGAAGGTGATGGGATGGAGTAAAGAGGGTGGATTGGGGTGATCTTTTTTTTAGCCAACTAAACGTTTCACTTTATAAGAGTACGTGATATCTATGTGATAATAAATCCATTGATAATGAAGCTGCCGAGCTCTGAATAGGAAATTTCCGTATAATACAAAGTAGAACGATGTCTGTTTGTCTGTTAGGATCTCGCTAACCGCTGAACCGATCGGGTTCTCCTTTACAGGGTAGCTTCTCATAGGAAGATTTATAACTATTTTCTTGGGGGGTGGGACACCCCGAACCCCCCCAAAAATAAAAAATACCCCCCCCAAAAAAAATTTTTAAAACTAAAATTTAAATAGTGGGGTCGACTACCCCCTCCCCCCCCCATAACAAAAAATTTCCCCCCCCCAAAGAAATTTTTTTTTAGATTTATTATTCTAAAATCTAAATTACGAAAAATTGGTTAAAAAAAAACTCTTAGGGCAAAGTCCCTAGAGGCTAGGGGCGAAGCCGCTAGTATAATTAAACAGAGTTGGAAACTAGAGTTAGATTAAAGTTAGTTAAATACATATGTTTTATCATTTAATATAAATCTATACCTAGATTGGAAGCTCCCTACAAAAATGACGTCATACTGGTCTACCATTGTTCAATTAAAATGTATACTGGCCTACCATTGGTAATTTAGTCTGTCTATTGGCCTATCATTGGTCATTTGTATTGTTTGACGTCATTTATTTAAAAGCACTGTAAACTAGGTTTGGGCCGGATATCTGGCCAACATTCGATATCCGGCAAATTACCGGATATCAGCCGGATATCCGGTATTTGGAAAGTTTCAATATCCGGTATCCGGCCGGAAATTGAAAATGGCTGAATAGCCGGCAAAACCGTATATCCGGCCCAACCCTACTATAAACAGCTTCTACAAGTTGACAAGGACAATACTACTCATTATTAGCGCAGCACAAATATACAAGCCCAAACGGTGTATAACCTGAAGTAATAAACGAACATTCTAAACACCATTCCTTCCCCCTAATTTGAATCCAATTCAAAATAATGGGGATGGGGGGGGGGACATTGCCCAAAATGTCACTTTGTGTGAAAGCAATCCCAAATCAGAAAGGGAGGGGACATTAAACTGTTTATTGCACTAGTCCCAAAAGTCTTATGATAATGTTTTCCTATTCGTTTGCTTAACTACTTTGGTGACTTTGATTAAATTTAAGTGGTTGTTTCAATAAGTTGAGTATCCAAACTTTTCAACCAAAAATTGTAATCTACAGAAAGGGTAATTGTGTATATCATTATTAGTGATGTAAATAAATTTATCGGCCGTTTTCTTATTTCTTTAGACCCCTGCTACCAAACACAAGTTCTCTATTGTATGGAAGCTATACAATTGTCCCGGTACGGTTTTAGGCTGTTTACTTTTTAGTACAACTTAGAGTCTTTGGAAGGTTTTAGGCTATTTTCTTCTTTCCCTATCCGTTCGAATACAGATAATACTAGAATGTTGAAAACTTTATTTATATTATATATCATAATCTCATTTACTCTTGACTAAATCGTACCCTTTTCTTATAAATTCTCTATATCACAATATTTTTGGCAACATTCTCTTTTTATATATAAAATTAATGTTTTTGCTTGTGGTTGTGTTGAATTTAAATGAAATAAAATTTTTATAAAATGCATATTAATTATCTATATTTGTTTTCGTTTTGCATATTTTAATTTGGATCTTACTTAAAACAACCTAAATAAAAGAACATTGAGCACTTGAAATAAATCATTTAGCAAAGTTCAAATTTCAAAAACGCTAATTAACAAAGTTTTAATAAATTTAAATCAGTTGAATCAAAGGTATTTAGATAAAAGTTATCATTTAATGTAAATGCGCACTAAATACTTTGAAAAAAAATATATAAATCAAGCCTGTACTTAAAGGTGTGAAAAATTTTGTGTAAAATTATAATTTCTTTATAGCCAGGTTTAACGAAGAAAAACATGAAAATTTTAAGCTCACTTAGCTAATATCCTAAATCTATTCTATACTAATATCTGTCTGTACCAAAAATAAAATATCTTGATAAGAACTTACTGTTTCAATTTTATTTTTCAGTAAATCTTGAATTAGATTTTAAGACAGTTTTGATTGTCTCGAAGCTCTGACGATATTTGCCTGAGCTGGATCTTTAAATCATGTTAGTGGTGAGCCAGATCGGGATGAGCCGAATTTCAGCCAATCATAGCGTGGCATTTCATAAAATGCTGTGCTCTCATTGGTGGAAAGTTGGCTCACTCCGATCCGGCTCACCACTAAAATGATTTTAAGATCCAGCTCTGGTAATGTGTTGTACTTGGGCTGAGAAACCATCCATTTTCTCATCTCATCCATCCATACATCAGACTTATCAGCAGTAGATTATATTTTAACATCTTTGATATGACGAAGTTTGGTCCAGACTGGAACCTGGCCTGAACCTGACTCGATGCTATTTACACTACTAGCGGCTACGCCTCTATGGGTACTAGAGGGGGGGGGGGGGAGTCTACCCATGCCCATTTTTATATTTAGTTTTAACAGGAAAAAATATATATAAAATTTGGGAGGTCATTTTTTTCTAGACGCGATTTCTCCGTGGAGGGTGGATTACACTCTTCTAAAATAAACCTTACTTGGACCCCTCGAAAACCTACATGGTAAAGGCGAACATATGAGTTCAGATGCACAGACAGACATCTTGTTACTTCTATGTGACCATCGCCGCGGGTTTCAACTATATATGTTTACTTTGAGTTAATATGTCCTCTTTGCAGGGAAAGAGGGGACATTAGATTGTAAATTTTTTACTGGTACCCAAAGTTTTAAAACCACGTCATCTTATTCAATGACTAAATTTTTTTTTGCCACTTTTAATAAATTTTAATTGGTTAATTCCAAACGAGTTAATAATTTCAATATTCTAACATGGGGTAATTTGGTTTATCTTCATTGAAGATGTATGTATATGTATTATGAATTAATTTATCGTCCATTGTCCTTTAAGATCCCTGGCTGTTATAAAAGTTTGTACACATGTAAGAGTGAAATTAACACACATTTATTTTAGTTTTAAATAGAGCTACTATATACTATATACTCTACATGTAATTTAGAAATTAGAACAAGAATAAAAAACGTTCATAAGAAGCACAGTAACAATAAAAAAATTATATTTTAGAAGAACCAATAGTAAAACCTATACCTAAGGATTTATTGCGTTTTTTTCTTAATCCCCCCTCCCCCCATATTTTTAAAATAAATGGAAAATAAGGAAGGAGTTGTTTTTCGTTGTCTTGTTTATTACTTAAAGTTATGTTATAAGGTTCCTTAATTGGTAGCCCACCAGGGTTAGAGCCCCCGCCAGGGATTTGGCATGGGATATCAAATACTTAAACTACCCCCCCCCCCAAAAAAAAAACTTGTATAGTGTCTGAACTGAATAATCAGAATATAAAAGTATAAGAGTCGAAGCAAAATTGTAAGTAAATTTGGTGAAAAACTGCTTGATACAGGATAATGTTTATGGACATAATTACATCTATAGGGCTTGATTATAGAGTTGCTTTGCTTAAAATATTGTTCTTTGCTGTCCCAGGAATCAATATACCAAAAACCAGATCAAACGGATAGATCACATAAAAATTTGTTGATCAAAAAGTAGAAAAATCAACATGTTTAAAATGGACGTACGGACATTCTGGTAATAATTATAGAGTTGCTACGCTTTCTAAATCGTACCTAACTACTAAAGGAATCACCATGCAAAGTTTGAAATCGATAGGACAATTCTAACATGCCTAAATTGACGAAAAAAGCTATCCGTGACGGACGGACGGACCGACCCTAATTATAGAAAAGCTTCGCTTTTAAAAAGCCCCCAGACAGCAGATAAATTGAAAAATAATATTAAGCAAATTGCAGAAGAAAAATCAAAGTTAAAATATCTGGAGTAACACACTATTAAAGTTTTTTTTCTTCCCCTATGCTTTTGAGATTATACCTCATCACTATAAGAATCATCATGCAAGTTTAAAAACTGGACGTGTCTATATATTCGTAACGTACGGACGAACTTACTTTTACTTACTTTTAAAAATGTAAAATACCAAGGGATGGTAGGAATAATGCAGGGATCTAAAGGGATAGGACTATGGCCGATCAATTGATGAACATCCACAATGATGACACACAAAATTACATCTTATGTAGATTAAAATTGATGGTTGTAACGTTTGGACACTAAACTAAATGAACCAACTAATGAAGTCCCCAAGGTTTTTAAGCCAATGAATAAGAAAATGTTATTATAAGACTTTGGGGACTAGTGTAATAAACAGCCTAATGTCCCCTTCCTCCCTGGGTATAACGTATTCCTGCTAATTGAAAAAGTTGAAGCTTTTTACCAAAACTAAACTTTTCAGTTTTACTCCTCTCACACTTTACACTAGAGGGGATTGTTATTCTGGTAAACACAAGCTTTTCAAGCAGCTTATTGTTCCTATAAAAAATGACGTCATACGATAAAAATGACCAATTAAAGGCGTTAGTAAAATTTTAAATGGTTGATTCAACTAATTGAGTGTCCAAACGTTTCAACCACTAATTGTAATCTAAAATTTTGGGCATCACCATTGGGGATGTACATTAATTTATCGGCCATTATCTTATCCCTTTAGATCCCCGATTATAAAAGCATAATCACTTCACAGAGATTTTCTTACCAAAACTATTTTTTTCAGAAGTATAGTTACTATTCCCGAGTTTTGAAAACGGTTTAAGGAATTTTTCCTTGATTATATTTAAAACATAATATTTTTATTTATTCTGTCCTAAGATAGAATTAAGAGGATGTCACTCTGTCTGTGTGTCTTTATGGAGTAAAAGATCTCGCTAACCGCTAAACAGATATGGTTCCACCTTGTAACAAATCTTTATTTACATATATCTTGGGATGATAACTATTTTGGCAGTAGGTACCTCCACCATCCCAAGAGATATCAAACATAATTTTAAATACCCCCTAAAATATTTTGCTTTCTCTATTCAAAACTAAAATTGGTGGATGGTCGACTTTAAACTAAAAGATTTGTTATTAAATCAGATTAAATCACTAGAGGGAGAAAGGGTTAAATAATTGTATCTCCCCATCGCAACCGCCTTGTGCAACCTTTCTATTGGGTCATTGAAAATCAACCAATGGTGTCGCATATATTAACACAGCCAAGTAGCAGAAAAAAATTTAGAAGCAGACGAAAGAGGTCTTTGAAAAAGGAAGGAAGATAGTTGTCCTTATATACATCTATACTATAGATATGTTGTTATTAACCAAATACTAGAGCTATCTAGATTAATCCTTATATAAAATGATAGATTATCTGTTTGTGTGTGCCAAATGATCTTTTTAACCGCTGGACTGATATGGTTCTCCTTTATAGTGAAGCTTACCATAGGTCCTAGAAACGTTTATAACTATTTTGAGGTCGGGTACCTCCAATCTTCCAAGAGAAATCACCCCAAGAAAAAATACAGCCCCCCCCTCAAATATAAATTTGTTTATATAAAAACTATAATGTGAATTGGAGTCCACAAACCCCCCCCCCCTTCCCACAAGTGCCCCTAGATTCCTCCAGGGGCGTAGCCGCTAGTATATCAGCTTTAATATAAGTAATACACACAAGTATTATTCAAAATTTATTAAATCAAATTTGAAATTAAGAATCAATTCATAGAGTTTGTTCTAAAATAGTTTTATATAGAAATTAAATAATTGAAGATCATAAAAAGTTGGAATTATTTAACCGCTGAGGTAAGCTTCGCATCCACTCTCTACTTGAGACCTGAGGCACTCATACTGCTCCACCATGGTCAAGTATTTGGTCAGAATAGCTATCTCATCCTCAGAGAAGTTGTTGGCACAGCTGATAATAAAATGAGTTTATTTGTTGATATAATATGGTTAACTATATTTCTCGTATTCATTCGAATCCTGTGGATAGAAACTGGTTCTCATCCATACGAAAAAACTATGTCTAGCATCGTATTATATCCAGCTTTCTACAAATATAAAAATGTACAATCATAAGATTAAAACCGAGGTACTAAAAAAACTCGTTTTAATCTTATAATTGTACATTCTATATCCGCGGAAAGATGTTTATAATACGATGTGAGAAATGTCTATTCTTTAATTCTGAACACAAAAAGCATGTTGTATGAATCTTAGTCTCCCTCACCCTGTCTTGTATATACCACGACAATTACCTAAGGTTTAAAACATTGCACAAATGTTGGTTATGATTTAGAAATGTACTATATGAAATACTGGGTATAGTCCCTTTTGTGGCAACGCCTCTTAAAGGGCGTTTCTTCGTATTTTTACATTAGCTTTTTCCTATTTCTTTCGGAGCCAAATGCCTAGCCCTGCGGGGCAAACACCTAACCTAATATAACGTAACCTAAACTATAATAACCTATCAAAGGCCATTGTGAAAATATGATGAAACGCCCCTTAAGAGGCGTTGCCACGAAAGGGACTATATCCAAAATACTTTTAAAGAAGTCGACAAACATAAAAAGTTGAAATTATACTTAATAATGTAAAAAAGCATTAAGAAGTAAAAAAAGGAAACTTTTATAAGATATTAAGGTAAAAATTACTCTAATACTTACGGATGGTTGGTATATTCAGCCATAGCTTCTTCAGCACACTGAGCAACAGAATCCTCAGAGACATCAGTAATGACCTCAGCAGGAAGAGAGGCAAGATCCTCAGCAATGACATCCTTGTTGAAAACTTCCTCACCAAGGTTGACCCAGCCCATGTTGTCCAAATAGCAGACATCAACTAAAAGAAAAAAATATGAAATGATTTATCAGCTAAAATCAATAATTCATTCTTTTAAAAAAAAAAAGATAACTACAAAATATCATATAATGGAAAAAAATTCCCAGTATGTCTTTAAAAACAATTAATAACCGCTGGATTAGAACCAGTTCTCAGCCATACTAATAAATCATGCAAAGCATCGTATTGCAGACACTTTTAAACAAATATAAAAAAAAACTGACTCTTGGCCCCTTGTGGCTAACAAAACTGGTTTTAATTTTAATATTCGCGGAAATATGTCTATAATACTATGCAATAAATCTATACTTACCAGCATATTGTTCTTCAAGTTGTGTAAGAAGATCATCCATGGAAGGACAGTCATCAGCATTGCGGAGAAGAGACTTCATACGTCTGCCAGTGGCCATATCTCCTTCACAGGCCTCCCAGGCACCCATGATCTTGCTTCCCAGCTAAACATCAACTCTTAGTAAGTAAAAGAATAAAGTTTACTAATAAATAAATGAACAATAATACTAAGAGAAGCTCAATAATGATGGGAATGTGGATATGAAGAAAAACATGTTCTGGACTCATATTTGAAATTATAGAGTAGGTTTGCAACTAGGAATAGTGTAGCCTTAACAATAATTTTGTCTCCAATATGTATCTGTAATACAAAGTAGGGATCTAAAGAGATAAGACTAAGTCCAATTTTTTGATACAAAAAATACCCTTTCTTTCAATTACAATTAGTGGTTAAAACGTTTGGACACTCATCTTAATCAAATTTAGTAAAAGTCCCCAAAGTTGTTTAGCCAACGAATAAGAAACGTTATTATAAGGCATTGGGGACTAGTGAATAAACAGCCCATTGTCCACTCGCTCGCTGAATACAAAGTCTGATATTCTTTATAGTCTACTATTAATTGGTTGGCTGGACACTCCCCTTCCAAAAAACCTCCCCCCCCCCCAAAAAAAAGCATCTTCTGACATGTACACAGATCCAACCATGAGGCTACAAAGTGTAACCATACCTGAGTACCCTCCATACAGGCCATCATATCCCCTGACATGTACACAGAATCAACCATGAGGCTACAAAGTGTAACTATACCTGAGTACCCTCCATACAGGCCATCATATCCTCTGACATGTACACAGAATCAATCATGAGGCTACAAAGTGTAACTATACCTGAGTACCCTCCATACAGGCCATCATATCCTCTGACATGTACACGGATCCAACCATAAGGCTGCAAATGGCAACAAATCTCAACATCCTTAAAAAATGAAAATGTCATTTACTTTGAAAACACACAGGGGAAAAAACATACTCCCACTACTCTTTTATTTTCAATTTATTTATAGTATAAAGTAGCTTGATGTCTGTCCGTCTCTTAAGATTTCGATAACCACTGATTCTACTCTTCAGGGTATATACCTATTGGTTCTGTGGTGGTTTTAAGCTATTTTCTTGGGGAGTGGGACACCCCAAACCCACCCAAAAAATGAAAATTTCCCCCCCAAAAAAAAAAAATTCTGGGGAAACTACTTCATATAAATTGGCAGCACCAGAAAATTATATTTTTTTTTAATTACCTTATGGTGCAACGCCCCAAGAGGCTAGGGGCGAAGCCGCTACTTTTAAATATAAGTGGGAATTCAGTTATTAAAAAACACTTGAAGGAAAAGCAACAAAAGATTATCAAATAACAGGAATTTGACTACATACTATAAATTATTGTTTTATCTTTATTCATACTTGAAAAATTCTACCTTGGGAAGATTAAAGAGTTGTAGATGAAATAATTAACAAAAGTATTACCTGAAGTTCTTCTGAATAGTCTAGAAAATAAACTGATGTCCTAATCACATTTTAGCATTTATTATATAAACTGAAACAAGTGTTCTATTTTTATGTAAACTCACCTTGCAGTACAATTTTTTAATATACTAGCGGCGTCAGCCTTAGAATCTAAGGACTCTGTGGCCTCTGCATTTAAACAAATAAGTTTTAAAGGGGAAGCATAGCCTAAGACCATCCTAAGGCTAAACTCTTAATGTAAAATAGCCTAAAACAATCCCGGGACCTAGGCAAACCTTCAAAAAAAAGTTTAACTCAACCATTTCAGCAGACTGGCAGTAGTTATCGAAATCTTAAGCTTCAGACAATAAAAACCTGACTACTTTATATAATACTAGCGGCTTCGCCCCTAGCCTATATTGGCTTAGCCACAAGGAGTAAAAAAAATTGAGATGCAACCACTAATTTCAAACTGATTTTAAAAAAATTTAAGTACCTCCAAAAAAAACTTTTCTTATGTTTTGTAATTAGTTTAGAATTTTTTTCTTGTATTTATTCGAATCTGGTGGATAGGAACCGGTTCTTATCCATACGAAAAAACTATGTCTAGCATCGTATTATATCCTGCTTTCTACGAATATAAAAATGTACAATCAAAAGAGTAAAACCAGTTTTTTAGCCCGTGCCTTCGGCACCTCGGGGCTAAAAAAAACTGGTTTTAATCTTATAATTGTACATTCTATATCCGCGGAAAGCGGTTTATAATACGATGCGAGAAATAACTATTCCTTGATACTTTTTGTGTTTTGTGTAATTTTCAATTATTATTAATATATCTAACTTATAATTTACTTATTTGTTTAATCTAAAAAATTATAACACAATATGTTACATCAATAATTTTTTATGTTGTTTACATAAGGTTTCATATGAATTAATTCTAGATTCAGAGTTTTATATCTTTAACAGTTAGGGAGTTGAATCCATTTTTATAGAAGCAGAAATATAATCTATGATTATGGTTTGGACCCTCTAAAACTGTAATATACCCTTCCACTTTCCCCTCTCTTGGTGAAGATATCTTCAACGCCGATACGATTTTTGAAATATAAGATTCCACTTTTGTCTCTCTTGTTGAAGATATCTTCACCAAGAGAGGCAAAAGTGGAATCTTAAATTTCAAAAATCGTATCGGCGTTGAAGATATCTTCACCAAGAGAGGGGAAAGTGGAATCTTAAATTTCAAAAATAGTATCGGCGTTGAAGATATCTTCACCAAGAGAGGCAAAAGTGGAATCTTAAATTTCAAAAATCGTATCGGCGTTGAAGATATCTTCACCAAGAGAGGGGAAAGTGGAATCTTACATTTCAAAAATCGTATCGGCGTTGAAGATATCTTCACCAAGAGAGGGGAAAGTGGAATCTTACATTTCAAAAATCGTATCGGCGTTGAAGATATCTTCACCAAGAGAGGGGAAAGTGGAAGGGTATATTACAGTTTTAGAGGGTCCAAACCATAATCATAGATTATATTTCTGCTTCTATAAAAATGGATTCAACTCCCTAACTGTATAAGAAAGAAAAATAGTGCCAGCCTATCATAACAGACCGAAAGAAGGAACAACCGAAAGGATGACAGACATTAACACTAGGGTTGGACCGGATATCCGGCTATACGGCATTAGAAATCAGCCGGATATCAGGTATTCGGTTTCCGGCCAAAAAAGTATCTGGCTCAATCCTAATTAACACTAAATCTAAATTTTGTTTATTAATAGATTTTTCCCCGTATTTATTGTAAGTTTAACTTTATTGTTCTTTTCTGTACACAACTTATAACATGTGTAAAAGACAATCAAAAGTAAACAAAAAAAGATGTATACATTATTATTTTAGTATTTGACGCGAGACTTTTCTATAATTATAATTAAGGTCTGTAATGTGTTTTTTTTTATTATTCCACCGAATAAGTAAAACTAAATTTATTTGTTCGTTCGTCTATCTGTAGGTAAATGAAATTTACTTGGCCGAAAAAAATGACAAACCCCAAACTGTCCCAGTTTTGAGCAAGACGATTCCAGTTACGTCATATACGTTTCGGGAAAGAAAAAGGGAAGGGGGGAAGAAAATCTTTTCAAAAGTGATGGGAGAAAAGGGAAGAGATTTTCCCCTTCTTCCCTTTTTATATGACGTCACAGGAATCGTCTTGCTCAAAACTGGGACAGTTTGAGGTTTGTCAAAAATCTATGTACATCCCCAATTAAGATTTCCGCTTTTATATATTACAATTAGTTGTTGAATCGTTTGGAAACTTAAATTTGATTAACCAATCAATCAAAATTTTATAAAAGTCACCAAAGTTGTTAAGCCAACGAATAAGAAAAAAACTTTGAGGACTAGTGTAATAAACAGCTTAATTGACTTGACTTACAAGAATATTTGGCTGGCTATCTAATACAAATGGATGTTGTTATCCTTGCTTCTAAATTATTTCTTTTATATTAAACAAATATTCAATAAAAACTGACAGGGTCGCTTTGTCAGCTCTTGGCCTAAGTAATGCAGCCACTCTTTTATATTGTTGATGAATATAATCTATAACTTACTTTGTCTGACTGTTCGTCACATAGATTTTTCTGCCTTAGAGCATCCAATATACAACCTACTTGGTCCGTCAGTTTATTAGTCATGCTTTGAGGGACCTTCAAATACTTTAATAAGAAATGTACTAGTGGTTGCGCCCCCTGCATTTATAACTCTGTCTTCTAATGAGTAAGATATAGAGGAAAATAGCCTTAAATCATCCCAAATCTAAGAATTAAATAGCCTAAAACCTTCCTGTAAACTAAATTGGAGAACTCAATCAGCTCTATAGTTACAGAAACTCTAAGCTTCAGACCAGAAAAACCTTATTATTTTATATAATAGGATTATTCAGAATTTTTGGTTCGTTGTTATAAAGATAAAATATCTATATTCTATTTATTTTAATTAATAAAAAATGTTTGCTTTGTCATAAAGAAATATACATATATTATAATTACAATTCTAAAAGAATTATATATCCTATTGTTTAAAAAAGTAAGTATTTTTGTCTGTTCGTCTGTCTGTACGGTCTTGGTAACCACTGAACCTATTGTGCTCTACTCTTTAGGGAAAATAGCTACTATGTCTGCAATGGTTTTAAGCTATTTTTATAGTGTTTTTTTTTCTTAAGCTAAAAAATCGAAATAGCATGTCCGATTGGGTTGCACTTCAGGGAATCTTTTTAAGTAACTTTAGATGGTTTTAGTCTATGTTCCGGATTTCCTTCGCCCTCCCCTAGAGGCTAGTGACGAAGTTGCTACTTCTATATTATAAAGTAGTAAGGTTTTTTGTTCGCAGCTTCAGATTTTTAAAGATACTGAACCGCTTAAGTTTTACATAGATCCCAGGATTTTATTTTGGGAATTAGTTATTCGGATTGTTCTAGGCTATTTTTTTTCCTTCCAATACAAAATGTCATGATTCTGTAGGCTAGTTATTTTAATAAAAACTTTAATTACCAGGGAATCAATATTATTAGCAGCAAGTCTGATATATAATTAAATTTGTCTGCCCGTCTATCCATCAGTCAGTTCGTCTTAAACGCTGTAAAACATGTTTTTGTGAAGATACCCCTTACTAAAGAGTATCCAGTATATGGTTGGGCCGGATATCCGGCATTTTCCATATCCGGCCGGATGGATGCCAGATATTGAAATTATCTAGATACCGGATATCTTGCTGATTTCATATGCCGGATATCCGTTCAGATACCGGATATCCGGCATTAGAAATCAGCCAGATATTTGGTTACCAGCCAAAAAAAGTATCCGGTCCAACCGTATAGAACTTACTACCGTAAGTAGGTTTAGAAACAGATATTACAAGGGACATTTGATAAAAATGAATATTTTTTTTTATTTGTAGCATGATAGAGTTGTTCTTTCCCTTTAAAACCAAACCTAGCCAACAAACAAATCAGAGATTATAAATTATCTCCAATCTTCTTAATTGATGTTTCATAACTTTAAAATTAAAATATATGTTTAAACCTGTTCTTAAAATCAGTATGTTTAGTAAGATTGTAAAGCTCCCAAATGGATTAAATTTAGCACCTTGTCTTGCGCGGCTGGCGAAAAGTTTCTGAGTCCTGCTCAAATGATCCTTAAGCACAAACCCAATCAAATTAAAATAATTTTAATTCAACAAATGTACAACTTTCTAGCTGTAAGTCATCTAAATTGCACTTTTATGAAATTATTTAGTCTAGTCTTACTAAATTATATTCGAGTAAAAATCCGGGATGAAAGGGACTATAAAGCTGAAATCAATCTACAACGCCTTTCTTTTTCATTATCTGATTATCTTCAAGTTGTCCAAAGGAGTTTAACTCCTGGGCTAATAATCTAACGACAATTGCCCCCTCCCTGTTTAGATTAGACTCAGGAGATCACAAAATGTTTCACTTCATTGTATTACATTTATAGGGTTAGGATGAAGACTAAAATAGACTAAAACCTGTAATAATTCAATTTACAATAAGTGCATATATAATAGAAATATTATATAAAATTTCAGCTGTTTATTTTCAATAGCAGCCGATAAATTGCATTAATCCCACAGCTTTGCGGAGTGACTGTTTATCTTAATACTACGATTTCCTACCATGCAATGGATACCGGATATACGTGAATATATTGACAGGGGAAAATTTTTCGGCAATTTAGCTTGCTAATATGGACCTTATTAATTGGTCAGTTAGTTCATCCAATAGGCTGGGATGGGGTAAAAAGGGTGGATTGGGAGTATGGTTAGTTTAGCCAGCTGCGAACATTACTTTATCAGAGTACATGAAAATCTGCTAAAACATCAAAATAATGATATATCAATTTTCATAACTAACCCTAATAAAAACACTTTTATGTAGTATAAGGCATGAAAACAGTAAAAGAATGAACTTACAATGGCATCATGCTCGGAATATAAATTAAAGGATAGTGTGTCTCAGAGATATAGGAATATGAATACCACGAATTTATTTTTTGTGTTGCGGCAAATTATAGATGATTCTTCGGTTAAGCTTTTTATAGTGCTCATATAAAATGGCCTACCATTGGTATTTTAGTCGTTGTCATATTTGTATTGAATGATGTCATTTTTTATAGGCAAAATATGGAGCTTCTTCTTCAGGGGCGTCCAAGTTTTTTTATTTGGGGGGGGAGGGGGGTAATCTTTATTTCATAGAGGCATTTTCATATTTGGGGGGGAGGGGTAATCACCCCCCTTTCCCCCCCCCCTCCCCCTTGAACGTCTATGTTCTTCTTCGTTTCATTCTTAAACCCTCCTTTCATTCTTTTCATAAGTTAACGAGCATAAATTATCCCCAACAAGGACAGAAAAAAATTAATATCAGTAGACTACACTTTTGAATTACCAGCAATAGATATAAGCTCTTAATAGTGCCTTTAAAATTGGGGATAAATTTAAAAACTTTTGGCTAAAGTAATTCGAATTACGTAAAATTTTAAAATGCATCACTCTATTATGACATTTAGGATACTTTTGCCAAAAAAATTTAATTTATCCCCTTATAAAAAGAGTTTACATTTACTTCTTTCAATTCATAATGTTAGGTTTCTTTTCAAAAATTTCTGTTTAAATAAATCATATAAAGTAGTTTTCAATAAAATCATAATGTACTTACAGACTTTCTAGTAATGATCATAGTGCTTCTCCGCTTACTAAGCTGCACTTATCTGTTACAGGAATCATTATATCAGGTCAGAAAAAAAATTATATTTTTTAACTAATTTTGGAAATAACTTCATAATAAGTAGCAGTTTGACTTCAACAAACATTTGACAATAAAAATATAAATGGTTAGTAGAATTGCTTATTGCTGCTTTATTTTTGACGTTTGTCCGACCAATTCAATTAACACAAATAGATTTACTTAGCTGTAATTCTAGATTTACATCAAAAGTTGTTTACAAGAAATTTTAATATAATAAAAAGGGGTATATATAAATAATAATATTTCCTTTCCCACTGAAGAACTTCATAGTGCCTATAAATGGCAAGTATAATTTTTTATTGACCAAGGGTAGGCCAGTATGACGTCATTTTTTGAAGGCGCAAAAAAAGCTTCTTTCTCGCTTTTTAAAAGTTTAAGAAAAAAGAAAAGTAGAATCTAATTAAGTCAAGTTGACTTCCTCTTGTATATCTTTAACAATAAAATTAGTGTCAAAGCAATCCTACAATTTTTATAGGCACAGCTAATCTAAAATTAGAGTATTTCATTTAGAGTTCGTTCATCCATTGGAGGAGAGGGGATGGGGTACAAGAGTTAGATGAAGAGTATCGTTATTTTAGCCAGTTGTGTGCATCACTTTATCAGAGTACATGAAAAAGTGATTCAACATCTAAGTAATAATATATCGATTCTTAAAAACACGTTTTATCTAGATAATTTTAAAAATTTGATAAAGAAAAACTTTTATTTATTTCGCTCTGTGGATGTACCTTATTCCTGGACTAAAATTTTAGGGTTTTTTTTAATGCTTACTGCAATACACTTCATATAAAAACAAGGATGACAGCATCCATAAAAGCGAAGCTTTGAAATGGAAGGACAAACGAACATTAACACTTGTAGATTGTCAGAACTGAATTACCAGAATATAAATGCATCAGTACAAACAAATAAGTAAACTTGTTGCAAAACTTTATAAATAGATGATACTGTTTAAGGACATACTTACATTTTTGGGACGTGTTTACAGAGATGCTTCGCTTATAACATTGTACCTTGTAATAGAAATCATTTTTTTTAATCAGAAGAATCGGATTTATTTAATACACAGAAATTTGTTGTCAAAAAAGTAAAAATTCGACATGTTTAAAATGGACGTACAGACATTCTGGCATTGATTATAGAGTTGCTGCGCTTTCTAAATTGTACCTAACAACTACTAGAAACATCATGCAAAGTTTGGAATCGATAGGACAATTCTAACCCGTTTAAATTTACGAAAAGAGCTAACTCTCTGTGACGGACGGACGGACCTACCCTAATTATAGAAAAGCTTCGCTTTTAAAAAATGGTAGCTTGAAAATGCTGCTTATAGAGTTATTATAGAGAGACTATTTAGCCTAATCTACGATTACAGGAATCATCTCGTAAACATTTAAAATCGAAAGAAGTAACGTGTTTAAATTACCCTCGACCGTGGCTCAACACATCAGCTCGCCGTCGAAGAGGTGATTGGTTTTAATCTCGGGCCGACACCGCCTCATTACTCAAGAGGTTAAAAATGGTTCCTACTTCTACTATGTCCGGTGCGCGACATGAATAGTTAAAGCAGGGGGAATTACATGGCCAAAAACAGGTGCAACTCAAGAGAGTTGGTTGTCTGATGGGTGTTACTTAACCTAATACCCCGGGTGTTTGGACGAAAAATGAGATATTTGGCTCCCCTGGGAGATATCCTGGGTTGTTGGACCTGACGTTAAAGTGTCATGGACAGCAACCTCTAAACCAGCACTCTAAATCAAATATTAGATAAAATAAATGCGCGAATATAGAAACAGCCTAAATTGAATGTTCCAAGAAACAATCAACATTGAATTTATTCCACAGGGAACACTTTTAGAAAGTCAGTAGTATACAGGGAGGGAGGGGACATTCAACTATTTATTACACTAGTCCCCAAGTTTTATAGTTATGTTTTCTTATTCGTTGGGTCAAAAACTTTGGGGAATTTAATTGGTTGGTTCATTTAGATAAGTGTCCAAATGTTTCAACTACTAATTGTAATCTACAGAAGGGATATTTTTTGTATAATCATTTTGGATGTACATTAATTTATCAGCCATTGTCTTATCCCTTTATATCACTGGTAGTATACCAATGTTGTTTAAATTCCTCCAATGATTCTAGAATAATTTACAATTAATAAATAGAATTGGTAAGACATTTTCAATGGCGTCCACAAGAATTTACCATTAGGGTGTGTGAAGCCTTGTGAGGGCGAAACTAAGGAAAGTCAGTCCTACTAAATTTATAATTTCAAGGAAGTATTGACCCCCCCCCCCCCTTTCACACGCCAACTAAAGTATCTACACAAAGATCTCAAAAATGTTTTCATTAATATTTTACACTATTCTCGTACTATTATGTAATAGTAAGACTAGCGGCTGCGACTCTAGCCTCTAATTCATTGCAAATTTATTTCAAAAAAGAAAGGTAAAATCCTTCCCGGGATCATTACAAGACTTTACTGGAATTAAGAACTCAATTTGTCCATTGATATTTTAAAACACAGACAAAAATAACCTACTTCTTCATATTAAAGACTATTGGTTACTCCCCTAGCCATTACGGGCAGAAATCAACCCAAGAATTGGGGGTAAAGTTTATCCCCCTGAAAGAAATTTCTTATGGCAAAATATTTTGGGAGGCATTTCTCATTTTTTAAAATTTACATTTGCTTAAGATTTTAATATTGCCATCCTTGTTTAAAGATGTCTCAATACATCAATATGTAAATTTTTGTGTTAAAACTTGAGGGAAAACCTATAAACTACATTTAAATGATTAAACCTTTTTCGCTTGGCTTCTAGGGGAAATTGTGTATCAAAACAAGGATGATAACATGCATAAAAGCGAAGCGCAACATATCAAACACCAGACAAATGAACATTAATCAATGCATTAAGCATACAATTATGAACTAAAATTCCCTAAAGGATAGAAAAAAATCACGAAGCTAAAAATCATCAAGTAAAAATGGACATACTGATTTTTATATAAGGATTAAAGAATTGCTCGGATAGGGTTCAACATGTAGTGCATCTGCTCGTCGTCGGTGAGGTAATGGGTTGGAATCAAAGCCGCGTTATAACTAAAGACGTAAAAAAATGTAGCTATTCCTGCTATGTCAGTTGCGCGACACAAATAGATAGAGTAGAGGGAATGCCTTTGCCAAAAATTAGATGTCACATTCCTAATCATCCTTGGATTCGCCATTTAAAGAGCTAACATAAGACCTTCAAATATTTAACCGTTCCGTTTTTTAAGAAATTAATGAGATTTTTATTTTTATTTATTTTTACATGATAATAACATATTTTTAGGATAATATTTAATTAATAAAATTACTGATAACATTTATTAAACATATAAACTCATTTAAATGCTCAAAGCCTAATAGTTGCTTAAAACGTCAAAGGGCAGTTTTTTTCTAGTAATTCCAAATTAAAATAACAATTTAGTAAAAAATAATTAATTTTTTACTAAAAATCAACAATGATATATTTACAATTTTTCTCTTTGGATTTATTTTATGATTTCCTTAAAAAAAGTTACAATTTTAGAGATTCCAAGTCTAACAAAGATATTAAATTAGCAGCGGATACGCCCCCTACAGGCCTCTAGGAGCACTTGAAGGAGGAGAGAGGCAGCCTCCTCTTTTAATTTTAATTCTAAAATGAAAGAAAAAATTTTTGGGTGGTACCTTCTCCCAAAATATATACAAACCTTCCCAGGACCTACTAGAGGCGTCGCTGTAAAAAAGAACCATATCGGCTCAGTGGTTAGCAAGATCATTCAGTAAGCACAGACAGACAGACAGACAAACATGTTGCTTTTATATAAGAATTGATAAGTTTTGTCACAAAATTTTAAAACCTAACAATTAAATTTTGGGTAATAGCTGCTTTAACACCAAAGTAAGTCCGATGACCCAAAGCAGTAGAAAGAATTCTTCAGGGTTCGGAAGCCGCGCCTCAGCCGCGCATAAGCCTCAGTTTTAAACCTGCTTGTGAGCATAAAAAAAAAATTTCAGAAAGAAGGATTGTCTGCTAAAGAGCAGTTTTATACATCCAGCTAATTTTATAGTGATAACATGAAGATTTCACTGCGGCTTACACGCGGCTTACGCGAGGCTTCCGATCCCTGGAATTCTTTTATTTTTCTAAACATTGTTTTTAGTTTGTTCTTGCTGCGCAACATATAATAGTCCTTGTTTTTATTTGGGGATCTAATTTTGCTATTTATGATATATATGCCTTAAGCATGTTTTCACACAATTTTGATTTTAAAAAATGTTTGTACTATTTAGGTTCTAACTAGAAAAAATATTTACATTTAAATAAAAAAAATAAGTTTTTTTTTGTGCTTAGTACAATTTGGCATTTGAAGTAGGGTTGGGCCGGATATCCGGTTTTGCCGGATATCGGAAATTGAAACTATACTGGACAACGGATATCCGGCTAATTTATAATGCAGGATATCTGTTAATTTGCCGGATATCCGGCGTTGGTCAAATATCCGGCCGGATACCGGATATTCGGCATTAGGAATCAGCCGGTTATCCGGTATCCAGTATCCGGCTAAAAAGTATCCGGCACAACCCTAATTTGAAGTACCTAATTTTTTCATTTTGGGTTGTTTAATAAAGATAAATATTTTTTTTTAAATTACAAACAAATATTTTATAATAAATTAACGAAATTATGTACACGAAAAGAAGTTACAAAATACATCGGAGATCAACAAAAAAATGGAGAATACCTACATGAAATATTTTTGAAAAATATTTCATTATACAATTTGAATCATTTTCTATTGTAAGCTATAATACAATTGTTGAACAAATTTTATTATAAATATAATTCGGGCCATTTTAAATTATAATCTGAAAAATCAACCAAAAGTAAAGTTATCTTAGCTATTATGGATTTCAGCCATTTTTGGATTTGAAAAGAGAAAATTTAATTAGTTTTTTTTATTTTAAAACAAATGTCAGTCTGCCTAAGAAAAGTATGAGTATTTTTCTGATACAAAAGTGTTATGGTGTTGTGCAATTTTCTTTGTGCTCCTTCCTGGGACGTCCAAGCTTTTTTTATTTTAAGGGGGTTAAAAAAAAGGGGTTTTAAAATACTGAATTGGGGCAGTATAATGTATTTTTTTCAATTTTTAGGGGGGTAAAATGAGGGGTAACAAAGTTTAAATAGGGAAACACTTGGGCGTCTCTGAACTTTTTTGAAGCCAATAAAAAATTTAAAAACACCTCGATAAATATTATAAAGGTTAGGTTTCTTATGTTCAATTTTCACTAGATATAACCAATCAGGGGTAAGGATTTTACTATTAACAAAGCGTCAGATAGGATATCTAGTCATGTTAGTCATTCAATGCAAATTAACTTTTTTCATCTCATACGACCAAGTAGGCAACAAACTCAAAATTTCTCAAATAGTATTTTTAAATATCCAGAAATAATGTTAAGTTAAAATGATATTTAGTTTAGGGCCTAATTTGATGATATTGCAAAAAAAATGTTGAATTGCATTGAAGAACAACATGTATTTACAATAACAAAAAAAGCTAGAACTATGCCCATATTCTTATTGATGCATCCCATGATGTTGTTCCTATGCCCGTTCCATCCGGAGACACCTAGCGACAAAATAATCAATCAAAACATATTTTTATTTGAGAATTTGAAAATTTTTAAACATTTGTTGAAAAACAATATAGGTTTGAAAAAATAGCGTTTCACACATAGAGTAAGGCGAAAAGTGAAGCATTATCGTGCCTATATAAAAGTAACTGGATATTTGTAAGTCTGTCTGTGTGTTTGTAGAATCTCGCTAACCAATGAACCGATATGGTTCTCCTTTAAAAAGTTGCCTTTCTTAGGTTCTGAAAGGTTTATAGCTATTTAGTGGATTTCCACCACACTCATAAGAGAAATCACTAAAAATATAGTATGCCTATATGTTTTATGTATGTATGTCTGCTAAGATCTGTATTTATAAACAATAATGTTGTCGGTTTGTTTTAACACTTTGTTCTTATTGGTTCCATTTAAAAGTTTATAATTAAGACTTTTTTTATCTATTTCAAACAGTTTACCTTCAAGCAAGTAACCCTGTTTTCATGACCATAAAGCACGGTGATACGTTCACATTTTAGAGTGTCCCATAGGTTTACTGTATAGTCATTATAACCTAAATATATGTTTATATTTTAGAGTGTCCCATAGGTGTACTCTTTAGTCATTATAACCTAAATATATGTTTATATTTTAGAGTGTCCCATAGGTTTACTGCATAGTCATTATAACCTAAATATATGTTTATATTTAAGAGTGTCCCATAGGTTTACTGTATAGTCATAATAACCTAAATATATGTTTATATTTTTGAGTGTCCCATAGGTTTACTGTATAGTCATAATAACCTAAATATATGTTTATATTTTAGAGTGTCCCATAGGTTTACTGTATAGTCATTATAACCTAAATATATGTTTATATTTTAGAGTGTCCCATAGGTTTACTTTTTATAGCAATAGCGGAAGCGCCATTAGCATCAAGGAGCTCTATATTCGAAATGACAGGGAAAGATTTAGATCTAAAAATTGAATAGCCTAAAACCATACCAGAACCCATGTGGAGCTTCTCTAAAATGTAGAATTTAATCGGTTAAGTAGTTATTGAAATATTAAGCTACATTAAAAAAAATACTACTTTTTATATTTTTCTGATTTTCTCAGACAACTATATGTGGCAAACAAATTTTCACAAAAAAGGGGCTCTACCCCCAACCCCACAGGGCGGGAGGGGACTTTGGACTGTTTAGTCCCCAAAGTCTTAAAATTACGTTTTGTTATTCGTTGGCATAACAATGTTGGGGACTTTTATTGAATTTTGATTGGTTGGTTTATTCAGTTCAGTTTCCAAACGTTACAAACACTATTTTTAATCTACAGAAGGGGTAATTTTGTGCATCATTATAGGCGATGTGCATAAATTTATTGGATATTGTCTTATCCCTTTAGATCCCCGAAATTTTTGGTAATATAAACTTTACCTGCAAACAGAAGCCTGCCAGAAACACTGAAGTCGACAGCATTAACCCCAAACAGGATGGCGTCCTTGGAGTACACAGCTATCTCTCTGTCCGCCCGCAGGTCGAATAACCTAAATTAAAGTATTAAAGGGTATTAAAAAAATAATCGCCTTACATTTAAAAAAAAAATTAAATCTTTATCCGGTTTTTTAATTCTCAAGTAATGTCATTAAGAAAACAATGTCAAATAGTCAATCCTGCATATTATCTAAAAAGGGTTACTGCAGCTATTTTTGAAAATGACAGCGATTATTTTTTTTTGGACACCCTTAAGATGTAATTAATCAAAATAGAGTAAAGCATTATACAATATACATACGAAAAAAATAGATACTATATTTGCAATTTTATATGAAATCACATAAAAACTATGTATACGTTATGATTGATATACCTATAAGATAGATAGATAGCCTAACTTTAATGGATATATTATTACTTGGATCTTACATAAAATTTTTATGTTTTCTAATAAAGTGAAACACGCAGCGGGCTAAAATAACGATTATCTCCTTCCACCCATCTTTACCTCATCCCTTCTTTCCTACTAGATTAAATAACTGTTCAATAAATGACAGGGAGAATAGCAATTCAAATTGACGACATGTTTTTCTACTGTTATAATATCCACGTATATTCTACATCCTTTCCAACTTTATATTTACCTGCAGGTGGCATCGTCACTGCCTGTTGCTAGAGCGTCCCCGCTGGGGTGAAATCTTACACTGTTAATATCAGATGTGTGTCCCTAGATAGTAAAGATATGCTTATAGTCCCAACTCTAGGGTCAATTCATTATTGACTTCAGTAAAAACTTATTCATTGAATTGACATTAATATTTTCCCCAATGAATTAATTAAAAATGTACTTGAATTATAGTAAAATTATGTGAATTTGAATATTTTTAGTAGCGAAGCTACTCTATAATTCAAGTAGCGAAGCTACTCTATAATTCACTTTGTCCGTCCGTCAGTCAGTCCGTCAGTCAGTCCGTCAGTCCGTAACGCTATGGGGGAAATGGGATTTACTCAGCTCCTATAAAAGATAGAATGCTGAAATTTTTTGACTACATTCCCATCATTAAGGAGCACAATTGACTATAAAACATCATTGGCGTTCGGACCGATTTTTAGCAGGTTTTAGGCTATTTTTATATTTTTCACATTTTTCTCTATATCTTCAGTGTTTATGGTCCGATTTTCAAAATTTTTTCAGTTACAGATATCAAAATTAAATTTCCCGTCGTTTAAAGAAAACAACCATGACGGCCAGACTGCCTTTTTAGCAGGTTTTAGGCTGTTTTTTATATATTTAACATTTTTCTCCATATCTTCAGTGTTTATAGCCCGATTTTCAAAATTTTTCAGTTATATATATCAAAATTAAATTTCCCGTCTTTTAAACAAACTAACCATGACGGCCAGACTGCCTTTTTAGCAGGTTTTAGGCTATTTTTATATATTTAACACTTTTTTCCATATCTTCAGTGTATATGGTCCGATTTTCCAAATTTTTAAGTTAAGGATTTAAAAATTCAATTTTTTTGTCGTTTTAATAAAACAACCATGATGGCCAGACTGCCTTTTATCAGGTTTTTGGCTATTTTTATATGTTTTACATATTTCCCCATATCTTTGTTTATTTTGATGCAATTTTCAAACTTTTATGGGATATCTGTATCAAAATAATTTTTCCCATTGTTATGAGCATCTTTAATATAATTTACTTTGACCATCGTCATCATGCAAAATAAAACAAGGTTTCATGTTTATTTTATCCAATAAATCTATTCTTGATTTTAGTAAAAACCTTTTAAATCTACCTGTACTTATTCCAATCGACGATTTTTGTGCTTCGCTACTTATGGATGTTGTCATCCTTGTTAAAACTAAAATTGACAAAGGGAATAGTAGCTTTCGCAATATTCCGTAAAATCTTAAGCAAGCTTCCAGTCAAATGCGCTTATTAAGTCTAACTGTTTTTAATGTTGACCAAACGCATAGTATACTTAAACGCATATTTAATAACAGTTTGACCTAATAAGCGAATTTGACTGGAATCTTACTCACAAACTTTGTTAATCTATTTAATTTTCTATGGAAACATTAAAAGCAAAGGTTTTTTATACATTACCTCAAAATATTGAACATAGTCTCCTTTTCTCATATCCCAGAGGTAGGTTGTATTGTCACAGGCCTATAACAGTAAAGATAATATAAAAGTCATAAATAAAATAAAATGATCAATATGTAGATTTGCTAAGATATGTAAAAGGTTGTACCTTTATCTTATTGATATGGAATTATACTATAATTTGGGGGGGGGGGGAAAGTCCTTAAATAATGATTATAAAAAGCATTTGCCAATTTCCCAGCTATTTAATAATGATCTTATAAGCATTCCAACTATTAATGGAACTACAAAAAAAATTATTGGGATATCTTGCATGTTTTGCTTTGCTTTTTTGTTGTCATGCTTGTTTTATTTAAAATTTAAAAAGAATAAATCAGTAACTCACCCCAGAGGCAAAAACATTGAGATTTGGTCCTGGTGCTAAGTCCACGGACATTACATCTGAAATAATATATTACTTAAGTTAAATGTGAATTTGTTGCCAGTAAAATTATGTAGAATTTACAATGATTGTCCATCAAATCTCTAGAAAACTCTACATGAAGTTTATGAATGAAATGTGTATAAATCCTATATGAAACTATACATAAAGTGTTCATAGAATGTCTGTAGAACTAGACTTTATCAGTTTCTGTCTGTGTCCATAGAATGTCTGGGATCTAAAACTATAGAGTGTTCTTAGAATGTCTGTAGAACTATATCTACATTCTCCATAGAATGTCTAAAGAACTATACTTAAAAATTAAATATAAAATTTATCCAAACATTGTCTATTGAAAGTCAATTAAACAATATCTAATGGAGTGTTCCAAGGGAATTTATGTAGAACTGAAGACCAAGTATGGAATGTCTGAATGACCATACCGGAAGATAGCCTGATTATCTATACCTGATGTGTGTTCATGGAATGTCTGTATAACTGTGCCTGAAGATATTCTAGTAATATATACCTGATGTGTGTCTATGGAATGTCTTTAAAACTGTGCCTGAAGATATTCTAGTAATATATACCTGATGTGTGTCCATGGAATGTCTGTAAAACTGTACCACTCTCAATATCCCATAATGCAACAGTTGCATCACCAGAACCAGTTAGAATCTAAAATAAGGGAAACATTTTTTTTTCAATCATGTTTCCAAGAAAATATCTTGTTTTTAACAATGCTAGGCTCATTTAAAACAGTAAACTTATGAAAAGATAAAAAATATACATTCATGTTTAGTAAATAATTTAATTTTTAGCATTAATTGTCAATAATATAACAATAAAAACATAAAAAAAACAGAGGTAAATTTATTTTTGATAAAGAAACATTACAGCTAATTTTGTATTTTTTAAGCTTAGTATTTGGCAAATATATTTGAAAACTCATAATACTTTTAGACATAAAACTGAAGAAATTTTGGTTTATTTTTTTAAATTGGTCAATAAACAAACCTGGTGATCAGAACCGGGAAAGAGACAACAGGAAGTATAGGATGTGTGGGTACCAACTACTTTTTTCCTGAATAAAAAGATTATAAGATGTTTGGATACCAACTACTTTTTTCCTAAAATACAAAGAGTATAGGATGTTTGGATACCAACTACTTTTTTCCTAAAATACAAAGAGTATAGGATGTGTGGGTACCAACTACTTTTTTCCTAAAATACAAAGAGTATAGGATGTGTAGGTACCAAATACTTTTTTCCTAAAATACAAAGAGTATAGGATGTGTGGGTACCAAATACTATTTTCCTAAAGTACAAATAGTATAGGATGTTTGGGTGCCACCTACTAAATTCCTATAATACAAAGAGAATAGGATGTGTGGGTACCAACTTCTTTTTCCTATAGTTTTTTAGTATAGGTGTGGGTTCAATCAAATTTTCTCCACAAAAGAATACTTTAAGTTTGTCACTTTAACTTACCTGGAACTATTGGCTCCACTTTCATCTTCAATACTGAGAGGGAAAACTGTTAACTTATTATCAAGACCTCCACAGGCTACAGCCTAAAAAGTATATATGTTTAGTGGAGAATTTGCTAACAAGAGTATCCTTGTTATTTTTTCAGTCTGTTTGTCAGGTATTCTGTTAGTCTGATAGTTTGTTGGTCTGACATTCCTTTGTTCTTCCAGTCACTTTGTCTGACAGTCTGTTATTCAGACAGTCTATGGGTGTGAGAATCTGTTGGTGTGGTGTGACAGTCTATTAGTCTGACAGTCTCATGGTTCTGACAGACTATTGATTTGATAATCTGTTGGTGTGATCTCATAGTCTGTTGGTCTGACAGCCTGTTGGTCCTACAGAAAGTTTATGTGCCAGCCTGTTAGATAATTTGTCAGTCAGTTGATCTAAAAGTCTATTGGTCTGGCAGTCAGTTGATTTGACAGTCTTCTGGTCTGACATTCTGTTGGTCTGACTGTCCGTTGGTATGGCAGTCTGCTGGTCTGACAGTCTGTTGGTATGGCAGTCTGCTGATCTGACAGTCTGTTGGATTGTCACTCAGTTGGTCTGTCAGTCTGTTAGATGGTATAACATTCTATTGATCTTTAGTCATTTTTTTGACAATCTTTAGTTATACAGTCTAATGGTCTGATTGTTTGTTGGTCTATGAGTTTCATGGTTCTGACAGTCTTTTGGAGTGAGAATCTGTTGGTGTAGTCTGACAGTCTATTGATCTGACAGTCTGCTGGTCTGTCAGCCTATTGGTCTAATAGTCTGATAGTTCTGACAGTGTGTCTGAGAATATATTTGTATGAGAATCTGTTTGTGTTATCTCACAGTATATGGTCTGACACTCAGTTGATCTGCCAGTCTGTTTGTCTAACAGTCTGTATTCTTTTAGTCGGTTAGTCTGACAGTTTGTTAGTAAAATAGTCTATTAGTCTGACAGTCTGTTGGTTTAACAGTCTCATGGTTCTGGCGGACTGTGGGTCTGACAGTCTGCTGGTCTGACAGCCTGTTGTTCCAACAGTCTATTGATCTGTCAGTCTTTTGGTCTTTCAGTCTGTTTGTCTGCTATTTTTTAGTCTGACAGTCTATTGTTCTGTAAGCCTATTGTTGTGAGAATTTGTTGGTCTGGTCTGACAGTCTATTGGTGTGATTGTCTGATGGTCCTAAGGTCCAAAGGCCTGTTGAAAATTTGCTGTTTGTTGGTGTTTAACAATTTTTTAAATAAACTTTTCTCTCTAGTCAGATCAATCAGTAAAAGGGTTAACAATAATATTTACCTGTCCATTAGGTGAATAAGCACAGGCAATGACCCAGGTTGTTGGCAGTGACAGAGCATGCTCTTTATTTGTTGTAAATGCATCCTGAAATTTAATAGTATCAGGGGCATGCCTGTCTATTATATAATCTTGATTAAAAAGGAGTTTTAATCTTTTCATTGGTTTATTTTGCTCCAAAATAAGTTTAAGGTTGCTACTCTAAAAAAAAAACTTTTAATTTTTAAATTTTTTAATTTATATTTATAGAGAAAAATCGACTTAAAATTTTTGCATTTGTTGATTTCAGGAAAAGATCTTTATGTATCCTGTTTGACTTCTGGATAAGCAGAATAGTTTTTTATTGAATCGTATTATAGACAGCTTTCTGCGGATTTGAAAATGAAAAAATAAAAGACTAATCCCAGTTTTGTTAGCCCCGAGGGACCTAATGCCCAGGCTAACGAAGCTCGTAACAATCCAATAATTTTTATATCAATATGCGTGGAAAATTGTCTTTAATACGAGGCTATACATGATTTTCAGTATGACTGAGTACCGGTTCTAATCCAGCGGATATTAATCGGTTTGAAAGCCATACTTGAAAATAGACTTACCCAAACTATTATTTTTCCATCTTGTGCACTAGTGACCAAATGTCTTTTATCCTGACACCAATCCAAACATAGTACCTAAATTTATTCATGTTAAAAAGTTTAAAATCATGAATTCATATTTTTAAAAGGTTTTCTATAATTAGGGTCGCCAGTCCGGTTAACTCTTTTTGTTAATTTGACATGCTAAAATTGTCCTATAAATTTTCATATTTGCATGATGATTCCTAAAACTGTTGGTATGATTTTGAAAGAGTAGCAACACTATAACCGTTACCAGACAGGTACAACAAGGTACAATGTTATAAGCAAAGCATTTCTATAATCAAGTCCTTGAAATGTTTTAATGTTCGTTTGTCCTGTCGTTTTAGAGCTTCGCTTTTATGGATGTTGTCATCCTTGTTTACAGTTTATAAATGATCAACAAGTGCTTAGTAACTTTTTTTACTTCCCTTCTCTATTGGGTCTTTATTTATAAGAGCAGCTTTTTGTAACTTTTTTTTAAAAGCACAACTACTCTAAAAATAGAGTCTGTCTGTATATCAGTCATAAAAACAGTGTAGTATATCATAAATATTTTCAATTTTGGAGATGTTTTCCTAAAATATTTTCAAATTGTTATGCTCTAAATATAAGCAAGTCTATAAGCAAATATTGACAAAGACCAAATTGTGTCAAAAATGATCCATGTGACGTCATAAAAATGTGGGAGATGAGAGGAGAAGTGGGAAAGAAAACTCCTAAAAAAGAGTCGGATAATCCCTCATTTTTATGACGTCACATAGATGATTTTTGACACAATTTAATCTTTGTCGCAAACATTCCCTCCAATAATTACAGGATATTTTGTATTATGGGCTGAATTTTATAAATTAAATTTGAAGAATTTTAATTCATTGTCCATTATCTTATCCCTAACAACTTAAAAACAACTTACTTTAGAATTGTGGCCCTTTAAACTTCTTCTAATCTTGATGTTAAGTTGTTCTATAGAGAGGACATTTCCTAACTCTGCTACTTGGGCCAGAGTCCGGTCCTAAAATATAAATTGATGTTAAATTGTTCTATAAAGGACATTACATAACTCTGCTACTTGGGCCAGAGTCCGGTCCTAAAATATAAATTGATGTTAAATTGTTCTATAAAGGACATTACATAACTCTGCTACTTGGGCCAGAGTCCGGTCCTAAAATATAAATTGATGTTAAATTGTTCTATAAAGGAAATTACATAACTCTGCTTCTTGGGCTATAGTGAGATTTTACCAACAAGGAAATTAATTCGAAAAGAATCACGAAACCTATATGTTTTTTTCGGCTGTAGTTGGGGGCAACATAATATTATTTAATATTTATTTCGCTGGTTGGTTATACCATACACCTAGGCTAGAGCCAGTCCGGTCCAAAAACGTATATTGATATAAGTTGTTCTCCAAATAACTTTGCTTAATAGGCCAGAGTACGGTTTTAAAATTTACATTAATTTAAGAACGGACAAACAGACAAGAAATTTCTTAGATAAATCACAACAAATCACAAAGTCTACAAAATTCTGACAAAGTAGAATTGCAACAAAATCGCTTTAAATGGATATATTATTACTTGGATGTTGCACCAGATTTTCATGTACTCTAATATAGTGACACTAACAGCTGGCTAAAATAACGATAACCAACATACATACCCGTTAACCCCGTCTCCTACCATCCTACTGGAAGAACAAAATGACCAATAAATGAAAAAAAAATTTCCCCTGTTAATATATAAACGTTTACTATATCCATTTCCGCAAGAAATAAAACTGTACCTGTAGTCCCTGTCTAGTTTGACTAATTCGTGCCTTCAATACCTCAATCTCATATTGCAAACCTAAATTAATTCAAATAACAGATCTATAGTATAGATGTATAGTATATACAGATAACTACCTCCCTCCCTTTTTCAATGACCTTTCTTATCTGCTAGCAAATTGTTTTCTGCTACTTGGCTGTCTTAATACTCTTGACACTATTTTGGTTGATTTTCAAAAGCCCAATTGAGAGTCAGCACAAGGAATTTACGATGGGAAGATTAACCCCTTCCCCCACTAGTGTTTTACTCTTATCAGGGACAAGGTAATGATATTCTGACAAAGAATTCTAAAGGAAAATTTCCCATAAACCCCCTTCCCCTTTTCCTCCCCTTCTTACCCACCCCTCTTCAGTTATATGAAAAACAAAATATACTTCAACAGTACTTTAAAAGGTTTCGTGATTTTTTTAAAGAATTTATTGTTAGACTGGCTACCCAGGACTCTAATATTTAAATATTATTGATGACATTCGCATTGGAAGGTATTAGCATAATTTAAATAGTAGATTAGAGGTTTCATATTGCTAATCTAGATTTGTAGTATACCACAGTTATCTAATTTACTTTGAACAGTATACTGTACAGAGTCCTCTCATAGTCTACCACAGTTCTCTGTCTATCTATTTACTTTCAACATTATACTGTACAGAGTCCTCTCATATTCTACCACAGTTCTCTATCTATCTATTTATTTTGAACAGTATACTGTACAACAGGGCCCAATTGTAGTCTACAGCAGTTTTCTATCTATTTACTTTGAACAGTATACTGTACAGAGTCCTCTCATAGTCTTCCACAGTTCTCTATCTATCTATTAAGAACAGTATACTTACAGAGTCCTCTCATAGTCTACCACATTAATATATCTATCTATTTACTTTGAACAGAATACTGTACAACAGGGCCCAATTATAGTCTACCACAGTTATCTATCTATTTACTTTGAACAGTATACTGTACAGGGTCCTCTCATAGTCTAACACAGTTCTCTATCTATCTATTAACCATGAACAGTATACTGTTTACTGTACTGTACAGGGTCCTAATTAATGTATGTACTTACTTTGAACAGTATCCTGTACAGGGTCCTCATTAGAGGCAGCCACAGCACCCTGTAAATAATAGAAATTGAAATATTTAGACTGGATTAAAGATTTCTGAAACTGTCAGGGTCCATGTATATTAATTTCTGACTTTTATATAAACCCCTCCCCCCCCTCTACTTATGATTTTTGCCTGTTCATAAATTATTTCTTTCAGTTTACATTTGACATCCAGCTAAACTAATCTAAACCCCGAGGGGCCGCATGCCCGGTCTAAAATAACTGGAATTAATATCATGATTGTATTTTTTTAATTCGTATAAATCAGTTTGAAACTACTCACCAGAACTTCTCCTCCTGCCGCCATCTCAGAAAACAAGTTCCAATCTTTTAAATGCAGTCCTGACAAAAAAAAAGATATATTCAGATTAAGTTAGAGATTAAATAGATTTAATAGTTTAAAACCTGACTTGCAAGTTCTTAAAATGCTTACTAATAAAATTGAGAACCAATTTGGTTTAATATTTGGAAACATTTTGATAAACAGACAAGAAAAACTTCATCTCTAGTATCTGGAGGCTATGTATTTGTAGGGTAGAGAAAGTAGACATAAAAATAGCCTAAAACCGATGGTTTAATTTAATTTATGTAATTACTTTATAATAGTGGCTAGCTATGCCTCTAAACTTCTCTAGGGTAACTTTAGGAAAGATCAAAGGGGGAGAGTTATATCGGTTCAGCGGTTGCAGAGATCCTTTGGTTCAGACAGACAAAAACAGATCCTGTTACTTTTTTATAAGGACTACAAATGCTGCAATTGAAAACATATTATTGTAATAAGTATAAAATAATTGTAACCTACAGCTATATGTAGACCTCTGTACAGCTGATACAGTTGTGAACACTGTATACAGCTGGGCAGAGATATGTACTAGTTAGAGAGATATATCTACAGCTGTATGTAGACCTCTGTACAGCCTATACAGTTGTAAACACTGTATACAGCTGGGCAGAGATATGTACTAGTTAGAGAGATATACCATACAGCTATATGTAGACCTCTGTACAGCCAATACAGTTGTAAACACTGTATACAGCTGGGTAAGAATATGTACTAGTTAGAGAGATATACCTACAGCTGTGTGTAGACCTCTGTACAGCCAATACAGTTGTAAACACTGTATACAGCTGGGCAGAGATCTGTACTAGATAGAGAGATATACCTACAGCTGTATGTAGACCTCTGTACAGCCAATACAGTTGTAAACACTGTATACAGCTGGGCAGAGATCTGTACTAGATAGAGAGATATACCTACAGCTGTATGTAGACCTCTGTACAGCCAATACAGTTATAAACACTGAATACAGCTGGGCAGAGATGTATACTAGATAGAGAGATATACCTACAGCTGTGTGTAGACCTCTGTACAGCCAATACAGTTGTAAACACTGTATACAGCTGGGCAGAGATGTATACTAGATAGAGAGATATACCTACAGCTGTGTGTAGACCTCTGTACAACCAATACAGTTGTAAACACTGTATACAGCTGGGCAGAGATCTGTACTAGTTAGATAGATATACCTACAGCATTAAAGTAATATATATAGAGTGATAAATAGCTATGAAACCATTTTACCTTTTCAAAGGCCCCTGACGCTGCAGAAGGTTGTTTATCGATAAAAATTTTGCTTTCTCACTTAGCTGCTAGAAAGCTCATAAGCTGTCATTGGAATAAGATTTGAAGGAACTTTACTAATTAATCAAAACCACCGTATATTTTGGTATAAGGATTTGGGGGACCTTTAATATTAATTAAAGTCATGTGACCTAATGTACAAGAGTTAAAACAATTAAATCAAAAGATTTTAGTGTAAAACTATTTGTAAATAAGAGTATAAGAATAAGATATTGTTATCAACGACAAAAAATAAATGTTTTGCCTAATTTTTGTAAAAATTTAGAGCATATTTATCATTTAAAATCAATGCTATCTTTTCAAAAGTGTTTCCATTAATTTGATTGTGTTTTGTAAGCAAAACCTGTTTTTTATTATTTGTACTGTGTAATTTTATTAGAATATTTTATTCAAAGATAGCAATTTTTAAAAAAAATAACCTAAGATGAATGTCGGAATTTTCTTATTAAACATAATAATGTATATATAATTAGAATAGTAAGACCTTGAAAATAAGCAAAAAATTATTATATGATAATTATCAGTAAATCTAACAGAATTTAAACGTAATTATTAAAAAGCTAGCTTCAATAAATAATAATACATTTTTTATTCAAATACTATAGTACATTCTAACAAGGATGATGATATCAAGTTTAGCAACATTTAACAAATATGTCTTTCAAAAATCAGTTGATTTATTGCATGAAATATTGAAAATGTATATAGCAATTTACAGATTTGTATGATTTTCAGGAATTTAAAATAATTAAATTCATTTGGTAACTGTAAAAGCAGAGTATAGCATGTATAGTGTCATAAATGAGCTACAATTTGAAATAATTTACATATATTTATTAGGATGTAATATCCTTTTATAAAAGGCAAATACAGATTGATTTTAATTACAAGTTCATTGAAAAAAAATCCGGACTTTCTGATGGATAGACAAAGTGAATTATAGAGTAGCTTCGCTACTAAATATGACATATACACAGACATGCGTTCTGGTTCAGTTCACATTGCTATGGACAGTTAAACTATTTAGGAAAGTTGTAAGGAAGAAAACTATCTATCTAGTACTAAGATAAAGATTTAAAAGCCTCCTAAAAAAAAGAAATATATTTTTAAAAACAAATTAAATCTATAGTGCTGTTAACTTGAACTTTAATATTGTTATTATAAAAAATGGAAATAATCTCTACTTTCCGAAATAATTGTACTCAAGACAGCTTGTAATGAAATTACTATCCAGATTTTTACGATTTTATAATTTTTTGACAACGCCAAAATTGATTTTTTTTACTTTATTAATTTTAAGATATATGCATTATCTATAAAGGACAAACACAAATACATAATAAATTTTATAGTTAGGGTATTGTTTCTAAAAATGAAAAACCCTGTATAAAACTCAGCCATTTTAGAGTCTAAGCTGTCAAATTTCTTGAGCAATGGGATTGTGTTGGTAGGTCTTTGCGATAGTTCTATATAGTCATGTACCCTTGCTCCCTCTATTCTCTAACTTTATTCCTACAGCTGTATGTAGACCTCTGTAAAGCCAATTACAGTTGTAAACACTGTATAAAGCTGGGCAGAGATATGTACTAGTTAGAGAGATATACCTACAGCTATATGTAGACCTCTGTACAGCCAATACAGTTGTTAACACTGTATACAGCTGGGCAGAGATATGTACTAGTTAGAGAGATATACCTACAGCTATATGTAGACCTCTGTACAGCCAATACAGTTGTAAACACTGTATACAGCTGGGCAGAGATATGTACTAGTTAGAGAGATATACCTACAGCTATATGTAGACCTCTGTACAGCCAATACAGTTGTAAACACTGTATACAGCTGGGCAGAAATCTGTACTAGTTAGAGAGATATACCTACAGCTATATGTAGACCTCTGTACAGCCAATACAGTTGTAAACACTGTATACAGCTGGGCAGAAATCTATACTAGTTAGAGAGATATACCTACAGCTGTATGTAGACCTCTGTACAGTCAATACAGTTGTAAACACTGTATACAGCTGGGCAGAGATATGTACTAGATAGAGAGATATACCTACAGCTGTATGTAGACCTCTGTACAGCCAATACAGTTGTAAACACTGTATACAGCTGGGCAGAGATCTGTACTAGATAGAGAGATATACCTACAGCTGTATATAGACCTCTGTACAGCCAATACAGTTGTAAACACTGTATACAGCTGGGCAGAGATCTGTACTAGATAGAGAGATATACCTACAGCTGTATGTAGACCTCTGTACAGCCAATACAGTTGTAAACACTGTATACAGCTGGGCAGAGATCTGTACTAGATAGAGAGATATACCTACAGCTGTATGTAGACCTCTGTACAGCCAATACAGTTGTAAACACTGTATACAGCTGGGCAGAGATCTGTACTAGTTAGAGAGATTGCAACCAATAGTTCAGCTTCACTGTCTAGAAAGCTACAAATTCAATGTCACTATTTTGTTGATGTCAAAATGATGTAACTTTTGTTTTGAGCTTTACAAACTTATACACATTATATCTGAAAGAAAAACAATCTTAATTTTTGGAGAACTCTTGAATCAAAATTAAAACACAGCACAAATTTCTATAGCCGATTCAATTTTAAAATTCATTGTACTAACTATTTTTTTTCAATGGCACAGTATAATGGTAATTTTTACACCCTTTTAATATGTAAAATAGTTATTTATATTATATTCTTGTAGTTTCTGATTAATATCCGTTGGATTAGAACTGTTTATCAGCCTTTATGTATAGCATTGTATTACAGACAATTTTACACAAAAAATATTAAAATAAAATCATGAAACTAAAAGCAGTTTGTTTTAATATCCGCGGAAAGCTGTTTAGATTTCGATGAGATAAATTAAGTATTACTAATAAGAATTACGTCTCTGGTAAGTAGCAGATCTCTTTAATAACTACAATTTTATCACATTTTTAAATTTGTTATTAATTTTGTGAAAAAAATCTGAGAATTACGATTGATTATTTTAAGGTTTAATTTTTAAAAAAAGAACTACTAAAACATTTAGGATAGCTATTAAGAATATTTAACAGACTATAAAAAGTATACAAATTACTTAAATAACTTTTTTTAATATTTATATTAAATTTACACGTTGTAAAAAGTGTAAATCTGGTGAATTATTTGATTAAAATTGGGTAACCAAGTAAAAGTACAAGCTGTGTGTGTGTGGAGGAAACTGGAGGATAAAAACAGCTGTTCATTATAGCAGGAGAAGGGGGGGTGGGAGGTTACAAAAGGCCCTTCGGAGTAGGCCGCACTAGCATAAATAGATAGATAAATTCCGAGGCCCTATTATTTTCATAACAAGCTTTCCTATATGAAGGACTGTTTTGAATGTCGTCTTAGTTGTGAAATCAGCTGATTTTGTTTTGGAAAAATCCGTCTGCTGATGAATGTAAACAAAAACAAAATCACAAGTTAGATTATCGAATTTTGTTTTAAAAAATAATAATATAAGGTAAACCTTTACATTTTTCTTAATTTCTTTCTATAATTGTATCACCAATGCATTAAATAAGAATGATTTTAATAAAACAATGTATAAAATAATAGAATATATAACTTTTATGGCAAATTATTCGAATTGTATAATTTAAAAATTATGTAACTTTTTGAACCCAAAACATATTTTTACTTTCAAGTTATCAACATTGAGAGATTGACAGGAGGAAAAATTAACAAATGTTAGCCAAATTTAACAATAAAAGTAAGAAATATATATATAATTGTGAGATAATATATAAGTGTTTTATTTTTTGAAAATATTTTCAAAATTAAGGCATTGGGATTGTTTTAGGCTATTTTTATGCCCCACTCTCTCCCCCTTTCGAATTCTGTGCCCCTAGATGTAAATCCGTCGTAGCAAAATGTAAATTTATCAAATTAAAAAAGTTTAAAAAGGATTGTCTGTACGCTAAGATCTCGATCGCTAATGATCGACTGATTCATTATTTCAGGGAAACTTTAATTCCATAAACGCTAAGCGGCTGTCTTCTGCTATTTTTTTTCAATCAAAATATGACATGTCCTTGTATCTAGGGCGGTACCTACTGGATAATATATGTGAGAAAGGATGTCTTTGTGTCTGCGCGCTAAGGTCTCGCGAACCACTAGAATAAGAAATGATCCTTAAAGAAAATTGATAAAATGTACCTAACAAAAAACTCCTCAACTTTCTCAAACTTTCAATGTTAGTGAAAAGATGACCCAATCGATATAAAATAGCTTAGATCGTTGCCACGATTTAAAAAGTATATCTATTTCAGATTTATTATCTGTCTGTTTCCGATTTTCAACTAGGTAAGTTTAATTTTATTATATGATCATATAAAGGAGTCAAAACTATTTTTAAAAGCGAAGGTTTTCTATAATTAGGTTCGGTCCGTCCGTACGTCCGTAACGGATAGCTTTTTCCGTTAATTTAGGCATGTTAGAATTGTCCTATCGATTTCAAATTTTGCATGGTGATTCCTTTAGTAGTTAGGTACGATTTAGAAAGCAACTCTATAATCATTACAAAAATGTCCGTACGTCTATTTTAAATATATTGATTTTTTTACTTTTTTAACAACAAATTTTTATGTGATCTAATCATGATTCCTGGGACAACAAAGTATAATTAATGTAATAAGCGAAGCAACTCTATAAACAAGTCCTAAAAATGTAAGAATGTCCATAAAAATTATCCTGTATCAAGCAGTTTTTCAACAAATTTACTTACAATTTTGCTTTGACTCTTATAAATTTATATTATGATAATTAAGTTCTAACACTATACAAGTGTTAATGTCCATTTGTCCTACCGTTTCAGTGCTTCGCTTATATGGATGTTGTCATCCTTGTTAATATCAAAGCTGCTCTGTAATTAAGAATAAATATTCGTTTGTCTGATTATTCATCGTAATCTTTTTGAGGGAAACATTGTTATTCTGCGGCTGATAGAGATCTGAAATTTAATATCAGTAATCGCTCAAAATTTGTAAATTACTCGCTGCTTCTATTAAATATATACTGGATATATGAGCTTCTACTACAAAAGTTTAATTTCTAGTTTTTCTATGTTGTACACTTGTAGATATGGAAATAGGTAGCTAAAATGCTGAATAAAATTTGCTTTGATATTACCTATTCAAGATTCCTCTGATTTATAAGCATCTACTTTTTATGTTATTTGTTTATATCTTTTAATATATTTGAGCTGTGCTACATTTATGGATGTTGTCGTCCTTGTTTTACATTAAAACTTTTCACAGTTCTTGTCAGACATAAATATTTCATGCTTTCCTTTAGAACCATGAGTATCGATATCGGAGGAATGAGAAAACCCTACAATGACAAGGAAAATACTTTTGATGTCAAAGACCTAGGTATGTAGCTAATTTCTTTATATGTGTGTTTTTAAGCTAAATGATTTAGCGCAGCTGTTGTATATATAATTATGGACTGTCTGTTAATCATTAGATTCATACAGATAGAGAGACATAAAGATACTGACAGTATGTGGAATTCTTAGCTGTATAGAACACACTGTGTGCGTAAAAAACTGGAAGTTTGATTTTAACTGCCCAATAATATTTAAACTCTATTTCAGTTTCAAAGAATCCATTTGATCAGTTTAAAGTTTGGTTCGAGGAAGCTACAGCTAATGACAAAATAGGAAATTATCTTATTTAGTTTATGAAATTTCTAATTATGAAAAAGTAAGGAGAATCAAATTTTAAATGATACTTTTGATTTTCATTATTAGTAATCTCTAAAATGTATGATGAAATTTATTTAACCCCACTTTTTCTTCTTTTCTAAAGTTATCGTAGTTTTTAAAGGTAAATAACTTTGCCAAAGTGGTAAAATTAATTCAAATCTTTCTGAATTTTGAAAAAGAAACAACTTTGCTTTTGAGTCTGTCTTGATACCTCTTATAGTCTCCGAGATGGGGACATTTTGCCCCAATCCCCCCCGGAATAGGATTCAAATATCATTTTATACCCATTTTGAAACTAGCCCTTCCACATCTCAAGAATATCAATAAGATACTATCCATTGTACAGAAGAAGCAAACGCCATGTGCCTTGCAACTGCCACAGCGGATGGTTTTCCATCTGCCAGGTAATAATCGTATTATAAACAGCTTTCTGCGGAAAGTTAAATGAAAATTTTAGTTTTGTTAGCCTCCAATGGACTGAAGGCTCGGGCTTACAAAATTGGTATTCATGATTTGATTTTCATTCTATTATTCGCAGAAAAATGTCTGTAATACATAATTTTTCAGTATATCAGGTTCTTATCCAGCGGATATAAATCGGTAACGAAGTCGTACTGGAATAATATTTATTTACCTAGTATCAGGGTGGCAGAGGACAAGAGTTCCCCTCGAAATTGAACAGCTAGCAAAGGCAAAATTTCTTGCTATAAATTTTCTTGTAATATTTTAGAGAGTGTCCTCTAGGATTAATGCTTCATTCATAGGCTAGAAATAAGATGTAAAATCATGCGGGTTTGTTTATGTTTGTTTACTGGCGAACTAAGTTATTCTTCTTGGTCATTTAAGGAGGGTGTCGCAAATGCTAAGTATTCATAAAGTTTTGTGTTTTATGGCTTTAAAATGAACGTCTAGTTTTTTGGGTACTATTTCTTTCCAAGTTAAATATAGTTAAAGTTAAAAAATATATTTGGTCGATGACTATCTTGACGGCTTAGAAACTGTTTAAAGTAGGTTAAAATCGCGAAGCTAAAAGCTTTCTTAATTTTTATTAAATCTAATACATTTATTTTAGAATGGTTTTATTGAAGAAGTATGGACCTGAGGGGTTTACATTCTATACAAACTATACAAGCAGAAAAGCGGAAGAGCTTGATTCAAATCCAAGGTTTAGTTTATTTTTAGTAGCGCAGCTACTCAATTATTATGGTATGTACGTCACTACTGCTACGTCAAAGTAAGGTTTGTGTTGTTGTGTTTGGTATAATTTTTTTATGTATCATCATCAGGCGCATCTCTCTTTTTGACTGTTGAGTCCAGAGAATACGGACACCTTGTTCCTCCATGAATTTCTTTTTTTGGCAAGTGCTTCAGCTTCTCCCCATGTTAATTCCAAATCAAAGAGGTCCTTTTCAGTGCTCCGCCTCCAGGTCATTTTTGGTTGTCCCCGTTTACGTTTACCAGTGGTGGGGTTCCATTTTAAGCACTTTTTTGGAAACCTATTTTGTTCCATTCTGAGCACATGTCCTAGCCACCTTAGTCTTTTATATTTCACTTCTGCTTCAATACTATTGCACTTCGTCTTAGCATGCAGCTCAATGTTTGATATTTTGTTTGGCCAGAATATTTTGCAAATTCTTCTTAGGCAGCTATTGTGAAATGCATTAAGTTGATTTGTTTCAGTTTTCACAGTTCTCCAGCATTCAGCTCCATAAAGAAGAACTGATTTCACATTACTGTTGTAAAGTCTGATTTTTGTTTTCAGAGCAAGTTTCTTTGAATTCCAAACGTTGTGTAGACTGTTGAAAGCAACCCTAGCCTTATCAATCCTGGTCTTAATATCAGCTTTTGAGCCATTTTCGCTGCTGATAACACTCCCCAGATAAGTGAATTTGTTGCTTTGTTTCAATTGTTCACCATTTATTGTTATATTTTGATCAGGGTTTGTAGGTATATTCATAATTTCGGTCTTCTTGATATTGACAAAGAGCCCGACTTGTCCTGCATATTTGACTAGTCTATCTGTTTTAGCTTGTAGATGTTTGATTGTTTCTGAAATCAGTGCCAGGTCATCAGCAAAGTCCAGATCCTCTAGGTGTCCTAGTATGCCCAGCTGGAGACCACGTTTTTTGTCCTCTGTGGTTTTCTTCATCACCCAGTCAATGACCAATATAAATAGAATAGGTGATAAAATGCATCCCTGTCTAACTCCAGTGCTTATTCTAAAGAAATCAGATGTCTTATTGTTTCCAACTGAAACACAGGCTTGGAAGTTGTCATAGAATTTAGTTATCATAATTATCATCTTTTCAGGTATACCATAACTTCTTAGTATTTTCCAAAGTGTTTGTCTGTGTATGGAGTCAAAGGCCTTAGAGAAATCAACAAAATTTACATGGAGTGGCTTGTTAAATTCAACACATTGTTCAATAACCGTCCTAAGGGTGAAAATTTGGTCAACACAGCCCTTTCCAGCACGGAATCCAGCTTGTTCTTCTCTTAGTTTATTGTCAATTTTTTCATCAATTCTGTTTAAAATAACTTTACATAAGACCTTGCTTGGGATAGAAAGCAGCATAATTCCTCTCCAATTATCACAATTGTTCAAATCTCCCTTCTTAGGTAGTTTTTTATGTATAGGGAAGAAATAAGACCTTAAAAGACAGGAAAAGTTTTTTATACCTATACAGAAAATAAATTTTATAATTTATGAGCATTACCCAACTATGAAAGAGAATTGCAAGTGTCCTAATTTAATCAACCCTAATAACTTAAAGCTTACATTAGGTATGGGCGGAATAAATTAGGGAGGTAGGGGACATTGGACTATAAATATAACTAGTATTAGTTTTATAAACGCGTTCTCTCATTGGTTGGTTTCAAAACTTTGGGTACTTTTATTAAATATTGATTGATTTATTACATCTTTTCTTTCTTTAAATTATACCTACCTATTTGTTCAGTTTGTTTGTTTTTTTCCTACGCTTCAACATAATTATCTTTGTTATTATATTTATCTATTTATGTTATCAGGGCAGCCTTAGTATTCTATTGGGAACCTTTGAAAAGAAGTGTAAGAGTTGAAGGACAGGTAAACTTACTACCTATCTGTTATGCTCTGAACCTGCAACTGTGGCGTAACACGTAGATCATCCGCTCTTCGCCGAATCTCGGCTCAACGTTGCGTCATAATTAAAGTCGTTAAAAAAGGGTTCCTACTGCCGGATGCGCGACATTAACAGTCATAGTAGGGGGGATGCCTTAGCCCAAAACCGGCGCAACTCATTACCATACACTGTTAGGACTTCCAGACAAAGGTTGTGTGTTTCTTAACCTAATATCCCATATGTTTGGACAGAAAAGGAGATATTTGATTTAATTGAAGGTTAATCTGTTATACTCATTAGGACATAAAATTGTATAAAGAAAAGTAGATAGATATATTGCTATTTTTAAAAGCGAAGCTTTTCTATAATTAGGGTTGGTCCGTCCGTACGTCACAGACAGTTAGCTTTTTTCGTTAATTTAAACAGGTTAGAATTGTCCTTTCGATTCCAAACTTTGCATGATGATTCCTGTAGTAGTTTAATACAATTTAGAAAGCGTAGCAACTCTATAATTGTTACTAGAATGTCCGTACGTCCATATTTAACATGTGGATTTTTAACCTTTTTAACAACTAATTTTTATTTGATAAAATTATGCGATTGTTCTGATTTTTGGAATACTGATTCCTATAACAACAAAATAAAATATTATAAGCGAAGTATCTCTATAATCAAGAATTCTGACACTCCACAAGTATTAATGTCCGTTTGTCTTACCGTTTCAGAGCTTCGTATTTTTGGATGATGTCATCCTTGTTTTTGCAAAAGTTAAGGTATGGTATCTACACAAAAACTCTCATTTATAATTTTGTTTCATAATATTGTTTATATATATGAGCTTCAGAGGTTTTAAAGGTTACTATATTTGTTTTTAAATATCATAGGTATCCCGAGTGCCCATGGAGGAGAGTAAAGCATATTTTGAATCCCGACCTGTCTCCAGTCAAATTGGTGCATGGGTATCTGATCAGAGCAAGGTATTATAGGATGCTGTCAAAGACAACAAAGCTTAATTTTGAAGGGGGTTGGGGGTGGGGAATGAGGGGTTTCAAAGGCTTGAGGGGGGCTAAATATAATGTAATTGTTAATATTTTCAGGGGCATAAAATGAGAGTTTTATACTTTGAGGGAGTTTAACAATGCTTTACCTCCCCCATGAACTTTTATCGATGTAGAACCGTTTCATTTAATTTAGAATATTGATTCGAGCCTTATGAGGGTTATATGCTATTTTGCTGTCCTATCTCCCTTACCAATCTAATACAGAGCCCCTAGATGCTAGGGGCAAATGCACTGGTTAATATAATAATATTAGCTTGAAAACATTTAAGGAGCAGTTGAACGAAATGCATTTGAACTTAAATTTAGTGAACTGAATATTTTTCCTGTTCAATGGTTTAAAGTACATTTATAGGGAATATATTTGAATGTATTTTAGTTTTCTACCATGTAGTTTTAAAAATATCAAGACTTGAAAATCGCATTCTTGTGATTCCTATTGTACTAGGCCAGAATCATGAGGGCCAGTATTGATTCTGGCCTAGTACACCTATATGCAATTTATAGCTGGCTTATTTAAAAAAAAAAACATGATGACTAATATAGTGAAGTCTAATTGTTTGTTATTTATTGTCATACAAAATTATAAATGTTTGATGATATACAAAACTTGTAACTTATGTTTAAAATCAGTTTTCTGAAATGCACTTCATACAACTATCCCTTTTGTAGGTTATTCCGGATAGAACTGTATTAACAGAAAAAGAGGCAGAATTAACTACAAAACATCAAGGAATTTACTGTTTTTGTCAATTTATTCAACTTTCCAGTATGGCTTCGAAACTTATTAATATCCTCTGGATTAGTACCCGATTCTCAGCCATACTGAATAATCATGTATCGTTTCGTATTACAGACAATTTTCTACGAATAGTAAAATTAAAATCATGTTAGCCCTGGCCATCGGGGCTAACCAAACTGGATTAAATCATATAATTTTGCATTTTACTTTCCGCGGAATGCTCTCTATAATATGATGCGATAAATAACTTTTCTTAATCTTTTAAGATTGTGCACTATTTTAATTTATTTTTGGACTGTATTTTGTGAATTTTGTATTTTTCGATAATACACAAAAATACCCCTTCTGTAGATTGCAATTAGTGGTTGAAACCCTTGGATACTCAACAAATAATTAAAGCAACCAATCAAAATTCAATAAAAGTCCCCAAGGTTTTTAAGGCAACGAATATGAAAACGGGACTTTGGGAACTAGTAAAATAAAAAGGCCAATGTGTTAAGAACTTTAGATTAATGAAACAGTAAATCACTTGTAGACAAAGTGGAACCTCTACCGTTTCCTAACCATTGGGGAGGATATAGGTAAAATATTTATGTGCTTACAACATGGTGCCTATTTTCTTCATTTTTTTTATCCTTTGCTTAACCCCTGCGGGGGTCCATAGCCAAGTGGGGCCTATATCTGAGTTTGACTAGCCACGTGGGTTTACTCTTTACCCAATATAACCTAACCTAAAGTAAGTGAAAACAATTACACACCTAAAACTAAACCGCCTCCTATTTTAAAGGGGGGGGGGGGGGGGGGGCGAAAGTGACACTTTTTGAAACCAAAACTAAAAGTCAACAAAGGAGCTCAACTAAAAAAAGAGTTACAGGTCTGAGATTTTACATGGCAGTTGCTTTATAGGGGTAAAATATGGAACTGTGAAGAAACGGCGGCGCAACCGCCGAAAACCGCCGTTTCCCAACGAAATTTTTTTTGCCTTTTCTTGGCGGTTTTCGGCGGTTGCGACGCCGTTTCTTCAGTTCCATATTGTACCCCTATAAAGCAACTGCCATGCAAAATGTCAGACCTGTAACTCTTTTTTTAGTTGAGTTCCTTTGACTTTTAGTTTTGATTTCAAAAAGTGTCACTTTCGCCCCCCCCCCCCCCCCCCTTTGTTTCAAGTAAAATGGTTTACTTTGGAGAGGGGAGGGGGGTAGTTTTAGAAATTAAATAATAGTTATTACTCGCTTCGTATTATAAACAGCTTTCCGCGGATAAAGAATGTACAATTATAAGATTAAAACCATTTTTTTAGCCCCGAGGTGCCGAAGGCACGGGCTAAAAAAACTGGTTTTAATCTTATGACTGTACATTTTTATATTCGAAAAAGCTGGATATAATACGATGCTGGACATAGTTTTTTCGTATGGATGAGAACCGGTTCTTATCCACCGGATTCAAATTAATACGAGAAAAACTATCAATGATGTCCCTAAAAGCATTAAAGTTTGATGTTTTAGGGTTGTCCCAAGAAGTATTGAGTTTTGGCAGGGACAAAGTAACAGAATCCACGACAGATTAAGGTAAAGTAAGTCAGGTCTAACATTTATAGGAGCTCCAAAGCCTAGGCACTTACATACCTTCTATTTTGGAAAATAAACCCTTTGACTGCACGGCCTTTGTCTTATCGCTTAAGATCCCAGCCAGCCGGTGTGTTTGTGTGTGACTGTGTGTACTGTGTAGTTTCTTAATGTTTGGACCTAAGTAGTCATGGAGAAGGACGAGACACTTTTGTATTGCCAGGTCAAGCTCCACATTCAGGTACATTATGATTTGACCCTCTGTCTCATGGGAGGTACTCTTTATACTTCACCCTCGCCGAGTATGGCAGGTGTCCCAAAGTAATGAATAAAGCTCTTCGCAGAGGAGCTTAGGATAAGGGTTGTACTGGTATTACATACGTGACTATTGAGCTTGCCTGGGGACATTAATATGAACCCTCATTACCGTAACTCAGTGCGTTACCACTAAGCTTCGACGACCCTGCGTTATTATCCACTACATAGTATCAAAGCTAATGTTAATGTTATGGTCAATTACTTGAATGTAATTTACGGTCCAATGAAACCAAAGAGAAGTTCTAAAATTGTAGGACAAACGAAAATTAGCACTTGTAGACTGCCAGAACTGATTAAGCAGAACATTATTTAATAAGTCTAAACAAAATTTTAAGTAAATTTGTTGCAAAACTTCTTAGATACAGGATACTGTTTAAGGACATACATTCATTTTTAGGTTTTTAGAGACGTTTCGGTATTAGCATTGAACCTTGTGGTAATAGGAATCAGTATTCCAAAAATCATTATTTTAATTTTAGGTTCCGAGTGGCAGAGACTGAAGAGGAAAAATCAAATAAAGAATCATGGGTCATCGAGAGGCTGGCTCCTTAATTTGTTTCCGCAAGTTATCACATCTGCAAAATGTTTTATATTCTCACAAAATGGATAACAAATAAAAACTTGTTAATGAGTTGTATTAAGTACAGGGCTTTTAAATTATATAAGGGTGCTTTTACTAAAGCCTTTATTGGAATACCGAAAACCCTCCCCCCCCCCTTATTATTTAAGAAATATATTTTTCAGCCCCTTGGGAAGTGAGGAGGGGGGGGGCTCTATTCCTGCAATTACCAACTCATACGGATTACTATCCATTCGGGACTCTTTTAACCTTCACCTAACATAAACTAACCTAAGATAAGCAACAACAAAAAATTAATAAATATGTTTGTAGTCCATATTCTATATGAAGGTTTTTTACAGGGATCGGAAGCCGCGCGTAAGCCGCGTGTAAGCCTCAGTGAAATCGTCATTTTATCACTATAAAATTTAGCTGGATGTATAAAACTGTCTCTTTAGTAGACAATCCTTCTTTCAAAAATTTCTTTTTCTGCTCACAAGCAGGTTTAAAACTGAGGCTTATGCGCGGCTGAGGCGCGGCTTCCGAACCCTGGTTTTTTAATGATTTGGAAATATAAAACATTATACGGGGTTGTATGTTTTTTATATAATTTTTTTTTAATAAACATAATTTTATCTCGAAATTGAATTTCTTTCTGTAACAAAATAAAATATTAATAAAATGAGCTACATTTTAGATAAACAAGGATGACGACATCTAGAAAATATAAGCTCTGAGTCGGTAGCTTGTAGACTCAGGGTGTTAGAACTGAATAAGGAGAATATTAAGCAAAACTCTAAATGGAATTGTAAGTAAATCTCGACCTGACACTGCGAAATAACTAAAGACGTTAAAATAATGCTACTATATCAGGTGCGCGAAATAAGAGGGGGGAAAGTTTTGACAAATTTGCGTAAACAGTGAGTATAGGCTTTATCTCTAAACTGAGAGGATAGGTTTCAAAAGAAAAAATCATTCTTATATGATGAATTTTCCAAAGTTTAAAGATTTTTTGGATAGGCCCCCAGGTTCAGTAGCTGCAGGCCTCCAGGTTCAGGAGCTGTAGGCCTCCAGTTGGTCTCTGGACAGGTAATAATAAAAATTATTTTTTTAAAGAGATAAGGGTCAACTTATTTAAACAAAATATGTATCTTTTTTTTTGTTCAAATATGTAAATAACATTTCAAAATATGCATATTTTTTTATATAAAATGACCTCTAAAAATGAACTGTTCAATATTTTTTTTTTTATATTTACCTGTCCAGAGACCATCTGGAGGCCTGCAGCTCCTGAACCTGAAGGCCTATAAAAAAAATCTTAAAACTTGGGAAAATTTATTATAAAAGAATGATTTTTCCCTAATAACCTATCATCTCAGTTCAAAGATAAAGCCTATACCCACTGTTTACACAAATGTGTCAAAACTTCCCCCCTCTTAATTAGAGTAGGGGGAATGCCTTAGCTCATGAACAGGTGCAACTCTTTAGGTTAGGATGATCCTTTAGGTTCTTTAGATGATCAAATCAAAAAAAATCAAAGGAAAATACCGCCCTTACGAGGGAAGTAAACAGCTTAAGAGGTGGTACAACAAAAGAATTAAAAATATAATAACTATGCTTAAATATTTTATTATCAAAATTATATCCATTTGTTTCTATCAATTATTCTTCAATAAGAAAACAATCAAAGAATTTTAAAATACAAGAAGTAGGCCAAATGTTTAGCACAAATAACTGAGATGGGTTTTTAAAAGATACCGCGTTTTTTCTCGACATTTTTTACGCTATGAATAACAAGCGCGGCATTTGCGAAATCTAAACAGAGTATACAACTTAAGAATTCAAAATTTTAAAATTATTGTTCTAGTTATTTGTATAATGTCTAATATAGCTCTAAAAAGATATATTAATTAATATGCAGCAAAAATGGATTTAAGATAATTTGTTTTTCTTTTAAAAAGGCTGTACCAACAAAAGCGAAATAATTAAATAAATAGTTGTACACTCTGTTTTGATTTTGCGAATGCCGCGCTTGTTATTCTTAGCGTGAAAAATGTCGAGAAAAAACGCGGCATATTCTAAAAACCCATCTCTGGTATCTTCAGATTTAATACCTATATTTGAGATAACTTATAATAAAGATCTGCAGAAAAAAAACTTTTTGTTTGAGCTATGGGGGACATTGATTTACATAGGTGAAAGGATATAGTAAAAAGGTATTTCTATTATTAAATATAAAATGTGACACATATCAACAAGGCTATAGTTATATTAAACGTTCTTGAATGATGTTGTGGGGTTGAATTACTGGTATCTTCAGATTTAATACCTATATTTGCGACAACTTTTACTTCAGAGAAACTGTCATTTTTCAACAATTACAAAAAATCCCCTTTCTCAGTGGGTTCGAACTGGTGACATATAAGTAATGTATCCAATATTTTATGGTTGAGCTATGAGGGACATTAATTTACATAGGTGAAAAAATAGGGTTGACAAAATTTTTATTATTTAGGTAATATAAAATATGACACATATTAACAAGGCAATAAGTATAATGAATATTCTTGAATTATTGTGATGAATTATTGGAGTCTTCAGATTTAATACCTATATTTGCGATAACTTTAAATAAAGACCTGCGGAGAAACTCTATGTTTAAGCTTTGAGAGACATTATTTTACATAGGTGAAAAAAATAGGATTGACATTATTTTTTATTATTTAATATAAAATATGATATACAGGCAATAAGTATAATAAATATTCTTGAATTATTGGAATCTTTAGATTTAATACCTATATTTGCGATAACTTTTAATAAAGATCTGCGGAGAAATTCTATGTTTAAGCTTTGAGAGGTGAAAAAAAATAGGATTGACAATATTTTTATTTTTTATTATAAAATGTGACACATATTAACAAGGCAATAAGTATATTAAATATTCTTGAATAATGTTGTGGTGTTGAATTACTGGTATCTTGAGATGCCAAAGGACGTGGTGGTACAAAGTATTCTAAATATCATTATTTATGTGCTTTTACACAAAAAAAAACTTTGTTGATCAATGATAATTCTAACATGGGGAAAGAGGGGGAGGGGGGTAGATTTTCGCTTCTTTGTTTATTACTTCAGGTTGGGTTATATTGGTTACTGGTTGACCCCGCAGGGTCCCCCTTCCTCTTATTTTTAATTCCATTCAAACATAAGGGGGGGAGGGGGCATGGAGGGATCAGTGCTAAACAGGCACTTTGTGTTAGATAACTAACATTAACATTGTTTATAAGATCTTTTACGAATGGAAGTATTTAGAATTTTAGATATGGAAGTATTTAGATATTCAAAAAGTAGGGAAGCACAAAAAATTATAGAATAGACAAACGTACAACGTGAATTATAAAGCAGATGTTCAGTTCTCATAACATAGAAAAACAGAAAGAATACACAAGAACTCGAAGAAAATCACAAAACCTTTAAAATATTTTTTATCTTTTGAAGTATGACCGATAGACAGACAAAAAACAATGAATAGATTAGATGCGAAAGTGCCAAAGAAATCTTCACCTAAGGTTTCAGCTGTTTATCCTCAAGATCAGACTAGAAAATTACTTTACTGCCAGACTGATGGACGGACAGACAAAGTGAGTTATAGAGTAGGTTCACTGCTGAAAATAGTTATTTCTCGTATTGTATTATAAACGGCTTTCCGCGGATATAGAATGTACAATTATAAGATTAAAATTAGTTTTTTTAGCCCCGAGGTGCCGGAGGCACCGGCTAAAAAAACTGGTTTCAATCTTATGATTGTAAAATTCTATATTCGTAGAAAGCTGGATATAATACGATGCTAGACATAGTTTTTTCGTATGGATGAGAACCGGTTCCTATCCACCGGATTCGAATGAATACGAGAAAAAAGAATACCTGTAGTTTGTAGTGATTTATATATATCTAGACCATTCAAACTACTCATTGATGTTACAATCTAAAGGGAAAAGATAACTGAATATAAATTGATGTACACCCCCAATAATAAGAAACAAAATCACCCAATCTGTAATTGTATATCAAATGCTTGTACAACCAAATCAAGATTAGGTAGGTAAATGATAAAATTCTTAAATCTAATACATCTTGGGAGGGCCAGTATATCTACAGTCCAATGACTCTCCCTCCTGCCAAATTGTTCCCATAACTAAAGACAAAAATCAGCTAAAAAAGTGGGGTAGAATCGATATATTGATTACAAACTTTTGTTATATTGAGAAAACTGATTATGTGTAATTGTTAACGTTCGTCACGTCACTTTTTAAATTTCTAAAGCTCTTGTTTTTATCCCAGATTACATAATATTAAAATAATGGACTATTCTAATATGACGTTATTCGGGATACTTTGGCCAAATGTTTTTAAAGTTATCCCCTATTTTTTAAGCACTATAAAGAGCTTTTTAACTCATATATTACCTGAGACTTATCATTTACTGTGATAGTAACACTCAGCTTTACATCTACATCTCCATTTCCTTCATTCTAAAAACTTCAAGATTGAACATGGACAAGGTCTAACAAAACTGGTATTTAGTTCATGATTTTTAATTTTAATATTCATAGAAAATTGACTATAATACGATGCCGTATATGATCTTTAAGTATGGCTGAGAACCTGTTCCAATTCATCAGATATTAATCTGTTTCGAAGCCATACTGGAATAATCTTTTCAAGAACAATAATGTCCATAAGTTGCATAGCAATAATAGTTACAATAGCTTGGATAGAAAGCACATTAATTTGTTATTTCTAACTTCAGGAGGTTGATAAAACTAAGATAATAGGCAGTAGGATTAAATAAACTTAAATGGATTAATAGTTATTTTTCGCATCGTATTATAAACGGCTTTCCGCGGATATAAAATGTACAATTATAAGATTAAAACCAGTTTTTTTACCACAAGATGCCGAAGGCACGGGCTAAAAAAACTGGTTTTAATATTATGATTCTACATTTTTATATTCGTAGAAATCTGGATATAATGCGATGCTAGACATAGTTTTTTCGCATGGATGAGAACCGGTTCCTATCCACCGGATTCGAATGAATACGAGAAATCATGTTAACTTATTATAAGTATTGAGTCAAATTTAAAATACCTGTTCACAAGTATAGTTTCCAGTATCAGACTCAATCAAATTAAAAACCTAATTAGATATTTAATTACTTGGATGTTGCAACAGATTTTAATATACTCTAATAATATTATACCTCCAGCTAGCTAAATTAACGATACACCTCATCCACCCCTATTACCCAATCTCCTTCACTCATACTGCACGAACGAACTGACCAATAAATGAGGTCCATATTATCATGCTAAATTGAGGACAAATTTTCCACTTATTCAGGGACAAGGGAATGTTATTCTGACGAACAATTCTATTGGAAAATTTCCCCAAAACTTCCTTCCCCTTTTCCTCCCCTTCTCTCCCACCCCTCTTCAGTTAAATGAAACACTTTAAAAGGTTTCGTGATTTTTTTATAGAATTTATTGTTAGAAAATCTACCCATGCACTTATATTCTATATATAATTTGATACCTTGATTTTATATTTTGTAACATCTTCAAATCTTTGAGCGGAAGAACGAAACCTTTTATCCTAAAAATCATTTTAAATAATCATTGTATGAATATATTATGGTTATTTACAAACAGGAAAATATTTATCTTTATGTAAATTTTATATTATAAATCTCAAAACATGAATTTCGGCGGCCGCAGCTGTACTTTGCAGATTCCAGCCTGCAGTCGGCGGCAGATCTTTATTAAATTTTAATACGTTATGTAGAAGTGTTAAAAATTTGTCAAAAGTAAAAAATTGCGGTCTAAGGAGACTTTTAAAGATTTCTGGAGACCTGGAGGATCAGGACCTGCAGGATCATACCTGGAACCTGAAAATGACTTTAACACCTATATTTTATATAAGTGTTTTTAGTAAGATAACATGCTTTGTTTAGGTCCAAAAAATAGTTAGCTCTTTTAATGGATGACCCTGTCAGGTTTACTGGCATCCTGTGCCCGCCTGGATTGAGATATTCAAAAAATTCCAACTTTCAGTTATGTGTTATACCCATACTTAAAAAGTCACTCGGTTATAGCCCTCTATCTTTCACACACAGAAAATGTGATTGAAAAAACTGTTAAGGGTTAACATCCCTGAAAATTATTGAAAAATAATACCTTTATCAAAATCATATTTCCATTGGCTAACAATTCTGGTCCATGTTCTGTTGATCTTAATAAAACATGGTTTATTATATCCATTGCATTGTAACGAAGATCTAGAAGAGCGGTAGTTGTTGTGCAATTAAATGGTATAATCCAGTTCTGGGTAGCCGAGCGTCACCCACGACTAAGCCTCAAATTTCAACCCGTAGGGATGCAATGAAATAAATTTCGTAAGAGGGATTGCCATAGTTGCATCTGTTTTAAACTTCCAGTTGATTTTAAAATTGTAAAAGGGTAAATGAAGAAAGTCGCTCAATGTGACGTCATAAAAATAAGGGAGATGAGAGGAGAAGTTGGAAAGAAACCCCCTAAAAAATAAATAGATAATCACTCATTTTTATGACATCACATGTCTAATTATTGAGCGTTTTTCTCCATTTACGAAAAAAGGTTGATTTTCCAGGTGGCTGACGAGCCCTGGTAGTAGCAGAGTCGATACTGCTACAGGTTGCTGACGAGCCCTGGTAGTAGCAGAGTAGATACTGCTACAGGTGGCTGACGAGCCCTGGTAGTAGCAGAGTAGATACTGCTACAGGTTGCTGACGAGCCCTGGTAGTAGCAGAGTAGATACTGAAGCTTACAGGTGGCTGACGAGCCCTGGTATTAGCAGAGTAGATACTGCTACAGGTGGCTGACGAGCCCTGGTATTAGTAGAGAATATATTGCTACAACCCTCTTGAAATAACCTTACCTATGCCAAATAACAAAAGTGTTATTTTTATTTGGTATATCACATGACAGGATCAGGTTCTAAACACAACTAATTATTTGGATTGCAATATGTCAATATCTATCAATGAATACAAGAAATCATGCCACTTTAAACTTAAATTGAGAAGAAATAGAAAAAAACGTAATATTATTTGTTTTGAAAATCTATCCCGGAAAAAGATAATTAAAATAAAAACAATTTTGGTTTAATTTTACCTCCCCAACTTGAAGATCTTTTCCAGGTGCCAAGGCCATTTCTATACCTGGAGATATTTATATTAAAATAGATTTATTATTACTTGGATCTTACACTAGAGGTGAATTCTTAAAAACTTTTTTAGCTTACTGCCTCACTGAAATAGTGAGGCAAAATTACTCCCTCTAAATTTTTAGCGAGCCTCACGAATTTTAGTGACGCAAAAGTTTTTTAAGAATCCACCTCAGATTATCATGTATTGAAATGGACGGTAGGAATAGCCGCGCCTCAGTCGCGCATAAGACTCAAATTTAAACCCGCTTGTGTGAAAAAAATTTTTTTTTTTCAAATCGTCTGTTAAGGAACAGATTTAGCTATCCAGCTGAATTTTAAAGTTATAATATGATAATTTCGATGAGGCTTGCACGCGGCTGCCGAGCCCTGGGATTGACCATATTTTAGCAGACCTATCTCTTCTATCTTACCTGTCGCCAACTGAAGGAGATATAAATTGATGAAGGGTAACATTTCTGAAAAATCTTTTTACATTTTTTTTCTGAAATTAATTAATCATAATGTGTTGGACTAGTTTTAAAAGATTTAGCTTAAGATCTCAATAACTACTGAACCAATTGAGTTCCCTTTTTTAGGAAAACTTTACATAGTTCCTGTGATGGTATTAGGCCATTATATTTTCAGATTTATTTCTTGAGACAGTTTTAAGCTATTTTTCTATTCCCTCTCTTTAAATACAAAACCCCTAGAGGCTAGGGGTGTAACCGCTAGTAAAATTATATAGCAGAAACTACAGCTAATTTTTATATATTCTTTAATAAAAACTTTTAATTGTCACTCAAAAACGTTATAAGAACTCAGGGATCCTTAGGGATAAGACAAAACACGAAATACATCCCCAATTATGATAATCAAAATTATTTGCTATAAAGTTTGGACACTACTAGTTTTAACCAACCAATTAAATTTTAATAAAAGTACCCAAAATGAATAAGATATTGTTGTTATAAAACTTTGGGTACCAGTGTAATGCCCCCTGGCCTCACGCCTTGAAAGAACTGAAACTTATGTGAGTTTTTTTTCTAAAAATTACAAAATATACAATCTAAAAGTCATATCAATTTGCCATAATTTAACTTTTTTGCAAAAATAATAAAAAGTGATTACAATAAAGGCGTCTGGAACATTTTATCTTAGACAGTTGCAGTTTCCAAGGAGCTAGGAATTGATAATAGTTATTTATCGCATCGTATTACAAACAGCTTTTCGCGGATATTAAGATGAAAAATTAAAATAGGAGACGCAGGCCTGGGCTAACAAAACTGTTATTAGTTTTATGATTTTTATTTGTTTGCAATAGAATGCTATAATTTTTCAGTATGACTGAGAACCGGTTCTAATATAACGGATATTAATCGGTTTCGAAGCCATACTAGAAAAATATGTAGTTCTAATGAAATTCAAACATTTACAAAACAAGGATTAAAACATCAACAAATAGCGAAGATTTAAAAATCATTGATAGACAAACGAACAATGTGAAAAAAAGGAAAAGAAATACAATGAATAAAGAATTATTTCGAAATATACATATAAATATAGCATAACCGATCAGAATCTCAGATGGTGATTATTGCTAGAGGGAACATTCACCAAAAAATAACCGTTTATCTTTTATAGAAGCCGAGAAAATCACGTTTCCCCCAAAATGTTTCAGACGTTCAGGAATACAGACAGACAATTTGAATTATAGAGTAGCTTGGCCACAAAACCTAAAAAAACAGATTGGAAGTGGCTTAAAATTGTAAAAAAAAATGGAAAGGGCTGCTAAACGAAGCCCAATCTGTACCACTTTTGATTCCTGTTACGTCATATAATGTGGGAGATGAGAGGAGAAGGGGGAAAGAAAACCCTTAAAAAAGAGATGGAGAATCCCTCATTTTTATTACGTCACAGGAATCAAAAGTGGTGCAAAAGTGGCACATATTGGGCTTCGTCAAAATTAAACTTCACATTTTTAATCTCCCCCCAAAAAATCTTGAACCAAAATTGACTAAAATATACATTATTATCATAATGTTTTTTTTCAGTGGATGTATTCCTAATGTCCTAAAATAAACACATTTTATTTTAATGGGTTTTTCGATTTATGTATAATTGCCGTTTATCAAAGCAATAAAATTATCATCTTTATTTAGATTTCACAAAAATGTTCAAATTTTAAAGTTCTTATGTTTTCAAAATGACAAGGACAATAAGATGCATAACAGATATATAGTATACAAATAACTACCTCCCTCCCTTTTCCAATGACCTTTTTCGTGTGCTAGCAAATTATTTTCTGATACTTGGCTGTGTTAATATTCCCGAAATTATTGGTTGATTTTCAAAGACCCAATTGAGAGTCGGCACAAGGACTGTTAAAAAATAAGATGAGAAATTTTAAGTAAATAGTTCCTAATAAAAATGACGTCATTCAATACAAATAACCAATGATAGGCAGTATACATAGAAGTTGACCAATGCAATGGTAAAATATATATCGACATATCATTGGTCATTTGTAATGTATGACGTCATTTTTTGTAAAAGTTGTAAATTTGAACCCGGTATTAGTGTCTTAGAAATTATCTTAGTGACGTAAAAAAAATAGGATGTGTCGATACTACTAGGATTTTTAAGAATTGTTAATAAAGGCCTGAAATCAAGATTTTTTGTGCTTTTAAAAGATATTAAAAATATTTCTAAAATTTCTACATTATTTTTGCTCACTTTTAAAAAACAAAATCAACTTTTTTTTATTCTTTTTTTATAAAATTATCTTTCAAAATTGAAATAAGATCTATCAGCTGATATTGTACTTCTTACATAACTCAAGAGTTGACTTACAATGTGTAAATATTTTATAGATTATTTAGCAAAATAATAAAAAACCTATATGTAATTTCGTGATTGGCTTAATCTTACATTAAACATTGAATGATTTTAAATAATTTTCAAATATTTGCTTTTATAATTATACTTATTGTATAAACACCCTCATAAGTTAGCGCAAAATGCTATATATTTTATCACATATGAGCTATTTTTTAAGCCAGCTTTTTAGTCAAAATTTCAAACCAATAACAATTAAATCAAAAGATATTAGGTTAAAACTATATATAAACGAGAGTAAAGAAATAAGATATTGCTATCAACAACAACCAAAAAGGGTTTTGTCTAGTTTTTGGTAAAAATAATGCATATTTATCATTTTAAATTAAAGCTATCTTTTCAAGATTACATCTATAAATTCGTCTGTATTTTCTAACTTATACATGTTACCATGAAAAATAAATTGATTTTCCATAATAATTTTATTTCTATATTAAATTTAGAGACAGCTAATTTTTCTTTAAATATAATGAGATGTTTATCAGAAATTTTTAATTAAGCATAATAATGTATATATAAAAAAGACAATTACGAATAAAAACAAAACAATCAATTATTAGATTATTTATATCAATAAATTTAACGGAATTTGAACGTAATTGTTAAAAAAGCTAGCTTAAACAGTTTTGCCATTAAAAAATAACCTTCTTTATGAATGGTACATTCTAACAAGGGTAATGATATCCAGTAGAGCAACATATTTAACAAATATGTCTTTAAATAATCAGTCTATTTAACAAATATCTTTTTAAAATGCATAAGTTATATTACCTCTCACAAGATTGTTTAGTCCTTTGACACTGTACATAATTATTATTTGATTGATCTATCCTTAATTTTTATTCATATTCAATTTTATTGTTTGTATATAAATATTTAATACCTGTATTATAATACGGTTATTATTTTTTTTTGCTATGTTTTTATAAAATAAATATCTAAGCAAATGTTACCAATTCTTATAATTATCTGGAATTGAAAAGAATTACTTTCATTCGGTTGCTAAAAAGAGGAGAAAAAGAAATGTATTGAGTCAGATAGTAGCCTTAACCTGTACAGCTTTACATTTATTTCATAGATAAATTGAAATTGAAATTAGATAAAATTATTAATTGATTTTAGATTATTAAACAAGACATGTTAGAATTATCCTATCAATTTCAAACTCTTCATGATGATTCCTATGACAGTTAGGTATAATTTATAAGCAACTCTATCATTGTTAACAGAAAGTCAGTACGTCCATTTAAAACATGCTTTGTGTGTTTTTTTGGCTGCTATTGAAGAAAGACAACTGAAATTTTTAGTGAAAATGTCTTTTAAGGGGTGTTTTAATGTATTTTTTTTACAGTAGCTTTTGATGGATTATTTTAGGTTAGGTTAGGTGATTGCCCTGCAGGGTTAGGAAAATGGCCCCGCATGGATAGAGCCCCCCCCCCCCCCGCAGTGGCTAGAAATAGGATAAAATCTACTGTGAAAATACCAAGAAACGTCCCTTAAGAGGCATTGTCATGAAAGGGACTATACCCAAGATATATGTGCATCTACTTAACGACTTCCAAAATTTGAGGGTGCCCTCAAGTAATCACCCCTTCCCCCCCCCCCTGCATCTACTCTATACATTATTTTGTCTGTCTGACTGTCGGTCATGCTTAAAAAACCTTATTGTTGGAGAAATGTTATTTTCACGACTGCTTTTTTAGATAGCCAGCTGTAAGTTTTAGTCAAGATACCTTATATTTATACAGATCTGCTCCATATAATTGTCTGTCTGTCTGACAGATATACTTAAAAGGACAATTTAGTTTTAAAAGAAAAAAATTTAAAAAATGTTGGTGGTTTTTTTTCTAAGCGCGTGAGGGTGCAGGTACCCTATCCTAAAATAGTTATAAACCTTCCCATGACCTATGACCTATGTCCCTGCAAAGGAGAATCATATTAGTTAGGAAGATCCTTCCATATAAATAGACACACACACACAAACATTCTTTTACTTTGATATAAGGATTAGCATTTTGTTACTGTATCCTATTACTAGCGGCTACGCCTTAGAGGCCTCTTGGGGCACTTGAGGAGGAAAGAGTCCAATTTAATAAACCAATTTATTTTTTTAGATTTTAAAAGAAAAAGACAAACAAACAAACAAAGAGACAGACAAACAGACATCCTGTTACTTTATTATATCCTATTATATAAATTAGTAAGCTAAGCTTTTTTTGACTGTAGCAACGGATCTTGTTAACCGCTGAACCTAAAGGGTTCTTCTTTACAGTGAAGCTCATTATAGGTATAGAGAAGTTTATAACTATTTAGGAAGAGGGCTCTCCACTCTCAAAAAAAAATAACACTTAGAAAAAAAGTACCATCTCCGCAATTTTACTTCTTTGTTTTAAAACTTAAATTGAAAATTGGAAGAATGAACTTTCCCCCTTACCACCCTAAAAGCTTCTAGTGATGTTACTGCTAGTGATAATATATTATAGTTTTTATCAACATAATATGCGGATTTTAAGAAAAATTTAATCAAATATGCGGACTTTTTTCAACCTTTTTTTGACAACATTTATTAGACATATTAGAATTATACTATTGATTTCAAATTTTGCACAGAAGTATGTCCTTTTACTGTATGCTATATTTACGCAATTTTGCAACAAATTTATGTGCAATTTCATTTAGACTTCAAAATTAATATTCTGCTTATTAAGTTCTGACACTCTAGCTATTGTGCGTTTGTTCTACCTTCTGATTTTTGTGCTTCGTTTTTATGGATGTTGTCATCCTTGTCTAGAAAATACAAATTTATTAATCTATGGTAGAAAGTACAGAGAGTATAAATTATTTCCTACATTTTCTTTATCAATTATCAATTATCAATCACCTCTATTATCCATCTCTTTTTTAGGGGTTACCTTTCCCACCTCCCCTCTAATCCCTCGTTTTTAGTTACGTCACTAAGATAATTTCTAAGACACTAATACCGGGTTCGTAAATTTTGGGAAATGTTTTTAAATGTCTTTGACTGGTTTTATGCTATTTTCCTGCAGTCCTCCTTCCTTCCCTCAAAGTAGTTTTGTTTCTCCGCTAAGATCTCGCGACTGAACCGTGTGAGTCCTTTCTTTTAGGGAAAACTTCTCATAGGTTTCGAGATGGTTTTAGCCTATTTTACTTTTAGATTTAGGTCTTGAGATTGTTTCGTTTTATCTTCTATCCCCCTCCTAACCCTTCGTATAACTAAATAAGGCCCCTGTATGCAAGGCGCAGTCACTAGTTAATTAAAATTTGAAAACTAAAGTCAACGTCTGCTCAAATGTAAATATAAGCAATGAGTTTTCATTTTTTTAAAGCGAGGCTCATCTTTAATTAACTTTGTCTGTCCGTCCGTAAGTCAGTACTTAGTGAAACAGCATAAAAAGCCTCAAAAAATGACGTCATACAATAAAATGACCCACGAGAGGCCAGTATAAATTTTACCATTGGTCAATTACAATGTATACTTGCCTTTCATTGATTATTTCTAGTGTATGACGTCATTTTATTGTCATATGCTGTTTTGTCCTCAGTCAGTATGGAAAGCTATGTCCGCTGCTATTCAAGACAACGGCTAATATTTTGTGTAAGTTCCGTATACCAACGAGCGACCAGTATCTAATTTACTTTGTCCGTCGGTCTGTCAGTTATACTGCAAAATACAATCATTGAAAAATGTAAAAAGAAAACTATTTGAGATTTTTTGTTTCGCTACTTAGTATTTATATGTAGATGTTGTCATCCTTGTTTAGACATGTTAATATGAAAAAGATATTTTAAGTTTCTTTTTAGTTGTGAAGATACTCTATGACTAGGAAATATCCGATTGAACAATCTATAAGACAGAGGAGAAAGTCTCTTTGTCCGTCCGTCTGCCTGTCTGAAGCTTAAGATCTCTCAGTAACCACTGAACCGATCGGGCTCTACTAACGCCCCCTTCCCCCCCCCAAAAAAAAAGACAACTTTATTTTGCTTTTTCTTTTTAATCTAAAATACAAAAAAATGGGTTTTCAAATCATGTGCCCCAAGAGGCCTCTGGGGAGTAGCCGCTGGTAATTAAAATAGTATGAATTTAAGACATTATTCAAAGCGCTTCAAATTTTTTTCTCTATTTCACTATATTACATTTTACTCATAGAGTATGATAGCTTGTTGCTGCGCTGCCCGTGGTCATAATTGTCCTTGTTCTATAACGAAAATAGAGACAAATCTTAAGGTCCTTTTTTTAAAATGAGGTGATTGTGAGGGGAGGGGGTGGAGGGCATTAATTGCAAAACAAAGTATTACATTAATAATATTTTTTGGCTGCTGCGACCGGCAGATAAATGTCCCAAATCGCGTGGCTGTGGCTGCGGAGCCTTGTTGTTAAACAATATGTGTTGCCGAGCCTTGGTGTTGAATAGTATTTGCTGCAGAGCCTTGGTGTCGAACAATATTTGTTGACGAGCCTTGATGTTAAACAATATTTGTTGCCGAGCCTTAGCGTTGAACAATATTTGCAAATGTCTTAAATGTCTTGACATATTATTTTGATTTATTAGCAATTAAGTGGGTAGCGTCTAGATATTAGAAAGAAGGTTTTCCCGCATTTAAACAAAAATAATATCGTTATAATAATGTAACATAATCTCTGTATGTCTGTCTGTTAAACTGTTTGTCTGTGAAATCAACGTTGGTATTATATTGTTAAAAATATTAGGTTAATTTCTTTTCATATCTTTAGATTTATTAATACTATTTTGCTAAACATAGAATTTTGCAGATTTATATAAAATGTTAAGAGAGTAGAGTTTATCAAATAAGGTTATTTATATCTCTTTGAAGCTAATTTTTTGATATTTTAACAAGAACATAATAATGCATAAAACTTATTATTATAAAGTATTATTTTTAAAAGCCTTACAAATTCTTTTCAAAACTATCTTATTGCATCCAATACTAACTTTACCCTATCCCCTCTTCTCCTACTGACCAATAAATGACAAATTACCCCATGTCAAAATATCCATCATTAAAGGTTTTTTTATTATTTGATCAATTTTTATCCTTATCTAAAAGTAACAGGATCTTTGTGTGTGTATTTGTACCACATGATCTAGCTTACTGCTAAACCGAAATGGTCCTCCTTTACAGAGAAGCTTCTCATATGTCCTTAAAGGTTTAATTGTTATAGGGGAGGGTACCAAAAACCTGCCCCCGAGTGAGATCGCCACTATATAAACATACTCACGAAATTTTTTTAATATTTTTTTTAAAAACTTAAATTGAAAGGAGGGTTATTCAACTTTTCGGGAATAGTCACTTTCGTGGCAACGCCCCTAAGGGGCGATTCGTCGTAATTTTAAAATGGCTTTTTATAAGTTATTTTAGGTTAGGTTAGGTTATATTGGGTTAGGTGATTGCCCCACAGGGGTAGGTAATTTGCCCCGCATGGTTAGAGTCCCACGTAGGGGCTAAAATAGGAGAAAAGCTACTGTGAAAAATACTAAGAATCGCCCCTTAAGGTGCGTTGCCACGAAAGTGACTATACCCAACTTTTCTCTCCTCCACCTTAAGTGCCAGTAGAAGCCCCTAGTGGTTGTGAGGGGGGGGGGGTAACCGCTAATGATTATTATAGAGATGCTACGTCTTAAATTGAAAAATATCAATATAAAAATTACAAAATGCATAATCATAAAAGTTGCATTTTCCATATCAATGTTTTAAAAGTTTTTTGATTTATGATTGATAATCTAAATTTGTTTTTAAAATACTTTTTTACTCTAAAATATGATATTTTCAAACTAATAAAGTTAGTAAACTTAATAAAGATTACAACAATCGCTTTTTATTTTTACTTTGCTGTACTATCACCATCCCACGAGAAATCACCCCTTGAAAGAAGGTGTATCAACTATTTTTTTTATAGCTAGCCGGTTCTTTTAGTAAGTAGTAGATGTAAAATTTTTCATAGAATTCAGATATGCAATCGGTTTTTTTGTAGACCTCTTATTTTTTAAGTAATTTAAGTTTAAAAAAAAAAAAATTAAGTCGATTTTAAGGTACTAAAATGCAACAAAAAAAAGAAAGAAAATGGTCATTATGAACAAAAATAGTAAGATCTTTAATTTGACACCTTACTTTTTCAATTCTGTCAGGTAATTATTGAAAAAATCGATTTTTTTAAACCCACGAGAATAAAAACTTTGAACTTAATTTTATTATTTCACAAATAAAAAAATATGGGTTCATATATACCATTAGAATCAGAAAAATATTACGAATCCATTGTAAGCAAAATTGAAAAAAAAAGTTTACAATATAGTATATAAACTACAATAAAAGGAATTATATGAAAATATCATATTATGTTGTACAGGCAACGTCTTAATTCTTCAATTGAGTATAAAAATGGGAAGGGGGTAAAGAGGGGGTAAAAAAGGGAAGACAATAGTGTTGTCTGAACAAAAAAAATAATTGGCCATTTCTGTAATTTTTTAATTTTTTAATTTTTTTCAATTTTGCTTACAATGGATTCGTAATATTTTTCTGATTCTAATGGTATATATGAACCCATGTTTTTTATGTCTGTTTGAGAAAATATTTAGGTCTAAAGTTTTTATTATACCGAGGTTAAAAAAATAGATTTTTTCAATAATTACTCAACAGAATTTTAAAAGTAAGGTGTCAAATTAAAGATCTTACTATTTTTGTTCTTACTGACCATTTTCTTCTTTTATTTTGTTGCGTTTTAGTACCTTAAAACCGACTTAATTATTTTTTTTAAAAACTTAAATTACTTAAAAAATAAGAGGTCTACAAAAAAACCGATTGCATATTTGAATTCTATGAAAAATTTTACATCTACTACTTACTAAAAGAACCGGCTAGCTATAAAAAAAAAAGTTGATACAACTTCTTTAGGAAAAAATTAATCACTCAAAAATATATCTTTAAAAAATTAAATTTAAAAGAAATAAGCAGTGTGTAAACTTTTATACCATTCAGTTTTTTCTACAGAAGGAAAAATATTTCATTTAAAAATAGGACTGGGTCATTTTCATATCACTAAAGATCAATACCTATGTTACACTAACTCCTTCTTTTATAAAAGAAAATTGATGCTTGTCTGTCTGTACCAAATGATCTTGGTAACCGCTATGTCGATATATTTCTCCTTTTACAGTAAAGCTTCAACGTATATTTATAACTATTTTGGGAAAATAACCTCCACCCTCAAAAAAGAAAATAGTATTCCATCAAAAAAAAACTTATATGTAAAGTTGAGGGCCAAGACCCAACCCTGTAATACCCCTAAAGATCTCTAGAAGCGTAACTTCTCGTTCTATATAATAAAGTAAAAGGATGCTTGTCTGTCTATTTGTTTGTACCGAAGGATCTCGCTAACCGCTGAACCGATCGGGTTCTCCTTAACAGGGTAGCTTCTCATAGGTCCTGGGAAGATTTAAAACTTTTTTGGGGGAGGGTATCACCGCCCTTCCAAGAAAAAAATTCACCTCCCCCCGAAATATCTTTTAAAATCTAAAATAAGAAATTCGACTCTCCCCTCCTCAAGTACCCTAGTGGCCTCTAGGGGCGTAACCGCTAGTATAATATAATTAAGTGAGTATATGAATTATATATTTGTATTTGCTTATCTTTTGAAATTTATCATTTTGCATTGTATGGTCGAGTGATGTCCCGTTTAATATTTTTGCTAAATTTTCAACTCCCCAACTGTAATATGTGCCATTACTCACAAGGATAAGACAATGGCTGATAAATTGATGTACAACCCCAAAGATGATGCACAAAATTTTCCCTTATCTAGATTATAATTAGTAGTTAAAACTATTAGACACTTAACTTAATGAAACAACCAATCAAAATTCAATAAAAGTCCCAAAGTTCTTACGCCAACGAATAAGAAAATGATATTATAAAACTTTGGGTACTAGTGTATTAAACAGGAAAATGTCCCCTTCCTCCCTGCATTACTCATGTAAATAAATATTTATGTTCTTAGTAGAAGCAATAAACATAGTAGACCTAGATGGTCAAACTGGCCCCATAATCCGTCAAAGTTAAAACAAAACTCTAACAGACAAACATCTTTGTTTATTTTTTGTTATATACGATTTATCTCAATATTACGAGCAACGTAATTTTCCGACAGCCAACTTTAACATAAAAAAATGAATTTATCAATAGCTGACTTTTTAAACATAAATTTTGTGTGGTACACCGACAAACCTCAAAGGACAAACCTCCTTATGGGACAAACGTCCTTAACCTTTTAATAGGACAAACCTCCTAAACATAGGCGTCCAAGGGGGGGGGTAATGGGCCATTTGGCACCCCCAAACGATTTTGGGGGTGCCGTAGGCACGCCCAAAATTTTGTGAACAATACCCCCCCCAAAAAAAAATTACCCCTACCTTGGGGGTGCCGTAGGCACCCCCAACGATTTTGGGGGGGGTATTTACCCCCCCCAAACCATTTAAGGGGGGGTAATTACCCCCCCCCCAAAATAAATGTTCTTTAAAAAATTTTTCTTTTGGGGGGGTATTTACAAATTGAATGTTCTTAAAAAAAAAATTTTACTGAAAATTTTTTTTGGGGGGGGGGAGGGAGTAAACTAGTTATAAAACTTACCAGGACCTATAAGACGCTTCACTTTAAAGTATAATCATATTGGTTCATTGGTTAGTGAGTTAATTATTGTATTTTTATGTTCTAAAGAATGAGATACTACTATATATTTGAATAGTAGTGGCGCCCTAAGCATCTAAGAACTCGTGTTTTTTAAAGGGTAAAAAGGGAGGAGAAAAATAGCCTAAAACCACTCAAAGGATTGACCTATAATAGTGTGGAACCATCATGGGATCTATGTGAAGCTTTCCTAAAAATGAGAACTCAGTATTAAAAGTAATGAAATCTGAAGCTATAGTCAAATAAACCTTACTTACTACTTTATGTTATAGGATAGTACTTATTAACTTAATAGATTAGGTAGGTGCTTTTTTTACATAATTAAATTCGTGTAATTCGTGTTTGGGGGGGGTAAAATGGCGCGCGAAGCGCGCCGAAATTTTTTTTACCCCCCCCAAAAATTTTACCCCCGGGGTAAATTAGTTTGGGGGGGGTAATTACCCCCCCCCAACAGATTTGGGGGGAGTATTTACCCCCCCCAACAGACTTTAGGGGGGGTAATTACCCCCCCCAATCAAATTTTACCCCCGGGGTAAAAATTTTGGGGGGGGTAAAAAAAATTTCGGCGCGCTTCGCGCGCCATTTTACCCCCCCCAAACACGAATTACCCCCCCCCCCTAAAATTTTTTACCCCCCCCAAAAAAAAAAGCTTGGACGCCCCTGCTCCTAAAGGACGAACGTACTAATTATGTAAAAAAATTATGAAATAAAAAAAATCTTCCAAAATTTAAGAATGAAATCCTCTAACAGTAAAACTTTAATAAAACTATGAAAAGCTTTATACCAAGAAATGCGTTTATTTATAGCTGACTCATTATGCAAAAAATATACATAAAAAATAACTGCCATATCGTAACGAAATCTGTACACTTTTGAAAATATGTGACCGGATTGTTTCTCCAAATGGCTGATTTAAAGAGTATATATCTAAATTATATCTGCTGTAAAAACACATTAATAATTTTGCAAGATGTTTTTCCACTCAAATGTTTAACAAAACTGAGCAAAATTTATTGCAAAATATATATCAAGTAATATACACGCGCATCTTATGACATCGTATCCAGGGATCTAAAGGGATAAGACAATGGCATATAAATTGATGTAAATCCCCAATGATAACACATAAAACAACCTTCTGTAGACTAGTGGTTAAAACGTTTGGACATTCAATTTCATGAACCAACCAATCAAAATAAAGTAAAAGTCACTAAAGTTGTCATACCAACGAATAAGAAAATGATATCATAAAACTTTGGGGACTATTGCAATGCCCAATGTCACCTCCCTCCCTATATCTTTGTGGTAGCAAAGCTTCTCTATAAGCATTCGTTCTGTGATGTTAGCCAAGCCCCATCTTTATCAACAATTTCAATATAATTATTCCCCCCCCCATTTTTTTTCTCTTATCTTTTTTATCCATTATCCTTCAATAAAAAAAAAAATGAAAGTTTTTTTTAAGTAGACCCAATGTGGATTCTTAAAAAAAACTTGCCCCACTAATCGATTAGTGGGTCAAAATTGTTTTCGTGAAAAATCCACCAAAATCACATGAAAAATCTACAAAAATTAAATAAAATCTTATTTTGAAAACCCTTCTATTATTTTTTTTAATTTTTGTAGATTTTTGATGTAATTTTGGAGGATTTTTCAAGAAAACAATTTTGCCTCACTAAGCGATTAGTGGGGCAAATTTTTTTAAGAATCCACCTCCGATGTAGGACAAACTAACGTGACTCAATTATACAGTATAGCTGTTCAAAAGAATTAAAAAAAAACACTTTTAATTGTCTCTGTTATATTATATCTCTAAACTACTTGGTACATTTAAAACATACATTTTAAACAATAATTATATAATTGAATCTAGTGCAGTTTACGGTAAAATGTTACTAGAACCGATTATCGTAAAATATATGAAATTTAAAGGATGCTAGCTGACAAACGGCTGAGCTTTAACATCATTTGTACGTTCCGCCACTAAAAATCTTACTTTTTGGAAATAATTAATTCCATTGAGCAAAATATTACCCTGATCTGCACTTGATCCCAATAACTAAAGAAAATAAGTTGTGGAATTCTAACATATGTAATATATTTAAGATTTAAAATAATAATGGCTAATTAAAACAAAGTAGAACATTTTTAGATTGGCTCGGCCGTGTAGACATTAAATAGAGTTTTGTCTTAACTAAAGAGAGTAATTTTAAATTATGAAAAAATTCAAATTTGAAATAAAACTACTGCAACTACATGTAATATTTGGCAATTTGAATACACATCGCAAGGGCTAAGCAGAGGGCAAAGTTTTTTGGGAAAGGAATAGTTATTTAACGCTTCGTATTATAGACAGCTTTCCGCAGATATTAAAATAAAAATTATAAGAGTAAAACCAGTAATTGAAGGGCCTAAGTACCGTGTTAATAAAACTGGTATCAATTTTATGATTTTTATTTTGATATTCCTAAAAAATTGACTGTAATATACGATGCATACATAATTTTTCAGTTTGGCTGAGAATTGGTCCTAATCCAGCGGATATTAATGGATTAGGAGCCATACTGGACATATTATTCTAAAATCAAATAATTCTGGAATAATTTTAAAAGTTTTTGTCCCCAAAAATCTATAAAGATATTTTTTTCTGATAATTAAAAAATATAAATTTTAGCGAAGCTCTTTATAGTGCCTATAAAAAATGACGTCATACAATACAAAAGACCAATGATAGGTCAATACACAGACTAAATTACCAATTACAGGATAATATGACCAATGGTAGGCCAGTCTGACGTCATATTTTATAGGCACTATAAAAAGCTCCAATTTTAGCACAGAGGTTGAATCACAAACTAAAATATATTTGATATGATATAAAGTAGGGAAGCGCTGGAAAGTGTCATGTGTGACGTCATAAAGATACATCTAAAAAAGGAAGGATAAGAGTAGAAGTGGAAAAGGAAACCCCTTATAAAAATGATGGATTTAGACGTATGACATCACACATGACACTTTCCAGCGCTTCTAAATTGGGCGTTAGCATTGTGGAATATGATTGACAACATTCATTTCCAGGATTTGTACAGCTTCAATCATGTATACTTGAGGAAGCTCTTTATAGTGCCTATAAAAATGACGTCATACAATGCAAATGAACAATGATAGGCCAATATAAATACCAATAGCAGACAAGTAAAGATTTGTAGGCCAGTATGACGTCATTTTTATAGGCACTATAACAAGTTTCATCATTGAGAAGAAAAACTATATACTTCTTTTTGTTAGTTGAAATTTTTACATAAACATAATGAATAGAAAAAAATGTTAGTCAATTAATATTGCCCTGTTTATGGAAACAACTTTCCATGGTAATAACTAGTCCCTAAACTGTACTTGGTTCAAACTGTACAAATCCTACGAAGTGGAAATTTAAAAATAAATTACATTCAATAATTAAAGATATTTTTTAGCTTATTGGAAGCAAAACTTTTACAATAGCAAAATTAGATTTTTAAGATTTTTTTTGCAGCTTAAAGCTAGCTTTTTACTTTCTCATGATTGTCTTTTTGAAATTCTTCTTAGTTTTAAAAAATAATTTGATGAACCTAAAATTCTTTTAAAGTATAAAATGCTAAAAGAAGCTTTTTAAGTTCAACAAAGTATGATAAAAAAGAAAATATAAGAAAATATGACAAACGTACTAATGCAACAAATGTACGCGGGGGGGGGGGGGATTCTAAGGGGTTTAAAGGGATAAGATAATGGCCGATAAATTTATGTACATTCCCGATGATACACTAAATTACCCCTTAAGTAGATTAAAATTAGTGGTTGAAACTTTTGAAAATAAACTTAATGAGCCAACCAATCAAAATTAACTAAAGTTACCAAAGTTATTAAGCCAATGAATAAGAAAACGTTATTATGAAACTTTGGGGACTAGTGTATAAACAGCCCATTGTCCCCTCTATCTCTGGGCATATCTTCTGTAAGACGCTCTCGTATTTTTTTAGAATTATGAAATTTTGTTTTTGAATTTGAAAGATTTAATTTCTTTAGTTTTAAATTTAATGTCAAACAAAAAAAAATAAGGCAAAACATTTTTTTTATTTTGTTAAACATTGTAAAATATAAAAAAAAAATAAGTTAAAAATTCTTTAATTCTCAAAGGAACAATAAGCATTTCCATTTTGTCCTCTCAGAGAGAGAGAGGACAATTGGCTGTTTATCACACTAGTCCTTAAAGTTTTATAGTAACGTTATCTTATTCGTTTGCATAACAACTTTGGGGACTTTTGGTGAATTTTTATTGATTGATACATTAAGTTGTGTGTTTAAACGTTTCAACCAAAAATTATTTTATTAAAGAGAAAGGGTAATTTTGTGAATCATCATTGGGGATAAACATAGATTTATCAACCATTGTTTTATCCCTGTGTCTCCTGTGAGATTGCTCTTATAGAAGGTTTGTCCCCTAGTTCGTTTGTCAGTGAACCAAAATATGATCCCTAATAAAAGTTATAGGGAATAGTTACTTTCGTGGCAAGCCAGGGCGATTCGTTGCATTTTTAAAATGGCTTTTGAAAGGTTATTTTAGGTTAGATTAGTCTATATTAGGTTAGGTGATTGCCCCACAGTGTTAGGCAATTGGCCCCGAAGGGTTAGAACCCCCGTTGTGGCTAGAAATAGGAGAAAAGCTGCTATGAAAAAACGAAGAATCGCCCCTTAAGGAGGGTTGCCACGAATGGGACTATACCCAAGTTATATAATTTGCAAAGAATAAAAAAAGAAAGAACAGCTTAACATAAATAAGCAAAGCTATAACATATACAGATGCTATGCATCTATTTACAAAGGATTGTGCATTGATAAATTATTGATTATATGGTAAAAAGATTGTCCACTCAAATTTGATTGTTCATATAGAATACATCAGTTTTCTGAATTAAATATTATGGATATAGATTTTTTCGTTTCTAATTTCTAGAATATCAATTATTGAAAGGCTGGTTTTTAATGTTGTTTTTTGGAGAGGGGGGGGGGGTGGATAAAAAAACACTTTACTATAAACCCCCCCCCCCCTCCATTCGATGTCACTGCACTCCTTCCACTTATTTTTAAAATGAATTGTGGGTGGACCTAAGCCAGCGGGCAAATATTTGCTTGGCTACCCAGTACCCAATGTAGCCTAACCTAACCTGACCTAAAGGTATAAACTAATATTCATATTATTTCAAAAGAAGGTGTCTTAACTTTGTTGATTTTTATTTAAAATACCTAGTCGGTGTTTTTAGTAAGTAGCAGATGTAAAATGGTCCATAGAATTTAAATATGCAATCGGATTTTTTTTGTAGACCTCTTATTTTTGAAGTAATTTAATTTTTTTAAAATTAAGTCAGTTTTAAGGTACTAAAACGCAACAAAAAATGAAAATATAAATTTTTTTTAAATCTATCTCCATAAACCTGGTAAATGCAATTATGGATTTTGTTGGCTGTTGTTTTATTATTGCTGAAGCATGCTGATAAAGTCTAAAAATTTAAAATATTATTAATTAAAGAAGTTAGTTGAATGTTCGTTTGTCTTTATGAATAAAACGACTGAAATGGCAACATAAAAACGGTTCCAAGCCATTCTGATAAATCAAGTATAGCATCGTATTATATCCAGTTTTCAACGAATATAAAAATGTAAATCATAATATGAAAGCTGTTTATAATACGATGGGAAAAGTAAATATTATCATATTTTCATGATATTAATCAAGCTGGAATGGGTATTCCAAATATTCTGTCAATGATCAATCTTAAAAAAAATCTTTATTTCCATCGGAAACCAAAAAGGTAGAAATTGCAATTTTTCCATGTGCTCATTATATTTACAGAAAAATTTGGGAACATATTTCCGTAAGTTCAATATTACAAAAATATGATAATTTTGTCATATTTTAAGTAATAGTTTATGAATTACAGAATGAAAAAGTCATACAGTAATTGAAATATTATCCTTCAAAATAGGTTAATATTTATTTCTCGCAATGTATTATAAACAGCTTTATCATAAAATATGAAATTATAAGATTAAACCCATTTATTTAGCCCCGAGATGCCGAAGGCAAAAGGTTTTAATCTTATAATTGTACATTTTTATATTCGTAGAAAACTGGATAAATACAATGCTAGACATACTTTTTTTGTATAGCTTAACCCTTAACGGTCAGGGGGGGGGTGTTGAACGCCCCCCCCCCCCTCCGGTTTTTTCTATCTCATTTTCTGTGTGTGAAAGATCAAGAGCCTAAACTGCGTGACTTTTTAATTATGGGTATGACACATAACTGAGAGTTGGAATTTTTTTATTATCTCCATCCTGGCGGGCACATGATGCCAGCAAACCTGGCAGGTCATTCAACGTGTATTAATTGGTTTCGCTTTAATATAAGAAAGGTATTTCTTAAAAGGGGGAAGGGATTAGCTCTTAGTTAAAAGTTAAAGTTAAAAGATTGTTTTAAATTTTATAATAAATTTAATAACTAAAAACAAACAGTTGTTTGAAAATCTTTGATATGGAAAATCTATGAGATAATTTTACCTTTATAATAAATAACATTTTCTTCCTCCTGAACTCCAGCAGTTATCCGTTTATATTCTAAATGCGAGTTAAACATTCAAGCTTATCAATCCTGTTATATATATTAGTAATATAAACCGATATGGTTCTCCTTTAAAGTGAAACTTGTTACAGATCCAGGGAAGGTTATTAACTTTTTTTGGGAAAGGTATCTTCACCCTCCCAATAAAGTTGAACCGCCACCCAAATTTTTCTTCTATCTTTTTTATTTAAAGTTAAATTTGATCAGAGGAGTTCGACCTTTTCCCTCCCACCTTATGTGCCCCTAGAGGTTTTCTTGGGGGACGTAGCCGCTAGTTATAACTTGAAAATAATAAAAATTAGAAAATACTATCGTAGTTGAGGGGAATATTACTTTAGAAAAGGATAGGTTAGATTATATTTGTACTGGTGTAGTACCTCAAGACTGCAGGTTTAGGACCCCTGCAGAGGCTAGACATAGAAAAAGGACTACACCCCTCGTTAATTTATTTTAAAATATTTTTTATATCAGTATTAAAAGCTTCAAAATGGAGTGGGGGAAGTTCTGTGCTCAACTTCTTACCTTGCAGCATATCCTCAATATCTTGTTCTGGAATTGCCTCTTTACTTTTCATCATTTTTCTGAAGAAAGCTTTTTATAGTCATATGATGTCATACTGGCCTACCATTGGTCAATTAAAAAGTATATACTGGCCTACAATTGGTCAATTAAAATGAACACTGGCATACCATTAGTCAATTCAAATATTTACTGCTCTGCCATTGATACTTTAGTCTGTGTATTGGCCTACCATTTGTCAATTAAAATATTTACTGTCCTACTATTAGACAATTAATATGTAAACTGGACTACCATTGGTCAATTAAAATATATACTGGGCTACCATTGGTAATATAATCTGTATATTGGCCTATCACTGGTCATTTTGTATAGGCACTATTAAGAGCATTTCCTGAAGTGATTTTCATCTATCTTTCCTGTATGCTCGGGGTCAAGGCTCCTACAATGTACAACAAGATAAACGTGTTAAAATAAAGTTTTCATATAAAAAAGAAATAGGTAGGCGAAGAAATTCTTGTTCTTTTCTTTTTAAAATGAGATTTACTGTGAAAGGTCGAATTTTAACCACACACCCCCCCCCCCCCGCCCCCCTTTCCCTCAAGTGCCCCTAGAGGACCCTAGGGGGAGTAGCCGCTAGTTTTAATATTTAATCTAATATAAAAATTGAATTGTTATTACTTGGATCTTCCATTAGACTACAATACACTCTGATAAAGTGAAACTTATAGCTGGCTAAAAATACGAACCCCCTTTTCAATCCCCTTTACCCCATCCCCTTCCCTCCTACTTGATAACCAAACTGGCTAATAAATAATATCCACATTAGCAACCTTAATTGGCTAAAATTTTTTCTTCTGTCTAAAATCCACGTATATTGTATATCCATTAACAAAACTTACAGAAACACATCCATGAGTGAATTTTCATCTGGCTCTGCTCTCCTCTACAAAATCAAATAATTTTAATAAAATATCATCCTTAAATATTAAAAGTTACATAATCTCTGTGTGTGCCTATCCTTACCGAAGGATCTCGATAAAACTGCTGAACTGATATGTTTCTCCTTTTCAAGCATCTCATAAGTCATGGGAAGGTTTATAGATATTTAGGAGAATGTATCTCCCCAGAGATATCGATCCTTGAAAAGAGATATAAAAAAAAATATTTTAAAGTGCCACTAGAGACCGCAACTGGCGTAGAAAACATTCTGTACCAAGAGTTATTTTAAAGTGCCACTACAGGCCTTCAATGGCATAGAAAACAAATTAAAATGCTGCTTATATTTGGTGTACCCCCCACCTCCTTTCCCTGATTTCCATACACAAGAATTAATATTATGATTTTATATTATTTTTCCTTAAATTGATTGGCACAGTAGTACTTAATCTTGCATCAAATATAACACCAGCCATATCATTGAGAATAGACAGGACAGAACTTTGGCCTCTTCATATATATGAATGGTTTTGCTTACATTTGAGTCTTTGCATATAAAATTTTAATCACTAACTTTTTAAAATATGAGAAAGATACAGAGAGACAGATAGACAGAAAGTAAAATAGAGTATAAGAAAGAGATATAAATACAGTTGGAGAGATTGCAAAGTAGTGAGAGTAAATAGAGAAGGAAGATCTTTATAGTTTCTTACGTCTCAAAACACAAATGACCAATGATAGGCCAATACACAGACTAAATCAATGACAGGCCAGAATACATTTTAATTGACCAATGGTAGGCCAGAATGATGTCATTTTTTTATAGGAATTATAACAAGACATAATCCATTAAGAAGTAGCTCTATACTTAAAGGACACAAAAGGCAGACACAACAACTTATAGAGTAGCTTGGATAAGAAAATTAAATTCTTAGTCTCATTATGATGTGAGTGCTGTATATAAAAATTGAAAGATTTATTATTTCTTTTGATACCAGCAGACATGATAATCATTATCATAAAGTCATCAACAAATATACTAATATTGCAGAGTCACTGATATAGGGAAAAAAAATATAATATTGATTTATAAGAAAGTTGCTAGAATGGTTTCTTGGTAAAAAAACTGTAGAACTTTTCTTTAGTAAAATTATTACTATGTTATTATTATTTTTTAAGAAAAATATAATTCTAACAATGTTTTGGACAGTTATCCTGAGCTGGATCTTTAAATCATTTTAGTGGTGAGCCAGATCGGGGTGAGCCATTTTTCCACCAATGAGAGCACAGCATTTTATGAAATGCCGCACTGTGATTGGCTGAAATTCGGCTCGCCCCGATCTGGCTCACCACTAAAATGATTTAAAGATCCAGATCTGATAATAAAGTAAAGTAAAGTAATGTATGTGTGTTTGTGTATACCGAAGGATCTTGAACCGATATCAGACTTAGTACCTTGGGCTGTCTAAATTCGAAATTATCCAATATCTCAAAAATGAATATTACATATATGATTATCCTATATGATTTTGTTTATTTATTTTTATTTTCAAAAAAAATAATCAACTATGAATAATAGGAATATGACAAACCTTATTAATTTTTATATTTTCTGTATTTTTAAGAAAATATAATTAAGTGTGTAATATTGGGTAAGAAAAGATAATTACTAGTGATGTAATATTCGTCAATATAGCATCCTTAATGATGTTAGGTAAAAGGGGTTTATTTTCTAATTTTTCAAAAAGGGGTACTTGTAAATTTTTTCCGAAATCACTCAACCTTGCATGACTTTTGAAACTATTAGTACTTGAAGTTTTTAACAAATAATTATATTTGGCTTGTCATTATTGGGTTTATAACAATTTATCTACTTTGGGGCTACTTTGTCCAATCCCTTAACCCTTAACGGTTGGGGGGGGGGGGCGTTGAACGCCCCCCCTTCCGGTTTTTTCTATCTCATTTTCTGTGTGTTAAAGATAAAGAGCCCAAACTGCTTGACTTTTTAAGTATGGGTATAACACATAACTGAGAGTTGGAATTTTTTGAATATCTCCATCCTGGCGGACACAGGATGCCAGCAAACCTGGCAGGGTGATCCAAATTTTTTTAGCCCTCTAGCTCTAATAGTAACTGAGATAATGAGGGGGGGCGTTCAACGCCCCCCCCCCCCCCCGACCGATTAAGGTGCGGCAAGGGGCCCGACCGTAAAGGGTTAAGATCCCTGTTAATAGTAGACAGTGAACCTGCTAACAAAAGTCGTAAAAAATTCTTTTTAAAAAGTCTTATCCACTAAAATCCATTATTTTCTAGGCCTCAGTTTCGCTTCGCTTCTCTTTTAAAAACACCTCTTTATCCCTAGATAAATAAGTTTGGTCAAATCAAGATTTTTTACAGATTTTTTTCCCCTAAAGAGTAGAATCCAATCAGTTCAGTGGTTACCAAGATCTTAAGGGACAGACAGACGGACAGACATCAAGCTACTTTGTATTAGAGAATAGAGTTATACACATTTTTAATAGCAAAGCTTTTCTATAATTAGTGTCGGTCCGTCCGTCCGAGATAGATAGCTTTTATTCATTAATTTAGGCATGTTAGAATTGTCCTTTTGATTTCAAACTTTTCATGGTGATTCCTGTAGTAGTTAGGTACGATTTAGAAAGCGTATCAAATCTATAATCATTACCAGAATGTCCGTACTTCCAATTGTAAACAAGTTGTTTTTTCTACTTTTTTAACAACACATTTTTAAAAGCGAAGCTTTTCTATAATTAGGGTCGGTCCGTCCGTCCGTCCGAGATAGATAGCTTTTATTCGTTAATTTAGGCATTTTAGAATTGTCCTATCGATTTCAAACTTTGCATGATGATTCCTGTAGTAGTTAGGTACTATCTGGAAAGCGTAGCAACTCTATAATCATTGTCAGAATGTCCATACGTCCATTTTAAACATGTTAATTTTTCGTCCGAGATAGATAGCTTTTATTTGTTAATTTATGCATGTTAGAATTGTCCTATCGATTTCAAAAATAGCATGATGATTCCTCTAGTAGTTAGGTACGATTTAAAAAGCGAAGCAAATCTATAATCATTACCAGAATGTCCGTACGTCCATTTTAAACATGTTGATTTTTCTACTTTTTTAACAACAAAATTTTATGTGATCTAATTATCCGTTTGATCTGGTTTTTGGTATATTGATTCCTGGGACAACAAAGAACAATATTATTAGCAAAGCAACTCTAAAATCAACTCATAAAATGTAAGTATGTCCAAAAACATTATCCTGTATCAAGCAGTTTTTCAACAAGTTTACTTACAATTTTGCTTCGACTCTTATACTTTATATTCTGATTATTCAGTTCAGACACTATACAAGTGTTAATGTCCGTTTGTCATAACGTTTCAGTGCTTCGCTTTTATGGATGTTGTCATCCTTGTTATGTGATCTAATTATCCGTTTGATCTGATTTTTGGTATATTGAATATTAATCAACTCTATAATCAACTTTTAAAAATGTAAGTACATCCATAAACATTATCCTGTATCATGCAGTTTTGCAACAAATTTACTTACAATTTTGCTTTGACTCTTATACTTTTACATTCTGATTATTCAGTTCAGACACTATACAAGTGTTAATGTCCGTTTGTTCTACCATTTTAATGCTTCGCTTTTATGGATGTTGTCATCCTTGTTTTAATTGATTTTTTGGGGGGTTGGGAATTTTTCTTAATGCAATCCCTCTCGGTATAATGATACCCTTGCAGAAATAGTTATAAACTCTCCTATACAAGTGTTAATGTCCTTTTGTTCTACTGTTTTAATGCTTTGCTTTAATGGATGTTGTCATCCTTGTTGTAATTAATTTTTTTTTGGGGGGGGGGATTGGAATTTTTCTTGATGCAATCACTCTCGGTATAATGATACCCTTGCAGAAATAGTTATAAACTCTCCTATGAACAGCTACTATTTATACTTTTTAAAAGCAAACCTTTTCCATAATTAGGGTCGGTCAGTCCGCCCGTACGAGATAGTTAGCTTTTATTCGTTAATTTAGGCATGTTAGAATTGTCCTAGCGATTTCAAACTTTGCATGGTGATTCCTGTAGTAGTAAGGTACGATTGAGAAATCGTAGAAACTCTGTAATCGTTACCAGAAGGTCCGTACGTCCATTTTAAACATGTTGGTTTTTTTTACTTTTCTAATAAGAATTATTTATGTGATAAAATCATCCGATTGATCTGATTTCTTATTACTGATTCCTATTACAATAAGGTACAATATTATAATCAAGTATTAAAAATGGCAGTATGTCCTTAAACAGAATTCTGTTTTTAAGAAGTTTTGCAACAAATTTACGTATAATATTGTCAAACCTTATATTTTTATATTTTGTATATTCAGTTCTGACACTCAACAAAAGTTAATGTTCGGCTGTCATATCGTTTCAGAGCTTCGCTTTTATGGATGTTATTATCCTTGTTTGTGTGTAATTTAATAACGAACAACTTTGGTTTAATGATTTTCCTATCAGTCGATTAAAACATGGAGAAAAGTGTCATTTAATGAAAGTGTGTTGAAAATTACCAACTTTGCCTCGCCACTGAGATCGCCTCACTTTAACCTATGATTGAATTTCCTAATAATCAATGACTTATTAGTGAAACAAGAAAAATAATTTCCAAATTTAAATCAGTTTCAGCTCTAAGCATGTCTAAAACTTTTATTGATCTTTAAAAAAATGTTTAATACATTTTTTTAACTTTAGGTTACAATAGATTACATGTTTATTTTGATGGAGATACGTTGTGACGCACAGCCAAACAAATTAGATAGAAGCTGCGCTTCTTAAAAATATATCTGGATGTGTGTGATGGGGGAGGGGGGGGGGGTCAAACAAGGTCAAGTTATTTGACCGAAAAGAAATGTTGTTAATTATGTTATATGATACTCAGGGGTTGGGGGAATTATTCATATTTGTTTTTTCTCCTCCCATTCAAACTAAATTGTTCTATCCTTTCTTTGCATCTCAAATAATATTTTATTTGTTATTAAGGTAATAGAGGTGGTTTAATTTTAAGCTGTATTGTTAAGGGGAACCATATTAGTTGAGCGGTTAGCACATATATTGCTTAAGGACAGGTTTTAAGCCATTTTAATAATATTAGTTCAATTTAATAAGGATGACAAACAACATTCACCGTAAATACTAAATACTATAATAAAGAAAAAAACAACATTATGCTATTAAACATTAGCCTTTTGTATTGGAATAAAATTGTGGATAAGCATCAAATTTCGTTTTAATCGGTAGAAAAGTAAGAATACAAGTCCATGTTTAAGGACAAGTATCCCCCCTCCCCCTTTGCTCAGTATCTATACAGAGCAGCAGTGGAATTAACACAATCTTTTGAGCTTAGCTACTTTATGACTCAATATTATTTTCAACAAAACGGTTAAATTGATAGAATTTCAAAATTTATCAGGGATCTAAAGGGACAAGACAATGGACAATAAATTGATGTACATCCCCAATGATGATATACAAAATTAACCCCTTTTTGTAGATTATAATTAGTGGTTGAAACATTTGGACACTCAACTCAATAAACCGATAATTAAAGTCGCAAAGTTGCAACAAATAAGAAAATGTTACTAAATGCTTTTGAGTCTAGTGTAATAAACAGCCCAATGTTCCTCCCTCCCTGAAATTTATCTAAAATCATAATAATGAAGAATGGAGGATAATTTGATATCTCAATCTGATTATAATAAACATTATTAGCACCTATCTTCAGATTAAAATTATTGGTAGTTTGAAGGTTTGGTCAGATGTTGTCATCCTTTTTAATTTTTTAAGAGCTAACCATTTTGTTATTCAAATTTACTTGTTTTAAATAAGTAAATGGGTTAATGTTTGGCTTTATTTCTCAAACCGTTTTATGATGCATTTGTTTGAGCAAACCAGGAGGGAGGTGCCATTGGACCATAAATTACACTTGTACCCAAAGTTTTATAACCAGTTCATACAGGATAATGTTTATGGACATACTTACATTTTTAGGACTTGATTATAGAGTTACTTAGCTTATAATATTGTACTTTGTTGTCCCAGGAATCAATATACAAAAATCAGATCAATCGGATAATTGATCACATAAAAATTTGTTGTTAAAAAAGTAAAAAATCTACATGTTTAAAATGAACATACCGACATTCTGATAATGATTATAGAATTGCTGCGCTTTCTAAATCGTACCTAACTACTACAGGAATCACAATGCAGAGTTTGAAATCGATAGGACAATTAACATGCATAAATTAACAAAAAAAGCTATCCATTCCGGATGTACAGACGGACGTACATACGAAAGGACGGACCGACCCTAATTATAGAAAGCCTTGCTTTTAGAATATGACGAAACGCCCCTTGCCACTAAAGGGACTATACCCAAATAAAGGAACCTACAGGAATAAGACAATGGCAGATTAATTGATGTACATCCTCAATTATGGTAAACAAAATTACCCCTTCTATACATTACGATTAGGGGTTGGACGTTTGGACACTATAGTTAATAAACTAACCAATCAAAATTCGATAAAAGTCCTCAAAACTTTTTGAACAATGATTTGTTTATTTCTTATCGTAAATGGGAAATTTTCATCAATTTATCGTCCATTGTCTTATTCCTTAAGTCCCCAAAGTTGTTAAGCCAACGAAAAAGAAAACGTTATTATCAAACGTTGGAAACTAGCAGAGAGAGAGGGGGGGACAATGGGCTGTTTATGAAACTAGTCCCCAAAGTTTTACGATAATGTTTTCTTATTCGCTGGCTTAACAACTTTGTGGTCTTTTATTGTATTTTGAATGGTCAGGTTATTAATATAGCAGTGGTTATACCAACAAAATTGAAAGTAAAGTTCACCAAAGTTGTTAAGCCAACAAATAAGAAGACCAACGCCTACAAAAGACCAACACCTACAAAAGACCAACAACTACAAAAGGGTCAATTTTTTAAAAGCAAGGTTGTATCGGGTTCGAAACTATTCCGTTACGTAGCAAACACAGACTTTGGACAAACTGTCGGACGGAATTTTAAAATTCAGCCTGTGGACAAAGTTATTCAAGAAAGAAATTTCGGTTTTGAATTTTGTCCTTGTGTTTTAATCGCCATATTGGATATCATTAAAATTGGAAGATTTTTTCTTTAAAATTTAGAAGATTTTCAAGCCATTATTTGATTACATTGATACAAAAAAAATAATTACAATTTTTTTCTTGTAATTGTGTCGCTTAAAATCTATTTAAAGCATACATTATATTCATTATATTTATTAATTTGATAAATACAAATATGATGCTACACCAGTTGCAGCTATAGACCTTCCAGCTCTACGATTTTTTGTAGTCGTTGGTCTTTTGTAGGCGTTGGTCTTTTGTAGGGTTGGTCTTTTGTAGGCGTTAGTCTTTTGTAGAACCGACTAGTTGGTCTTTTGTAGGCGTTGGTCTTTTGTAGAGTTGGTCTTTTGTAGCAACGCCATTAAAATAACGTTTTCTTGTGTGATGGCTTAACAACTTTGGGGACTACAGAAGGGGTAATTTTATGTGTCATCATTGGTAATGTACATCAATTTAACAGCCATTGTCTTATCTCTATAGATCCCTATATTTTGATATAATTTCAGTATTTTGATTGATTGGTTCCAAACTAGCAGAATCCTAACTTTTTTTGGCCAATAATTTAATTATTTTTTTTGTATTGTAATTGGCAATTTTCATAATTTTATACTTCATTTTCTAATTAATTAAGATTCATGGTTAAGATTAAATTTAGTTTGAAGTAAAAACAAGAATCATGTAGAATCCATGTAGTGAAAGCGATGCTAAAACAAGGATGACAACATCCATAAGTATCGATGCTCAAAATTTATTGATAGGACATCAGGAAAAATAATCTTTTAGGTATGTTAAAAGACATAAATGAAATAAATCCCAAAACCTTTTAAAAATGTATGATATCTTTTGAAGCATTAAGCTAAGAAGAAAAACGTGAAATCTAGGAATCGATCTAGCCCCCCAACCAATAGCAAGTCTTTAATAAACTTGGTGAAAATATGTATAATGTTGACTTAATTATTCCCTAAAAATTCCAGCTGTTTATCTTGAACAGGAGTCGAAAAATCATGAAAACTGGAAAAACTAGGAAGTGATCTAGCACCCCAACCAATTATCATATCTTAAAAAAAGCTTTTTAAAAATGTTGACTTGATTAATCCCTAAAAAATCCAGCCGTTTATCCTGAACAGGAGTTGAGATAATCATTAAAATTGAAAAACTAGGAATCGATCTAGCACCCGAATTAATATACAAATCTTAATTGAACTTAGTAAAAATATGTATGATGCAAATTTACTTAATCCCTGAAAATTTCAGTTGTCTGTCTTGAAAAGGAGTCGAGAAAATTATGAAAACAAAAAAATCTAGGAATCGATCTATCACCCCAATTAACATACAGATGGACAAAACAATGTATAGATTAGATGCGCATTTATCATGGGAATCTTCACTAAAAATTTCAGCTGTCTCTAATAGGAGCCGAGAAAATCACGTTTCCCCCATTTTGTCTCAGATAGACGGACAGACGGACAAACAGACGGACGGACCGACGGACTGACGGACGGACATTTCGAATGATAGAGTAGCTTCGCTACTAAAAATCACGTTTCCCCCACGTTTCCCCCAAATTTACTATAATCGCAATAATTTTATGTAGACTTATGCATTTTATCCTGTAAATGTTAGTTTGTCCTTTCATTTCAGAGCTTCGTTTTTATGGATTTTCAATATTTGGTTCCTAAATCTGTATTAAAGTTAAATGATATGTGAGCCACAACATACGTAGATTTTAAAATTTAAATTGAGCGGCTCATAGTAATTGTAGAATAAGGTAGGCATACCATTAGAACCAGTATGAAGTCTATTTTAGGTCAACTGACTTAAAACTTGACTTGTTTAAGATTGTAAAAGGGGCTCTTTGAAAAGATTTTGTGTTAAACAGTGAAACTGTTGAAACAGTAAGTTTAAACATTATTGTCAACCATATTTTTTAGAAGCACAGCTTCGCTATAATAAAAATTTATCTGTTCGTCACAACGTATCTCTAATGTAATAAATAAGTAATCCTTAATGTTTTCTATGTACACATAAGATACTTTTTCATAAGCTTCCACTTTAAACTGCCCAAATACTTAGATATTATTTTCTTTGTTTGAAGGGATTATTTGGAAATTCGATATTTCCTCCCCCCCCCCCCCCCCGTCACAAAAAATAGAGTTAAAAGTATGTTACAGGGATAAAGTTATAATTACAAGATGATAAGTTAAAAGTATTATAGGGATAATGAGTAGTTGGTGTAAAATTGGGAGGAGCAATTTATAGATTCATGGAAAGAGGCGTATATTATAATACAATTAAGAATTATGAAACCATATTTCAGGAAGGAAGTAATATAATTTGAATATCAAGATTTTTTAAATGGTTCAACCTAATGTGACAAAGAGGGAGGAGAAATTTATAGATTCCAAGAAAGAGGCGTATATCATAATACAATTAAGAAGGAAATAATATAATTTTGAATCAAAAATTGTTTGGTATTTACAGTTTGAAAAAAAGAAAATATGTTATCCCACTTTTTAAATCTAATCCAGCCTTTAACAATTCAAGTATTAAAATTCACCCAATTTCCATTGTAATTATAATATAATTATTGATTGATATCAATTTTATATAATTGAATCAATAAACAAATATTTGAGATGTTCATTATTACATTAACTTCATTCATTCTACGATTTTAACACTAGTCTCCTAGCTAAAACAAACTTTGCTAAAACAGATATAGCACTGATTTACTTAATCCTAAATCCCTGTGTTTGCCTGTCAATTCAGGGTTAAATTGAAAATGAAAGTTAAATAATAAATCAATGTTCAGCGTCTCATTTAGTTATTAAGAATAGAGGGTAAGAGGGTGGGGGGGGGGGGGTTTGGTTAAGGCTATTTTTGTCAAATTTTAACATATTCACTTATTAACAAGGATGACAACATCCATAAAAGCGAAGCACTGAAACAGTAGGACAAACGGACATTAAGACTTGTATAGTGTCTGAACTTAATAATAAGAATATAAATATAAGTCAGCTACTCTATAAATTAATATGCTCCCTCGTCTTTGATAAGAAACTGAATAAGGAAAACGAAATTTCTGACAACTATAATTATATGGTGAATTATATGTTTTACATCTTTCTCAACATCTATATCGTACCTAACTACTAGAGGTATGGTATCATCATGCAAAGTTTGAAATCGATAGGACAATTCTAACATGCCTAAATTAAGGAATAAAAGCTATTTATCAAGGACGGACATACGGATGGACAAACCGATCCTAATTATATGAAAGCTTCGCTTTTAAAAATATCATCCTTATAATAAAGTAACAGGATGTGTGTTTGTCTGTGTGTACCAAAGGATCTCGCTAACCGCTGAACCGGTTGGGTTCTCCTTTACACAGTAACTTCTCATAGGTCCCGGGAAGGTATATAACTATTTTTGGTGGAGGGTACCACCACCCTCCCAAGAGAAATCGCCCCTAGAAAAAAATTACCTCTCCCCCCCCCCACAAAAAAAATAAACTCCCCCCTCATCAAGTGACCCTAGAGGCCTCTAGGGGCGTAGCCGCTGGTACATAATAAAGAATAAGAATATTTTTCATTAAAAAGATTTTTGCTAGGTTTAGTGATTTTATAATAAACTATAATTATCATATTTGAAAAAAAATATTTGATTATTACAAACAAAATCCATTAGCCTGGCAATATATATGTTATTATACAATATTGCAACGCTAATTGTTTCTAAGACTATAATTTTACATTTACAAAACATAATTAAGTCTGCAATATTCTGACTATTTGAGGCTTAATTATTGTTATTTCCTTGTTAATGATTGCATATTACATATTTTCAAACAAAACTTTATGTTATTTTGGGTAATTAGTATTGTTCCAAATTTGCAATATTACACGAATTTTAATTTCGTCAGCCCAAGGTACTATGTCTGACCGATATGGTTCTTCTTTACATAGGTTGTGGGAAGGTTTAAAGCTGGTTAGGGTAGAGAACCACCACCCTCCCAAGAAAATAGTTCCAAGAAAGAATGACCCCCCCTCCCACTCATAATCAGAATTTCTCAGAAATCTTCAAGTCAAAATTTGTTTTTTAGAATCCTCACCTCTACCCCAGACAATTTTTCTTGGTATGAATTATAACTGTACATAACATCTATAGATTAGGGAATAAAGATTCTCAAGTTCAGAGATATTACTACTTACTTTTCAGACTCTAATCACCTTAAAATAAATAAGAACTTAAAACCTTTCAATTTAATAATTGATCTTCTCTGTATAATCTTACAGGACATAATAAAAAACAAGGATGACAACATCCATAAAAGCGAAGCTCTGAAACGGTAGGACAAACGGACATTAACACTTGTATAGTGTCAGAATATAAATGTATAACAGTCGAAGCAAAATTATAAGTAAATTTCTTGAAAAATTGCTTGATGAGGGATAATGTTATGGACATTCTTACATTTTAAGGACTTGATTATAGAGTTGCTTCGCTTATAATATTGTACTTTGTTGTCTCAGGAATCAGTATACCAAAAATCAGATCAATCGGATAATTAAATCATATAAAAATTTGTTGTTAAAAAAGTGAAAAAATCAACATGTTGAAAATGGACGTACGGACATTCTGGTAACGATTATAGAGTTGGTACGCTTTCTAAATTGTACCTAACTACTACAGGGATCACCATGCAACATTTGAAGTCGATAGGACAATTCTAACATGCCTAAATTAATGGAAAAAGCTATCCGTTGCGGACGGACGGACGGACCGACCCTAATTATAGAAAAGCTTCGCTTTTAATAATTATAGAAAAGCTTCGTTTTAAAAAGATGTTAGCTATACTTGAATAATTTATATTTTCTATACAAAATTAAATACTAATAAAACCTTGTGACTCAACAACCTTTATTCTTTATAAGATATGTTCCTTTGAAAAATAGGTTTATTTAATATGCATGAGAGAAGTTGAAACTAATTCATATGGTGCATACATACATATGAGAAATATAATTCATATTTTTAAGTAAAAAATTCGGATCATGGAAAGGAAATGAACTCATTCCTAATTAGGACATAAGTAACCCGACATTGGTCTAAGGAAGGATTATTATGTCCTTCATCTAACATATCTAAAACGTATCTGCCTTTACCTAGCAAAACCTCACAAAACCAGGCTTTTCTGTCCTCAGCTTAACAAAATCTCGAAAAATATAGCTTTTCTGTTCTTTACTTAGCAATCTCTCACATAACATAGCAAAACCTCACAAAATATAGCTTTTCTATCCTGTACCTAGCAAAATGTCACAAAATATGCATGAGAGAATTCATATGGTGCATACATATGCAAAATACAATTTATATTTCTAAATATATCTTTTAAAAAATAAGTAAAAAATCTAGTACCGTAGGTTTTGAAAAGGATGTGCTAGATTAATTTACTATTTTTTAGACTCCATTACTGGGACGTTTATATATAGGGGTAGTGCGGGGGGGGGGGGTTAAAAAGGTGATTAACATTCAAATCTGGATAAAGACGTCATTTTGAAAAATATAATAGATTTGATTTTTTGCTTTCCCCCATATAAAAATTTTACCCCTAAAAGTTGGGAATTAACTGCTTTTTAAAAACCCCTCAAAAAATAGTTTTTGCTTTATACACTAAATCGAAGCTTTTGGTTTTTACAAATCAGGTAATTTTTTAACATTTAACAACACCCTTAAAAAAACTGATAAGATCTAAAAATGGACTAGAAATTATAATATTCAAACATAGTGTTGAAATTGCTTGAAAAAATTGCTTAACAGTTCTTAACTAGGTTTTTATCAGTTTATGCTTTTTTTGGTTATTAAAAGCGAAGCTTTTCTATAATTAGGGTCGGTCCGTACGTCCGTCCGTCCGAGATAGATAGCTTTTATTCGTTAATTTAGGCATGTTAGAATTGTCCTATCGATTTCAAACTTTGCATGATGATTCCTGTAGTAGTTAGGTACGATTTAGAAAGCGTAGCAACTCTATAATCATTACCAGAATGTCCGTACGTCCATTTTAAACATGTTGATTTTTCAAAATTTTTTACAGCTAATTTTTATGTGATCTAATTATCCGTTTGATCTGATTTTTGGTATATTGATTCCTGGGACAACAAAGAACAATATTTTAAACGAAGCAACTCTATAATCAAATCCTGTATCAAGAAGTTTTTCAACAAATCTACTTACAATTTTGCTTCGACTCTTATACTTTTATATTCTGATAATTCAGTTTAGACACTATACAAGTGTTAATGTCCGTTTGTCCTACCGTTTCAGTGCTTCGCTTTTATGTATGTTGTCATCCTTGTTTTTATTAAGATTAATTGTTAAGTACCTAACTGTAAACTTAAACTGTTACATGTTACTACAAAAAAAGCTTTCATTATTTTTTAAAGATATTATATTATTTGATTTTGCCTGTAGTGAAACTAGTCTAAGATATTCGTTAAAAGACACTGAGAATCCAACCTAAATTATGAAAATAGTAATTTTTAAGTTTAATAATATATAAATGAAATATTTCTATTTTTTTTGGAAATATTTTTCACAATTATTTGATTGAGTTAGATAATAAAATAGTAGTAAAACACACTTTATACATTACAATAATTTCATAAAGTATCCAATCTATCTATCTATCTATCTATCTATCTATTTATCTATCTATCTATCTATCTATCTATCTGTCTATCTATCTATCTATCTATCTATCTATCTATCTATTACCTCATCGACACTGACAAGACCAGCCATACATCTAGCCTGAAAACATAAATTAATGAAAATCTACTCAAAAATGTAAATGTGATTCGTTTTTTTTAAGGTTTAAAGAAATGTTTAATGATCTTGCTCACCGCTTAATCGATTGAGTTAATTTTAAAATTTAAGGATGGATTTAAGTATTGATTTCTGTCTCTTCCCTGTCCCTACGAATACATAGCTCCCAGAGGCTAGAGGCGCAGTCTTCAGTATTATACAAAATTCATTTTAAGTATTTTGTAATGTGTCTTATTATTGATTACTTGTTTTAATTCAAATAACTTTTTCTCGTCTTAATTATTATTAGAGTACACCATTAGAGAGGGAAGGGGTTAAATAACTGCAATTCCCTACCCCGAGAACCATCTGCCAACTTTCAATTGGGTCTTTGAAAATCTACCAATAGCGTCGGGAATATTTACAAAGACATGTAACCACAAAAAAAAACAAGAAAGTAAGTTGCTAGCAGACAAAAAAGATCCCCAACAGGTTGATCCAGGTAGTTGTCTGGTTATACATCTATATTTATAGATATATTAACTTATCAATATTCTAGTGCTATTGTTATAATGTTCAAACGTTATGTGCAAAAAACTCAATAGTCATTTAGAGTAGCTTTGCTCTAAAAAATACAGGGATCTAAAGGGATAAGACAATATAACCCCTTAAAAAAATTAATTAAAATTAGTGGTTGAAACGTTTAGGCACTCAATTTAATGAACTGGCCATTCAAAATTTGATAAAAGTCCCAAAGGTTGTTAAGCAAACGAATAGGAAAACGTTATTTTAGGACTTTGGGAACTAGTGCAACAAACAGTTTATTGTCCACTCCCTAACTGGAAAAATATGTAGGACAAGCCTATATTGTTATAATTGACATGCAGACAGCTTCATATTGTTTAATAATTAACGCTCATCAGATGGTATCACAGAAACTTTACTATTATTTAAAAACTAGGGATTTAAAGGGATAAGGTAATGACCGATAAGTTTATGAAAATCTCAATATAGATACACAAAATTACTCCTTTGAACACTCAAGTTAATGAAACAATCAATCAAAATTCACTGAAATTCCCAAAATTTTTAAGCCAACTAATAAGAAAAGAATAATATACAACTTTGGGGACGAGTGTAATAAACAGCCCATTGTCACCTCTCTCTCTTTGATAAAAACAGACTAGATGTTGAGCCCCTTGCTTCTAGGGGCTCTGTTTTTGTGGGGCAGAAAAGCCTAAAACCATCTCAGGACCAAATAGAAAATTCGTGGGATAAATACAAACCCTTACTACTTTATATAAATGACTTGTTGCTTACCCCCTAGCCTATAGGGGAGGACAGATATAGTCATAAAAATATAGCCTAAAACCACCCCGAGACATCTAGAAAGCTTTCATAAAAAGCACAACCTATTTTTTGCAGCTTTGTAATTGTTAAACAAAATTTGCTCTAAAAGGAATTTTATAATCAGACGAATTATGCTATCAAAGACGTAAAGTTCTCTTGTTATTACCGTATAGAGTATCAATAATTACTCTTACTCATCAGGGAGGAGGAGGTATTGAGCATACCAATAGTCCCCAAAGTTTTATGATAACGTTTTCTTATTCGTTGGCACAACAACTTTGGGGTACTTTAAAAATTATGATTGGTTGGTTCACAAAGTTGAGTGTCAAAGCGTTTAAACAAACAATTGCAATCCAGAAAATTGGTTATTTTTGTTTCATCATTGGGGATGTATATGAATTTATCGGCCATTGTCTTAATCCTTTAGATCCTTGCCTACACATAGTTTATACATCATCAATATATCAATACAAGGGATTAAAGGTAATTTCCCCTTAAACTGGAATTGGACCAAACAACAAAAATAATATATTATGGGTGCTTTCACTCAAACCTAGTCCTTTACCATGGAACATACCCCCCCCCCCCTGCCTCCAAAGGTTTTTAATATTTAAACTAAATTCATTTATATTTTCTACATGGGGCTCTAACACTACAGGGCTTTGTTCCTAAAGGGGATATTATTATCTTTTCCTAACTAAAAATAACCTAAACTAAAAAAGGATAAAATTGCTATTTTTTTGAAAGAAAGTTCCTTTATGGTCAATGCATTGTGTTTGAAACTGCTATTTTCTGTGTTTATTTTAGTTAGGAAATAGTTTAAACAGAGTTTTTTTAAAAGTTAAAAACAAATTATGGGAATTTTTTATGTTTAATGTTAAGTTTAGGAATTGTATCTTATTGAAATACGGATAAAGCTTATCTTTATAATAAGCAAATTGTAGCATATTTCATCTGTCTGACAAAGCATTAGAATATTCATATAAATTTTTGTCATATATTCGCGAGTCTTTAGAACAGACGCTAAAATTTTATAAAACATCCCATCGCAAAAAGAACTAACTATTTCGAACTTTTTTTTTCTTAACAATTCTTTTTAATGGAATCATGCAAATTATTCAAAATAACCAAGAATAAAAATGGTTCTCTATAATGCAGTATTGCATATTTTAGACATTAGTAAAAACTTAAATAAAATGTTTTCTTGCATTGTATTGGAATAAAAAACACATTTGTGATAGATATTAACCAGGGAGGGAGGGGACCTTGGGCTGTTTATCACACTAGTCCCCAAAGTTATTTAATAATTTCTTATTCGTTGACTTCACAACTTTATTAAGTTTTGATTGGTTGGTTATTAAGTTAGGTGTGCAAACGTTTCAACAACTATATAATTGTAATTTAAAGATGGGGTAAATTTGTGTATCATGATTAGGAATGTAAATCAATTTATCGGACATTATCTTATCCCTTAAGATAACTGAACATAAACCATTTACAAAGAGAGAATCTTTTCTATCATTTAGAAAATAAGATTGTTGGGGACCTTTTTCGTCTGCTAGCAAATTTAGTTCTGCTGTTTTGTAGCGATTTGGCTGTGTTAATGTTCCTCTATTGGTTGATTATCAAAGACCCAATTGAAAGACGGCACAGGGTCCACGGGGTGAAGACATACAATTATTTAACCCCTTCCCCATATATTGTTTTACTTTAATGGTAGATGAATAGATAGATACAGTATAAGAGTGGATAGATAGATAAATATACCTGTTGTTCATCTGCTCTAAATCCAAGACACCTAAGAAGCTTCATTGTTTCCTGTTCAATCATAACTATCACAAATTTTTTCTACTAGCGGCTATGACCCTAGAGGCCTCTAGTGGCACTTTAAAATGTTTTCTTTTAATATATCTGTGTTGAGAAATAATTTGTCTGTGTTGAAATCAGCTGTTATTATTACTGTTTTCTAAGCTAGTTGCGCCACCTAGCGGTACTTGAAATTTTTTTCTATTTGGGGTGTTGGTGTTAACCTCACACAAAATAGTGAAGAACCTTCTCCTGACCTATGATAAGCTACATTGCAATGGAGAACCATATCGGTTCAGCGGTTAGCGAGATCCTTCGGTTCACACTGACACACATACACAGATCCTGTTATTTTATTATAAGCATGATTACTAGAGGATTAAAATAGCCTCTTGGTGTGTGCAACAATGATGTAACATTCTCATGTTCAGAAATGATATCTTTTAAAACAAAAAGGGGATTACTTAAATTAATAGGTAAACTAATTGGATACAAGAATATCAGTGCAGTGGGGAAAAAATATATATAAAAATAGGTAAAATATGTTTTTTTATAAGCCTAATTGTATTCTTTAAATATTTACCCATATCAAACGCTTTACTTATGTACAACCTACACTTTTCCTCTTAAAAAAATGATATAGTTTTTACTTGCTATTTGTATTGTATCGAGTTTAAAATACGGTTTTAAAAAATTATAAAAATACCCAAAAACAGTCGTGTTTTTATCAATAAAGCCATAAATTTGACAGCCTTATTCAATTTCATGGGTGTGAAAATGACAATGGAACTGTGCATATGTTAGTAGTAAATGAATAATTTTGACAGTAGGGAAAAAAATTGCCAATTATAAAACCTAATAATCAAATTGACAAAAATACACCCACTTTTGGTCAAAAACAAGTGGCTGTACTTTTGTTAGTCGTAGAAATGACAGCAACCTATTAAAATTTGTATCTTCTGAGTAATTATATACGATACTGTTGAAGGAAAATGAAAGTGCTCCGTGCACATGATTTTCAAACTGTGCAAATAATGTTAGTGCTTCTGCATTAAACAAGTAGTTAGGGATATGTGAATTCACAAGGATTTACAGCGGCATATATATCAGTCAGCTGTCTAAAAATGGGTGTACAAATTACAATTTCACAGCTGAAGCTCAGTAATGGCTATTAAGATTTAGATATTTATCCCATATGGTTTAAATTAAGTTGGTATCTAAGTTGAATTATTCTAGGTATGTGTGGAAATAATAAATATATATTTACCCAACCCTATATCCATATAAATTAAGTTGGTATCTAAGTAGAATTATTCTAGGTATGTGTGGAAATAATAAATATATATTTACCCAACCCTATATCCATATAAATTAAGTTGGTATCTAAGTAGAATTATTCTAGGTATGTGTGGAAATAATAAATATATATTTACCCAACCCTATATCCATATAAATTAAGTTGGTATCTAAGTTGAATTATTCTAGGTATGTGTGGAAATAATAAATATATATTTACCCAACCCTATATCCATATAAATTAAGTTGGTATCTAAGTAGAATTATTCTAGGTATGTGTGGAAATAATAAATATATATTTACCCAACCCTATATCCATATAAATTAAGTTGGTATCTAAGTTGAATTATTCTAGGTATGTGTGGAAATAATAAATATATATTTACCTAACCCTATATCCATATAGATTAAGTTGGTATCTTAGTTAAATTATTCTACGTATGTGTGGAAATAATAAATAAATATTTACCTAACCCTATATCCATATAAATTAGGTTGGTATCTAAGTTTAATTATTCTTGGTATATGTGGAAATAATAAATATATATTTACCTAACCCTATATCCATGTAAATTAAGTTGGTATCTAAGTTGAATTATTCTTGGTATATGTGGAAATAATAAATATATATTTACCTAACCCTATATCCATATAAATTAGGTTGGTATCTAAGTTGAATTATTCTTGGTATATGTGGAAATAATAAATATATATTTACCTAACCCTATATCCATGTAAATTAAGTTGTTATCTAAGTTGAATTATTCTAGGTATGTGTGGAAATAATAAATATTTATTTACCTAACCCTATATCTATATAAATTAAGTTGGTATCTAAGTTGAATTATTCTAGGTATGTGTGGAAATAATAAATATTTATTTACCTAACCCTATATCCTTGTAAATTAAGTTGGTATCTAAGTTTAATTATTCTTGGTATGTGTGGAAAACAAATAAAACTTGAACTTTTCATCATGGAAGTTGAATATAATTACCTTCTCTTAAGAAAGGATTTATATATATTTCAACCTTATAAACTTTTTTATGTTATAAGAGCTAATGATATGTAAATATAAATTGGATAGAATCTGTCTTAACAAACATGAAATTATTATAATCTAATTTAAAGCCGGTACAGAAAATGAAGTTGAAAGGAATAAAAAAGGAAAATATTTCAACTTCCCAACTTCCTTAGACAACTTTCAATGTTTCTATAAACTTACCTTTTCTTATTACAAAAAGCTTGCAATTTTTTTTATGGTAAATTTTTAAATTGTTTCGTGAACAAAGCTATTCTTAAACTCTTTAATTAAATGCTTTTCATAACCTCAGTACAGAACCTCCACCCTACCAAGAGAAATCACTATTTTAAGAAAAAATTATCATTTACTCTTCTCCCCCCACATCTTTTTTCTTTTAAAAATTAAAAATAGATGGTCGAACTTATCCCCCCCCCTTTTCCTGGAGGATCAGGACCTGCAGGATCATACCTGGAACCTGAAAGGACTTGAACACCTGTATTTCATATAAGGATGTACTACTAGAGGATATTTTAGTATTTTGGTATGATAAAATGCTTTGTTTTAGTAAAAAAAAAATATTTTTGCTCTTTACTTGGATGACCCTGCCAGGTTTGCTGGCATCCTGTGTCCGCCAGGATGGAGATATTCAAAAAAATCCAACTCTCAGTTATGTGTCATACCCATACTTAAAAAGTCACGCAGTTTGGGCTCTTTTTCTTTCACATACAAAAAATGAGATAGAAAAAACCGGAGGGGGGGCGTTCAACCCCCCCCCCCCCCCGACCGTTAAGGGTTAAAAGTGCCCATAGATATATATAGGGGCGTAGCCACTAGTTATATATTAGACATTATTTTGGGTCAAGGTCTCTAACTTTTATTTTGTGATGTAAAATTGTATTACTAGAAAAGTTACTATCTTTTACAGAATACAATACAAGTTTTGTCAAGAATATCAAAGTAATACAGTTAAACTCCAGGGATCTAAAGTGATAAGTCAATGGCCAATAAATTGCTTTGCATCCCCAATAAAAATACACAAAATTACGCCTTCTTTAGATTAAAAATAGTGGTTGAACGTTTGTATACTAAACTTAAGAGCCAACCCACTAAAATTCAAAGTCGACAAAGTCAACAAATAAAAAAACATTATTCTAAAACTTTGGGGACTAACGTAATAAACAACCCATTGTCCTCTCCCTCCCTGATTACAACTGTATCCCCTTCTAAATATTGCTTATTAACTTATTTTGATGAATTTCTTGCAAGTTTAGATATTAAAATATATTGTTTTTGCATTATTTAGAAATGGCAGTTACTGTTTATTCTAAAATCGATCTATACCCAAGGAGTTAAATGAAGATTATAATAATTATTTATTGCATCGTATTATAAACAGCTTTCTGCGGATATTGAAATGAAAAATTAAGATTAAGATTTAAAATTAAGATTTTGTTAGAAACTAGAAAGCGAAAAACCGGGTTAACAAAACTGGTGTTAACTGGTGATTTTTCAGCTGGCTGAGAACCGGTTCTAATACAGCGGATGTTAATCGGCTATGAAGCAATAATTGATTTTTTTTGTGTTAATTCTATAGGTTGAATTCTATCTAATCTATGAAGTAGCTTAACTACAAAAATTATTAAAGGTTAAAGATGGAACTTGGACAAAGTAGCTTCGGACAAAGTAGCTTCGGACAAAGTAGCTTCGGACAAAGTAGCTTCAGGACAAAGTAGCTTCCGGACAAAGTAGCTTCAGGACATTTACTTAAGAAAAGTAGCTTCTAATAGTAATAAAGGTTATGGCCGCAGCGCTCGGCCCCCTGGCCTGCCTAGCCGCGGGCGCTCGGCCCCCTTTCCTATAACCTAACCTAACCTATGTAAGAATGTTTAATGTACATTAACTTCTAATTTTATTGAAAGCAAACAAAACTTTAACAATTTTAACAAAAAGTGGATCGTGGATTTTACTAAAAATGGTTCGGCGATTTTTTTATAATTTTTAATTCGTTTTAACATTTTTTAAAATTTTTACAATTTCTGTCCGCCTTTCTGTCTGTCTGTCTGTCATTTTGTCTGTCTTTTTGTCTGTCTTTATGTCTGTCTTTATGCCTTTCTTTATGTCTCTCTTTCTGTGTAGACATTTTCCTATTTTTCTTAGGAAGCTACTTTTCTTAAGTAAATGTCCGGAAGCTACTTTGTCCGGAAGCTACTTTGTCCTGAAGCTACTTTGTCCGAAGCTACTTTGTCCGAAGCTACTTTGTCCAAGATCCTTAAAGATTGCTATCCAACAATTTATAAAAGCAAACATTTTATATAAAAAAATATTAATATAATATTTTTGTAATATGTTATTATTTTTTATTCATGACAATAGATGTGTTCATGGAAATGACAAGCATTTCCTTTCAGGTTGGGAGGGAGGGGACATTGGGATGTTTATTAAACTATTCCCCAAAGTTTTATAATAACGTTTTCTTGTTTGTTTGCTTAACATTTTTGGGGACTTTTATTGAATTATGATTGGTTGGTTCATTAAGTTGAGTGTCCAAACTTTTCAACCACATTTTGTAATCTACAGAATTGGTAAAATTTATTTCATCATTGATGATGTACATCAATTTATCGGCTATTGTCTTATCCCTTTAGAACCCTGGTTTCCTTTTGTCACCATACATACAATACAACAATATCAAAATGATAGCTAAACAATCCAACTTTCAGGTCTGTGATTAGCGAGATCCTTCGGTACAGACAGACAGACACACACAAACATCCTGTTACTTTTCATAAGGATGAAAAATCATCAAATTACTTCTTTAAAATAAGCAAAAAAACATCAGAGTATCACCAAAAAATAACAATATTTTCCTCTTATGTGATCAAGTGTTTTTATACCTACTTTTTTAATATGAACAAAAATAAGTGTTTATTTGGTCACAAGCCCAGGCTGCACTTACCCATCTGAGCCTCGCTTTCTTTATAAATCCTTATTCATAAGTATCAGAAAGTCTCTCTGTCTGACTAAGTCTGTAGATTAAGATCTCGCTAACCACAGCTTTAAAGTGAATCTTCTTATAGGTTTATAACTATTTTGTGGCAATATGAATAGATTGAGGTTTGCACTTATTACAATTAACTGAATAATAATGGTCCTATAGCATATTCACAGGGGAATAATTATTATTCAGACACTAGGTGTTGAGTGATCTATATATTTTTATAATGGATTACTGATCATTTATTTAATTAATTCTTGTAAAATAGAATCATAAAAGTCAATGTGGTTTGCTCTTAATACAATTAACTGAATAATAATTGTCCTATAACATATTCACAGTGAAACTATTTCAACTCAAAAACTAGATGTTAAGTGATCTATACATTTGATATTGGATCACAGATCATTTATTTAATTAATTCTTGTAAAATAGAATCATAAAAGTCAATGTGGTTTGCTCTTATGATAATTGAATAATAATTGTCCTATAGCATATTCACGAGGGAAATATTACCACTCAGACACTAGGTGTTGGGCAAAAAATAACTTTATACTGTTCAATAGCAACTTGTTAAAAAAACAACTTAATTTATATAGTTCTCCTTTACAGGGTAGCTTTCGAGGTCGAAAATAAAAAATTGGGTGCCACTAGAGGCCTCTAAGTAGAAGACGTTAAGCAAAGTAAAATTGTAACGTTGCTGCTAAAAAATATAAAGTTTATATATATGGCGAAGAGCATTATTGGAATAGTTTTGTGAAAGTTCCTTGAGGCTTAGAATTCCATCTTTGTCATGATCAAACAACTAAAATAGATAGATAGATAGATAGATAGATAGATAGATAGATAGATAGATAGATAGATAGATAGATAGATAGATAGATAGATAGATAGATAGATAGATAGATAGATAGATAGATAGATAGATAGATAGATAGATAGATAGATAGATAGATAGATAGATAGATAGATAGATAGATAGATAGATAGATAGATAGATAGATAGATAGATAGATAGATAGATAGATAGATAGATAGATAGATAGATAGATAGATAGATAGATAGATAGATAGATAGATAGATAGATAGATAGATAGATAGATAGATAGATAGATAGATAGATAGATAGATAGATAGATAGATAGATAGATAGATAGAGAGATAGATAGATAGATAGATAGATAGATAGATAGATAGATAGATAGATAGATAGATAGATAGATAGATAGATAGATAGATAGATAGATAGATAGATAGATAGATAGATAGATAGATAGATAGATAGATAGATAGATAAATAGATAGATAGATAGATAAATAGATAGATAGATAAATAGACAGATAGATAGATAGATATATATATATAGATAGATAGATAGATAGATAGATAGTTTGACAAGTAATATTTTGTATAGTTATTAACATGATTATGTTATAATAAGGATGACAACTTTCAAAAATAGTTCTAAGATTATAAGGTAGGACAAACATACATCAATAATTGTTGAGTGTCAGAATCAGAACTTAATCAGCATGATATCAAAATCAAGTCTAAAATTTAAAAAAAATATATCTAGATTTGTTTAGACTTATAGATTCCATAAATACAGGATACTTTTTAAGGACGTATTTGAATTCTATTATAAAGATATTTTTGATTGAATAGTGTACCTTGTTATCCTAGGAATCATGGTTCCACAAATCAAATGAATAAAATGGTTATATCATACATTAAAGGTTTGTCAAAAATGTTATATAGAGGCATGTTTCAAATGGACGAAAGGACATTCTGTTTACGATTTTATAGTTGCTATGCTTTCTAAATCGTACCCAAGTGTTATAGGAATCGCCATGCAAAACTAGTTTACCTCAAAAAGACTCTGTAAATCTTCGAATTCATCTTCGGAAATTCCAAGTTCATCCTAAATTATTCATTTCATCCTTTTATTAAAATAACAGGATGTCTATCTTTCTATCCACTGAACCGATATGGTTCTTTTTTACCATGAATAGGTTGTGGTAAGGTTTGTAACTGTTCTGGGAGAGGATCCCACTACACTTCCAAGATAGACCCCAGATTTCTTTTTTACTTTTTCTTTTTAAAACGAAAATTGAACCTAATTTCCCTAGAGAATGATCCCCCCCCGCAACAAATTTTTCTTTCCTGTTTCCTTTTAAATCTAAATTTCAAATACCTATTGAGGCCTCTAGGGGCGTACCCGCTATTTATTATCACAGCAATAAACTTACCAGATCAACTCTGACAATATATTCTGTCTTTTCTCTTTTCTTTTTCACACTTTTCTTCACATGTGGCTCCTCGTCCTTGTTTTTACACAGTTTTTACAGTGTGAACCATAAATGGATAGAGGGAGGGAGGTAACATGGGGCTTTTTATTACACTAGTCCTAAAAGATTTCTAATAACATTTTCTTATTTGTTGGCTTAACAATTTTAGGGTCTTTTATTGCATTTTGATTGCTTGGTTCTGTAAAGTGAATGTCCAAACTTTTCAACCAATAATTATAACCTGCAGAAAGAATAATTTTGTGTATAATCATTGGGAATGTACATCGGCCATTGTCTATTCCCTTAAGATCCCTGCATAAATGGATATAAGATCCACGTATATATAGACAGGGGAAAATTTGTCGTCAATTTAGCTCCTAATAAGAACCTCATTTATTGGTCAGTTCGTTCATCCATTAGGAGGTGAGGGGATGGGATAAATTGGGGGTTATCATTATCTAACCCAGCTGCAAGCATCACTTTAGCACAGTATAAGAAAACATGTTGCTAAATCTTTGTAATTAAACATCGATTGTCTCATATTTATTGAAAAAAGATACTTTATAAGCAGAATATTATTTTTTAAGTAAAGACTTATTGCAAAATTGAGTTAATACAGCATACAGTTTAAGATATTCTTTCAATTTTAGAAATTTATCATAAAGATTCTTAAAACATTTTACCTTGTTATCCTAGGAATCATTGTACCAAAAATCAGAAGAATAGGAGAATTATGTCATACTATCAGCGAAATTTTTTTTACACCCCTAATTATGAAAACATAATTACCCCTTTTGGTGAAAAAAATGAACAATAATGGTTTGCAAAATCCTTCTAGGAATATTATCTTTTCTTAAATAATGTTTTTAAAGTATTGCTAATTTTAATATGATCAAATATTTGTTATGTTAAATTGTCAGAAAATTTAACTCCTTTTCATTTCATATCAAATGACAAAGATTAAATTTTGAAATATTTAACTTAAAATTTAATACAGCTAAATATTATATATATTTCAAATTATGATTTCAAATTACAGGATCATTGTTTCGGCAAAATAACTTTAAATACAGATAGCTTCCAAACGGATTTTTTTCTGGTATAAAACTCATCAAATCCATGAAGAAAATAATCTATTGATGATTAATTTCTGACAGAGGTAAGTGGGTTAAATTATCCATTACTTTTATTTAATAGAAAAACACACTGTATATAAAAGTAAACATGGGCTATGTATGTTTATATCAGAGATCTAAAGGGATAAGACAATGGCCAAAAAATTGTTGTACATTCCTAATGATGAGGCCCAAAATTAACTCTTTTGTAGATTACAATTAGTGGTTGAAACGTGTGGACACTCAACTTAATGAATCGAAGAATCAAAATTCTATTAAAGTCCCTAAAGTTGTAAAACCAAAGAATAAGAAAAAGGTTATTATAAAACTTTGGGGACCAGTGTAAAAAAAAGCCCAATGTCCCCTCCCTCCCTGATGTTTATATGACCAGAGTGAGCCATGAACAAATATAATTCCGTGACCATAAATTTAGCTACAAATTGAAAATAAAAACATTTACTTTGCTCTGAATTTTCTTTAGAACTAAATAAATTACATTACTTTAGTTTAGACTGGCCCCCTTTCCGGACCTTTATAGGGAACTTTGATTTAATTTTCAGACGATTTACCAAGTACAAAGTACAAAGTACTCTTACAAAGTACAACGTACTCCTACAAAGTACTTTACATGAACATAAATTCTTATTAAAGTCAAAGGGATAGTTGCACAACGTGATTAATTGACAACCCTTAAGCCCCGAGTTGGGGGTACTTGTAGAAGTGACACTTTAAATGTTTTTGTTAGAATATGAAACATATACATACATATAGCCATGAAGATATTTGAAATAAAAATAAACTTTTACCAGCCAGTTTTGGGTTATGTCCAAAAATGTCTAATTTGTGTAAGTAAAAGTCACTATTTCAATCTTGATATTTTTTAATCTACGTGGTAGAAAATTGAAATTATTGCAAATATATGCTCTATAATATATAGTTTAGCTCATTAAACAGGAAAAAAAAGCTGTTCACTAAATTCAAGTTTAAATGGATTTCGCGCAAATTCCCTTTTGCTTTTTAAAACCTTTTAACAACCTTTGCTTTCCTTTAAGAATTTGAAAACGGCTGTATATTTTTCGAATAATAGAGTAGCTTCGATACTAAAACTAATCTATCAGAATAAATGATATTTACAATGTACATAAATGAAACTTTGCCGTGACATTTACCTATATATTTATCTGTAAATGGAAGGTTGACATTTTGAGATGTGTGGCTTATTTGTAACTAACCTAGTCCATCCATCTATCTATAATACAAAGTAGAACGATGTTTGTTTGTCTGTCTGTCTGTTTGTAGCGAAGGATCTCGCTAACCGCTGAACCGATCGGGTTCTCCTTTACAGGGTAGCTTCTCATAGGTCCCAGGAAGATCTATAACTATTTTCTTGAGGGGGTGGGACACCCCCAACTCCCCCAAAAAATTAAAACGCCCCCCCCCCCCAAACATTTTTTTGGCATTTTCCTCTTTGAGTACCCTCCCCCCCCCCCCTCGACAACGACGAACAACTATTTTAGGTTAGATTAGGTTTTAGGCTAGGGAGCCGAGCGCTGCGGCTAGGCAGGCAAGGGGGCCGAGCGCTGCGGCTAGACATAGATCGCTGTCAAGGGGGGGGGACTCAAATTTTCAAAATTGAAAAAAACTTCTATGAGGATAATACCAAATTTTTTTTCTTTTTCTTTTTAAAACTAAATTTAAAATAGTGGGGTCGACTACCCCCCTCCCCCCCCCCCAAATTTCTTTTTAAAATTTTCTTTTAAATCTAAAATACGAAAAATTAGTTTGATCAAATGCCATATTTATAAAAAAAAAAGCTTCAATTGTCTGTCTGTATGTAATGTAACGTTAACTTCCTTATTTTTTTTTATGAAATAGAATGAGTTTTAAAAAGTTGTGTTATGTAGCTACTAATTCACCCACAAGTAAAATTCGTAACACTGTAAAATAATAAGATTCCTTTAAATGGCTTTATTGGGCATCTTTGCTGATTTAGATAAAATCTTTTTTTATCGGAGGGTTTTATTATAACAAAGGTTTATTTTGTACATCAACGCAAAACGTGTTCAGGGTCTGTGATTCAGCTAATTAATTCCATTTGAAATTGCCGAAATATTTTGTTGGTGTATAGTTAACGTAAAACTTGTTTTTGGATGTAGCTGAAGGGAAGTGGGTAAAAGGGTTTTGGGAAAATTTTCACTTAGAATTGATTGTCTGAATCACATTCCCTTGTCCCTTGTCCCTGATTGCGTTTATATTGCCATTTGTAGAGCCCTTTAAATAAATACATTTTGACATTTGATAACAGTCAATTTAACATTTATTCAAGATAAACAGACCTTATATCAGTTAGTTGTGGAGTAAAATCTTGTCTATTTTCATTATTTAAGGAAATAACAAGGATGACAACATCCATAAAAGCGAAGCTCTAAAATGGTAGAACAAACTAACATTAACAGTTGTAGAGTGTCAGAACTGAATAACCAGAATATTAATGCTAAAGCTAAACAAAATTGTAAGCAAATTTGTTGCAAAATTGATTATATACATGATACTGTTTAAGGACATACTTACATTTTTAGGGAGATGCTTCGTTTATTAGATTGTACCTTGTTGTAATAGGAATTAGTATGCAAAAAAAATCGGATAATTTTGATATACAAAAAAGTAAAAAGTCAGCTTGTTTTAAATGGACATACGGACTTTCTGGTAATGATTATAGAGTTCCTATGCTTTCTAATTCGTACCTAACTGTTATAGGAGTCATCATGCAAAGTTTGAAATCGATAGGATAATTCTAACCTGTTTAAATTAACGAAAATAGCTGACCTTTACGAAATGACGTACGGACCGTCCCTAATTATAGAAAAGCTTCGCTTTAAAAAACGAACCGTAAATTAAATTATAGGCTCAGAATTTCTTGTAAGAAAATTAAAACTTTGACAATCTATTGTATTAGACCAATTATTTTAAGATTTTTAAGATGATATTTTGATACAAATATTATATGTGTAACATGTTTATAGTTTGATTTTAAGATCAAATGATAATAAATTGTAAGCAGGGCTCAGCAACTATAGCCAAACCCGCAATTTTTAATATTTATTTTTTTAATGCTCGGCAACAGTAGCTGGTCGCAGCTTAGTACTAAAAATAATGAAGTAGCTTATAGTGCCTAATAAAAAAGAAGTAATACATTACAAATGACAGTACACATTTTATCATTGGTCAATTACAATGTATTCATGTTTATCATTGGACATTTGTATTTTGTGACGTCATTTTTTAGTAGGCACTTTAAGCTGCTTCAAATTAATCGATTCTACCAAAAGCTGCAGCCGAAGCTAGGCAGCTAATTTATAACAATGCTAGAACTAACGTAGTTTTTTTCACTTGAAAGATACTCTAAAATACTTCTATTGTAATTATCTAGGTCTTTTTATTGGTTAACCCTATAAACTCATTTATGTACCGCAGTGTGTAGCCCAAAGGGGATTGCGGTGGACCATCACTTCCACAAAAAGCTTATCATAACCGTCATTATTAGAATAGCGAAACATCAATATAATTAGCATAGGAACATTGCAATTTAAAATTTTAGATCAGTCAATAATCTTATAATCAAATTATTCAGATTAGCCAAAAATGTAGTAATTTTTTTTTTTTAAACTTGAAACTAAAATGTCTCTCTGAAATAATCAGTTGGTTTGCTTTATGATATTAAAATGATATTTTTGGCAATTTTTAAATATATTCATAATTTATTTAACTGATTTTAGCAGAGGTTTCCATTTATGCAGAAATGATGGCACAATAAGGGTTGCTATAGATATTGCTACATAGTCCCAGGGATCGAAAGGGATAAGACAATGGCCAATAAATTGATGTACATCCCCAATAATGAGACACAAAACTACCTCTTCTGTAGATTGCAATTAGCGGTTGAAACTTTAGACACTCCACTTAATGATCCAACCAATAGAAATTGAATAAAAGTCCCCAAAGTTGTTAAACCAACGAATAGGAAAATTATAAAACTTTGGGGATTGGTGTAATAAATAGTACTATGTCCCCTTCCTCCCTGACATGGTCCTGCCATAGATATTAGTGTATTCATTAAGGAATTATTGAATAGCTATACACATACATGTAGGCTTTAATAGGATATGTCTTACTCACAAATAACACAGATATTCCATGACTCTTATTTATACTAAAATAGCATTATGTTTGTGTGTGTGTTTGTTTGTAAATTTTTTGGTTCAGTAAGAACACAGTAATAGTGTCTGACTGTTATGACGTAACAAAAAAAATTAGCCAATGAGAGGCCGCTATTGACAAATGGTAAAATTTATAGTGGCCTCTCATTGGCTATTTTTTTTGTTACGTCATAATCAGTCAGACACTATTACTGTGTTCGTTCAGTAAGATATCTGAAAACCTTTGAATATTTTTTTAAAAACAATTTTTATCAAAAGTATCTTTGTAAAATTCTTTGTAAATCATACATTAATTGTGTAAAGTGAAGTGATTTCTTTCAAAAATAGTTTTCATCATTTGAAGTAGAATTTTTTTAATTTATTCCTTTGAACGTATTTTGATATATTTGGTATATTCTTTCAATATAAGAGATATCTGACTAAAATCGCTATCTTCGACAAGAGGGTATATAGACCCCCCCCCCCCCCCCCCCAAAAAAAAAAAAAAAAAAAACTCTTCTTCTGAAGCTCAAATTTATCGGAAGAATTCCATAGCTACGCTTAATCTAAAAAAAAGCTTTACATGTCCTTTTTACAAGAAAAAAATATGACAAGGGAGTATTTATGCATCACTTGCAGTTTAAGGTATTTGGAGGATATCTGTTTATTGAATAACCCTAGAGGTTATAATATAAAGGTAAATATAGAGGGTTTAAAAGCTTAGTAATTTGTAAAGTAAAAGAAGCTTTTAATAGTGCCTATAAAAAAGGGGATTAAATTTAAAATCTTTTGGCCGAAAAAAATTATACAGGTAACATAAACAAAACGGCTTTGATTAAAAATCAAACTTAATGGTTTTTCAACATTATTACTGTATTATAGTTTACTTTTTTACCTATTGTACGTCTATAAAATAGTAGCTTTATTTCAACATGGTTTATTAGAAAATTCTTTAGGAATACTTTTTACTTAGGTATTTTCTTAAACTTAAACTTAACAACTAAATTCTATTCTCAAACAAGGTTATTTATGTTCATAAGTAGCGTAGTAATGATAAACAGTCCGTCTGTCCTCCAGTCACTGGGCCTTTCTAAAGATCACCAAAACTGACAATTATCCTTTACTACTGCTTGTTTATCTTTTAACTTTGAAAATTCAATTTCCAGTGATTAATTGACAACCTTTGAACCCCTATAGAATTGAATGTAATATTTTTTAACCGATATTTGATTGCTTGGATGTTGCACCAGATTTTCATGTACTAATAAAGGGGCACTTCCAGCTGGCTAAAATAACAATACCCCACATCCACTGGATGAACGAACTGTCCAGTAATTACTCAGCTGTTTCCAAGATATTAATAAACATTAGAATATTGAATGAAAACACTGTAAAAAACACCTTTGGTCTTCCTCCATGTAGAGTATCCATCAGATTACTACTCTCACTCAACTAAAATATAAACAATTTTAAACAGTTAGCAATCTATCTTATAAACCACTAGTTACCTCTAGGGGCACTTACGTTGGCGGGGGGTTGAATTCGCCCCCCAACCCTTCCTGTTTTATTCTAGTTTCAATCGCTTTAATCTAATTCTAAACACGCTTTTTCTATAAAGCCATGCGTGGAACAAGTCTTAAATATCAAACGCTTTGTCAAATTCAAAAATACACTAATTGCTGAATTACAATATGGGTACGACTCTGGTTTATTCCCGCTTTTTTTTCTTAAAACCGGTTCTGGGCCATACTGAAAACAACATGAATCATATCGTATTACAGAAAGTTTTACACGAAAAGAACAATAAAATTATTGGATTTATTCCCGTTTTATTAGCCCCGAACTATCCGCGGAAAACTGTCTAAAATAACTATCTATCTAACACAACTTCAGCATTTCCAACAATTTGAAATAAGGTAATATTCTGTAATAAAATGAGGGGGGGGGGAGTTAAATAATCTCTTACTTTTTTAGTACACTTTAACTTAATTTTTGTAATGTACTATTATTTTTAAGTTTGGTTTCAGTCACTATTTATTTAATGGTTGTTGATTTAGTTTATTCATGTTTTAATTTTAATTTTTAGAAAGTACTTTTCATAAAGCTTCACTTTGCTTAGTATAATCCATAAAGAAAGGGGACATGGTCTGTTTATTACACTAGATACACAAGTTTTATAATAACGTTTTCTTATTCGTTGGCTTACCAACTTTGGGGACTTTGTAAATTTTGATTATCGATTCATTTGAGTGTTCAACAGTTTCAACTAATAATTGTAATCTACAGAGGGTGTAATTTTGTGTACCATCATTGGGGATGTACATAAATTGATCGGCCATTGTCTTATCCCTTTAGATCCCTGAGTATAACCCACAGGCCTGATTCTACTCACTAGAGAAAATATCTTATTATGCTTTATGATTATTTTATTTTCATTTTACAATAGTGATTCCATGGATGATTAGGAAAACTTTTGTAAAATTATTTTCATGAGAGATCAACATAGTTTATTTAACCATGTTATTTTTATTTGATAGGTAAATTATGGTTCTTTGAAACTAATATTCTTAGCAAATAAATCCATACAAAGAAATTGAAGACGCCTATCTTTAAATGTCATTCCATGATTTATGGATAAACCTTCATATATTTGAAACTATAGAGTAGCTTTGCTTTCTCAATAATGATGTCATGTTCTGTATTTAAAATGGATGTATTTTTACTTGGATCTTACAAAAGATTTTTATGTTCTCTGATAAAGTTAGACACGCATCAGGCTAAAATAGCAATTCCCCCCTTTACCCCATCATCTCCCCTCCTACTGGAGGAACGAACTGACCAAGATGGGAGTTTTATGTTAGCAACCTAAATTGACGACAATTTTTCTCTTGTCATAATATCCACGTATATTCTATATCCGTTGTAATTAATTTATTGCCTGACAAAACTATAACAGATAAAAATCTGTACTAGCTAATCTAGATAATTAAATCCAGCTCCTTTCTGGCTCTGCAGCCGCGCGCCAACCGCATGTAATCCTCAGAATTTTTTTTTTTTAAGATTTAACAAAAAAACAAGCTGAAAGATTAAACTTGAACCAATCTCTCTTTAAAAAAATTTCAAACTGGTTTAAATTTTAGGCTAAGTCGCGGCTTACACGTGGCTGCCGAGCCCTGCCTTTCAGTATTGATAATTTGTTATTAAAATATAATGAAGGTGGGTTTCTTCCCACTACACACACCTCCCTCCCGCCTTCCCACCCCATCCGAGTTGCTATACTTTTATGTTTTAAATAAAAAAAATAGGGAGGGTTCTTATATCGCATCGTATTATAAACAGCTTTCCTGGGATCTTAAGAAAAAAATCTTAGAATTAATCAAAACAAAACTGGTATTAATTTTATGATTTTTATTTTAATATTTGTAGAAAATTATTTGAAATACGATGCTATACAATTTCTATCAGTATAGATGAGAACTGGTTGTAATCAAGTTGATATTAATCCGTTTCGAAGCCATACTGAAATGTTATTTAACAGTGCCCTATCAAAGGAACTAGAAAAGCTTCCCTTGGAAGAAGGTTTTTATATAGAGGTCACTGGTCAAGTGGTATTTTTACATTTTAAAGAAACATACATGAATAATTTTAATTTTCTGTAATTAAATTCATAGATACAAATTTCAAGTTATTTTCATCAAAAACAGTTTAGGTAGTTTATTTATTTTTTATTTCTTAAAACCTGTATATCCATAAATGTGAAAATTTCTACCCGAGTGTGTCCATTTAGTGGTATTGAATTACTTAAAGTGTATACATAATGGAGAAATTTAAAACTAGAGGGAGTATTTAATTAAAATAAAATGTCTGCAAAAGGTGTTTTAGACTAAATGAATAATATCTTTTAAGTTCAAAATTAAAAAAATCTTTACAAGTTAAAGTTGGATTTTATTAATCGTACAAAACCTTCTGTAAGTGGTACCTATTTAATTATCAAAAGAATAAATAAATAATAATTAATATCAAAAAGTATTTTTAAATAACTTTAAATTTCTAAAATATGAAGTCAAAGTTAAATTTAAAACAACATTACTTTACTGATTTTAAAACACCAGTTTGCTAAAACTTCTTTATCATTTTGTTTAATATAGATAAAAACCTATATCTACAAAAAAGTGAAAATATATATTAAATGTATTTTATTACCTAAAGTGTATACCTAATGGTGAGCAGTTTAAAACTGAAGGAGAGAAAGAGAGAAAATGGAATTAGAAAAATACTCGCAAATATTCTCTCTCTCGCTCTCTCCCTCTTTCTCTCTCTCACTCTGATGAAAAACGGTGTTCTTGTGTTACAACTAAATTAATATATTAGCAAGCTTTTTTAATCTTCTGTTTTCTGCACATAAATTACTTTCCCTAAAAGTGTCGAACAATACTCCCCCGCCCCCTTCATTATGTTAAAATAATTTTAAAAATTGAACATAAATGAGCGGGGTATTTTTTCCTTAGCCTAATCCAAGTGAGTGCCCAAACCCTGTGGGGTTACCTAATACTCACAGATAGGCACTTTAAGAGAAAATATCATATATTTCAAACATATAAAATATTCTATTTATTTTACTTAGTTTCAACTAAAAAAAGTTGGTACCTTCTCGATATGATATATTTTCTTGTTTGTTAGTTGTATTGTTGAAACTCCATGAGTTACACATTAGAACCAACAGGTTGCAAATATACACTTTGTATATGTACATACTATTACTTTCTCTCACTCTCTCTTCTCTCTCTCTCTCTCTCTCTCTCCTTTCTCTCTCTCTCTTTTCTCTCTCTATTTCTCTCTCTCTCTCTCTCTCTCTCTCTTGCAAACCGCTCTTTTGTCTAAATAAGTTACCACACCCATTATAGTAGTTTTAAACAATTTTACTTCTTTTACAAAACCTTAAATTTTATCTTTCTCTATATATCTATTTTTCTTCCTATCTCTTTCTCTTTTCCTATCTCTTACTTTCTTGGTCTCTCTTTCTCTATATAGTTGTGCCTTTATTAGTTTGTCTGTCTGTAAATAATGTCTTTTTTCTGCTATATAAGCTTTTAAATCTTTTTTTAAAAAGCCAAGCTTTTCTAAAATTAGGATCTGTCCGTACGTCCGTAACTTATAGAGCTGTTTGCATGAGAAATCCTGTAACAGTTAGGTATTTAGAAAGCGCAATAACTCTATTATCGTTACCAGAAAGTCCGTACGCTCATTTAAAGCTTTTTGACAACTTTTTTATATTATTATTCTATCTATTAGATTTTTTTAACAATGATTCTTAGTACAACAAGGTACAATATTTTAAGCGAAGCATATCTATTAGTCCTAAAAATGTAAGTATGACTTTTATCAGAGTCCTGTATTTATGCAATTTTGCTACAATTGTATATACATATATTTTTCTTTATACTCTTAAATTAATATTCTGCTTATTAAGTTTTGACACTCTTCAATTGTTAATGTTCGTTTGTCTTATCGTATGAAGTTAGTTTTAAGTTCTGACACTCTTTAAGTTTAAATGTTCATTTGTCCTTCCTTCTGATTTTAGAGCTTAGCTTTTATGGATGTTGTCGCCCTTGTTTCTGTATAAAATAGCCCATTTCGCCCATTACCGTATTTGTAACTATTTTGATTTCCTTAATTACACCTTATTTGTCTCGTTTATTTGTTTGTTTAACAGTCTTTCAGCATGGCTTCGTAACCGATTGTTCAGAACCAGTTCTCAGTCATTCCGAAAAATCATGAATAGCATCGTATTACAGACAATTTTCCACGAATATTAAAACAAAAATCATAAATTAATAACAGTTTTGTTAGCTCGGGCCTGCATCCCCTTTGTGGCTAACAAAACTGAGTTTAATCTTAAACTTTGCCATTTTATTATCCGCGGAGAGCTATCTATGATACGATGCGATAAAAAAAAACTATTCTCATTTTCTCTCTATTTAGGGATCTTAATCTATTCAGAGATAAGACAATAGATGAAAAATTGGTGTTCGTACGCTCCATAATTATAATAAACAAAATTACCCCTTCTTTGGATTTTTGAAATTATTGATGGAAAGGATGACCCCAATGCTTTTAAACTAACGAATGAAAAAAAGTGTTTATAAGACTCTAGCGTACAGTATGAATTAAAATATCACTCTTTAATATTTTAAAATCTTTCTTTTTACTTTTAAAATCTTTCTTACCAACGTATCTACTTTTATATTTACTTTCTTTCTTTGTATACTGTGCTAACCTAAAGCTTTCAGCAATTATTTTTAATAGCCAATCTATAATTTACATCGATTCTCCGATTATCATCTTAATGATAATTAGAGAATTAGATATATATACTATTCTTAGCCATACTGAAAATCCATTTTTAGTTGTGTATTACAAACAATTTTCAACAAATATCAAAACAAAAATAATAAAATTAATACCAGTTTTCTTAGCACCTAAATGGCATTTTATATCCGCGGACAGCTGACTATAATAATTATAATGATCTAAAAGGCAGTTGAAATATTGTAAATACATTTATAAACATTGGTTGTCAGTCCATTTTTTTTATAAAAGAATGTAGAATCCTTTACTCCCTGAGATGGTTAATATATCAATTGACCAACATATTAACATCCATTTTTTCTGCCAACCTTTTCTTTGTGAACACATTACCCTTTTTCTATTCATACAAACATTACTGTTTATTTTACCTTTTTTACATTTTTGTATAATTTGTCAGGGGTATAAAGGGAAAAGACAATGGCCAATAAATTTATGCATATCCCCAATGACGATTTACAAAATTACCCATTCTGTAGATTACAATTAGTTGTTTTAAACGTTTGGACACTCAACTTTAGGAACCAACCAATTATAATTCAACTACAGTCCACAAAGTTGTTAGGCCAAAGAATAAGAAATTTGATCACAAACTTTTGGGACTAGTGTAATAAACAACCCATTGTCCTCTCTCTCCATGATAATTTGTACAATGTATATAAACATAATGTAGACACAAAGTACAAAATTACAATCATTGTATGAAAAGTAACAGGATAATTATATGTCTGTATGTAGAGCGAAGGATCTCGCGCTAACCGCAGAACTGATATGGTTCTTTTAAACAGTGAAGCTTCTTATAGGTCCACCGAAGATTTATAACTATTTTGGGGGGGAGAATACCTAAAACTACCCAAGAGAAAATACCACCACCCCCCCCCCCCACATCAAACTCCTTTCTCGAAAAAGAATTAAATTACATCAAATACTTTTTTGAACCTATCTATCTACCTACCAAAAAAAACACCACAGGACCAGTAGGTATATTCCCTGAAGAGCCCAATCGTTATAGTGGTTACCGAGATCTTAAGCTTCAGACAGACGGAAAGATAGACAGACAGCAAGCAAATTTGTACCATAGATTATTGATTTCTTTTCAATATGTGAGAGTTTAATTATCATTATTTGGTTTTTTGTAGGTTGTTGAAATTATTCTTTGCGGTCATGGAAAGTTGAAGATTTGAGACTAAATTTGAAATAAAAATTATTTCTTGTTTAAAACATTAGACATTAATACAAAAACTCTTCTCAATGTACCCAGATATACATACATGATGAACTGAAAATTGATTGCCTATTTCTTCCCTAATTTCCGAAGTTGTACAGCAGATAACTCAAATATTGCAAAACCTATTTTCAGCTACTACGGCCAAAGGGAAAAGCGATATGATGTATAAACGATTTATACATTATATATTCAAAATTTTAATTATTTAAATTTTGATTTTTTTTGGAAGTTTTGAACTTTTTTAGCTAGTGGTAAATATTGAGATAGGTTGAGGAGACTATGTACACAATCGGAAACTCAAACCACATACATATAATACACATATTACCAAGGCTCGGCAGCCTCAGCCACCATTAGTTGCGTGTCTTACATAAGCTTAAATATAAGCCTTACTGTCAGCTAATCGGCTTACTAAGTCATTCAGTAAGCCACAACCATCAAATTTTAAATCAGCGATCCTTAGCCGTCACTTTTCTTATCCGCATGCGCAGCTGTCGATCCCTGTGTATAAAATACAACATACATGTTGAACATAAAACAAAACCACTCTTTCAAATTAAAAACAAAGTAAAAACAACAATTTCAACTTGGCAAAGAGAAAAAAAGTTTTGACTTTCAGACTTTTTTAGTATTTCATTTTTTTATCCAAAGAAATGATTCCCGTAATTTATCCGCCAATCAAAAGTTTGAAAGGAAACGACAAGTTTTTTGTTTATTTGTTACAGACTTACAGTTAACATTTATTATGTTGTAATTCTTATCAACAAAGTGAATAAGAGGGGATTTTATATTGCTGTAAATCTTTAGTAGAGAAGCTGTTCTATTAGTGTTTATGTCTGTCTGTCTGTCAGTAATGTTAATAGATTGCTGATTTTAGTTTTTAGACGTGCCTTTCTCTTACTCTTCAAAAAATCCACTTCCCTCACAGCTTTTACTTAAATATTTTTTTTAAACTTCACCTTTGCTGCTATTGAACGTAATCCTTCTTGTTAACCAATTATAAATTCAATTCTTAGCGTCTTTTTATTCGTGGACAAAAACCTCATGAACTAATTTGTTGTTAATGTAAGTTTTTGTTTAAACAAATTAACATAACATAATTATGTATCTTTAGTAAATTTTCTTTCTTTTGCCTAACCCCTTCAGTGGCTCCAACCATTTTTAGGGGTTTAGTGTTCAAAAAGCTCTCTCAGTGAAAGGACAATATTTTCCTTAGAAAATATACAAAGTAATTTACATGGTTCCAGGACAAACGCAGGAGTCCCAAAGACAGGAGTGGACAAACGCAGGAGTGTTAAAATATTAACTTAATTAAGTATTTCTATACAGATTAGGTTAGGTTAAGAGATGAATGTACAAATAAGCCCCCTGCAGGGGTTAGGCATTTAAAAAAAGATAGTCTAAAATAGGTTAGGTTAGGTTAAGTGTCCACTCCTGCGTTTGTCCTAGGACCATTTATATACCTGTTTCTCATCTTGCATGGAGCCCTCTCCCCCTTCTGCGTTGACCCCTTCCTCCATACCCCCTTCAACCTAGGATATATAAAATAAAAAATAAAAACTCAAATCAGATAATGAGGGGATAAACCCTCACCCACCTGTTAAGGTGAAGCTACTAGTAAAAATATAGTACAATATAGTTTTTTTATTTAAACAAAACAAGCTATTGGTAAAAACACAATTTAAAGAATTAAAACAAAAATGTATATATTTAATATATATGACATAGCTTCAAGCAACACTATTAACGTTATTGGTTATGACGTGGAGAGGGCCGAGAGATACGAATGTATCATCCTCCTAGTGACAAGCCGATACGTGTTACGCTATGGTGACAAGTCTGTAATATGATAACCCTTTCTAGTATGGCTACGAAACCGATTTATATTCACTGGATTAGAACCAGTTCTGAGCCATACTGAAAATTTTCCATAAAAAATCATAGATTAATACCAGTTTGGAAAGCCAGGGCCTTCGGCTCCTCTGGGATAACAAAAATGGCCATAATCTTATAATGTTTCATTTTATTTTCCGTGGAAAGCTGTATATAATCAATGCGATAAATAACTATTACTTTTCCATCATTTGTCTCCATCCCCTCATCCAATTCTGGTACTGACTCCGCCTTCATTCTATAACAATAATAAGCTCTTATTTTTGCAAGTTTATTTGCTAAATAAAATATAAAAAGATTTATCAATAGATTTTGGAAATTTTTATCTTTGTTTTTTTAAAAGCGAAGCTTTTCTATAATTAGGGTCCGTCCGTAACGGATAGCTTTTTTCGTTAATTTAGGCAGGTTAGAATTGTCCTATCGATATAAAATTTTGCATGGTGATTCCTTTAGTAGTTAGGTACAATTTAGAAAGCGTAGCAACTCTATAATCATTACCGAAATGTCCGTACGTCCATTTTAAACATGTTGATTTTTTTACTTTTTTAATATCAAATTTTTATTTGATCTAATCATCAGATTGATCTGATTTTTGGTAAATTGATTCCTTGGACAACAAAGTATAATGTTATAAGCGAAGCAACTCTATAATCAAGTCCTAAAAATGTAAGTATGTCCATAAACATTATCCTGTATAAAGGAGTTTTTCAACAAATTTACTTAAAATTTTGCATCGACTCTTACACATTCATATTCTGATTATTCAGTTCTGACACTATGTAAGTGTTAAAGTCCGTTTGTCCTACCGTTTCAGTGCTTCGCTTTTATGGATGTTGTCATCCTTGTTTATGCTAATATCTTAATAAAACTTAGGAAAAATTGCCTAAACAGCAAAAAGAAATTAAAGAAATTGTATATTGGAATCATTCATTACCATTGCCAATACAGCTTCGGAAATATTTTTAAAATCTGCTGGAAAAGACTAGGAGATTTTTCAATTTTGAGATAAAAACAAGGATGACAACATCCATACTTAGCAAAGAATAATCACAAAACTTTCTGTTATATTTCTATATGTTATAATTTTTTTGTAACATTACATACAGACAAAAGTCAATGTATTTTATGCTCATAGTACAAGAAATATTTTAAGTGCACGAATTGGACCTGCAGACAAAAGCAATATAATCAAATACATGTGCCGAAGTAACTTTTCATCTATCTCCAATTTATTAATCCAATTACTAATTTTAAAGGGACTATTTTAAATTAAATGTTGTACGTATATAAACACTATTAGCATAAATATGTGGTATATATGCTGCAAGTAGTCGCCTGTAAACATTACATATACACATGCACATCTTATTTAAACAATCTAAACAATGGATTGGCATCAAGGTTTTGTATTTTTTGTTTTATTTGACTGGAATTTCCAATAAATAAGATCCAATACAAAACCCCTTGTGGGCAGAGCTTCATTTAGCTCCTGCCCCCTCTAATCTTTTACTTAAATCTACTTTACCTAATACTTTATAAAGAAAAAGACAAACTTCAACGATGATAGAGCTATAAAGAATAATTAATTGGTAAATTGTTATCATAATAAATACTTATTGCTTGATGGTGATCTTTGTAATTTCAGTAATCACATACTAAACAAGAATGACATCTTCAAAAAGGATTTAAAAATTGTGAAAATTCATGAAGCTTTTTGTAGTGCATAGAAAAATGACGTCATACTGGCCTACCATTGGTAATTTCAAGTGTTAACTGGCCTGCCGTGGGTAATTTAGTATGTGTATCGGCCAATCATTGGTCATTTGTATGACGTCCTTTTTTATAGGCACTATAAAGAGCTTCAAAGAATAATACTTAATTTTTAACTTTTTTCAAATTTGCAAAACAAAACATGCTATAGAGTAGCTTTGTTGCCATGAAAAGGGTGACAAGGGAAAGCGAATGAATAAATTTGGCATTAAGGATGATTGTATTGCCTTCAATTGGGAGGGGACAGGGGGGAAGGGACTGGAAATTTCACAGATACCCAAAAATCACTTTATCTTATTTGTTGTCTCCAAAACTATGGGTACTTTTTTTTCTGAATTAGGATTGCTTGGCTCCAAAAGAGTATTATCCAGATTTTTCAACCCATAGCTTAAGTTTAAAATCATTAGAGATTACATTAATCTATCCTCCATTGTCTATCCCCTAAGATCCGTGGGAATTGGAAATGTTCTGCTAATCTTTAATTCCAAATCCAAGAAGGAAAATAAAAGAAAAAATCATCGAATCTCTTATTTATACATACTTGGAATATTTAAAATTTAAAGTAAAAAAACAAATGTACTTTCTTTATATGTAAAACTATTATTAAACAATTTTAATTTTTAATAAAAATTATATAATTTGCTATTAAATGCTATATTAATGTCACATTGACAATGAACTGAAACATATGATCTTCACTAACATAGATTAAAAGTTCCTATCACAAATTAAGGGCCTGTTGACTTTTGATCCACCCCCCCCCCCCCTAAATAGAAAATAAGAGGGAAGGTTGTTCATGCTTAACATCTGCAAGGAGCTACATCTCTGCAGGGCCTGTACCTGCGGTGTCCTAACCCTGCGAGGCTATCCAGCACCTAATATAACCTGACCTGATCTGACCTGTAGTAATACACAAACAAACGTACTACCAACCATTAATTTTTATTGATTATAAACTAAGGGGGGGGGGGGGGAATCATATGTTAACAGAATACATTGAAAAAAAACGTTTATATTATAGGTAGAAAAGTTTCGTAAAACCCAAACCAAAGCATTGTCTCCTTTCTCACTTTCTATAAGGTTTACTAGTGTTACAAATTCATAAGTTTAAAAAAAATGTATTTCAAAAAAGTTTTAGATGTTAGAAACTATTTGTAGAGTTGATATTCAAGGACGTCCAGGTTTCTAATTTTATAGGGTGGTAAAAAAGAGAGGGGAGAGGTAACCCCCCCCCCCCCAACTGGATATTCTTCTTAATTTTCTATTAAAAAATAATCAAATTATATACAGTATAAAAATCAAAATTGTTAAATTGGGTAATTTACCTAACATGGTGTGGTTTTATATAAAAATGAATGTTACTACTTGAATAAATTAGAAGCGGAGCATAGTAACCCCCCATTCCCTCTCAATTGTTGAGAACTTGTAGTAGTAATTTATCTCTCTTTCATTGTAATTTCAAGGTTGGCTTGGAAACCATTAATATTCGCAGGATTAGAATCGATTTTTAGCCATATTAAACAATCAGGTGTAGCATTTTATTACAGAAAATTTTCCACGAATATAATATTAGAAATCATAAAATTAAACCAGTTTTGTGCCTGGGCCTAATTTTTATCCTATTATCTGCGGCAAGCTGTCTATAATACGTTTTGCATAAAGTGGGTAATGAAATAAAATCATAAAATGACATGCAATACAGCCGTTTACTAATTTGGAAACCTTATCAGTAGCGAGGCTTCTCTATAAATGATTTTCGTATTTGAAAGATTATGTACAAAAAAAATGATAGTTTTTCGGGGGTTTTTTTTGTAGTGAATCAGTTTGACCATTCTTGCAACTTGACAATACAACTACCTTGGTTATTTTTACAGGAATACAAGCACAAATAATTATTTAAAATAATCTTTTTTATAGTAAAACAACGATTTATACTTCAATTTTATTTATCTTTAATATAGAGTTTTATGCTTTTTTATATTCAGAAATATGCTAATAACAAAGTCTTTCAGGATTAAGAAAAATATTTATTGTTTTATAAAATATGTATCTAATATTATATTTTATAGTAAAAACAACGTTTTTTACTTCAATTTTATTTATCTTTAACTTAAAGTTTCATGCTTTCGCAATCTTCAGAAAGATACTATTAATATTATATGTATTATTTCTGTAAAAAAGTGTGCTGTTCTTTTTTCTTCAAGAATTCTTGGTACGCTTAAAATAGATGTACATTGTACAACTTATGGCCATTAAGTAGTTGTTAAAATAATTTAGCAAGTAATAAACACAGGGAGGAAGGGAACATTGTAATGTTTATTACACTAATTGCCAAAGTATTAAAACAACGTTTTATCATTCGTTGGCTTAACAACATTGGGGACTTTTATAAAATTTGATCGGTTGGTTCATTTAGTTCAGTTTTCAAACATTTCAACCACTAATTGTAATCTACAGAATGGGTAAATTTTTATCATTATTGGGGATGTGCATCAATTTATCGGCCATTGTCTTATCCATTTAGATCCCTGAATAAACCTGTACTTACTTAAACCAGACATAATGAGTAATAAGACAAATTTAAATTACTTGCACTTTACAAAAGTACTTAGAAGAGTATTTTTTACCCAAGTAGAGCAGCAACGTTAAAGTAATCGTTATATTATTACTTGGATGTTGCCCTATATTCTTGTACTAAAATAAAGATATCCTCATCCATTCCCTTTTACCTCATTCCCTCCCCTACAACTAGATGAACAAACTGACCAATAAATGAGGTCCATATTATCAAACTAAATTCACCTTTCATTTTATCCACGTTTATCCCAAATCCATTGCTAAAGTTTCAGTAAAAACGAACAGTATAATATAAGTTAGTAAGAATAAAGGTTGAACGAAAATTTGAAGTTTTTTTGAATCATGGAAAGAAAACGAAGTAGCGAGTTTCTTCGTATTTTCACAGTAGCTTTTCTCCTATTTTTAGACCCTGAGGGGGGTTCTAACCCTTTGGACCTATTTCCTAACCCTGTAGGACAATCATTAATATCAACCTGATCTTACCTAACCTAAAATAACCTATTAAAACCTAAGGGTGATAAGACGAAACCCGCTACTTCGTTTTCATTCCATAATCCGATTTTTTTATTTAATTTACTGAAGTTTTATACTATATCCTTATACTAAAGTAACAGGATGTTTGTTTGTCTGTGTGTCTGTGTATCTGTGTGGTTGTGTGTCTGTACCGAAGGATCTCGCTAACAGCTGAACCGATCAGGTTCTCCTTAACAGGGTAGCTTCTCATAGGTCCCGGGAAGGTTTATAACTATTTTCTTGGGGGGTGGAACCCCCCCTCAAAAAAACAAAATTTAATTTTCTTTAACTAAAATTAAAAATGAGTGGGGGGCATGCACACCCCCCCCCCCAAAAAAAAAAAAAAAAAAATTTTCGCCCCCCTTTTTCTTTTAAAATCTAAAATAAGAAATTGGGTTTTAAATTCGACTTTCTCCTCCTTAAGTGCCCCTAGAGGCCTCTAGGGGCGTAGCTGTTAGTTAATGATAAAGTAGCTGTATAACTTAGCAACAAGGGTAAAAACAACCAGAAAAGCGAAGCTCTATAATCATTAGTGTCAGAACTTAATAAGCAAAACATTAATATGTAGGTCGAAAGAAAATTGTACATAAACTTAATGCAAATTGCGTTTATATGAGATACTTTATAAGAACACTTGTGGCTGCGCGCTCCTAGCATCTAGGGGCTCTGTATTCAAAGGAGTAAGAAAAGTAGAAAAATAGTCTAAAACCAAACTTAGATATAAATATAAAATAGCCTAAAACCATCCAGGGACCTATAAAAAGATTCCATAAATTGGAGAACTCATCCGGTCCAGCAATTATTAAAATCTTAGGATACAAAAAAACCTTACTACTTTATACAATAGGATTTCATGATTTAATTATAGAAAAACGTAAAACTTAGAAAAGTTTTAAATTGTTTAAAATCAAAAATTATTTCTAATTATGAAAGTTCAATATCTATTTATTTAAATATCACTCACCTTTACTTATAAAGTTTATTAATCAGTTCTTAATTTCATTATTTTCTGAAAATTAAATATTTCAATGTATAGAAAACCGATGTAAAGCTTCTCTGAAAAAAACGAGAAACAAGTAAAAGAGATTAATGCTTTTGCTTCCTAAGCATCTAGTATAAATTATACCTAGACTAAAATATTAAATTAAAATTAAAAAACTCATAGACGTCCAATGTTGGGGTTAAAGTGGTGTTTACCCCCCTCTAATATTGAAACTACTTATTTACCCCTCTCTAAAAAAAAGCTTGGCCGCCCCTGCTTAAACTATAAAGAACAATGTAAAACTTCCCTAAAAAGGAGAACTTAATTGTTTCCGTAGACTGATAAAGGGTGTGCAAAAAAATGCGGACTTTTTAAAAATTGAAATTGCGCGGCTTGTGTTAATAGTAGAAAAATACTACGCATACCGTTGGAACCGCTAAGAATTTTTTTTTTAGGAAATATAAAAACGATTCCTGTGCTACGCATAGTTTAGGAGCTACGTGTTAAAATGTCCCAACTGACTTAAAACTTGACTTGCGAGTAAATTTTGGGACATTTTACCATCTGGCTCCTAGATTATTTGTAGGAACCGTTCTTATATTTCCAAAAAATACAGTTTATAGCGGTTCTAACGGTATGCGTAACATTTTTCTACTATTAACACAAGCCGCGCAATTTGAAATTAAAAATATAGGCATCTCTTTTTGCAAAATATCTTCTCTAATTTTTAGTTATATTTTAAAATTTACACGCAAGTCATGTTTTACATCAGTTGGGACATTTTAACACGTAGCTCCGTAACAATACGTAGCAGAGGAATCGTTCTTATATTTCCAAAAAAAGACTTCTTAGCGGTTCTAACGGTATGCCTAACATTTTTCTACTATTAACACAAGACGCGCAATTTCTATTTTTAAAAAGTCCGCATTTTTTTGCACACCCTTTAGATATTTTCGGAAACACAAAAGAACTTTACTACTTGTGTGGTATAGGCGAGGCTACTTACTGCCTGTCCCTCCTACAAGATAAAAGAACTGACCGATAATGAGGTCCATATTAGTAAGCTAAATTGACGACAAATTTCCCAATGTCAATATATCCACGTATGTATATACTATATCCATTCCTAGATTTTATAGTAAATAAAGAAAGAAAATTTTATTTGTCTAAATAATAGTCTATTTCCGATTCAGAAGCAATAAACAGCAATTGATGACTTTAGTAGCACATCTACTTTATAATTGATGTATATGATTTGCTATGTCAGGTGCTCGACATAAATAGTTCAATAGAGGGAATGTTTTGGCCCATAAACAGGTGCAACTCAATACCTTGCACAGTTTGGACTTCTGAGACATAGGTCGTGCATAAACAGGTGCAACTCATTACCTTGTACAGTTTGGACTTCTGAGACATAGGTCGTGCATAAACAGGTGCAACTCATTACCTTGTACAGTTTGGACTTCTGAGACATAGGTCGTGCATAAACAGGTGCAACTCATTACCTTGCACAGTTTGGACTTCTGAGACATAGGTCGTGCATAAACAGGTGCAACTCATTACCTTGCACAGTTTGGACTTCTGAGACATAGGTCGTGCATAAACAGGTGCAACTCATTACCATGCACAGTTAGGACTTTAACCTTGGGTGTTAAAATATTGCATCCCATTAAAAGGCGTATGATGCTCTGGATTCTCTAGAAGATTACTGAAAAATCAAAGGAGAATCCCACCCTTACGAGCAGGGGCGTCCAAGCTTTTTATTTTGGGGGGAAAAAAATTTTTAAGGGGGGGGTAATCGCCCCATTACCCCCCCCCCCACCCCCCTTGGACGCCTATGCTTACGAGGTAAGTATCGTTTATCTATTAAACTTTGCCATTTTTGAATGTAATCGTCTTTGTTCACTTGACTACATTTTGTTTAAAAGGTACTAGAATAAACGCAGGAGTGACAAACGTCGGAGTTGACTAACAACGGAGTGGACACTTAACCTGACACAACCTATTTTAAACCATATAATAGTTTTTTTTAATACCTAACCCCTGCGAGGGTTTATTTGTATATTCTAACCTAGTCTATATAAATCCTAATATTTTAGACACCTCTGAGTTTGTCCACTCCTACGTTTGTCCTGAAACCTTTCAAAAATATTGTAAACCTCCATAGTTACAAAAAAAACATTCTAAAAGTAATTTTACACTTTTTTAAAAGATTTATCTTAAATTAAAGAAAGACAAACCCTTCACAAACATCACTATATAAATTCACTACATAAAAACAAAACAGATGATATATTAAATATTAATAATACCATTTAAGTTGTAGGAGCCGTATATCTAACATTTTAGTATATAATATGGGAGAAAGAGTATGTATAGTATAGAGATGAAAATATTTAATCTTATTTCGCACATGTATAGAGAGAGGGAGGCTCCAGGGAGCTAAAGGGATTAGACAATGACCGATAAATTGATGTACATTCCCAATAATGATATACACAAAGTTAATCCTTCATAAGATTACAATTAGTGGTTGAAACGTTTGGGCACTAAACTTAATGACCCAGCCAATCAAAATTCAATTAAATTCCCCAAAATTGTTAAGTCAACGAATAAGAAAATGTTATTATAAAAACTTTGGGTACTAGTATGATAAAGAGCCCAATGTCCCCTTCCTCCCTGGGGAGGCTCGCACAATTTCTGTGATTCAAATTGTGCCCGTATACAGGTGCACTGTGTTACAGAAATCCCGAAAAATGACAAAAAATCATAGAGAGTGTATATTTGAACATTTTAATGAAATTTTATTTAAAAAGCAATAAGTATACATATATCTTTTAAAATAATTGTGAAAAATACTTATAATAGGGGTTTTACACAAAGGGCGTCAAGGGGGGTGTAAAGATAGTCTAATAAGCACATTTCAGAAGCTGTAACTTCCTTTGTTTTTGAGCTACATTGACGGGAATTATATCAAAAGATATTGCACAACCCAATAATCAATGTTAGGTAACCCTTAACAGTCGGGGGGGGGGGGCGACCCCCCCCCTTACAGGTATTTTCTATCTCATTTTCTGTGTGTGAAAGATATAGAGCTTTAACTGAGTGACTTGTTTAAAATGGGCACGACACATACCTGAAAGTTGAATATCTCCATCCTGGCGGGCACAGGATGCCAGGATACCTGGCAGGATCATACAGGTAAAGAGCAAAAATATTTTTTCATGACTTAAACTTAGCATTTCATCTTACCAAATACTAAAATATCCTATAATACTACATCCCAATATGAAATCTAGTTGTTCAAGTAAATTTCCGGTTCCAGGTATTATCCTGAAGGTCCTGCAGGTCTCAAGAAATCTTTAATTAGATCCTGTTACCTCAATTTTTGACTTAGAGACTTCAAATTTTAAACTTAAGCTAATCTAACAACATTACACGACCAACTAAAATTTAATGAAAATCTGCAGCCGTTATACCGCAGACTGCTGCCCCTGAAATTTATATTTTGAGATTTCTGATACAAAGTTTACATACAGATCAGTCAATTTCTTACTCATTTTCTGTGTGTTTTTTTTTAGCAGGGAGGGATGGAACAATTGGCTGTTTATTTTTCTAGTCCACAATGTTTTATAATAGTGTTTTCTCATTTGTAGGCATAACAACTTTTAGACTTTATTAATTTGATTGGTTGGTTTATTAGTTGAGTGTCCAAACATTTCAACAACTAATTGTAATTTATAGAAGGGGCAATTTTGTGTATTAGCATTGGGGATATACATTAATTTATCGGCAATTGTCTTATCCCTTTAGATCATAGATATGTAAGACTTTAATTTTTATTTTCATTTTACTTTAAAGGAAACAGTTTCTATCTATCTTAATCAACATAAATTCTACTCTTCTTTGTTAATAAGTATTAAAGAACCTTTTGTGAAAGGTTGCTCAATAAAAGGGTAAAGGGAGTATATACTGTTAAAAATATAAAATCAGAATATTTTTTCTTGATCAAGCAAAACACATACAAAATTTTTAGACTTCTAGCTTTAATGGGATCCAAGATTAATATATATCGAGCAACCCCCCCCCCCCCCCTCCCCCCCTAATAAAAAGGTATAGTTCAGATAAGAGCTTAAACATTATTGGATAATCATTTATTTGATTTTAAAACTTTTCTTTACTTTAAGTTTAATTGAATAGGTGTTTTAAGTAATAAGAAATATATATTACTTTTATGACTTAAAAATTGTTATTTTTTGGTTAACCCTAGTTACTTAAGAGCTTAAAAAAGCAAACTTCGCGAGATTTCGGGAGATTAGGCTAAGGTTCTATGATATTATACATAGTTCTAATTTACTCATACGAGAGGATTTTATTGCCATCCTTTGCCATTTTTAGTTCTGGACCCAAACGTAAAATTTTCATTTCAAGAAAATTGTTTATCTTACAAGAAACGGGTATGTCTAGAAAAGTACCTACAATTACAACAAAAAATGGAGATTTGACTTCTTTTAAAGGCTAAACGTATAAATTATTATATACTGATTCCAAAAATATATAATACTCAAAAATAGCTTTAAAAATAAAGGGTTCACACTGATTTGAAATGTAGTTTAGTTGACCGAAAAAATAGTTGTTTACTTTGATGAAAAGGAACTTAATTCCAAACCTCTGGTGTAATTACACATCAAATTCTTATTTTTCATAGTAAAGAGCTAATTCTTTCGGCTTTATTTCCAAAAACTTGTGTATATTATTAAACAATTGTTTAAAAGTGTATTTTCCAAAATGTAAAAATCGATTTTTTGTCACTGTCAGGAACATAGTGAGGTGCTATATACTACATACACTCAGATTTTGTAGACACAGAAATTGAGAGTGAGAGAGAGAGAGAGTGAGAGAGAGAGAAAGAAAGAGAGAGTTATCTTATGTACATTTTTATAATTTTTAAGAAAGAAATACTATTATATGAAGCAGTAGAGATTTTTTCGGAATCTCACAATGTCAACTACTAAGCTGATTGAGTTTCATTTTTGGAGGAGCTTCACATAGGTACTGGGACGGTTTTATGCTATTTTATTTTTAGATGAAAACCTTAGATTCTCTTTGTTTAGGCAAGCTTTACATAGGTTCCAGTGATGGTTTTAGTCTACTTTACTTTCAGATTTAAGTCTTGTATTAGTTTTAAGATATTTTCTGAGCCCCTTTGAATACAGAAACCCTAGATGTTAGGGGCGTATCCGCTCGTCGATGCAAGAGATATAGTAGACAGAGAAAGTGAGAGAGAGATAGAAAGAGAGAGTTTTCTTATATACATTTTCAAGAAAGATATAGAAAAGGTTAAAGAAAGAAAAAGAGAAAGATTAATCTTTAGTATCACAAATTAAAAGAACGTCTGACTGTCTGTTTGTTTTTTCTGTTTGTAAGTCTTTATCTTAAGAACTCACTAACCAATGTTCGAATTAAGCTTTGCTTTTCAGAGATTATGTCTATTGGGTATACAATAGTTTTTGGTTTTCTTCTTTAAGATAAAAAATAGATATTTTTAAAAGCGAAGCTTTTCTATAACTAGGGTCGGTCCGTCCGTCCGAGATAGATAGCTTTTATTCGTTAATTTAGGCATGTTAGAATTGTCCTATCGATTTCAAACTTTGCATGATGATTCCTGTAGTAGTTGGGCACGATTTAGAAAGCGTAGCAACTCTATAATCATTACCAGAATGTCCACGTACAAAAATGTTGATTTTTCTACTTTTTTAACAACAAATTTTCAAGTGTTCTAATTATCCGTTTGATCTGATTTTTGGTATATTGATTCCTGGGACAACAACGAACAATATTATAAGCGAAGCAACTCTATAATCAAGTCCAAAAATGTAAGTATGTCCATAAACATTATCCTGCTTCAAGCAGTTTTTTCAACAAATTTACTTACAATTTTGCTTCGACCCTAATTCTGATTATTCAGTTCAGATACCATACAAGTGTTAATGTCCGTTTGTCCTACCATTTCAGTGCTTCGCTTTTATGGATGTTGTCATCCTTGTTTATAGTACAAAGATATATGGTAGACAAAGAGAGAGAGACACAGACAGGAGAAAGTTTTGTTTTACTAAAAAATATTGTTTGTTTGTTACAAAAGGAAAAAGAAATACTATAACTGAAAAAAATTCACAAATCTTTATTAAATTAACTTCTTTCCCACTGCGTAATTGACCGACAGAAAGACATATGAACGCCTAAATAATGGAATTGGCTCAATAACAAAGGGAATCTGCACAAAAAATAAGACATTTATCTTAGATAGCAGCCAAGAATATTACAATTTATCTTCAATGTAGTCACGGACAGAAGGCGATTTACAATTGTAGATAGGTTTTACTACTAAAACAAGAGTATAAAGTACACAATACACAGATAAATAGATATAGAAAACATGGATATTGTTAGAGATGTATTTTTGACACATGTATAAAGATATTAGATGTATTTTTGCCAGTGTTCGATGTATTTATGGCATGAGAATCGATTTTACTGTCATTTATGCAGTAAAAATTAAATTTGTCATAAATACATACATTGCACTGGCGAAAATACATCCACTGTAAAATTTCTGGATGTGTAAATGGCAGTCCCCCAGATTATCGCATACCCTGATAAATGTTTCTCCCGGCTGGCTAATATAACAATACCCCCATCCCCCTAATGACTTTACCCCGTCCCCTTACTATGGAGGAACGTATTGACCAATATCTAAGGACTATATTGGCAACCTAAATCCCCTGTCACAATATCCAGGTATTATATATCCAATGGTACATAAAAATGTGTATAATAAAGGAAAGCACTTACGTGGAAGATGTCCATATTAGTTATTTATCGCATCGGATTATAAACAGCTTTCCGCGGATATAAACATGTACAATTATAAGATTTAAACTACTTTGGTTAGCCCCGAGATGTTGGTTCACTGAAGGCACTGTCTAACAAAACTGGTTTAAATGTTATGATTTTTCATTTTTATATTCGTAGAAAACTGGATAGGATACGATGCTATACTCAATTTTTCGGTATAGCTGAGAACCGGTTCAAATCCAGCGGATATTAAACGGTTTCTAAGCCATACTGTAAAGATCATTAAAGCATACATTTATCTGCAGTAATAATCATAATCAAAATATCAAAACATAAATTTATTGCTATGTTATATACTTCACTAGCTGCTACGTCCTCAAGGAATCTAAGGCGACTTAAGATTCTACCTCCCATTTTAATTTCAATTTAGAAAGATGTGAAAATCAAACAATTTTTGGGGAAAAAGGTCATTTTTTTCTAGAGGTCATTGCTTTTTGAAGAAGGCCGGTACCCTCTCATAATATATATAATTTTAAACCTTCCCAGCATCATATGCAGCGGTTTGTGAGATCATTTGGCACAGACAGTCAAACAAAGATTAAGGATTAAGGGCTAAAGACCTAAAAACCACTTCGGGGATATGGCACTTACACATCCAGCAAATTTACAGTCGATGTATTTTTGGCAAAGTGTTTTCTTCCTTTTTCTCATGCCATAAATACATCCAACACTGCCAAAAAATACATACAATATTTTTATACATATGTCAAAAATACATCTGACACTGGCATTTACACATCCATAATTTTTCAATTATAAGTCATAAATACATCCAACACTATCTGGATGTTGTCATCCTTGTTTTTGTATTTTAAAGAGACCTTTTCTACCCTTCTCTTTATTCCTTTCTCACCTACTTTTTTTACTTTTAGGGCATGCTGAAATCAACATAACATAAACCAGAATATTTTTTAAGAGTAACTAGGTTCTGTACTTTCGCTCGTACGTCACAGTTAGCTAAACAGAATTCTGCAAATTTTAATTCTTATCCTTGTTAAAAGCGAAGCTTTTCTATAATTAGGGTTGGTCCGTCCGAGATAGATAGCTTTTATTCGTTCATTTAGGCATGTTAGAATTGTCCTATCGATTTCAAACTTTGCATGGCGATTCGTGTAGTAGTTAGGTTCGATTTAGAAACTCTATAATCATTACAAGAATGTCCGTACGTCCAATTTTTCTACTTTTTTTAAAACAAATTTTTATATGATCTAATTATCTGTTTGATCTGATTTTTTGTATATTGATTCCTGGGACAACAAAGAACATTATTATAAGCGAAGCAGCTCTATAATCAAGTACTAAAAATGTAAGTATGTCCATAAACATTATCCTGTATCAAGCAGTTTTTTAACAAATCTACTTATAATTATGCTTCAACTCTTAAACATTTACATTCTGATTATTCAGTTCAGACACTATACAAGGGTTAATGTCCGTTTGTCCTACTGTTTCAGTGCTTCGCTTTTTTGGATGTTGTCATCTTTGTTTTTATTATAGTTATCCATTTGCTTAGTTTTACTCGGGGATGGAGGGACATTGGGCTAAATATAGCACTAGTTCCAAAAGCTTTATAATAGCGTTTTCTTATTGGTTGGTTTAACAATTTTTGGACTCTTATTCAATTTTAATTGTTTGGTTGGAAAGTTGATTGTCCAAACTTTTCATCCACTAAATGTAATCTATAGAAGGTATAATTTTGTGTATCAACATGTGGGGATGTTCATCAATTAGTGGGCAATTGCCTTATCCCTTTAGATCCCTGGGTTTTACTTGCTTGCACCATACTTAAATCTTTTAACATATTTTTATGTCTTTGAAAATGGTAAGCATCTTTCCAGTATGGCTTTGAAACCAATTAACATTCACCGGTTCTATCATGTATTGTATAGTTTTATAGCCAGTTTACTATGAATATTAAAATAAAAATTCAAAGTTTTGTAAGCTTGGGCCTTCAGACTTGAAAATTTGTTGTAATCTTATAATTATATCCGCGGAAAGCTGTATATAATACGATGTGATAATTAAGTATTACATAAAAGGGACTTAAAATTTGGCGTCTCGATCAACTAGTCGCATGTTTCTTCACCCTTGGAGCATTTTGATCTAGATTACTAAAACAAAAAGGTTTTAAAGGCTTTGCTATGCTCTAATATACTATGCAGAGCCTTCATAGAACTTTTGTTTGACCACATCCATCGGTAGCAAATCACAAAACATTATGGATAAACCAATGGATAAAGTTAGTTATAGAGTGGCAACACAAAAATAACAACTTTTCATCTGATTTTTTATTTATTTTGCTTGTTTGCTATACCTTATACCTGTCATACCTTATCTACGAAAGGTCATTTCGAATTGTAGAGAAGCTTCGCTTCTAAAAAGGTCTTGATTTATAGACATTTTTTATCCAATTTCCACTTTGGAGCTTTTTCTGAAATCAACTCGTTTTTAGAGCAAATTTTTTCTTGTCCTATAAGCTGTATGGTAAAGTTTTAAATCTCCAACATGGTGAAATCTGTGGAACCCCCTAATAATACACTATAAACCTAATCTAGGTCATTTTTTGACAATAATAGATCAATTGTTTTCATTCATCCATTGGAAAAAAATATGTTTTCATGCAAAGAAAAAAGACAATATGTTTTTTTCTTGGTTTTGTTAAAAAAAACTTTAGCCAAAATTAGAAGGTCAAAAAGCCAATTTAACAGATTAACAATTTTGTTAAGGAATTTCTTCTTAAGATAAAATAGTTCATTTTTATCATTATTCTAACCTTTTTTGAATAAGTTTAAATTGCTATAATTTACTCTGTTAGATTTTTTAATCATTAAAACTGATAAAAAAAAAACTACTTTTACTATTTAGAAAGTATTGATTAATTAATAATTGTTTTAATATAGCGTGACAGAGCCAAAGGTTATGCATTAATTTGGAGAACTCTAACTCACCCATAGATCATGTTTATATCCTATATAGATCTGACATGAATATTAAAGCAGGGCATTTTGTAAATGTTATGTATCAAAAATTTTGGAGAACTTTAGCTCACCCGTTTATTTCCTATACAGATCTGACATGAATATCAAAGCAGGGCATTATGTAAATGTTAAAAATTGGTAGATTCTGTGTAGTAAAAGATGTAGCAAATATAGGTATTAAATAATAAAAGCTAAAACCATCTAATGAGTGAAATCTGAAAATGAAATAGCCTAAAACTATCACAGTAACTATGTGAAGCTTACCTAGAATATAAAACCCAATCAGTTCGGTGGTTTTTAGATCTTAAGCTACCGACAAAAAACCTTACAGCTTAATATAATTAGATATGCTTAAAACTGACAGAATAAGTTTAATTTGCTATCATTTACTATTTTAGATTTTTAAATTATTAGAACTGATAAAAAAAAATACTTTCACTATTTAGAAAGTATTGATTAATTAAAAATTGTATCAATATAGCGTGACAGAGCTAAAGGTTATGCATAAAAAATTTTGGGGAACTCGAGCTCACCGGTTTATTTCCTTTATAGATCTGATGAATATTAAAGCAGGGCATTATGTAAATGTTAAAAATTGGTAGATTCTGTGTAGTAAAAGCTGTAGTAAATATAGGTATTAAATAATAAAGGCTAAAAAACAACTTTCACTATTTAGAAATTCTAATTAATTAACAATTAAATCGATAGCATGACAAAATAAAGGTTATGCATTAAAAATTATGAAATTACACACAAGCACAAATTGGTTTTAGTTTAGTGCGGTTACTTTCACTTTTAGAAGCGCAGCTTATCTATAACTAAAGTATATTTTCAATGTGTCATTATGTCAGCCTGTCAGTGTTTACTATATAATAAACTATAATGATCAATTCTAACATTTATTGTTTTGTCCTTGGTAGCTACTAGTTTTTAAATTGTTAAAATTGATAAAAATAAATAAATTTATTCAATATAAACGACAACAACAAATAAAACAATATAAGAATAACAATTTGAGTTTGAAAAGTGTTCCTATAATCAAAATTGAATGGTTCAGTAGACTTAAAACCAAATATAAATCATAAAAATACTATACCTAAAAATCTTTTAAGATCAACAAGTGTAAATAACAAATAAATCAACAACTTAGAATAAAATATTCTCCTGTATGGCTTCGAAACCGATTAGTATCCGCTGGATTAGAACCGGTTCTTAACCATACTGAAAAATCATGTATCGAATCATATCATATCTTTCTACGAATACAAAAATGTACAATTATAATACTAAATTCCGTGCCTTCGGTATCTCGGGGCCAACAAAACCGGTTTTATTCATATAATTGTACAATTTTATAAGCTGTTTATAATACGATGCGATAAATAACTATTCATGATTTGTAAAACAAGAATACGATTAACCAAGACAGTTCTCTATTACTGAGGGGAAGCAGGATAGTGACAAACTGAGGGTGGCTGAAAAAAAAATTAAGAAAATATTATATATTTGGTTCATCAAAAAGGGAATTTTACACAAAGTTATAAACCCACCCCTTCCTCCAAAATAAATTGACAATAAAGGGGGAGGGGGGTATTTTTTGCAGGGAATTAGGGGACAATGAGCTGTTTATTACACTAGTTCCCAAAGTTCTATAATAATGTTTTCTTAATCGTTGGCTTTAAAAAAAAATCGGGGACTTTTATTGAATTTCGATTTGTTGATCCTTTCAGTTGAGTGTTCAAACATTTCAACCACTAATTGTAATCTACTAAAGGGAAGTTTTTTTGAATCATCAATGGGATATACATTAATTTATCGGCCATTGTCTTATCCCTTTGGATTCCCGAGTTCTTTGCATGTTTATTACTTTAGGTACTGTGTATACCCGCAGGGTTTAGGCAACGGCCCCCATCCCCCCTACCCTCTTATATGCTCTTTATATCAAAAAATAAGAAAGGGGGGGGGGGTCATTGATCAACAGACATTTTGTGTGAAATCACCTCAAAAAGTTTTTTTTATGCTTATACACTACAGGGAATATATTGAAAAACCATAATATGTCCTTGTTATTAACATTATTAATACAATAATTTCTTTACAGGGATAAATTTTTACATATTGCAATAGATTTATTATTATACATGGATATTACACCAGATTATCAAGGATTCTAATAAAGTAAAACTTGTAGCGAAATTACACATGACAAATAGTGGTTGAAACGTTTGGACACTTAATGAACCAACCAATCAAAATTCAATTAAAGTCCTAAAAGTTGTAAAGCCAACAAATAGGAAAAGGGTAAAACTTTGTGGACTGGTGTAATGAACAACCCAATGCTCCCCCCCCCCCCTCCGCCTTCCCTGGAAAATAATACTTACATGTAAAGGACGTGGTTGTGGACATCTCAGTGATGGTTGTCACAGAGATAGAGGTGGTAAAGAGGAAGAATCTGGCGTCTCTAAATTTCTCAGATTTGGCATCCCTGGAACTCTCAATCACAGCTGGTATCGCTTTGTTGCTAAAATTATTTAGGATATATGAGATTTTAAGTAACAGAATGTAAAGCTTTTTATAGAGCCTATAGAAAATGACATAATAATGGCCCACCAATGGTCAATTAAAATGTATACTGGCCTGCCATTGGTAATATAGTCTGTGTATTGGCCTACCATTGGTCATTTGTATTGTATTTTTTAAAGGCATCATTAATTGCTTCACAAGATTCGAGACCAATTATTAGCCGCTGGATTAGAACCGGTTCTCAGCCAAACTGATAATTCATGTATAGCATCGTATTACTGACAATGTCATAAAATTAATACCAGTTTTGCTAGCCCGGATCATCGGTCTAACAAAGCTGGTTATAATCTTATATTCTTTAATTTTACATCCGCGGAAAGCTGTCTACAATACGATGCGATAAATAACTATTCTAATAACCCACCCATTAGTAGCACTGGGTTCCAAGTTATGAATTTGCTCCCCATCTCCATAGGTCTGTATCAGGCTCTTTTTTCTCTTCCTCTTACACCCGCTGGTCATGGTGTTCGTTGCTGTCACCCAGCATACTGACTCTAGCATAGCATAGATAATAGATAGATACATAGATAGATAGATAGATAGATAGATAGATGCATAGATGCATAGATAGATAAATTTATAGATAGATAGATACATAGATAGATAAGATAGATAGATAGATAGATAGATAGATAGATAGATAGATAGATAGATAGATAGATAGATAGATAGATAGATAGATAGATAGATAGATAGATAGATAGATAGATAGATAGATAGATAGATAGATAGATAGATAGATAGATAGATAGATAGATAGATAGATAGATAGATAGATAGATAGATAGATAGATAGATAGATAGATAGATAGATAGATTGATAGATAGATACATACATAGATACATAGATAGATATATATAAGAGGTTAACTCACAAACAAAATATGAATTTTACATATCTATTCAGACATTACAAATTGTTTCGTGCATGTTTGCACTCTTCAGATGTCAATATAGATAGATACATACATACATAGATAGATAAATAGATAGATGGATAGATAATTAGACAGATAGACAGACAGATATACATACAGACAAATGGACATACAGAGAGACATATAGACAGAATAGATAGAAAGACAGACAGACTGGCAAACATAGATAGACAGTTAGAAGGACTGACAGACAGACAAACGGGCAGAGGGCTGAAAGACAAACATACAAACAAACAGACGGACAGACAGACAGACAGAGGGAAAGACAGATATACAGACAGACAAAATAACAGAATGACAAAATGACAGACAGACAGACTTACTTGTGGTGACTGTAGTTATAGAGGTAGATGTTGAAGTGGAAGTACTGATAGACAGATAGATAAACAGACAGACAGACATATAGACAGACAATGACATACAGACAGACCATAGAGAAAAAAATAAAAAAGAGGAATCGAAGCAACTAGAAGACGAAAATAGGCAGTGGGCCTAGAGGCCTACTCAGCGCTGTTGCCGCGCTAAAATTTATTGCTATTTCACTACTTTTCAAATGGGAGGATTAAAAATTATTTTAAAAAATATTTTTTTACTTTTTACTATTTCCATATTTAGGGCAAGAATATTAGATTAGATATTTTCGTTTTAATGTTTTAATTAAAAATTACATAGAATTTTATTTTTATTTAAAAAAATTTGTTCATGAAAGATGAATCCTTCTATTTCTAAAAAGGGGGAAATTTTTTTCATAATGAACATTCAGCTGATTCTGACCGCCCACGGCTGTTTGCTAAATATCGCTTTTCTTTTTATTCACATTATTATTTATGATTGACTTACAAAAAGCCCTGGGCGGCTTTTGATTTTCGTCTGCTTCTAAATTTAGGGATGGGGAAGTAGTATTTTACCATAAAAAAGGGGTGAGTATTCATCCTCTTATCCCTTTTCCTTATGAGACAGACAAATTAACAGACTGACAAAACGACAGACAGACAGACTTACTTGTGGTGACTGTAGTTACAGAGGTAGCTGTTGAAGTAGAAGTGCTGATACTTGCAAAAAATATCCAAGGGTTTCTAAAAATAGGAAAAAGTATGACGACATTTATTATAAACATTTTCTTCTATTTTAAAGTCCTCCATTTTTTTCATTTAAGAATAAATAGAAAACGAAATATCCATGTTGTGCAAAAATATGTATTTCTATTACTATAAATCTACATCTCAACCATGTAACACTATTCTAATAAAAACAGGCGTTTTCACTCAAAGTGCATTATTGAGCACAAAACCCTTACCAACATTTCATAAATAATTGAAAATAAGGGATTGGGTAGTTTTTCGTTTGTTTGTTTGTTACTTTAAGTCTTTTTAGGTGGGGTATTAATTGGTACTGGTAGCCTTGCAGGATTAGTGCCCCCCGCAGGGGTTGGGCATAGAAAAAAATTAAAATTCCTCTTAATTTCAAAAAATATTCAAAAATAAGTTAAGGGTGTTAGTGCCCGAGACGCACTTCGAGGGAAATCACGAAAAACAAGAATAAAAACTTACCTAGTTGAGTCTGTCGCAGCTGCAATGCTGAAAAATAGAAACAAACACCAAATTATATTTTTCATTTTCTGAAAACAATAAGTATAAATTTAACAAGATGCATGTCTAATTGTCTATTTGTTCTTGCTAACCACTGGACCTATAGGCTTTTTTCCTTTTCAGGCCATGAGAAGTTTTTTTAATTTAAATTTTTTAATTTGGAGGAGTCTTTCTCACCCTACCGATATGAAATATAAATCCTTCGAATATAAAATTATTTCTACCCCCCCCCCTCTCCTAGTTGTTTTCTTTTTTAAAACCAAAATTAAAGGGTGTGTGTTGATCCCAAATAAAAGTAATTATTAGATTATTTTTACACAATTTTATGTATTATACAATAAGAATCTGAGACGATTTATATTAGGTTTTTGTTAATTCTAATAAGATAACGGCATGAAAATAGTTACATAACTAGCTACGCCCCTAAAAGCCTCTAGGGGGTACTTAAGTGGAAAAGGGGTGTAGTAGACCTCCCCTTCCTATCATTAATAAAAAAAATTAAAGATAAAAAGTAATTCCTAGGGGTGGGGGATATCATTTTTTATGGGAGTTGTGTAATAACTTCCCACACAAAAAGTTTTAAACCTCCCAGGACCACTAAGAAGCTTAACTGTAAAGGAGAACCTTGTCGGTTTAGCGGTTAGCAAGATCATTTGCTACAGACAAAAAAAACATACTACTTTATATAATAGGATGGATATCTGGTTTAAAACTGACTAAAAAGTGAGAGGAAGATTACTAATCTGTCCAATGATCCGTATAAAAAAAATAACATTAGTTATATTTAACACGCATAAAAACGCGTTATAATTATTAATTTATTTGTGTTAGTGGGGCTACTCTATAAGCTAATAAAAACTTTATTAACATTAATCATATTTTTTAAGGGATCGAAAAGAACTAAATATGTGGATTGTAAACGAGTGAGTAAATAACCCACCTTTTCTAATCTCTGGGTAAATTTTAAAAAAAAATTAAAGGTGAAGTATTTGAGAGTAGTAGCTGCGCCCATAACATTTTCAGGGGGAGAGGAAGCAAAATAAACTTCATAATCCCAAAATTTTTATTTAAGAAGAAAATGGACTATTTAAAGCATTCCTTAATCTTTATGAGCTTAGGGCCTTCATATAATTTCATACTTTTCATCATCTTGGCAATAAACAATTATAAATTATTTGTTACCTCTGTTAAGCTTCAGTTTTAAGGATATTGTCATCCTTGTTTTTGAAGCAATATGGTAACATACATACATGAATCAATGTATTATTACATGGATGTTGGATACACACTCCTCTCACCCTACTGGATGAACGAACTGACCAATAAATTAGGTCAATATCAGGAAACTTAATCAACAAATTTTACCTTGTCAATATATCCACGTATTCTATATCAATTGGTTATTAGTTAAGGAGGGGAACTAACAAAGGATATTTTATTAGTCTTAAAAAAAAATAGCCCTCTTACTACCTTCCAAAGGCAGAATTTAATTCAAATGAGTGGATTTTATTATTATTCCTTGTACTTTCCCTGTGTCCCTGCATATCTGATAACATTTTTATGTTAATTGGACCATTACATGAAAACAAATCTGTGGTTTCAATCAGGCAGGGACGAGACATTGGACTCTTTATTACACTAGTACCCAAAGTTTTAAAAATCACTTTTTTGGTTTGTTGCACTAAAAGTTTTGGGTACTTTTAAATTATGATTGATAGGTTTTTTTTAAGTTGAGTATTTAAATATTTCAACCAATAATTGTAATCGTCATAAGGGTTTATCATCATTGGGGATGTACATCACTTTATCGTCCATTGTCTTATCCCTTAAGAATCCCTGGGTTTTACTTTTAATTGATCTAGTTATTAATAACTATGTAGCAAGGATAAAAACAACCATCACAATGTAATGTAATAGTGTTATTTATTATTTAAAGTCCCCAAAGTTTTATAATAACGTTTTCTTGTTCGTTGGCTTAACATTTTAAAACTTTTATTGAATAATTCTTTGTTTCATGAAATTAAGTTTTCAATTGTTTCAAAAAAGGGCTAATCTGTGTTTCAATTTTTCAATTTTTTATTCCCTTAGATTCCTGGATTTTAGTAGGATAATTCTGCCATGTATACGTTTTAGCTGTGTTACGTTGTATTATACTGGAGGATTCGCCCATAAAAGACTCTAGGGGCACTTGAGGAGGGGGGAGTTGAATCTTATAACCTATTTTTTAGATTTAGATTTTTTTAAAAATAAGTAAAAAATAGATTATAGGGGCGCAGCCGCTAGTAGCTTTATAACTTAGTAATTAGTGTTAAACATTTGTATACATGTAAACTATTGTTACGCTATATTGGTTTTTAAATATTTTAGTTAGTTTTACAGCTATTATAAATAATTACGACTGTTCTCGATCAGGCAGGGATGGGTCATTCGGCTGTTTATTACACTAGTCCTCAAAGTTTTATAATAACATTTTCTTTGGCTTAATAACTTTGGGGACTTTTGTTGACTTTTGATTGGTTAGGTCATTAAGTTGAGTGTCCAAATGTTTCAACCACTAATTGCAATCCTACAGAAGAGGTAATTTTGTGTTTCATAATTGCGGATGAACATCAATTTATCGCCCATTGTCTTATCCCTTCAGATACCTGGTTCTAAATATATATTGTGCAATAAATTGATTTTATAGCGACATATTCTAATACAGTGGCGTGCACATAATATTGATAAAAAAGCGCATCCGAAAATTATGACTCCCACCTTACGATTTTTGACACCACCAAAATCGAGGGGGGGTGTAGATTGTAGAAGGTTGCGAGTTTTAGGTATACAGCTGATAACAAGAGGGGTGTTATTTTTTCCAGGGGGTCCATACAAATACTTTTGTGCCCAACCCCGTAAATAATCAATCTACTTAAAAAAACAAAAAAGCCTCCCTTTTTATCCTTATACTAAAGTAACCTAATGATGTCTGTCCGTCTGTCTGTCCGTCCGTCCCTTAAGATCTCGGTAACCACTGAATCGATTGGATTCTACTCTTCAGGGAATATACCTACTGGTCCTGTGGTGGTTTTAGGCTATTTTCCTGGAGGGTTTTGATGATGCAGATTTTATCAACTATTTGGTGCTGCACCACATTTTTAATTACCTCTTGGGGCAAAACCTCTAGAGGCAAGGGGCGAAGCCGCTAGTGTAAAATAAACCGCGGGGCGAGCAAACTTGAAAGGGGATGTGACTTTTTTAGATTGACCCGACACGCGTCCCCCTGGGCTGCTTAAGGAAGGTGTAATATGGAGGTAGACTGTTGTCAAGAGGGGTGTTGGGTGCAGAGGGTGTATTCTGAGGGCACGCCTCTGCTCTAAATATACTTTTCTTGATAATTTATAGTATGACCATTTTCAAGATTATTTGGCTTTTTATGCACAAAACTGACCAATTAATGAGGTCCATATTCGCAACCTAATTAACGACAAATTTTCTGCTATCAATTCAATATTTCCAAGTATCCTATATCCATTCTTTTATTTTATTTTTTGTACTTTGAAATTAATACCTTCTAACTAACCTTTTAGTTTAGCCAGGGATAAGGGAACAATGAGACTTAATCCATCCCAAATATTTAAAGTAATAGGATGTCTATATGTCTATACCATAAGATCTCGCAAACAACTGGTGAAGCTTTTTATAGGTCCATGGAAGGTTTTTAACTATTTGAGGTGAGTGTATCTCTACTTTCAGAAGATAATCGCCTCTGGCCAAAATCCTGCAAGCATCTTGGCGCACTTGCATGGTTATACTTTATAAAAAAGATTGTTTTATTAGACAATAATGAGATAAAGGGGGGATAATAGCCTGTTTAATACACTAGTCCCCAAAGATTTAAAATAACCTTTTATTATTCTTATTCAGTGAATTTTGATTTGTTGTTTCGTTAATTTGAGTGCTCAAGCGTTCCAACCACTAATTTTAATTTACAGAAGGTGTAATTATTTGTATCATTATTGGGGATGTACATAAATTTATTGGTCAGTGTCTTATACCTTTAGATCCATGGTCTAAATGTTTATCGCTGCATCCCTGGGTTTTGAAAAGAATGTGAAGCTTATGAAAACATTGTCAAGTATTTAATTGTCAGTTTTTTCATAAACAATTGTCTAGTTTTGTCACTGTACGTTTACAGGGTGTGAGGGAACAATGGGTTTTTTACTACACTAGTCCCCAAAATCTGTAATAACTTTTTTCTTGTGAACTTTGGAGACTTTTATTGAATTTTGATTGGTTGGTTCATTAAGTTTAATGTCTCTGAGTTTTATCACTGTAACTTAAATATTAGGGTTACACAAAAAAAAATATCCTGAACAAAACAACCGGATTTTCGGCCCCTAATGGCTTCGGGGTTTTTGTATTTTCGTGGGATTTTGATCTAGTCGATCTTTAAAAGTTCTTTAGCTTTGTCGCATAATGGACAAAAATCTAACATTTGTTTTCGTGCTATACCAGGTTGGATTAGGTCACATACATTAGGTACATTGGATCCTTATGCTTATGCCTTTAAATCAACATCTCAATTGATTATATAGATGATCCTATTTACAGCTTTCCTAACTCCTAAATACATTTCTTTTGTACATTTAAAACTGCGATTAAAAAACAAAATTTTAGACAATAGTAATTATAAAATGCATTGTAGATTTATAACATTTTTGCGCACTTAATGGTTGGTTTTTTAGTAATTTCATAATAAAATAAAGAATGTTTTGCCCTAAAGAAAACAGTTTTGCCCTTCATAGATTGACAAAATGTATGCTTTTTGTATTTATGTGTAGAAATATGTTCAATTTGTAAAAATACATTGTTAAAACTATATTTTCTTATAATTTATTTATGTTTAAAATATTTTTATTCTATATATATTGATTCATTAATAAGACTATAAGGACTTGGATTAATATTTAAAATCATATTATCTTTAAAAACTACACAGTGTTATTTGAATTCTGAAGTCCAAATTCGAAAGAATCTTCATCTGTACAAATAGAAAAGTTAGGATCAGCTTCATCATCTTTTATTTCCTTAACTTTCTCAACAGTCTTGCCGTTCTTAAGATCTGTGTTGGGCAGCAGGAATTTGCTTGGAGTTGAAACACTTCTTGTGGGTGTGGATACACTCTGGCAGGATGTTGATACACTTTGACCAGGGGTTGCATTCGTAGACCACATTCCTATACAAAATATTTGTTTTTATAATATAGATTATAATTTATAATGTTTATCAGACTATAATATCTGTCTATATTTCAGTCTATCCGTCTGTCTATCTTTCTGTCTATCCTTCTGGCAATCTTTGTGTATCTGTCTTTTCATATGTCTGTCCAACAGACTGTCCAATTGTCCATCCAACTGGCTATTCATCTATCTATCCGTCTGTCTATCTTTCTGTCTATCCTTCTGGCAATCTTTGTCTATCTCTCTATTCATCTGTCTATCCAAGTGTCTGTCCAATTGTCTGTCCAATTGGCTATCCATCTGTCTTTAATATTGTACCTGACTGTCTATCAAATGGAGTAAGAGGAACAGCAAAGAGCCCCAGTGAATTATTGGCAGGATCATACTATCTGTCCATCTGTCTGTTTATCTATCTATCTGTATCTATGTGTTTATCTATACCTGACTGTAAATCAAATGGAGTGAGAGGAAAAACAAAGAGCCCAGGTGAATCATTAGGTGGATCATATTTGTCTATCCATCGGTCTATCCAACTGTAACTCCATCTGTCTATCTTTGTATATATATCTGTCTATCTATCTTTACCCGACTGTGCATCAAAAGGAGTGAGAGGAACAGCAAAGAGCCCAGGTGAATTATTGGCAGGATCATACTTGTGCAGGGAGCGCAGGCTGGCTATTCTATCACGGCCAGGTAGAGTCAACATGGATTTTACTTGCTTTAGGGTCTGAAAATAAAGGAAACTCTTTATAGTGCCTATAAAGAGGGATAAATCACGAAAGACATCATATTAGAATAATGGACTATTTTAAAAAGACGTCATTGGTTATTATCAGATGGCAAGTGTATATTAACAGCAGGGCTAGCATCAGCTGTTATTATAACCTTAATATAAGATGGTAGGCATCATTAACAGCCGGGCTGGCATTAGCTGTTATTAAAACCTTATCAGATGGTAGGTGTACATCAACAGCAGGGCTAGCATCAGCTGTTATTAACACCTTATTATCAGATGGTAGGTTTACATTAACAGCTGGACTAGCATCAGCTGTTATTAATACCTTATTATTAGATGGTATGTGTACATTAACAGCTGTACTAGCATCAGCTGTTATAAATACCTTATTATCAGATGGTAGGTTTACATTAACAACAGGGCTAGCATCAAATGTTTTAATATAATACCTTATTATCAGATGGTAGGTGTACATCAACAGCAGGGCTAGCATCAGCTGTTATTAATACCTTATTATCAGATGGTAGGTGTACATTAACAGCTGTACTAGCATCAGCTGTTATAAATACCTTATTATCAGATGGTAGGCGACATTAACAGCCGGGCTGACATTAGCTATTATTAAAACCTTATCAGATGGTAGGTTTACATTAACAGCTGGACTACCATCAGCTGTTGTTAATACCTTATTATCAGATGGTAGGTTTACATTAACAGCTGGACTAGCATCAGCTGTTATTATCAGCTGTTATTAATACCTTATTATCAGATGTTAGGTGTACATTAACAGCAGTACTAGCATCAGCTGTTATAAATACCTTAAGCATCAGCAGGGCTAGCATCAAATGTTTATAATACCTTATTATCAGATGGCAGGTTAACATTAACAGCAGGGCTAGCATCAAATGTTTATAATACCTTATTATCAGATGGTAGGTTTACGTTAACAGCAGGGCTAGCTTCAAATGTTTATAATACCTTATTATCAGATGGCAGGTTTACGTTAACAGCAGGGCTAGCATCAAATGTTTATAATACCTTATTATCAGATGGCAGGTTTACATTAACAGCTGGACTAGCATCAGCTGTTATTATCAGCTGTTATTAATACCTTATTATCAGATGTTAGGTGTACATTAACAGCAGTACTAGCATAAGCTGTTTTAAATACCTTAATATCAGATGGTAGGTTTACGTTACCAGCAGGGCTAGCATCAAATGTTTATAATACCTTATTATCAGATAGCAGGTTAACATTAACAGCAGGGCTAGCATCAAATGTTTATAATACCTTATTATCAGATGGTAGGTTTACGTTAACAACAGGGCTAGCATCAAATGTTTATAATACCTTATTATCAGATGGCAGGTTTACGTTAACAGCAGGACTAGCATCAGCTGTTATTTCTAACCTAACTGTTCTCTGCCCAACCTCTACGTCTTCCTACAAGTAGTAAAGAGTTAATTTAAGAGATGCTACGCTTACAGTACTCTTACATAAAAATAACATGTCGTGTGTCTGTCTGTCTGTACCAAAGAATCTCGCTAACAGCTGAATAAATGTAACATGTCGTGTGTCTGTCTTTCTGTATTAAAGAATCTCGATAACAGCTGAACCGATATGGTTCTCTTATACAGTGGAGCATCTCATAGGTCCGGGGAAGGTTTAAAACAATTTTGTGGGAGAGTACCTACATCTTCAAGAGAAATCGCCCCTATAAAAATTTCTCGCTTCCTTTTAGTTCTCCTATAAGCCTCTAGGGGCGAATTCTCTAGTTATTGTAAAAGAGTTGTTTGTTTATTACTTTAGGTCACGTAAAGACAAGGTTATATAATTAGGTAACCACGCAGATATACACCCCACAGGGGTTAGTTATAGGAACCCCGTCGCCCCATTAGTGCCATAGGCATAATAGGCACTATGTGTAAAATTGTTTAAGATATTGTAGGAAAAATATAAAAAATATATATAAAAAAACTTAATAAAATTAATGTAGTTACCTCAACCAGTTGAGTAAAATGAAATCGGCCAATAAATAGCATTCCAATCAGACAACCCTGTTGTTCAAATTAATACTCATTACAATATATTAATAATAGTTATGTATCGCATCGTATTATAGAAAGTTTCCATGGATATTTGAATAAAAAATTATAATATAAACCCAGTTTTGATAGCCCCTAGGGGACGAAGGAACTGGCTAAAAACCAGGTACCAATTTTATGATTTTATTATTTCATTATTCGTGGAAAATTGTGGAAATTCGATGCTATACATGATATTTCAATATGGCTGAGAACCCGTTGTTTAACTGTGGTTAATCATATTTATTTCCAGTTTGTTCTCGGATCAAGTCCATTAAGTGCCACCTTAAGAATAAAAAAATGTACAATCATAGTATTAAAACCATTTTTTTTTGTTATAACGTGACTTCGGCATCTCAGGACTAAAAAAAAATATTTTAATCTTTAAATTGTTCATTTAATATCAATGAAAAGCTGTCTATAATACTATGAGATAAATAACTATTATATTATGTGTGAGTATTACATTCCTGAATAATAATGCTAGCACCAAGAATTGTCAGGTAAACTGGTAATCCCTAAAAAAAACAGAGATTCTTTAAAAAATCAAGGTCAATACTCGCAGGTGAGGCAATATTATTTTTGTGAAAAATCTTCCAAAATCGCATGAAAATCTACAAGAATTAAATATTCTTTTAAGAATCCAAAAATTGAATACAGATTGCACATCTAAATAGTTGAATTGTTATCAGTGAAGCTTCTCTATAAATAGGGCCTCTTATAATTTAACACGTTACAATTGTCCTGGCAATTTAAAACTTGGTTTGATGATTCCTGTAACAATCAAGTACATCACGCTTGGTTTTTTATTAAATGAATAAGTTAGGGTACAATGTTTGGCACTTTCGATATAAGTAAATGATAATAAAAAACCCATAGAATGCGATAATAACTTCAGAAAAATCGAAGAAAATAGTTTTAATACTTAATTAACGTTTTTAAGTTTTTCTTCAAAAAGTTTAGATAAGATGCCTTTAAAAGTCGTCTATGATTTTGTCAGGGATAAAAATGTAACTTTAAAATAAGAATTACAACATATTTTTTCAATTAGTACAAAGTAAAATTTTGAACATTTTATTGATCAGTATATTTTTTAAAATGTGAAGTAGAAACCTGAATATTTTATAATGAAAATTGTGTTATGATTTGATTGTCTGCTAGATTACAAGAAAAAAGATACTGACAGTACTTGTTGGTTCTTTAAAAATAATTAGGTAGATTACTTTCAGAACCCCTCTTTTTGCAACGTTATTTCAATAGAACAGAGCCGTAGTCTTAGTGTACTCAATATCTATACAGCCAACCATTGTTTTAGAATTGTTCAATTTTTTTAACTTCTGATAAAAACAGAATTAATGGTATTTTTGTAAATATTATACCTCCAAGAAATGGCTATACTTCCCAATCATATGTTGTGTGATTAAAATATTCGTTAAAAAAAGTGCTATTCTAGCTTATACTTTACATTTTAATGTGTATGATAATTCAAATAAAAGATAATGAAGATTTATATTATATTTAATTGTTATAATTATAAAGAAAAACCTGGAAACAGTAAAAAACTGACTTTATTTTATTGACGTAGGGAAAATTTTGTCAAATATTTGAATAAAAAAACAATATGAAACAAAATAAATTATTTTTAATATAGTCACAAAAAGGCTTAATGAGTTTAGGAAATATTTCATTCACTAATCATGTCATTTAAACTCTATTAAACAGAATACAGTGTAAAAAGATGTTCTCGTTTTAATTTTAAGTAATTTGAAATGCATTTTAATACCTTTTAATGATTTATTTTTTAAAACATCTTTTTATAAAATGTTATTGATTTTTGAAGTTATATGTTAAAATGTTTTTAAATTTTGTTAACATTTTGTTTTAAATGTAGAAAATTGGTAATTCAAAAAATGATTTTATTAAATTTTCATCACTTAAATTGCATGTTTGATGAAATTTTCAACTGATAATTCAAGAAAAATCGTTTAAGTTTTATTATATTTTACTTTGAAATGTTAAAAAAATATAATTATTGTCAAAAATGTGGAAGTTATACTTTCCTCAAAAAAAGACCTAAAACATGCAAATTAACACGTGTAATGAGATTTTTTTTCTTTCAGGTTTAATTTTAAGTAATTATTGATATTTTTTGTAAAAAGGATTTTATATAAAAAGTTTTAAAACTCGAGTTATGTAGTGGTTCTAAAAAAGGTTGCGAATTTATGCAATTTTCTTGCAAAAAAAATTTTCTAGGATTTTAAAAATAGCAAAGGGTGTTATTAGACGTACTTACAGATACAATTGCAAAGTCATTTTGGCCAAACACTAAAATAAAGTTTTGACATCTGAGGGTCCAACCGTGACATATTAGAAAGCGTAGCAACTCTATAACCCTTACAAGAAAGTCACCAAGTCCATTATAAAAATATTGATTTAGATCTTTTTAACAACAATATCAATATGATTAGTTTATCCTATTAAGCTGATTTTTTCAATTTAAGTTTTTTAACAAGCACCTTTGACGAAAAAGGAAATATCGAATATACCTCACATTTAATATTTAAATTTACACCTAGAACAAGTAGCTCAAAAATTATGAATGGGTATCGGGAAAAAAATTACTATAGAGCAGTGTGATACAATTAAAATTAAACTGGATAAAATAGGGAAATCACGAAACCTTTAAAGTCATGAAACCTTAAATCTAGGAATCGATCTAGTACCGCAATTATAAGACAAACTGGGTATACTCCTTTTCACGACATCCCTCCATATGGAGCGATGATTTTCTATAGCTCCTTCAAGGAGCTATAGCATAGCCTCTCATCATATGGAGCAATGTGAAAGCCCCTTTTAAGGAGCGTTCATATCGCCCCTTATGATAAGAGGCTATGCTATAGCTCCTTCATGGCCTCTTAATAGCTCCTTTAAAGGGGCGTTCATATCGCCTCTTATGATAAGAGGCTATGCTATAGCCCCATGATGGCTCCTTTATAGCCTCTCCATCGCCCCTCCGTAGTCCCTTACCTTAATTTATATAACAACCCACTTGATGGCCCCTACATCGCTCCTCCATCGCCCCTTCTCCAAATTTATATTACATTGTACTTTGATGGCCCCTACATCGCTCCTACATCGCCCCTTCATCGCTCCTACATCGCTCCTTCATCGCTCCTTCATCGCTCCTTCTCCATATTTATATTAAATTGTACTGTGATGGCCCCTACATCGCTCCTACATCGCTCCTTCATCGGTCCTACATCGCTCCTTCTCCAAATTTATATTACATTGCAACTTGATGGCCCCTACATCGCTGCTACATCGCTCCTTCATCGCTCCTACATCGCCCCTCCATCGCTCCTACATTGCTCCTTCTCCAAATTTATATTAAATTGTACTGTGATGGCCCCTACATCGCTCCTACATCGCTCCTTCATCGCTCCTACATCGCCCCTTCATCGCTCCTTCTCCAAATTTATATTACATTGCAACTTGATGGCCCCTACATCGCTGCTACATCGCTCCTTCATCGCTCCTACAATGCCCCTCCATCGCTCCTACATCGCTCCTTCTCCAAATTTATATTAAATTGTACTGTGATGGCCCCTACATCGCTCCTACATTGCTCCTTCATCGCTCCTACATCGCCCCTTCATCGCTCCTTCTCCAAATTTATATTACATTGTACTTTGATGGCCCCTACATCGCCCCTCCATCACTCCTACATCGCCCCTCCATCGCTCCTACATCGCCCCTCCATCGCTTCTTCTCCAAATTTATATTACATTGTACTTTGATGGCCCCTACATCGCCCCTCCATCGCTCCTACATCGCCCCTCCATCGCTCCTACATCGCTCCTTCTCCAAATTTATATTAAATTGTACTGTGATGGCCCCTACATCGCTCCTACATCGTCCCTTCATTGCTCCTTCTCCAAATTTATGTTACATTGCAACTTGATGGCCCCTGCATCACTGCTACATCGCTCCTTCATCGCTCCTACATCGCCCCTTCATCGCTCTTTCTCCAAATTTATATTAAATTGTACTGTGATGGCCCCTACATCGCTCTTACATCGCTCCTTCATTGTCCTACATCGCCCCTACATCGCCCCTTCATCGCTCCTTCTCTAAATTTATATTACATTGCAACTTGATGGCCCCTACATCACTCCTACATCGCTCCTCCATCGCTCCTTCATCGCTCCTACATCGCCCCTTCATCGCTCCTTCTCCAAATTTATATTACATTGCAACTTGATGGCCCCTACATCGCTCCTCCATCGCCCCTTAATAGCCCCTTACCTTAATTTATATAACAAAGCTCCTATATGGCCTCTCTATCGCCCCTTAATAGCCACTTAATTTAATTATATAACATTGCCCCTACATAGCCTCTCCATCGCCCCTTAATAGCCCCTTACCTTAATTTATATAACATAGCCCCTACATAGCCTCTCAATAGCCCCTTAATAGCCTCTTACCTTAATTTATATAACATAGCCCCTATATAGCCTCTCCATCGCCCCTTAATAGCCCCTTACCCTAATCTATATAACATAGCCCCTACAAAGCCTCTCCATCGCCCCTTATAGCCCCTTACCTTAATTATATAACATAGCTCCTACATAGCCTCCCCATCGCCCCTTAATAGCCCCTTACCCGAATTTATATAACATAGCCCCTAAATAGCCTCTCCATCGCCCCTTAATAGCCCCTTACCTTAATTTATATAAAATAGCCCCTACATAGCCTCTCCATTGACCCTTAATAGTCCTTCACCTTAATTTATATTAAATAGCCCCTATATAGCCTCTCCATCGCCCCATAATAGCCTCTTACCTTAATTATGTAACATAGCCCCTACATAGCCTCTCCATCGCCCCTTAATATCCCCTTACCTTAATTATATAACATAGCTCCTACATAGCCTCCCCATCGCCCCTTAATAGCCCCTTACCCGAATTTATATAACATAGCCCCTAAATAGCCTCTCCATCGCCCCTTAATAGCCCCTTACCTTAATTTATACAAAATAGCCCCTACATAGCCTCTCCATTGACCCTTAATAGTCCTTTACCTTAATTTATATAAAATAGCCCCTATATAGCCTCTCCATCGCGCCTTAATAGCCAATTTATATAACATAGCCGCTACATAGCCTCTACATCGCCCCTTAATAGCTCCTTACCTTAATTTATATAACATAGCCTCTCCATCGCCCCTTAATAGCCCTCCATCGCCACTTAAAAGCCCCTTACCTTAACTTATATAACATAGCCTCTACATAGCCTCTCCATCGCCCCTTAATAGCCCCTTATATCCTCCTTCAAAACAGTTATACACCTTCCCAGGATCTATTGGAAGCTACCCTATAAAGGAGAACCATATCGGTTCTGCAGTTAGCGATCTTCTTTGATACATACAGACAATGATCCTGTTACTTTTTATAAGGATTAAAAATAAAATGTCCTAAAGCCATCTCATTACCCATAGGAAGCTTCACTGTAAAGGAGAACCATGTCGGTTTAGTGGTTAGCAAGGTACAGACAGACATACATACAGACAAAGATCCTGTTAATTTATTTTAAGAAATACAGATAAAATTGTTAAAATAGTTATTAACCTCCCCAGGACCTATGAGAAGCTACCCTATTAAGGAGAACGATCTCAGGACCTATAGGAATCTTCACTGTAAAGGAGAACCATATTGGTTCAGCGGTTAGCAAGATCCTTCGGTACAGACAGACATTCATACATACAGACAAAGATTCTGTTAATTTATTTTAAGAAATACAGATAAAATTGTTATAAACCTTTCCAGGCCTAAAACCATCTCAGGACTTAATTTCTGCCGTTGACAACTCGAGTTAAGTTACTATATTATTTTTACAATGTTTAACTTATCTGTTATTATTGGCTGACGAAAAGTTTGGGCAAAAAAAAAGATTTATTCTTCAATGAAATATCTCTCCAGTATAATTTTGGCAAGTGCTAATTTATTAAGAATAAAGTTTGCCACAAATTTACCAAAAAATCTCATTGTCATTTCGCCAGGGAGGATTGGGATAGTTCCCAAAGTGTTATAAGTTGGCTTATCCAAGAGTGCTGTCTAGTCTCCAAAGTTTTATAATACCGTTTTCTTATTCGTTAGATTAACAACCTTGGGGACTTTTTATTGTTTTGTAATTGTTTAGTTGAGTGTCTAAATGTTTCAACCACTAATTCTAAACTAAAGAAGGGGTAATTTTGTGAATCATTAATGGGAATAATTAATATATAAACATACATATATATACAGTGTTTTTTTTTATGAGAACATTTTAGAAAGCAATTTTACCCTACTTATAGTTATCAGAATTTAATGATTAATGGCTTATTCTCTTCGTTTTTTATAACCATTAACAGAAAAGCAAAAAAATATTTCAGTTTTTATTTAAAAAGTACAGTAAATTCAAAATTTCAAAACATGGGTGTCAACATCTAAAATAGTTATTTCTCGCATCGTATTATAAACGGCTTTCCGCGGATAAAGAAAGTACAATTATGAGATTAAAACTAGTTTTTTTAGCCCCGAGGTGCCGTATGGATGAGAACCGGTTCCTATCCACCGGATTCAAATGAATACGAGAAATGGTTTTAGCGCATTTTTCTTATGCTCAAATCTTCTACCCTTTCCAAGTACATTGGGGGGCCAGTATTCCCTCCCTGGTTGAGATATGGCCTTCAAATTTCAAAATGTTCTAGTACATGTCACAAATAGTATCTATATAAATTTTTAGCTCTATATCTCAACTTTGAAGCGTTTTGCAGCCATTCTTGCAAAGGTAGATTATAAGAAAAATGCACTAAAACCATTTTTAGATGTTGACACCTAAGTTTTAAATTTTTTAATTTACTGTACTTTTTGAATAAAAACTGAAATATTTTTTGCTTTTCTATTAAAGGTTATAAAAGAAGAAGAGAATAAGCCATTAATCATTAAATTCTGATAACTATAAGTAAGGTAAAATTGCTTTCAAAAAAGTTCTCATAAAAAAACACACAAATATATGTATATATATCATTTTATCGACAATCGTCTTATCCCTGTAGATCTCTGATTATCAGAGCATTTTTGAAACATTTGCTGCTTATTTTTTGGCTGCCTTTGGCAAAATAATTTTTTTTCATAAAAAATGTATACAAAATTATCGTATTAATTTGGTAAATATATCATTGCACTTGAATTATTTTTAAGTCACTAACGGCTAATCCCATAGATGACCCTAGGAGTACTTTAATGAATAGATGTGGTGGAGAGGGGGGGGGGAAGGTTAAGAATTTAAGGGAAGTGATACCTTCCGGGGGCTGAAAGTGTTGGTCCCCTCCCCAAAATGAAAACTTTTCCTGCGAGTAAAATAAGCTTCAATGTAAAGGAGAAGCATATCGGTTCAGTTGATACTGATAAACATCCTGTTACTTTAATGTAAATATTAGTTTAAGGATAGTCTGTATAATCTCAGGGAGAAAGGAAACATTAGGCAATTTTTACAATAGTCTCCAAAGTTTTAAAATGAAGTTTTCTTATTCGTTGGCTCAAAACTTTGGGGACTTTTGTCATATTTTGGTTGTAGTGTTGCAATTTTGTGTATCGTTATTAGGGATGGATAAAAATTTATCGGCCATTGTCTTATTCCTTTAGATCCTTGGTATAATCAACTGAATAACAGTTCCAACAACAAAAATTAAGATATTGCTTCGCTTTTTATGGACAAATATCCTGTTATTTTATTATAAGGAAAAAAATAAACTATCTTAAAATCATCTCAGGACTCAGCGGTTGGCAAGATCCTACGGTATAGACAGACAGACATACATCATATCGGTTTAGCAGCAAACGAGATCCTTTGCTACAGACAAAAAAAAACTTTGTATATTGACTAGCGGCTACGCCCCCAGCATCTATTGGCTTTGTATTCAAAGGGGAATGAATAAAAGCCTAAAACCTTCCCAGGACTTAAAATAGAATAGCCTAAAACCATCCCTGGACTTAAAATAAAATAGCCTAAAGCCATTACAAGACAAATATTAAGCTTACCTGAAATAGAAAGTCCAATCTGTTTAGTAGTTTTATTGAGATCTTAAGTTTCAGAACAGAAAGCCTTACTAACGTGGACAAACGCAGGATATTTCGGACAAATGTCGGAGTGGACATTATATAAGTAAAACGCAGAAGTGTCTATAATATCTTAAAAATTAGGTTTCAACAACATTTGTTTAGTTATTTCTACACAGGTTAGGTTAGGTTAAGATATAAATATACAAATAAGCCCCCTGCAGGGGTTAGGCATATAAAAAAAACATATTTGACAGTTGTAAACAATGTGAGAAAAAAATATGTTTTAGTTTAATGAAATGTTCTATCTGTTTCAAACCTTTGCCTTTCGATAGAACTTACCTACTTTGGAAAACTGTCAGACTGATTTTAAAATTTCAGTCTGTGAGAAAAGATATTCAAGATTTTTTTTTTGTTTTGAAAGATTTTTATCTTATAAATAAAATAAAAGACACTCCTGCGTTTTACATAAGCAATGTCCACTTCGACGATTGTCCCATTCCTAGGTTTGTCCACTCCAACGTTTGTTTATGTTTTACTACTTTATATAATAGGATAATATGTATTCTTCTTTTATATTTCTCTTTTCTTATTCACTTGCAGCTGCGCTCTTTTTAATGTAAGGAGGCAGAAAAATAGCCTAAACCAATTAGGGGCTTAAATCTGAAAATGAAAAAGCAAAAAACCATCCCATGACCTATGTGAAGCTTACCTTAAATGGAGAATTTAGTCAGTTTATGAAATTTTTAAGCTTCAGACCAAAAAAAATCCTTTTTTGGTTAAAAGAAAAACTTTTCTACAATTAGGGTTAGTCCTTTCGTCATTGCTCTTCTCATTAAGTTAAGCATGTGGTTTTCTCTGCTATTGTTAAAGATAGACTGTTGAGATTTTTAGTGAATATTCCCATGACATATGTATATCCAGTCTATAAATTATTTTGTCTGTCTCTCAATTATGCTTCAAAAGACTTAGGTTTCGTGATAATCTTTGAGTAATAGCATATTCTCTTAAAGTCTGCTCTATAACTTACTTTGTCTGTTTGTCCATTATATGATCCTTATTCAATATTCTATTTAACTAAAAAATTTCATTCTCTTAGTTTATTTTTTTTCTTTATTTCATTATGTTATTATATTATTTGTATTTATTTTATTAATTCATTATATTTTCATTATAATTTTCCTTTTTAAATGCGAAACTTTTCTATAGTAAGGATTGGTTTGTCCATACGTCCAAACGGTTAGACGACATTTTCTTTAATTTAGACATGTTATAAATATCCTATCGATTTCAAACTTTGCAGAATGATTTCTATAACAGTTGGGTACAATACTATATTCATTACTAGAAAGTATGTACGTCCATTTTTTTGTATAATATCATTGTCCCATTCATCTGGGTTTTGGAGTAATGTTTCTTAGGACAACAAGGTTTAGTATTATAATCAAATACTAAAAATAAAATTATGCCCTTTTACTATATTCTATACTTGCAGATTCGCCTCTAGCCTCTAGGGGCTTTGCCCCAAGAGGTGATAAAAATTTTTTTTGGCGAAATTCGTAATAGGACCAAGAAAATCTTCAGCAAAAAAAAAAAATTGGGGGGGGATTTTTTTGTTTTTTGGGGGGTTGGGGGTATCCCACCCCCCAAGAAAATAGCCTAAAACCACCACAGGACCAGTAGGTATATTCCCTGAATAGTAGAATATAATCGGTTCAGTGGTTACCGAGATCTTAAGGGACTGACAGACGGACAGACAGACGGACAGACAGACAGACGGATGGACAGACATCATTCTATTTTGTATTATAGATTTACGCTAATTTTAACAAAATTTATGTTTGACCTACTGATTTTAGAGCTTTGCTTTTGTGAATGTTGTTATCCTTGTTATCTTGCTTTTTTTTCCTTTTTCATAACCTATTATATAAAGTAGAAAAGCTGTAGAAAAGCTAACCGCTGAACCTATATGGTTCTCCTTTACAGTGAAGCTTCTTTTAAGTTCATAGAGGGTTTATAATTATTTCGAGGGAGGGTATCTCCACCCTCCCAGAAAATTCACCCCAAGAAAAATATTACCCCATCCCCTCAAAAAATCTTTTTAACTTTTTAAAAGCAAAGCTTTTCTATATTAAGGATCAGTCCGTACGTCCGTAACGGTTAGCTATTTTCGTTAATTTTGGCATGTGATTCCTGTAGTAGAAAGGTACGATTTAGAAAGTCTATAATCATTATCAGAATATCCGTACGTCCATTTTAAGCATACTAATTATTAACTTACAACAAATTTTTATGTATCAAAATTATCCGATTAATCTGATTTCTGGGATACTGATTCCTAGGACAACAAAATAGAATGTTATAAGCGAATCATATCTATAATCAAGTCCAAAAAATGTGAGTACGTCCTTAAGCATTTTCCTGCATGTAAGCAATTTCTCAATAAATTTACTTACAATTTTGTTTCGAATTTTAAATTTATGTTCTGACTATTCAGTTCTGACACTCTACATTATTAATGTTCATTAAACTTTTTTCTACCGTTTCAGAGCTTTGCTTTTATAAATGTTGTCATCCTTGTCATCCTTTTAAAACTTAAATTTAAAACTGTAGAGGGTCACATTCCTTCCTTACCTTAATGCCCTACCTTCTATAATGAAGGGGCAATACAATTACAGAGGCTGTACAGGAGCCATAAAGGGCCTATGTTATATAAATTAAGGTAAGAGGCTATTAAGGGGTGATGGAGAGGCTATGTAGGGGCTATGTTATATAATTAAGGTAAGGGGCTATTAAGGGGCGATGGAGATGCTTTGTAGGGCCTATGTTATATAAATTAAGGTAAGAGGCTATTAAGGGGCGATGGAGAGGCTATGTAGGAGCTATGTTATATAAATTAGGGTAAGGGGCTATTTAGGGGCGATGGAGAGGCTATGTAGGGGCTATGTTATATATATTAAGGTAAGGATTATATAAATTAAGGTAAGAGGCTATTAAGGGGCGATGGAGAGGCTATGCTATATAAATTAAGGTAAGGGGCTATTAAGGGGCGATGGAGAGGCTATGTAGGGTAGGGTGGGTCGATTTTGGACATTTTTTTTCTAAGGCCAAAGCGGGGATCTGCACTCAATTTATATAGATATAATACACCTCTGGATGATTTAAAATTTATCCTAAGTCTTAAAACCGCTGACGACTAGACATTCAATTGTATAGCTATTTGTAAATGGGAGTCAAAAATTTATTGAATCAGAACTATGGCTTCATGGTGCTCCCTGGAAATGCCTTGAGGAGCTGAGTCAGGAACTTTTGTCCGTTTCAAAAAATCTCGTTCCTAGCCTGAGAAAATCTAAAAAACCTCTACAAATTGGACAATTCTCAATAAACCTTAAAATTTTTTGGATTTCTAAGGCTAGGAACGAGATATTTTGAAACGGACAAAAGTTCCTGATTCAGCTCCTCAAGGCCTTTCCAGGGAGCACCATGAAGCCATAGTTCTGATTCAAAAACATTTTTGAATGTCGTCTTTGCATACTAATAAGTAATGAATTATATTTTTAAGTGGTCGTGTTCTAAAACTCAATTTTTTAAAATTCTTTTTCGGTCAGAAATGTTTTTAAGGTTAATTTTATCTGTTGCATATCCCCGCTTTGTCTAATTCCGATATGAACCCACCCTAATGTAGGGCTATGTTATATAAATTAAGGTAAGGGGCTATTAAGGGGCGATGGAGAGGCTATGTAGAGGCTATGTTATATAAATTAAGGTAAGGGGCTATTAAGGGGCGATGGAGAGGCTATGTAGGGGCTATGTTATATAAATTAAGGTAAGGAGCTATTAAGGGGCGATGGAGAGGCTATGTAGGGGCTATGTTATATAAATTAAGGTAATGGGCTTTTAAGGGGCGATAAAGAGGCTATGTATGGGCTATGTTATATAAATTAAGGTAAGGGACTATTAAGGGGCGATGGAGAGGCTATGTAGGAGCTTTGTTATATAAATAAAGGTAAGGGGCTATTAGGGGCGATGGAGAGGCTATGTAGGGGCTTTGTTATATAAATTAAGGTAAGGGGCTATTAAGGGGCGATGGAGAGGCTATGTAGGGGCTATGTTATATAAATTAAGGTAAGGAGCTATTAAGGGGCGATGGAGAGGCTATGTAGGGGCTTTTTTATATAAATTAAGGTAAGGGGCTATTAAGGGGCGATGGGGCGATGGAGGAGCGATGGAGGAGAGATGTAGGGGCCATCAAAGTACAATGTAATATAAATTTGTGGAAGGAGCGATGAAGGGGCGATGTAGGAGCGATGGAGGAGCGATGTAGCAGCGATGTAGGGGCCATCAAGTTGCAATGTTATATAAATTTGGAGAAGGAGCGATGAAGGGGCGATGGAGGAGCGATGTAGGAGCGATGTAGGAGCGATGTAGAAGCGATGAAGGGACCATCAAGTTGCAATGTAATATAAATTTGGAGAAGGAGCGATGAAGGGGCGATGGAGGAGTGATGTAGGAGCGATGTAGGAGCGATGTAGGAGCGATGTAGGGGCCATCAAGTTGCAATGTAATATAAATTTGGAGAAGGAGCGATGAAGGGGCGATGTAGGAGCGATGAAGGAGCGATGTAGGAGCGATGTAGGGGCCATCACAGTACAATTTAATATAAATTTGAAGAAGGAGCGATGAAGGAGCGATGTAGGAGCAATGAAGGAGCGATGTAGCAGCGATGTAGGGGCCATCAAGTTGCAATGTAATATAAATTTGGAGAAGGAGCTATGATGGGGCGATGTAGGAGCGATGTAGGAGCGATGAAGGAGCGATGTAGGAGCGATGTAGGGGCCATCAAAGTACAATGTAATATAAATTTGAAGAAGGAGCGATGAAGGGGCGATGTAGGAGCGATGGAGGGGCGATGTAGGAGCGATGGAGGGGCGATGTAGGGGCCATCAAAGTACAATGTAATATAAATTTGAAGAAGGAGCGATGAAGGGGCGATGTAGGAGCGATGGAGGGGCGATATAGGGGCCATCAAAGTACAATGTAATATAAATTCGGAGAAGGAGCAATGGAGGAGCGATGAAGGGGCGATGTAGGGGCGATGTAGGAGCGATGTAGGGGCCATCAAGGGACTAAGATATATATAATAGTGAAGGGGCCATAAAGAGGCGATATTTAATAATAGCCCCTTGGGATAAGAGGACATATCATCTCCTCTTTAGAAGGGGCGATAAAGGAGCGATAAAGGATCATTTAATCGCCTCTTAGGGCAAGGGGCTATTAAATTGCTCCTTTCAAGGAGTCATAACATTGCCTCTTGTTATATGGGGCTATTAAATCGCCCCTTTCAAGGAGCCATTACATCGCCCCATGTCATAAGAGGCGATCAATTAAAATCATCGCTCCATATGGAGGGATGTCGTGAAAAGGAGTATACCCGACAAACTTAATGGAAATGTGTAGAATATGAGCATATTCAATCCCTGATAATTTCAGCCGGCAATCCTGGAATAGGATTAGAGAAAATCACGAAAATCAAAAAATCTAGGAATCGATCGAGCACCCATATTAATAGACAAATCTTAATAAGACTTGGTGAAAATATGTAGAATGTATAATTAATATATCCCTGAAAAGTTCAGCCCTCTATCTTGAAAAGGAATTGAGAAAATCGTGAAAACTTAAAAATCTAGGAATCGATCTAGCACCCCAAATAACAGACAGATGGACAAAACAATGTATAGATTAGATGGGCATATGTCATAGGAATCTTCCCTAACATTTTCGGCTGTCTATCATGAGTAAGAGCCGAGAAAATCACGTTTCTCCCAAATCATTGATTACGGACAGACGGATGGACGGACGGACATTCGGAATTATAGAGTAGGTTCGCTGCTAGAAACCAATGTACCTGAACCAAAACTGTAGGTACAGAACCAGTAATCATAAACTCTATGCGTTCTCTTAATATACCAATGACCACTGAAACGAAAAAAATAGGATCATGAAATTTATGAATTTATGGGGTAGATAGCCTAAAACGATCTCGATAACAATAGGGTATTTTGTGTTTGAATTGTATAAATAGTTGTGACAGACGAAAAAAATAAAGAAATAGGAAAAACATTTCTAGAAAGTTACATGTAGGAAATCATTTTTTTGTACCGTAGCTGTTTTATAATTAACTTTGTCTTTACGTCCTTCTGTCAATCCGTAACACTGTTGGGGAATGTGATTTTTGTGAAGATTTCATGTTCCGATGAACATTTAGTAAATGATTTACTTGTTCCGTCGGTGTTTTTCATTCTAATTGTATTTTATAAAACAAATTTCTTCACATGCAAAGATTATTACACAGCATATAATAAGTGTATAAAAATAGTAGACAAAAGGAAAAAGATGAGATAACAAGGATTACAACATCTATAAACGTAAAGCTCAACAATCAGGACAATAGAACAATTGAATATCAATGTTAGTACTTGTTGATGGTCGGAATTATATAATCTATGTGTGCATTGTGCTCAATTGTCCCAGGAATCGCCATTTAAAGAAATACGTCTACCAATTAGGTGAGAGAAAAAATCTGAAAACTCAACAAATCAATATTGAGCGAGTTTTTGTCAACAATATACCAAATTGTTATGAGAATCCCCAGGCAATTTTTTTTAAAATAATCGATAGACCTTACTTTAACGATCATGGCTATCCGTTAGGGACGTACAGCTGGAAAACTCTAAAGATAGAAAAGCTACGCTTTTTCATAATGTCTATACAGAGTAGGTACTATTAGTATTATATAAATATCTACACATATAAGACATACAAATCTGTAAAAGCTTTTTTTTCTGTGTGTGTGTGTGTACTTCATATGTGACAAATATAAATAAACATTCTAAAGTGACTTCCTTCTTAACTTTTAAACTAAGTGTAAAATCAGACAGAGAGGGAGGGGGCGTTGGGCTGTTTAAACCACTAGTCCCCAAAGTTTTAAAACAATGTTTTCTAAATCTTTTGCTTCACAACTTTGGGGACTTTAATTAAATTTTGCTTGATTGGCTCTTTACATTGAGTGGTAAAACGTTTCAAACTTTAATTATAATCTAATCTAATTTTGTGAATCATCAATGTGATGTGCATCAATTTATTAGCCAGTGTCTTATCCCTTTAGATACCTGGTAATCAGGGATAGGACAATGGCTGATAAAATAATCCTCCTACATACACCCTCATACACGTCAAAGGTGGGGGTTAAAAAAGAAACTTTTATAACCATCATTTTACCACCATAAAAATTTTAAAAATACTTTAGATTGCTCCCCCTCAAGCTTTTGAAACCAACAATTTGAACCACCTCAAAATACGGAGGTTTTGACGTCTTTGTAGAATTCTGCCTTTGGTACCTTATACCTATAATGAAAATGAGAAAGGAATATATTTATATATTTTTCACTGTCCTCTTCCTCCCTGAAGGGTATTTAAAATGTAAAGGTTGTAACCAGGGATTTAAAGGGATAAGACAATGGACGATAAATTAATAGACACTGAATTATACTTTTTGTAGATTACAATAGGTGGTTGACACGTTTGAACACTCAACTTAATGACTTAAACAATAAATTTTTATTAAAGTCCCCAAAGTTGTTAATCCTACGAATAAGAAAAAGTTATAATAAAACTTTGGGGACTAGTGTAAAAAACAGCCCAATGTCCCCTCCCTATCTGGGTTGTAATACAAAGGTGTTAAATAAACAAAAGCAAGGATAATTATGTCTATTTAAGTAGCATAACAATAACATAATTTTTTGAGTTGAGTATGTACATTATTAAAAGCGAAGCTTTTCTATAATTAGGGTAGGTCCGTACGTCCATCCGTCCGTTACAGTTAGATCTCTTTGTTAATTTAAACAGGTAAGAATTGTCCTATCGATTTCAAACTTTAAGGTAAGACTTTACTTTACTTTTTTGACAAAAAATTTTTGTATGTTAAAATTATCCTATTCATCTGATTCTTTGAATACTGATTCCTATTACAACAAGCTACAATGTGATAAGCGAAGCATCTCTATAATCAAGTCCTAAGAACGTCAGTATGTCCTTAATCAGTATCATGTATTTAATCAGTTTTGCAACAAATTTACTTACAATTTTGTACATATAAAGTCATCCATTAATATTCAGTCTATTCTTTTCTGACACTCTTCAAGTGTTATTGTTCGTTTGACCTTCCATTTCAGAGCATCGCTTTTATGGATATTGTCATCCTTGTTTTTTTTTTAATTTGGGGCAATTTTGAGCAATCTCAATAAAACCGTTTTGTTAAGATAGTTCATTTGATTTTTAATAAGTAGTGTTTATATATTTTTTAATTCTGTTAATAAAAAAGAAAGTTAACTGATTTTCGAAAATTCAAGGTATAATCCTATAATTATATAGTAGTAGTACTATTAAAAATCTGATAGATTGTTAAATCCTCTAAGTAATGCTGGCAATCTGCGGTACTTTTACAAAACTTTTCATATTCTAATCAGATTGTCTTATCATTTTAAACTTATTCGGATTCTGGTTTTGTTAAAATTGGGGATCTTTCTGATAAGGATACGGGGGTCTAGGTCTATCCAGGACCTAAACTAGTTAATCTAGGGCACAAAAAATGTTGCTTTACCGTTTTAGATCTCTTAGGTAACCTTACCCATCCAATTGATTTAGTAAATAAGATCATATCTTTTAAGGTTAGTGGAAAAGGGGTGTTTAACCCCCTCAAATCTTCAAATACCCCCTTTTTAACCCCATCAATTTTTTTATATACATGAAATTAACCCCCGCAAACCCTTGAAACCCCTTATTTACCCCCTTAAGAAATAAAAGCTTGGACGTCCACGAAAAAGGTACTTACATATGAGAATAAATGTGACCATAACAGCAATAGAAAGAACCGTCACTTGAACTCTATTTGACAGCACCTTAAAAATGAAAATTTTGTTAAATTCTAGGGGGTAATTTGATTTCCCCCATAACGCATGGGGACCAGTACAACGAATAAATCTTTTCTATGCTTATTTTATGTTCAGCAAGGGTTAAAAGAGTTAAGAAAATGTTTTTAAATTAAAAATAAGAAGAAGCTTTCTTTCTAAATAGCGCACCTACTCTACAGCTAGGAAAAATCCTCCAGCAATACGTTCGTCTGTCTAACTAAAAAGATCTAAACAGCATAAAGCATTGATTACTAAAACATATACCAGTTTTTTTTGTTTTTTTTTTACATGTTTGCAAACATTTTTTACCATGTAACATATTCTTGTTAAATCGTTAATAACTGCATTAGCTTGATAATGCTGTGCCTTTTAGAGAAATCTTACATTTTTAAGGCCTATAAATAAAAAAAAAATTAAGAAAATGATAAAAGTTACCATTTCTGATCTAAACTGGCATCTACTGGCAACCAGGAAAATAGCAGAGGACGTTATACAGAGGCCAGAATGTATGAGAGCAACCATAAGACTTGCCATTACCAGGACATTGTTGTCTTGCACAGGAGACTCTACAGGACTAGTACTCTATAATATAAAGAATGTATTAGAGCAACCATTAGACTAGTCATTACCAGAACAGTGTTGTCTTGCACTGGAGACTCTACAGGACTAGTTCTCTATAATATACAGAATGTATTAGAGCAACAATTAGACTGGTCAATACCAGAACATTGTTGTTTTGTACAGGTGACTCTACAGGACTAGTACTCTATAATATACAGAATATATGAGAGCAACAATTAGAATGGTCATTACCAGGACATTGTATCCAAAGAACTTGATAGAATGCTACCCAAGTGCTTATTTATTAATTTATTTATTTTGAATTTTAATTAGCAATGATACTTTCAAATAAAATTTTTAGTCATTATTAAAAGTGCAAATAATACAACCTAAAATCTGTCTGAGGGAAACCCAACAATAGCTTTCTAAAAATTCAAATTACCAAAGTAAAAGATAAAAAAATTTTGGGAGAAAAAAAACATCATAACGTGATTTTAACAAAAGCCATTAATATATAGGTTTATAAAAAGTTCAATGTTTACTTTAGACTAGCTACCTGAACTTTATTCTATACTTTATATACACACACACACACACAGCTATTTCATTAGCGTTGATAACGAACTAATGCACCATCCATAATTGTTTTTTTAAGATAATTGGTTTTAAAGAAGATAAGGCACAATGTTACATATTAAGCAAATCCAGGTTTCTAAAGAGATAAGACAATGGCAGATGAATTGATGTACATTCCCAATGATAATACACAAAATTATCCCTTCTCTAGATTACATTTAGTTCTTGAAACGTTTGGACACTCGTCTTAACGAACCAATCAAATTAAAATAACCCCAAAGTTATTAGGCCAAAGAATAAGAAAACATTATCACAAAATTTTGGGGACTAGTGTAATACACAACCTAATGTCCCTCCCTCCCTGATAGTTACCTGTGGATCAATGTTAAAATTAGAGCCCCCAGCCACAGACACAAGAAGCTTCTCTTTATTGGACAGAACCAGGGCAAACACGATGCTAGACGCGAAGCCTTAAAATAATTCACAAACTACTGTATAATGTATATAATGTTACATGGATGTTAGATATTCATGTTCTCTTTTAAAGTGAAACTCGTAGCTGGGTAAAATAACAATTCTTCCCATCTAACCTCTATACCTGAGCCCCTCCTCGCCTACTGGATAATCGAACTTACCAATAAATGAAAAACATGATAGTAACGTAAATTGAAGATAATTTTTTCCATATCATAGTATGTGTCGTCCTCTTTGCAAATCACGTCAACCAAAATACTTAAATATTCGCCAGATATGTAGAATATCTTTCAAAGTAATAATTATTTATCGCATCATATTATAGACAGGTTTTCGCGGATATAGAAATGAGAAATTATCTATAAGATCAAAACCCTCCAAAAAATGGTATTAATTTTATGATTTTTATTTAATATTCGTGGAAAATTGTCTGTAAATCCACTGGTTATTGATCAGTTTCATACGCCTTACTGGAAAACTATTTTACCTGTCATCATAAGAAATGCATGAGATATTATTTGAAATCTGATGATATAAATAGGATTCAGCCCTTTGATCTTGCTTCGTATCACTGACATGTCAAACAACATTTTGTCTGAAAATGATTAAAATCAGCTTATACCAACAATGAAATAAATTCGGAAAAAATCACAAAACCTACACGCGTTTTTCAGCTTTCGTTGGGGGGGTGGGGGGGGGGGCAACACATCGTAAAATTGACGACCTCTCCATTTGCCCCCCAAATATTATTTTAGATTAATTTTGCTTGTTGATTATACCTTATTCCTGGATTAAATTATGCCATCAAATTCAAATAGCAGCTACATAATATGGATATAGAATATACGTGGATATTATAACAGGGGAAAAATTGTCATCAATTTAGGTTGCTAACATGGACATCACTTATTGGTCAGTTCAAGAGAAGGGTAGGGGATGGGATAATGGGAGTGGATCGTTATTTTTGCCAGCTACAAGTTTCACTTGATTAGAATACGTACATGCTCATCTGGTGTAAGATCTAAGTGATTGCTAAGACCTATGAGAAGCTACATTGTAAAGGAGAACCATAACGGTATGGCGGTTAGCAAGAATCTTCAGTACAGACATATATCCTGGTAATTTTTGTAAAAGGATAATATTGAATTATTTCACAATAACTACTAAATAATAGTTTTAAAAATAAAAATATTTCACTTCACATATTTTAACCCTAGTTCACTCTTTTACAAACAAAATTTAACTGGTTTAAAATTTGGTTTTTGAAAGCTTTCCTACCATAAAAATCAAACAAGTCCCATTCCCCTTGGTACTTACCCTCGCACACACATACACACACACACACACACACACACACACACACACATACACAAACACACACAAGTAGCGGTCAACTTGAATTCCTCGAAAAAGCAAAGGTGTTCTTGCAAAACTTTATATTATTTTTTAAGATTTTAAAAATTCTTAAAAATTGTTCTGTCTGTCTGACTGTCTAACCAACCGTTATACTATCTAGGGAAAGAAAGTGTTAGAAATGTAATTTGATTACTGTGATTACTGTTGTTAAAAAAGTTTATTTTGTTGTCATTCTTCATTAGCTGATGTTACTTAAATGTTTGTATTAATAAGCGAAGACTCTAATTCAATTGATGTTTACAAGCACCTGAAAAATTATGTAATTCATTATTTGGTTATTTGTATTAATGTTTTTATCCTAAAAGAATATATAAATATAAATATACTTTTCATCTTTAACAGAGTTTTAAAATGTATAGTGTTGTCATCAATTATAGGATGTAATTAAAATGTAATTAAATGATGGAAAACGCTTAATTATTTGTTTAATAAGTTTTTTATCATCAGCATTGACGTGCTCAACTTAATTGTAGAAAAGACTTCAAAAACAAGGATGACTGACAACAACTGTAAGCTCTAAAATCAGAACTTAAATATTAAGAATTTAAATGTATATTTTTGACTCAATTTAAGATATGCTTCGCTTTTAACCGTAAAACTTCATTTTCCTAGGAACCATTATTTTAAAATCAAATGAAGAGGATATTTGTATCTATTATTTACAGGAATCGCCATGCCAAGTTTGAAATCGATAGAGCAATCATTAAATCTAATTAACGGACGTACGGAGCGACCTCAATTATAGAAACGCTAATCTTAAAAAAAAATATGCTGATAGATACAAAACAATAGTTATATTTGTATAAGACCATATTGTATATTGTTAGTAGCGAAGCTACTCTATAATTCACTTTGTCCGTCCGTCCGTCAGTCAGTCAGTCAGTCCGTCAGTCAGTCCGTCAGTCCGTAACGCTATGGGGGAAATGGGATTTACTCAGCTCCTATAAAAGATAGAATGCTGAAATTTTTTGACAACATTCCCATTATTAAGGAGCACAATTGACTATAAAACATCATTTGCGGTCGGACCGATTTTTAGCAGGTTTTAGGCTATTTTTATATTTTTCACATTTTTCTCCATATCTTCTGTGTTTATGGTCCGATTTTCAAAATTTTTTTTAGTTAAAGATATCAAAATTAAATTTCCTGTCGTTTAAAGAAACAATCATGAAGGCCAGACTGCCTTTTTAGCAGGTTTTAGGCTATTTTTATATTTTTCACATTTTTCTCCATATCTTTAGTGTATGGTCCGATTTTCAAAATTTTTTCAGTTATAGATATCAAAATTAAATTTCCCGTCTTTTAAAGAAGACAACCATGACGGCCAGACTGCCTTTTCAGCAGGTTTTAGGCTGTTTTTTTTATATTTTTAACATTTTTCTCCATATCTTCAGTGTTTATAGTCCGATTTTCAAAATTTTTTCAGTTGTAGATATCAAAATTAATTTCCGTCTTTAAAGGAAATAACCATGACGGCCAGACTGCCTTTTTGGCAGGTTTTAGGCTATTTTTAAATATATTTAACACTTTTTTCCATATCTTCAGTGTATATGGTCCGATTTTCCAAATTTTTAAAAGTTAAATTTTTTGTCGTTTCAAGAAAACAACCATGGCGGCCAGACTGCCTTTTATCAGGTTTTTGGCTATTTTTATATGTTTTACATATTTCCCAAGATCTTTGTTTATATTGATCCAATTTTCAAACTTTTATGGGATATCAGTATCAAAAAATTTTTTCTCATTGTTATGAGCATCTTTAATATAAAGGACCATCGTCATCATACAAAATAAAACAAGGTTTCATATTTATCTTATCCAATAAATCTATTCTTGATTTTAGTAAAAACCTTTTAAATCTACCTGTACGTATTCCCATCTACGATTTTTTGTGCTTCGCTACTTATGGATGTTGTCATCCTTGTTATAATAATATTGGCATAGCATCATAAGCAGCTATACAAAAATATGTCACCGCATGAATACGAGGTCTGACAGTAAGGTGAAAGGGATTCATTACGATTTTAGCAGCGAAGTTACTCTTTAATTCGATATGTTCATTTGTATGTCTGTATATCCGTCAATATGTCTGTGGCGCGGGGAAAGGGAGTGTCAACACCCCCCTTAAAATTGAAATTTAGAAGGCCTGTCTTCCCTTTTTTTCATTACTTTGCATGTCACTGTTTTGGAGGAAACAATTTTTTTTTCGGGCTCCTGAATCAGATAGACGGCTGAAATTTGTTGCGAAGAATTACTATACCATTTAGCATCCCATTTAGCAATTAAATTGTTTTTTTCCATAAGTTTTTCGTCTGGATGTTGTTATCCTTGTTTCACTGAAAGTACATTAAAGATTATTTAGTGTAATTCCTATGCGAAAAGCTACACTATAATACTATTTGTCCGTCTGTCTGTACCTTCTGGATGGTGGAAATGGGCAAATGGGGAGGGTATATTAATTTATTGTCCATTGTCCTATCCCTTAAGATCCCTGAATTAAAACCATTAAAATTGCTTAAAATCCATTCCCCTATCCGATAGCTTATGATATTTAATGCACTTTTAGATGTTGCAACTTTTAAATACTATCAAATTGTCATCTTTATTTATACATTATGTAATAATATCCTGCGGCTACGCCCCTAGAGGCTTCTACGAGCACTTAAGATGGGGGGAAGGTGTAAGTTGGCCTTGCTCTAATTTCAAATTTTAGTTTTTTATAAAAGTAAAAAAAAATGTTGGGTGGCCATTTTTTTTCAAGGGGCAAATTCTCTTTGGAGGGTGAAGATAAACTTCCCAAAATAGTTATAAACCTTCCCTGGACCGTTAAGAAGCTTCACTGTAAAGGAGAACTATATCGGTTAGCGAGATCCTTTGCTACAGACAAAGAAAGCCCTACTTTATATAATAGGATGTAACTTTCCAGCATGGCATCGAAACCGATTAATATCCGCTAGATTAGAACCGGTTCTCAGCCATACTAAAAATTAAGTAGTCCATCGTTTACAGACAATTTTCCACGAATATTTAAAAAAATCTTAATATTCTGTTTTATTCTGTAAAATTTTGTTACAGTTCACATACAAATGTTGGTTTTTCCTCCCCCCTCCTAAATAGAAAACTTGGACGTCTTTAGTTATAGAGTAGCTTTGTTTTCAAACTTTACCATTACAATTTAATGATCATTATCATGCAAAAATTAACTTAAACTTTATATATTAATTATGATTCAACTAAGTTTTTTTGCATTAATAAATCCTCTAAACTTTCATTACACCAAAATTTAGTGAAATCTTTATTTTATTGAGCACTGATACCCAGCACCCATTATATTCAAACCTAACCTGATTTAAATTACTTCTTGACTCAGGGCGGATCTTGTGTCTAAAGTAATCTATAATACAAAGTAGAATGATGTCTGTCCGTCTGTCTGTCTGTCTGTCCTTTAAGATCTCGGTAACCACTGAACTGATCGGATTCTACTCTTCAGGGTATATACCTATTGGTCCTGTGGTGATTTAAGCTTTTTTCTTGGGGGGTGGGACACCCCCAACCCCCCCAAAAAATAAATCACACTTTACATTAATTATTGGCAGCAGCACCAGAATTTTTTTTGTTTTTTTAAATTAACTCATGGGGCAAAGCCCCTAGAGACTAGGATCAAATCAGCTAGTAAACAAATAAATAGTTATCTTAATTTTCTTGTTGTACTTATTTTATTTTTTTGCAGAGAAAAAGAACATATTTTTTGTTCTGTATTCACTCTGTATAATATATCTTCAAGAAAATGTCTACCTGTCCTCGGTTGTTTATTTCATGATTTCCTCCCTCTCTACCTTCATGAATTTTTACCAGGGATCTGACAATTAAGACAATAGCTGATAAATTGATGTACATACCAAATGACGCTACACATAACTACCCCTTTAGTAGATTAGAATTAGTGGTTAAAACATTTGAACACTCAACAGAATGATCTAACCAATCAAATTAAAAAAAAGTCCCCAAGATTGTAAAGCCAACGAATAAGAAAATATAATTATAAGACTTTGGGGACTAGTGTACTAAACATTCAGATGTCCCCTCCCTCCCTGATTTTTTACTCTACAAGGATACAGGTATAGTACAATGGATAATAATCTAATTTTCCTCCAAATTCTGCCTTCGATTGCTTATTATTATATTTTGGAAGGTAAGGTTATTGATTTTTATGTCGTTACCAACTTCCTCCCTGAATTAATACTCTTTTTAGGGAGGAAGGGGACATTGGGCAGTTTATTACACTAGTCCCGAAACTTTTATAAAACATTTTTATTCGTTGGCTTAACATCATTGGGGACTTTTATTGAATTTTGATTTGTTGGTTCATTAAGTTGAGTGAAAAAACTATCAACCACTAATTGTAATTTACAGAAGGGTTAATTTTGTGTATGATTATAGGGATGTACATCAATTTATCGGCCATTGTCTTATCCCTTTAGTTCTCTGAGTCTTTTCCTTATTCCTCATTTGACCACTACTACAATAATATTACACCTTCAAAAAATAATTTTTTTAGCATGATGAATTTGCTTTAACATTACTATAATTGGTTCCAGGACAAACGCAGGAGTCCCAAACGTCGGGGTGGACAAACGCAGGAGTGTTAAATATAAATTTAATTAAGTATTTCTATACAGATTAGGTTAGGTTAAGATATGAATGTACAAATAAGCACCCCTCAGGGGTTAGGATTTAAAAACCTATAAGATGGTCTAAAACAGGTTAGGGTAGGTTTAGTTTTCACTCCTGCGTTTGTCCACTCCGACGTTTGGGACTCCTGCGTTTGTCCACTCCGACATTTGGGACTCCTGCGTTTGTCATAGAACCCTATAATGACTTGATTTTAATTTCTGGAAAGGAGAGATTTGATATTTAAGATAAACATGTTAGAAGTGATCTAAGCATTTAAAACTTTTCATGATGAGTCCTGTAACAGCTAGGTACAATTTATAAATCGAAGAACATTACGAGAAAGTCAGTATATCAATTTCAGGCATGATGTTATTTACCCATTTTGATTGAACTTGAAAACATTATAAAATCATCCCCTATATTTTTAAATATATCTTTTTAAAAGATGTAAAATTTTTATGTGTCTGATAGTCAGATTGTTTGAGCTTCGCTTTATAAAAAGGAAAAGGGGCGATCTGTCTTGGGAGGATGGTAGTACCCCTCCAGAAAGCTATTCTGGGCCTTTGAGAAGCTAAATTGTAAAGGAGAACCATATCGTTTCAGTTGTTAGTGACATATTTCGGTACACATAGACAGATATCCTGTTACTTTATTATAAGAACTATCCTATTTATGTAGATCAATGAAAAGTTATGATATTAATACTTTACTTAATAGTGTAATTTATAATGTTTATATATTTTTCTTTTTTTCTTGTAGGAATATTAAGGGAATATATTCTTGTTTATTGTTGGCATGACTTTAGTATTCACACAAAACAGCCAACATTTCTATGAAAAAAGCTTTATTACAAGCCATGCTTTTCTTTTGTATATGCATGTTGGAGTTGTTCATTTTAACAATTTTGTTACAATCCTTGAATGATTGTGTATAACTTACATTATTACTTTTACGCCCCTAGTTGCCTCTAGGGCCACTTGAGGTGGTTGGGGGTTTAATTGACTCCCCCCCCCCTCCACAGTTTAATTTTTGTTCCAAATAGAAATAAATTTGTTTATGAGTGGGGTTTGATTAATAATTTCTAACTAATTAAATGTTTTTTAGCATTATTGTGGGGAAACCCATGACTTTAAGGACAGGAAAAAAGAAGCAGAGAATTGTGGGAAGTGGGGATAGTGAAGGATATCATAAGGGGGAGTGTTAAGGGGAACAAACATGGGTGGTGGGGGGGGGGGGATAGGGGATTGATGGGTAGATATTATTATGCTTTTGGACATTACTTAGTTGTTTAGTGATCATCAAATCATTATCATTACAATCATAAATATAACGATAACATTTCATTATGATTCATAGATTAGTACAAATAAAGTATTGGCTAGATTATTCTGCGCTGTTTAGCATTAACAAATTCTGGCAATTCTTATATAGAAGTAATAGGATATATGTCTGTCTGTCTGTCTGTCTTTGTGGCTTTATATCTAGCTATTCTCTTGACAGTGAAACTTATCATAGGTCCAGGGGAAAATTAACTTTTCTAGTAATCTAAATAAAGAAGGGCAATTATATGCTAGGAAAAAGGTTTATTATCTAACACAGTACAATCGTTAAGTTTTCGTAAAAAAAAGCACAGAAAATTTTTCTAGACAGATTATTTTGTAATAATTTTTTAAGGATTCTTACAGTAGATAGGTAAGAAGGGAAGAGTTTTACCCAATAAGATTGTTAAAATAGAGGGATTTAAAATTAAAAATTAAATCACAAAAAATTATTAAATAACTTTTAGTATAAATTGAAATTATCAAAATGTGAGGGGTAGGTTTCTGGTAGAATCCGTAAAGGTGTAAGTTTTAAGGCTTAAAAATAGTAGTAGAACGATAATATTCACTAAATATGTGTATTTCTTATTGAAAAGAACTATAGACAAAAAATATTTTTTAAAAGTTAACATAAATTTTTATCGTTCTACTACTGTTTTTAACTTATAACACATAACCTTTACGGATTCTACCAGAAACCTACATATCTCTTTGTAAAAATAGCATACCACTATCCAAAGTAAAAAGAATTGATATTAATGTGACATCTTTTGGGGGAAAGTTTCATAGTGTCTTAATTAACCCCTTTCGGAACCTATATCGGTCATGGGAGGGGTGGCGTGGCGTTAAACTATGAAACCTAAATGACCCTGATTGTTCTGCTGGCATCCTTTGCCCGCTAAGATGTGGTAATTTTAAAAAATTGGGGTATAGTCCATTTCTTGGCAACGCACCATAAGGGGTGATTCTTCGTATTTTTCACAGTAGCTTTTCTTCTATTTCTAGCCCCTACGGGGGGCTCTAACCCTGAGGGGCCATTTCCCTAACCCTGTGGGGCTATCACCTAACCCAATATAACCTAACCTAACCTAAAATAACCTATAAAAAGCTATTTTTAAAATACGACGAATCACCCCTTAAGGGGCGTTGCCACGAAAGGGACTTATTCCCAAAAATTGTTATTACCATGTCCATATGTGACATGTGTCTCAAAAATGGTTTATTATTGCCTTCTAACTCTTACACCCAGAAATTAGATCAAAAATTCCAAGACGGTTAAGGGTTAAATAACAATCAACAAACAGTCAGTTTTCTTGGAGATATTTAGTGACTAATATATGCTATTTGTATAGAAACTGTGCTATTAGAGCAAATTCAAAACATAAAAATTTGTTATTATAAATTTTATAATTCAATAAAAGTAGCTTATATAGTAGCTGGTTTTCTAAATTTTAAAACACGAAAGAAACAGTTTGATTAACATTGTACATTTTATCAATTTTAGTCTAGTTTAGTAAGTAATGAGATAGTTTCAAAATACATATCTATTACATAACATTATATCCATAGACACGGTGTTTCGCACTTTTAGGGCTCATCAGTATGGCTCAATTCATCAGAGTTAATTTTGCACGTGGCGGGGCTTAGATTACCAGGTCAACACCCTACCCATTGCGCCATCACCCCATGACGAGTAAGGAATTACAGAACATTATATATGCTCAAGATTCAAAAAATATAACTATATATTATACAATATAATTTAATCTCTTTACTTTGTATTTTATTCATGAAGCATGGGACTTCCATAAATGGTTAATTTCAGGGAAGCCTCACATAATTTCAAAAGTGGTTTTAAGCTATTTTATTAATTGAGTAACGGGATGGTTTTAGGCTTTTTTATGCTCTTCCTTGCCCCTAGATGTAAGGTACGCAGCCTTTAGTTAAGTTACAAAATGCTCAACGTCTTTCAACTTGAAACCTTGTTTCTTTATTTTTATGCAAGATATTTAATCTATGTTTTCTCTAAAACATATTAATTCTTAAATGTTATTATATTTAATGTAACCGTTTTAATATCTTTTGGCATTGTTAATATACAATTAAACATAAATCTACATGCATTTCAACAATAATATATTGCTTAATGTTTTTTGGTCATGCAATTTAATAATACAGTAAAGAAACTGTACAATTGTTTTATAGTGAAGCTTCTTTATAAACTGGGCATGTGTTATCCATCTGTCCGTACGTCCTTTAATAGTTAACTTGCGACTACACCTTTATAATCAGGGCATGTGAGATCCATCCGTCCGTTAGTCTGTTAATACTTAATAAATAAAATAGTAATATTGCAGTCACATTAGTTTTTTTTAATATTACAGTTAAATGAATTACATTTTAAAATTGTCCTTTACTTATTTTTAACAATGTTTGATTCATGAAACATGTTGTTAGCTTGTCATTAATGCGCTACTTATGTAAATTTAAACCTTGTTGACTTTTATTACATATTAAGTGTAAGTATTAAATAATAAGCTATCTAGTTCCCCATCCACATTGTTCTATGTTTGTCTAAGTTAATATAGAATACATAGATATTATAAAAGGAAATTTTTTTTCGTCAATTTATGTTACTAATATAGTCCTCAGATATTGGTCAATAAGTTCCTCTATAGTTAGGGGATGGGTTGGGGTAAATTCACAAAGAGGGGGGGGGGGCATTATGTTATGTATATGCGAGGGGTATGCAAGAATCTGTCACACTATCCACGTATTGTATATCCATTATGTTGATATTTGTTTATTTATGTGTGTACATCAAACGTCATGCTAATATCAAACCTACATTAAATAAATATAAACGCGATTTGATTTGACTTTAATATGAACAAGAAAAGTCTGTCCATAAGCAGCGAGGGGGGCTGTTTCTAATATTTTTAAGGGTTGTTTATCCCCCCATAATTATTGTAAACTTTTCCCCTAGAGTACACATTTGGGTTGCAGAAAAAAGGGTAGGGGGACAAAGTATCTAAAAAAATCAGCCATTTGACGTTATAAAAATGAGGGATTATCCATCTCTTTTTTAGGGGTTTTCTTTCTCACTTACCTCTCATCTCCCTTCATTTCTATAACGTCACATGGCTGATTTTTGAGACACTTTGTCCCCCTACAAAAAAGGTAGTAAAACGCCAAAAACTATATATGTATATTTAAACAGGGAGTAAGGGAGGGGACAATGGGCAATTAATTCAATATAAGAGTTATCAAAGAAAGGGCATGAAATCCAGTTTAATCCAATAAATTTGTAGGAAATTATAAAGGGATTGTTAATTGAATAATAGATTTTCATAGCGTCATGTAAAGTGAAATCACAACTTGTTTTTGATGAAATATATTGAGGTTTTATGGTGTGATTTTTATATTACAAGATTATTGGACCCGGCCAGCTGCTAGCAAGAATATGACTGCCCCTTTTTATTCTGTTTATTTCCCTTGCCCCTTGCCCCCACCTCCCTTCTCCCTTCTCCCCGTCTGCTACATTCCAAACTAACACAACGAGTAGTTATTTCCCTTGCCCCCACTTCCCTTATCCCTTCTCCCCGTCTTCAATATTCAAAACATACACAACGAGTAGCGGCATTTCATGCGCAAGTACCCAAACTCAGTCAGAAACTGATAAATTCTTGCACATTCCCTTTAAGCCAGTACCCAAAGTCTGAGACTCCTAATAATTGAATATTCGATCCATTGTCCCCTCCCTTACTCCCTGATATTTAAATATACTGAAAAAAAGGAAAATCACAAAACCTATAAATAAGGTTTATGTTTTTAGAAGCATGACTGACAGACAGACGAAAAAAGCAATGTATAGATTAGATGTGCAAATGCCATAGAAATCTTTAGAAAAATTTTAGCTGCCTATCTTCATTATCAGCCGTGAAAATCACATTCTCCTCATAGCGTTATGGACTTACTTACTTTCTTACGGACGGACAGACAACGTGAATTGTAGAGTAGCTTCGCTACAGAAAATACAAAAAAAAAACAAGTAATATAATAAAAATCATGGAAAGAACTTTTAAATTTTTTAAGAATTTGAGATAATTTTCATAATTTATTTATTTCTTCTATCAATAATAGAGGAAACCTAATTAAGTTATGTTTATCCAATCACGAAATTTTAGAATTACTTTTGTTCAAACTAGAACTTGTCAGAAAATAAGTTTTGGATCAAGAAAAACTTACAAAGGATCATATTTTTGACAAATCTAAGAGTTAACAATCAATAACAGGTCCATCAAAGTCCAAAACATTGTAGACAATAGTAATAAATTTCTCATTTTACACATATTTTCTCTAGACGTATAGTGCATCCAAAAAAATTACGTCATACAATACAAAGTACCAATGATAGGTCAGTATAAATTGTAATTGTCCAATTGTAAAATTTATACTGGCCTCTGACTGGTCAATTGTATCGTATTACGTCATTTTTTGGCGGCACTTTACGTTGTTTCCTAGATGTATGCTTATTGTGCATTATTGGGTCTTTCCTGTTAATTTAAAGCCAAGCTAAAAAAAATTCTAATATTTCTAAAGTTTTTTTCCCCCTAAATCAGACTTGATCCAAAGTTTTAAAAGAAACTTATTATAAATAAAACTATTTATATCAATAAAGACCTAAAAAACAGAAAGTAAACAAAAAAACTATAAATATGTTGTATATATTACAAAAAGATTTACTTGTTTTATTTGGTTTTGTAATGGTATTTCCGTTTTATTTCAGTTTCCCTAGCCAATTTAAATGATAAATTAAATAGTTAAAAGAAATCAAAGCAATTCTAAAGGGATCCTATAAGTACAATTGAATATTTTTAAGGTTCCCCTTATTATTGACTATTATCTTTAAGACCTCTTATAGCTGTTCTTGAAATTTAAATGGTAAAATTAAAAATATAAAATATTAATGTGTATCTAAAATTATTATTATTGTTTTTTTTAGAATTTTATATTATAACAAAATGAAGTTTATGATTCTGCCCACATAGACAAGAAAAGGTAAGACATAGAATATAATTCAAACTTTAAGGGAACCAATAATCAGTTTCTATTATTATTCATACCTATTTTGAACCTTCTTTTTTAAATGCCTAACCCATGCGTGAGGGCTTATTTGATATCATATCTTAACCTAATCTGTAGAAATACTTTAATAATTAGATATTTTAGACACTTCTGGGCTTGTACACTTCGACCTTTTTGACTCCTGCGTTTATCCTGGAACCTTGATTTTGTCTTTGACCATCTAGGGATGGCTTGGTGAATTAAATTTGGAGTATAGCTGCTTGCTTAATTTTATTAATGGGTCATTTTTTGCGTATTTTCCGGTTTTTTGTCGGTTAAATGCGCTTATTAAGTTAAACTGCTCTTAAAATATATACGTATGAAAGGGTCATAATTAAAAACATTTTTACTTAATAAGCGCATTTGACTGAACGGTCACAAATACGAGATAAAATTATCTAAACTAGGGAACTAGAGATATGGCTTGGTGGATCAAATGTGGAGTATGGCTGCTTACTTAATTTTATATTTAAATTAAGGATCTAGAGATGGCTTGGTGGATAAAATGTGGAGTATGGCTGCTTACTTAATTTTATATTTAAATTAAGGATCTAGAGATATGGCTTGGTGGATCAAATGTGGAGTATGGCTGCTTGCCTTGGCAGTACCTGTTTCATCAGTAGGTAAGAAATACATTCTGTACCTGTAATCAAGAAGAGAGATGACAATTGACATTACACCGGTCCCCAAAGTTTTATAATGACTTTTTTTAAATTTTATTCGTTTGCTTTACAACTTTGGGAATTTTGATTGGTATATTCATTAATTTGAGTGTTTAAACGTTTCAGTCACTAATTACATTCTACAAAAGAGATAATTTTGTCTATTTTATCGAACTTTCATTTTAGATCCCTGGTCCGTTATCGATATAAATATAATTACTTGGATATTGCACCAGATTTTCATGTACTCTAATAAACGGTTATTCCAGCTGGCTAAAAACAATACCACTTTTGCCCCATACCCTCATCTCCTAATGGAGAAAATTGGCCTATAAATAAGGACTATAGTAGGAACCTTAATTGTAGACAAAAATCTCCACTGTCATATATCCATATATATTTTATCAATTGCTTCTTTGGTTAGATTTGTTTTTGTAAGCCCACTACACGACTGTGGTATAACATGTAGCTCGTGCTCAAACTTAGACCTAATGGACGTATATTGCTTACAACTACTTGCCCCAAATGGCGATAACTCTTTTGCTAACAGACCAAGCACGTCTAATATCAGGAGGAGGGGGGGGGGGGCCGGGGGGGGTTAAGAGGTGATTACTTCCCCCCCTCCCCCTTAATGAAAAAGCTTCGACGCCCTTGAAACAGACTAAAAATAATTTCCATAGACTTATCCAATCAATAGTTAAATAAATTTATTTTTTAAAGTAAATTTTGAATTGCACAAAAAGTACAATCCTTATACTAAAGTAACAGGATGTTTGTGTGTCTGTGGGTTTGTTTGTACCGAAGGGTCTCGCTAACCGCTGAACCGATCGGGTTCTCCTTAACAGGGTAGCTTCTCATAGGTCATATAACTATTTTCTTGGGGGATGGCACACCACCAACCCCCCCAAAAAAGAAAAATCTCCCCGCCAAAAAAAATATTTTTAATTTTATTAACTAAAATTAAAAATTAGGGGTGGGATTTTTTTTCTTTCGAATCACCTCTCCTCAGGTGCCCCTAGAGGCCTCTAGGGGCGTAGCCGCTAGTTAAAATTAAAGCTATAGCTATAAACAATTTATGGCACTAAAATCAATTAAATTTTATTAATTCTTTCTAACTTAAGAAAAATGTTGCAAAATTTTTTTTAGACTTAGAAATCAATTAAAACTAAAAAAAAACACAAATTGCTTTAAAATCATCGCAAAAACGCTATTTCTTGAGATTTTTCATAAAAAAAAGTATATTTGTGATCAAAATAAATATAAGAATGGGAAATTTTAAGATTTCTATTTATATTTTTAAAGAATATTTTATAAAAGTACAAAAAAATTACCCAATCTTTCTACATTCAAATATTTTCCTGGTGACTTGACTGACGAGTAATGCAAGTTTTCAGTAAAATGATCCAGGTATGCTATCCCTTCCACATATAGTCATGTAGAGGACAGTTTGTGCTAAATTATTGTATAATGTGATATGATACATTTTGTGGTAGTTATGGCACTCCTAATTTAAAATCTATGCATTTCTAAACACAAAATAAAAAATCGTTGGGCTTAAAGAACAAGGATAAAATAAATCACTGAGCAATTTAATTTACCATTAGTACATGTTTAGGTTTAAGCAGTGATGTAAATCTAATTTGATGTGTTCTCCCTGGGGTAGGATATGTGGGTTTTGTGGCGATAAAAGGGGTGTAGATTAATTTACCACCGTTGTCTTTTCCCTCCCTCTAGATACAAAATTGTTTAAGAAATTCTATTCAAATACAACAGCAGGTTTCAAAACCTCAATTGGAGGATAAATCAAAATACACCCCCAATGATAATTCTGTTAATTAAAAATTCAAATTGGACACTTCTAGTTTAAACTATCCAATCAAGCTTTAATAAAAATTCACAATGTTTTTAGCAATCAAATACGAGAGTGTTAGTGTAAAGTTTTAGATACCATAAAACCCTCCCTGTTGTTATGTCATTAATGGCTTTAAGTAAACTGATGTTTTATTAACCGGATTTGAATAAAAAAAACCATCCCATCCCTAATTTCGATGATATAAGGGGGAAGAAGTGGTTGTAGATTAAGTCAAGCCTTATATTGTTAACCGTCCTGACTAAAATATTGACATTAATTTGTTATTACTAAAAATATATACCTTTTTATATGCCTCATGTGTTTATTTCAACTAAATAAAACGCAAAAGGATAATGCTATTAATTGTAGAAAAGTCAAGCTTTATAAAAAGGTAAAAATGTGGAAGTAAATAATAGCAACAACAGAAAGACCTTGCAATAACTCTGCCATTGCAAAAATAATAATCAAACTTTGTTTTTAAGCTTTTGCATTATGATTTTATTCAGCAATCCCTACAACAATATTAATGCCAAGAATAACATGTTTAAAAAAAAAACTTTAGAATAATTTTGTTTGAATTTAAATGAGTACACGAATATATCATTTAAATACTAATTTAATCAATTAATTAATGACAATTATTAACATACATAATTACAACTAGCTGAGTGAAAACAAGCTTAAAACATTTTATTGAAATCCTTATTAGTAGTCAGTTGTGTGTATGTGTCCACTAAGATCTCATAAAGGACTGGACACAAAGTTTTTTTTAAATTTTAATCAACGTTTACCGGATAAATATCCAATAAGGTTAACTTAATGATAATAAATCTTAGTTAATAAATTAGATTAATTAAGAAAAATAAAAAATACATTCAATGAAAAATATTGTTAGATTTTTATTCAAACATTAGAGTAAAACACTAGAGGCAGACAGGGTTAAATAACTGTATCTCCCCATCGCAACCGCCTTGTGCAACCTTTCTATTGGCTCATTGAAAATCAACCAATGGTGCCGCTTATATTAACACAGCCAAGTAGCAGAAAATAATTTAGAAGCAGACGAAAGAGGTCTTTGAAAAAGGAAGGGAGGTAGTTGTCTGTATATACATATATATTATAAATCTGTTATTTAAACAGCGGACGTACCTTATACATATCTATAATACAAAGTAGTACGATGTCTGTCTGTCTGTCTGTCTGTCTGTCAGTCCGTCTGTCTGTCTGTCTGAAGCTTAAGATCTCAGTAACCTCTGAACCGATTGGGCTCTACTCTTCAGGGAATATACCTACTGGTCCTGTGATTTTTTAGCTTTTTTCTTGAGGGATGGGACAGCCTCCAATCCCCCCAAAAAATTTTTCTTTTTCTTTTTAAATTTAAATTTAAATAACACAAAAATAGGATGATCAAACCTCTTGGGGCATAGCCCCTAGAGGCTAGGGGCGAAGCCGCTAGTATATATATATATATATAGTAGCTGCTCTACTAAACTGATTTAATGTATCCTTTAATAAATAACAGTTACGTAATAACTAAAAAAGTCAATAATTATTGATGAATGAAAAACAATAAAAATAAAAGTTATTAATTGATTTAATGACAACATTATAAAACTATTTTCCCATTGATTACTGCGTAGCTACTCTTCAATTTTGTACATAGTTCTTTCTCTAACGAATAGCTAAAGAATTTGGACTGTTTTAGAATAGTCTTGAATTATGATTCACGTAACAATCTTGAAATAATCTTAAGCTCCATAATTAATATAAACTAATATCTTTGCTTCCAGTGTCAAAATGACACTTATTTATGTTTCTTATTAAGATTTGACTTTTTAAAATAATAATTCTTAAGATGAGTAGATATGGCTCAGTGGTTTAACGTCCGCTTATCTGTTGGGGAGGTGTCGGGTTCGAGTCCCCAGACCGCATCAATACTAAAGATGTAAAAATTAGTACCTACTGCTGCTCTTTCAGGCGTTAGAGATTTGGAGTAAGAGTAGGGGGGAAGCCTTAGCCCTAAATCAGGTATGCATGGGTGGTCCTTGGCATGGTACACTAGTGATCGAAAAACTTTGCTCAGTCATAGGTTGACTGAAAAGTCCCTGTGGACTAGCATTGTGTAGTAGCTAGCTAGTGTGTTAGTGTCGTTTGTTAGTTCATCTACTGGGAGTCACCCTTAAATACTATGTTGTCTGAAAAGTCCCTAGGATTTGATGTGACTTCATTGTGTCGTTGTCGAAACAGCGCCACGTCCTGTGCCTTGGTTGCATTAAAAGTCGCAATAATATCGTGACAAAAATCACGAAACCTTAACTCACCATCCATAAGGTTGAAGTGTAAATTACCCACAAGTCCTAATTAAAGTGTCAAGGGAAATGATGGGAAGGATGCAAACTCGAATCCGCGTCATACCAAAGATGTTAAAAATGGTACCTACCTGCTCTGTTCGGCACAGGACATCAAAGAGTTTGAGTAGGGGGAATGCCTTGGCCCCAAACAGGTGCAACTCACTACCATGCACAGTTAGGATCTCCAGACAAAGATCGTGCAATCAAAGGGTTGGTTGTCTGCAATGTACTGTACCACGGGTATGAGGTGAAGGACCAAGAGTCTGGCCTTGAGTTGACAAGTTGACTGTTCAGTCCAGGTGCAACTCACCCACACGACATTAACATTAACATTAAGATGAGTAGGAAATGGATTGAGCGTCCTATGATTATGTTTAAATATGTAGGTACATACACAAAGGCCATCAATCAATCGATACAATTTAATGATATATCAAAAAGTTTTGATAATCGATATTTTAATACTTGGATGTTGCACCAAATTTTAAAGTGATGCTCGCAGCTGGCTAAAATAACGATATCCCTATCCACTCTATTTACCAAACCCCCCCCCCCCCCCTCCTATCAGATGAATAAAATTACCAATAAATGAGGTCCATATTAAAAGCTAAATTGACGACAAATTTTTCCCTGTCAATATATTCACGAATATCCTATATCCATTGTTTCAATGAATGTTGTTATCCTTGTTTCCATTGTCATTAATGGAAATAATTATTACGCACTTTTACTTTTAACCGATGGCCTCTTGAGGGTCATTAGATGAATTATGTTTGGAGGAAATAACGTTTGTCGATTTTGCAGGGAGGGAGGGGACAATAGTTGTTTATTACACTAGTCACCAAAGTTTTCTAATGGCGTTTTCTTATTTGTTGTCTTAAAAAATTTTGAGGACATTTATTGAATTATGATTGGTTGGTTCATTAACTAGAGTATCCAAACGTTTCAACCACTATTTTTTAATCTACAGAAGTGGTATTCCCTTTCCATCTCTGCGGTTTTGTCCCATACATGACAAGGGGTCTTTTGGTGAATACATATTAGACAAGGATAGCAACTTTCACAAAAGAGAATTTTATAATAATTAAAGGAAAAGGTACAATTGCGCCAAAGTCATGATATAAACACATGGAGGTAATCCGCTTATTCCTCGTGCCTTATCATTATTGAAATCACCATTTTAATTATGTAAAGCTCTGTATTTTATAGAAAAAATTACTTGAAATAGACAAGTTGAACATATTTTTCTTAAGGTCATGAATGTACATATATCATTTTCTTCAGGGATGGAACAATGGCCGTTAGATTAAGCAAAATACAACCTTAGTATATTATATCTATTGAGGTATTGCATACAGAATTTTCTTGTCCCCTCCCCCATTCCTGAAAACTTATATAACATAAATATAGCTGTCTATTGTATGATTTATTTTTAGAAGAATTCATACATTGCATACAGAATTTTCTTGTCCCCTCCCCCCTTCCTGGAAACTTATATAACATAAATATAGCTGTCTATTGTATGATTTATTTTTAGAAGAATTCATACATTGCATACAGAATTTTCTTGTCCCCTCCCCCCTTCCTGGAAACTTATATAACATAAATATAGCTGTCTATTGTATGATTTATTTTTAGAAGAATTCATACATTGCATACAGAATTTTCTTGTCCCCTCCCCCCTTCCTGGAAACTTATACAACATAAATATAGCTGTCTATTGTATGATTTATTTTTAGAAGTGTTCATACATTGCATACACAATTTTCATTGTATCTATAATACAAAGTAGAACGATGTCTGTCTGTCCGTCCGTCCGTCTGTCCCTTAAGATCTTGGTAACCACTAAACCGATTGGATTCTACTCTTCAGGGTATATACCTATTGGTCCTGTGGTGGTTTTAAGCTATTTTCTTGGTGGGTGGGACACCCCCCCCCCCAAAAAAAAATGGAAAATCCCCCCCCAAAAAAAAATAATTTTCTTGGGATCACATTAGACTATGAGCTGCACATGTAGTACTTTATTTTTTTATATTTTTTTTTTATTATCTCTTGGGGCAAAGCTCTTAGAGGCTAGGGGCGAAGCCGCTAGTATTCTATAATCAAACAAACAAATGAAATAATTTGTTTTTAAACCTTTTATGGCCTGTGTAATTTCCCTACCTCCCTATGGTTACATGAACTAGATTCAATTCTTTTCCTTTAAAATTTTTCTAAAAATAGTTACTAATAATGCCCTGCTTTGTCGTTGGAGAAAATCAAAAGACTAAATTAATAAAAATAAAATTTTCTACTATAATTTTTTGTTACTATACTGTTTTTTGTGTGTACCTTTTTTGGATAACTACTGAGCCGATTGAGTTAGACATTTTTAGAAAACTTTGCATATGTTCCGGGATGGTTTCAGGCTATTTATTGCCATATTAAGGCCATGGGATGATTTTACGTTAATTTTTCTGTCTTAACATAACCTTTTAAATATAGATCCACTAAATGCAAAGGGTGCACACGCTAGTATCATATTATGCAGCTATTTTTTTATGTTTTTTTGTGGTTTTGTAATGATGATCGTTTATGCGGCTTTATTAATGATAACAATGGTCAATTTATCTACAAGATATGCTTGTAATATTTTTTCATAATGTTAGCTTATAAGTTTATCTAAATATTATGAATGTGTAAGTGTATTTATTTACATTTGTACTGTTAAGGAAGAAATTAATATTAATTAAAAACTATATAAGTCACTAGCAGTTTCACCCCTAGCCTCTAGGTGCTTTGTCCCAAAAGGTAATTTAAGAGGTATTTTTTTTTTAAATCAATACACCTGGTGCAACAACCATCACATTTAAAAAATAATGGGGGGGGGGGTATTTTTGAAGAGTAGAATCCAATCGGTTCAGTGGTTACCGAGATCTTAAGGCACAGACAGATAGACGGACGGATGGAGAGACACTAAGCTACTTTGTATTATAGATATCATTATTTAAAATAACAGGATGTCTACCGAGTCTGTTTGTACCGAATGATCCCGCTGACCGCTTAACCGATATGCTTCGTGAATTTCGTTTGTCCTGCAATCTTACTTAACCTGAATAATCGATCTAGAGGAGGAGATTTACCTGCAATTTGACGACAATTTTTCCCTTGTCATAATATCCACGTATATTCTACATCCATTTTATCACTAAAATACAGCTAACTTGGTTAAATAAGTTAACAATTATTTCTCGCATTGTGCCTTCGGCATCTCGGGGCTAAAAAACTGACTTTAATCTTATGATTGTACATTTTTATAATCGTAGAAAATTGGAAATAATACGATGCTAGACATATTTTCTTGGTACAATCGGTTCAAAAATCATATTTTTCTAATTATCTATCTTAACTACTTTTTACTAGGTTCCTAAATTTGGAAACCAAATTTTTTTAAAAATTGTGATTATAAGGAATATACATCGATACTTATACATTTATTCTTTCGAGGCACTATGGAGGGAAAGCACCAAAAAAAGTATTTCCAGTATGTCATCGAAACGGATTTATATCCGCTGCACTGGATTATAACTGGTTCTCAGCCATACTGAAAAGCTGTATATAATAGTATTACAGACAACTTTCCACGAATATTAAAATAAAAATCATATAATTGATACCATTTGTGTTAGCCCGGGCCTTTAGTCCCTCAGAGCTAACAAAATTGGTTTCAACATTATAATTTTAGTTTTAATATCCGCGGATAGGTTTTGTTCTATTTAGATAAAACGGATGACAGGTTCTCAGCGTGTGCCAGCGGCTTCTGCCTGCCTAAAAATTACAGGTGCACCCTAAGGTTAATACGTGCATGTGTATCTCTGTCCTATACATATTATATCCAGTATCTCATGCACATATTAATTTAATATGCTTCTATATTTGTCTTTTTAGGAAGCTTATATAGTGACTATAAAAAAAATACGTCATACTGGCCTACCATTAGTCTATTGGTAATTTAGTCTATGTATTGGCCTATCATTGGTAATTTGTATTGTATGACGTCATTTTTATAGGCATTATAAAGATCTTCCTTTTTAGCATTTAAAATTTTATATCTTTGTACAGATTAATGTGTAAATTATATGAAAACTGCCTATAAATATAAACCAGTGTTATAAATGTTAGAAAAAAATGAATAATTTTCTGATTTAAGGGCAGTTTTTAACAACTTTTGTACATTTCTTTTATATGTAAGAAATAACTTGGACAAAATATGTCCAAATGTATAGCAGCAATAACAAAGACATAAAAAATAATTTCAAAATTGAATGTTTGATATTAAATCGATGTTTTATAATTGCTATGTGACGTCGGAATAAATAGACATATGTACAAACAGACAGACACTGGTTAAAGAAAACTTGATAAATGTTATTTCTTAGTTCTAACTCTCTCTTGCATATCTATTGTAAATTTGATTGCTTTATGTGTTTTATCTAAAAAATAAAAGAATTGCTGTATATCAAAAAAAATTACTACTTAATTTTACAAGATTAATTTGGCAAAATAAAAAGGATTTATTTTATTCTTATTTACGTATACGTTGTCAACTTCCTAAAAAAAACTTAACAAAAAATGTAAGTTATCGTTTTTGTTTCATAGGTAAAAAGTCAAAGCAAAGGGGTAGTTTCACGAAATGCATTTGAACTGAATTTAGTGAACCGCATATTTTTTCCTAGTTAATGGGTTAAACTACATTTATATAGCTTGTGATATATGCAATTTAAAAAGACGATTTTAAAGTCTTGATATTTTAAAAACTACGTGGTAGAAAATTTAAATTCTTTCAAATATATGCCATATAAATGTAGTTTACCAGGATAAAATATGCAGTTAACTAAATTAAGTTCAAATGCATTTCGTGAAACTACCCCTTTAATAAGGATAACATTGAAATATCCATATATTGTCCAGTGATTTTTAACAGGTTTGAATAATTTTTGTATAGATTTATATTTTTAGCTTGACTTTAAAGTAGGTACAGTACAGTTCTAACTTATTAGTCCTGTAAATTATATCAATTTCGTTCTTAAAAAATTAAATTAAAAGTCTGGTAAAATATTATTTAGATAAAAAAAAGATTTTACTTTCCAAAGCAGTAGTAAAAAGTTTTTGAATTCATTGGAAGTAAGTATTAGAAAAGGATAATTAAGACACATTGTCTTAAGAAAAATTGGGTAAAAAAGTATATAAAATTTGTTTGGAGTTGCTATACAAAATATTATATCTGAGGACCAATATGGCGTGCACATGATTTTGTTAGGGGGTTGTATTATGTACAAAAAAAGGTGTACTTTTTTTTAGGGTTTAGGGAGGGGGACTGCAAATTTTATTCACAACAACCTTAAAATTTAGGGAGTTGTGACTTTTTTGACACCCCCCTTGGCTATTTAAGGGGGAGTATAGGGGTGTAGGGGGGGATGTATCAATCTAATCTACTTTTGCAAGGTGGGTGGATAAACCCTCCTTCTGCACACCTCTGCTTTAAAAAGAAACTTTTTGGCATGTTGAAATAGCTTAATCAACGGCTTTGCATGTTTGTAATATTCTACAAAAGTTCTTTCTCCTTTAGATTGATGATTATATTCTAAAACTTAAACTTATCTAATTAAAGCAAATTTATTATTAATAAACAAGGATGATTTTGTCTGAAAGAAGCATTAGTAGTTATACTTTTAAAGATGGTCCATTCCCTCAAAAGGCCTATCGAGCACTAACATTCCCACCACTTTATTTTAAATAAATTGAAATAAAGGGGGGGGGGGGTCCTATACCTAACACCCGCGGTAGGTCCAACCCTACAGGGTTACCCAGTACCCATAAAAGTATGAAATATGTTTAATATGATTTAGATAGAAATATAAGTGTTAATACCGACATACAGACGGACATAAAACTTACTGATTATATCATAGGCGTCCAAGGGGGGGGGGGGGTAATGGGGCGATTACCCCCCCCCATTCAAAATTTACCCCTACCCTGGGGGTGCCGTAGGCACCCACAACTATTTAGGAGGGGGTATTTACCCCCCCCCAAACAATTTTGGGGGGGTAAATACCCCCCCCCAAAATAAAAAATCTCTAATAAAAAAATTTTTGCGCGCTTCGCGCACATTTTTAATACTATATATTTAATAAAATTTAAATTACCCCCCCCCCAAAAAAATTTTACCCCGGGGGTAAATTTTGGGGGGGGTAAACTAAGACCCCTGCCAACAGATTTCAGGGGGGGTAATTACCCCCCCCCCCAAGCAAATTTTACCCCCGGGGTAAAAATTTTGGGGGGGGGTAAAAAAAAATTGCGTCGCGCTTCGCGCGCCATTTTACCCCCCCCAAAATAAAAAGCTTGGACGCCCCTGGATTATATATCCTATGCTTCAATCCTTAGAATAAATTCTATTATAAATTAAATCTCTAATATTTATCTATGATAGTTATTTGTATTGTACATAGAGTAGATTTTTGTCTTTATGTGATATGTATATCATTTCTCAAATTCAATTTTCTATTGTCCGTTTATATATTTACTAACCTTTTGTCTTAGCGGAGCTGCTCTATAACTTTTTTGAGGAGAGTGCCATTTTTTTCCCATTATGTAGAAATGTTTTTGGAATTCTTACATGCATAGCTAGCATTATAGATATGAAATTAAATACTTCTAAATCAGCGGTCTCCAAAAAATGTACGTCATTCCAGTAAGAGTATAATAGTATGATATTTTGCTTAATACATGCTATTTTCTGCCGTTTTTAATTTTTTTGGGGGCTGGCTTTTTCTGCATTGCAAAGGCCAAAGTTTTCCTAAGAAACTAATCTTGTCATGTACAGTATGTATATAATTGTATTTTTTTCATATTTCCACTAACTTTAAATTAAATAAGGACATATTCGTATTTTTGTGATTGTCAATTTTTCAATTTTTTTTTTTTTCCTGATAATTATTAAAGATTTTAAGACACTTAAGAGATGTACAGATAAATAATCAATTAATAATTTTTTCAGGAAAAAAAATTTTACAACTGAAGCTTTCCTATAATTAGGGTCGGTTTACGTCCGTTCGTCACCAGTCCGTAATTATTCTTTTCGTAAATTTAGGCATGTTAGAATTGTCCCAACGTTTTAAACTTGGCATGCCTATTCTTTTTGACACTCCCATTTTTTTAATGCCCGTTTGTCCTACCGTTTCATAGCTTCGCTTTTATGGATGTTGTCATCCTTGTTAATTATATAATTAAGCATTTGTGAAGTAAGATATAAAACAAAGACAATAATGTCACAAAGAGACGTAAAAAATACACAACTGAAAGAAAAGCCAATTTGTTAATTATACCAAAAAAATTATTTAAATGTTTGAAATATACAATTGAAGTTAATAAGGACAGACAAATGAACGGTCTCTTATTATTGAGTTCTGCGCTTTTAAGAAAAAAATCTGAATACACAAAAAAAATTATGTACTTGTATCAAAAAAAAATATGAATAAGAGATAGGCATTTTAAAATCCATGTTTATATTATTAATTTTATGTATCTATCTATCTTTTTACTAAATCCACATTATGATAACCTAACCTAACCCTATTTGTTGTGGTTACTTGTAGTAAACTGGAGATGCCCTCTGCCTCCAAAACCCACATCAAGATGGATCTTGAGGTTCTAGATATTTTAAAGGTAGGCTTTGATATATTATGTAGATTTTTATCAGAGGGTTTGTTTCAAGGCGTATATTTCGTCAAGGAGGCTGATGAAACCCCCCATTTTCTTTCTTCCCTCATCTAATTTATTCTAACTTCGTTTTAAAAGCAAAAACAACTAATCATTAGCGGACATAAAAAAAAAATCTTTGGAAACCAGCGTAACCAATGTCTAAAGTTTTCCACCATTAATTTCAATCTTCATGTAACATTTTGGCAAACGAGTGTCTTGTCCTATTCGTTTTTATACTTTTTTAAACGGCTAATTTAGAGCACCTTGACATTTGAAAAGCGTTTGATTCAATTATATTCCACGATTGGATATATTATTACTTGGACGTTGCACCAGATTTTCATGTACTCTAAAAAAGTTAAATCGCATCTGGCTAAAATAACGATACTCACCATCCTACTCCTTTACCCCATCCGCCTACTTAATGAATGATCTGACCAATAAATGACGGGGAATCCTAAATTGACAATATTTCCCTGTCATAATATCCACGTGTATTATACATCCATTTTTCTTTCTAAACTAATGTTTATAAACAGTACAACTTGACAGGCAGAGACTAGACATTGGACTGTAAATTACACTGATTCCCTTGTGTACCTAACCTTAATTGTTCGTTCGAACTTGTTGTATTAAAACTTTTCAATTAATAATTCCAATCTACATAAGGAATAGTTTTGTTTATCATCATTGGGGAACTATTAATTAACAAAATACACCTAGTATTATGGACACGCTTACAATTCAAAATATAAAATATTTATCCCTTTTGCTTAATTATTTTCCATTTATCTATTGTAATATATGTACACAAATTATAATCTATTTATAGAATTTCACAGGGGCTGTGATTCAGCAAATCAATTCCATTTGAATTGTCTAAAAATTTGGATTATTTAAGTGGCATAATGGTGACATAAAACTTGTTTGTGCTGTAACTAAAGGGAATTAGAAATAATAAAAAAAATGTTTTTATCTTGTTACCTATATGGAACATCGGAAAGTTTCATATGTGACGTGATGTCATAAAAATACGTCTAAAAAGGAAGTATGACAGGAGAAATGGGAAAGGAAACCATTAAAAAATAGATAGATAATATGACGTCACACATGACACTTTCCGCTGTCCCGTTACCTATGGATACACTTGTCCTTGTTAAACTCTAAGCATTCTGAAAGCAGTGGCGTGTACAGAGAGTAACCAGGCACTATATACTGCTTCATTCTTAAGGGGATGTTCAAATGTTGACACCACCCTACTGCACGCCAATGACTGAAAGCAACGTTCTCCAATTTGTAGGTTGATGACAAGAAGTTTTCAATATCTATCAACATGTACTTTGGCATGAGATGGATTGAGGAACGTTTAAACGTTGAGGTAATTTTGATTGTTTGTATTGTTTGTAACCAAATTAATGTGAAAGATTTTTAAAAAGATTATTTAAATAGGATGTCCGATTCTTCGAAGCTAGAAGTTAGATAATAAATTTACTGCAGTGAAAAAATCAGTTTCTTCACAATTTTTTATTTGAAATTTATTTCGATGAACATGGCACCCTCTTCAGTCTTGTACAGTTTAGTTGGGTGTTAAATGTACACTAGAAGTAAAAGCTTAAATATCAACTTGTTTTCATTGTTAACACCCCTTAAAGTTTTGTGAAGAATAGCAGTAATTCGTCATCAAATAAGAAGATAATTGGTCCCTTATTTGACTAAATAACTCCCAGTGAGGAAGAAGACAATGGGCTGTTTATTACAAAGTTTTATAATAACGCTTTTTTTATTCATTGTCTCAACAAATTAAGAGACCTTTATTGAATTTTGATTGGTTTGTTCATTAAGTTGAGTTTCCAAACGTTTTATTTTTTGTAATTTACATAAGGAGTCATTTTGTTTATCATCATTGGGGATGTACATCAATTTATCAGCCATTGTCTTATCCCTTTAGATCCCTGAAAACTCATCCAGTTGAAAAGGGAATAATGAATGAATGATCTTAATTTTAATTATCAAGAGTCGAGTAGAGGAAGCAAGCTGGCTACCACTGGATATTAATTTTATCAAGGAAACTTTATTCTAATATTCAGAGTCGAGTAGAGGAAGCAAGCTGGCTACCACTGGATATTAATTTTATCAAGGAAACTTTATTCTCATATTCAGAGTCGAGTAGAGGAAGCAAGCTGGCTACCACTGGATATTAATTTTATCAAAGAAACTTTATTCTAATATTCAGAGTCGAGTGGAGGAAGCAAGCTGGCTACCACTGGATATTAATTTTATCAAGGAAACTTTATTCTCATATTCAGAGTCGAGTAGAGGAAGCAAGCTGGCTACCACTGGATATTAATTTTATCAAGGAAACTTTATTCTCATATTCAGAGTCGAGTAGAGGAAGCAAGCTGGCTACCACTGGATATTAATTTTATCAAGGAAACTTTATTCTCATATTCAGAGTCGAGTGGAGGAAGCAAGCTGGCTACCACTGGATATTAATTTTATCAAGGAAACTTTATTCTCATATTCAGAGTCGAGTAGAGGAAGCAAGCTGGCTACCACTGGATATTAATTTTATCAAAGAAACTTTATTCTAATATTCAGAGTCGAGTGGAGGAAGCAAGCTGGCTACCACTGGATATTAATTTTATCAAGGAAACTTTATTCTCATATTCAGAGTCGAGTAGAGGAAGCAATCTGGCTACCACTGGATATTAATTTTATCAAAGAAACTTTATTCTAATATTCAGAGTCGAGTGGAGGAAGCAAGCTGGCTACCACTGGATATTAATTTTATCAAGGAAACTTTATTCTCATATTCAGAGTCGAGTAGAGGAAGCAAGCTGGCTACCACTGGATATTAATTTTATCAAGGAAACTTTATTCTCATATTCAGAGTCGAGTAGAGGAAGCAAGCTGGCTACCACTGGATATTAATTTTATCAAGGAAACTTTATTCTCATATTCAGAGTCGAGTAGAGGAAGCAAGCTGGCTACCACTGGATATTAATTTTATCAAAGAAACTTGGATACCACACGTTTTCATTTACAGGTAAAATCTATCTTTAAAATTATCTATCTTGACAATGGAAAAATTGTCGTCAACTTTCTTGATAACTTGGAACTCATTTATTGTTCAGTTCATTCATCCAGTAGACGGGGGTAAAAAGGGTGGAAGGGGTATCGTTACTTTAGTCTGCTGTAAGTTTCACTTGAAAATCTGGTGTAAAAACCAAGTAATAATTTATCCATTTATTTACATTATATTATCAATTTGTATACAGCGTTAAAAATAGATTCAGCAAAGAAAAGAAAGAAAATGGTGAAAACCAGAAAGGTCTAGATTCATAAAACTTTCCCCTGCTGCTCTGTGATAAATGGATATGGAATACGTGGATATTGTGAAAGGGGAGTTTTCGTCGTCTATTTTAGTTGCTAATATGGTCCTCTACTGTTTGTCATTTCGCTCCTTCATGGTCAGAGGAGGGGATGGGAGGGGGGGGGGGGGTTATTGTTATGTCATTTACCTATAAGGAACATTTTAATAATCTCTCTCAGTATCCATATATTCTATTTCCATTACTATGATACAACTTTCAATACATTCAATACATTCAATTTGTATTTTTAAAGCGTAGCTACGCTATAATTCCTATTTTTCGTCTGTCTTTCGGGCATGCAAAAACAACAAATACACATGTTTTTAGGGTTTCGTTATTTTAGTATTTTTATCATATCTTTCATTCTCTTTTTCCCTTAATTTTTTTATAAAACCACATCTTCTCCATAACTCATTTTGTTCTTTTGTCAATCCGTTATATTTTTGTGCTACACTTCTTAAGATTTAAAGGAAGATTCTGTTATATTTCCTAAATAACTATTCTAAAACTTAATCATCCATGTTAAATTTTACAGCAAAGTTTTTCTTTAATTTGGGTCGGCCCGTCCGTCAATCCAGACATATCGATTACAAACTTTGCATGATGAGATCTATAATAGTAAGGTATAATTCAGAAAGAGTAGCAACTCTGTAATCGTTACTACAATGTCCGTACGTTTATTTAAACCAATTTTAACCTTATAGACAATAATTTTTAATGTGTTATAATTATATTATTAATCTAATTTTTTGATACTGATTCCAATTACCACAAGGTACAATGTTGTAAGCAAAGCATCTATATAATTAAGTCTGAAAGATGTGAGTATGTCCTTAAACAGAATCCTATATTTAAGCAGTTTTACAACAAATTTAATTACAATTCTGTTTAGACGTCTACATTTATATGCTGCTTATTCAGTTCTTACACTCTACACTCAGAGCTTTGCTTTTATTGATGTTGCCATTCTTGTTAATTGTGAAATTATATATTTACTTTAAACCATAAATTTCACAAAAGGCCATTTCATTCATTTTGGTTGCAGTAAAAAAAAAGTTTAAATGAAAAACAAGGTTTGTGACAAAGTGTCATGAATCTGAGATTTTCAATTTATATTGATAGGAAGGAAACTTATTAAGAAGAAAATTATTAAGCAAAACAAAACATAATCTTTTTTCTCCTTTTAGGGGAAGCTTCACATAGATCCCGAGATGGTTTTATGCTATTTTTATTCTTACCTGCCACTTCAAATACAGAACAGTGCTATCAAATAAAGTAGTAAGGATTAATGTCTAAAGCTAAAGTTCTCAGAAAATAGAGGTCCATATAGGTTGTACTTTCCAAGGAAGCTTTTTAAACATCTTTAGGTAGTTTTTAGGCTATTTTTCTGACCTACCCCTGTCTGCAAGGGTTAAATCAACTCGTATCTCATAACCAATAACAATTTATAATTATTTCAGATTGGTATCCTTTAATCCTCTGGACTGCTTAAAGGTAGATTTTATTTCTTTTCCAGTAGTGTAGCAAATCTGTAATTTTATATCTCTGTACGTTCATTTGGACGTCATTGTGTCAAAGCGAGTTAAGCCATATCGTTATCAGATATCCAATCGCCTATAAATGGATGGGATGTACATCCCCAAGAATTAACCCTTCTGTTGATTACAATTATTGGGACGTTAGGACACTCAACTAGATGAACCAACCAACTGATAAAAATTCAAAACATGAATTACTCAAATAAAATGAGGCCTTACATTGAATTTCAACTTTCTATTTTGTTTGCTGTAAGAATCAATAAAATTACGTTATGAACAAGGATCGAACCCGTGACCTTCATAAATGATTATAAGATTATTTAATCATCTAAGTGTGATGATAATAACTCTTAATTGATAGAAATTGCGTTCTATACGATGATTAAACATTATCTATGTTTGTTGATTAATTTGTTTTAGCAATATTTACCCATTATACTTAAGCTTCTTGTGTTATATATACAATGTAGCTGATTTATAAAAAATAAGCAATTAAATTGTCTTATTTTTTCTTTTTCTACCAAGTTAATTTGTACTAGTGGTTGCACCCCTGCCCTATAAAACCACCCAAAGACATTCATAAAGCTTCCCTGAGAAGTGAAACCTATTGAGAACAGGAATCCGAGATCTTTAGAGAAGAAAGCCATTACTTTGTATTATATGATACACTAGCAGCTGCGCCACTAGCATCTACTTCGAAGCTTTTTCAGCTTTTTCTAAAAACTATATAGTAGATGAAGATGATTAAAGTCCCTCCACAGATTATGACGTCATACAATAGAATAGCCAATGAGAGGCCAGTATACACTGTAATTGACTAATAGTAAAAATTTAAGCTGGCCTCACATTGGTTATTTTATCGTATGACGTCATAACCTGTGGAGGGACTTTAATCATCTTCATCTACTTCATATTAGTATTTAGACAAAGCTGACACTTAAAAAAGCTTAGTTAAAATAAAGAATTCAATCAAATCAAACCTTAGCAAGATCTTTACAGACAGACAGACAGAAAACCCATACTTCTACATATTATAGGGTAAAATAGCAAAGTTGCAAATAAAAATAGGTAGTCTTTAAAATAAACTAGATAGTCCTATATAAACTTGTGAAATTATAAACTTTAAGATTAGCTTTAAAAGACATACAGATTGACAAAGTTACTAGAGAGAGAGAGAGAGAGAGAGAGATAGGACAATGGGCTGGTCATTACACTAGTCCCCAAAGTTTCTTAATCGTTGGCTTAACAACTTTGGAGACTTAAATGAATTTTGATTAGTTGATCCAATAAGTTGAGTGTTCAAACGTTTCAACACCCTAATTTTAATCTACAGAAGGAGTTTGTGTATCATCATTGAAGATGTACAAAATTTTATTGGCCATTCTCTTATCCCTTTAGATCTCTGTGTAACTACTCTCTACAAGAAAGAAAAAAATTGTTGTTTCTAACGAACCTAGTGTATAATTGATTTATTTACAAACCCATCATTACACATTATAACATCAATCTGGTAATGAGCTGATAGTGTTCAGAGGTATAAAGTGATAAGACAATGGTCAATAAAATTATGTACCTCCCCGAATTTACTCCTTCTGTAGATTACTATTAGTGGTTGAAACGTATGGACGCTCAACTTATTAAGCCAACCAATCAAAATTTGATAAAAGTTCACAAGGTTGTTACACCAGCGAATAAGGAAACAATATTACAAAACTTTTTAACAGGTCTCGACAGCCGCGCCTCAGTCGCGCTTAAGCCGGGTCAAAAAAAACTTAGATGTCTAAACCTGATCCTAATATGGCTTCTTGCCTATTCAATGATTTCCTTTGAGCATCAGAGAGGGTTAAGGCTTGCGCGAGGCTGAGGTGCGGCGGCCGACCCCTGATTCTAAATGATCCAACACTATATGTATGGAGCTATTCTATAACTAACTAATATATATTAATATTTAGAGATTAGCTGGTCTATGGATAGTAGAAGGGAAGGAGCTATTCTATAACTAACTAATATATGTTAATATTTAGAGATTAGCTGGTCTATGGATTGTAGAAGGGAAGGAGCTATTCTATAACCAACTGGCTCATGTGACCTTTATGTGTCCAATGAGATTTAACAAATTTCCTCTAGACAGGTAGAGTATATTATTTTTATTTATAATAAGCGATATATTATTACTAGGATGTTACACCAGATTTTCATGTACTCTGATAAAGTAATACTTGCAGCTGGATAAATTAACCACTCCCTGTCCTCCCTCTTTTCCCCATCAATTCCCTTCACACTGTATGAACGAACTGACCAATAAATGAACTCTATATTAGCAAGCTAAATTGACGACAACTTTTGCCCTGTCAATATATCCTCGCATTATGTCTATATATCCTACATCCATTTTATATATTCAGATTGACTGGAAAAATTAAAATTATTCAATTTTTTAAAAGGATTTTAAAACCTTTTAAACTCAATAAAGTCGAATTTGCCCAAGGAATTATGATTTAAAATGTCATCTATAATACAAAGTAGAACGATGTCTGTCTGACTGTTTGTTTGTTTGTCTCTTTGTTTGTTTGTTTGCTTGTTTGTACCGAAGGATCTCGCTAACCGCTGAACCAATAGGGTTCTCTTTACATTGTAGCTTCTCATAGGTCCCGGGAAGGTTTATAACTATTTTGGAGAAGGGTACCACCACCCTCCAAAGAAAAATTGCCATAGAAAAAAATTATACCCCCCCCATTCGAAAAAAAAATTCAATTTAAAAAAAATGAAATTAAAAATGTGGTTGGATGGGCGCAACCCCTCCCCTCCCCCCTAAAATTAGTTTAAAACTTTATTTTGAAGCTAAATTAAAAAAGGGTTTTGGGATTCAACTCCTCCCTCAAGTGCCACTAGAGGCCTCTAGCGCGAAGCCGCTAGTTATTAATATCATAAAAGAATGACTCTATCAAAACGAAATTTCAGTAAAATTTGTATAACTTGATAAATTACTGATGTACGAACTAGCAAAACATAATTATAGAAAAACTTTTCCTTTTAAAATTGAGTAAACTTTTTTTCTACAAAAAAATATTAGTAGAAGTTGCAATATGCAATAATAGCAAATACTTTTTGTATTTAAAGCAAAAAATATCAGGAATTGGTTTAAACACTCCTTTAAAAAAAACAAATATTGAAAAATCATAGAAATTAACGTTTTAGTTTTTTCGTCTTAGTTCAGAGTAAATGGGGCCATGGATTATATCAGCCTTGTTTATAAAGTACATTGATCTGTATTCATCTAGTCCCACTCCTACTCTATAATGCACGTTTAGACAGAAACATCTATTTAGGGATGTGAAATTGCTTTACTATTTGTAATTTTTATATATTTCTACTGTTATTTCTTTACTACAGTTATCTGTTATCTTTTATTGTTTCTTAATTTAATTTTTAGAATCAATTTCCCTTTTCATTGAAAATTGTGACTCTATACAACATAAACCAATAATAATAATAATATGAAGTTGTTGTCAGGGATCTAAAAGGATATGACAATGGCCGATACATTTATGCACATCCCTAATAATGATACACAAAATTACCCCTTCTGTAGATTACAGTTGGTGATAGAAAAGTTAGGACACTTAATTTTATGAACCAACCAATCAAAACTCAATAAAAGTTTCCAAAGTTGTTGATCCAACGAATAAGAAAACCAGGGATCTACAGGGATATGACAATGGCCGATACATTTATGCACATCCCTAATGATGAGACACAAAATTATCCCTTCTGTAGATTATAATCAGTGGTTAAAAGTAAAACGTTAGGACACTTAATTTAAAATCAATTAAAATTCAAAAAAAGTTTCCAAAGTTGTTGAGCCAACGAATAAGAAAACGTTTTTTTTATAAAACTTTGGGGACCAGAGAAATAAACAGCCCAATGTCCCCTACCTCTCTGTATAGTTGTTCAATGTTCATAGTTTCATGCAGAAAAACATTTCTCTGGAACAAAAATTTTTGCAAAGGAAAATTATAAATTTCTGTGGAATAAGCTAGGAAAATAAACATTATTATTATTGGTTCACAATGCATTAGTCACTACTCCCTGGGTTATGAGTGTCAAAACTGGTAAAGAACCCAGGGATCTAAAGGGATAAGACAATAGCTGATAAATTGATGTACAATGTACATCCCCAAAGATGACACACAAAAATACAACTTCTGTAGATTAAAATTAGTGATTGAAACGTTTAGACACTCAACTTAATAAATCAAAATTCAGGAAAAAGTCTCCTAAGTTTTTAAAACAACTAATAAGAAAACGTTATTATAAAACTTTGGGGACTAGTGTGATAAACAGCCCATTGTCCCCTCTCTCTCTGGAAAGAACCTGTGTTTGTATTTAATAATAGATGACTAAAGTTCGGTACCCAATGTCAGTCCTACCTGTAACAATGGAAGGGAGGGAACAATTAAATTTAATTTATATTGGTTTACAATGTTTAATAAGTACCTTCCCTCATTAATTAGATTAATATCTTCGGGGAATTTGATAACTTGTTTTGGTTATACAAATTACCCTTGTCCAAATTTTCAACCCAAAAAATTGAATACACAGAAGGTAAAATTTTGTTTGTCCTAATTGGAGGTGTACATCAATAAATCTTCTATTCTCTTTTCCCTTAAGATCCCTCCTGAAACACGTTTTTAAAAGCTATGAAAGAACGATTTGGTACATGGAAAATTTTATTTTATTTTACTTTTTCATGAAATAACTTTAAATTAAGAGATACTGTTTAAACTCATTCCTTTAATAAATCATTATATCTAAATTTTAAAAATATAAGAATTAACATCTGTTTTTCTTGTGAAGGTGGATAAAAACTTTAAATTTCTAAAAAAAATTCTTAACTGCGATATGTCCTTTTCCAGTTTTCAAACTTAATCTCCAGAAAGAAGTGATTTTTTATGCCAAATTTAAGTTTCTTTAGTATCAAATGCTAAATTAAGTCATAGGTTTGTTTTAGGATTTTTTGCATTCTTTCTTTTTTGATAAAATAAACATGAAACATCGTGTCAAACATGAATTATCATTTATAACAAACTAGGTACTGCACCACAAAACCATCCCAAGACTTAAATATAGAGAATTAAATAGCCTAAAACCACTCCAGTTGCTATATAAAGTTTCCTTAAAATGAAAAACACAATCGGTTTAGTAGTTGTCGAAATCTTAAACTTCAGACAAAAAAAAACTTTATTACTTTATTAACAAACTAGCGGCTTCGCGCCTAGCCTCTAGTGGCTTTGGGGGTTGGGTGTTCCCCCCCCCCCCAAGAAAAATAGCTTAAAACCACCACAGGACCAATAGGTATATACTAGGGTTGGGCCGGATATTTTTTTGGCCGGATACCGGATATCCGGCTGATTTCAAATGCCGGATATCCGGTTATCCGGCCAAATTACCGGATATCCGGCCGGATAACCGGCCAAATTACTACATATTAAAGTAACAAAAAAGGATATAGTCCCTTTCGTGGCAACGCACGCAAATCCTAATAGTTGGAGGATGGGCGGGGAGGTGGCGTTGAATGCCTGCCCCCCCCCCCCCCTTGTTTTTTTCCTATCCTATTTTCTGTGTATAAAAGGTAGAGGGCTATAACTGAGTGGCTTACAAAATATGGGTATGACACATAACTGAGAGTTGAAATTTTTTTAATACCTCCTTCCTGGCAGGCACAGGATGCCGGCAAATCTAGTAAGGTCATTCAGGTAAAAAGTAAAAATATTTTTTTACTTAAATAAAGCATTTCATGTTATCTAATACTAAAATATCCTATAGTCGTACATCCTTATATGTAATATATGTGTTCAAGTCGATTTCAGTTTCAGGTATAATCCTGCAAGTCCTGAACCTCCAGGTCTCCAGAAATCTTTAAATGGTTCCTGTGACCAAAAATTTTACTTGAAGATTTCAAATTTTAAACTTATGCGTTTTTATATATCTTCATGACATATTACAATTTCATAAAATTCGTTGCCGTTTACCTGCCAACCATCGGTTTGCGGTCAACTGCCAAGTACTGCTGCCACCGCCAAAATTTATGTTTTGAGATTTCTAATATAAAATTTGCATCAAGATAAACATATTCAGAAAAAATTGTTCTTCTAGCTTCAATAATAAGAAAATTACAGCCATTTAAGATTTAAAAAACAGAGATTTTTGTTGTAAAATATAAAAGATTATATTGCCGGATATCCGGCCGGATAGTTTCAATATCCGGTATCCGGCCGGATATTGAAAATGGCCGGATATCCGGCCCAACCCTAGTATATACCCTGAACAGTAGAATCCGATCGGTTCAGTGGTTACTGAGATCATAAGCTTCAGACGGACAGAGATCAAGTTACTTTGTATTATTTATATATATACGCAGATATTCTGACAGCGGAAAAGATAATTAGTATTAGACTATGCGCCATTAAAGCACATAAACCTTACAAGCAAACATACAGACATTATTAACTTATGGTGAAGCTTTGCTTTTATGTATAACTAAAAACTATTGAGCAATTATATTTTTTAGTCATGTTTGCTCTTTTTGGGTTGGATCAGTTAATTATGATGATACCAGGATGACCTTCGACCTGAGCAGACTTGTCTATAATAAGGTAAGTTTAGCATTAGTTAATTAGTCTAGAAAACAATTATAAGCTTAAGTACAAATAGTCTGTATATCTATCATTAAGATAAGAATCTATAATGTCTCTATAATTTTGTCTATCTATCAATCATTCTACATCTCTTCTTACCTATCTTATTTCTATTCATCAAATCTATCTTTTCATATATAAATCACATAAGAATTTTAATTTGTTCTCACCTATCTCACCTACCTAAATTATTATTTATTTATTTACCCATCAACCAATTTATATTCATGTCTATCTATCTGTCTGTATATCTATCTATATATGTGTTGTTGCCGAACCGCTGAACCGATATGGTTCTCCCCCAAAATAGTTATTTACCTTACCATGACTTATGAGATGCTATTCTGTAAAGAAGAACGATATTGGTTCAGCGGTTAGCGAAATCCTTAGGTAGAGACAGACAGACATACATAAAAATAGACATCCTATTACTTTATTATAAGAATATATATTTTTCTAACAATATAACAATTTCAAAGTGTGCATATATTTAAGTACCTATGATTTCAAGAACTACCTGTTAATAATATGTATATCTTAAACTATCTATCTATCTATTCTAGAAGCATTTGAACTACGCATCTATTTCTACTTTCCATCTATTTATTTATCTATCTCTCTATATCTTTACTTATATCTATCCTGGATTATTCCATCTATCTATTTATTTATCTATCTATCTATTTACTTATCTATCTATCTATTTATCTACCTATCTTAAGGAGAAAAGAGTTATCAAAGTTCCGTCCTGGATTATTCCATCTATCTATCTATTTATCTATTTATCTTAGGAGGATAAGAACTATCAAAGTTCCGAGTGGATTATTTCATCTATTCATCTGTCTATTTTTTTGTCTATCTATCTATTTATTCATTTATCTATCTAATTTAGGAGGATAAGAACTACCAAAGCCCAGTCCTGGATTATTCCATCGATATTGTTGAATTGCCGGAAAGGTAAATTTATATTCTTAGTGTTTATACGATGTTGCTTTTTAATTAAACTTTAACAAGGATGACAACATCCTTAAAAGCGAAGCTCTGAAACAGTAGGACAAACGAACATTAACACTTGCAGTGTTTCAGAACTGAATAAGCAGAATATAAAGGTATAAGTCTAAACAAAATTGTAGTGAATTTGTAATAACTGTAAAATACAGGATACTGTTTTTGAACATATTTACATTTTTGGGACTAGATTAGAGAGATGCTTCGCTTTTAACTTTGTTGTCCTAGGAATTAGTATTTCAAAAAATCAGATGAATAGGATAACTATATCACATAAAAATCGTGTTCTAAGCGCACTCGCTTATACGATTCATGTAAGGATGACAACTTCCATAAGAGTAAAACACAAAATTTTTCTTTAAAAACAATTCAAATCAACAATAACATCCAGGTTATAGGTTCACATCTCGGCCAAACGCTGCGTCATATCTACTGCTGCTATGTCAGGTGCAATGCATTCACATCATTAAGCAAGGTTTTGTTCAGAGATATACTGAAATAAGATCTTGTGGTGTGTATCCCGTTCTTTAACAATTTATGAGGCAGTTACTTATTGGCACAAAAGCTTTAATAAATTGGTTTAAATTTTGTCTGTTTTGCTTGGATATTTAATTTTTGGAAATTGTTTTAAACGCAGAATTTAAACAGACAAAACAAAAACAAAATTGTTAAATTGAAAATAAACCATTTTTCCAATTTCTTCAAAATTTATTTCACCTTGAAATGTTAGAAGTTTTTTATAGTAATTTTCAAAAATGCTTGGTTGTTTGGTAATGCTATTTTCTTATTTTTTGCACATCAACATAAAATATTCATTTCACACCCTCATAGGCTTTGAAATTAGATTCGACCTAATGTAATATGTAACTGCTGACCCGATACGGTTCTCCTAAACAATATGAAGCTTCTCACAGGTCCTTATTAAACTACAATTTAAGATTTGGGGTTCGACTGCTCCCTCTACCATCTCAAGGGGCCCTATGGGCCTCTAGGGACGTAGCCACTTGTTTAATAATATAGAGACAACTTTTACACGTTTTGTTTCATAGAATTTGATACTTTAAATGCAACAAAACAAAACTAAATATTATACAATCAAAATATATTAGAGTAGGAAAGTGTTTTCATCAAATATTCATAGAAATTAATTTTTCAACAAAATGTGGCTTGTGTTCCATATTCAGTAGAGGTGAAATCCCTAAACTGCCGTTTCTGAAAAAATAATATAATCCTTTTGATAAGTAACAGGATCTGTGTGTGTCTCTTTGTACGGATGGATCTCGCTAACCACTTAACCGACATGGTTCTTCTTTACAATTAGGTTTCACATAGGTCCTGGGAAGGAACTATTTTCGGGGAGGGTACCACCTCCCTCCCAAGAGAAATCGCCTAAAATTCAAATGAAAATATAAAGTGCCGCTAGGCGAACCACTGTATGACTTTCTAGACTGTTGGGGGCCAATTCCCCCCCTCTCTCACCAAAAGTTCCCCTAGGGGCCTCTAGGGACGTAGCCACTAGTATTTATATCATCATTTTATTTATTTTTGTAAATCAAAATTTGAAGGTACAGTCAAAATGATTTCTAGGTCAATGTAAAAACTGCAGGGATATAAAGAGATAAGACAATGGCCGATAAATTTATATCTGTACAATCCCAATGATGATACAGGAAAGTTTCCGTTTTGTAGATCACAATTAGTAGTTGAAACTTTGGGACACTTAACTTAATAAACCAACCAATCAAAATCAATAAAAGTCCCAAAACTTATCAAGCCAACTAATAAGAAAATGTTATTACTTTGGGGACTAATGTAATAAACAGCCCAATGTACCCTCCCTTCCTGAATAACTCTTGGCTATTTTACTGCATTCATTTTAAACTATTTAAATATATAAAAATTAGCGCACCTAGCGTTTAACAAGATCGAGGTAATTTAATTGACCAATATGGTAAAATATATACTGGCCAATCATTGGTCATTTGTATTGTATGACGTCATTTTTTTTATAGGCATTATAAGCTGCTTCCTTAGTTCAGAATGTACGATATTCTATTTTGCTGACAATAAAAATGATTATGTGTTAACATTCTGTGTTCCCCCGTCATAATAAACAAACTGATGGGTAACTCAGGGATCTCAAGGGATAAGACAATGGACAATAAATAAACACACTACCCTTCATGTTCATTAAAATTTTTATGGAAAAGTTTGGGGTTAATCTGATTCTAATTCTAAACACCCCTTTACCCCCCAACCTTGGACGTCTATGGTTTAGAAACCGCTAGTTTGTACTAACCAATCAGAATATTTATAAAAGGACTAAAAGTTTTAAATCCCACGAATGAGAAAACGTGTTGGGTACCAGTACAATTTACAAAATTTCTGTTGTTTTGTTAGCTGACCAAAGTTAAGTAAAGAATAAACATAATATTAGCGGTTCGTACATTTTTTTGGTCATAATTTAACAATAGAATTCTAGTATTAGATACTCTGCTATCATTATGTTACATATATGTAACAAATTGTTCTTTAACCCTGCCTATTATAGGACCGGAAGGTCAAACCTTTAGCCATTATGTAATATAATTATAGTAGTTGGGGAAATAACAAAAACAATGAAATTGTTTTGTTAAATACTTTATGTGAAGCTCTTTATAGTGCCTATAAAAAAAAGAAGATAAATATAAAAACTTTTGGCCTAAGTATCCCGAATGACGTCATATGAGAAACTGCCAAGTCAATTATGGAAGTAGAAAGATCCATCCCCAACAAAATATCCATAAACCTGCACAGGACCAATGTTAGGCAACCCTGAACTTTATAGATTAGTAGTTTCCGAGATATAACGAGACAAACAGATAAACTTATCACAATGCTTTGTCCCTAGCATTTTAGGCTATGAATAATAAACTGCAAAAGGGGGATCAGACAATGGCCGATAAATTGATGTATATCTCCAATGGGGATGCATAAAATTACCCCTTCTGTAGATTACAATTAGTGGTTGAAACGTTTGCATACTCAGCTAAAGGAACCAACCAATAAAAATTCAATAATAGTTCCCAATGTTGTTTAGCCAACGAATAGGGAATGACTTTGGGTACTAGTGTAATAAACAGGATAATTTCACCTCATTCCCTGGGTAACTCCTTTCTTAATTTTTCTTTTAATGGACATTTATAAAAAAAAGGCAATTTTGCTATTTTTTTTTATTACACTATTTACGTTTTTATGTCAACACTGCAATGATAAATTATTATGAAAATATAATGGAGAACAATTATGTTTATTACGGCTGTGGCCTTCCTTCACACCTTGTATATACACAAATAATTATCAGGGAGGGAGGGCACATGGGGCTGTTTATTGCACAAGTCCCCAAAGTTTTATGATAACGTTTTCTTATTCGCTGACTTAACAACCTTGGGGACTTTTATTGAATTTGATTGGTTGGTTCCTTTAGTTGAGTGTCCCAACATTTCAACCACTAATTTTAATCTAAAGAATTTTGTGTATGTGTCATCATTGGTGATGAATATCAATTTATCGACAATTGTCTTATCCCTTTAGATCCCTGAATAATCATGCTTTGACGTTGATCAGGGATTAGATTCCCCTACTCAGCTTTAAAAAAAAAACTTGGATTAATTCCAGATTTGATGGTTCCGTGGAGCTGAAAGCCTAGGCCAACTGGTATTAATGTTATAATCTAATTTTACTATTCGTGGTAAATTGTCTAAATTACGATACAATAAACGATTTTTCAAAATAAATCCAGTGTATACTTTAGGTTTTAGTAGCTATACTAGAAATATTATTATACTTGTTCTTTTTCAATCACAATAATAAAAAAGCATTTATGTGTCTCTTTTCCACACAAAAACTTATGTTAATGAATACAAAAGTGAACAAGGATGACAACATCCATAAGTAGCTAAGCTCTATAAAATAAAGGATATTTAAAGAGCATTTGTGAAAATCAAGAATAGAAACATATTGGAAAGAAAAATCACGAATCCTTTCTCACGTATTTTATATTTTGTATCATTTATATTTTGTATCATGACTTACAGACCGACGTACAAAGTAAGTTACATACTGAATGCTCATTGATGTAAGGAATCCTTACAAAAAATCAGCCGTCTATATTGAATGGCAGCTAGGAAATAGATATTTCCCTCATAGCGTTTCGGACTTACTGACGGACGGACAGACAGAGAAAATTATATAGATTCTTCGCTACTGGAAATGGTATTTCTATTGATCGTGTATAAAAGTTATTCAAAATGTACAAAGAAAATACTTTTTTTTGAAGAAATACTTTCTTTTGATCGTGTATAAAAGTTATTCAAAATGTACAAAGAAAATACTTTTTTTCAGTGAGCGTGTTTTCAAGTACCAAGATGGAAATTACTCTATAACAGGTAAAAATTTTAAATAACATCGAATTTTTTCCTATTTTTTTTAAATATTTGCTGCTGCTATGTTTGGCGCGTGACACTAATAGTAAGAGAAGGGGAAAAACATTCGCCCGTAAACAGGTTTATCTGATAACCATTAAAATTAAGATTTTCTGGGTTCTCATTTTTAGAGAAGCTTTTAGAGCCTTAAGAAGGTTTAAGGCCGTTTTTCTGCCCCATTATTACCTCTTTGAATACAATGCCCCAAGATTATAAGTGCTAGTTTATATATAACGTAGTAAGGTTTTTTTTGTCTGAAGCTTAAGATTTTAAAATCCAATAAACTAATTAAGCTGTCCTTCCTTTACAAAAGTTTTAGATATGTCCCTGGATGGTTTTATGCTATTTTACTGTCCCCTTATTACTCTTTTAAAAACAGTGTCCCTAGATACAAGCGGTGCATCCGCTAGTTTCTTACCAAAGAACATTGTAGAATATTTTTAAAAATAAAATATTTAATTTGTGATTATTTTTTAGGATTTCAGCTTATTCTGGAGAGACATTATACAAAATACCTGTAAGTATTATTAACATCCAGGGATCTAAAGGGATAAGACAATGGCCGATAAAGTGATGTACATCCACAATAATGATACACAAAATTATCCCTTCTGTAGATTAATTTAGTGTTTGGACTGAAACGTTTTAACAACTTGATGAACCAACAAATAAAATTCAATAAAAGTCCCCAAAGTTGTTGAGCTAAACATTAGTATCAAACTTTGGGGACTAGTGTAATAAACAGCATAATGTCCCCTCACTCAGGATTAACTTTAAGGACATATCTGCGTTTTCAAAACTAGATTATGATAATGTTTAATCGTTGTTACAAAAATGAAATAAATAGGATAATTATATCAAACAAAAATTATTCAAATGCACAAATGAACGAAAGCTAACCGTGACTTAAATTATGTATCATTATTGGGGATGTATATCGGCAATTGTCTTATCCCTTTTGATCCCTATATATTTTACTATTAATAGATCATGATAACAAGAAAGCTACAAATAAAATGATACATTCATTATCATTACATCCGGTACTGACAAATAATAATTACTATATCCTATATTATTATTCCACGGATCTAAAGGCATAAGACTATGGCCGAAAATTGATGTACAAGCCAATGATGATTAACAAAATTACCCCATATGTAGATAACAATTAGTGATTGAAACGTTTGGACACTCATCCCAATGAACTAACCAATCAAATATCAGCCATGTGACGTCATAAAAATGAGGGAGATGGGAGGAGAAGTGGGAAAGAAAAACCTTTAAAAAGAGATGGATATTCCCTCATTTTTATGACGTTACATGGCTGAATAAAAATCTCCAAAGTTGTTGAGGTAACTGATTAGAAAACGTTATTATTAAACTTTAGCGACTAGTGTAATAAACAGTCCAATGTCCCCTCCCTCCCTGCATATATTCACTGGTATTGTCAATCAATCACATGATATCCCACAAGTTGCCAGAATTACTAAATAACTTTGGACATATTTGGCAGTGTCAGGACTGATGAACATATTCGACATTGTTGATTTATATACGTTTCATATCAATTCTGATCGGTGTAAATACAGAGCAGCAAAATTAATTATTCAATACAGCGAATAGAGATAAAGTATGATACGTTTTAAGCTTGTTTTTCTCTCTATTGTAAAAATAGGAGTGCAGAAGGGGGATGTAAGGTCGTGTCAAACCCCAACCCACCCCCCACCCTATAATGTTGAAACCTGGAAGAGAAGGCCTGTCTTCGTCTTTTTTCATCCCCTAAGACATACCCCCCCCCCCCCATTGGCAAAAAAAACTCAAAGAGTATTTCATTCTGCACTGCCAATAGCCCAAAACTTAAAAGATATACTTTAGGGGAATGTCTGGGGTCTTAACAGGTCAATAATGTTATTCTGTTTCTTTAGACTTAAAGACAAAGGTCGTAATAATAAAAGTTTTGGTTTTTAAAGCGTTAACTTCCCTAAAATATTTAGCTTTTTATACAAGTACCATTTTCTTACATGTTATTTTTTTCTTAAATTTAAATGGCAAAAAATTGAGATTTAAAAAAAAATACGGGAAAATGTAAACACCTGTACTAATAAATACATGAACCACATTGTATTATAACAAATTATTCTTTACACAAACATCCAAAATATCAATAAACTATTTCAAGATACATCCAAAATATTTTGTTTAGTTATGTAAAAAAATATTTCAGTATGGCTTCGAAACAGAATAATATCCACTGGATTAGAACCATTTCTCAGCCATACTGAAAATCAAGCATAAAGCATCGTATTACAGACAATTTTCTACGAATATCAAAATAAAAATCATAAAATTAATACCAGTTTTGTTAGCATGGGCCTTTATCGCCTCGGGGCTAAAAAAATGGTTTTAATCTTATATTTTTTTATTTTGATATTCGAGGAGCTGTCTATAATACGATGCGATAACAAAATTCAGTATGCTAAAATTTATGGTCAAAAAGTTTAGTTTGGAACCAACTAATGAATATTCAATAAACATATCCACTTTTTGAGTTTTTGAGTCACTGAATAAGTGAATGTGGATATAAAACTTTGGGTACCAGTTTAATTGACCCAAATACTCCCTCTCTCCCTCTGTTTAGTTCACAAAACATTTATTTTGAATAAAAACTTCCTTATAATAATTTCAAGACTTCAAAACTCTTAGAATTTAATTTTCATTACTTGCAGTTTTTTTTCTCCATTTGCTAAATTATCGTTTATTTCGAATGCCATGACCAAAGAGATTAAATAGTAAAACATTGAATTAAGAAACAGAAAAAGATATTCCCAAATTGCTCCTTTAATATTATTGTGGTTGGACCTAATGTTTAATGAGATAATATTAGCCAATATTTCTCAAGGAATAAATCATACTCAAATAAATCAAAGTACATCAATAAAAATAATTCAGTATTTTATAAATTTTTTTATTATTTTTTTACTTTGTTTGTTTAACTGCTATCATCAAATATTTATTGCTTTTATTAATAATTTTAAGAAAAAAAATTAAAAGCGACTAAATATAAAATTAATTTTACTCAATACTTCCCTAAACGTTATGATTCTTTTTAAAAGCGAAGCTTTTCTATAATAAGGGTCGGTCCGTCCGTACGTCCGTCCGTCCGTAACGAATAGCTTTTTTCGTTGATTTAAGCATTCTAGAATTGTCCTATCGATTTCAAACTTTGCATGATGATTCCTTTAGTAGTTAGGTACGATTTAGAAAGCATAGCAACTCAATAATCATTACCAAAATTCCGTACGTCCATTTTAAACATGTGGATTTTTTTTCTTTTTTAACAACAAACTTTTATGTGATCTAATCATCCAATTGATCTGATTTTTGGTATATTGATTCCTGGTACAACAAAGTATATTATAAGCGAAGTAACTCTACAATCAAGTCCTAAAAATGTGAGTATGTCCATAACCATTATCCTGTATCAAGCAGTATTTCATTAAATTTGTTTACAATTTTGCTTGATCATTTAGTTCTGAAACTATATAAGTGTTAATGTTCGTTTGTCCTACCGTTTCAGTGCTTCGCTTTTATGGATGTTGTCATCCTTGTTTTGTACTACAGCATTAGCGTATCTGATATCGTGCCTGCTTGCTATTAGTTCAAGTCTGGACCACACAGCGTCATACTAGAAACATAAAAAAGCGTACAATAATTGTAAGAGGTGGGAATGCCTAGGCCCTTAAACAGGCGCGATTCATCAAATTAACATTTATGGCTTCCAGACAAAGGTCTTGCAATGAAATGTTTGGTTATCTGTTGGATGTTACTTAATCTAATATACTATGGTGGGCGTTAGACTATCACACATCTCATTAACAGCCGATGATGTTCTTGGGTTCTCTATATGATAACTTGAAATCGTGGGAGAATCCTGTTCCAATTAGGTAATTAACAAGAGGTATCTACATATCATGTAATTATTTCTGATTTCAGATATATATACTATCTACCATCCACTCTCTTCGTGATGACTTCATGGGTCAGCTTTCTTATCCCTCCAGAGGTAATCAATCTATCTGTCTGTTTGTCTGTCTGTCTGTCTATCTGTATGTCAGTATTTCTATCTACCATCCACTCTCTTCATGATGACTTCATGGGTCAGCTTTCTTATCCCTCCAGAGGTAATCTATCTATCTGTCTGTTTGTCTGTCTATCTGTATGTCTGTATATCTATCTACCATCCACTCTCTTCTTGATGACTTCATAGGTTCAGCTTTCTTATCCCTCCAGAGGTAATATGTCTATCTATCTATTTATCTATCTATCTATCTATCTATTTATCTATCTATCTATCTATCTATCTATCTATCTATCTATCTATATATATATATATATATATCTATCGATATATATATATATCTATCTATCTATCTATCTATCTATCTATATATCTATCTATCTATCTATCTATCTATCTATCTATCTATCTATCTATCTATCTATCTATCTATCTATCTATCTATCTATCTATCTATCTATCTATCTATCTATCTATCTATCTATCTATCTATCTATCTATCTATCTATCTATCTAACTATCTATCTATCTATCTATCTATCTATCTATCTATCTATCTATCTATCTATCTATCTATCTATCTATCTATCTATCTATCTATCTATCTATCTATCTATCTATCTATCTATCTATCCATCCATCTATCTATCTATCTAGGTTGTCCCAGGACGCATGGCCCTGCTAGTAACACTGTTCCTCGTGCTGATTAATATCTTTAATAATATAACCAATGTAGCCCCGAATACTGAGGGCATGACTGCTATATCTTCATGGATGATAGGTATGTTTATGTATATCTATCTATCTATCTATCTATCTAGGTTGTACCTGGACGTATGGCTCTGTTAGTCACCCTGTTCCTTATGCTGATAAATATATTTAATAATATAACAAATCTGTCCCCTAAAACTGAGGGGATGACTGCCATTTCATCCTGGTTGATAGGTAGATAATTTAGGAATCCCGTCCAGAAATTCGAAGGAAGATCTTATTCTTGACAACAAGCATCCAAACGGTTTGACGTACAGCCAAAAATTTGACATCGTTCTAAAAGGCATAACTAATGCTATAAAAAGTCCTCAATGATAGCCAAGATTCAATAAATAAAATGTCCAAAACTATGTGATTTTTTATGCTGCATGTCAGCTGTTTGACCGGTAGCAGCCATTAAAGTTGTCGAAAAAAAGTCCTTCCTTCGCATTTTCTACTTGATTCCAATTTCATAATTAAAAAGTAGTCAAGGGGGAAAAAGGGAATTTTAACCATTTATAAAGGTAATTTCTGGCAATAACATGAATCCTTCTTTGATATTCTTTAAAAGTTGGTAGGGATAGGTAAATGGCGACAAATGGGGTCAATTTCTTTGCGTATTTTCTGTAAAGTTATGTGTTACTGTTTAGTCAAATGCACTTGTTAAGTCAAACTATTCTTTATTATGACCAAATGTATTTATATGAAATAGTCATAATTAAGATCACTTTGACTTAACAAGTGCATTTGACTAAACTGTAACAAACAACTTTGCATAAAATACACGAAAAAAATTAACCTCTTTTTATTTCTTTACCTATTTTTTTAATAATGTATATATTTTAGCGTGTATTTTCTTTGTGTTTGGATCCTTGATGTCCTACGCTGTTATCCTGTATCTTCTCATCAAACAGAAAGAAATTAAGATGGATTTAAAATGGTAATTATATCTATTTGTTTTTGTTGAGGATAGAGACGTCCAAGCTTTTTATTTTAATGAGGGTAAAATGATGGGTTTCAAAGGTTTGATGAGGGTAATCTAATGTAGTTTTTTTTTTTAAATTGGAGGAGGGGGTAAAAGGAGGGATTTCAAAGTTTAGAGGGGTAAACACTCACCCTTGGAAGTCTATGGTTGAAGATATTCTACATTTAAGGCTTTTGAGTTGGTCTTTCCTTCTGTTGGTGAATAATTTGATAATTTCAATGGGTATTAAAATAGGGGCTATATAAATGATTTATTACTAATTGAATGTTACACCAGATTTTCATATTCTCTGATAAAGTGAAACTCGAAAAGGGCTAAATAACGATACCCCCTTTACCCAATCCACTCCTCTCTTACTGGATGAATGAACTGACCGATAAATGAGTTCCATGTTAACAACCAAAATTGACATAAATTTTTCCCCTGACATGATATCAACTTATATTATACTAGCGGCTACGCCCCTAGAAGCCTCTAGGGGCACTGGTAGGAGGGTGAAAAGTCGACCTCATCCCATTTTAAATTTGAGTTTCAAAAGAGTTAAAAATATTTTTTGGGGGGAAGGGGGGTGAAGAAACCCTCTTCAAAAATAGTTTAAAACCTTCCCAGGACCTATAAGAAGCTTCACTGTAAAGGAAAAACAATTTCGGTTCAGCAGTTTGCGAGATCCTTCGGGACAGACAAAAAACGCTTACTACTTTATATAATAGGATGTAATATATTGTTATGTATATTTCAGTAGTAAGGTTGTTATTGTTATTGTTCCAGGAATTATCATAATAATTTATTTTAGGGAAAGTTTGAATATAATATACAGTAAAGATTGCAAAGTACACCACCCTCCAGATGTTAAAAAGGTAATGCCCCGAGGAGCCGATTTCCAGAGCTGGATCTTTAACTGTGTAGCCGTTGCCGTTGCCGCTGCCAGAGATACAGCCACTAACCTAATAGCTATCTTTAAATCAAATTGGCTACGCGTGGCCACGGCTATATGCGATCTGTAAATTACAACGACTTTTTGAATTTTCAGTAAAAATATGAAGAAAAAAATAATAATAATACGTAAAAACTTCAACATTTAAAAATCCATGTTTTATTGGCAGCACTGGCAGTGGTGACGGCTACGACTACGGCCACGATTACGACCACGGCTACGGCAACGGCTACACATTTAAATATCCAGCTCTGGGCTAAAAGTTTTTTTCATGAAAAACCTTTATCCTCAAGGCCTTTACAACAAGAACAATTATGTCGTGAAGTAGTGCAGTGCAATAGCAAGCTAGCAACTTTCTTTTGTATATTATAATCTGGAAGATAAAAATTCTTTATAGGACATCAGGAAGAGTGTTAACAAGTTTTTACACTTGTTGATAGACAAACAATTGGAAATACAGACATACTCAACTAATAGAGTAGCTGCGTTTTTTGAAGCTCTTTATAGTGCCTTTAATAATGACGTCATATTAGAATAGTCAATTATTCTAATACGACGTTTTTAATTTAACCCGTTTTCATAGGCACTAAATTTAAAAACTTTTGGCAAAAAAATTCCGAATTACGTCATATTAGAATAATATACTATTTCAATATGACGTCATTTTTTATAGGCTTTGCGTTTTTTTCTGATTAAAAACCCAATGCATGCCATAACTTTAACCTTTATTCAGAGATTAGAAGAATTAGATGAAATAAGTGGATGGAGAAAGGTAATTCTTTAATTCTAAATAATGTAAAAAATATTTGTTATTATTTAGAGATTAGAAGAATTAGACGAAATTAGCGAATGGCGTAAGGTAACAAGTTTTAAGTTTTATTTTTTTCTTTATTTTTTATAATTGGTTAATGCATAGTAATAGTAGTAATAGGGGTTTTCTCCAGAGAGAGAGAGAGAGAGAGAGAGAGCAAATTGTGATGCTAATTACACTAGTCCCTAAAGTTGTATAATAACGTTTTCCTATTCGTTGGCTTATTAACCTTGGGGACTTTTATTGAATTTTGATTGGTTGGTTCATTTAGTTTCAACTACTAATTATAATCTACATAAGGGGTAATTTTGTGTATCATCATTGGGGATGTACATCAATATATCGGCCATTGTCTTATCCCTTTAAATCCTTTAGTCTAGTTATCTAAAAATAAGGATTTTTATAGGAGATAGTTATTTATATGTTTCATATTATTTATGATATTTAGATGGCTGCTATAGATTCTGTGTTTTTGTACCTGTTTCCTCTCCTATTCTTTGCCTTCAACCTCTTCTACTGGCCTTTCTGGACACTCATGCCAGACAGCGACTCATAACCCTATTTCTGGACTATGCTTCCAGATCATTTTAGTTCACGTTTTCTGGACTCTGATACCAAATTATTGTCCTCATTTATATAAAAAAAAAATATTTAGAAGATTTTTATTTGAATTAGATTATGCAAAATTGTTATTTATTTTATCAACTAAAATGTAATTACAACGTAAAAAGGAAGATTTTTATAGTGCCTATAAAAAATGACGTTATAATGGCCTACAAATGGTCAACTAAAATGTCCTGCCATTGGTAATTTAGTCTGTATTGGCCTATCATTGGTAATTTTTTTTATAGGCACTATACACAGTTTCCAAAATATTAAAAAGATTTATTAGATTATGCAAAATTGTCATTTATTTTATCAACTAAAATGTTAATACAATGTTAAAAATGAATAAGTAATTGGAAGTTTGTCAATCAGACGCAAACCATTTAGACTTTGCGTAACAAGGTCTCTAGGGGCACTTAAGTAGTGTGGGACGACATTCACCCCATCCTTTTCCAATTCTAAAAAGTAAAAAAATTGGAGAGGGTGAGTAATTTTATTCTAGGGGTGATTTATCTTGGGAGGATAGAGATACCCTTTCCAAAAATAGTTATAAACCTTCCATAGACGTATAGAATATTCACTGTAAAGGAGAACCATATAGGTTCAGTGGTTTGCGAGATTCTTCGCTACAGACAAAAAAAAAGCTGACTACTTTATTCTAGCTTTTTGAAATCTCATGAATAGTCTTTAAAAACATGCAAATATATTAGCCCTTAGATGCAAGGAGCGAAGCCACTTATTTTCTAAGTTTTAAGCAATTGTATGTAACTTATAATCTAGATATTAGTAAATAATTAAAGAGAGCAATATATAAATATAGAAAGATAAAGTTTTGAAAAATATGAAATAATTGTTAGATAAAAAGAAGTAAAGAGTATTTTGAAAAATATAAAATATTTATCAAACATTCCCAAATGCACAAAAAATTCAATGTTTATTGTATGATATAATGATAAAATATCTAAAATTTAAACAAATAAATAATGTAAATAGAACATTTTGAATTTTAGCCATAAAGTGAAATTATTACAAAAATATAGCATATTATAAAACTGTTGAGAATTGTTATAGTTAATATATTATTGAAACAATATTAGATAATTGTAATAGTTATTTATCGCATCGTATTATAGACATTTATCCGCGGATATTAAGATAAAGAAATATAAGAATAAAACCAGTTTTGTTAACCCCGGATGCCCTGGCTAACAAAACTGGTATTAATTTTATGATTTTTATATAAATATCTGTGGAAAATTGTTTGCAATACGATACTATATAGTTTTTCAGAATGGCTTAAACCCGGCTTTAATCCAGTGGATAATAATTGGTTTCGAAGCCATACTAAAAATTCTATTATTAATCTACTAAAAGAAAGTTGTGATGTTAACAAATATATGCAATAAATATAATATAATAAACAAATTATTAGTAATAGTTTTTTTTATTTTCTTAAAAATAATCCGTTCAGATTTTAATTAATCCATATTTTTTACCGGGCTAATAACAATAATATTTCAAATTTCAAAACATCAAGGGACGAAATTCAAAGACTGTAATTAAGAAAAGATTAGAAAACATAGTTTATATGGGGGGGGGAGGGGTAAATTTTCCATTCCCCCCCCCCCCTGTGTAAAAATTACCCCCAACCATTTATTCCCCCCCTAAACAATTTTAGGGGGGTAAATACCCCCACAATGAATAATCCCTAAACAAATTCCGGCGCGCTGTATTACTTCCACTTTTAAGATTTTTTACCACCGCCCAAAATCAAAAGACTAAGTTCCACCAGATTAAAACAGTTCTGAACCATGATAAAAATACATGCTATAGTTTACAATGGACCTTTAATTAAACAAGGATGACAACATCCATAAACGCGAAGCATTGAAATGGTAGAACAAACGGACATTAACACTTGTATATTGTCAGAACTGAATAATCATAATATAATGTATAAGAGTCAAAGCAAAATTGTAAGTAAATTTGTTCAAAAACTGCTTGATACAGGATAATGTTTGTGAACATACTTACATTTTTAGGACTTAATTATAGAGTTGCTTCGCTTATTACATTATACTTTGTTGTCCCAGGAATCAATATACCAAAAATCAGATCAATCCGATGATTAGATCACATAAAAATTTGTTGTTAAAAAAGTAAAAAAATCAACATGTTAAAAATGGACTTACGGACATTTTGGTAATGATTATAGAGTTGCTACGCTTTCTAAATCGTACCTAACTACTAAAGGAATCACCATGCAAAGTTTGAAATCAATAGGACAATTCTAACATGCCTAAATTAACGAAAAAAGCTATCCGTTACGGACGGAAAAAACGGACGGACCGACCCTAATTATAGAAAAGCTTCACTTTTAACAATGCACTAAGTGTCTAAACATTGTCTATTTAAAGAAATCACATTTTTCAACAAAAAAATTCTTCCATAAAATAGATCAAAACATTTCATTAATTATCAAAATATAAAATCTTTTTTTCTAGGGGCAATTTATCTTGGCATGCTGCCAGGGTGGTGGTATCCTCCCCAAAACTAGTTAAAAAGACAAACCCCAAACTGTCCAGATTTGAGCAAGACGATTCCTGTGACGTCATATAAAAAGGGAAGGGGGTAAGAAAATCTCTTCAAAAGAGATGGGAGAAAAGGGAAGAAATTTTCTTCCCCCCTTCCCTTCTTCTTTCCCGAAACGTATATGACGTAACTGGAATCGTCTTGCTCAAATCTGGACAGTTTGGGGTTTGTCGACATATGACATATTTGAAGTATACACTTTAAAGGAGAATCATATTGGTTCATCAGTTAGCAAGACTTGTGAGTTGATTATTGTGTTTTCATGTATACTTAAATATTTTATAGTACTTTATTATTAGATAGGTACTTTTTTACATTATTAGATTACCCCCCCCCCCCTCCTAATAAAAAGCTTGGACGCCCCTAGAGACAGTGCATTTGAAAATGTTAGGTTGTTTGAATAAATGTGTAGTGACACTACAAAAAAAACTGATTATCTTAAAATGATCCTTTTCTCTGTTTCTACAATGGTTGACTGATAAATACTTTAATTTTTATATATAAATTTATATCATGTATTTATAAGTACTTTTAATATTTATGAAAAAATTTACAAAAAAAATATTTACTCAAAAGTTTATTCATAATCTTGCAAATTCTGCAGGGTTTTCAAAGTATGAAATCAAAAATTGAAAAGTAAATTAGTTCTATAAACATTATTTTGAGATACCTAGCGGCAAGAAATATAACTACATATTTATCATATATAACAAGGATGACAACATCCATAAAAGCGAAACTCTGAAATGGAAGGACAAACGAACATTAACACTTGTAGATTGTCAGAACTGAATTAGCAGAATATTAATGCATCAGTACAGACAATATTGTTAGTAAATTTGTTGCAAAACTGCATAAATAGATGATACTATTTAAGGACATACTTACATTTTTGGGACTTGCTTATAGAGATGCTTAACACTGTACCTTGTTGTAATAGGAATCAGTTTTCAAAAAATCAGAAGAATCGGATAATTTTAACATACAAAAATTTGTTGTCAAAAAAGTTAAAAATCGACATGTTTCAAATGGACATACGGACATTCTGGTATTGATTATAGAGTTGCTACGCTTTCTAAATTGTACCTAACTACTACAGGAATCATCATGCAAAGTTTGGAATCGATAGGACAATTCTAACCTGTTTAAATTAACGAAAAGAGCTAAACTCTGTGACGGACGTATGGACGGACCGACCCTAATTATAGAAAAGCTTCGCTTTTAAAAAGAAACACAAATTTGTTAGAGAGATAGTGTACGTGCATGAGAGTGAGAGAGTGTCTACGTGTATGTTTATGAGATAGTGAAAGGATAGTTATTTATTGACATGGTGGTTTAAAAAGCCTACAACTTTTTAGGGGTGAATAAAACCTACATTTTTAGAAATGTGGAAATATCCACCTGAATTGCAAATCTTAGGGGTTTTTAACCTCAACCCAAAATTTGTTTGTGCAGAAAGGGGGGGTGGGTAATCATGCCCCCTTAAAATCAAAGTGGTGTAAACAATTGATTTAAACCTTATCCAGAAAGCTTCCCTACACGCTAATATAACACTAATCATCATGTCTGTTTTAACATCAGACTTTCAGATTTAGTTTTAGGTGGTTGTCAATTTTTTTTTGCACACAGCCAATAACAAAACTATGTACAATTCACGGGAAGGGATATTAGACTGTAAATTACCAGGGATCTTAGGAATGAGATACTACTAAATATCTTATAGTACTTTATTATTAGGTAGGTACTTTTTTACATTATTAAATTAACCCTAATATAACACTAATCATCATGTCTGTTTAACAGATCGGGCCCCAATTCCCACCTCTATCTCGGCTCCTGTTACAGTTAGAGACATAATTTTTTTTTCTGGTGGTTCATGTGTATTTTTAGAGAAAATTACTTTTTCTTGTCATAGCGGTCAGACCGCTCCTTAGCCGCTTTTTAGCGGCCAGCCGCTAAATATTAAAACAGCTGTAGAGCGGCCAATTTTGCAGCTAGGATGACCAAATTTTAGGACGAACTTTTATTTTTCATAACAAAAAAATTACTGTTTCTGATCATCGCCGAAAAACGGCAAATAACGGAAACCGCCATTTTCGGCGGTTACGGCGGTTGGCGGCGCCAATTAATATTTTTATCTGTTTATTGTTGCTCAAGGATTCACCAAAAAATGTATAGGTCTCTAGCTGTAATAGAAGCCACGATATTCATGATATATGTCTGTAGTAAAAGCCGGACAAAAATCGGTCATAAAGTCGGTCAGGGAGCGGTCAAACGGTCATAACACCACTTTTCTCAGAAGGTCATTGATATCTAAGTATTCACCAAAAAAAAATTCTACCCTATACACAAAAGTCATATGTAGAAATTAAGATTTATTTAGAATTTTTTCTAAATTTGGTGCCACCTAACCGACTTTGACCGGACGCCACGACCGACACAGACCAGATATTCTTATAAGATCAACTCTTGCCGACGTATAATTACTAAACCTAAAAAGTCATGAAGTCACAACTCTCTATCTTACCTACAAAAAAAAATGACATTGAAAAAACTAGACGGGGGGTCAATATGACCCCCCCCCCCCCCCGATCTGTAAGGGTTAACATCATTCAGAATTAGTTTTAGGTGGTTGTCAAAATATTTCCGCACCCCCCAATAACAATACTCTGTGCCCTTCACTGCACTGCACTGGAAGGGATATTAGACTTCAAATTACCAGGGATCTGAAGGGATAAGACAATTACCGATGGTACATCTCGAATGATGATACACAAAATTACCCCTCCTGTGATTACAATTAGTTGTTGAAACGTTTAGACACTCGACTTGATGAACCAACAAATCAAAATTCAGTAAAAGTCCCCAAAAATTTGTCAATGAATAAGAAATGTTATTCAAAACTTTGGGGAATAGTGTAATAAAAAGTCCAATGTCCCCTCCCTCTCTGGTAAATTACAGCGTGTGACTGGACCAAAAAGTTACATAAAACAATTCTGATTTTTTGTTTTGGAGATTTGAAGACTTTAATCTTATCTAAATTGAGAGATAAAAACTTGTCTTGTCTATATTGGATCCAAATAAGCAAGGAAATATATTTATTTTCCTTAATAGACATACAGACAACGCAAGTTAAGAAATGCTTTGCTACTAATAGTAATTTCGAACCATCCTATAATATGAAGTTTTGTCTAAAGCTGTCCCTGGTCTAAAGCTTAGGATTTCAATAACTACTGGACTGATTGAAGAGAAGTTTCACATGAATCCCTCTTCCAACATTTTTTAATACAGGTTCCTATATTCTAGGGGCGCAATCGCTAGTATTATAAATATTATCATATAATTTAAAACCTTATTCCAAAATCTATTAATCTTACGAAGACGACTTTTGTTGAACAGTTTAATCTCGCGGCATTATTTTGGACTTTGCGCAAGTGAGCGAATTTTGCTCTTTCAAGTTAAAATTTTAATTTTATTAAGTTTACATGTTGAGAAAAAGTCCTATTAAGGAACCAAAAAACCTTTTAAGGATATTAAAATTTTTTTTGTGTCTTCAAGCATTTTCCGATTAATAATTTGTTTTTTTTTTCCAGGTGAAAATGAAGTTCATAAGCGATAATGTAACTTTGTCGTTTCTAAGAGAAGAATATGAAAAATATAACAATTTTATGAAGGAAAAAGATTCGCCGTCAGAACCTTACAAATCTAAATATGAAGCCATGAAATGTCTGGATAAAATGAAGGTATAATTATGTTTATCTTGATTTCAGCGAAACGCTACTGTATGTAAATTTGTCTGAACTTCTCTGGGGTTGGTTTCTTTGAGACACTGATGTTAAAATATAACTATCCTTAATTATCTATAAGTAGTACATTTTTACTTTAAAAAGATTAAAACTAATTAACTATATTAAAGGAGGGGGGGGGGGGGGCGGAGATGTGACACTTTTTGAAATAAAAACTAAAAGTCAAAGGAACTTGATTAAAAAAGAGTTACAGTACTTAAATTTTGCATGGCGGTAGCTTTTAAAAGGTACAACGTGGAAATAGGGGCGGAACTGCCGCTCTCGTCTGAAACCGCTGATTTTCGCCGATATTTTTTTTCATCATTTAAACATTTACAACATATTATTACCTAAAGAGAGTGTCAAATGCAAATATTAGGAATATTTTTCGTATTCCAAATTGTCTAAATTGGAGATTAAAGGCAAATCAAAATCCTCGAAAAACGGTGGTTTTCTGCGAGAGCGGCAGCTTGGAAATGGTAAACAAGATCTGAACAAACTATTTAATAAAACTTTTACATACTAAGATCCTTTTTTTCTAGGAAAAGTTGTCTGAATTAGAGGATTGTGAACACAATAAAGCAATTGAATGTTGTATCCTGACAGCTTCGGGTGTTATCAAGACAGGCATTTGTTACAATTTGATAATTACTAGCGGATACGCGATTTTTCTTGGGGAGAGTGGGGGTGGTTAAATAGTTAAAAATCGTCCCAGGACCTTTGTGAAGCTCCCTTGTCAAGGAGAACCATATCGGTTAAGCTGTAAGGTTTATTGTTGAAATAAAGAGTAACAAAAATCTTACTGAACAGAAACTGAAGAATTTACAGCTGGAGAGGAGCTACTAACCAAAAGTATTGAAATTAGCGAGGCTATATCTGATGAAAGGTATGTAAAAAAAAATATTAGGTACATTTTTCACTTTCTGATCAAATTTTTTATAAATATTTCTATCGGTACCTAGTTTTTTTTTCCTTTTAGATAAGTATATTTTCTACCTACCTATTATTTTTTGTAAAAAATATATAATAGTTATTTTATTGCATCGTATTAAAGACAGCTTTCCGCTGATATAAAAACGATAATTAGATTAATTCCGGTTGTGTTAGCCCCGAAGGCCTGGGCTAACAAAACTTTAATTAACATTATATTTTTTTTCATTTTACTATTTCTAGAAAATTGTCTATAATACGATGAGATACGTGATTTTAGTGTGACTGGGAAGCCTTTCTAATCCAGCGGATTTTAACCAGTTTCGAAAAGTTAATAATGTTTCCGATTAAAAATCATTTAATATTTTTTTTTCAGATTTAGCCTGCTGTCAAAGTTGAAGGCATTAATCTATCTTGGAGTAATATGGTGTGGCAGAGAACAGTATGATTCTGCAAGAGGATTTCTGGAGAAGGCTCTGAAGGAATGGTGGCACATTTTAATAAGATTTCAATTATTATCATCGCAACTCATGCTTGCCTTAGTAGCGAAGCTACTCTATAAATTACGTTGTTTTCCGTCTGTACGGCTAAGGTTAAACCCGATTTTCTCATATTCTATTTAAGGTAAAAAACTGAATTTTTCATTCCTATGACTTATCCCTAGTTATTGTTTTGTCATACTTACTATTTATTATGTTTTTTTTCGGGTGAAACATGAGTTTCTTGGCTTTTATTAAAGATATAAAGCTCGAACTTTTGTTGCAGATTTCTATGATCTATGGACACAATATTATAATTCAATTGTCGGTCATTTGTGAAATATTTTTATTTTATGTCCATTTTTAAGCAGCTTTCCCTTCTATTATTATAATGATTATACAGCAAGATCTAAACACAAAGCTTCTCTCGCAAATGTATTATAATGCAGGGATCTAAAGAAATAAGACAATGACCGATAAATTGATGCACTGCACATCCTTAATGATAATACACAAAATTACCCCTTCTGTAGATTAAAATTAGTGGTTGAAACGTTTGAACACTCAACTTAATCAACCAAACAATAAAAATCCATTAAAAGTCCCCAAGTTGTTAAGCCAACGTAAAAGAAAACATTATTATACAGCTTTGGGGACTAGTGTAAATAATAAACATCTCTGTAAATCTTCTCTTGCAAATGTCATATTTTAATGTGTCATGCATTCATTTAAAGGTGTATAAATTCTTCAAAGAAGAAAATTGTCAAGAAATTTACACATTTCAAGATTTACTCACCGATTCCAGGTAATAATAATCACGGCCGATTTTTATAACCCGGCTTCGTTGGTTGTACAACCTTTATTTGATCTAACCCAACTTAAATAAGCATAAAAATACTGGTTTTCTATCCCTTATGCTCCTTCGTTTTTTTGTCATATTTGTCAGAAGCTCATGCTTTTGAATGAATATTTCTTTAATTTTTAACATATTTAATAGTTACAAATACAATACCTACTACAGTGTTTATCATCGTTTATTTATCATTAATGTATTAATTTAAATCTGCCATTTTCCTGTTTGCATAAAACCCAGGGATATAAAGGTTTAAGACATTAGCCGATTTTGTTATGAAACCCTAATGTAGATTGAGGTTATTAATTGAAAAGTTGGGATACTACGTATTTATAACTAACCTATCAAAATTCAATAGAAGTACCCAAAGTTTTTGATCACTTCCTAATAGATACAGTTTTTAAAAGCGAAGCTTTTCTATAATTAGGGTCGGTCCGTCCGTCCGTCCGTACGTCCGTCCGTCACGGATAGCTTTTTTCGTTAATTTAGACATGTTAGAATTGTCCTATCGATTTCAAATTTTGCATGGTGATTCCTTTAGTAGTTAGGTACGATTTAGAAAGCGTAGCAACTCTATAATCATTACCAAAATGTCCGTACGTCCATTTTAAACATGTTGATTTTTTTACTTTTTTAAATAGCTTTTTTCGTTAATTTAGGCATGTTAAAATTGTGCTCTCGATTTTAAATTTTGCATGGTGATTCCTATAATAGTTCGGTACGAGTTAGAAAGCGTAGCAACTTTATAATCATTACCAGAATGTCCGTACGTCTATTTTAAACATGTTGATTTTTTTTACATTTTTAACAACAAATTTGTATGTGACCTAATTATCCGATTGGTCTGATTTTTGGTATACTGATTCCTGGGACAAAAAAGTACAATATTATAAGCGAAGCAACTCTATAATCAAGTCCTAAAAATGTAAGTATGATTATAATCATTATCCTGTATCAAGCAGTTTTTCAACAAATTTACTTACAATTTTGCTTTGACTCTTATACATTCGTATTCTGATTATTCAGTTATGACATTATACAAGTGTTAATGTCCGTTTGTCCTACCTTTCAGAGCTTCGCTTTTATGGATGTTGTCATCCTTGTTTTTCTCAGTTCAGGGTATAATGTTGGAGATCAAATAGAACAAACAGAGTCAATTATCACCCATGCATACTTCTATCTAGCACAGGTAACAGCTTTGGGATGAGGTTGCAGTTCCCCGTAAAATGTTCCTGGTATCAAATATCGATTAACTCCAAAAATATTTGAATCGATACCTGGAACATTTTACCAAGGATCTAAGATGATAAGACAATGGCCGATAAATTGGTGTACATTCTTAATGAGGTACACAAAATTACCCCATAAATAGATTACACTTAGTGATTGAAACGATTAAACACTCAACTTATTGAATCAACCAATCAAAATTCAATAAAGTTTCAAAAGTTGTTAAGCCAACGAATAAGAAAACGTTATTACTATGATAAACAGCCCATTGTCCCTTCTCTCTCTGCTTTTATATAGTGCTTGCTGATTGTGCAGGAGGTTTAACAATATGTTGGTATCCTTTAGAAAAGTAACAGAATGTCTGTCTGTAGCTTAGGACCAGGCTAACCGCTGGACCGTTATGGGTTTTATGAGTTATGAGTATTTGAAAGATTTTTAAATATCTAGGAGGGAAAGATTCCCTTCACCCTCTCACGAGAAATTACCCATCCCCCCCCCAAAAAAAAAACTTTGTATCTAAACATTTTTAATTCATTAATGCCTTTAAACTTTGTTTTGTTAACTTAACATTTGCAAAGGGGGGAGGCGGATGTGCCACTTTTTGAAACCAAAAGTAACGTGCATGATCTCATCCCATAAAAGAGTTAAAGCTCCAAAATTCGGCACAGCAGTTGCTTTTGTGAAGAAAAATATGGAACTGTGAAGAAACGGCGGTGGAATAGGCGCTTCCTTTAAAAACCGCCGTTTCCCGCCGAATTTTTATTTACCGTTTCTCGCCATAATAGACAATTTTCAATCATCTGAGATAAACTTTTTTTTTCTCATAAATTTCGCTTATATTTTCACTTGACACTTTAATGAGAAAAAAAGTTTATCTTAGATGATTGAGAACTGTCTAATTTTGCGAGAAAAGGCCAAAAAAAACGGCGGGAAACGGCGGTTTCGCCGCCGCTTCTTCAAACTTCCATATTGTTCTCCTCAAATGCAACTGTTGTGCAGAATTTCAGAGCAGTAACTCTTTTATGGGCTGAGATCATGCACGTTTAACTTTTGGTTTCAAAAAGTGGCATATCCGCCTCCCCCCTTTGCAAATGACAAGATTTCTTTTAAAAATGCAGGTTGAAAGTAAATCTGGAAACAGTGAAAAATCTGCATCCCTCTGTTTGACCACTCTGGCAAGACAGCTAAAGTCACCGGATCTGGATTGGAGGAATGTTCAACATAATAAGATAAACATATTAGATTAAAAAAGTTTTTTTAGCGCATCATAATATAGACAGCTTTCCGCGGATATAAAAATGTACGATTGATTAAAACCAGTTTTGTTAGCCATAAAATGCTGAAGGCTTGGGCTAACAAAACTGGTTTTAATATAATTAAAAATTTTTTATTCGTAGAAAACTGGATGTAATACGATACGATACATGATTTTTCAGCATAGCCAAGTGGACATCGGTTTCGAACCCATACTGGAAAGTAGAGATGAAGGGAATATTTGAAAAAAATATTTCTTTACTGGCTATGAAAGCTGCCATCATCTATAAATGGCTTTTCTCACAGCCTAATCCCTCTTGTTTCAATCTATTTCATAATTAAGGGGAGGATTTCTGTGCTCGACAGGTAGTTTTTGGAAAATCATCCCCTACTTTTTATAATGAACATACAAATGTAAGGGATTGGACGTGTAACTGTGCTGGTTTGTCCGACTTCTATCTCAATAGAGATAGCTTCAAGGCAGCTAGGTATGTTTTCATTTACTAGCCTCGCCTCTAGGGGCACTTAAAGTAGTGGGGGGGGGGGGGGGGAGAGAATTTGCTATGATTTGGTATGAAAAAACTTTGAAATGTTAAGCTTATCATTATACCTAAATATTAAGCACGAAATATCATCAACTGTTTTGCTGAGTTCAAAGTACAAAATAAAGTAACACAGCAAATGTTTTAAAATGTCAAAATCCATTAATCAAACCGTTTACATTATTACAATTTACCAACCCTTTATTTTAGATATATTTCGCTTGTTGGCTATACCTTATTTCAGCTTATGCTTTAGGTATTGTATTTCTGCAGCCTTAGCAGTACTAGACCGCCACAAGTGTGAAGACAAAGCTGCGGAGCTGGAGGGTGATGATGGCAACAAGAGTAGGAGATCCGAAGCTGTTGTAGACAGACATTGTGTCAAGTATGCCCTCACACTCCTAGAGTATTCGCATTGTGCCAGCTTACAGGTAAGCATTTCTAGCAGAGAGAGAGAGAGAGAGGGAGGGGACAATAGTCTGTTTATTACACTAGTCCCCAAAGTTTTATTGTAACGTTTTTTTTATTCTTTGGATAAACAACTTTGGCGGTTTTAGTAAATTTTGATTGGTTGGTTAATAAAGTTAAGTGTTCAAACGTTTCAACTACTGAAGAAGGGGTAATTTTATGTATCTGCGCCTCTAGCATCTAAGGGCTCAATATTTGTAGGGATATGGATGGGCAGAAAAATAGCCTGAAACCATTGATATCCTGACTTTTTTATTAAAATGAAATAGCTTAAAACCATACCAGGGCCATTAAGAAGCTTTACCCTAAAGGAGAACCATATTGGTTTCCCGGTTAGCGAAATCCTTGGCTACAGACAAAAAAAAAGCATACTACTTTATATAATAGGATTAGAATTTTTATATTAGTACCTAATATTTCTTGTTTAGGAAATGGATGAAGGAAATGAAACTAAGGTAGAAGAGAGTCAAGATGCTATTACAGAGTTTGAAGACCTGGATGTTTCTGCTTACACTCAACAGGTACACCAGGAAGGGAAGGGACATTGGGCTGTTAATTACAATAATCCCCAGAGTTTTCTAATTCGTTGACTTTGGGGACTTAAATTGAATTTCGATTTCTAGGTTCACTAAGTTGAGTGTCTAAACGTTTCAACCACTAAAATTGTAACCTAAAGAAGGGGTAATTTTGTGCATTATCATTTGGTTTGTACATCAATTTATCGGCTATTGTCTTAACGCTTTAGATCCTTGGATAAATATACCAGATAATTCCATATATTAGCCTATATGACGGGATATTCCACACGAGATGTTATTTTTGTGCATCTTTAAACCAAATCTTGCATAATTGCTGTGTATTGTTATATGCTCACGGGTCTCGAAAATAATTCCTTATTTGAGGTAACGGGTGAGAGAGTTAGAAGCTATGCAGATGCCAAAGGTGTTTTCTTATGGGCCCAGAAGCATGTTCAAAGTGCGCAGCAGTATTTTACGCTGGACGAAAGATGCTCAGATTATGTTGAATTAACCAGGAATCTTCAGATAACATAATAATAGAGGTCTCTAGAGGCACATGAAAAAGGAGATTTAAAATCCAACACCCATTTTTTTATTTTAAATTTGAAAAATAAATAAGATTTTATTTTGAGGGGGGGGGGGGTTTCCCTCCCCCTCTCCAACACCATTTTTTATTTTAGTTTATAAAAATAATTTTTTTTAGTGGGGAGGCATTTTTTTCCAGGAGCGATTTCTCTTGGGAGGATCGTGGTACCCTCCCCCAAAATAATTATAAACCTTCCCGGGACCTATGAGAAGCAACCCTGTTAAGGAGAATTCGATCAGTTCAGCGGTGAGCGAGATCATTAGGTACAGACAAACAAACAAACATCATTTTACTTTATTATAAGGATTAAAAATTTAATATAGAAATATTTTGTTATCTTGTAACTGTTGGCTAGAGATCAGAGCCAGTTATACAAACATTTGACATTCTTTGAATCAGACAATGAAAACAAATGTAAAATGCACAGGTAGGAGTTTTTAATTGCAAAATATTTGTCTAAAAGTCCCTACTCTGCATGGTAATGAGGTACGATTGTTAAAACCTACTACAAACTATAGATTTTAAATATTTATAAAAGGGAGAGGGCGGGTGTGACACTTTTTAAAACTTAACCTAAAACTCAAAGGAACTAAACAAAAACCACCAACACCATCGTCAAATTTCAGTGCCCCAACTCGTTTTTGTTTTGGTTGAGTTCCTTTGAGTTTTAGGTTTGGTTTGAAAACTACATACCTATAGAAAATAAAATTATTTATATATGTGCTGATTAAATGTAGTTATGATAATTAAACAGAAGAAATACCTACACTTTTTAAGGTAAGCAAGAGGTGAATTTCATCGTTCATTGTCCTATCCCTGAAAGTAAACAAAATGTTTTTATTTAGACGAAGAGCAGATCTATTGGAACCGTTGAATCGAGAACTATCTCCAACCTATTATTTACTCATCATTCGCCAGGTTATTAAAATAATTTTAACATTACTAATGGCTGCTCCGCTTACATCTAGAGGCTTTGCATTCTAAGGGAATTGAAGGGTAGAAAAAAAGTGTAAAACCATCCCAGACATTTGTAATGCTTTCTTAAAATGGAGAACTCAACTGTTTAGTAGTTTATTACCCAAATATTAAGCTAGGGACAAAAGATTAATACTTTTTATAATAGAAAGCCTCTCTGTTAAGGGAGAACCATATCGGGTTATCTTTTGGCGAGATACATCTTACACACAAACAGACAGACATCATGTTACTTTCAGTTTCATATAAGGATTATACAATAGGTAGTTCTTTTAAGCAAAAAAAACGAAAATTAAACTTTTTCATTGGAGTTTTTTATAGATTTTGTTCGAGCTTGGTGAGATTTTCAGTGACATGGTTGATATCAAACGCATCAGATGGCAGGTATTGTAATTGCACATTAGAGGACTTTAGCCCCTCGACCTTTTTCGAAATTTTAGTAGTACAGTTGTATGATTTATACCATTTGGTAAGAAAACACTTTTGTAAAAAGGGGGGAGGCGGATGTGCCACTTTTTGAAACCAAAAGTAAAACGTGCATGATCTCAGCCCATAAAAGAGTTACAGCTCTAAAATTCGACACAGCAGTTGCTTTTGTAAAGAACAATATGGAACTGTAAAGAAACGGCGGCGGAACCCGGTTCCGTCGAAAACCGCCGTTTCCCGCCGAATTTTTTTTGCCTTTTTTCGCCAAATTAGACAGTTCTCAATCATCTGATATAAACTTTTTTTCTTATAAAAGTTTTCCTTATATTTTCACGTGACAATTGTAATATTTCAAACATCTCAATATTAAAAAAAAATTCAAGTGTAAAATCTTACAAGTGTCAAGTGAAAATATAAGCAAAATTTTTATGAAAAAAAAAGTTTATCTCAGATGATTGAAAATTGTCTTTTATGGCGAGAAAAGGCAAAAAAAATATCGGCAGGAAACGGCGGTTTTCGGCGGGAGCGACGGTTCCGTCGCTGTTTCTTCACAGTTCCATATTTTTCTCAATAAAAGCAACTGCTGTGCCGAATTTTAGAGCTGTAACTCATTTGTGGGCTGAGACCATGCACGTTTTACTTTTGGTTTCAAAAAGTGGCACATCCCCCTCCCCCTTTTTAACCACTTTGGACAAGTAATATTCCCGTTAAAATCAAAATTTTTAGGCCCCTACATATTAGGATGAAAAATGCATTGCATCAGAACAACTATGCCTTATGTGCTCCCGGAAAACGCCTTGAGTAGAATAAGCTTTCCTGAAAAGTGAAAACTAATCTTGTTTTTAGTCAGAACCTGGAAACCCACACTATGCAAAGAAAGTGAACCTACTAGTGAAGCAGTCAATACTCTACTTTGAAACTTTCCTGGATACAATGAGAGTTGAGGGGAAACGACCAGAAAAATATAATGATGAAAGTGTAAGGTAGAGTATTTTTAGACATATTACGTAGTATAAAAACCATGTTATTAAGTTATAATCTCTGCCAAAAGTACGTCATAAATGATGATGGTAGGGGGAATGCCTTGGACTAAACTCAGGCGCAACTCATTACAATGCACTGTTAGGGTCATGCAATTAAAGAATGCGTTGTCTGCAATAGTTGGGATGTCAGGGGTGTATATTCTGCACAAGATTTATTTTTTTTCCCCTGCTGCAATTTTTTTTTTTTTTCCCCCTAGATTTTTCTTAAAAAGTAGGGGGGGAAATAGAAAATATTTAGAGAACTCCATATTTTATTTATTTTATCCCTCCTACCACACATTTTTTTAGTTTTTTTTAACCAAGGAGGGGGGCGAAATGGAAAAAATGTTTTCAGTTTTCTTAATTTTTACACTTTTTTTACCCTCCAACCACTTATTTTTTATTCCCCCCCCCCCCCCCTGAGCCGGGGATCCCATGCAGAATATACACCCCTGTGGGATGTTAGTGTTAATTGTACTCAGGGAGGGACCGGAGGGGACATCGGGCTGTATATAACACTAGTCCCCAAAGTTTTATAAATACGTCTTCTTATTCGTCTTAAGAACTATTGATTGGTTGGTTCATTAATTTGTGTGTTCAAACGTTTCTTCAACCACTAAGGGGGGTGTTTTTAATGCAACCATCTCGTAATCAGTGAGCAAATGGCACTTAGAATTCGAATTTCAATCCAAACTTTTGCATGAGTAATCCTTGGTAGGTCTATTTTCCCTAAATCAAACAAAAAGTTGGAAAAGTAACGGCTGGCGGCTCAGCCGTTTAGCCGTTTTTTGCCTATTTTCAGGGTAAATTCATCATCAATTACGTAGGAATCAACTATTTAAAACATATTTTTGGTTTAATTCATGTTAAATAATAGCAATAACCATTTTTGAAACTTCTAGTACCACCAGCTACCGTCTAGAACCGTTTGATAGCGTTTTGGAGTGGCAACGAGAATAAGGTGGTGCTAGGTTTCGTGAATAATTTGTACTATAGATATCCAAAAAATGAAAAAACTGCTGAGCCGCCAACCGTTAGCCATTACTTTTCCAACTTTTTGTTCGATTTAGGGAAAATAGACCTACCAAGGATTACTCATACAAAATTTCAGATGGAAATTCGAATTCTAAGTGCCATTTGCTCACTGATTACGAGATGGTTGCATTAAAAACCCCCCCCTTATAATTGTAATCTGCATAATGGATAGTTTTGTGTATCTTCATTTGATATGTACACCAATTTACCGGTCATTTTCTTATCCCTATTGATCCCTGGTTGTACTAGTCCTTTAATGTTATGAACCGTCCCCCTGAGGTTTTAATCAAGTTCATGGTAAACACAAACAAAGATTAGGGATCTAAAGGGATAAGACAATGGCCGATAAAGGGGGGGGGGGGAAGTTCTGACACTTGCGTAAACAGTGATTATAGGCTTTGTCTTTGGAGTGAGAGGATAGGTTATTTAACAAAAAAGTTTCCTTTTGGGATGTAGTTTTCCTATTTAAAAAAAAAAATTGGATTCGGCCTCCAGGTTCCGGTACTCCAGGCCTCCAGGTCGACTCTGGACAGGTAAAAAAAAATTTCAAGTTAGAACAAAACTTATTTAACAAAAGTTGCTACTTTATGGATGGTATGAACTAATTTGAAGAAAATTTTGAAATCGGGCTCCAGGTTCAGGTACTGCAGGCCTCCAGGTGGATCCTGGACAGGTAAAAATTGAAAATTTTTACTTTAAAAGTTAGAACAAAACTTATTTAACAAAAGTAGCTTTTTTATAGATGGTATTAACTAATTTGAAGAAAATTTTGAAATCGAGCTCCAGGTTTAGGTACTGCAGGCCTCCAGGTGGATCCTGGACAGGTAAAAAAAAATTCTAGTTAGAACAAAACTTATTTTACAAAAGTAGCTTCTTTATAGATTGTATTAACTAATTTGAAGAAAATTTTGAAATCGGGCTCCAGGTTTAGGTACTCCAGGCCTTCAGGTGGATTCTGGACAGGTAAAAAAAATTTCAAGTTAGAACAAAACTTATTTAACAAAGTTGCTACTTTATAGATGGTATGAACAAATTTGAAGAAAATTTTGAAATCAGGCTCCAGGTTCAGGTACTGCAGGCCTCCAGGTGGATCCTGGACAGGTAAAAATTGAAAATTTTTACTTTAAAAGTTAAAACATAACTTATTTAACAAAAGTTATAGATGGTATTAACTAATTTGAAGAAAATTTTGAAATCGGGCTCCAGGTTCAGGTATTGCAGGCCTCCAGGACCAGGTGGATCCTGGACAGGTAAAAATTGATTTTTACTTTAAAAGTTAGAACAAAACTTATTTAACAAAAAGTAGCTTCTTTTGAGATGGTATTTACTAATTTATAGAAAATTTTTAAATCGGGCTCCAGGTTCAGGTACTGCAGGCTTCCAGGTAGATACTGGACAGGTAAAAATTAAAAATTTTTACTTTAAAAGTTAGAACAAAACTTATTTAACAAAAGTGGCTTCTTTATGGATGGTAGGAACAGATTTATAGAAAATTTTGAAATCGGACTCCAGGTCAAGGTACTGCAGGCCTCCATGTGAATCCTGGACAGTTAAAAACTGAAAAATTTTCCTATTAAAGTTAGAACAAACTTGATTTCATCTTTTTCTTCAAATTAGGTAATATTAGCTAAAAAGTAACAACTTTAGTTAAATTAGTTTTGTCCTAACTTGAATAGTAAAAAATTTCCGTTTTTATCTGTCCAGGATCCACCTGGAGGCCTGCAGTACCTGAACCTGGAGCCCGATTTCAAAATTTTCTTCAAATTAGTTCCTGCAGGCCTAAATTAGTTAATACCATCCATGAAGTATCAACTTTTGTTGAATAAGTTTTGTTCTAACATTAATAGAAAAAAATTTCAGTTTTTACCTGTCCAGGATTCACCTGGAGGCCTGCAGTACCTGGACCTGAAGCCCGATTTCAATTTTTTTTCAAATTAGTTAATACCATCCATAAAGAAGCTACTTTTGTTAAATAAGTTTTGTTCCAACTTTTAAAGTAAAAATTTTCAATTTTTACCTGTCCTGGATCCACCTGGAGGCCTGCAGTACCTGAACCTGGAGCTCGATTTCAAAATTTTCTTCAAATTAGTTAATACCATCTATAAAGAAGCTACTTTTGTTAAATAAGTTATGTTTTAACTTTTAAAGTAAAATTTTTCAATTTTTACCTGTCCAGGATCCATCTGGAGGTCTGCAGTACCTAAACCTGGAGCCCGATTTCAAAATTTTCTTCAAATTAGTTAATACCATCCTTAAAGAAGCAACTTTTGTTAAATAAGTTTTGTTCTAACTTGAATTTTTTTTTTTTACCTGTCCAGAATCCACCTGGAGGCCGAATCCAAAATTTTTTTAAAAATAGGAAAACTACATCCCAAAAGGAAACTTTTTTGTTAAATAACCTATCCTCTCACTCCAAAGACAGCCTATAATCACTGTTTACGCAAAAGTGTCAGAACTCCCCCCCCCCCCTTGATGTAGAATGTAGATCCTCAATGATTACCTATACACAAAATTATCCCTTATGTAGATTACAGTTAGTAATTGAAACGTTTGGACACTTAACTTAATTAACCAACCAAACAAATTTAATTAAAGACTCCAAAGTTATTGAGTCAACGAATAAGAAAACGGTATTATAAATTTTTAGGGAAAAGTGTAATAAAGAACACAATGTCCCCTCCCTCCCTGAACAAAAGTATATGTTTCAGACCTGCCCTGTTGGCCCATTTCTATATTGGACGGATGCACAGCAAGTTCATAGTTGTCCCCAACAGTCATGACGAGCTCAACAACATCAACATGACCTATGAGAACTACAAGAGTATTGTCGAGTACTGTGATAAATATCCAGATACGTTGGCTAAGGTTAGACAGATTTTATTTTCCAGTATGGCTTGGAAACCTTTAATATCGCTGGATTACAAAAGGTTCCAGGGTTGGCAAGAAAAGTCCAGGGCAGTTAAAACCACAGGGTTTTTTTTTCCCGGTTTTAACCACCAACAAAGATCCATAGCAAAAGTCCACCTTGAAAAGAAATGCTGTTCTCGCCTCCAAAATGGTCCTAAATTAATATTTTTTCTTAAGAAACTTCTTATTTTTTCTTAAAACGCCTGTACACTACACACAGTATGAAAATTAGAATATACAACAAAAAATTCTAGTATATTTGTTTTTGAAGTAAAAATGTTGCTTTCTAGAAATAAGTCTTCTTGGAAAATGTACTTCAATATCCGCCCATTTCCTAACAATTTAGTAGCTTTATAGTTTTATAGCGTTTAAAACGTGCAAGTATTTACTTAGGTATTTAATGAAAATTTTATAGTAACTTTTTTAATTATCAGGTGGTAGAAGAAGTGACAGCCTGTAGAGAGATGGTCAAGTTGCTGCCCATGAAAATGGAACAAATCCGACGCAGTCTTACAGTTTAAGACAACCAATATTTATTTTTATTTGTTCATAATCAATATGTAGTTATATTCACCTACCTACCTATTAAATGAAACAAAGTCAACTCAGCCTATAAAGTATTATAATCAAGTTATAATGAAATCTCTTATTTCAATTTTCTTTAGATAATTGATAACATTTTTTATGTGATTAAACCATTTTTGGTGTATATAACCCAAATGTATACCTATTGATCTCATTGTTCACAAATCATTTTTAAAATGTAATTTTTATTGCACTTACACCTGTGATGTTTTCTTGTGATAACCAATTGTAATGAATTTATAATTATTGCTCTACAGTTACGCATTTTATTTCTGCTTTTGTTGCATATTAATTATAGAAAAATATGGCTGCAGCTTTTAAAAATGTAAAAAAAAATATTTATGTCAAGCTTAACCAGACGTAGCAGATCGTTTTCAGCTGCGATGAGCCTTTTTTTAAAGCCGAGACTGAAGATTATACAAATAATGTGATGTGGATAGATCATTTAGATTGTCCAATAAAATAATGAGTTTTCGGCTGTCAAACCTTGTTTAAAATGATCACAAAAACTAAAACCCTTTTTTCTGAGTAAAAATTCTCAAATACCTTTATTTTGATCTTGCATCTATGTAATTTGCTTTTTGTGTGATCTATACCATATGTCAATGAATATTTCTAAATGTTTGTTTTGTTCACTTAAAGGCCTTTTCTTTTCTGTATTTGTTGTTATTCTTAAAACAGGAAACTATAGGTATAATTGGAATAAGCCATTTTTTATGTTTTTTTTTTTATCTTATGTAAACAATCTAATTGTATCTAAGACTATGAAAAGCATCCCTATTAATATTTCAGACAGTGATTTTAAGAAAGTTTAGCTTGTAACAGATTGAAAATGACGGCCGAACAGATGTCCATGAGGTATATAGACCCAGACACAGGGTTCCTCATGGAGCCAGGTAGGTCCAGTGGGTGTGTGTGTGTGTGTATAGATGTCCATGAGGTATATAGACCTAGACACAGGGTTCCTCATGGAACCAGGTAGGTCCAGTGGGTGTGTCTGTGTGAGTATAGATGTCCATGAGGTATATAGACCCTGACACAGGGTTCCTTATGGAGCCAGGTAGGTCCTGCTGGTGTGTGTGTGAGTATGTGTGTGTGTGGGAGGGTGTACAGATGTCCATGAGGTATATAGACCTAGACACAGGGTTCCTCATGGAGCCAGGTAGGTCCAGTGGTTGTGTGTGTGTATGTACAGATGTCCATGTGGTATATAGACCCCGACACGGGTTTCCTTATGGAGCCAGGTAGGTCCAGTGGTTGTGTGTGTACAGATGTTGTTGTTGTTGTTGTTATAGGTCCAGTGGTTGTGTGTGTGTCTGTACAGATGTCCATGAGGTATATAGACCCTGACACAGGGTTCCTCATGGAGCCAGGTAGGTCCAGTGTGTGTGTGTGTGTGTACAGATGTCCATGAGGTATATAGACCCAGACACAGGGTTCCTCATGGAGCCAGGTAGGTCCAGTGTGTATGTGGGTGGGTGTACAGATGTCCATGAGGTATATAGACCCAGACACAGGGTTCCTCATGAAGCCAGGTAGGTCCAGCGGTTCTAGGGATCTAAAAGAATAAGACAATGGCTGTTAAATCAATGTACATCCCCTATGAAGACACATAAAATTACCCCTTCTGTAGATTAAAATTAGTAGTTGAAACGTTTGAACACTTAACTTTATGAACTAACCAATCAAAATTCGCTAACGAATAAGAAAATATTAGTATAATACTTTGGAGACTATTATAATAAACAACCCATTGTTCCCTCTCTCTTTTAATCTAATTTTCCATGCACTTTTGAAGTTTAACTTGCCTGAAGTTTCATAGTAACTTCATTTTAGAAGAGTTTTTGAAGTGAAGTAAAAATGACAAAAGTCCATCTATCTGTCCATACCTATGTTGAAACTTTTTGAGGGAAACTAGATTTCACTTCCGCTATTACAAATACCTACTTGAAATTTCTTTGTAAAAATAGATTAAGAAGTTGGTCAGTAATACAGATTGTCTCTGTCCGTTATTTTGATTTTGTGGAGAAGGAAGTAGTGAAAGTAGTATGTCATTTTCTCGGCTGTTATTAAAGATAGATGTATGGAATTTCTTTTGTATATTTCCGTTAACATAATGAGTATCTATCTTACAACTTTTTTTCATAGATACCTAATCATTGCTTCATTTGAATGATTTAATCCTTTGTAAATAATATTTTAATCCTTGTTTTGTTCCAGGAACGCAAAGACCAGATGGAACTTGGAGAAAACCCCGCAGGAACATAAACATTAAAATCTAAGTTTTTTCTTTAATTCTAAATTTTCTTTAAAACCTAGAATAGGGATAGTTCTATTGAAGGCATTTAACGAGTTGTGGTTATTAGTAGGAATGGCAATCCGTCAAATTTTTGGACCGGGTTCAGATTCTTACAAGAATCCGTCCAAAAAATGGCGAATTCTCACGGATTCCGGATTCGGACTCCGGATTCTAGCAATATTTTAAAAGGCTTTTTTAAAAAAAGTTAAAAAGTTTAAGTGCTACATATGTCCTATAAATTAATGTTCTTGGTGTTCTCTATAATTTCGGTAATTTCAAAAGAAATTAAAATTCAACTTTAAAGGTCATGTTTTTTGGTCAATTTTTAATCAATTTTCATGTTTTTTGGTCTAAATCTATAGTTCAATGTGAGCTTTTTTAGGATCAGGCCTAAACAGTAATAAAATACGTTTTTTTCTTATATTAATTTTAAGTTTAAAAAAAAAAAAATTTCGAAAAAAAAATCGAAAATTCGCGTCTTTCAAAAAAAATCATTTTTAACAAAGAAGGAATAGTCCGATAATTATGAAATTTTTTGTGGATAATCCCTATAACGTCCTTTTAGGACCTGATAGTCCTTTCCATAAGCTTTCTACCGGTCTTGGTTTCATTTGAAAATATTAATATTTACCCCATTTTTTTTTCAAAAAAAACGAAAAAATAACGAAATTTCCCCCCCCTTACCCTATGTTTTTTAAGTCCTTGTAGGTATATTCAAAACTATTTGTTAGGAAAATAAGGTTCTTTCAATTTTATGCAATATGAATCAAGTTCTTACTATGGAACAGAAAAAAATCTTCCCTAAATAAATGCATTTCGTGGAACTACCCCTTTATTATTATAAAGTTTCATATTCTGATGCATAGCCAACTGCATATCAGAACTAGAGTTTTCCTGTAAAGCATATTTAAATGTTTTTGTGTTTTCCCAGAGTGAAGGATGGCTACGTACCACAGGACGAGGTTCCACTCTATGAATCCAGAGGAAAAACTCAGGCTAAGGTAATTTAAATTTGTCTATTTTTCACTAGAGAGAAAATCCAGAGAGGAGGGGGGCAAAGGTCTGTTTTTTACAGTAGTCCCCAAAGTTTTACGATAACATTTTCTTATTCGTTGGCTTAACAACTTTGGGGACTTACTTGAATTTTGATTTGTTGGTTTATTAAGTTGAGTGTTCAAACGCTTCAACCTTTAATTTAACCTACAGAAGGGGTAATTTGTATGTCATCATTGGGAATATACATCAATATTACCGTTTATTGTCTTATCCCTTTAGATCCTGGATATGATAAATTAAATAGTCCTAAGAAATATAAAACACGTAGGTAGTTGTTAAAAAATTAATTTTAAATATCACAAATATCAACTAAAATTCTTAAATTTTTGTGGATTTTTTGTTGTGTTTAGTTGTCTTTTTGTTTAAAATTTTATATACCTATTTTCTTTCATGCAACACTTTTCTTGTAATGATGTACTTTTTTGCTTTAGGCTCGCGAAGCTGGTTATATTCCTGGTTTACATAATCCAAACACTTTCAAAATAGGTAGGTTTAGTTTATTTAAAAGGTACCTAGTTGTCTCATAAGATAAGGGATGGGCCATTTATTAAAACCTAACAAAGAAACTTTGCATGAATAAAAGGGTTAGCGTTTTAATTTGCTAGAGTTAATTAATGCTTTAAAAGAAATGATTTATTAATAGTTATTCTTCGCATCGTATTATAGACAGCTTTCTGCGGATATTAAAATAAAGAATTTAATAACAAAACTGGTAGAGAAAAGGTAATTTTATGATTTTTATTTTTAATATTCGTAGAAAATTGTCTAATACGACGCTATACAGCGGATATAAATCGGTTGCAAAGCCATACTGCAAAGTCATATTTTTTTTAAAGAAAAAGCCATGGAATCAAAAATATTTGTTACATCAAAACTATGACTAATTTATAAACTGCTAGCGACTGTGCCCCTAGATTTTAGGGGCTCTGTATTCAAAGGGACAGAAAGGAGCTAGAAAAATAGCTTTAAACCATCCCAAGACTTCTATGAAGAAAAAAAATATCATAAAACCATCCCAAGGCCTAAGTGATTTTTCCGTGGAATCGAGAATTCGTACGTTTTAGTATTTCTCGAAATCTTAAGCTACAGACAATAAAACCTTACTACTTTACATAATATGAATATTTTTTTTACAGATACATTTGTAATCCCTCCTAAGTCTACAACTATACCTGGATTAAATGTAAATGCTCCAAAACCTGAAATTCCTATCCTAAGGTATGGTATGATGATTGATGTGTTCACTACATAGTGTTCTTTTTATGTGTATAGGGATGAGATACAACGGATAAATTATATAAAAGTAACAGGATATGTGTCTGTCTATCTCTACCAAAGGATTTTGCTAACTGGCGAACTGATATGGTTCTCCTTTACAATATAGCTTCTCATAGGTCCTGGAAACTACTATTAGGGAGGGTTCGACCACCTACCCAAGATAAAAAGCCCCTATAAGAAAATTTTCACCTTATTTAATAGGTAACAGATGTATCACGATGTATGCAGTGCCTTGCACAGGGTTTTGCTAGGGGGATGTGAAACGGCTTGAGGGGATGTAAAAAGGGGAAGGAAGTCCATTACAATTTAAATTTATTCGCTGGTTTTACAACCTTAAGGACTTTTATTAAATTTTGATTGGAAGGTTCATTGAGTTGAGTGTTCAAGCGTTTCACTTTCAACCACTAATTGTTATCTACAGAAGGGATAATTTTGTGTATTATCATTGGGGATGTACATCAGTTTATTGGCATTGTCTTATACCTTTAGATCCCTGATACTAATATTCAATGTTTTCAGTGCAAAAACCAAGAAAAAGAAGAACAAGTCCAGTGCCAAAAAATCTGATACTTCTGTCTCGGTAAATTTTTTTAAAAATTGGGTGTAGCGGTGTTAACACCTCCCTTCCCCCTGAGAAAATTTTGTGTTAGTGTTAACATTAGGTAGATACATTATATAGAATAAGTGATTTCTCATATTTTGGTTTATATATTTTTTTCTGATGGGCTTAAATTTTCAACAATGTAGTTCTGGTTTTGGCTTTAGACCCTAAATGGATATTTTTATTAAGATAAACAAAACAATTACCTATATGTTAATGTAACTATTTACATTGTTACGTTTTTTATTACATAAGGGTAACATATGCTTGTGATTGGCGGAAAAGATGGAGGACTCAAAAAATAACTTACCTATTCAGTTTTATTTAGTAGTATTTTAAACTAGTTTTCAATCAAGGGGGACGTAACTGAAGCTTTTTTGATGCAGGGGGGGGGGGGTCCGGAACCACTTGATGAACCGTGTAAATTTTAAAACCATAAGTTCAAAAGCTTAAGTCCAAAAAATTTACACGGTTCATCAAGTGGTTCATCGGAGAAACCCTCCCCCCCCCCCTTGCATCAAAAAAGCTTCAGTTACGTCCCCCTTTTAATAATTATCATAAAAATGCTATCCTGCAATTATCCGTTCTATTGACATTATGATTTTAATTAGGCTGTCACAGATAAGCTTGAGAAGACCACTATATCAGACAATAAAACAAGGTAAAAATTTCTCTGTTATCTGTATTATCATCATATCCAAGTTTATGATCAACAGTATGACAACATATGGAGAGGCTGTTGGATATATTGTGTATCTGCATTGTAGAATCTAGAGTTAGATATTGTTAAATCTGGAGCAAGTGGGCGTTTTCTTAAAAATGACATTACGAAAATGTCTTGGCTTAACTGGCAAATACCCCTACATATTCCTAGATTCTTAAATAAAAACTTTAACTTTTTTCCCAAATACTTTACTTAATAAATATAAAAAATCTAAATCTTTTCGTTTCTCTCAACTTTTTATCCAATCTGGTTATTATTTTTTTATCCAGGAAATATTCTGGAGTTCAGCAGCTAGGCTAGTCAAGATTGTCTTATTAATTCATCTGTATATAATATGTCTATATATCCAGGAAATATTCTGGAGGTCAGCAGCTAGGCTAGTCAAGATTGTCTTATTAATTCATCTGTATATAATATGTCTATATATACAGGAAATATTCTTGAGGTCAGCAGCTAGGCTAGTCAATCTGTATATAGTATGTCTATCCAGGAAAGATTCTGGAGGTCAGCAGCCAGTGAGTACTGATTCTGCCAAGAAGTTGAGAAATCTCATATCTATATATCTATCTACTTATCTATCATAATCTATCTATACAGGAAAGATTCTGGAGGTCAGCAGCCGGTGAGTACTGATCCTGCCAAGAAGTTGAGAAATCTCAAGAAGAAACTGCGTGATATTGAAGAGTTAGAGAAGAGGGTAAGTGCAGGGATCAAAAGGGATAAGACAATAGCCGATGAATTGATGTACATCCCCAATGATGATGACCAAATTTAACCCTTGATTTCAATTAGTGGATGAAATGTTTGAACACTCAACTAAATGAACCAACCAATCAAAATTTACTTAAGTCCCCAAATATGCTAAGAAAACGTTATTATAAAACTTTGGGGACTAGTTTTAAAAAATGAAAAAGCCCACTGTCCCCTCTCTCTGAGGTACGTGGGATGGCACTGACTTGAACCCAACACCTTAAATTCTGAATGTATTTTTATGATAATGGAATAAAATGAACTTTAAACGGTTTCCGGGAAATTTTGTGGTGGTTGTTAGTTTTATTTTCAGTTTTTACTTAAATATATCTGATTTCCATTCTTATTTAATTAAATTACTGATCTAATCTGTTAATTTACTAGCAAAACTACTCTATAATTCTGTCTGTCCGACCGTCAGTCATACAGTCAATCCGTGCCGCTTTATTAAGAATATAAAAATATGTGAGGAAAAGGACTTTTTTATATTATATTTTCAATTCTTCATTTATAAAAATACTATTTATATCTTAGCTTCCAAATTCCCATCCTTGATTTTTTATGTTTTTCTACTTTGGGATTTTGTTATCATTGGTTTTTATTTCAGTTGAATGAAGGCGAGTTGAAAGACCCGGTCCAGGAACAGTTAGATAAAGTAAGTTTATTACAGAATTTATATATCAAGGGACAATTGACGATAAGTTTATTTACATTATATATTCACAAAATAGCCCTTCCTGTCAGTCATAGTTATTATTATTGTTTGATAAACTTGAACATAACTTGTTTTTTAACCAACCAATTAAAACTCATTAGAAGTAACCACCCCAAGATGTCCGCAATATTTTTTAAAGTAGCTTTGACCTCATAGAAGCTTAGATCCAAACTTAGTACACTCTAGGTCTAAGGATTTTTAGTACTTTATCCCCTGCCCAATCACCTAAACTGCACATTCCCTATTTAAGTGAAGAAAATGGTGGATTAAAACTATTTAAAGCAAGAATTTTTCCTATGCCTAACCCTTGCCAATCTATACCTGTGGTGCCCTTAGCCGTTGGACTAACCAGTACCTTAACCTAACCTAGACAAATAATCGAAAATCTATTATCTAATATTAAATGTGATATTGATTATTTAATTTAGGTTGCTCGGAAAAAAGAAGTAATGCAGGAAATTGCAGAGTTGGAAAAATCAATTCAACCTCAATCATAAATTATCTATGGCCATTTTATTATCATAACCTCAACATGCCAAGGTTTTGCTAGATTTTTTTTTATGAAAAGAACAAACATAAAATCAGATTTCGATTTTTTCTTTTCAGGGGTGTATGTTCTACACAAAATAATTTTTTTCCCCGGCTTCAAAATATTTCATTTATTCCTCCCCCCCCCCTTTATTTTTACCCTAAGATGGGAGAAAAAAATGGATTAATATTTGTAGTTCTCTTTATTTTTTTATTCCTCTTACGTATTTTTTAAGTTGTTTCCCCGAAGGAGGGTAAAAAATGGAAAAAATGCAGGGGTGTATATTCTGCAAAAGATGCATTTTTCCCGGCTGCAAAATATTTCATTTATCCCCCTCCCCCCTAGTTTTTCCCCTAAAGAGGGAGAAAAATTGACAAATATTTGTAGTTCTCTTATTTTATTCACTTTTTTTACCCCTCCCACATATTTTTCGAGTTTTTTCCCCCAAGAGGGGAAAAAATGGAAAAATGTTTTTAGAACTCTTAATTTTTTCCCTTACACGTAGGTTTTATCCCCCCCTCCCCATTTAGCAAGGGTTCCTGTTTCTTTTCTAAAAAATCTACAAAACTTTGGTCTTTCTCTAGTGGCTATTACAAAACCTGAAAAGTCTCATTTTAAATCATAAAAAAGTATTATAATTTGCCCCCCTAAAACCTTCGATTTAACAATCATCCTATGTCCTTCTTTTTTGTTTGTTATACGTGTTTAATCAAAAAAAAGTGTAAAGTAATTTCCAGTAGGTAAGGCTTCGAAACCGATTAATATCCACTGGATTAGATCCGGTTCCTAGCAATAATGAAAAATAATATGTAGCATCGTATTACAGACAATTTTCCACGAATATCTAAATAAAAATCATAATGTTAAAACCAGTTTTGTTAGCTCGGGCCAACAAAATTGGTTTTTGTATGATATTTTTTATTTTAATATCCGCGGAAAGGTGTCTATAAGACAATGCGATTAAGAACTATTCTTTCCTTTTATTTATTTTATTATATTTCTTTTATTTTTATTTTTATTTTTTAACAATAGTTTTACCTTTAAATCTACTTGTAAACCAAATAAATGTTGCATGATATTATTTACAAAAAGTGACTAGTGTATGTATTTTTTGGTGCTTGCTTACATGTGAAGACCGGAGCACCGAAACCCCCCCCCCCCCCCCCGCTTAGTTTTGACAAAAATCAAAAATAAGGGGGGGGTAGTTTTTTAACCCCCCGCTTAGTTTTGACAAAAATCAAAAATAAGGGGGGGGGGTAGTTTTTAACCCCCCCCCCTTAATTTTGAAGAAAATCAAAAATAAGGGGGGGGGGTAGTTTTTTCACTGTACAACACGCCAGAAAGTTGAGTGAGGTAAATCAAGTAAATCCAGTATACCAGAGGGGAAACCTTATTACAGAGATATTCATGTTTTGGGGCATAATTTCCTTATTTATTGACTTTGGCCAGTAAAAGGTTTTAATTTTGCGCAAAATTAAAACCTTTTACTGGCCAAAGTCAATAAATAAGGAAATTATGCCCCAAAACATGAATATCCCTGTAATAAGGTTTCCCCTCTGGTATACTGGATTTTCTTGATTTACCTCACTCAACTTTCTGGCGTGTTGTACAGTGAAAAAACTACCCCCCCCCTTATTTCTGGTTTTCTTCAAAATTAAGGGGGGGGTTAAGTCTTTGCCTTGCTGAGCACTTTTCCTCCTTGCCGTTTTCCAGACATTAAAAAACTACCCCCCCCTTATTTTTGATTTTTGTCAAAACTAAGCGGGGGGGGGGGGGGGGGGGGTTTCGGTGCTCCAGTCTACCACATGCAAGCAAGTACCTATTTTTTTCATGTCTTATTGTGTAAACCATATAATTGTTATATTTAAGATTTAAATAAAGTTAATGTTTAAAATTCATAGTAGTAAAGTTTATCTCTTTTTCCTCTCCTATTTTCAATTACAAAACATAATCATTAAGTTAGTCTAAGCGTTTTTTTTATTTATTTTATCATATTAAACAGTCTATTTTAGCCTCCATTTTTTTCGAAAAAAGTATTTTGTTTGTTATTTGTAAATTTTCTTTTTTAACTGCATTAAAACTGTAAGATACTTTCAAATTACAACATCATAAAGTAAATATTTTACTAAAATAGATCATTTTAATGTTTTTTTCTTTCTTTCAGATAAAAATTAAAGTATAATGGGTTTGTTTGGAAAGCCGTTTCGTGTAAAATCTAATACACAGTTAAAAGGTAAGCATTACCCAGAGAGGGAGGGGACCCAAAGTTTTATATAACGTTTTCTCCCTTGGGGACTAATTGAGTTTTAATCTGTTGGTTCATGGTTCATTGGTATCAACCACTAATTGTAATTTACAGAAGGGGGAATTTTGTTAGGCATCTTTGGGTAGGAGAATCAATTAATCGGCCGTTGTCTTGTCCCTTTAGATCCCTGGTATAACCACAATTTGCAAGCCCTTTTATTATGATTTCTCTATCTATATTACTATAGTGGGGTACAATATCACAACAGGAAGGTTAATTAATCTCTACAAGAAAAGTTAAACTATCATATTGGAAGGGGGTAATTAATAATTATCCCCCTGAAATTTCATATTACTGCCATCGGAATACGTGGATATTTTGAGATGATCTCGCATACCCTGATAAAATATTTCTCCAAGCTGGCTAAAATAATGACCAACATCCTCCTTCCCTTATAACTTTACCCCTATTCTCTTCCCTGAACATGGTGGTACTTATTGACCTATATCTTGGGACTAAATTAGCAACCTAAATTGTCAACAAAAAATACACTGTTACAATTTCCGCGTATTCTATATCTATTGATTTACATATCATAAGAATGAATAGATATCATATTATTTTCAAGTATGGCTTCGAAGCCGATTAATATCCGTTGGATTAGAACTAGTTCTCAGCCATACTAACAATTATGTATAGCATCGTATTACAGACAATTTTCCTTGAATATTAAAATATAAATCTTAACATCAATAGCCCGGGCCTTGTTTTAAAATCCATTTTAATATCCGTGGAAAGCTGTCTATGATACGCAATGCAATAAATAACTATCATCAGGTTCTGACAAGAAAAAGCTAAAGACACAGCTGAAATCCTGTTTCCCAAGTTTAACTGAAGAAGATCTAAATGGTCTTCTTCCAACCAAAGAAGAAGTAATTGCCAGGGAAAGATATTGATATTTTTATCAGGGATCTTAAGGAATAAGACAATTACCGATAAATTGAAGTAAATCCCCAATAGTGATACATAAAATTATCGCTTCTGTAGATTACATTTAAAACGTTTGGATACTCAGCTTGATGAACCAACCAATCAAAATTCATTTAAAAAAAAAAAAAGTTTACAAGCCAAGGAATAAGAAAACGTTATTATGATACTTTGGGGGACTAGTGTAATATACAGCCCATTGTCCTCTCACTGGATATTTTCAGCCTTATAAAAAACGTAGCTGCTCTTTGACAAGGATATGGCAATCTGTGTCAGTTCGAGAATGATTTTAAAAAGGATAAGGATATTCTAGTTTACCGATTTATTTAATAAAACAAGGATGACAACATCCATAAGTAGCGAAGCACAAAAATTATGTATAAGATTTTAAAGATTAGTTGTCAAAAACATGTATATTAGGGAAAAATCACGAAACCTTTTCAATATTTGTTTTTAATTTTTTAATACTTATATATCAGTACTATGACTAACAGACTGACGGTCAAAGTAAATTGGATGATCAAAACAACGGGAAATTTAATTTTGATATTTTTAATTAAAAAATTTTGAAATTGGACCATAAACACCAAAGATATAACCGGAAAAATGAGAAAAATATAAAATAGCCAAAAACCAGCAAAAAGGCAGTCTGACCGCCATTGATGTTTCCTTGAAAAGACAGGAAATTTAATTTTGATATCTATAATTGACAACATTTTGGAAATCGGACCATAAACACCAAAAGTATGGATAAAAATGTGAAAAATACAAAAATAGCCTAAAACCTGCTTAAAGGCAGTCTGACCGTCATTTTTTTATGAAAAGACAGGAAATTTTATTTTGATATCAAAAACTGAAAAAAATTTGGAAATTGGACCATAAACACCAAAGATATGGAGAAAAATGTGAAAAATACAAAAATAGCCTAAAACCTGCTTAAAGGCAGTCTGACCGTCATTTTTTTATGAAAAGACAGGAAATTTTATTTTGATATCAAAAACTGAAAAAAATTTGGAAATTGGACCATAAAAACCAAAGATATGGAGAAAAATGCAGCATGGCCACATTTTTCAGTATACTGAAAATATTCAGAGCTGGATCTTTAAATCATTTTTATAGTGCGCTGAATCGGGGCGATTCAGAGGTGAACCGTAGGTGCGCTGGTGGTTAGCCACAGCGCGCCTATGAAACATGGATTTTTAAAAGATTTTCGGCGCGGTGTTGTTAAATCGCCTGCGCACTCACTAAAATATCGATCCGCGCCAGTACAACTTTATTACTTAAGCAGTGTCAGTAAGGTATTTTATATAAAATGCCGTGTCAGTATGGTAATTTATATAAAACATTAATATATAATTTATTTTAAAAATAACTATAAAAATGTTTTCACGATAGTTTTGCAATAAAATATTAAAGTAATTTAAAAAAATATTTATTTATTAAATAAATCACCCCGATTTAAACCGGCAACGCATTGCATTTATTGCATTTCTCGCCGAATTAGGCAATTTGGAATCATTTGAGACCATGTTATTTTTTTCACAAATTTTTCCCCTTACAAGCAACCCTGCGGGGGGACTTAGTCATTTTTTTCAAATTCTCGTTTATGAAGGTATATCTTAAATACAGTATGCTACTCCCTTAATAAAAATCTCTAACAAAAAAATTTTTGCGCGCTTCGCCCGCATTTTTAATACTAAATATTTAATAAAATTAAATTACCCCCCCCTGGGGGTAAATTTTGGGGGGAGTAAACAAAATTGACCCCTGCCAACAGATTTCAGGGGGGGTAATTACACCCCCCAAGCAAATTTTACCCTCGGGGTAAAAATTTTGAGGGGGGGGGGTAAAATAATTTGCGGCGCGTTTCGCGCGCCATTTTACCCCCCCCCCCAAAAGCGAATTACCCCCACCTTCAAAAAATGTTACACCCCCCAAAATAAAAAGCTTGGACGTCTATGATGGTAATATACATTTTTTTTTTCAATTTCATCTCAAATATAATTTTTTTTAGATATTTGAGATGCTTTTATACAGTATTTTTTCATATATTTTTTTTGTCTATTAATAGAATGAATAATCTAATGTGAGTACTTTGCATGATTATTGAAGGTAATGTTTTTTAGCAGCTCTTAACTCAACTAAAAAGTATTTAAGTTTTGTAGGTAATCATTTAAAATATTTATCAGTCATTTTCTGCTTAATTGGTGCAAGAAAATATAAAACGAGGAATCATATAAAAAAATACTTATTCAGTATTTGTATTTTTTTGTTCAGTATTTCAGTATTTTTTCTTATTTTAGGATTCAGTATTTTCAGTATTTCCTTTTTTTTCTTCAGTATCAGTATTTTTTTGGTTGTGGCCACACTGAAAATGTGAAAAATACAAAAATAGCCTAAAACCTGCTAAAAAGCGGTCCAACTGCCATTGATGTTTTATAGTTAATTGGGCTCCTTAATAATGGGAATGTTGTCAAAAAATTTCAGCCTTTTATCTTTTATAGGAGCCGAGAAAATCACGTTTCCCCCAAACTAAGACAGACGGACATACGGACATGCAGACAGACGGACATTTCAAATTATAGAGTAGCTTCGCTACTAAAAAGTGAAATCCCAGCAACCCAAGAAAAAATTGCATTTTGTGATGTATTGACTTTTTTCTCTCTATTGCATAATGATTCCTATGACAACAAGGTTTAATGTTATGACTGAAGGATCACCTAAAAACGTAAGTATGTCCTAAAACAGAATCATATTTTCTGCATGTTTTTTTTTGTAATTTATATTCTGCTTATTAAGTTCTGTAACTCTATTATAATAATGTTTGTTTGTCCATCCGTCTAGGTAATTTTAGAGCTTCGCTTTATGGATGTTATCATCCTTGTTTTTTAACAATTAAATATTATTGGATTGAGGGTTTGAATTAAAAATCGTCTACACTATCATAATAGAATGACAGAAAGACAAAACACTTAACTTCGCTTCTAAAAATTTAGTGATTTTGAATGGCTTTAAAAAATTCTTATTTGATAAATAAAAATGGTCCGCATGAAATCAATAATCTAATGCAGTAAAGTGTATACCTATGGAGGAGAAAGTATTATTCTATACATCTTTAAAAGGTGAAATTTTTTATCATATTTAAACAAATGTTAAGCGCATCATGTATAGCATCTTATTACAGACATTTTTCCACGGATATTAAAATGAAGATAATAGAATTAAAACCAGTATTAATCTAATATCCGCGGAAAGCTGACTATTTGCTTATAATGAAATACATATCTATCTATCTATCTTATAACTATGATTAACCTGCGATGACTAATGTGGAGTAATATGCAGCGCATCCGCTCATTGTCGGAAAGGTGATAGGTCCAGGTCTCAGCTCAACACTGCGTAAATAACTAAATATGTTAAAAATGGTTCCTTCCACTAATATGTTAAGCGCAGACATAAACAGTTAGAGTAGGTGGAATGCATTGGCCCATAAACAGATATAACTCATTACTATGCACAATTAGGATTTCCTGACAAAGGTTGTTCACTCAAAAGTTTAGTTATCTCAAGGACCTTTCATGCACTTTATTACCCAGATTTGGTTCATTGATATACCAAATAAGATCTTGTGGTGTATCACTATCCAGTCCTTAATAGGTTAATTTTTTTGCAGCATGAATATTAAATTAGGCTTCCAAAGTAAAAATTGATGGGTTGTTCAATTTTGTGAGTTTAGTATTTGCTTTTGAGATTGTTTATATAAAAAAAAACATTATGGTACATTCATTTCCAACAAATAAATACATTATTTTTTTCAGAGACACCATATTCTTCCAGTTAGAGAAAGAAAACAAATTCTTCCCTTCTGTTTATACACTATGGAAATTTCCTAAGGTAAAAATCATATCTATGAATGCATTTATAGTTAGTTTTTGAAGCTTAGCTACTTATTGAATAATTCTTGTCCGTCAATACAGTCTAGTTAAATTCAAAGATTCAAATACTTAATTTTTATTAATTCATCAGATTATGTTAAGATGTTGCCAGTATTAACAACACATAATTCTGTCATGTCTAGGCTATTTTGTTAAGATGTTGCCAGTAATAACAACAGATTCTCTTGTCATGTTTAGACTATTATGTTAAGATGTTGCCAGTATTAACAACAGATTCTCCTGTCATGTCTAGACTATTATGTTAAGATGTTGCCAGTATTAACAACAGATTCTCATGTCATGACTAGACTATTATGTTAAGATGTTGCCAGTATTAACAACACATGCCCCAGTCATGTCTAGACTATTAAGTTAAGATGTTGCCAGTATTAACAACACATGTCCCAGTCATGTCTAGACTATTATATTAAGATGTTGCCAGTATTAACAACACATGCCCCAGTCATGTCTAGACTGTTAAATGGTGCCGACCTCATGCTTCCTGGCGTCATTGTAGATGATTCTAAAGCAATTAAGGTATATAAATTAATATTTCTTTCCTTAAAAAGTAACAGGATCTGTGTCTGTATAACGAAGTATCTCGCTAACCACCGAACCTACATGGTTCTCCTTTATTATGTAGCTTCTCAGGTTCTGGGAAGGTTCATAACTATTTTAGGGGAGGGTATCACCCACCACCCTCATTAGAAAAATCTCCCTTAGAAAAGAAAATCCAAATAATATTTTAGTTAGTCGGCGACACTATGACCCTGATTTTGTATTGGGTCTTTGAAATCAGCTAATAGCGCCGGACATGTAAACACAGCTCAGTCCCTATAGTAACAGACTCTTATAACTATTAAGGCATACTGTGATGGAACACTAGAGAAGGGAGATAGTATAGCCATCAATCTAACAAATAATCTTGCACCTATGGCTGTCGGAAAAGCGTTTAGATCTTCAGAGGTTAGTTTCATGTTTCTTAATAGCAAAGCTTTTTTTTTATTAATTCATCAAGCATTAATGATTGTTTGTCCTACCGTTTTTAGAGCTTGGATGATATCATTCTTGTTAGTTCACATTCTGTACGCATGAGAAAATATTTTTTTCTTTTATTTCGAAGTTCTGAGGGGATTATATATAATATAAACCTATTTACACTGCGAATTTTAAATGAAAAAAAGTTGACCCATAAAATTCCACCTTGAAGTGATACTTTTCTATTAGTTTATAGTCCACTAAGTCGTAAGCAGTAAAAATTAAAATCCATTAAGTCCCTTCTAACGAGATATTGGCAACTTTTTGCACACATTTTCGCAAACGGCAATTATTTCCTTTATTTGGAGTTTTGGTTAATAACATTTTCATAAAAGTTTTCAGTAATAATCATTTAAGATCCATTGTTGAGAAGAAATGACTGAAAAAGTGTGTTTCCATGCAAAATAAGCTTAAAATCTAATGATTTTAAAAATTAGCAATTTAATAGTAAAAAAAAAATATTTTTAACTTTTTGATAGCCAGAATATGTTTAATTTAGTTTTTTTATATAATCTATTCTTTAAAAAAACAGGCATATTCTTTCAGATTTGAAAAAAATTAAAAAAATTAAAAATCGGAATTAATCAAATTTAATCTATAGCCTTTAAAAAATACTTTTGATATTTTTAACCTATATAATCAATAAAATTAATGGAAAATAAAATATTTTTATAAAACAAACTTTTGGAAAAGGTTTAAGATAACTTCATAAAAGTAGCATTTAAGTAGGATATTTTTCTTGTCTTTTAAAAAAATGCAAATTAAACATAGTTAACGACTATTTAATTAGCAAGAATGGTAATAAAATATTTCAATAACTGCTTAAACCTTTTTGTGGCCATGTTATTTACTTAAACAGAAATTCTATTTTGTCAGAATTATAAAAATAATGAAGTATTTTCAAAAAAGCTTGCAAAATAAACGTAATTTTATCAAACTTCCTCAAGGTTTATAGAGGGTATTGTTGTAAAATATTAATTATCAAAATAAAATCTTCAATTTACAACGTTTAAAACACCTAAAAGTAAATTCTAAGCAAAATTAGATTTATTTCCTAGATTTAGAGTAGCTGCGCTACTTAAAAAAACATCTAGTATTAAAACCAATCAGCTGATCAAATTGCTATAGACATCATTTGTTGGGTTGTTATTAACTGAAACATTTATTTTCTTTTTAATTCTAAAACGATGCTTGCCATGCTAAAAACGCTACGCCCCCAGCAATCATTATGGGCACTAGAATTTAATCCCCTCTATTTTTTAATTTAAGTTTTACAAAAAAAAACAAGGACCACATCTGTGCAGCGGATAACGAGTTCCTTTGCTAGAGACAGATATACATACATCCCGTTATTTCCATATAAGGACTAGCGGCTACGTACCCTTAAATCCTCTAGGGACACTTGGGGATAGGAAGGGGAGGGAGGGGGGGGGGGGGGTCGCAACTACACTTAAGATCATAGTTTTTCAAAAATTTTAGAGGGTTATTTTTTGTTAGGAGCAATTTTTATATTGTGGAAATACCCTTTCCCAAAATAGTTATAAACATGACAAGGACTATATAAAGCTTTAATGTAAAGAAAAACCATATCTGTCTCACGGTTGGACCCTCAGATGTGAAAACTTTATTTTAGTGTTTGGCCAAAATGACTTAGCAATTGTATCTGTAAGTACGTCTAATAACACCCTTTGCTATTTTTAAAATCCTAGAAATTTTTTTTGCAAGAAAATTGCATAAATTCGCAACCTTTTTTAGAACCACTACATAACTCGAGTTTTAAAACTTTTTATATAAAATCCTTTTTACAAAAAATATCAATAATTACTTAAAATTAAACCTGAAAGAAAAAAAATCTCATTACACGTGTTAATTTGCATATTTTAGGTCTTTTTTTGAGGAAAGTATAACTTCCACATTTTTGACAATAATTATATTTTTTTAACATTTCAAAGTAAAATATAATAAAACTTAAACGATTTTTCTTGAATTATCAGTTGAAAATTTCATCAAACATGCAATTTAAGTGATGAAAATTTAATAAAATCCCTTTTTGAATGTTTAGAATTACCAATTTTCTACATTTAAAACAAAATGTTAACAAAAGAAGTTGTATCAACTTTTTTGCTTTTTATTTAAGATAGCTAGCCGGTCCTTTCAGTAAGTAGTAGATGTAAAATTTTTTATAGAATTCAGATATGCAATCGGTTTTTTTGTAGACCTCTTATTTTTTAAGTAATTTAAGTTTTTTAAAAAAATAATTAAGTCAGTTTTAAGGTACTAAAACGCAACAAAATAAAAGAAGAAAATTGCCAGTATGAACAAAAATAGTAAGATCTTTAATTTGACACCTTACTTTTAAAATTCTGTTGAGTAATTATTGAATAAATCTATTTTTTTAACCTCGGTTTAATAAAAACTTTAGACCTAAATATTTTCTCAAACAGACATAAAAAACATGGGTTCATATATACCTTTAGAATCAGAAAAATATTACGAATCTATTCTAAGCAAAATTGAAAAAGTTTTATAAAACTATAATAAAAAAAATAAGTTTATTTTAAGAATCATAATTTTCGGCTTTAAAGGGTTAGCTTGAACCAAACCTGAACAAAACCTAAACAAAAGACAATGCAATGTAGCAGATATTTTTTAAACACAAGAAACAATAATGTATTTTTAACTGCATTGTTTTGAAGTTTATAAACAGACTGATGCATATTTGTTCATAATTTTTCATTCTTTACATGTTCTTTAATATCACTATATTTATTGTAGTATCTATTGTATATATTGTATGAACGTTCTCCTTTTTTTCTGGCAATTCTATAGGTTAATTTTATAGATTAAGCTTCCCGATTCGTCAATTTTTGCGATTTGTGATTGGCTAGTTTAGTAGTTACAATTCTTAAAATAACTTTTTTATTTTTTCTATTTTTTATTACAATTTTTTTAAACTTTTTCAATTTTGCTTACAATGGATTCATATTATTTTTCTCATTCTAATGGTATATATGAACCCATATTTTTTATGTCTGTATGAGAAAATATTTAGGTTTAATGTTTTGATTAAACCGAGGTTAAAAAAATAGATTTTTTCAACAATTACTCAACAGAATTTTAAAAGTAAGGTGTCAAATTAAAGATCTTACTATTTTTGTTTATACTGGCTATTTTCTTCTTTTATTTTGTTGCGTTTTAGTACCTTAAAACCGACTTAATTATTTTTTTAAAAAACTTAAATTACTTAAAAAATAAGAGGTCTACAAAAAAAACCGATTGCATATCTGAATTCTATGAAAAATTTTACATCTACTACTTACTGAAAGGACCGGCTAGCTATCTTAAATAAAAAGCAAAAAAGTTGATACAACTTCTTTAAAAACATTTTAACATATAACTTCAAAAATCAATAACATTTTATAAAAAGATGTTTCAAAAAATAAATCATTAAAAGGTATTAAAATGCATTTGAAATTACTTAAAATTAAAACGAGAACATCTTTCTACACTGTATTCTGTGTAATAGAGTTTAAATGACATAATTAGTGAATGAAATATTTCCTAAACTCATTAAGCCTTTTTGTGACTATATTAAAAATAATTTATTTTGTTTCATATTGTTTTTTTATTCAAATATTTGACAAAATTTTCCCTACGTCAATAAAATAAAGTCAGTTTTTTACTGTTTCCAGGTTTTTCTTTATAATTATAACAATTAAATATAATATAAATCTTCATTATCTTTTATTTGAATTATCATACACATTAAAATGTAAAGTATAAGCTAGAATAGCACTTTTTCAACGAATATTTTAATGACATTATATCAAAATAATTCCTCTTAAATATCACACAACATATGATTGGGAAGTATAGGCAATTCTTGGAGGTATAATATTTACAAAAATACCATTAATTCTGTTTTTATCAGAAGTTAAAAAAATTTAACAATTCTAAAACAATGGTTGGCTGTCTAGATATTGAGTACACTAAGACTACAGCTCTGTTCTATTGAAATAACGTTGCAAAAAGAGGGGTTCTGAAAGTAATCTACCTAATTTTTTTTAAAGAACCAACAAGTACTGTCAGTATCTTTTTTCTTGTAATCTAGCAGACAATTAAATCATAACACAATTTTCATGATAAAATATTCAGGTTTCTACTTCACATTTTAAAAAATATACTGATCAATAAAATGTTCTAAATTTTACTTTGTACTAATTGAAAAAATATGTTGTAATTCTTATTTTAAAGTTACATTTTTATCCCTGAAAAAATCATAGACGACTTTTAAAGGCATCTTATCTAAACTTTTTGAAGAAAAACTTAAAAACGTTAATTAAGTATGAAAACTATTTTCTTCAATTTTTCTGAAGTTATTATCGCATTCTATGGGTTTTTTATTATCATTTACTTATATCGAAAGTGCCAAACATTGTACCCTAACTTATTCATTTAATAAAAAACCAACCGTGGTCTAGCAGTTAGCGAGATCCTTTGAGACAAATAGATAAATAGACATCAAGTTACTGTTATATAAGGATAAAAATCAAAGACGCCCAAGCTTTATTTTGGGATTCAAATTAAAAAAAGAGTTATGCGACAGGTTTGTGAGTAAAATGATGCACGGAGTATCAAAATGCAGTTTCACACTAACTTGAAACTATATTGTGGGATCAGAACAAAAATTTTAGTATTATTTTTTTATGAACATTCTTCTTATTAATATTTTTGACAAACTGTATTTGTGATATATTTTTATTCATGAAAGTACCCCCTTGCAAAAATTTCAGAACAAACTAACATGCTAAAATTTATTGGGTTATACTTTGATCATTGTCAAAATAAAACATTTATGACAACAACCATTAGTAGCAAAGCACAAAAAATCTTGTAATGGTCAAATGCACAAAGTGAGAGCAGATGTTAAGTTTTCTTAACAAATACAAATGAGAGGAGAGAATATGTAATATGTCTTTTGAAGCATGACCAACAGACATATTAATATTAAGGACATACAAGCCCTTTTTTAAAAATGTCTTTACCTTATAATTCAAAATTACTTAAAATTTAAGATTTATTAGCCTTTCTAGTTAAAAAATAAAAACATATTACTTTTAAAAGTTATTCAAGTCATTTCATTTTTTTTTTAAACTAAACAAAAATTGCAAAATAACTAAAGTGTAATGAATACTTTTCATGGAAATAATCTTTATATACACATTATATAATTTTGATATGTTTTTGGTATGAATTTTTGTAATATCTATGTACCAGTTGAACATTATTAGCCTCTTTTTTTAACTTCTCTTCTATATTCTACAATGAATGTTGATAGCAAAGCTACTGTATAATTTTGATTGTCCCTTCTTCCTTTAGGGGAAATGTAAACAAATGGGCAACTATTTTAGGTAGCTTTTTATAAAATAGAATTTAAAAAAAATATCTCTAATTCAATTGGTGTTTAATACAATGCACAATTAGAAATTATAATGTATATATTAAACTTTTCAAAATTGTTTAACTTGTTTATCTACCATGATTTTGTGCATAAATGTTAGCTTTATGAAAAACCAATTACTATTTATTGCAGTATTTACGAGAATGGATATTTTCCTTTCCATTCAGCGTATAAAAGATAAAAATACTATATTACCTTCCAAGTTTCTGTAAAATCTTTTTTTTCACGCTTTAAACATCAGATAAACAAATACTCAAACTCATTTATTGTCTTAAAAATATTAGTTAATTTTTAATAATTATTTTCATACTAGAAGTACATTAAATAATGCTTTTTATGGGCGTTGACGATTCCCCTCCCCCTCCCCCCCAGTTTTTTCTTTATCATTTTCTGTGTGAGAAAGATAGAGGGCTAAAACTAAATGACAAATAACTGAGAATTTAAATTTTTTAAAGCCTCCTGTGACCGCAATTTTTGAATTAGATACTTCAAATTTTAAACTTAAGCTTTTGTTAAATGTTCACATAACATATTTAAATTTCACAAAGATCCACCGCCGTTTTCCAGCCGACCGCCGACTGCGGCAGTTGCCAAATACAGCTGTGGCCGCTGATATATTTTTAGATTTCTAATATAAAATATTAATAATTAATAAAAGTATTAATAAAAAATAAAATAAAGGCAGCCGTTAGTAATATTTAAGTAAAAAAGGACCTAAAAACAAAGGTTGTTAAATAAAAGGATGAAGAAAGCGAAAATTTACTTTGACTCACTTATAGTCGGAAATTTATTATCAAACAGGGGACATACACAGAAATTTTAAGACCTCTAGCTCTAATAGTGGCTCAGATAATAGGGGAGGGGGCGTTGAACACCACCCCCTCACCCCCGACCGATAAAGATGCGGCAAGGGGCCCGACTGTTAAGGGTTAAGTAAATTATACAATATGACATTTAGTCAAATTTCAAACAAATATTTTTTCATTAATTCATTTATAAAAATCAATATTATAAATATGAACTCACAAAGAGACGTTGTATGTTATCATAATACATTTAGTCTGCTATGTAAAACAAAACAAATTTTTTTCTTCTTTCATTGCAGGGATGATTCTGGTACAAAAAAAAAACAAAAAAAAATAAATTACTTTTAATTTAATTTGATATTACCGTACAATATTTTTTTATATACATAATTTAAGAAATATATTCATAACATCTTCACCTGTCATAAAGACGACATATAAAATCAACATCCTGATAAGGATATTAAAGTTTATGTTAAAAATTTTCAAATTCATTTTATGCTTAAGAAGGAACGAGAAGGAATTGAATCTCAACATTAACTTGTTATTTTGCTTGTATATTTATCATATTTGTTTACAGTTTATTGGTAAAGTTTGGTAATACTTTATTTCGAGTCTATCATGCAGTGTTTATTTTTAAACTTTTTATTGCTTGTAACTCTTTTTTTATTTATTTACTTTTTTTGCTCGTTATAGTCATACGCAGTCTTGTTTTTTTATCCCACTATTTTTTTCAGGATATGTATATGGCCTTCAAGCATGGTAAAGCTGTAGATGTCCTTCACTGTTTTGGAGATCAGGTTAGAACATTTGATAAATTATTTATTAACTAGCGGCTAAATAATGATAAACCTTCCAGCTCTGGATCTATTAAAGGTTACATTGTTCAGGAGAACCATATTTGTTTAACGGTTAGCGCGATCCTTTGGTGTACACATATAGTCACATAGATTGTTTAAATTGTTAAGCATGGTTGGATGGGGGGTGGGGTAGATATACCACACTTTTCTGGGATCTTGTTGAGTCAAGTATCAACTGTTGGGAATATCAAAGGATGACTCCATGCAAAATTTGAGCCGGATCCGGCCAAAACCGGCCGTGAATTTTATTAAAAACCGGTTTTTTCCGGTTTTTAAGGGGTATCTGTAAATCGATTCAGCTGGAGCAAAACCGGTTGGAGGTACAAAAAAATTTACTTCACATGAAATTTATCCAATGCAATCGCCTACAAAAATGTACTTCATCATCAACTTGATTGGACAACTCTTTCCCCTCCTAAATGTCCATTAAAACCTCGGAAACGGCAAAAATCGCCAAAAATCACGCCTTCGGCGGCGAATAACGGCTAAACGGTCAGCCGGAGGCGAATGAAACATAAATAAAGAAATGTCCGCCTCAAAAAGTTGTTCAATATCAAAGAGATGCTTGAAGTCTCTAAAACGACTCCTCCCCCTCCTTTAAGGGGATAAACTGAAAAAACGTGATTTTCAAAAGTATGCCCACTTCGTGGGTGTGGGGGGCACTGAACCCGTCACCCCAGGGTCACCAAATATAAAGTCTAGGCGGCCCACAATGCTGAATTTTCACCAAGTGAAAGTCTTGTGTCATTATATCTTATGAGAAAAAAGTTATTAATTAATTAAAACTTCAAATTGTGATTTTTTGATGGATTTCTTTGATGAAATGACAGGCTGGTCAATTTTTAGGCCATTTTTTGCGGTTTTTGGGCTGTCACGTCCAAACGGTTTGATATAATCTCACGGGACCTTATGCCCAACCTAAGTCTGGTTATTTGTGAGGTCTAGGAAAAAAAATCAGACTTATGCAAAAGATTATAATTATAATCTTTACACAGAAAAATGGCATGAGGTGAGGGTTTGAGGGGGCAAAATGAGCCAACCAGCGATTTTTGACGGCGCACAGCGACGGTGTGCTTCATCCACTTTTAAGATATGGTAATGGAACCGCCGCTGCCGCCGAAAAACACCTTAAATCATTTGAGACCAACTTATATTAATTTTGAAGAAAAAAGATTTAACTAAGTGTCTTATTAAAATTTTTTTTGTAGCTATGGGAAGCAGGAACAAGGGTTGAGCCTCCAAACTTGGGACCTCCAGAATTACCAGCCTTTGAGGTATGTTATCTCAATCATTATGTTGAAATATGATTATATTTTTCAGTTAGGCTTCGTAACCGATTAATATCCGACGGAATATAACCGGTTCTCAGCCATACTGAAAAATTACATATATATTAAGCATCATATTACATACAGTTTACTAGCCTGGGCTAACAAAACCAGTTTTTATTTAATTTATATTCACGGAAAGCTGTCTACAATGCGATAAATAGCTATTCTCTCCTAATCTTTGTACTGTGTACATCTGCGCATCTATATATTATACAAGGCTTACAACATCCTTAAAATCGAAGCTCTGAAATCAAAAGGAAGGACAAACGAACAATATTTATTGTAGAGTAACTTTGTAAGTCTTGCCATAATTAAACATAAAATTGTGGCAAAATTACGTAAATATGGTACAGTAAATGAATATACACTTAGATTTTAAGTATTTGTTTATAGAGATGCCTCGCCTTTAATTTTTTACCTTATTGTCATGGAAATCATTATTCCAGAATATGATAAGATTTTATAATACATAAAGTTGTTGTTTAAAAGGGAAAAATCATCATGTTTTAATCACATACGGACAATTCTAACATGTTTTAATTAACAAAAATATCTAACCATTGCGAACGGACGGGCTGATGGACAAACAGACCCTAATTATAGAATTGCTTCGCTTTTGAAAAGAATTTAATTTAGGAATACCATGAACCTCATGAAGAGCCTAAAGTTGAAGATGAAGAAGATGGAACTGACGACAAAGCTGTAGAAGCTCTTCAGGTTAGAATTGATTTTCCAGTATGGCTTCGAAACCGATTAATATCCGCTAGATTAGAACCGTTTCTAAGCCACACTGAAAAATACTGTATCGTATTATATCCAGTTTTCTTCGAATATAAAATGCACAATCATAATATTAAAACCAGTTTTACTAGCCCGTGCCTTCGGCATATTGGGGCTGACAAAACTAGTTTTAATCAATTTTATATTCGCGGAAAGCTGATTATTTTTATAATACAATGCGATAGATTACCATTATAAACTAATTAAAGCAATAATCCATACAGCTTAAAAGTTGTTTTCTAGCAGAAAAATTTGAGAAGGGAGGTTACACTGGTACCCAAAGTTTTACATAACAATCATGTTATATATAACATTAACCAAACTTAATCTTAAAAAGCCTTTTAAACTACATACATAAGCAGTAATGTTGTTAACCATCCTTGGAGCTGTATGTATATCAATTATCGTGCATTGTCTTATCCCTTAAGATCCATGGTACGCATAAATAATCGCTCATCATCACAGCCTTGCATCCCTGATCAATGTTCTGAAGGGATAAGACAATGGCCGTTACATTGATATACATCCCCATGATGATACACAAAATTACCCCATTTGATGATTACAATCAATGGTTTGAACACCTAACTTAATGGACCAATCAAAATTTCCAAAAGTCGTCAAAGTTGTTAAGCCACGAATAAGAAAAGTTTTTATAAAACTTTGGGGACTAGTGTAATAAACCTTCCAATGTCCCATCACTCCATGATTCCTGCTGTTATTTCAGGAGAAACTAGATAATGTGCAAATTAATGAAGAAAAAGTTGAAGAGGAAGTTGAAAAAGAGATTGACCCAAGGTAAGAATGAAATAGAGTATGTCTGTCAGTCTGCAAAATGTGAGTTAGATAGTACATCTTTTCAATGTTTAGTTTACCGATGGGTATATAATACGTTGATATTGTGACCAGGGAGTAAGGGAGGGGACAATGGGCAATTAATTCAATATAAGAGTTATCAAAGAAAGTGCATGAAATCCAGTTTAATCCAATAAATTTGTAGGAAATTATAAAGGGATTGTTAATTGAATAATAGATTTCCATAGCGTCATGTAAAGTGAAATCACAACTGGTTTTTGATGAAATATATTGAGGTTTTTTGGTGTGATTTTTATATTAAAAGATTATTAGACCCGGCCAGCTGCTAGCAAGAATATGACTGCCCCTTTTTATTCTGTCTATTTCCCTTGCCCCTTGCCCCCACCTCCCTTCTCTTTTCTCCCCGTCTGCTACATTCCAAACTTACACAACGAGTGTTTATTTCCCTTCCCCCCACTTCCCTTATCCCTTCTCCCCGTCTGCAATATTCAAAACATACATAACGAGTAGCGGCATTCTATGCGCAAGTCCCCAAACTCAGTCAGAAACTGCTTAATTCTTGCACATTCCCTTTAAGCCAGTCCCCAAAGTCTGAGACTCCTAAAAATTGAATATTCGATCCATTGTCCCCTCCCTTACTCCCTGTATTGTGACAGTCCAATTTTTGTCGTCAATTCAGATTGCTCATATAGTCATACTCAGCTTATAGTCATAGGTTTCTCCTTGGTCAGGGGAGGAGGGGGTGTGGTAAAACAATAAGAGGAAGGAATAGGGTTTATTGTTATACTAGCCAGCTAAGAGTATCATTTTATTGTCAATGAAAAACTGGTGTAACATCCAAGTAATTCTATATTAATTTGTTTACAAATTTTGTTACTGTCATTTGTGTTTAGGACTGATGCTGAAAAAATGGACGAATTGTTAACAAATGCTTTCTTGCAAGCTTGGAAAACCTCGGCAAAAAAGATTGATTTTCCCATCCTTACTTCTAACTTTTTCAGGTTTTTATACTTTTCTTGTATCCTTTTATTCAAAGTAGTGAGGTTTTTATTTTCCCTAATCACTGAACCGAATGAGTTCCCTTTTACTGAATAGCTTCACATATGTTCCAGCGTGGTTTGAGGCTATTCTAATGCTATCCTTCTCCTTAATGCTGGTGGCGCAGCTGTAATTTTAACTCTTTGTTATTGATTAATTGATTAGCCATAGTTTCTTAGAGTTTGGACCTTAGTCGTCATAAACTAGGTTGAGTCACTTTTGTATAGCCACTAGGGAAAGCTTAAGCTCAACCTCCAAGCACATTTTGACTTGATCCGCTATCTGTTTGTTATCACTGTTAATGGTACTAAATTAGTACTACTAATAGTACATTGTACATTAATATTTTGTGTGACATAACAGGGATCGAAAGGTATAAGCAGGGTGACCACTGTGTACTATATGTACTTTATGTACTATATAGTCAAAATTTTGTACTATATGGTACTATATGACAAACTAGGTACTATATGTACTATATGAGTTAAAATTTTGGTACTATATGAAATTTTTTTTAATATTATTTTAAAACTTATTACCAACCAAAGTATTATAATATTGTTTGTAATATTACAATGTACTTTCAGTTCTAATAATACTAATATAGAGAGTAGTGATTTGGGTATGTAAAGTAAAATTATAAGCTTTGAAATATGCAATGACTCTTAAAAATCACCTTGATCATATATTTTTTGCTTCAATGATTTTTATTATTTCTTATAAGATATAAAACTCTTTTTGTTCTTCATATTTTTATGATTGCTGAAGCGGCTGAATACATAGACTAAATTTTTAATTAGTGCTTTTCCTGTATATTGCTAGATGACCAAGTTAGGTTAAATAAAGAATGCCCTGCTGGGTTAGGGTAGGGCCTTGGAGGTGTATGTATAGTAGACCGACTCAAAATGCCAAAAAAATTGGCGCACTATTTTAACCCATTTCTTTTATGATATAATGACAATTTACACCAAAACAAGTGTTCTGGTAGCTTTTTTCAGCAATATGTCAATTTGATTTTCATAAAAAAAAAAATTTTTGTTATGGCTTTATACACCTTTCTGAATTTGCTTTGAAGAGTAGGATCTACTGCAGTTCAAGGTAAAATATTGCTGGTAAGCAATATTTCCAAAAATCTATGAATTTAAAAGCTGCAAGCTGCCAAACGGCTGAATGTTCAGATCATATCCGCACACCATTTTAAGCGGCCTACGAAGGCCTACAAATAATCTGGAATAGCCAAGATCCAATTATGCACAGGGAAAGCTTCACTGAAGAAAAAACGCTTAAAATAGGTCTTTTTCGCGCATTTCTCAGCACTGCGAGATAATTATGCATTATTGATTTATGGCTATTCCAGATTATTTGTAGGCCTTCTTATGCCGCTTAAAACAGTGTGCGGGCATGATCTGTACGTTCAGCCGTTTGGCAGCTAGCAGCCTTTAAAATTTATAGATTTTTGGAAATATTGCTTACCAGCAATATTTTACTGTGAACTGCAGTAGATCCGAAGAGTATATTAAAGAATTTAAAAAAATGATTTTTAAAGATTTTTATCATAGAAAGGGCTATCCTCAAAAGACTGACAATTTTGGATGTTTTAGCAAAATCAGCAGATTTTAGTTATTTAAGGATAACTTTTCAAGGGTCAATATTTTTATAAACCATTTTTTGATTCTTAATCTTCTCTTCAAGAAGGTAAATAAAGCCATACTTTGAAAGAAGAAAAAATTTTCTCCTCCAGAGGGAACCCTTCCCTTTTTTATGAAAATCAAAACTGACATATTGCTGAACAAAAGCAACCAGAACACTTTTTTGAGTATCAATAGTCATTATATCATGAAAGGAACTGGTTGGAACAGCACGCCCATTGAATTATAAAAAAAATGGTAATTCTGAGTCGGTGAAATGTATACTGTATAGGTTTAGATCCTCACTGTAAATTTTAAGTAATACCTTTATGTGCGACATCTTTAAAGGGAGTGTGGACATAAAAATTTCTCATCTGATTATCAAATCTTAACATTTTCTAAGCACATTTCACTACACTGATCAACCAAAAACGTCCTATTAACACTCACTGTCTACAAAGGGTTGAAACTCAGAGGTTATTTAAAATAATAATATCCTTTATTATTGTGTTGGACAATAAATAACCCACTTTGGAGAATTAGTTTACACTCTTATCAGACTGTTTATAAATAAATATTGCACCTTTATTATTTACAAATTTTTAATTAAAGGTGGGCCATCTAAAGTTACTTGGATACTAATAAAAGAACCTGTTTCTAGCTTTGTTATTGTATTTGGCATTCCATAAAAATTATTGCTTATTTTATCAATTTCTAAGTAACTATACATTTGGTTTAAAGCAAGGATTGTATTAAAAGTCAGCTTAACTGTTGTGAAAAATAGAGAACTATGTCAAAAGTTTAGTGTTAGCTATAGAAGGAAAAAAGACAAGTAACCGCACATTTATATAGTCCGGAAATTTTTCCCCAATCTTGGACATACTTTGATAATCTGATGAGAAATTTTCTCAATCACAGTCCCTTAAATTACGCAATAAATGCCCATTTTTAGGACTTTTTGAAAAAAAGGTCTTCTAGTGTTCGGTTCTTCCACCAATTAAAAAAATTGTTTAATGCTCCCTCATCATTTCACAAAAACCTTATTATTTCATTGATTTTAAAAAGTTGTTAAGGGGGATTTCCTATCCCCTTTATTTGTTTTTTTTCTCTGCGGCTTTGCCCCACACTGTGCTTAAAACCACCACATGAACAGTACAAATATTCTCTGAAGAGTAGAGCCCAATTGGTTCAGCAATTACTTTTTACTTACAAGAAAAAATTTAGTGGGGGATATCATTTTTTTTTTTTTTGAGGGGGTTAGGATTTACTAACCCCACAAAAATTGCTTAAAACCACTATATGACCAGTATGTATATTCCCTGGAGAGTAGTGCCCCTTCAGTTCAGCAGTTACCAAATTCTTAATCTTTAGACGGACAGACATCAAGCTTCTTTGTATTATAGACTAGCAGCTAAGTACCTAGATTCTAGGACATCCCAGGACATAATTCTGAAAATTAAATAGCCCAAAACCTACATACGACCTCAGTGAAGCTTACCTAAAATTGCTAACCCAATTGTTCAGTAGTTAATGAGATCTTAAGCTTCAGACATAAAACCCTTACTACTTTATTTAATAAGATATATAGGTACTATTTTTTAATATTTGGTACTATATGGTATTACTACATAATTAGTTAAAATTTTGGTACTTTATGGTACTATATTAGTTTAAATTTTGTGTACTATATGGTACTATATGAAAATTTTTATGTACTATAAATGTACTATATATTTGTAAATTTTGAGTGGTCACTCTGTATAAGACAATGACCGATAAATTGATGTACATTGTACATCCCTAATGCTGACACACAAAATTAAACCTTCTGTAGATTACAATAAGCGGTTGAAACGTTTGGACACTCAACTTGATAAACCAACCAATCAAAATTTTAAAAGTGTCTAAAAGTTGTTAAACCAACGAATAAAAACCTTATTATAAAACTTTGGGTACTAGTGTAATAAATACCCTATAGTCCCCTTCTCTCTCTCTCTCTGGGGACACAACAATCCAATTTTCCATTGTTACAATTAATTCAGGCTTCATATGGTACCTGCGTCACCTCCGGGCGTTAATCTGGATCCTAAAAAGTCCAGCTACAAAAAGTTGTCAAAGTTTTTGTGCCAGAAGGAAAAAGCCGGCATCATCAAAGTTAAAGAATTAACCAAAGGTCAGTCATTGTGCTTAGAAAGCTCATCTACTCTATATGTCACGTGTGCCTGTCTGTCTGTCTGTGCTTCCAGTTGTTCCAAGATTCAATTAACAGAGGGGTCTGGGGCTATATGTAACTCTATCCACGGCGTGTGGACCCTGTGCCGACTTTCAATAAGATCTTTGAAAATCAGCCAATAGCGTCGGAAATATAAACAAAGCCAAGTCGCTACAAAAGATCAGAAATTTGCTAGCAGGCAAAAAAGGTCCCTACAACTTAGGCCAGGTAGTTTCTGGGTAAGGTATACAATATACAATTATACAGTTTACTTATTCCTTTATTGTCCGAAGCGTGTTTTTTGGTTCCGATTAGGTTAAAGAGTCTCTAAGCTGAAATGTTCATTGCACTATATCTTAAACTAGCGGCTGCGTCCCTAGCCAATAAACTTTCTACTCTATGAAATAAGATTGAAAACCTAAGCTGTTTTTGTAAAGATTTTATCAACTTTTTTACCTAACATTTTTTCTCATGTTTCATAAAGAAATCGATTTTTCATAGAATAAATATAAATTTCTCGGCTTCGATCAAAGATAGACGTTTTTAGATTTCATTAAATATTGTGCACATATTCCTTTTTTTAGTAGTTGAAATATTACCAGTTTTGGTAAAAGGATTATTATTTGTTTTGTATATGCATATTGTTTTCACAAGAATTTTGCTCATTCTTTGCATGGTAATTTTTTGCCAAATTATTTGCGCATGCGCGTTCATCTTGCAAAACAACGCAGGTCGTAAAAAGTATGGAGTGTTTTCACAAAATAGTAAAAACTCAAATTCTCTAGCCTTTTATATAAAGTAGTAAGCTTTTTTTTCTGTACAGAAGGATCTCGTTAACCGCTGAACTGATATGGTTCTCGTTTACAGTAAATCTTCATATAGGTCCTGAGATGGTTTTAGGCAATTTTTTCCTCAAATAAAGTCTGGATATAGTTTTAGGCTATTTTTCTGCATTTCTATATTCCTCAGAATATAAGATGCTGTGGGCGTAGCCGCTAGTGTATAGATAAATCAAAATCAAATAAATATTGGCTTGAAAAAAAATTTGTCTACAATTTTTTTTGGTTATTTTAAATGAGCAACACTAGTCATCAGTCATGCAAAAAAGTCAAGTCTCAGTTGGGCAAGCAATTTGAAAGCCGATTTTAGTTAAAATACACTTTGAAACCAGGGAGGGAGGTTGGGCTGTTTATTACACTAGTCCTCGAAGTTTTATAATAACGTTTTCTTATTTGAAAACTTTTATTGAATTTTGATAGGTTTATTTATTAAGTTGAGTGTCCAAACTTTACAACCACTTATATAATCTACAAAAGTGATAATTTTGTGTATGTTATTGGGTATGTACAATAACATTACCTAATGTATATATATGACAGTATAATGTCAGTGAATATGGATCATGATGACATACAAAGATACAGAGTTGTTATCCATATATCCATTATTATTTAGGTGTAGAAAGTATAATAGCAGTGAATATGGATCATGATGACATACAAGGACAGAGTTGGTATCCATATATTCATTATTTAGGTGTAGAAAGTATAATGTCAGTGAATATGGATCATGATGACATACAAGGACACAGAGTTGGTATCCATGTATCCATTATTTAGGTGTAGAAAGTATAATGTCAGTGAATATGGATCATGATTACATACAAGGACACAGAGTTGGTATCCATGTATCCATTATTTAGGTGTAGAAAGTATAATGTCAGTGAATATGGATCATGATGACATACAAGGACACAGAGTTGGTAATGGTATCCATGTATCCATTATTTAGGTGTAGAAAGTATAATGTCAGTGAATATGGATCATGATGACATACAAGGACACAGAGTTGTTAAACATCGACAGGAACTTATCTTTGCAATGTATTTATTATTACTTGGTGATTACACCAGATTATATGTGCTCTTATAAAGTGAAACTTGTACCTGTACATTCTTTAGGGCAGGGGAAGTAAACCCATTTTTTATAAAAAATTTCAAAATTGAAAAAAAATCCTAAAAGGTTAACGTCAAAACTTGGATTTATTGAAAGCATCCGACTGTAATTTTAAGTTTAATTCTAATGAAGATATGTATTAATTGCTTGTAGATAGAAGAACCTATGGTAGAAGAAGTAGTATTGCCCTGTGATAAGGTAAAAATTGAAAATTATATTTTTTTCCAAAATAAAAAAACAAGAATGTACTAAAACGTATTTAGTAGCAAAGCTACTCTATAATGTTTTCTGTCCGTCCGTCAGTCTGTAACGCAAAGGGGGAAATTTGATTTTCTCCTCAGATGTCATATAAGATGATATAATTTAATTGCTGCGTGATTGATAGTACCTAAAACTATGACAGGAACTATCACCGTGCAAAGTTTAAAACTATAAGATAATTCTAACATGCCTATATTAACGATAAGAGCTATCCATTACAAACGGACTTATGGACGGACGGACATAACCTAATGATAGAAAAAGATTAATTTTTGAACATTATTTTGTTGCTAGGATTATGAGCCCCCCAAAATTGTGGAGCTACGGACAGTGAATGCTAATGTGAGCAAACTATTTGGTCTGCTGGGTCTACAAAAGGTAAATGGACATAGAATATACGTGAATGTATATTGACAGGAGAAAATTTGGGTTACTAACATGGAGATGATTTATCAGTCAGTTTGTTATTAAAAAAGGAGGGGGGGGGGGGGTGGGTCGACCCTCCACTTTACATTTTAAAAGTAAAAGTATATAAAATAATTATGGGGAGTGGGCGATTTTTCTTGTGAGGGTAGTTATACCCTCTGCAAAATAGTTATGAACCTTACCAGAACCTATAAAAAGCTTTATAGTAAATTAGAGCCATAGCAGTCCAGCGGTTAGCGAGATCTTGACAAAGATAAACGAAGAAACACCCTATTACTTTTATATTGGAAACCAGCGGATATGCCCCAAAAGGCCTCTGATGACACTTGATCTACATTATATGAGTGACAGATCGGTCAAGCTGTTAGCGAGCTTTTATGGCACAGACAGACACACATCCTGATGCTTATATATAATGATTAATTTAGGGTGCAGGACTGACTGGGAGCGAGGTACGTGAACAGCTGGTCAAGTATGTCAAGGAAAACAACCTGCAAGACCAAAATAACAAATCCATGGTAATTATTAGATACTTAATATCAGGGATCCAAAAGTATAAGACAGTGGCCGATGAATTGATGTACATCCCCAATGATGATAAACAAAGTTAACCACTCTGTAGATTAGAATTGGTGGTTAAAAAGTATGGACAAACATCCTAATGAACCAACCAATTAAAAATTTAATAAAAGTCCCCAAAGTTGTTAGCCAACAAATAAGAAAACGTTAATATAAAACTTTGGGGACTAATGTAGTAAACACCCCATTGTCCTCTCTCTCTCTCTCTTATTATTTGACAGGTGCCAAATCTTTAGGTCAATGTCGATGGGGTCATAATTGTTATGTATCGCATCGTATTATTACAGCTTTCCGCGGATATTTAAAAGAAAAATAAGTAGATTAAAACCCGTTTTGTTAGCCCTAAAGAATAGGGCTAACAAAACTGGTATTAATTTTATGTCTTTTGTTTTAATATTCGTGGAAATTTTTTTGTGATATTATGCTATACATGATTTTTAAGAAATGGAATGATTTAATGATTTTTATTTACGTTTTTTTAACGACTTCTATTATCCCATGCGATACATGTGTTTTAATAATAAGTGTGAACCGGTTTTTGTGGAATTAATCAATATGGATTTAAATATTCAGGTAAACTTGGATCCTGTTTTGGCCGGTGTTGTGCTTGGAAAGGGAGAAAACGACGTGGTCTCCATGAAATGGGATGAATTAAATCAAAGAGTTAACAACAAGTAAGCAATAAACATTTTCTTTTACATGCATATATTTGACGGATTCGCAAATAACAAGGTTGACAACATCCTCAAGTAGCGAATCATGACCAACAGACTGGCGAACAAAACAATGTATAGAATTAGAATAGATGCGCATATGTCACAGGAATCTTTACTAAAAATTTCAGCTGTCTATCTTTACTAGCAGCTGAGAAAATTACATTTCCCCCATAGCTCTACGGACTGACGTGACGGATGGAAGGACGGACAAAATGAGTTATATTAATATAGTAGGTACAATAGTTAAAAAACATATTTTATTTTAGAATGGGAGAAGGTTACTCTTTGGAATTTCCAGGCTACAAACCTCAAATTTTTAAGGTATCATTAAATTACAGATATATTCTATATTATAAAGTAGTAATTTTTTTCTTCTGAAGTTAAAGTTCTCAGAAATTGATGATAATAAGGGGGGGAGGAAGTTTGTACAGTTATAGGAAATGAAAATTCAGTATCAAATTTTGCCCTGGCCGTTTGGGCCTGTTTTTATAGTTATCAACCTAATTCTTTTTGTAAGCTGTCTTATATGATTGGATCTACCTGTAAAATTTTAAATATCGAGCGGATTTTTTAAATGTAAGCTTTTATTATATAGATGAGTTGATTAGCCACCCCATATTTCATTTTTGCACTTTACTTCTAGGGGCTTTTGGGGTAAAACAACCCCCCTCCCCCCAAATACAAAATTTAAAAGTTTTGAGCTTACAAGCCCTTAGAAGTAAAGTGCAAAAATTGAATATGGGAACTTTAAATTTTAGTGTTGGGGGGGGGGGGAGTCTTTTGCCCCTCTAGCCCCTAGAAGTAAAGTCCCAAAATTTAATTTTCAAAGTTCCACAGGTAGGTCCAATCATATAAGAGAGTTTACAAAAAGATTTAAGTTTATAACTATAAAAACAAGCCGAAACGGCCAGGCCAGAATTTGATACTGAATTTTCATTTCCTATAACTGTACAAACTCCCCCCCCCCCCCCCCTTAGTTGTACTTTATATCAAAGCTTTATTAATATCTTAGGTTGATTTTAAGCTATTTTCCTGACCTCCCCTGTCCTCCCTTAAAGGCTAGGGGTAAAGAAACTAGTCTATAATACAAAGTAGAACGATGTCTGTCTGTCCGTCTGACCGTCTGTCCGTCCGTCTGTCTGTCTGTCCCTTAAGATCTCGGTAACCACTGAACCGATCGGATTCTACTCTTCAGGGTATCTACCTATTGGTCCTGTGGTGGTTTTAAGCTATTTTCTCGGGGGGTGGGACACCCCCAACCCCCCCAAAAACCAAAAAATCCCCCCCCATTTTTTTTTTTTTTTTTTTTTTTTTTTTTTTGAAGGAGTTTTCCATGGTCCTTTATGGTCTCCAGACTGGCCAGAGTGTACGTTTTGTACGTTTTGTACGTTACGCATCGAATCTGTGTACGTTCTGGACGTTATTTTGATATGTGTACGTAACGTATTTTAAAATTGGTATTTTTGTACGTTTTACGTTTTTTTTTAAATAATAAGAATCAAATATTAGCAGAAAAGTAATTTGTATGTTTTGTACGAAAATTTTTGCAAAAACAATAGGTGTATTATTTAAATAAATTCAATTTCAATCTTCAATTTTCATAGAACAAAAATATGTATGTAAATTATGCATATATGTTATTAGAACTTACAGTTTAAATTTATGGATTTGAAATATATGTCCTATAGATATAGTTTAAACTATTGAACAGAAAGAGATATGCAGTTGACTAAATTCAAGTTTAAATGCATTTCATGCTACTACCCCTTTAATAGATTTTACGAAATTTTTTTTCAAATTTTTTATATACTTGGGTAAATTTTCCGAGATATCACATGGTGCACAGTGTAGGATTAAGAAGTCTTATTTTTTGGTATCTTCAGTTTTTAAAGAATAAGAATCAAATATAAGTGTAAAAGTATTTGTATATTTATTTGTATTTGTACAAAAAGTATTACAAAAATAGTATATTATCTATAATGCAAAGTAGAATGATGTCTGTCCGTCTGCTTGTCCGTCTGTATATCAGAAGCTTAATATCTCAGTAACCACTGAACCTATTGTGCTCTACTCTTCATGGAATATACCTAATAGTCCTGTGATGGTTTTTGCTATTTTCTTTGGGGGAGGGACACTTAAAGCTTTTTACTTTCTACTAGGATTAGAGGCTTCGTATCCCTCTTTTATAGAATCGTTTGTTGGAAATTTGTCAAAAAAATATAAAAAAAGATTGTGATTATTTTTTTCATTTAGGCTTCGCCCCATGGTGCGGTGGGGGTTCCCCCACCCCGCTGATTTGCATTAGTTTACAAAAATAAATTGAGGGGTGGTTGATTTTTTTTTTGGGGGGGGGGGGTGGGTTTCCCACACTCTAAGAAAATAGCCTAAAACTACCATAGGACTAGTAGATATATTCCCTGAAGATTAGAATTTAGAACCCAATCTGTTCAGCGGTTACCAAGATCTTAAGCTTTAGACAGACAGGCATTGATTTACTTTGTATTAAAGACTAGTATTTTCTGAGATCTTTAGCAATAGACAAAATAACCCTATATCCTATTATATGTTTATCCTATAAATCCTTTTTTTTCTGTAACAAAGAATCTCGCTAACTGCTGAACCGACATGATCTTTGTGAGGTTGTAGGCTATTTTCTCTGTCCTTCCATATCCCTTCAAGAACCTGTATTCAAAATGGTAGAAAAATAGCCTAAAACCATCTCGGTAACTGTGTGAAGTAGTTATGAAAATCTTAAGCATCAGACAAAAAACTTACTACTTTATTTAATAGAATATACTTAGTACGTAATAACAGGATGTATGTCTCTCTGTCAGTTTATTTGTACCGAAGGTTCTCGCTAACCGCTAAACCGATATGGTTCTCTTTTACAGGGTAGCTTCTCATAGGTCCTGGGAGAGGGTACAACCACCCTCCCAAGAGAAACTACTCTTAGAAAAAAAATCACAACCCTTCCCCTATTTTTTCTTTCTTTTTAAAATTATCACTTTGTCAGTCCGTTATGCTATCGGAGAAACATGATTTTCTCGGCTCCTGTTTTTTGATTGAATAAGTTCACGTTCTACATATTTTCATTGAGATTTGCCTTTTGGTTGGGTGCTAGATCTATTCCTAGATTTTCTTTTTTTCATGGTTTTCTCGACTTCTATTCAAGATAGACGGCTGAAATTTTCAGGGAATAAATAAATTCACATTCTACATATTTTCAAAAAGTTTCTTTAAGGTTTGTCTATTTGTTGCAGTGCTAGATCGATTCCTAGATGTATAGGTTTTTGTGATTTTCACAACTCATATTCCTGATAGACGGTTGTAATTTTCAGGAATTGTATTAGTTTTCATTCTTAATACTTCCACTAAATTTCATTGAGATTTGCTTATTGGTTGGGGGGGCTGAATTTATTCCTAGATTTTCACGTTATTATATATTTTTAAAAGGTTTTGTGATTTATTTGAATAAGTTAAATGCTTATTTTTTACGACACTACTCTATAGTTTATATAGTTCCCAGATTTCCATCCATAACTTTTGAGCTTCGCTACTTAAGGATGTTGTCATCCTTGTTTTTTACTTTTTATTTTTAAATAAAAAAATGGGTTTTTGAATTCAACTCCCCCCCCCCCCCCTAATCAAGTTCCTCTAGAGGCCTCTAAGGGCGTAGTCGCTGGTCTTTATATTAGAATATACTTTGTACATAATAACAGAATGTCTGTTTGTTTGAACCAAAGAATCTCGCTAACCACGGAACCGATATGGTTCTCCTTAACAAGATAGCTTCTCATAGGTTTTTGGAAGTTTTTTAACTATTTTGGGGAAGAGTATCACCATCCACCCTCCCAAGAGAAATTGACTTTAGAAAAAAAACTACCTCCTCCCCCCAAAAATGAATTTTAATTGCGATTTTAAGTTAATTTTTTTCCAGATGTCTATAAATAACTTTTGAGCTTCGCTACTTATGTATGTTGTCATCCATTTTTTTTTATTGAATTCAACTCTCCCCTCCTCAAGTGCCCCTAGAGGCCCCTAGGAGCGTAGACGCTAGTTCTTTTGAATAGAGTAATAGGATATCTTGTGTCTGTCAGTTCGCTATGGTTCTCCTTTACAGGTAGCTGCTAGTAGACTTAAATGTATTGATAATAGGTAACTAGGAAATTTTTAACTTATTTTTATTAGGAATGTACGTTTTTTTACGTTTTTTATGTACGTAACGTATTTTTTTTGTGTACGTTATGTACGTTTTTTATTTTTAAAATTGGCTGGCCAGTCTGGGTCTCTCGCAATAATAATTTTTTTTATCACCTCTTGGGCAAAGCCCCTAGAGGCTAGGGGCGAAGCCGCTAGTCATTATATAAAGTAATAAGTTTTTTTTGTCTGAAGCTTAAGTTTTCAATAACTACTGAACTGATTGAGTTATCCATTTTATGGAAGCTTCTTACAGATCCCTGGATAGTTTTAGGCTATTCAATTAGTATATCTTAGTTTAGTTTTAGGCTACTTTCCTTACTCCTTGGAATACATAGCTCATAGATGCTAGGAGCGCAGTTGCTACTAAATATAAACACCATCAAATATGTTTTCAGGGTAAACTGGAACCTATAGATCTACGGACAGCAACCAGATCTGGAAATAAGAAAGTAACTCTCATAACAAATCTGGAGACCTTTGGCATTGACCCCAACAGATTTGCACACAAGTGCCAGGTATACAGGGATCTAAAGGGACAAGACAATGGCCGAAATATGATTCACAAAATTACCCCTTCGGTAAATTTAAATTACTGGTTGAAACGTTTAAATACCTACTTAAGTTAGTTCAACAAATCAAAAAGCCCCAAGGTTATTAAGCCAACGAATACCTACTAAAGCGCCAATTTGAAACTTTGGGTACTAGTGTAAAAAACTGTCCATTGTCGCCTCTCTGTTCGACTGGTATAGCATAATTATAATAACAAATAGAAGCTATATAAATCAAGTACCCATAAGTATACACTGCATTTTTTTTTATTTCATCATGTTTTTGTTTGCTGAAGGGTGGGGGGGGGGGGGTAATCTCAAGTACCCCCTTCCTCACATTTGGTTAGTTACATACTTGTGTTACCTTGATGTTTTTCATAATTTTCTTGTTTCCATCCAGGAAGCCTAGTCAAGCACAGATTAACTTGAGAATGTGGCGAGGAAGGGGGGGGGGGGGTCGGGTTAGGGTATAGTTTTTGTGTGTTTTACTTTAGGTCAGGTTAGGTTAGGTTAACTTATATTTATTGGGTACAGGGTAGAAGAAAACAACAACCTCCACTCCCCTTTAATTTCAAATATGTGTTCTGTTTTCTGTGCTTGCGGGGTACTTTGAGAGAAAGCACTTGATTATTTTTAAGAATTTCGTACCAATTTTAAACTTCTCTGAAAAATGTAAAACAATCAGTGGAAATACATAGACAAACAGGCATCCATCCTTTCACTTTAGTGCATAAAGGGATTTTATATTGATTCTTTATTAGGTTGGTGTAGCTGCCAGTACTTCAGTGACGCCAGCGCCCAGTAAGAAGTCAGGTTGGGAGGTTCTCGTACAGGGATGGATATACAGTACGTGGATACTATCACAGCAGAAATATTGCTAAAATGGACTTAACTTATTGGTCAGTTCTTTCATCCAGTAAGATGGAAGGGGATGGGATAAAGAGGGTAGACGGGAGTATCATTATTTTAGCCTGCTAAGAGTTTCACTTTATCCTGGTGTAATATCCAAGTAAAAATATATCTATTGGTACAGGGGAATCAAATCACATTCGCCAGCAACCTTCTCATTCAAGAATACAAGATCCCTAGGAAAGACTTATTTGTTTATTTACGATTTTTGTGTTAATTTCAACGATCTTCCTAATATATGTATGGTACAAGTACGTCCAAGCTTTTTTAGAGCGGAAAAATGGTGGGGGGGGGCGAAGGTTTTTTGGGGGTGAAATGAGGGGTTTCAAAGTTTGAGGGGGGTAAACTTGGACGTCTATATTAAAAAGCTATATCTAATAGAAATTTTTTGCTTTCTAATTCTACAAAAACTCGAGTTTTACGGGATCTATATTATAATCATGTTGTCCTTAATTGAAAACTAAAGGATACGCCCCCTAGGGGCACTTGTTTTTGGGTGGGCAAATGTTTTTTTTCCTCTTAAGAATGTCGTGATACCCTTTTCCAAAATAGTTATAAACATTCCATATACGTGCAAAGTAGAAGATTTACTGTACAAAAGAAACATATCGGTTCAGTGGTTATAACGACATTCTTTGCTTCACACATACAAACTCACACACTCAAAGACATACTGTTACTTTTATTATAAAAACTCTATTATTGTTAAATAAAGTCTTTTGCTAATTTGTTCAGGAAGTACGTTAAAGGAATTGAAAATGCTCCAAAGTCAAAGAAAAAATAATTATTAAAAATATCAATTTTATATCTTCAACAAAATGCATTATCCTATATCATATGCTTTCGTCCTTATTCTGTGATTTTGTAAATGAAAGAAGTTTTTTAAATGCCGCAAAATATACAAAAAATATCATAAATTGTTAAAATTTGACTTTTTCAGATTAAAATGTAAATTGATCTATTATTGCTAATATGAGATGGATCAAAGACTAAAGAAATTTTGCTACAAATACGACATTTAATATATTCTATACACGAATCCTTCCCCTTTTCTATTTTTCTTACCCCCAAAAAATTCTTTCCATTTCACCTTGCTCTATGGGTGTTGTCTTACACTAAGATAGACTTTCTTTCTCTGTAGAAATAATCCTCTTATCTGAATAAAATAAGTTTTTCAGGGGAGTTTTATCGGGGTAGATTATTGTTCAACCTCTATCTGAGAAAGATTTTTGTTGCCAGATTGAATTTATTGAAATGTTCTATTAAAATAAAACCTTAAAATAAGATAAGATTAAAAAATTAGGATATAGTGAAAACATGTAGGTAAAAATTATTAAAAAATATTAATTTTTTAACCACTTCTGGCGACTTTGCCTTCTCAGTGCTAAGAAAACGTAGATAAATTATTAGCTATATAAATATTAAAACAATTTTATGCAAGAATGGACTTCTAGCTTTGGGCTTTTTAAATCTGTATCTATAAAATACCAAGTAGGCCTAATTAGAGTGAGAATTTGTAAAACATTGATCTTTTCCATCGCTCTTCATCTTTTGTGTACATCTAGGAGTCAAAGACTAGCTAACTATATAGATTACTATATATATTGAAATTTCTTATTGAGGGAAACTACTATGAAAATAAAAGGGGTAGTTGCACCAAGTGCAATTAAATTTGAATTTAGTGAACTGCATATCTTTTCCTGTTCAATAGTTTAAACTACATCTAATAGGACATTAAGAATTTAAATTTTCTACCAGGTAGTTTTAAAAATATCAAGATTTGAAAATCATATTTTTGTTACATATGCAACATAAATGGCTGTCCTGTTTTCATAAAAAAGCATGATGGCTTTGGTGGTGCCTAATTGATTGCTATTTCCTATAGTACAAACTTATATATGTTAGATGGTATTCTTGTAACCTATGCTTGCAATCAAACTTACAAATGAATTTCATGCAACTATCCCTTTAAAATTATTTCAGGGTTCAATAGAATGAGATAGTTAGAATTTACAGTGGTGGGTCAGAAAAATATTTTACAATTTTTTTTTGAGGGGTGGGGGGGATTTTAAAGGGCATTAATCTTTCACCGTAAGAATCTTATGGATCAATTTTTTAAAGATATTTATAAGTATGTGTACATTTGATAGGTTTAGTATAGGTGTTTACTCTATATTTGAAGGTGTTTTCCCAAACTGATGTAAGGGTATCATTTAACAGATTTCGAATTATAAGACTGAAGATTGCTTCTAAATTTTGTGGGAAGCTAAGGCTGTGGCTTATTGTGGGGCTTTATAAACAGTTCCTTCATAAAGGGTGTTAAAAAAAACAATTGTTAAAATTATAAACATCTTAAGTACTTGAAATCTTGGAGACAGAATCCATATTGTTTAGGGTTTTTGATGGGGCATATAAAGAGAATTTTATAGATACATAAACCAGAGGTGAATTCTTAAAAAATTTTATTGGCTCACTACCTCACTAAAATCAGTGAGGCAGCATTATCCCCACCTAATTTTTAGCGAGCCCCTCTGATTTTAGTGAGGCATTAAGCCAGAAAGTTTTTTAAGAATTCACCTAAGGTCTTAAACCCATTCATTGCTAATTTGGCATTTAAGAAATACAGACCCATCAAACATTGAAACATGGTTAGGGTGAGGCGGGGGTAAACCGGTAATTTTTTCGGTTTTTTGAGAAAAAAAATGGGGTAAATATTAATATTTTCAAATGAAACCAAGACAATTAGCTTACAGAAAAGACAAGCGTTTCGAAGCCAGGAGCTGGGAGCAGCAACATTTTTGGTGGAGCCGGAGTTGGAGCCGTATTTTTCATTAAAAACGGCTCCGGCTCCAGATTAGCTAAAAATGATTTTTTAAAGTAATATTATAATTTGGCAACAGTCTATTTCCATATAATACTAAAAAACTATTGTTACTTAACAAATAGACACACATCCTTCTACTTTTATATAGCTTTAATCAAATAAAAGGTAATCTTTTTTTTTGAAAAAGACAAACATGTTTTAATTTGTGACAAAATATGCATTCTCCTGGTAGAGCAAAATAATCCACCATGGCTAGGTCTTGAGATGTGGTGCTCTGATGAGGTTTACAATTAAATATTGTTTACTTATTGCCATTGTTTGAGAATTAATTAGATTAACTTACATTTAAGTTTTAGGGTTTACAATGAAAATTTTGAGCGATTGGTATTTTTACTACACATTTTAGACAATGTATAAGTTTTGAACAAAAGTTCTGTGCAGTAATATAAATATAAAGTTAAAAGAAAAAAGAACTTGAAGTTAACGTAATCACTATATCTGCAATTCATTAAATATTTATATTTTACTATTAAATATAGAAACAATAGAATTATAAAGCTTAATGGACCTCAGTAAATAATTCCTCAATTTTCTCTTTACACCTAAATTATGTTACTCTATATATATTCCTAGTCTTTGATCGTAGCCTCCATTCTATGGGGTTACGTCACACACACACACACACATACATAAATATATACACAAAGTCAAACACAATAAAGTGTCTGACTAACTATATAACTAGCAAAGTTGCTTATTACGTTAAACATTTTACTATTTACAGTTCAACAACTCGTTCTTCTTTAAGAAATTTTGTGATTCTGTTAAATGTTATGTGATCCATTAATATTTAAAGGGTTGCTTCCAAGAAATCAATGGTAAAACTGAAATACCTATGTGATTTTAATAATTTTAATGTTTAGCCACATTAAAATGAAGAATGTTTTTATGCCATAATGATATCTGCTTGAAGTATAAAGACTCTTATTAAGAATATAATACTCTTGTGATTTATGCAATATTAAAATGTGTTTAACCTGATTTAGATATGCATAATATGATCATTTATGCGCAGAGAGGGGCTGTTTTGGTATATTCTAAATTCAAGACAAAAAAATGATGTAAAATATAGATTGTATCTACTATTTAAACTAAAATCTTACACATTTATTGTGTGAAAATAAGTAAAAAGTTAATATTAAATGAATTATAAACTGAATACTTATTGTTGCATTGCAGTGAATCTTTCAAAAAATTCAGACTTCTATCTTGAATAGTAGCAGAATAGAATTACGTTTCCATCTAAACATACGTACATTTCGATTTAACATTTACATTTCGCTACTAAAAATTGAGCTTGTGTATGTTAACGTTTTATTTTAAATTCAAAGGTCACATATGATATAAGATCGAGGGAGGAGACATTGGGTTGTTTATTGCACTAGTCCCCAAAGTTTTATAATAATGTTTATTATTCGTTGGCTTGATAATTCTGGGACATTTATTGAATTGTGTTTGGTTGGTTAGTTCATTAGGATTAGTGCCTAAACATTTCAACCACTAATTGTAATCTACAGAATGGGCAATTTTGTGTAACATCATTAGGGATATACATTAATATATCGCCCATTGTCTTATCCCTTTAGATCCTTGATCATATATAAAAGTTAAAATTTATGCCTTGTAAAATTTGGTTTATTATTTTGTTATTTCAACTCGGCGGCAGGTGAATTATTTGTATAATCTTGATAACACTTAATTATTATTCCAGTACGGCTTCGAAACCGATTAAAATCCGCTTGATTAGAACTGGTTTTCAGACATATTGAAAAAATGTATAGTATCGTATAACAGACAATTTCCCACGAATATTAAATTTAAAAATCATAGGATTAGTACCAGTTTTGTTAGCATAGGCCTTCGGTTCCTAGGGGCTATTAAACTGGTTTTAATCATATAATATTTAATTTTGATATCCCCGGATAGCTGTCTACAATACGATGCGATAAATAAGGGGGGGGGGGGGGTTTAATGCAACCATCTCGTAATCAGTGAGCAAATGGCACTTAGAATTCGAATTTCCATCTGAAATTTTGCATGAGTAATCCTTGGTAGGTCTATTTTCCCTAAATCGAACAAAAAGTTGGAAAAGTAACGGCTAACGGCTGGCGGCTCAGCTGTTTTGTCATTTTTTTGATATCTATATTGCAAATTAGTCACGAAACCTCTCTCAACATAATACTCTTTTCTACTCCAAAACGCTATCAAACGGTTCTACACGGTAGCTGTTGGTGCTAGAAGTTTTAAAAATGGTTATTGCTATCATTTAACATGAATTAAACCAAAAATATGTTTTAAAAAGTTGATTCCTACGTAATTGATGATGGATTTACCCTGAAAATAGGCTAAAAACGGCTGAACGGCTGAGCCGCTAGCCGTTACTTTTCCAACTTTTTGTTCGATTTAGGGAAAATAGACCTACCAAGGATTACTCATGCAAAAGTTCAGATCGAAATTCGAATTCTAAGTGTCATTTGCTCACTGATTACGAGATGGTTGCATTAAACCCCCCCCCCCCCTTATTAAAACTTTAATTAAGATTGATTTAAACAAAATATAAATTATTGCCGGCGGCTGCGCTATTATCGAATTATGAGACTTTTATTCGAAAGAGGAAGAAGGCAAAAATAGCTTGATACCTTCTGTAGGCATAAATCTAATAATAAAATAGTGATAAACTGTCCTACCCAGGTTATTGTAGGCAGTGGGGTCTGTTCTGTTGGCCCAAAACTGGCAGACCCATTTTAGATTTAGTCTGAAGTTGTTGATACACGTTTACAACGGTTTAAAACAAACCTGAAAGAAAAATAAACCAATAAGTAAAAAACACAACAGTTTCTTTATTTTTAAAAGTTACAATACATATGTTTAATTTCTTAAGGTTTGGGCTTTCTACTTTGAAATTTTAAGGCATTTATCACTTGAATATAAGAGTCATTTTGAATTGTCAACAAGTACTTTTTAAGAATTGAGCTTATTTAAATATAACTTACTTCGCAAGGTTTTTATCTCCACGTTCAACTTGGCCCAGATGTTACACCAGAGATCCTCAACCAGCCTCTTCAAACAAAGCCGGCGTTCAAGTTTTCTTCACCACAGAGTGTTCTAAAAATTGGCTTTCATAAGATGACTAGCAGATAATAATTTAGTGGAAAATTATTTAAGGATTGGGCATATATGAATTTCAAATCTTTCTTGGAGCAATTTTGTTTAGACTTATATGTCGTTATATTGAAGAACCGTACCTTTAATTGTAGCAGGAGCCGTTTCTAGCTACACCAGTTTGTCTTGAATACTGGGTCCAATCCTTAAAAAGGAAAGTATCATTAGCATGGAGGAGAAATATGCCTTGTACAAGTTTCTTTTCTTCATGATTATTAATTTTTCTTATTTGTTCCAACAACAAATTAGTTACCTAGTATTCTGTGGGTTAAAGCAGCTCCTCAATGGCTAGTTGAGGCCCACGAAGGTCCAAGTCCACAAGTCCAGCTTCCCGGCCGTCCCAGGTTGCAATATCAACAGAACCGTTTCCCGTCAATCCTTAAATTAACTCACATGAGATTGGAAATTTGTTAACATCTGAATTTCAAATTTCTATTTATACCTATCCCCGTTTTCTTTTCATTATTTTATGGGCTGTCTTTCTCTCATTTGATTGTAGAATTTTAAATGTTTTTACCTTGCAATAAGCTCATAGTACTTGGAGTTTCATTTTAATAGGTTTGCTTGACTTCTGAAATTATAATATGCCTTTCATTTTCACTGTTAAAATTCAAATGGATTTACAATTTAACATTACAAGATTCTTACATATAAATTGTTAACAAACAAATCTTTTTATTGAATCTACCTTTTTAAGGATTGACCACGCAGTGTAAAAAAGATGGAGTTTTGCTTTAATTATCTTAAATTATTTTTAACGTGGCCAAATACATAAATACAATTTTCTAGTCTGATACTTAAATAAATTGGTCTATTAAATTTAAGAAGAACAAATTTCAAAGGAAAATTAAGTCAATTTAATAATATAAACTACAACTAGGTTTCTTTGTTTCTCGTTGAAGAAAGTGGCAGGTTCGAGTCTTCGCCTCTAGCCAGAGGGGGGAATCCATAGGCGTAGATAGGGAGGAGTTTCTGAGCCTCTAAACAGATAAATACTACATAAACAATCTTAGGACTTATTCTAATCTTTCCTTTCTAATCTTTCCTATGATAGAGAACAATCGGTACAGTGGGTATTGTGATCTTAAGCTTTCTATTCATAATATACCAGCGGTGCGCCCTTAGCAAAATAGGGACAAAAAACACCCTAAGGCTTTAATCTAAAAATAAATAGCCTAAAACCATCGAGGGACCTATGTAAAGCTTTCCTGAAAGGGATAAATCAATCATATTTATATTTAGCAGGTTATCAGCTATTTTTGTCTCAAGAATATAAGGTCATAGTGGTATTTTTTGTCATAAAGATATTAAATATTAGTATTAGTTAAAGAGGGCGTGCCGCGTAAAGTAAAATTTCTTGAAATAACCCATGCGTAACATAATTAATAATCTATAAGGACAAAATGTTTAAATCAAAATTTGTCATTTGAATGTTTGTATATTGATATGGCGTACTCTTATGCGTATTATATGCTCTATCGCGTCAATAAATAAGTATGTCTTGGAACTCCCCCCACCCCCCCCCCCCCTGGACACGGATTAATTTACTCCAAAATAATTGGTTGAAGACAGGGTTACAAATTTTGATACCCCCTTAAATCAAAATCTGAGGCGGGGAAGTTTATGTCCAATGGGGGGGGGGGGGGCAAAGGGGTGTTTATCTTCCTGTAAAAAAGCTTGGACGTCTTTAAATTGAGCTTCACTACAGACAACACGAATCAACAGACTCAAAAGTCAAACAAGTTTATTTTGATATATTGACGTCGTATTGTGCATATTTTTTTCACACCCCCATAGCTATTTTTTTTGGAGGGGGGGTTGATATTAGGTTAAATGTCTAAATTTTGATTTCAGGGATCTAAAGGGATAAGATAATGGCTTATGAATTGGTGTACATCCTGAATGATTTTACACGAATCTACTCTTTTTGTAGAATACATTTAGTGGCTGAAACGAAAAACTTTGGGGCCTAGTACAATTAACAGTCTATTGTCCCCACTCTCTCTGGTTTGTTTTCTCAAATATTTATCCTTGTCTTTTTATTTGGAGTCATAGAAAATTATTTATTTGGTTGAATGCCTTTTCTATAATTATCAACGGTATGTCCATAAATGTCCAATTTTAAATTTCTTTTTTTATCAGTCACAAATTTTGAATCCTTTCCATCCAATCAAATTCAAATTATTATTGAACATTCGATTTATCTATATATATTTGTTTTTCTTGTAGTTATGTACATATTTTTCATGTTGGGGTATTTTTTAAAAATTACTTGTAAGATAGGAAAAATAAAACAGAATTAAAATGTTCTAAACAACACTATTTGCCTTTCGTTGTTTTATCAACTAGCAGCTAAGCCCCTAGAAGTTGATAGAATGGGCGGGGGGGGGGGGACCCTTCCCCCCACTATTTTTTTGGGTGGGATAATTTTTTTTTAGAGTTGATTTCTCTTTAGAGGCGGCAATAATCGATTTATTAAAACTTTGATGTTGCACCAGATTTTCATTTACTCTAATAAAGTGATACTCCCAGCTGCCTTATAAGATCCCCCTTGCCCCCCCCCCTCCCTTCCCTACTATTGGATGAAAGAACTGACCAATAAATGAGGTCTATATTAGCCAGCTAAATTGACGCCCTGTCAATTAGGGTTGGCAATCCAAATATGAAATCAGCAATATGTAAAAAAAACAAGCAGCCGCAATCCACGGATTAACCCGTTTTTTTTTGTGTAAAAATCCGAATTCGGCCCAAAAATTGGACGGATTGCCAACCCTACAGTGTCAATATATCCACGTATATTCTACATCTATTAACAACAACAAAATTCTTTTTTTTCAGAAATGAATATGTAATTTTGCCGTACATACGTACGACCTCCACAAGGTGACACAGTCACGCACAACACACCCAGACACAAATAAAATAAACGCGCACACTTCGCGCGTTACAACCCAACGCACAAAGTTTAACTGAGAACCAATACCCAAGTCTTCACTCTAGGTGGTTATACAATACAATGAAACCGATTAATATCCGCTGGATTAGAACCGGTTCTTAGCCCTATTGAAAAATCATATATCTTATCTTTTTATATCCAGTTTTCTACAAATACAAAATGTACAATCCTATTTCTAGCCACTGCGGGGGCTCTAACCCAGTGGGCCAATTTCTTAATCCTGCGGGGCAATCATTAATCTTTACTTAACCTAAAATAATGTATCAAAAGCTACTGGGTAAATACTTCTTTTGTTTTATATGATCCAATATTTTTTACCTACTGCAAAACGTCGTTCATATAATTTTTGTTAAAATCTATATTGAGTGTATTGTATAACCAAATTGTTTTCAGTCAGTTAGAGCTAACCTTCGCTCAGTGGTTACGTATATTTCTGTCAGACCAAGTAAAAAAGCCAAAAATATGTTTTCTGGACGCTTAAAGGTGAGTTTTTTCTTTTATTCATACACCATTTTGACAAAGGTGGGAGCCGGAGGAAAGTATACCTCCCCCCTCATTTACTACACCTAACATTTTAGTTGAACTATCTTTCTTACTCTTAACTTCAGCTGTTCAATCTATCATTAAAAGTATACTATTGTATTTTACAACCTCCCAATTTCCAACAAGTATTTTTTATTGAGAAGGGCTAGATAAAATTGGTTTGCTTTTTGCACCCCCCCTTTAATTCACCTGTGCACGCACTTGTTTTTACCTACTTATATAAATACCAAAAGCTACGTCCCCCAGAGAAGGCTATTAATGAAAAGCGGGGGAAGGGGTATTTTTTCAAGGTATGGTTCGTTTCTCTCTGGAGGTTTAACCTACCCCAAAATAGTTATAAAACTTTCCTTGACCTATAAAGCCTCACTGTAAAGGAGAACCAAGTCGGTACAGCGGATACCGAGATCTTAAGCTACACAAGACAGACAAACAAACATGTTATTTTTATATCTGTACAAATACATATATAAAAAAATATTTGTTTAAATCTTAAATAATTGTTCGTTTGTTAGTTTGTTAATTTCTCTGAATTTGTCATACCTAATTGTTAATAATCATATTATTATGTAAAAAAAATCTTATCTTCAATTATGATTTAAAGCCTAGTATGACATGATTCAAAGAGAGGTTTTCAAGTTAACAATGGAATATATATTCTTAAAAACATTTTGATTTTAACAATTTCAAAGTCGCGTATTTAACAAGGACAAAAGTGTTCCAAAGTTGTTAAAGAACTACGAGAAAATGCTTCTTTTGAACAAAAAGTTATGTTAAAACAAGGATCAGGGGGTAAATTGAAATAGTGTTACGGTCAGAGGAGGGGGGCGTGTTGGCTTGGGTAATCTAATGTTTTTATCAAACATTTTGAAATCAGAAAAAAAAATATTTCTTCTTTTTTTTAGTGGGAGGGGCCGGGAGGCTATCTTGGTATTGCTCTTAAGATAGTCCCCCTAAAGTCAGCTAAAATTTTAAAATTTATTCAGTTGAAGGTTACAGCTGAGTTTATGTTCTTAGATTTTTACCTATCATAAAAATTGCTTTAGACAAATTAACATTCAGAATTTAAATCCAAATCCTAGATTCAAGTAATATTTATTTATTTATTTGCTTAACAACTAAATTATCATAAATCATTTTGTCACAAGCAATAAGAATGGAACACTTAAGAACATATTTCAGATCTTGTTTATTTTTTGTTGGGGGCGACGTTACTAAATAATTCCAATTGTTCATCAGTTGCTTTGGACATAGACGTCTAAGAGTGGTTTGGGAGGGGGGTTTACCTTTAAAACCCCTCGTATTACCCCCTCAAAATATTAAAAAATGTATTAGGTTACCCTTTCAAACCAATAAAAAATACTAATTTTACCTCCCCCCCCTTAAAAAGAAAATGCTTGGACGTCCTTTGCTTTGGAGATTTTTATTCCCTTAAACTTAAGTTGTCACATTAGATTAACTATTGTATGTAAAATCACTAGTACTTAATATATATATTTTAGATTACCGTATGTGGAGCGTCCGACCTCCAACAAACAAATTTTATGAAAAGGTAGGTTTCTATTTTAAGTTGATGTTTTGTGAATTTATCTATTCAATTATATCAGGGTGAGGCGAACCTTATGAGTTAAAATGCGGAACTATGGAAAAACGGCGAAAGAACCGCCGCGGTCGCCCGGAACTGTCGTTTCCTCACAATTTTTTGTTTTTATTTTCTCTCCAAATTAGTGAATTTTTAATCAATTGAACACTTTTTTATTTCAATAAAAAGCTTGTCTCAAATGTTTCCAAATTCAGTAGGTACTGTAGCTCATTTGTTTGGTTGAGTTCTTTCGGTGTATGTACTTTTGTTCAACAAAAAATGTCTCATTCCTATACACTAGTGAATACATTAGTTTTTGGCAGGAAGGGAGGGGACATGGGGCTGTTAATTTCACTAATTCCCAAAGTTTTATAATAACGTTTTATATTCGTTGACTTAACAACTTTGGAAACTTATATTGAATTATTTTTGATTGGTTGGTTCATTTAGTTGTGTGTCCTAACGTTTCAACCATTAATTTTCAGGTTGAACCTGGACAAGGAGAAGAAGGAGCCAGCTAAACCTGAACTGGATCCTTACGTAGCTGTAGATGTCGATGAGGTAATAATAATTTTTGTTGTACCCAAGTTTTTAAAGTTTATTTGTAGCCTCAAAACTTTGGGTACTTTTTTTTATCAGTGATTGGTTGGTAATAAGTGTCACTGCCAATTCTTTTAATCGGCTGATGGGGTAATTTTGTTTATCATGATTGGGGATGTAAATTTTGTTATCATTATTGTCTTATCCATTAAGATCCCTGCAAGTTACCTGTTAAAAATTCTTTCCAACATTTTTAAATTTTAGGAGTTTGGGTACCGAACCCTGACAAAGCCCAAGACATGTTCACCAGATTGGCAAGAAACATTCGAGTCAGATCTGTTGAGGTAATATTCCTGTTACTAACTGAAATCCGCGAAAATTATGATTTGTAGCTGAGAGTCTTACTGAATTCCAATCAATTTACCTCAATTGCCTAAAACGGGGACGGCTGCTATCCATGACACCAGGGTTTCGGATCCAGATCCGGATCCGCATATTTTTGAGTCCAAGGATCCAGATCCGCAAAAAAATGCGGATCCGGATCAGGATCCTTGGACTCAAAAAAATGCGGAAAAAAATGGAAAAATCTACCTAAATTTATATAAAATCTCAGACATTCTGTTGATAAGAGCCAATCTTTAAGGTTTAGGTTCAGACTTGAAAATTAAAAGTATTTTTGACTTCGAATTAAAGAATAAAATTTTTTAGAAAAATTTGGTGATTTTATTTTTATTGTCAAGGATCCGGAAGCGGATCCGGTAGGATCCGGATCCGGATCCGCACTGACCAAATTTTAAGGATCCGGAACCGCATACAATCAATGCGGATCCGAAACCCTGCATGACACTCTTAGCGTCAGAACCAACACAAGAACAATGGGAGCCAAATCTTTCCTAATATGTTCTAACACCCAGGGTATTAGGTTAAATAACACTCAACAGTCAACCAACTCTTTGTCTGGAAATCCCATTTGTGCATGGTAATGAGTTATGCCTGTCTTGGGATAGGTGGAGGGATAGATTTTAGGAAAAGTACCAATTAGTTCATTGTCCGGCATACTACATTATTGAAAAATTAAATGGCTAAGACAAGGGAAAGTTTTCTTCTTTCCATTAAACTATTTTTTTTTATGAAATTTCTACCTATTTATTTTTAGGTCGGCTGAAATTCTTGGATTTACAGTGTTCCACGATGCTACAGTGCCACCAGGTGGGTTCCATATTCCACTATGGCTTCCAAACCGATTAATATCTGCTGGATAAGAACCGGTTCTCAGTCACACTGAAAAAATCATGTATCGTATCTAATTTTATCCAGTCTTGTACGAGTATAAAAATGTAAACTCATAAGATTCAAAAAAAAAATCTAGCTCGCGCCTTCGGCATCTCGAGATAACAAAATGGTTTTATCCTAAAATTGTACATTTTTATGGGTATAGGTCATAAAGGGGGGGTCGGAAGGGGAAGTATCAATATCGTTATATTAGCCAGCTTGAAACCACATTATGATTTTATCAGGGTTTGCAAGAATATCTTACATTATCCACGTACCTATTCTATATCAATTTTTCTAGTAAATACCTTACCTACACAACATATTTATTAAGTGGCATAATTGCTGAAAGTCCTAATATTTTGATGAAATTGTGATTTACTTAGGCAAGGTAAGAGGATTAGTGGGTTGGATACTATTAAATAAATTAATTTTATTTAAGATTACTTCCTAGAAAAGATACCAATTATTAGTTTAGAAACAAATTAAATATAATCATTTGGTAGAAATGGATTTAGAATATACGTGGATATTATGACAGGGGAAAAATGGTCGTTTTTAGCTTGCTAACATGGAACTCATTTATTGGTCAGTTCGTTCATTCAGGGGGTGGGGATGGGGTAAAGGGGGTGGATTGGGGGATAAACCCGCTGTTTGTTTTACTTTATTAGAGAACATGAAAATCTGATGTAAGATCCAAGTAATGATATAACCATTTTTGTAGATGATTTTATCGCCAACTGTAAAATTCCTCTGTCTGAGCTGATTGAGAAAGAGAGCCAGCCTATTCATGACATCTGGGTCAACCTAGAGCCGAAAGGAAAACTTCATGTTAAGGTATAGTTTCAAAATTCTTTCTCGTCATTTCTATGGATTCGGAGACTTGTGTGTGTGTGTGTGTCCAAGTCCATCATACACTGGGATGTCTGAGTCTCCTTGGTAAGAGTTCAAATGAAAGGCCAGTCATCTATTTTTAGTAGTGAAGCTACTCTATAATTCCGAATGTCCGTCCGTCTGTCCGTCATTACAAAAAGGCATCAGCTTTCATGAAAACTAATCTTGTTCACTTTAGGTTGAACTGATTTGGGCCACCAAAGAGGAACAGAATGCTCCAGCTAGGACTTTCCAGGTAAAAAAACTTCAAGTTTGGCTTCGAAAACGATTAATGACCGTTAGATGAGAACCTTATAATATTTCATTTTAATATCCGTAAAAAAACTGTTTAGGTATAATACGATGCGATAATTAACTAGGTATTCTAGAATTTATTAAGATTAAAAATCTATAGATAGGAAACAAGCCATTCAATAATGCTTAAGGCAGATTTTGCCTTTTACCTGTACAAATTTATATATTTCATGAGTAAAAAAAATGAAGGTGAATTAGGTAAGGGAACCTCGAATTAAAATGTAATTCTTTTTATCGTCATATGGGCAATAAATAGACCAAATCTATATTCTTGTAATTTAAATCATAATAATTTAAGACGTAACTTGTCACGTGAAATGAAAGCTTTTTATAGTGCCTATACAAACTGACGTCATACTGGCCTGCCTACCATTGGTCAAGTAAAATGTGTACTGGACTGCCATTGGTAATTTAGTCTGTGTATTGGCATATCATTGGTCATTTGTATTGCATGATGACATTTTTTATAGGTTCTATAAACAGCTTCCATGAAATGTAAAAAAAAATATTGAATGCGACTTTTTTATTTTAAGGAAAGAGAGGTATTCAAAGTGAACAGACGTGGAGCCATGAGACGCAGAGTTCATCAGGAAAATATTCACAATAACAAACCACTGGACCGGAATGGTTTTTCTTTACAATGTAATTTCTCATAGGTCGTGGAAAGATTTCAAATATTTTTAAAGATAAGACAAATAACTATGTAATATTGTATATATATTATGGTTGGCAATGGTAATCCATCCAATATTTGGGTCGAATTCCAATTCTTACAAAAATCGGATTTATCCGTGGATTGCGGATTTTTGAATTATGGATTGCGGATTGTAGCATTATTTTTAAGGTCTTTTTGTAAATAAAAATTTTTAGACATTGAAGTGGCATTTTTCTCTCCCTTACTTAACCTAAAATAACCATGCAAAACTTCTGTGAAAATAAAATAAAAATAACTTTGAATGCTACCCTCATTTTACCTTAAGTTATAATTCTCCCATTCTATGTCCCATGCCTACCTGTATATGGCCCTTAAATTAATTTACAATTAATATCTATATGGTCCTCTTTATATACTTTTGTTATTGTGAATAACCGGTTTGTGTTGGTACAGGTGAACGGACACAAGTTCATGGCGGTGTATCTGAAACAACCAACTTTCTGCTCCCACTGTGGAGATTTCATTTGGTTAGTACTTTAGTTGCCATTTTATGTTTTCTCTCTACATGCATTTGCATATAGGTATGGGTAAAGGGGTGTTCACCCCCCTCAAAATTTGAAATACTTCATTTAAAAACCCCCTTAAAAATTTGAAACCCCTCATTTTGCCTCCCTCAAAACTTGAAATTTATTTCTCATTTTACCTCCCTCAAAATTTAAAACCTCTCATTTTGTCCCCACTCAAAATTTAAACCCCCTCAATTTACCCTCTTCAAAATATTAAGCTTTGGCGTCCCTGTTTACAGGTTATTTTGTAAAGTTTCTCCAATCTCTCTGCAAGTAACATTAAAGGTAATACATGATTATTGATTAATGCGGCTCCAATAATGATAGATATCCGAGTTGGGTTTTTGAAAAAAATGCTATTCATGATTTTTCAGTACGTCTGAGAACCCGCCAAAATAACAACTTACTAATTTTCCCGCCTTTTTTTAATAATCTTTTTTTTGTTTAGGGGTCTGGGGAAGCAGGGCTACCAGTGTCAGGTGTGTGTATGTGTCGTACACAAACGTTGTCATGAGCTAATAATTACCAGGTACGTACTTTAGTATTTTATTTACTATATTTAGTAGCGGCTACACCCCTAACACCTTGGGGCTCCGTTTTCAAAGCAGAAGGGAGACAAATAACTTAAATCTAAAAATTGAAATAGCCTAAAACCATCCCAGAACCAATACAAAGCTTCTCTAAAATAGAGAACTCAATCGGTTCAGTAGTTATAAGAAACTTCACTGTAAAGGAGAACAATATGGGTTCAGTGGTTATTAAGATCCCTCGCTACAGGCAAAAAAAAGCTTACTACTTTATACAATAGAATTAACTTCATTTATGCCTAGTATCTTTTTGGAATTTGTTCTAGAAAATAGAACATTAATATTTTTCTGTTGAAATAATCATTCAGTGGTGTTCGGTAGGTGGGTCAGATGGATCATCTAGATTTGTTATGTCTATTGTAACTTGGTATCTATGATTTGTCCCATGGATCTTAAGGGATAAGACATTGGCCGATAAATTGATATACATCCCAAATAATGATACACAAAATCACCCAAAGTTAGTAGTTGAAACGTTTAAACATTCAACTAAACGAACCAACCAAACAAATTTCACTTAAGTCCCCAAAGTTACTAAGCCAACGCTATTATAAAACTTTGAGGACTAGTATAATTAGCAGTCGTCCATTTTGTCTGAGTTTGTCATTTTAATTATAAAATTGTTTAGGTGTCCTGGCTTACAAGGGAACGAAATCCAGGAGGACAACAGTGAGGCCAGATTCAAGATAAATGTTCCCCACAGGTAAAGAGTTATTTTTATAAATTTAAAGTTTTAAGATTGATACCTATATAGATATTATTTATGTACATAAATATAAATTTGGATTTTAGGAATCAACATCCTTAAAAGTTTATTAAATATAAACTAATGTTAATATGTATAAACTCATGAAGATCATTGATCCTATCTTAAGTACTAGCGGCTACCACCCCCCCCCCCCCCCCCTAGAATTCTCTAAGGGCATTTAAATTTGGAGGGGGAAAAGTCACCCTCCCCCTCAAAAAAAATTTCAATTTGGGTTTTAAAAAAAAAAAGTACCTACCTACCTACCAAATAATATATTTTTGGTGGAGGGGGGGGGGGGAGGAATCATTTTTTTGGAGTGTGTAGGTAGATACCCTCCTCGAAAATAATAGTTCTAAAACCTTCCCTGGACCTACAAGAAGCTTTACTTTAATGGAGAACCATATCGGTTCAGCGGTTAGCAAGATCCTTCGCTACAGACAAAAAAAAGCCTACTACTTTGTTTAATAGGATGTGCGGAAATACTTAGGGTCCTGATCCATCTATAATAGTTAAAATGTTTATAGATTTGAGATCCATAGTTACCGAACCTTCACATTCTGCGACCACTGTGGCTCTCTGCTCTATGGCATAATCAAACAGGGACTTCAGTGTAAAGGTAAAAAAATTAATCGCCTATTGGAATGGATTTATTATTACCTGGATGTTACACTAGATTTTCATGTTCTCTAGTAAAGTGAGACTCACAGCGGACTTAAATAACGATACACCGTCCACCTCCTTCTACATACTGGATGAACTAACTGACCAATAGATGAGATCCATATTAGCAACTCAAATTGACGATATCCCACCCCCCCTGTCATATAATCCACGTATAATTATCTATATCCATTCCTAATGGTGACATATACATTTTTGTTTTTTTCTCCCAAGATGCAAAGAGATTAATCTATTTCATTTTTTATTTTATTGCGAAGAGCACAAATATCTTTTCTTCAACACTAAAAGTAAATAATGCAAAGAAAAAGTTTATAAAAAAAACTTAAAATACAAAGAGTGTAATTTCTTTTCCAGTATGGATTCGAAACCGATTAATAGCCGCTGGATTAGAACCGGATGTCAGCCATACTGAAAAATCATGTATTACAGACGATTTTTCACGAATGTCAAAATTAAATCATAAAATAACTACTAGTTATATTGTAAGCCCAAGCCTTCGGCTCCACGGAGCTAACAAAACTGGTTTCAATTTTATATTTTTTCATTTTAATATCCGCGGAAGGCTGTCTAAAATACTATGCGATAAATAACTTGTATTTTAGTTTGCAGTATGAATGTTCATAAGAGGTGCAAAGAGAATGTTGCCAACACTTGCGGAATTAATCCGAGACACATGGCTGATCTTCTACAAGAAATGGTGAGTTTTAATTATATACAAAAAAAATCGGAGAGACAAACGTCAGAGTGGACAAACGCAGGGGTGTGTAAAATGTTAAGTTAATTCTTATTTCTACATAGGTTAGGTTATTATATGAATATACAAATAATCCTTAGTCAATATAAAAAAACCTATAAGATGATTTAAAATAGCTTAGGTTATGTTAGGTTAAGTGTCCACTCCGACGTTAGTCACTCCTGCGTTTGTCCTAGGATCAAAAAATTAAATGAAACTTAAAAAGTTAAAATTTTATGTAGGATGGGATGCACCAATAGATCTTATTTTGTTGTAGCTCTGAACTAAAACATAATCAATGATGTGATTGTGCACTCTATTTTTCATATGTTCAACCCTTCGATTGTCTGACTATTTTTTGGGAATCCTAACCGCATGGTAATAGGTGCAGCCTTTTTTGGGATTAGGCTTTCCCACTATTCTATCTAACTATTTGCTATTTTGTCCAAGATCCATTTGAACGTTTTTAATTATGACGCGGATTGTGAGCGGATGCGCTGCGTGTTTCGCCACAGTCGCGGGTTATGCCTTAACAATCAATACAAACTATGTCATTAGTTTAAAATTTAAATTTATTCAAAATAACCCTTAATAACCTAGGGTATGAGTGTTGGTAAGCTATCGCTGCCCAAGAAGGACAAGGTGAAGAGCCGAACATCCGGGGCTTCCGGTGACACAACCACCCAGGCTAAACAGGAGGCGGCGGATAAAGAGCTGGAAGAAAATCTTATGGTCACACTTCAGGTATGAATAATTATTTTGATGGATTAATGATTTGAATAGCCATAGTTTCTTAGAGTTTGAACCTATGACTCATAAAGTATGACGATACACTTTTGTACAGCCACCAGTAAAACAGATAAGGTAGTTATTTAGAATAGTGGATATATTAATCCTTGGTAAGTCTATTTTCCCTAAATCGAACTTAAAGTTGGAAAAGTAATGGCTAACGGCTGGTGGTTCAGCTCCGTCCCCCCTACCCCTATGCATAGGCAAACCACTGACAAAAAAAGGATACAAAAACCCTTAATTTCGGCTAAGGAATCACTCAATTAATTCGAGTTTCCAACCCTATACAAGAACTTTTCAAGATAGACACATGAAATGAAAACGGTAAAAAAAATATTACATGAAAATTTTATAGATCGAGGCCCAGCACGAGATGGACAGAAAGATGAAAGAAAGGGAGGCAAATCTTCCCCCCACCCTCAGCATGAAGCGCAAGGAGGCGGATGGAGAAAAAGAGAAGGTATGTAGGGGGACAATGGGCTGTTTATTACACTAGTTCCCAAAGTTTTACAATAAAGTTTTTTTATTCGTTGGCTTAAAAATTTGGGAACTTTTTTTTACTGAATTTTGGTTTTTTAAGTTGGGTGTTTTACCGTTTCAACCACTGATTTTAATCTACGGAAGGGGTAATTTTGTGTGTCATCAATTTATCAGCCATTGTCTTATCCCTTTAGATCCGTGACGTAGAGATACATTTATCATTTAATTTTCCGTTTTCCTTCTTGATTGTACATGTACAACCTTTGTCTGGAAGTCCAAGTTTTCTATGATGTAATGGTACCTAAAAACTCATAACTTAATTCAATCACCATATACAGACAAGGTTGCTGTCCATGACACCCTAACATCAGGTCCAACATAAGATAAGGGGAGCCTTATCTCTCTTTTCTGTCTTACCAAGAGTTAAAACCCCGGGTATTGGGTTAAATAACGCCCAACAGGCAACCGATTTTTCGAACTTTGTCTGGATGTCCACGATAATGAGTTGCGCTTGTTTTCGGCGAAGACATTCACCATAGTTCAAATGTTGCGCACCTGACATAGCAGCAGTTGGAACCATTTTAACGCATTCACTTAAAATGTCGTGTTAAGCCGAGATTTGAACCTATTACCTCCCCGACGACGAGCAGGTGCGCTACGTGTTGAGCTACGGTCGAGGGTTATATCCTTTATTTACTAGAACAATATTTTAGTCCGTACAATTGATTTAATTTTCAGATTGGAATCACAAATTTGCAAGACCTAGTTGAGAAACAGAAGGGACTTAATAAATCTTCATTGGATCAATTCAGGTTTATTAAGGTAAGCGTATAGGCCCCACAGTGGTTAGGCAAAGGAAAAACTTGCGGTTGTAGTCCCTTTCGTGGCAACGCCTCTTAAGGGGCGATTCGTTGTATTTTCAAAATAGCTTTGATAGGTTATTTTAGGTTGGGTTAGGTTATATCGGGTTAGTCAATAGGCCCTGCAGGGTTAGAGCCTCCCGCAGGGGCTAGAAATAGGAGAAAAGCTACTGTTAAAATACGAAGAAATCGCCTTTTAAGATGCGTTGCAACGAAAGGGACTATACCCAAACATTCTTTAATGCTTAGCCCCTGCAATCTAGTGTCCAATATAACCTAACCTAGCCTGTTCGTATTAGTACTATGTCGCCAATGTTCTTTTTGAGTTGTGCCAAAAAACTACGTCCGCCTATAATTTAAATTTGTTCAAAAAAAATGAGCTTCAGTGCTTAATAGGCATTTTATTGGAAAGCACCATTGATTTTTTTTCTGTTTAAAGAATCAGAATAAATTATCTAGATGTTCCATGGAGTTTTTATGTCTACACGAAAGAACAGTAATCCTTTTTTCATTTTTCGTGTTGACTAATCTTGTACCTATAATTTTAGGTTCTTGGAAAAGGTTCCTTTGGTAAAGTGATGCTTTCTGAGAAGATTGACTCGGATCAAGTTTTTGCCATAAAGGTGAGCTCATTCAAACATATATCACTTCTAGTGTACAGATTTTTGAATCAAAACCCAGACCAAACCCGCTAATAGTAATAACCCGGTTTGTATGGGTTAATTAAAGTTTTTTTTTAAATAAAATAAATAATGCTTGAACCTGATTGTTTTGGGCATGTTACCCCCAAAAAATAATTTTGGTTGGGATCAAAACTACCTAACATTTTAGTGTTTTAATAAACACGAGAAGAAAATATTCAACTAAATATCAAAAATATTGTAGGAATCCATTTTCATTTTTACTACTGACTTAATATAAATGGAATAAAACCCACAAAAAATGGTTTGAGGTTTTTACTACCTTGCTAGTGTATTGGGTGAGTGACTAGGGTGCTCCTCACCCACAGGGAAGGTGGTACCAGGAATAAGGTATAACCAACAAGCAAAATAAATCTAAAATAATATTTGGGGGGCAGATCATATGTAAAGGTCGTCAATTCTACGACGTGTTACCCCCCAACGACAGACAGCTGAAAAACACGTATATGTTTCGTGATTTTTTTCGAAATAATTTCATTGTTGGTATAAGCAGTGGTGGTACACGGTTCGAGTCTAATTACAGTATCACTTAAGATGTGATGCCTTACTTTAAGTTTCATTAGGGATCTTAAGTAATAAGTATACAATAGACGAAAAATATATGTATATTCCTAATCATGATAAACAAAATTACCCCTTCTGTAGATTAAGATTATTGGTTAAAAAGTTTGAACATTGCTTTTTTGAAATGAACAAATTGAAATTTAATAAATGTTGATAGAATTCTTTAAAAATCTAAAAAAGTGTTTAATTTAAGATACTTTATACTAATACTAATTAGATCATTTTTCCGTATTAGATGATCAACAACGATTAGGCTTCATTATCATATTAATTAATGAATTAATATGACATAATATTGATTTATTTGATATTAAAAAAAATGTTTTTAAAAATATGCGTAAATTTGGTGGTTTATCTATTAAGGTTTCTTTTACATAATTCCAATCAGAGTTGGCATAAAAAAAACCAAGGTGGAGATGTTTTTTTTTTAAATTTATACAAAGGCCTATCTTTCCAGTTATATCTTTTTAAATGTAAATAATACAGTAAATTAGTGTCAAAAACCTAAATACCTGATAGTTTAAATCTTGTACTTTGGTGATTATATCTAATAGACAATTTAATATTTTTCTAAAGGCAAATAATTTTTATAAAATAAGTTTAAATGCATTATTATACATTATTTAGGTATTTAAGTTAAAACATTCAATAAGTTCCATAAAAATTCAACTTTATTCTAAATTAGAATACTATAATTTGAATATTATTAAAAAAAAAAAAAATCTAACTGGTTGGTTATTTTTTTTAAAAAACCTGTTTTTTTACCATCTCTGATTCCAATTAGTATGCCTTCTTGAAAAATATATATTATACACTTTTTATCCTTCTTCAATGATTTCTAATTATTTGTATGGCCCTTGGAAATTGGATGATTGTTTGTCTTATCTACATATTTGTTGTCTATCTACATATTTGTTGTGGTAACTATTATCATGGTATACCAGCAATTTTACTTTTGTGCTTCTCCCTTAATTGATAATTGAATGAAGCCTTTTTGAATAAATCATTTATTACCCTAACTACCCGTTGTTTTAATAAAACATGGATGACAACATCCATTAAGCGAAGCTCTAAAATCAGAAACAAGGTCAAACTTGAGTAAAAAAAATAACAAACAGATCATTTATTTTTAACTCTAAACAAAATTGTCTGTAGCGAAATTGCGTAAAACAGGAAGCAGTAAAAGGTAATACTATTCATACAGAGACAACATCAAGTTGCTGGATCCAGTAACCTGGAAATAATCCCAGGAAGCATTCGTTACCAGCAATATTTCATAATGAATTACTCTTGACTCCCAACAATTTTCTTACCTATGTATATTTACCTAGGTACTAAAGAAAGACGTGATAATCCAAGACGATGATGTTGAATGCACAATGACAGAGAAAAGAATTCTGGCCCTGGCAGCTAACCATCCCTTCCTTACCAGCCTACACTCCTGCTTTCAGGTATTACTGCCGGCTACGGCCTCTAGGGGCTCTTGAGGGGGGAGTATAGGTAATTCGATAACACAATTTTTTTTTAGATGAAACAATGCTTTTATTGGGAATTTTTTTGGGTTGAGTAATTTTTTTTCTTGAGAGGGTAGTAGTACCCTCCCTCTAAATAGTTATAAATCTACCCTAGCCTATGCGGAGCTACACCATAAAGGAGAATCATTTCTGTTCCGCGGTTAGCGAGATCCTACGGTACATATAAGGCATCCTGATACTACCTAATTTACAAAAAAAAATATTTTAGTGTGGTTATTTTTTTCTAGGGGCGATTTCTCTTGGGGGGGGGGGGGGGGGTATTGGAGGTACCTTCCCCGAAAATGTCGAAAACCTTCCTATACATTATTAGTTTTCAAGAGATAGTTTTTTAAAGGCGAAGCTTTTCTATAATTAAGGTCGGTACATCCGTCCGTCCGTAACGGATAGCTTTTTTCGTTAATTTAGGCATGTTAGAATTGTCCTATCGATTTAAAACTTTGCATGGTGATTCCTGTATTAGTTAGGTACGTCAAGAATGTCCGTACGTCCATTTTAACATGTTTTTTTTACTTTTTAACAAATTTTTATGTGATCTAACTATCCGATTGATCTTATTTTTGGTATACTGATTCCTGGGACAACAAAGTACAATATTATAAGCGAAGCAACTCTACAATCAAGTCCTAAAAATGTTAGTATGTCCATAAACATTATTCTGTATCAAGCAGTTTTTCAACAAATTTACTTACAATTTTGTGTCGACTCTTATACATTTATATTCTGATTATTCAGTTCTGACACTATACAAGTGTAATAATCGTTTGTCCTACCGTTTCAGTGCTTCGCTTTTGTGGATGTTGTCATCCTTGTTTTTTCAGACCCCTGACCGGTTATTCTTTGTGATGGAGTTTGTGAACGGAGGAGACCTGATGTTCCAAATTCAACGGGCAAGGAAGTTCGACGAGGGACGTGCAAGGTCAGTTGTAGAGCCAGGGAGGGAGGGAGGGGACATTGGGCTTTTTATTACACTAGTCCCCAAAGTCTTATTATAACATGTTTCGTATTCGTTGGCTTAACAACTTAACCTTGGGGAGTTTTACAGAATTTTAAGTTTTCAAACGTTTCAACCACTATTTTTTTCCTACAAAACGGGTAATTTTGTGTATGAGCAATGAGCATTGGGGATGTACATCAATTTCTTAAGATCCTCGAGTAGATAAGATTTGTATCCAGTTTATTGGGTTTTTTTTACTTGGCTTTTCCAGCAAAACTTTGCACTCACACGTATTTGTCAGAGCTATAAGAGGGCTTTTTGTCACGGAGGAAGGGGACCTGTAAAATGCACTGGTACACAAGTTTTATAACTGCCTTATCTTTTACGTTAGCCCGAAATATTTGCATACTTTTTTTACATTTTGATTGGCTGGTTCTCAAGTAGAAGATTCTGAACTTTTTAACTAATAATTTAAGAAAATTTTTAAACTATCGTCTTCCATTATAAGATATTCTGGACATTTTTATTAAATTAAAATATTTGTAGATTCTACGCAGCTGAAGTAACTCTTGCTCTACAGTATCTACACAGACATGGAGTTATTTACAGGTGATTAATTGATTAATTGATTAGCTATAGTTTCTTAGGGATGGACCTAAGTCGTCATGTAGTAGACACTTTTGTATAGCAACTAGGGCCAGCTCAAGCTCTCCATGTTTAAGCCCATTATGGCTTGATCCGGTATCTCATGAGAGCTCCTCATTATTACCTGACCCACGCCGAGTATGGCAGGTGCGTGTCCTCAATTAAGTCACCGTAATGATGACGCTCTCCGCAGAGGAGCTTGGCATAAGGTGATTTCGCTTTTTTATTAAAAGCCAGATGATTTTGGGGGCTCTAATATTCACTTTGTCTTTTTGTCTGTCTATCTGTTTGTGTTTGTGTGTTTGATTGACTGTCTGTTTATCTGTCTGTTAGTTTTTTTTGTGGGCACACATTGGGGTGTTACAAGGATGTTTACTTGGACCAAAGATAATTTAGACAAAAGGAAAGTAATCTAACTTCTTCATTTCTAAAAGAAGTCAGTTTTTCATTAAAACTAATCTTGTTAAATCTTATATTTTTTTATTATTAATCCATTTATAAACCTCTGGTAAAATATACTTACATTTTAAAAGGCTTCGAAACTCTCCTTATTTATATTTACTTTAGAAAATTAAACTATTGCTTTGGTTTTAACAATGGAAGAAGTGTTTTTTATTATCTTGCAAAAATAAAGGAAATATTGAAATGTAATTATTTGTATATTACTATTTGCCTCTTGTAACCTGCCTATAAATCCTTGGGATCTAGTGCAGTTCACGGTAAAATATTTCCAGGATCGATTAACTTCACACACACAAACAAAAATTTGATCTGTCAATAAATTACATTATTCTAACAGAAATAGGGTATAGCCAACAAGCGAAATAAATCTAAAAAAATGTTTGGGGGCAGGTAAAAAGGTTTTCAATTCTACTATTCGTTGCCACGATTGCTGAAAATCAAGTTTAGGTTTCGTGATTTTTTTTTCGAATTTATTTCGTTGTTGGAATAAGTTGTTATTTTAAGATATTAAGATATATTTCGATAAAAGCAATCTTTTTCAAATCCATTAATTTTTTTAGGGATCTAAAACTGGACAACATTATGCTGGATGCTGACGGTCATGTCAAAATTGCAGATTTTGGAATGTGTAAAGAGGTAATCAAATAGATATAGAATATGTGGATATTATGACAGGGGGAAATTTGTCGTCAATTTAGATTGTCCTCATTTGTCAGTCAGTTCGTTCCTCAAGTAGAATGGGAGGGATTGGGGTAAAATGGGTGGATGGGGGGAAAGAAACATTTTTAGATATATTTAGTAAGGGAAGATAAAGGGAAATATTTGACTCAAGGGCATTACATTTGGACGTAACTTTTATATTAGGGAGATAAAAATAGCTTTTTAATGAAGAAATTCGAACATCTTTTGCATAGCTTCGACGTCCAAGCTTTTTATTTCAAGGGGGGTTAAATAAGGGGTTTTAAAGATTTTACAAAATTACCCCTTCTGTAGATTACAATTAAGAAAAGGTTATTATAAGACATGACCAATGTGATAAACAACCCAATATCCCTTCCCTCACTGGGCTGGGTAAACACCCCTTTTCACCTACCCTTGTATAATGTATATCTATGTTTTATAGGATTTATTTAATTTGCAGGGCATAAGAGATGAAACAACTACATCAACATTCTGTGGAACACCTGATTATATTGCACCTGAAATTTTACAGGTAATCCTTTACAATCCTTATTTAAAAGTAACAGGATGTATGTCTGTGTATACCGCTAACAGCTTAACTGATGTGGGTCTCAGTTACAATGTAGCTTTTCATAGGTCATGGGAAGGTTTTTTAACTATCTTGTATGAGGGTACCTCACCCTCCCAAGAGAAACCGCACCTAGAAAAAAATAGTTATTTTTTTACTGGACCATTTCCATATTTATAAATCACACAGTATTATAGACAGTTTTCCAGGGATATCAAAAATAAAAAATGGATTTGTCTGTAAGACGAAACAATACGTTATCTTCGCTCTAATCCATCAGATATTAATAGCTTTCGAAGCTATACTGGGGATAGACATTTTCTGAAATTTAGTTTTTTAAATCGTGATAATCATAAGTTCATAACCCATAACTATAATTATAATTATATTAATTATGTATAACTAGGAACATGACTATGGAGCTAGCGTGGACTGGTGGGCCCTGGGTGTCCTCATGTATGAGATGATGGCCGGACAACCACCATTCGAAGCTGATAATGAAGACGACCTTTTTGAGTCTATTCTCCATGATGATGTTCTTTATCCAGGTAAAGTTTATTCAAACACCAAAAATTCAAGTCTTATTGTTCATTAGGGTGGGTCCATTTCGCCCTTTTTTTAGATTTTACTGTTATCATAAGTTGCGGAAGTCATATATGTGTATGATAAGCCCCATTCAAGTTCAAAAGTGACTTGGCTCTTATGGCTGCCGGCGCGCGGGGGTATAAAAAGTGCCCACTCCCTTATAAAACCAAAAATTGAAATTCCTTCAAACACAGGCATGTTGCATATCAAAATGACCGCATTGAAATACTGATTACGAATGTGAAAACTGTTTTGAAAAATATTGCTCCTAGTTCGAATAAGATCTCATTAATTACCTAAAAACAGCTGATTTAGTCATAATTGTTCATTTTTGTAGGTTATTTGAAAATCATTTCAGACTGAATCAATATTTTTTTAACGGTTTTCAGATCTGTAATCAGCATTTCAATGCGGTCATTTTGATATGCAACATTTTATACCCCCGCGCGCCCGTTGTTTTTGGATTAAAAAACCTCTTTCAAGTTTCACAGAGTTTTATATTAGCCCAGTAACCCTTGCCAATGTCTACTAATGTTAAATTCCAAAATCGACCCACCCTTTTGTTCATGTCATTTATTGACGATACCTGCCAAAAAAATTAAATAAATATTAATAGGTACATTTGACTATAAATTGCGTTGGATATCTTCTTATATAGCTATATCATTATGGACTAGCAGTTCCTAGGGGCATCTACTCGAAGTAGGGGATGGGGAGTTACTCCCAATTTTCAATTTTGTTTTATTAAGTAAAAGAATTTGGGAAGGTAATTTTTTCTGGGGGCGATTTTCTTGTGAGGGTTATAATACCCTCACCCAAAATAGTTATAAAACTTTCAAGGTCTCACACTTGCAGACATACATACATCCTGTTAATTTATATAAGAATTATATTTTATTGTTGCGCTATAAATGAACATAATAGGTCAAATGTCATATTATACCTAATTGTGACTAAATTTATTTTTAGTGTGGTTAAGCAAGGAAGCAGTGTCCATTCTAAAAGGATTTATGCAGAAAAATGTATCCAAGCGATTGGGCTGTATTAAGGTAAATACTCTTGAGTCTTTATGACAATGTTTTTATGTATTTTTGACCAGAATAGGGACCTCTTAAACAGTGGCCTTCAGAAAGTTTGTGTGTTTGTCTCACTTTCGATAGTAATTGATATAAAATACGTGGATACTTTGATAGGGGAATTTTCGCGTCAATTTATTTTGCTAATATAGTCCTTAGTTAAGTTATGGGTCAATACGCTCCTCCAATGTCAGGGGAGGGTAGGATGTAAATTCATATAAGAGAGGGATTTCCATATATTGCTTGGGGTATGGTCGAACCTCCACGTGGTCCAAGCGGTAACATCCAGGAGGTCAGAGGAGACAAAACTGGAATGTACAGGGCAACCTGGAACCCTCAGCTGTCTTTTTTTGGCAACGGAGGGGGAGATCAGTAGCCGAGTTCTCTCTCTCCTTAAAAACATGTAGGCCAGACACTGTTAGTGCAAACGCACGAGCAGTAGGCAGTGTACTATCGGTACAGAACGCACTAGAAGAAGAAGAAGATTTCCATATATTAATTTGTCAACTGGGAAAATCATTTTATCAGAATATAAAATAAAAATAATACCTACCAGTTTTGTTAGCCTGGGCCTTCGGACTGCGCATGTGAGGAATGTGAATAATATCATTCTTGTTTTATTTCTAGGCCCATGGGGGTGAGGAGAGTATCAAGCACCATCCCTTCTTGTGAATAATATCATTCTTGTTTTATTTCTAGGCCCATGGGGGTGAGGAGAGTATCAAGCACCATCCCTTCTTGTGAATAATATCATTCTTGTTTTATTTCTAGGCCCATGGGGGTGAGGAGAGTATCAAGCACCGTCCCTTCTTGTGAATAATATCATTCTTGTTTTATTTCTAGGCCCATGGGGGTGAGGAGAGTATCAAGCACCATCCCTTCTTGTGAATAATATCATTCTTGTTTTATTTCTAGGCCCATGGGGGTGAGGAGAGTATCAAGCACCATCCCTTCTTGTGAATAATATCATTCTTGTTTTATTTCTAGGCCCATGGGGGTGAGGAGAGTATCAAGCACCATCCCTTCTTTTGGGAAATCAATAGTATTCTGTGTAACCCAACCCAATTGTTTTATTTCTAGGCTCATGGGGGTGAGGAGAGTATCAAGCACCATCCCTTCTTCAGGGAAATCAAATGGAAGGACCTGGAAGAAAGAAAAGTCAAACCACCTTTCAAACCTAAAATTGTAAGTTTTGCAACAAGGTTTATTTTGTCCGAGATAATTGAAGATTTCTTTGTGTACTTTTTTCTTGTATTTGATTAGAGTATCTTAACATCTCAATTAAATCTAGTTTGGGGAGGGGGGGGGGGGTTCGTTATTCTAGCTGTTTAAGTGGATTATCTTAGTATTAGCGACAGTTCCCCCCCCCAAAAAAAAAAAAAAAAATCAGATGAAAAACGAAATATATTTATTTTAAAACAATTCAGTTGTTAATCAAAGTACTGTAGGAACTGCTTTATTATTTTGTGGTACATTGGATTTATTTAGTGTTATATGTTTAATGATTAATGGGCATAGAACATAGAACATTTTTTCGACAATTTTGGTTGCTTTTATGGAACTCGTTTATTGGTCAGTTCATTCATCTATTAGGAGGGGATGGGGTAAAGGGGGTAGATTGTGAATCTTGCATAGACAACTGCGAGTTTTACTTAATTAGAGAACATGAAAATCTGGTGTAACATCCATGTAATAGTAAATCCATTATAACATTTCCCTCTAAAATTGCAGAAGAACCGTAAGGACGCGCTGAACTTTGACAGCGAGTTCACGAAGGAAGATCCTGTCCTCACACCTGTCAATCCAGAAATTCTCAAGACTATAAACCAGGTAATAAATATATTTCCAGCTGTCTATAATACGATGAGATTAATAACTATGCCAGTATGACTTCAAAACGGATTAATATACGCTGGATTAGAACCGTTTCAGGTCCATACGGAAAAAAATATGTTTCGTATCATATTAAGTCAATGTTACACGAAAAATATTATAACTGTTATAGAATCAATACCAGTTAGGGGCTAACAAAACTGAAATTAACCTTATAATTTTTTACTTTACTATCAGCGGAAAGCATAAATTAGCATATCTTACTAAATTTCTTTCTACCTTACTACGCTTCTGACATCTAGGGGCTCTGTATTCGAAGCGGTATGGATGAAGGGCCCAGAAAAATCAAGACTCAAATCTAAAAACATTTAGCCTTAAACAGTTAAACTCCCACAGGACCTATGTGAAGCTTACCTAAAATAGTAAAGCCAATCGGTTCAGTGGTTATTGAGATCCTTATCTTCAGTCAAAATAAACCTTACTACTTTATATAATAGGATATGTTTGAATAAATTCTTAGCCTTTAAAATTCTTCAATAAAATTTTTATTTCAGGACGAATTTGCCGGATTTAGCTTCGAGAATCTTGAGTTTGGCAAACTTTTGGCGGCTGGCGGCGGCTCGGTCAGCAGTTCAAAAGCCGCTTCCTCATCTGCCAAAAAGTTTTAAGCGAGAACAGTTTTTCTGTCTCCGTGTTTAGTTTTTTTTGTCACACTTTTTACTCTGCCATCATGAAAAATGTATTAAAAAAGCGCCCTGGCACAAAATAAATTGAGGAAGATCGTAGCAAGATGTTTTATATAAGGTATAATACTTTTTGTAACTTCTGACCAATAGGCATCTACTTTACAACACTTGGTCTGTCGGTCTGTCTGTTTAATACCTAGTAGTGGACAACAAATTTCCATTAGTTAAATTTGGTTTTCTTTTCTGCTTTTTTATGTTTTTTTTTGAGAAAAAAGGCATCTAGTTTTTACTTCTGCCGCCAAAATATACAATGATTCCTCGTAATTTTTAAGTTTTTGTTGATGTGTTTTTTGAGAGAAATATGATTGTTATATGCTTAAGGTTTGTATGTCTTTACACGAAAGGACAGTAATCTTTTTTTTTCATTAAGAAAGGCATCATTTTTTATTAATACTAGTCTTGTTTTGGTTAATAGTGACCAGTGCTTATTTTCCCTTTAAATCACTGGAATCATAAGATTAAAACCGGCTTTTTTTAGCCCCGAGGTGCCTAAGGCACAGTCTAAAAAACTGGTTTTAATTTTATGATTGTACATTTTTATATTCGTAGAAAGCTGAATATAATACGATGCAAGACATAGTTTTTTCGTATGGATGAGAACCGCTTCCTATCCACCGGATTCGAATGAATACGAGAAATAAATATTATCATATTTCAATAATGTTTTTAGGTTACATGGTAGCAAGTGTATTTCCAAGCAAGCCCGATATCCCGAAATAAAAATCCACCAACAAAATTTCAACAAAAAAAATCTTCCAAAATAGTTTCACAACAATCCAGCAACAAAATTATGCAAGAAGCACAATTTATTCTTGAAAAAAATTCATAAAACCTACCTACCTACTTATTTTAATTATTACCTACTCAATTTGCTTTTACTTTACATTGGGGTTATCTCTAGAAATAATGTATTTTAATTTTATTTATGTATTTATATGTCACGGACCCAAAACTACCTAAAGATGTTGGGGTTTAAAATTATTTAAAAAAACAGGCATTGTTTATTACATAGGTAGGTAACTAAAATTACTTTCTGAATTAAAAAATCCAAAAATAAAACAAAAGATAGCATTTTATTTGAAAAGGCCTCACAAAAAAATTATAAATCACGCACAATAATACTTATTATAATAACGTCATTTTACGCCTTTTCAAGGAACATATTTTTGTTTAGATTATAGATAAATTTTGTTAATTTTTTATTTAATTGAATAATTTATTTTTATTTAGTTTTTTTTTTAAATTTAGTGATTTTTTGTTATGAATTACAAATAGTGAATTGAACATAATAACCAGTCATTTTGTTTGTTTATTTTTGGTTTAGAGTTTATAGTCATTTTATTTATTTAATTATTTTATGTAATTTATTTTAACCAGTTCAGCCTAACATATATATTTAAATTTGTTTAATCCAAAATATAATCTTAAAACTAGGTAATTTTCAAATTAAGCAATAAAGTCCCCATGTTAACATAATTAAATCCAATGTTATATTGGCCTAAAAATAAAATTGAAGCCTAAATAAATTTCAAAATAACTTGCTTGCCAAAATGTTTGTTATTTTCCATATTATTTGTAAATAAAAATGTTAAAAATACTAGGTAAGAATGAATCCCAAAGTTTTGTTAAAAACTTTTGGGGGGAAGATAAATTTATTTGAAATTGATTATGATACCATTTATATTGTTTACCTAAATTTTTGTAGGCATGAAGAAAAGGGGGTGGGATGGAAGTGCCACCCGTGTTGACAATACAAAGGAGCTCAGCTAATAAAGAGTTTTAGTTTTGGGACTTGCTTGACACACTTGCTTTAATGAAGTATAAAGTTAAATATAATGTCATTTTCTCAATTTTCCTTTGAAAATTACCATTGAGAACTGGCGTTTTTAGTGGATTTGCCGGAAACGCTGATCTTTTTTAACATTTCCAAATTATGCTACATTTTTCACCTCACCCGTAGCCTCTTAAAGGTAGTGGAGATAACCTCGCTTAATATCATCTAAAAACAAGTTATCCTAACTGCTGAGAAAATGATATGAATTACTAGGAAGGATACTTCTGGAAAGGCAAAGCCCAATCGGTCCAGCCTCACTCTAACGAACGGACAGACAGACATTGTTCTACTTTGTATGATTAAGCAACTGCCATATAAACTAAAGGTACTGTAAGTCAGGTTGAGTTTCTTTGTGTTTGTTTACAAGTGCAGTGACTGACCAGGGAGGAAGGGGACAATGGATTGTTTATTACACTAGTCACCAAAGTTTTACACTAGCGTTTTTTTATTCGTTGGCTTAACACTTTAGGGGAACTTAGTGTATTTTGATTGGTTGGTTATTTGAGTTGAATGTTCAAACTTTTAACCACTAATTTTAATCTGTAAAAGGGGTAATTTTGTATATCATCATTGGATTGGCCATTGTCTTATCCCGTTAGATCCCTGAGTGGCACATGCACCCCTATCCCCTTTTATTGATAAATGTGAGATGTATGTTTCAATACTGTCATCATATTTTCTGTACTAGTTCAATGTATCAATGTTTTAGGAATGAGTGAACAAAATTATTTTATAGTTTTACCGACAATTCAAAATAAAAAGGCACTTAAAAAACCTTTTACTTTAAGTTATTTTTCATAGAAGTTTTAATACTGCCCAATTTCTATTATAGTATTTAATTTACTGTTTCTTCTTAATCAAAATTAAAATTTCTTCCCTTTTAGATAATTATTTTTTAGTTAAAACATTATTAGATTGTTAAAATAGTTGTGTATTTTGCCTTTGCTCGAAAAAGCAAAAGAAAATTTCACCCAGTCTCTTGTTTAGTATTAATATTAGTCATTCGAATAGAAGAAAAAACTCATCAAGCATTTTCATCCGTACGTGTAATAATTTTAATAGTCATTTATTGCATCGTATTGCAGACAGCTTTCCGCGGATATAAAATTATAAGATTAAACCAGTTTTGTTAGGTCTGAGGGACCGAAAGCCCGGGCTGTTAAAATCTGGTATTAATTTTATGACTTATATTCGTGCAAAATTGTCTGTAACACGATGCTAAGCATGATTTGTCAGTATGTCCCAAAACCGGTTCTAATCCACCGGATATTAATCGGTTCCAAAGCCATACTGGAAATTCTGATTATAGTTGCAAATATTAACACAATGTCATTTATACCTAACTTTCTCAATCATCCTCACAGTTTTTTTTATTTATTACAAAGTTTTTTTACAAGTTATGAAGGGGGATGGGGGATGTTATACTTATTGAAAAATAACACTAAGGAACTCGACCTAAAGAAGATTTACAGCACTTTTTATGGCAGTTCCGCCGAAAACCGCCGTCTGACGGTGATAATTGACAAATTTTACTACTGCGGTTTCACTTGTAGTACATTATAGCAACTGCTAAACTAAAAATCCTATATTTTTTGCTGAGTTTCTTAGGCTTCAAAAAAGTTACACATACGCCTCCCCCCGTTTTAAATCCTTTATGTATGTTTTTTTAAATGGTGAATGTGAAGTGCATGTATGTTTATTTGGGTGTATTATAAAGATCTTCTAAAATATTATAAGTGTCTTGTAAATGATTTCTAAAACTTTTATGTCAATAGAACTTTAAAAAAGACTTAATAGTATTTTATTTTGTAAAGAAATACAGGTCTGAGTTGCCATTTATTAGGCAAATTTTAATTTATTCTATTGAATTGTTTTTAATTATTTAATGATACTATAAATGTTAATGTGCCAATGAAGAAAATATAAAATTCCAACTGTATTTGTTGTGAACTTTTTTTTATGAAAACTTTGCTAGATTTAAGAATTTCTAGGCATTATTGTTTCTGTAATTTAGTGAATTTTAATATTTTTAAATAAAAATTAAATTATAAATTATGTTATTTTAATACTTAACATTAATGCTTTAAATAAAATTACTGTAAAATATTTTTAAAACTTTCAAAACAATGTTTGTGAAAATATTTTCAACTAAAAAGTGAGGTAGCTTAAAATCCAATTTTTTGTGTATTTTTGTATGATAAAATAATTTATACATGTCTTCTTTTTTTGCATTATAATTATGAAAAATGTTTCTCCAATGTCTCATTGAAAAGAAATAAAAATACCATCATATGTCAGATTTAGTTCATTTTTAACAGTATTACAAAAATATGTGTACTTTTACACCTATTCAAAATATATACCTATATTAGCTCTCTTTAAAAGCTACAATACGTTTTTTAGGTTTTTGTAAGTGTGATTTTGGAGAAATTTATGTATATATAAGTATAAATATTTGTTAGCTTAAAAAATATAAAGAATGTCAAAATTATCCAAGTCAAATAAATGCCTGAAAAATATAAAAATATGTATAATTTAAAAATAACAAAGAACAGGCTTAATGATATAATAATGTTAGCTGTTTCAACATTTTAATATTTCAAATTTTAATTCAATTAATATAACAATGTGTAATTTAAATGGATTTGTAGAAGAAAAAAAACTTAAACTGTGTAAAAACGGCAGAAAAATTATCCTTTTTATTATTTGTCTGCCAATCTTATGTATAGTTAGGATTTTGTCTCTATGTTATGAGAATATATAATGTAATGTGAATAATTTCTAGTTTGTTAATGAAAAACTGTACATTTTTATTATTTTGTTTTGAAAGGGAAAGGTTCCTGATGTATTTTAGAACATTATTATCAATATTATGTGAATGTATCGAATAAATGTTATGTCCTGTTATCATGCTTTTTTTAGTAGCGAAGCTACTCTATAATTCGAAATGTCCGTCTGAGACAGAAAGGGGGAAACGTGAAATTATACTTTGATATTTTAAATATAAAATTTACATAAAGATAAACATTTTCTGCAAAAAAATTTTATTCTAGCTTCAAAAATAAAAAAATTACAGCCGTTTGAAATTTATAAGTAAAAAAGGACCTAAAAACAAAGGTTGTTAAATAAAAGGGTGAAGGAAGCGAAAATTGACCCTGACTTACTTAAGGTCGGAAATTCATCATAACACAGGGGACTTGCACAAAATTTTTTAGCCCTCTAGCTCTAATAGGAACTGAGATAATAAGGGGGGGGGGCGTTGAACGCCCCCCCGACTGATTAAGGTGCGGCAAGGGGCCGACTGTAAGGGGTTAAGGGTTATTAGATTAATCCGGTGCCATGCCCATGACTTCATTTCATTACTTATATATATTTTTTTTTAAATTATAGATATAGTATACTTTTATTTTTTCTCTCAATAAATTACTACTAATAAAACACATTTTTATTAGAAGTAGATAGATACCTATCCAATTTCCCTTTTACAATAAAATCTTCTATATGGCAAAGATTTTTCAAGGTTATTGATTTATAAATAACTAGCGGCTACGCCCCTAGAGGCCTCTAGGGACACTTGAAGAGAGAGTCGAATTAAAAAATTAAATTTCTTATTTTAGATTTTAAAAGAAAAAATATAAAAAAAAAATTTTGGGGGGTGGCGAAAAATTTTTTAGTTAAAAAATTAAATTTTTTTTTTTTTGGGGTGGGGGGTTTTCATTTTTTTTTGGGGGGGGGGGTGGGGGTGTCCCACCCCCCAAGAAAATAGTTATAAAACTTCCCGGGACCTATGAGAAGCTACCCTGTTAAGGAGAACCCAATCGGTTCAGCGGTTAGCGAGATCCTTCGGTACAAACATACAAACATCCTGTTACTTTATTATAAGGATACTCCCCTATAGGGCCCTGCCTTTAGGAATTCGACCTCTCTTTTTATTTTAGTTCTAAACAGAAAAATTTATAAAAAAAAAATTTGGCGGCTGATTATTTTCTGGGGCAATTTTGGTCTTTGAAGGGGGATGATTTCCTCCCCCAAAATAGTTACATACCTGTAAAGTAGAACCATATCCTATGGCACAGACACACACAGTCACTTTGATGTAAGGATATTTTAATAAGGTTGACAACATCTTTGAAAGCTAAGGTTAAAGAACCCGACAACTACAATTAAGAACTACACTAAATGCTTTTAAAGAGATAGGTATTATTCCATTTTGAAACGTAATTCTGGATCTGTTACGATTTAAAAACAATTTGTCATAAAATCTAATGAAAATACCTGGGTTCTGCTTAACGAAAAGAGCTATATGTCCGTAACCTACGGACGGACAGACCCTAATCATAGAAAGGCTTCGCTTTTAAAAAGAATATTTATGATACGACGACCTTTCTTTCTAATGCATTGTTTTACATTCTTGACATGATTTTTGAGTGTCTACCCAATATATACAACAGGTATCTAGATGGTTGGTCAATCTGATAAACTTTAACATTGTATAATTTATCCAAGAAAATCTATTGTCTGGCTCTTTTTTAATATGAAGCTTTTTTATAGGTAACTGGAAATCTTTTATTTAGGTAATTATATATATCCACGCTCTAAAGAGAAACCTCCCCACAGGCCTCTAGGTGCATAGCCGCTAAATATCTTTAAAATGAACCTATAACTCTATTAATTTGGCGAAATATCATGATCAATTAGGATTGGTTTCGTTGTTACCAATCGATATATTATTAATTGGATGTTACACCAGATTCTCGTGTACTCGGACAAAGTAATACTCGCAGCTGGATAAATAACGATACCCCCATCCACCCCCTTTACAATAACCCCTCCTCTCCTAGTAGATAAAGGAACTGATCAATAAATGATGTCCATATAAGGAATCTAACTTCATACACAAACTAGAGACCAATCTCCTAGAGGGGTCTCCTGATCTTTCATTTTTATTTTTTTAATTTGTGGGGGATGGTAATTTTTTCCAGGTTCTATTACTCTTAGGAGGGGGGTGGTGCCCTCATCCAAAGTAATTATAAATATTCCCAGGATCTATATTTGATTGTTATTTTAGAATATCAACACCTAAAAATTATTTTCTTTTGATATCTTCAAGGCGGGGAAAGACTCAATAACACTGGTATCCAATATTCTATGATTACATTATCTTATTCGAAAATATGCATCAATCATCCATTGTCTTATCCCTTAAGATCTCTGGATAATTGCAACTTTGAACTTAATACTGACGATGGAAGGCAACCTGACGTTGTCCATTGTCTTATCTCTTCAGATCCCTGACAAACATGATGTTTAATGTATGGGACATTAAATCATGTTTATGGATTAAAAACTTCACAAAATTAAACTATAAATTTAATTTTAACATTTATAGTTCTCCAAATGCATTTTATAATGGTCCCCACATACACGGAAAAGGATTCTAAATCAAATATATAAGTAAACAAGGATGACAACATTCATAAAAGTAAAGCTTTGAAATGGTAGGACAACGAACATTAACACATGTAGAGTGCCAGAACTTAATGCAGAATATAGATATATAATTTACTAAATCTTAAGTAAATATGTTGTAACGCTGTTTTAATACAGGATACTGTTAAGAAACACACTTACATTTTTAGGACTTGATTACATAGAAACTTAGCTTAAGACATTGTACTATGTTGTCCTAGAAATCATTATTCAAAAATCATCCGAATGGGATGATTGCATAACATAAAAACTTGTTGTCAAAAAAAAAAATTAATTGGATGTACTGACTTTTTGGTAGAGTTGCTACGTTTTCTTAATTGTACATAACTATATAGAAAAGCTTCACTAATAAAAAGAACACATTATATTCAATTTTAAATATCCTGTTAAATTAAGTTAAAAAATTAGTTTTTTGTTTGTTAGGGAGACTTCACTCAGGTGGCGGTATGGTTTTAGGTCATTTTTCCACAACCCCTCTTCCACCTTTGAATAATGAGTGCTTATATGCTAGGGTGTAGCTGCTAGTATTTCTAAAATATAGATGATCTTATGTCAGAATGAAAGCTAGAATGTTTGGAAATTATTACAACCAGGTGAAATTAATTTTTTTAAACCTTCGTTTGCTAGACGTACCAATCATCATCCTTATAATAAAGTAACAGGATGTTTGTCTGTGTGTATGTTTGTACCGAAGGATCTTGCTAACCGCTGATCCGATATGGTTCTTCTTCTTGACAGTCCTGGAAAGGTTTAGAACTATTTAGGGGAAAATACTTCCAGCTAACCACGAGAAAACGCCCCTAGTAAAAAAATATCTCCTCCCCCCAAAAAGTCAGTTTATTACATTTTATTTTTAAAGTTAGGAGGTGATAGACTTCCTCCACCCCCCCCCCCCCTTATTCCTCCAAGAGTGTTCAACTACATGCAGCTGTGTAAAACTTAACTGATGCATACCATAATAAATTTTTACATAGGTAATAATGTCTTGTGAAAGGCATGAAAAAATCTTTTTAACATTATAAAAAAATGAAAATTTTTAAATAAAATTTATTTAAAATAAATACATTAGGTAAAGAAACAATAATCACCAAAAGTAAATAAAAACCAAAACATAAATTAACAATATTTTTTTATAACAATTTTGAATTTTGACATTTTTTTATTGCACTATTACAATTGATAGTGAGAATTTAATTTGATTTTTTTATATACAGTTTTTTTTATAATAGAGTGAGCATAAATATCCTATAGTTTAAAAATGCGTGACTCATCTTGAATGCCACAAATCCCACTGCAGAAATTAATCTTGTCAATACAATATAGCAATTTTAATAATTTTTTCCCGTATCGCTTCGAAACCGATTAATATCCGGTGGATTAGAACCGGTTCTCAGCCATACTGAAAAATTATGTCTAGCATCGTATTATATCCAGTTTTCTATCAATATAGAAATGTACAATCTTAAGACTAAAACCAGTTTTTTTTCAGCCCGTACCTTCGGCATCTAAGAGCTAAAAAACTGGTTTCAATCTTATAATTGTATGTCTTTATATCCGCGGAAAGCTGTTTATATTACGATGCGAGAAATAACTATTCTTTTTTATAGGGATCTTTGAAAATTAAGATCAATAAATTACAATATTAACTATCTACAATTCTGAATTGCAAATAGTTAGGTTATGATATGATTTTATGATGATCAAAAATTTGCACGAATTTAATGTACATTGTTATGTCACAAAATATTAAAACCCTTTAGCTTTTAAGGATAGAAAGTAAAAACTGACAGTGAAAAATGTACAAAAAAACTAACACAAATGTATGATCATCTTGAGGTGGTGAAGTAAATCAATAACATGTATATCTGGGGGAGTTTATCTACCCCTAATAACGGGGGACCGGCCCTTAAAAAGATTTTGTCCCTCAGGGTTTGATTTAGAAGGAGAAACCGTCACCGGTAGGATCCAGAATCCATGGGTAGTTGTTGGGGCATGCTGAAAAAAAAATTAAAATTTAAAATTCTTAGCCATGAACATTAAAGCTTTCAGTAATCGGAATAGTGACTAAACCCCTCAGAAAATGCCTAAAATCTGCCCAAAATTATGTTCTCACAAGATAGACAGACAGATATACTTTTGGAGAAGTCACACTTACATTTAAAACCTAGAATTGTTTGAAGAATAAATCCAGGAGTTAGGGGACATTGCGTTATTTATTACGCTAGTCCCCAAAGTTTTATAATAACGTTTTCTTATTCGTTAGCTTAACAACTTTGGGGACTTTTATTGAATTTTGATTAGCTCGATCATTAGTCCAAAAGTTTCAATAAAAAGTATAATTTGCAGAAGGGTTATTTTGTGTATCCTCATTTGGGATATGCACCAATTTATCGGCCATTGTCTTATACCTTTAGATCCCTGAATAGATCTCAATTTAAATAAGAATAGAAAGCTTTTAAGTGCAACAAAAGTATTTATCACAATTATCCCAGATAATAAGACAATTTAACTTTCAAATCCAACATTTCTTATTTTCTTAGAAAATCTAATTTTAAGTTGGTTGGTCTGTAATGTTCATCTGTTGTGTCACGTGCTTAAATATTTTTCCAGTATGGCATGGAAACCGATTGATATCCCCTTGATTAGAACCGGTACTCAGCCATACTGAAGAATTGTGTATAGCATCGACTTACAGACAATTTTCCACGAATATGAAAATAAAAATCATAAAACTAATGACAGACGGACATTTCAAATCATAGAGTAGCTTCGCTACTAAAAAATGAAACTTACGAATACAAGTGTGAAGTCTGAGGGTTTCTCCAGGGAGTTCTCTTGTGTTCAGAGGACAAGGGTTAGACAGGGAACAGTACGGCTGGCCCTGAAATTAATTATTTTAAGGGTAAACCATAAAAATCGATCAACGCACATTAGAGTAAAACAATAGAGGGGGAAGGGGTTAAATAACTGTATGTCCCCATCCCAAGGGCCTTGTGCCGACTATCAATTGGGTCTTTGAAAATCAACCATTAGTGTCGAGAATATTAATACAGCCAATTAGCATAAAACAATTTGCTATCAGACGAAGGTCCTTGAAACATGAGGGCAGGTAGTTATTTGTATATTCATCTATACTATAGATCTGTTTTTCTCAATAAAAATGGCTCTCTATGATTCTTCTTCTTAAAATCTTAAAATAAATATGCATGAAGCGTGCAGGAGGGAGGTGAATATACTATCCCCACTTGTCCTCCCCCCCCCCCCCTATTAACAGTTAAGGTAGATTTTAAGTTAAAAATTTTAGGAAGTGTTATTGTATGGTGTGGACGCCTAGTATTCATCCACATGACATAAAAAAAATCTTTTTTTGTAAGTATAAACCCTCCCCCCCTTGATTTGAGTTAAAGGAGAGTGTCCAAACCCTGTGCATACCACTTATTGCATGGGACAGATCATTTTTGGAGCAATAATGGATGTATAATTACATGGATCTTACACCAGATTTTTATGTTTTATAATAAAGTCAACTCTGCAGCGGGCTAAAATAACGATCTCCCATATCCCCCTCCTTTACTTCATCATCTTTCCTTCAACTGGATAAACGGCCCGACCAATAAATGCGGGGGGAAATTGCAACCCAAATTGACGACAATTTTTCTCCTGTTATATCATCCAGGTAAATTCTACATCCATTGTCGCAAATTCCTACCTTAACATCACAATCCTTCTTCCATTCAGTGAAATCTCTGAGAGAGGCCAGGTCGGTCGGCTTCTGCATCCATTGGATAACCTACAAATTAGATTATTAGGTTGCATCGTATTATAGACAACTTTTCGTGGACATTTGAATGGAAATTTTAAGATTAGAACTAGTTTTGTTAGACCCGAGGAGCCAAAGTCTCTGGCTAACAAAAGTGGTATTTATTTAATGATTTTTATTTTAATATCCGTGGAAAATTGTCTGTGATTCGATGTTATAAATGATTTTTCAGTATGGCTGAGAACCGGTTCTAATCCACCGGATGTTAATCGGTTTCAAAGCCATACTGGAATATCCATTCATTGTTTATTCATACAAAAAAGCTGCAGCATTGACAGGGATTTTAAGGGATAAGAAATAAATATATCCCATATGATGATAAACAGAATTACCCCCCTATAAATGTTAAAAGTTTGGACCAACTAGCCAGATCTTTTTAAAGCCAACGAACGAGAGAACGTATTGAAAAAAATTGGGGTACTAGTGTACAATTGGATAATTATTACACTAGTCCCCAAGATTTTGTCATAACGTTTTCTAATTTGTTGGCTTAACAACTTTGGGGACTAGAGTAATAAACATCTAATTGTCCCCTCTCTCTCTCTGGGTAATTAAAAGAAATTGTAACTAACCTGGAGCATGGTAACAAAGTAGACATCATTTCTGTCCAGCATCTCCGAGATAAACTTGATCAGCTCCTCCTTGAATCCCTTGTTGGACTTCAACCAGGAGGCGTGGAAGTGCAGACCGAGGGGAGCCCTGCATGATAATGAGTTAGGTTAATAATAGATATATTTGATTAGATCTAATTTAAATGACTTAAAGCTGGGTTTGGCTCATGAATAATCGTAAAACAATAGAAATAAATTTGATTTTGAGTGCTGATTTTTGCTAATTGGAATATGCTAATTATTTTGATGTAAGTAAAAAATCTACTAATAGCTCATAAAAAAAGGTAAAACAATAAATCCTCAAAAAAATAAAAGTCTATAGGGGCTTTTTACCTACAGGTTAATGTTTTTTTTCGGGGAATGGGGGTGTAACAACCACAAACAAAATAGCACAAAACAATTATCTACATTTCCTGAAGAGTTTTGTTTTTAAAAATAAATACTTTTTTTGAGGAGGGAAATTTTTTTTTGGGAGGGGGTGAGTTTTGTGGGTGTGAGACAGACATTTTTTTTTTTGGGGGGGGGGGGAGTGACAGATAAAAATGTCGTTGATTCTACTATGATGTGTTGCCCCCTTCCAAACGACAGCTGAAAATCACGTATAGGTTTCGTGATTTTTAGCGAATTATTGGTAAATGTTGGATGTTACCTGTTAGTGCTGAAATGTCTGTTAAAGTTGTGTCGCAACATTCTACCAAACTGTTGCCTAAAATTAACACAAAAAATCAGAATATATTTAAATTGGAAGGTTTTAGCCTATTTAGAAACGGAATTAGCATTAGGGATGTACATCAATTTATTGGCCATTGTCTTATCCCTTTAAATCAATTTAAAAGTTGCTAAAGGGATAAGACAATGGACATTAAAATGATATTGATTACCACTGACACCATGGAAACTGTCCCAATTTTGTATAACTTTTGCGGAACATGTTCCAGTTACGTCATATTTTTCTTTCCCGAAAAAGGGAAGGGGGGAAGAAAATCTCAAAAGAGATGGGGAAAACCCCCTTTTCTCCCATCTCTTTTTTCTTCCCCCTTTCCCTTTTTTTTCTTTCCCCCCTCCCTTTTTCGGGAAAGAAAAATATGACGTAACTGGAACATGTTCCGCAAAAGTTATACAAAATTGGGACAGTTTCCATGGTGTCATTACCACTCTGTAGAATAAAATTAAGCCAACGAATGAGAGAACAATTTCTAGTCCAATATCCGAGTATCCTCCCCCCAGGTACACCTAATATCCCAGTACCCTCCCTAGGTACACCTAATATCCAAGTACCCTCCCCAGGTACACCTAATATCCCAGTACCCTCCCCAGGTACACCTAATATCCCAGTACCCTCCCCAGGTACACCTAATATTCCAGTACCCTTCCCAGGTACACCTAATATCCCAGTACCCTCCCCAGGTACACCTAATATCCCAGTACCCTCCCCAGGTACACCTAATATCCCAGTACCCTCCCCAGGTACACCTAATATTCCAGTACCCTTCCTAGATACACCTAATATCCCAGTACCCTCCCCAGGTACACCTAATATCCCAGTACCCTCCCCAGGTACACCTAATATTCCAGTACCCTTCCCAGGTACACCTAATATCCCAGTACCCTCCCCAGGTACACCTAATATCCCAGTACCCTCCCCAGGTACACCTAATATCCCAGTACCCTCCCCAGGTACACATAATTTCCAGTCCAATATCCCAGTACCCTCCCCAGGTACACATAATTTCTAGTCCAATATCCCAGTACCCTCCCCAGGTACAAATAATTTCTAGTCCAATATCCCAGTACACTCCCCAGGTACACATAATTTCTAGTCCAATATCCCAGTACCCTCCCTAGGTACAAATAATTTCTAGTCCAATATACCAGTACCCTCCCCAGGTACAAATAATTTCTAGTCCAATATCCCAGTACCCTCCCCAGGTACACATAATTTCTAGTCCAATATCCCAGAACCCTCCCCAGGTACACATAATATCCCAGTATATTAAATTTGCGCGCAATTGTTGTTGTATAAATATTGTCACCTGTCGGCAATGTTGGAACATGATGAAACTAGATGACAACCAGCAAGTTGCTCGTCAAAGGTAGGGTCATCCCGTCTGAAAAAAATAAATTGTTTAGTTTTATTTGTAGTTAGACAAAGTGTCTTAAAAAATCAACCTTGTGACGTCATAAAAATGAAGGATTTTCCATCTCATTTTAAAGGTTTTCTTTCCCACTTTATTTTGCCAAAGACTAAATTTGATGAAAGTTTTCGATAATATCTATAAATCGTTTAAAACGACTATATATAGACTTCTCATTACTTCTTGGCCCCCAAAGGCTATAGTCGAAACTGCTAATTAAAAAAACCCAATTCATAACAGGGGCAAAATTAACTTTTTAAGGACAATTTTTTTATACAATTGAAGAAATTGTGTTTTTTTTACAGTATGTGACGTACAATTAGATTTTTTGTAATTACAGACAGTTAGACTTAAACATAGCGTTTGACTATTATCTTACCTGTCCAACTCATTGATAACCATCTCCCAGACAGGGTGAGACCTGGAGGGACAGTTCTGAGCGTTACCGTGGCACTTGTGGGGCATCTTGAAGTACAGGGTGTAGGGCCATATGGGCACACGGCTGAGGGGGGCGGTGATTGATGTGTCGTACACGAAGAATTGGTCAGTCATCATCTCAAACTGTTTGTTACCTCCTACACGCAGGAAGGGGGCACGGAGACCTAAACAAATAATTTGTAAAAAAAATAATTTATTGATAAGTCTAGCATCCTCTAATAAGATATACGTACCAATAACAGAGCCATCAGTAATGTTCGAGAATCTCTTAATGATAAGCCTAGCACCCTCTTATGTGGTATACATACCAATAACAGAGCCATCAGTAATGTTAGAGAATCTCTCAGTGATAATCCTAGCACCCTCTTATGTAGTATTTAAGCCTGGCAACATCTTAAAGATATGCATACCAATAACTGAGCCATCCGTCAGTAATGTTATAGAATTTCTCAATGATAAGTCTAGCACCCTATTATAAGATATACATACCAATAACAGAGCCATCAGTAATGTTAGAGAATCTCTCAATGATAAGCCTAGCACCCTCTTATGTAGTATTTAAGCCTGGCAACATCTTAAAGATATACATACCAATAACTGAGCCATCAGTAATGTTAGAGAACCTCTCAATGATAAGCCTAGCACCCGCCATCTCAGCCAACCAATCATCATAACTGCCCTCAGTCCAGTAGTTAGGATCATCCCTATAATATAAATCTTTCAATTTCAGGTATAAGTCATTTAATGTATTTGGAGGAAGAGAAAGTTTCAGAAAGATCTGATTTCAATTTTAAAAAAATAAGTAAATTGGACAGTACTTTTTGCAGTACATATAAGGATCTCTGTGTGTCTGTCTGTGTGTACCGAAGGATCTCGAACTGATAAGGTTCTCATATACAGGATAGCTTCTCATAGCTCCTGGGAAGGGTTATATCTATTTTGGGAGAGGGTACCACCATTCTCCCAAGAATAATCGCCTTTAGAAAAAATATTATCATCTTAAAATTTAGTTTACTATTTCTTTTTAAAACCAAAGTTGAAAGTTGGGGGGCGACTTTTTCTCATCATCCTCAAGTGCTCCTAGAGGCCACTAGGGACGCAGCCACTAGTAAAAGAGATTTTACCTGTTTGTAACAGAAAAGACTCCAATCTCATGACCACGTCTGTGCAATTCCTAAAATAAAGATGTAGTTGTGGTTTTGCTACTAGTGGATCAAATCATCATTGTCAGAAAATAATTAATAAAAAAACATGTAATTTTTTTTATTATAATGGTTTAACAAAAATAATATTATTGAAACTTTCCATGGATAAATTTTTTCCCAGGAAATTTTTATCTAATTTTAATTTCAATTTCATTTATCTTCATTATAAGAGGATTAAAGTTAAGAAAAAAATAAGAATGGTTTTCCTTGAATCCACAAAAAAAGTAATTATGATTAAATAAAGTAAAAAATTGGGTAAATTTGTATGATTTATTTTTGAAACAAAGGTTTTATGTTGCTTCATCAAATAAGATTACTTTCATATTTCCTTTAATTTTGAACAAAAACTTTGACATTTAGTAAGCTGTACTTTGAATAATAGGCAAAAACAGGATTACAGATTTCTTTAAATAAATAAGAAATGTCAAGTGATTAAAAAACATCTAAAAATACTAAGGGTATAAACATGTTCTACAATGCAAAGAGCATTAATTAAATTTAAAAGATACAAAGAGAACACACATCAAGATACACAGTACTCACTTGCCTTTAAAGCTCTCTAAAATACCTATAAAAAATGATGTCTTACAATACACATGACAAATGATTGGCCAATAAACAGACTAAATTACCAATGACAGGCTATACATTTTAATTGACCAATATGGTAGGCCAGAATGACGTCATTTTTTATAGGCACTATAAAAATCTTCCTTGGCAAAATATAAATGTTGCAAATAGTGTATACCTGAACAGCTGAGTAGTTGGTGTACTTGTGGGACACAAAGAAAGATCCCTGGAGATATAAAACAATAACCAGCACAGTAGATTATACCAGGGATAAGGGATAACAATATAAAGGAATCAGTGGTTTCAAAATATAACAATGAATATTTTACTTTAGGAGAAAAATGTTATTTTTTTATATAATTTCGTAACCGATTAATATCCGCTGGATTAGATCCGAATCTCAGCTGTACTGAAAACCATGTTTTACATCGTATTACAGACAATTTTCTACAAAAATTTAAATAAAACCCGTAAAATTAATACCAGCTTTCTATCTCCGGGCCTTCGTCCACTCGGGGCTTACAAAAATGGTGCAAATTTATGATTTTTCATTTTAGAATCCGCGGAAAGCTGTCTGTAATACGTTGCGATGAATAACTATTTCTGTGTTGGTAGGTCTAAAGTACTGGTTTCAACTGAGGAAATATGTTTTTCAAGATGTCTTTCCCTCCTACACCTGCATTTAGAATGCAGATGACTAAAAGCCATACCTAAAGACTTAAAAGTAAAATCACAGTATAAATTTAGCAGATTCTTTGCCTTTAGATTGCTAATCTAGAAATATTTTGCTGTTGATGGTTGACTTTGAAACCAGCCTAAAGATTTTACTAAGGGATCTAAAGGATTAAGACAATGGCGGAAACATTAATGTACATCCCAAACGATGATACACAAAATTACCTCTTCTGTAGATTAAAATTAGTGGTTGAAACGCTTGAACATTTAACAATATTTACCAACCAATCAAAATTTACTCAAGTCTCCAAAGTTGTTTAGCCAATGAATAACAAACGTTATTATAAAACTTTGGGGACTAGTGTAATAAACATTAAACATGCCCTTGTCCCCTCTCTCTCTTGATATTACTACTATTATTACCATTCTATTCTGATTGATACTTGTCTGGGGCTGCCCATGTAAAGATACACCAACAGATAGCCCCAAATTAATTCAGGTTAAAATGTTCAAGAAAAAATGTACAAGAAAAAATCACCAAGAAATTTTATATGCCATTGCATACTACAGTGTATGACAGATATATGTTTTTAGGGTGAAACAGTAAAATGAAGATGATAAAAGTCCCTCCACAGATTATGACGTCATACGATAGAATAGCCAATGAGAAGCCAGTATAAAATTTAGTATGACGTCATAATCTGTGGAGGGACTTTTATCATCTTAGAAATTGTTGGTCTAGAACTTTTAAAGTAACTTTGCAGGTTTTAGGCTATAAAAGTTAGTGGTAACTCTCAATACTTCCATTTAAAAAATGTTAACAGAAATAGGGAACAATCTAATATGAATACTTGTTGTATAACTAGAAAATTACAGTTTTATTTGTGTGCCGAGGCGGTCACAAAAGAAAATGTCTTTTCATCTGATAAAATATTTTCATTAAGGGTTCATTTATCACTTTTTATATAACTTTTCATAGATAAAAAGATCATATAATAGTTGTTTATCGTATTGTATATAAATAGCCTTCAGCGGATATTAAAATAAAAACAGTTTTGTTAGCCCCGAGGGGCGATGGCCCGGCCTAACAAAATTGGTATTAATTTTGTAATTTTTAATTTAACATTTTTGGAAAATTGTTATACGATGCTATAAATGAATTTTCACTATGGCTGAGAACCGGTTCTAATACAGCAGATATTAATCGGTTTCTTCTATTTATTCATAAAACGCATTTTGCTGTTTTTAAGCTTTTTAGAGACACCTTTCCATTTGAGGATTTCCCCCCCCCCCCCCCCCCCCTCAAAAGATATATTGCAGAAGTAATAATCCGTTGAACAAGCCATTCAAGAGATATTAATACTTATTACTACTTTAATATATTTTTTAGTGTTGATTATTGTTTTATTCCTTGATTTGACAACCGTTGGGGTTTTGTCTCTCACCGTTGAAAATTTCCTAAAAATATATTGTTTCATGAAAGATGGTTAATGATTATTTATCGCTTCGTATCATAGACAGCTTTCCACTGATATCAACATGAAAAATAATAGATTAAAACTAGTTTTATTGGACCTGAGGGGCCATAGTCCCAGGCTAACAAAACAATAAAACTGGTATTGATTTTATGATTTTTATTTTAATATTCATGGAAAATTGTCTGTATTAAGATGCTATACATGATTTTTGAGTGTGGCTAAGAAACAGTTTTGATCCAGCAGATATTAATCGGTTTCGAAGCCATACTGGAAAAGTAATTATCAAAATATTTAGAGCAGTCAAACAGACTGACAGACAAGATAACTAAAAAATTCTTAGCAAATACTTTCTAAATGCTATCTTAAATACCAGCCGAGTAAATAAAATATTATCCATTTTACGTCTATAGACGACAGGAAGACGGACAAAGTAAGCTGTTGAGTGAATTCGAATCTTAAAATTCGATTATTAAAAATTTCAAAATTTCATAAAAAGATAAAGTGAGATGAATAAAATATGAGGAAAATAAAAAAAAACTGTATTAAAATATTTGAATAATCAAAATTTAAAAAAGATAAAAAGGTTTGAAAATTTAAATCTATATTTAAAATTCGAAAAATAGTTCTCATAAAATTTCAATTGCTTGTAAACTCACACCAATATAAAAACAAAATTACACATTGTTTCAATGGTGAACAATTATTACTAGCAGAAAAGTTGAAGGTAATTTTGTAAAAATACATTTAAAAAATGAGAATTTTGGACCAAATTCTTTAAATTCTTGTTTCATTAGCCTTAAATAAATATGTAAAAGTTAGGAAACCCTGACTATTTGGCGCATTTTTTTGCAGCGCAATTACTCTACAAGTATGATGTGATGGTTACCTGGTAGAGGTCAATGTTATCACTGTTGACGGCTCCGTTGAAGGTGATAGTGATCATCTGAGGAACCTGGGCAGGATCGATGTTACCAGGAACCCTAAAATAACATTTTCTTTATTTTGAATTTATTAAAAATATCCTTATAATAAAGTAACAGGATGCTTGTCTGTACCGAGAGATCTCGCTAACCACTGAACCGCTCGGGTTCTCTTTTACAGGGTAGCTTATCATAGGTCACGGGAAGGTTTATAACTTTTTTGAGGGGAGGGTATCACCACTCTTCAAAGATAAATCGGCCCTAGAAAAAATTAACCCCTCTTCACCCCAAAAATTGGGTTATGGAATTCAATTTCCCCCACCTCAAGACCCCTAGAGGCCTCTAGGGGCGTAGCCGCTAGTATACATGTATTATATATCTTAAAGTTTGATAAAATGTTGCTAAAACTCAGTTGCAATCAAAAAATATTTTTTTCTCATTGAAATGCTAAGTATTTATTGCATAAGCAAGCTGACTTCTGAAATATTAAATAAACACCGCCAAAATTTTTTTTATGAAGGGAGGGAAGGGGTATTTTACTCTAAATTTTAAAAACTTTGGGTACTTTTTAAATAATATAACTTCATTTGGTTTTTTAAACAGTAGTGTTCAAATTTTTCAACCAACTATATTAATCTACATATAAGGGCTAATTTTATTTATCTTTGTCCACTAAGATATCTGCAATAAGTTTTTTTTGGTTAATTTTTTAAGAAAGTAGCTATACTACATTCTTAACTTAAGTATTTCTGTATAGAGCCATAGGAAAAATATATCCTTTTCAGTAATTTATTGACAATACAAACCAAAAACGCTTTGCAAACAACATTTTAAATGGCATCATCAGTACACAATTTTGTTTTCTATAGCTATTGCCGTTCAATTAACATATGTACGTGATATTCTTTGTTTGTTTTTTTTAAATAAAAAGTTCATAGACAAAGTCAAATTTCAGACACTATTTTTCTACATTAATGGACAGTCCGTCCGTTTTGGAAGCCCTTACCATTAATTAAGGCATGTTTGAATATTCTTTAAGATTTTATATGACTTATACAAATGCTGTTACACTATACCTATTAACTGTTTTTTTTTCTATGGGCGATTTTTCTTGGGGGGGGGGGGTGGTACCCTACCGCAAAATAGTTATAAACCTTCCCAGGATATATGTCAAACTACCATGTAAAGGAGAACCATATCAGTTAAGCGGTTAGCAAGATCCTTCGGTACAATTAAACAGACATAGTTTGTTGAGTTTCGCTTTTATGGAAGTTGTCATCCTTATTCAAAACAAAAATCCCAGCAATGCGAAAAACGGTTCATTTGTTTTAAAAAACAATTATTAGCTTTAACTTTTGCAACAAGTTATTGACATTTGATTATAAATATCAGGTGTAAAGGATATAATAAATTGTTGCTTTTTAAGAAAATTTAATGGTTTATTAAAAAAACTCCCAAAAATAACTTTTTTTTCTCAATATTAATAATATAATCTTTTCTGATTCAAAGAAAATTAGATATTTCATTTTTTTGTTTGTCTTATTTAACTATCTCTCTTTAAATTGATCTAATAGTCAGGGATCTTAAGGGATAAGACAATAGACATTAAATAGATGTGCATATCCAACAAATATCGGGATTTAATAGAAATGCCCAAAGTTTTTAGGCCAATCAAATGATAAAAATGAACTTTTGGCACCATTTTATTTTACATTCTAATGCCCCATCCCTTTCTGTCTGATAGTACACACAAAAATGAACGGAATAATGATACATTTCTTTATGAGAATAACATTCATTTTCGCACACAGAGGTTTTCAACAATTTAGTTTTTGCGGTTTTTATACAAAAGAAGTTAATCCATAAGAAAGACCATTTGCCTCTAAATTTTCTGCCGGTTAAAAAGACTTTGAGGGCAATATTTGAATCTTAGTAATCAAATTTAAAGTTAAATAGAAATATAAAGTTCAAGGGCGTTTCCGGTTCCCAACCATACTGAAAAATCATTGATAGCATCGTAATAATATAATCATAATTATAGAATTAATACCTGTTTGTTGGCCCTAATGGGCTAACAAAACTGGTTTGAAGCATTTCAATATCTGTGTCTATAATACGATGCGAAAAATAATCATTTAATAAAGTATTTGTCGATTAAAATTGTTGATATGAATAAACCATATAAATATAAATTTTGTAAACTGTCCACATAATTTAAAAACCGTTATATACAAATAATAAATGTTAATACACACAATATTAAAAATACGCAAACAACAAGAAAGAAAATTCCCAATGAAAGCGAAGCTATCAATACAAATTATTTAAATAAAAGAAATGTAACTATCAAAGACGTTGAAATTCTACCTACTGCTACTATTTCAAGCAAATGACCTAAATATTAAGCGTAGAAATATTAGGCATTAGGTTTTAAACTAACAAAAATCATAATCGTGTACAGATTATAAGTAGAATAATTTGCAAGCAGACGAAAAAGGTCCCCAACAGTATACAGTCAGTCAAGGTATCTAAATTAAAGAGATGGCTGTATTTAAAAAGTTTAAAGCAGCGAAGCTACTATATAATTAACTTTGTCTGTCCGTGTGCACGTCTAACAGTCCGCTACCATTATAAAAGAGCATCCATTATACAACTTCCTAAGTCCCCTGGTAAATAGCTCCTGCTTCAGAAGACAGTGAGGGAGGGGACATTGGGCTGCTTTTTGAACTAGTTCCCAAAGTCTTATAATAACGTTTTTTTATTCGTTGCCTTAACAACCTTGGGGACTTTTGTTCAATTTTGATTGTTCATTTAGTTAAGTGTCCAAACGTTTCAACCACTCTACAACTCACTCTGTCCGTTTGTCCATCAATTATTTTTTACGTGCTTCGCTACATATGGATGTTGATATCCTTGTTTAGATTTGCTTCGCTACTTTAATACACACTCACTCATGCACAAATAAAACACACACTCACACATACACACACACAAACACAATACACACACACCACACACACACAAACACAATACACACACACCCACACATAAATATTAAACACAAAATATATTATTAGCTGAAGCCAAGAAAAAAAATCAGGGAAAAGCAATAATATTTTAGACCAATATAAAATCTTCTATAATAAATCTATTAAATATATGTAAAATAATTGAGTGGGTTTTAAGTTATTATTCTGCCCCGTTATCACCCCTTCGAATAAATATAAGGGACACAACCAAGTTAATATATTACTTTACTTAATTTTAAAAATATGATTTCGGCAATCAATTAAAATTTTAAATACAAAAATTTTGATATTGACTTTTTTCCCTGACATAAAAATCAGAAAATTCTAGATTTATATATGTATTTGCAAACATCTACCTTGTGCTAATAATGTTTTTTAGGCGATTTCTGTAGTTTTTAAAACTTAGGTATAACAGCTAAGTTTTATTTTATGATGCTTATTTTTTTAATGTGGTTTAATAGTTTAGACGGATAAAAAACCCGCATTTTTGCTGATAAATTTTGCAACTTTTGTTGCAAATTTTTAATAAATTCTTCCATGCTGAAATATTGTATATTGTCTAAAACTAACAGTTCATGTAAATTAAATCAAACAAAATATAACAAAAAATTAATAAAAGCGATGCCGTTCCTATTGGATAGCTTTTTTCGTTAATTTAGAATTGTCCTAACGATCTCAAACTTTGCATGGGGATTCCTGTAGTAGCAAGGTACGAGTTAGAAAGCGACTCTATAATCGTTATCTATAATGTCTATACGTCCATTTTAAACATGTTAATTTCTATCTATTTTACTTTTATTTTTTATGTAATAAAATAATCCAATTGGTCTGATTTTTGGAAAACTGATTCCTAGAACAAGAAAGTAAAATGTTATAAGCGAACCATCTCTATAATCAGGTCCTAAAAAATCAGCTTGTCCTTCCGTTTAGGGGCTTTACTTTTATGGATGTTGTCAATTGTCATTCTTGTATTTTTTAACATTTTCTTTTTTTAACTCACCCAGTAGGCGTTTGATATTTTAAGGAAAAATCAAATATCCAGTATTTTATTTTAATGAAATATAAATACAGAAAAATTCGATAATAATATTTTAATTTTGTATAATTCTCAGTAATTTATATTTATATATTAAAAATATAAACAAATACATTAAATAAGTATTTTCTAGTTTTTGGTCAGTATTGTAAATGAACCACTAAAAAAGTTACAAAAATCCGCAAAGTGTGAATTTTAAGGCTTAAAAATAGTAGTAGAACGGTAATATTATGTGTATTTCTTATTGAAAAGAACTATAGACAAAAAAATATTTTTCAAAGTTAACTTAAACTATTATCGTTCTACTACTGTTTTTAACTTAAAACTCACAACCTTTACGGATTTTTAGCGCAACCTACTATAGACAAAAAAATATTTTTCAAAGTTAACTTAAACTATTATCGTTCTACTACTGTTTTTAACTTAAAACTCACAACCTTTACGGATTTTTAGCGCAACCTACTTCTCCTTTTGAAGCATTTTTATTTAAAAATGAAGAATATTCCTAAACTTTTTAAAAATGTGGTGTGAAGGCGTCGGTACAAAAGTCCTAATGATATACGATTTAAAGTACAAAAGACCTAATGAATAATAGACCTAATAGACATGCACAAGAACTGATAAGCAAAGGACCTTATAGGACAAAAGGCCTAATGAATATTGAACAAAGGTCCTAATGGACAAAAGACCTAGTGGACAAAAGACCTTACGGACAAAAGACCTGATGGGAAGATTAATTGATGTACACCAAACAATCACTTCTGTAGATTAATATTTTTGATTTAAAAAATTGGACACTAATAGTTGAAACCAATATTTCAATATTATTATATATTCATGTAAAAAGCCCAATTAAGTTGCAAAATTACACTCAAACGAAGTGCTGGAAAGTGTCATGTATGATGTCATTAATATACATCTATAACCCATCTCTTTTATAAGGGTTTTCTTTTTCACTTCTCCTCTCATCCCTCTTTTTTACACGTAATTTTATGACGTCACACATGGCACTTTCCAGTGCTTTCACCCAAACAAGTATTTTTTGGCGCAATTGTCGCGTTTTGCATAATTGTGTGAAAAGACCTACTTGGTACCATCAGGACTACAGAAGCAGTCAGGGAGAATACACTGGGACAAATCACAGTCGGGGGCTCTGTTTGGATCCTAAACACAAAAAAATGTTGATAAAAATAGTTCCTAATAAAAATGACATCATATAATACAAATGTCTAACTAGTAGACTTTAAAAAAATGGAATGGTGAAACAGAAAATAGATGCTCTGTAAAAAGTATTACGCAACTTTTCGATAAATTTTCTTAAGAATTGCTTACATTTTTATGAATATATATAAAGTTAAAAATGATCTATACTGAAGAGCTATGGAAAGTTTAAAAATAATTAAATTTAATTTCATATTTCTGATTTCAAAAATTTTCCATCAAGTCAAGTTAACTAAAATTAGGATGACTTTTAATTGATAAAAAATACAAAAGTTTCCTAACTTATTATATTTTATATAAAATGGAATTATTATTATAATTTTAGTGAATTGATTATAATTAGCTGAAAGCTTTTTTATAAATTTTTGAATAATCGATACAATAAATAAGTCAACCTGGAGGATTATATTCAAATGCGATCCAAAAAATATTAATGTTTGATACAAGGTTTTTGTCTAGTTATAAAGTCACCAATTTAGCACAAGAAGAAAGCACGCTGAATTGTTTAGTTTATTGCAAAGAAAAATTTGTGGAAAATATTTGTTTTTCATGTGTCTTTCTTCTAAATCTTTAATTAGATCCAATGTTACAGACAATCAGACAAACAAACTGGTTAAATTATAGAATAGTTTTGCAGTTAAACGTTTGATAATAAGAATTTTATGAAAGAAACCATTGTTTTATTTTATAAAAGTTTCTTTTTAAACAAAAATGATTTTGCGTTTTACCACAAAGTACCCTTACCTTTATTTTGAATAAATTTAAAATAGGGGGGGTGGGGGTAATTTTTGGGTCCCAGCCTATTCTCAATATACTAAGAAAATAAGGTGGTTGGGGGAGGTGAGGGGGGCCGTGGTCAGTACCCTTACCTTTATTTTGAATAAATTTAAAATAGGAGGGGTGGGGGTAATTTTTGGGGCCCATCCTATTCTCAATATACTAAGAAAATAAGGTGGTTGGGGGAGGTGAGGGGGGCCGTGGTCAGTGTTCAACAGGTACTTTTTGGGAAATCACAAATAATTCTCACAATATTTTATAAGATATCTTATAGGCCTCTAAAGGTTCTTTTTTCCACTCATTGCGCTTAATTGGTCCTTTTCACAATAAGAAGCGAAGATACTCAACAATTAAAATAATCCATACTAACCTGATCGACGCCGCAAGCATTTTCGTCAGAACCATCGGAACAGTCAGGCTGCTCGTTACAGAAAAGTGCCTAAAGAATTAAAATGCTAATTTTTATTGCAGATGATTTTAAAGTCTATTTTTATTGGTTCTTATATTTTGAGAAAGAAAAAACATACTACAGACATACATACAGACAGACAGACAAACAGACAGACACATTTTTCTTACTACAGACATACAAACATTACAGATAGACAAACAGACAGACACATTTTTATTACTACAGACATACAAACATTACAGACAGACAAACAGACAGACACATTTTTCTTACTACAGACATACAAACATTACAGATAGACAAACAGACAGACACATTTTTCTTACTACAGACATACAAACATTACAGATAGACAAACAGACAGACACATTTTTCTTACTACAGACATACAAACATTACAGACAGACAAACAGACAGACACATTTCTCTACTACAGACAGAGAGACACGTTGTCCTTACTACAGACAGACATATACATTTTCTCTATTACAGACAGACATATACATTGTCCTTACTACAGACAGAAATATACATTTTCTCTATTACAGACAGACATATGCATTGTCCTATCTACAGACAGCCACATTTTATTACAGACAGACAGACAAATAGACAGAAAGAAAGACAGACAGTTAGACAGACAAACAGACAGACAGTTAGACAGACAAAAAGACACATTTTCCTTTTTTTTAGACCTACAGACACATTGTCCTTACTACAGAGAGAAACATTTTCTTTGTTACATACAGGCAGACAGACAGACAGACATACAGACAGACGTAACAACTATGATAATATTACCTTATCAATGCACTCTCCATTGCCGCACTGCAGCTGTCCCTGTGAGCACACGGGCTCATCAGTTCTCAGGTTAGGTAGGACACGACGGGGCTCTAAAATAAATATATATTGTTTTTGTTATGTTCGGTTCTCATGCATACCGAAGATATACATTAAGAATGTTTGATGTTTACTTACAGACAAGAAATTGATTATGGAAATGATTATAGAGTTGCTACTCTTTTAAGTCATATCTAACTGTTATAGAAATCGTCATGCAAAGTTTGAGATCGACAGGACAATTCTAAACAAATAGCTAACTGTTACGGACAGACGGATGGACCGATCCTAATTATAGAAAAGCTTTGCTTATAAAAGCAGAATATTATTTTAAGTCTAAATAAAATTGTATATGAATAATATGTTGCAAAATTATTAAAATACAGGATACTGTATAATTGTGAAAATTAAAATCCTTTCAATCAAACCGTGAAGGAAATCCATTTATTGACTACAGAAAAAATTTCACTTACTTGAAAGTCTATCACAGTTGTCGACCTTAGCCTTCCAGTCGCAAGTCTGACGCTCAATATCGAATGCCAGCCCGGCGGGACACCTGACAGCGGCCAGCCTAATTGTTCCTGCAACTCCGGCACGGTCACATCTAAAAATTGGATAGGTTTAATTCGGCGGTTTCCCTCCTAGTGCCTGGTCGAGCATTAAACCTTCTGAAAAACCCCAAATTAAAAAAAAGAGGGTTCGGGTTTTATTTAGTTCAGGTTATGGGTGGTTATATTATATAGATGCAGTTATAGGCCCCCATAGGGTTATGGCTCGCAAAGGGGTTTTTAAAAAAAGAAAAAAAATCTCCTTAATCTTATTTTCAACTTATTTTAAGGATGCTTTGCTCTCTAGTGATATATTTATATTAAATTGAATCATGTAATGTTTGTGTGCAATTGCGTACCTGACAACATCTCTACAATCTCCACCGTCGGGTTCAGCTTTTAATCTAAAAAAAATTATCACATTAAAACTTTATGCTTTAAATAAATCATAATACAATAACATAAAAACATTCGTTAGTTTAGACTTGTTAGAATTACCGTATTGATTAAAACCTAGCAAGATAATTATTGTAACATTTAGGTCCAATTTAGAAAGCGTTGCTACGCTATAATCATTACCAGAAAGTTAATAGGTCTATTTAAAACTTTTTTGATAATAATTGCTCATATTTTATAACTATTTTATTCAACTGATTTTGGATTAATAATTTCTAGGAAGATTGGGAACTATGTTACAACTACAAGCGAAGTATCTCTAAGCATCACAGTGCGTATGAAGGTGCTTTGACTTTAGTGTCAGAACCTAATTTAGGATAGGTAACTTCATTTCACTTTTTAATAAAATCTAAAATGCAGCCGTTTTTGAGAAAATTAGATTTAAAAATTTCAAGTTAAATTTTCATCCACTAGGAGTTACCACATAATCATGACAAGAAAAGCAAAGATTATTTATTTAAAATTTTGAACAACTTTGCTTTTATAAAGTCTGTTATAAAACTTCTCTATATATGATTTATTTAAGGCTGAATTTCCTTAGCAAAGCAACTGATAAAAATGGCCATGAAGCAACTCACTTCAGGAGTGATTTTATGAAGAACTTTATAAAACTTGTTCAAAACTTTAAATAAATAATCTTTGCTTTTCTTGTCATGGTTATGCGATAATTCCTAGTGGGTGAAAATTGAACTTGAAATTTTCAAATCTAATTTTCTCAAAAACAGCTGCATTTTAGATTTTATTGAAAAGTGAAATGAAGTTACCTAACCTAGAGTAATGAAATGCACTATGTCCCAATTTAGGTTCTGACACTAAAGTCAAAGCACCCTCATACGCACTATGGCATTGTATTCAAGTTACCCTTCTAGATATAGTTCAAATTTTCAATCTGTCTTGTTATTCTATATCTGTCAATGTTCGTTTGTCTATCTGATTTGTTTAGCTACGCTTTTTTGGACATTATGCACATTTTTGTACATGTTATTTTTCCCCCACTCATTCCTTACCTCCACTGGAGGAAAAAAATCATCTTTTGTTTTTAATAAACAGTATAAAACTTATGCTCATTAAAGCATCATGTCTTTTTATTTATAACCAACTGAAGATTGTTTTTAACATGAAACACTGTGTATTGGACTTATCAAATAAAAATAACATGTTTAATTAAACTGTGTTGATCACTCTATATATTAATAAGCAGTAAGGTAATTCATCTGTAGCTTAAAATTTCATTAACTTCTTAACTGATTGGAATCTCTACTCTAGTGAAGCTTCACATAGGTTCTGGGATGATTTTAGGCTATTTTTCTGCCCCCCCCCCCCGAACCCCTTTGTGTAGAGAACCTCTAGATATTTTAGGGCAGCCGCTTAGGAAGTCCCAAACATCGGAGTGGACAAACGCATTTAATTAAGTATTTATATACAGATTAGGTTAGGTTAAGGTATGATTGTACAAATAAGCCCCCCCCGCAGGGGTTAGGCATTGAAAAAACCTATAAGTTGGTCTAAAATAGTTTGGGTTAGGTTAACTGTTCACTCCTGTTCACTGTTAAATATTGGATTTATAGGTACTTAAAAAAGAACTATAAAGAAAACCACTTTTTGAGAAGAAGAAAATTAATTTGGTTTCCACTTAACTTATTATTAAGTGGGATTCTATTTCTTTTTATAAGGGTAATGAAAATGTTAATTTTATATATGGTTTCGTAATTACTGGCTAAGAAGAATTGTTATGATTAAAGCCAGCTCTATCTAACAATAATATGATAATTGGGGATAAACTAAAAATCTTTAATCATCGTTAGATAAGCAATTTGAAACTCAAGGAAGAAATAATCCTCCCAACAAAAATGCCACATAACAAATAATCAGGGCTCGGTAGCCGCGCGTCAGCCGCGACTAAGCCTCAAATTTTAACACGTTTGAATACTTTGAGAAATAAGGGATTGCTATATTTTTGTCGGGTTTAGGCTTCCAGCTGTTTTTTTTTTAATTATAAAAGGTAGATTTTCCTGAGTCCTATACGAGGCTGACGCGCAGCTGCCGAGCCCTGCAAATAATTCTAATCATCGACACACAAATCTTGAATATATAAATATGGGAACAACGAAAAGTGTCCTGTGTGACGTCATAAAAAAAGTCTATTAATCATCTAGAGGTTTCCTTTGCCACTTTCCCTCTCATATTTCCTTTTTAGACGTATTTTTATGAAGTCACACATGACACTTTCCGCTGTCCCGTAAAAATGTCAGAATTCCTTGAGTTTTGTTTACCTGAAATATTCATCTGAGATTCTGTTCTTGCAAAGTTCCTCTGGTGACAGACGCAGCAGTTCGGAATCATCAAGACAGTGAACTAAAACAAAATAAATTCTGGGTGGGAGAATCTAAGACTTTAAGAAAAACCTTTTGCTCCCTTCTTTAATATCAAGACCAAAGAAACAAATTTTATTTTTAGCCCTTGCTTAACCTAACCTAACCTTAAATAAGTACAATTTTCTTTCTTTAAGAAAAGTGTTGTGATTTATACTTTTTATATAATCAAGCAGTTGGGCCTCTAGCATCTAGAGGCTATGCAATCGAAAGGAAAAGTTGTACAAAAACTAAATTTAAAAAACCCAAACCTACATAAAGCTTCCAAAAAATGAAGAACCAAATAAGTTCATTGGTTAGCGAGATCTTTACGGACAAGAAAACAAAAAAAAATACTAGTTTATAAAAAAAGGTAATTTTTTTACTTTTGATTTTATTCCATTTTAGCAACTTAAATATGAATTATGGAAATATTAAATTTTCTAATAAAATGTAATTATTATTATTTAGTTATTTTAAATAAAAGTTTATACTTTTGAGTATAAGGGCTTATGTGTGAGGTGTATTTTATCTTTATGTGGGTATTTATGTGTGTGTTTGTGTGTATTTCTAAATTTTCTAAAACTCATATGATTTATAAAATTACAGATTGTGCAAGACTGTCAATTTACTGTGATTTTACTGTAACAGGATGTCCCTAGAACTGGGTTCGATGTGTGTTAAATGTTGGACTGGTTATGACCAAGGCTAACAACAATATTTTCAACCTAGGAATCTGCCAATGCGAGTGTTGCTTCAATACAGCAAAAGCACAGAAGAATCAAGAAATTTTTTTTGTTTGTTAAATGAAGGACATAAATAGCTTTCCTTAGACCAATTTCCAGTGACTTCTGTATTATTTAGTAATGACTTTGTTTTCTTTCCATGATCCAAACTTTTTAAAGACAGTCTTAAAATAAGCATTTTTTCAGTATGGCTTCGAAACCGCCGAATTAGAACTGGTTCTGAGCCCTACTGAGAAATTATGTACAGTATCTTATTACAGACAATTTTCCACGTTTATTAAAATACATCATTGTTTATTAGTATTGTAAGGCCGGACCTTCGGCCCCCCTAGGCTAACAAAACTGGTTTTAATCTTATAATTTTCCATTTTTATACCCGCTATCTTTAAAATTCGATAAATAACTATTATATCATTTATTTAAACTTAGTACTGATAAATTCAAGCAAAAATAAATGAATATATAGTTTTTCATTTTTTCAGTTCTAAAGCATTTTTTAACTGAACCTAATTTATCTAAATATTAAGTTTAGTTTGAAGGTCAAAAAATATAGAATAAGCGTCAAGTTTTAAAGTTTCTTTTAAAAATAGGCAGTTCAATTTGGAAGATTTGATTTGAACACTAGCAATTTTGATTCTTTCTTTATGTTGAATATTTCAAGCACACACACACATACACACACACACAGATACACACACACACTTACACATATACTCACACACACACACGCACACACACACGCACACACACACGCACACACACGTATTCCTGATGAAGGTAAAGCTACAACATATTGGGCAGAGGAGGGACGAGGGCGCCAAATTTGAAAGTTGGGTTTAAAGGGGGGGGGGGGGAAGGGGGTTAGTTGGTTTTGCCTATACGTATTTATCATATATGTTATACATATGACTATAGGAAGGTCATTTTCAGACAAAATTTACATAATTTTATTCTAGCAAAGCTATAATAGTTTTGTTGTTGCCTAGGGTAACATAAATAATATATCCCAGCATGGCTTTGAAACCGATTAATATCCGCTGGATTAGAACCGGTTCTCGGCCATACTGAAAATTACGTTGAGCATCGTTCTATAAAACACATAAAATTGATACACATTTGTTAGCCATGGACTTTGGCCCCTTGGGGCTAACAAAACTAGATAGGAAGTAGATAGATAACTATCTCAGGATTATCCAATTTTTTAAAAAGAGAATATTTTAGGGCTTTAGAAAAAATGAAAAAAAAAGCTGAACATTTATAAGGGGAAAAAATTGTGTACTTTCTTCAATTTTCTGTGCGAAGCGAGGGATCTCACCAATATGGTTCCACATACTTCTCCTAATTAGTGTCCTGGGAAGGTTGATAACTATTTTGGGAGAGGAATCCAACATCCTCCCTAAAGATTTCACCCAAATAAAGATTTCTACTTGTCCTCCAAAAAATATTTTTGGACAAGGCGAATTTGATAAATAAGTTGTAAAATGGAGGGTATAAATACTCCCCCCCCCATATTTTCAATTAATTTCAAACTAAGGGTGGGGGTTTTATACTCGACCAGCAACTTTGAGGGAAACCGCCGTTTTTTTTCATCACATGAATATTGTAATATTATATTGTCTTTGTTTAATTAAAATCTTATGGCATGACAAAGTTTAGATTATTCTAGAATATTTCAGATTGTTCCATCCAATGAGTTGAGTAAAATCCCAAAGATCCAAAGGGATAAACTCAGGGAGTAAGGGAGAGGACAATGGATCGAATATTCAATTTTTAAGAGTCTCAGACTTTGGGTACTGGCTTAAAGGGAATGTGCAAGAATTTAGCAGTTTCTGACTGAGTTTGGGTACTAGCGCAGAAAATGCCGCTACTCGCTGTGTTATTGAATATAGCAGACAGAGAGTTAAAAAAGTTAAGAATACACGGCCCACCTCCCATAATATATTTCACTCCCTCTCCCCTACCTCCTTTTTTTATAGCAGACAATAGGGAAAAGGAGAAGGAAGGCGAATGCAAGGGGCAAGGGAAATAAACAGGATATTCTTGCCCAGCCAGCCAGCATTTGGCCGGGTTCAATAATATGTAATATAAAAATCACACCACAAAACCTCATTATATTTGATCAAAAGCAAGTTGTGATTTTGCCTTACATGACGCTATGGAAATCTATTATTCTGGACAAGAATATGACATTACACGCCTGCCTGTCCCTTTTTTCCCTTTTCATATCCCCTACCCCCTCCTCTCTTTTCCCTTTCCCTGTCATCTGGAGAGTTCCAGGGAGATTTTTCTAGTAATTAATTACAGAATGGTTACGTCAGTCTGATATACTGGTAATCTAATTTTTAAATGACTGCTTTTTTTCTTGGAACTTTTTTCTTAGTTTATAGTTTATTGAATTTAACTAACAATCCCTTTACAATTTCCTCCAAATTTTCTGGATTAATCTGGATTTCATAGCCTTTCTTTGAAAACTCTTAAATTGAATTAATTGCCCATTGTCCCCTCCCCTACTCCCTGAATATATTTTCTATTTTTATTTTGATGAGGATAAAATAATATGGCGTCAAAGATTTGAGTGGGGTATTCTAATGTATTTTTTTTTAAAGAAGGTGTATCAACTTTTTTTTTATAGCTAGCCGGTTCTTTTAGTAAGTAGTAGATGTAAAACTTTTCATAGAATTCAGATATGCAATCGTTTTTTTTTGTAGACCTCTTATTTTTTAAGTAATTTAAGTTTAAAAAAAAAAATTAAGTCGATTTTTAGGTACTAAAATGCAACAAAAAATAGTAAGATCTTTAATTTGACACCTTACTTTTTCAATTCTGTCAGGTAATTATTGAAAAAATCGATTTTTTTAAACCAACGAGAATAAAAACTTTTAACTTAATTTTATCATTTCACAGGTAAAAAAATATGGGTTCATATATACCTTTAGAATCAGAAAAATATTACGAATCCATTGTAAGCAAAATTGAAAAAAAAAGTTTACAATATAGTATATAAACTACAATAAAAGGAATTATATGAAAATATCATATTATATTATACAGGCAACGTCTTAATTCTTGAATTGAGTATAAAAATGGGAAGGGGGTAAAGAGGGGGTAAAAAAGGGAAGACGAAAGTGTTGCCTGAACAAAAAATATAATTGGCCATTTGTTTATTTTTTATTTTTTTACTTTTTTTCAATTTTGCTTACAATGGATTCGTAATATTTTTTCTGATTCTAAAGGTATATATGAACCCATATTTTTTTACCTGTGAAATGATAAAATTAAGTTCAAAGTTTTTATTCTCGTGGGTTTAAAAAAATCAATTTTTTCAATAATTACCTGACAAATTCAAAAAGTAAGGTGTCAAATTAAAGATCTTACTATTTTTGTACATAATGGACATTTTCTTCCTTTTTTTTGCGTTTTAGTACCTTAAAATCGACTTAATCTTTTTTAAAAAAAACTTAAATTACTTAAAAAATAAGAGGTCTACAAAAAAACCGATTGCATATCTGAATTCTATGAAAAATTTTACATCTACTACTTACTAAAAGAACCAGCTAGCTATAAAAAAAAGAGTTGATACACCTTCTTTTGAGGGGGTAAAATAAGGGATATCAAAGTTTGAGGGGGGTAAACACCACATTACCCGTCTATGTTTTGCATCTACTACAAAATTTACCTTGGTGTACAATGAAGACGGTTGTGACCAAAGACAAACCACAGAAGAGCCGCATTTTTGGATCAAAAGCTGAAATTGAAAAAATTGGATATAATATTTATTGTGTAGCAATAGTTGCTTGAATCAATGATTGAATCTATTTCAAAATAAAAGAATAAAGGCGGCATTAACTCTTGCCAACAGGGCGGGGACCCTGTCCATATTTTATATAAAATCAGCTAATAGCGTCGGAAATATAAATTCAGGGTGGTTTAAAATAGGAAGGATAGGTAGATATTTCCGTATAGGCTAACAAACCCCCTGGCGAATAGCTTAAAACCTAGAGACAAATCGGCAGAGCCGTTTATGAGAACTTACTGATCACATACCCCTTATAATAAATAGAATAATAGGATGTTAAATTTAAGTACATTTATATAAAGGATTTTATATGGATATATAAAATTCAATAAGGAAGTAGGAGACCCGCCGGTTTTTTAGCATTAATCCAACCCTTGCAATATAGGAGCAAACAATAACTGTACTAGTTATATAAGATAATCATTAATTATTATTTACAGTAAGTACATAATAACTATCATTACAACAATATCATATATATATATATGCTTCAGAGGAGATAGGGGTTGGTAAAAGTGATCCTCAGGCGGTGGGAGGGTAATCTAAGTGTGTGTGTGTGTGTGTGTGTGTGTGTGTGTGTGTGTGTGTGTGTCATATAGGGAAGTATGGTTTTATGGAAGGTAGAAGGAAGGAGTTTCTTTGTCGCTCTTGAACTTGAATTCACATATGACCACACACACACACACACACACACACACACACAGATACACACACAAACCACAAAGCAACACACTTACATATACACCCCCCCCCCCTCACCCTCTTTAAAACCAAGCAACCAATAAACTACAAAATTATAACATTAAATTTTATGAAATAAACAAATTAAGATACAGCATTTGATGTTAACTATTGAATTATTCACTAAATTGCTTACAATGTAAATAATCGAATAATCTTAATGGTTAAAAAGCCTGATTAAGGCCTATCTAGGGATCTAGGCCTTGCCTAGGCAGTATAAATGATGGACCTCATGCACAACAAGGACTCTGAGGCTCGACTAATACACAAGTTTAATCACACAACCACTTTGTGTGTGCTTTTAGTGTTTGTGTGAGTTGGTGTACACAATTGCGTATGTTGTGTGTGTGTTTGTGTGTGTTTGCGTCTTTGCGTGTGCCTGACGCAAGGGTAGGGAGATGTGTAGGGGATGGTTCATGGCTTTATGGAGGGAAGACAGGGGGAAGATTAAATAATTTCAATGCCAGTGTCTAGGTCTTTAAAAATCATTTAACCTATTTTTTCTTCTAAAAACAAATTTTTAAAACCTTATTAGGGTTCGAATCCCCAATTTTTAAAATTGAGTTGCTCCTGTACAGAGGCCGAAGCATCCCTTCTACTCTGAGCATTAGTGTTAATTGCACGACATAGCAGCAGTACTTACCATTTTTGGCGAGTGGAGTTAGGATTTTGTAGACAATTTTAGTTGCATTAAATTAAAGGACTGAAAAAATGGACACTGTAGCTGCATGTCAGCCGTAAATTAGCCTCAGAGAAATTAATCTAAACCTGATCCAAATTTAAAGGAATTTATAGGAACTTACTAATGACTGACAGACAGAGAAAAAAGTGATTTGTAGAGTAGCTTAGCAACTAATAAAAAAGGGAAACCATCTAAGATTATCTCTTAGAAAGAATTTTATTTAATTGTATGGTCTGATTATCCTTCTTCAATTTCTTTAATGTTAATTGAATAAGAAACCTTTTATTATAAAACTTTGAAGTTGAAATATTATTTCAAATAGATAGTACAAAAGTTATACAACTCTAAAGAAAAAATTTAAACTAAATGGTATTACAAAATGTCATATCCAAAGACTTGATAAAAATACTTATTCTAATAATTACTTATTAACCAGCAATTTTTTTCAGCCTGGAAATATTACTTTTTAAAAATTTTAAAAACTTGTTAAACAAAAAAAGGACGACAAAATCCATAAAAGCTAAGCTCTAAAATTAGAAGGTATAACCAATGACCATAAACACTTGAAGAGTGTCAGAACTTAAAAACAGGATACTGTTCAAGGACATACTTAAATTGTAGGACTTGATTATGGAGATGCTTCTCTAATAATATTGTACCTTGTTTCCCAAGGAATGAGTATTTTTTAAATAGATGTAAATTGTACCTAACTGTTATCAGAACCATCATTCAAAGTCTGAAATCAATAGGACAATTCTAACATTCCTTAACTAACAATCAAAGCTAACTGTTACGCATGAACGACGTACAGAATATCATAATTTAAAAAAGCTTCGCTTATAAAAAGATTGGCCGGGGTTTAATCGTATATGGTGAAAATAATCTACAACTTTAAGCCTTATTCTACAATTAAGTGTGAATTACAAAAGAAATAGTAAAATGGCCTTGAAAAAAAACCTTTCACTGATCATAAAATCTAGCTCCTTACTTCTCTTGCATTTTATGTAGGGTAATAGAAGGATATTAATTTAGATAATACTTTTACATTCTCCTTTATTAGTAGCAAAGATGCTCTATAATTCACTTTGCCTGTCTGTCCGTCCCTAACGCTGTGGTGGAAAATGCGATTCGCTTGGCTGCTATTGAAAACAGATGCCTGAAATTTTTGGTTAAGATTCCATGTATCAATTATCACGTGGGTATAAAATATTTTTGATGCCAGTCCGTCGGTCAGGCATAAAAAGACATTCAAAATATTTTTTATTTTATTTCAAAATGGTCTCTGATTTCTATAAATTATTCCATATTTATCAACAGAACATCTTCTCTAATTAATATGATTCAATTTGTTTGTTTGTCCTTCCAGTAATTTTCAGTGCTTCGTTACTTATGGATGTTGCCATTCTTATTCTTATATAAATGAAATTTTTAAAAATATTAGAAGGGAAAAAAATAATGGCATAATATTTTGTGCAACTTTACTTGATTTTTCCTTTAGTGGGGCGAACCCTTATATGCTTGGGGCGAAACAACTGGTAAATTATAAACATTGAGACACACAGGCTATTTTTAGTAATATATAGATAACAAGGATGACAACATCCATAAAAGCGAAGTACTGAAATGGTAGGAAAACAGACAGTAACACTTGAAAAGTGTCAGAACTGGATAATCAGAATATAAATGTATAAGATTCGAAGCAAAATTGTGAGTAAATTTGTTGAAAAACTGCTTGATACAGAATAATGTTTTTGGACATACTTACATTTTTAGGAATTGATTATAGAGTTGCTTCACTTAAAATATTGTACTTTGTTGTCCCAGGAATCATTATACCAAAAATCAGATCAAACGGATAATTAGATCACATAAAGATTTGTTGTTAAAAAAGTAAAAAAATCAACTTATTTTCAATGGACGTACGGACATTCTGGTAATGATTATAAAATTGCTACGATTTCTAAATCGTACCTAACTACTACAGGAATCATCATGCAAAGTTTGAAATCGATAGGACAATTCTAACATGCCTAAATTAACGAATAAAAGCTATCTATCTCGGACGTATGGACTGACCCTTATTATAGAAAAGCTTCGCTTTTAAAAATAAAAGAAAAAAGAGATAATATTTAATTTGTTTAAAGTTCGACCTTAGGACAACATGATAATATTTCTTGGCCACTTACATTTTAAGCTACACCAAAATCAGCCAACCTTTATAATAAAATCAAAATAGTTATTTATTATAGACAGCTTGTTTCCAGCTTTGTTAACACAAATTCACGGCCTAAGAAAACTGGTATTAATTTTATGTATTTTTTTTATTACCCGTAGAAAATTGGCTGTAATATGATGCTATACATGATTTTTTAGTATGGCTGAAAACCAGTTCGTATGTACTGTAGTGGTTTATAACTATTTTGGGGGAGGGTATCACCTACTTCCTAAGAGAAATTTCCCCTTGAAGAAATAACCCCCTTCTAAATTTTTTTATGTTTTTTCTAGAAAACAAGATAACAAATTTTAAAAAAGGAAAGAGATATCAAGAATTTATTTTGATTTTTGATTCAAGAACACAATTTTACTGGAAGCATTGAAAAATTAAAGAACAAAATAGATTAAAATAATATATACCTAATCTATGTTGTTTTAAAAAGTAATAGGTAACCAATCTTTTTTAAGAAAAGAGTTTATTATATAAAACATAGAACATCACTAAACCTATAAAGAGTTAATAAATAATCAACAATTAATTTTAAAATTTTTGATGGAAAAGTTTGAAAACTGCTATTTTTTGCTAATAAACATTTAAGTCCCCAAAGTTCTTAAGCGGTAATTTCCTTTTAGAAATTCTTTTTTAATTTTGAAAATATGAGTACAACACCCCCCCTCCCCCCGACAACGAACAACTTTGGCCACAGCGCTCGGCTCCCTAGCCTGCCTAGCCGCAGCGCTCGGCCCCTTTGCCTGCCTAGCCGCAGCACTCGGCCCCCTTGCCTGCCTAGCCTATAACCTAACCTAACCTAAAACTAAAATAGTTGTTCTAACGAATGCAAGAATGGTTAAGACAAAGAACTTAATCCTCCTTCTATAGTTTAAATTATAGGTTGAAAAGTTTGGACACTTATAGATTTAAACTAGCTGTCAAATTCAAACAGAGTATCAAAAGTTTTCGGGCTAAAGAATAAGATAATGTGGTTGAAAAACTTTTGTATACTAATGAAATTTACAGTCCAATGTACCCTCAACGAGTGAGAAAATTTTTTATATTTACTTGATCTGAATTATAGCAACCTAGCTACTTTTGTACATAATCCTCCTTGTTTCCCTTTCTAATTTGAATTGTCTAACCTCAATTCAGAAAAAAATGCAAATGGACTTATCAATGAATAATGTTTGTCATTAATTGTTGTGAAAGTAACCAGTAAGTAACCCTTTATTCTCAGAATTTTCTTTGTTTGGTGGTAAACTAGACCCAGATAATCAAATGCACACACCAGGGAGGTAGGGAACATTGGGCTGTTTATTACACCAGTCCCCAAAGTTTTGTAATAAAGTTTCCTTATTTGTTAAATTAACAACTTTGATGATTTTTATTGATTTTGGTTGGTTGGTTCATAAAGTTGAGTGTCAACCACTTATTATAAACTAAAGAAAGGGTAATTTTGTGTAAACAATTTGCACATCAATTTATCGTCCATTGTCTTATCTCTTAGATCCCTGACTACACAGTGATCAGCTTATTTCCAGACAATACAAATGCAGGTAGGGAGGGGACATTGGGCTGTAAATCAATTTTTATACCCGCCACGTTATCTTAATTGTTAGCTTAAAAACTGACTGTACTTTTACCAAACCATGATTGGTTGGTTCAATCTTTTCCACAAATATTTTTTTCAATCAACAAGGGTGTATATTAATTTATCGTCCATTGTCTTATCCCTTAAGATCCCTGACAAATATCCAAGCATTTGCAGTACAACAACAAGGATAACTAAGTCATAATAGTTATTTATCGCTTCGTATTATAGACAGCTTTCCACGGATAATAAAAGGAAAAATTATAAAGATTGTTAGCCCCGAAGGGACCGAAAGCCTTGGCAAACACAACTGGTAAAATTCTATTTTTATTCTATTATTCGTGGAAAATTTACTGTAATGCAATGCTCTGCATGATTTTTCAGTATGTCCGAAAACCGATCTAATCCATTGGATATTAATCGGTTCCGAAGCCATGTTGAAAAAAAATGATATTTTAAATTTACAATATTTTTAAGGCACTTTGAGGCAGGGACATTCAAGCTTTATTATTTTTTTTTTGAAGGGGGTCGGGGTGGGTAAAAATTAAAAATTGGTTTGAGGAAGGGGAGGGGGGAGTTAATCTTTATATCATATAGGCAAGGACGTCCAAAATTTTTTTTATTTTACCCTTGGGTAATAAGGGACTTTCATCTATAAATAATTATAAATCTAAAATGTACGATAATAAAAAAGGATGAATGATTAAGGTGTATAATTTTCTTTCAAAATTAACAAAAATAATATGCTAATGTTTATATTCCTAATTATCTAAATTATCTTATTTTGACGTCCAAAATGGTAATTTAAAAGTAATATGATTGATTAATATATAATATGTTTCTTTGAAAGAAGTTGTATCAACTTTTTTGCTTTTTATTTAAGATAGCTAGCCGGTCCTTTTAGTAAGTAGTAGATGTAAAATTTTTCATAGAATTCAGATATGCAATCGGTTTTTTTGTAGACCTCTTATTTTTTAAGTAATTTAAGTTTTTAAAAAAAAAATTAAGTTGGTTTTAAGGTACTAAAACGCAACAAAATAAAAGAAGAAAATGGCCAGTATGAACAAAAATAGTAAGATCTTTAATTTGACACCTTACTTTTAAAATTCTGTTGAGTAATTATTGAAAAAATCTATTTTTTTAACCTCGGTTTAATAAAAACTTTAGACCTAAATATCTTCTCAAACAGACATAAATAACATGGGTTCATATATACCTTTAGAATCAGAAAAATATTACGAATCTATTCTAAGCAAAATTGAAAAAGTTTTATAAAACTATAATAAAAAAAAATAAGTTTATTTTAAGAATCATAATTTTCGGCTTTAAAGGGTTAGCTTGAACCAAACCTGAACCAAACCTAAACAAAAGACAATGCAATGTAGCAGATATTTTTTAAACACAAGAAACAATAATGTATTTTTAACTGAATTGTTTTGAAGTTTATAAACAGACTGATGCATATTTGTTCATAATTTTTCATTCTTTACATGTTCTTTAATATCACTATATTTATTGTAGTATCTATTGTATATATTGTATGAACGTTCTCCTTTTTTTCTGGCAATTCTATAGGTTAATTTTATAGATTAAGCTTCCCGATTCGTCAATTTTTGTGATTTGTGATTGGCTAGTTTAGTACTTACAATTCTTAAAATAACTTTTTTATTTTTTCTATTTTTTATTACAATTTTTTTAAACTTTTTCAATTTTGCTTACAATGGATTCATATTATTTTTCTCATTCTAATGGTATATATGAACCCATATTTTTTATGTCTGTATGAGAAAATATTTAGGTTTAATGTTTTGATTAAACCGAGGTTAAAAAAATAGATTTTTTCAACAATTACTCAACAGAATTTTAAAAGTAAGGTGTCAAATTAAAGTTCTTACTATTTTTGTTTATACTGGCTATTTTCTTCTTTTATTTTGTTGCGTTTTAGTACCTTAAAACCGACTTAATTATTTTTTTAAAAAACTTAAATTACTTAAAAAATAAGAGGTCTACAAAAAAACCGATTGCATATCTGAATTCTATGAAAAATTTTACATCTACTACTTACTAAAAGGACCGGCTAGCTATCTTAAATAAAAAGCAAAAAAGTTGATACAACTTCTTTAAAATTAATTACTATTATATAATATCTCTATAGAGTATGAATGATGAATGAAGGGTCTATAATTGAGGTATAGAGTAGCTATACTCATGGCATAATGAAGGGTCTATAATAGAGGTATAGAGTAGCTATTCTCATGGCATAATGAAGGGTCTATAATTAAGGTATAGAGTAGCTATACTCATGGCATAATGAAGAGTCTATAATTTAGGTATAGAGTAGCTATACTCATGGCATAATGAAGAGTCTATAATTAAGGTATAGAGTAGCTATACTCATAGCATAATGAAGGGTCTATAATAGAGGTATAGATTAGCTATACTCATGGCATAATGAAGGGTCTATAATTGTGGTAGAGAGTAGCTATACTCATGGCGTAATGAAGGGTCTATAATAGAGGTATAGAGTAGCTATACTCATGGCATAATGAAGGGTCTATAATAGAGGTATGGAGTAGCTATACTCATGGCATAATGAAGGGTCTATAATTGAGGTATAGATTAGCTATACTCATGGCATAATGAAGGGTCTATAATAGAGGTATAGAGTAGCTATACTCATGGCATAATGAAGGGTCTATAATTGAGGTATAGAGTAGCTATACTCATGGCATTATAAAGGGTATATAATTGAGGTATAGATTAGCTATACTCATGGCATAATGAAGGGTCTATAATTGAGGTATAGAGTAGCTATACTCATGGCATAATAAAGGGTTTATAATTGAGGTATAGAGTAGCTATACTCATGGCATAATGAAGGGTCTATAATTGAGGTATAGAGTAGCTATACTCATGGCATTATAAAGGGTATATAATTGAGGTATAGATTAGCTATACTCATGGCATAATGAAGGGTCTATAATTGAGGTATAGAGTAGCTATACTCATGGCATAATGAAGGGTCTATAATTGAGGTATAGAGTAGCTATACTCATGGCATAATAAAGGGTTTATAATTGAGGTATAGAGTAGGTATACTCATGGCATAATGAAGGGTCTATTATTGTCCTTTCTTCTTGACGTCTTTGTATTTAAATATAAATGCAAGATTGAAACAGTTGTCAAGTTTTACTAGTTTGGATCTTTGAAAAGAAGTTTTACACAATTTGGTTTTGTCTGTCATAAATACTTTGTCTTAATAATACAAAAAATTTCTGGTGCTTTTGCTTAAAGTTTATGTTAAACACTGATAACCACCATCCCTTTTTTATATTTATTTATCATTTTCCCCTTGCCTAACCCCTGGTGTGGTCCCTAACCTATACTGCTGTGCTGTATTCCTCTGGGGCTACCCAATGCCAATATAACCTAACCTAACCTTACCTGTCCAAAATTATATAAAAAAATAAGTAAAGGGAGTTGGGGGGGGGGGGGGGAGGGACGGGGGGATTATTTCAATGCTTAACAAGGTACTCAGTATAAAAACTCTTGTTTTCCTATCTCAAATCTGATTTGATATAAACAATAATATTGATTTTTAGACATTATTATTCATTTCTAACTATTATGATAGATCAAGAACAACTATTTCATATATATTATGAAACTTTAAACACTGAACCAGGAAATAGTTATTTCTCGCATCGTATTATAAACGGCTTTCCGCGGATATATAATGTACAATTGTAAGATTAAAACTAGTTTTTTTAGCCCCGAGGTGCCGAAGGCACCGGCTAAAAAAACTGGTTTTAATCTTATGATTGTACATTTTTATATTCGTAGAAAGCTGGATATAATACGATGCTAGACATAGTTTTTTCGTATGGATGAGAACCGGTTCCTATCCACCGGATTCGAATGAATACGAGAAAACAAGTTTTACATTATTTTTTATAACAAATTGCTTCGCTTAAAGCCTCTAGGGGAGGGAAGATAAAGAATACCCTAAATTTGACCCAAGAAAGACATAAAGCAGAAAGCTTTCATGAAAAGTACAACCAATTCGGACTAGTATTTTGCGAAATCTTTAGCTTCAGACATTGAATAAACCTTACTACTTCTATAGAATAGATTAGTTGGATTAGTTTCGACAAAAAAAGTATCTCCTTTTGGTATTTTAAGCTTCGCTTTATGAAACTTCTTTTTTCTATCCTATTTAAAACAGTTATGTGTACAGCGAAGCTTTGCTAAAATAAAGTTTCCGTTCTGTAACTATTAGCTTTTATGGTTAATTTAGGAATGTTAGAATTATCTTACCGTCTTTTAACTTTGCAATTACCCTATCGCTTTCAAACTTTGCATGTTGATTCCTGTAGTATTTAGGTACGATTTAGAAAGCGTAGCAACTCTTTAATCGTTATCAGAATGTCCATACGTTCATTTTAAACATGTTGATTTTTAACTTTTTTAACAACTAATTTTTTGTGATATAGTAATCCGAATGATCTGATTTTTGGAATACAAATTCCTAGGACAACAAAGTACAATTTTATAAGCGAAGCATCTCTATAATCAAGTCCTAAACATATATATATATATCTATATTCGGATTATCAGTCCTGACACTCTACAAGTATTATTGTTCGTTTGTCCTACCGTTTTAGTGCTTCGCTTTTATTGATGTTGTCATCCTTGTTTGAGTAGAAATGTTGTTGTATGTAGGAAAAAAACGTGGGATTTAGACAAACAAATACTTGCAATCAATATAAAGTGAACCAAGCAACACAGACATGTTTTTAACAATGTTAATATAATGTATTTTTGAAAAAATTGAGGGGAGTAAAAACTAAAAAAAGGGGTTTTTAAGTTTCAGAGAAGGGACCTCTTTACCCCCACCCTTGGAGGTATGTATTGTTTAATCTTATAATATTTGTGTAAATCATGACTCAAAATTTAAGCCCCTTTCCACCGCCACTGTTTGCTGCTGTGATTTAGTAGCAGCTGCGAGTTTCACTTTATTAGAGTACATAGAAATCAGGTGCAACATCCAAGTAATAATATATCGGTTTCAACCAAACAGACTCAACAATAATCCTATATACATTTATTCTAAAGAGGCCAGAATATTTTGTATTTTGTTAATTAATATTATAATATATTAATACTAGCGGCTTCGCCCCTAGCCTCTAGGGGCTTTTTTCCATAAAGGTTCAGGGGAGTATTTAAAAAATTTTGTTTACAGTTTTTTTTTACTTTTCTGTATTTTATAACTTTTTATAACTCTTTATAACATTTTATAACTCTTTTTAACTTGTTATAACTTTTTATATTTATTTATATTAATTTATATTTTCTAAAACCTTCGAAGTTTTTCCCTTTTTTAATGTTTTTAAAAATTTCTTTGCCATTAGCCTTTTTGGGGCTTCGCCCCTACAGGAGAAGAATGGTTTCACAATCTTTTTGAATTTGAAAAAAACAAAGTTTAAAAAAGAAAAGAAATTTAAAAAGAAGAAAAAAATTTAACAGTATAAAAAAATATAAAAAGATATAAAAAAATATAAAAATATATAAAAGTATATAAAAAAAATTTAAAAAAAATTAAATTAGAAAAAATACCAAAATTTTTTTTCAGGGGGGGAGGGGAAATTTTCATTTTTTGTAGGTTGGGGGTGTCCCAACCCCCAAGAAAATAGAATTTTACCGTGAAGAGTAAAATCCAACCAGTCCAGTGGTTACCGACGGACAGACATCATTCTACTTTGTATTAGAGGTAATAACAGCACTAAACCTTACGAGTACATGTAAGTTGATTAAAATACAGGGATCTAAAGGTAAAAAACAATTGCCGATGAATTGATGTACATTGAATGTACTACATTCCCAATGATGATACACAAAATTACTCCTTTTGTACATTAAAATTAGTGGTTCAAACGATTGAACACTCAACTTCATGATTCAACCAATCAAAATTAACTTATGTCCCAAAAGTTGTTGAGCCAACGAAAAAGAAAACTTTAAGGACTAGTGTAATAAACAGCCCATTGTCCCCTCTCTCTCTGATTAAAGTAGCTGAATACTTAGTCCAACCCCTGCAATCCTGTTTAAGTAACAAAGAATTAGATTAGAGAAAGGGTAATTTTTTGCATTGCTAATTGACTTTAAACCTTTTAAACAGAAGTTTTTCTATATCTAAGTTTGGTCCGTCTGCCCGTAACAGATAGCTTTTATAGATAATTTAGGCATATCAGAATTGTTCTGTCGATTTAAAACTTGGTAGGATAATTCTTTTAACAACGTTATGTACGATTTAGAAAGAAGAAATTATCCAAATCATCTATTTTTTTAAAATAATGATTCCTAGGACAAAAGGTCTAATATTTTAAGCAAAGTATTTCTATAATCAAGTCCTTAAATGTAATTATTACTGCATTGGAGCAATTTTGCAACAACAAATTTACATACATTAATATTCTGTTTATTATTATTATACTCTATAAGTATGCTCGTTTATCCTACCGTCTGATTTTAGACTTTACTCGTATGGATGTTGTCATCTTTGTTACATTAAAATGATGGCTGCAATGTAAAATTAAAAATTGGATTTAAGTTGTTAAGAGTAGATTATGATAAACTCCATGCTTTTCAAAGTATATCCTTTTTATAAAAAACATTGTCGACGTTTTAAACCCTTAAAGTCTGAGTCCTGTGACATATCTATGTTGATAATCTACAAAACTAGTTGGTCTCGCAGTTGTCACAGGACAAAATAACACACTCACACACACACACACACACTCACACACGTAATAATAACACACTCACACACACACACACGAACACACACACTCACACACGTAGTAATAACACACATAAGGTTAAATAAATTCTTATAAAACTAATATTTATAAAAGTGTGCTTCGAAAGTCGACCCTACATTTTATTCTTAGATTAAGAAAAAGTATTTTTATCCAGGGGTATTTTTTTGGGGGGGGGAGGGCGTAGATACCCGCCCCAAATTGTAACAAACCTTCTCTGATCAAATAAGAAGCTTCGTCGTAAAGGAGAACCGTGTCCGTCCAGTGGCAAGCAAGTTAGTATCTTTATATTAGCCAGCTACGGGTTTCACTTTATTAGAATACATGATAATCTGGTGTAGGATCCAAGTAATTATAAATCAAATCCTTAAAGCGAGCAAGGTTTGTTGGCGACCTGTGGCCGCCAGGATGGTGACATAACAAAACTCTGGATAGAAGGGAAACCCAGCAATTATGAATTACTATGTAAGATTGTAAAACTCTATAAATAAACCTAGACACCCAAAGATTTAAATCAAACAAATGGTAGGACGTGTTTATAGAGATTTAGCGCAAAGGGTTTATCAAGAGGGCAATGATTGGTAACCCTTGAGGGGTTTATGTTAAGTGTTATGTTGAAAACCATCTACACCAACTTTTGAGTAAGGATAATTTGCCGTTTCGTTCATCCCTGGATTAAAACTAATTTAACCTTAGAAGTTCCTGGGTCAACAAACCTTTAAAAATTGATTATTTTTATCCATTGACCATTCAGTAACCTGGTATACTGCAAGGACAAGGTTTAGCATTCTTTTAAATAATTGCCACAATTTTAGAAAGAGAGGGAGGGGACATTGTACTTTAGATTCTATTGGTACCCTAAATTTTATAACCACGTTTTCTCATTCGTTACCTTTAAAACTTCGGGGACTTTTATGAATTATTGATTGGGTTGTACTAAAATTTTCCACCAATAATCTAATCTATAGAAGGGAAAATTTTATGTATCGTAATAGGAATGTATATTATATTATTTGAAAGTGATTATATTTTTTGAAGAGTCCTGAGGTGGATTCTTAAAAAAAAAATTAGGGCCGCTGCTCGCTGGTGAGGTAAAATTATATTTTTGTGAAAAATTCTCCAAAATCACATAAAAAATCTGCAAGCTTAAAATTAAACAAAATTTTATGTTAATAACCCTTTTATGATTAAATTTATTTTTTGTATATTTTTATGCGATTTTGGAGGATTTTAAACAAAAATTATTTTGCCTCACCAGCAAGCAGTGACCCTAATTTAAAAAAAAAGAATCCAAAAAAAAAAAAAGTTTTGATAGTTGGTTTAAATGTGCTGTCTGTTGTTTAGATTTCACTCTTTTTAACTTTCTTTGTGTGATTTTGTGTCATAGATATTCAAATTCCACAACGAATGAATGTTCCTTAGTTTGTTGTTCTTCCTTTTTTAAAGCGAAGCTTTTCTATAATTAGGGTTGGTTCGCCCATCCGTCCGTCTGTACGTCACAGAGAGATAGCTCTTTTCGTTAATTTAAATAGGTTAGAATTGTCCTATCGATTCCAAACTTTGCATGATGATTTCTGTAGTAGTTAGGTACGATTTAGAAAGCGTAGCAACTCTATTACCAGAATGTCCGTATGTCCATTTTAAACATGTCGATTTTTAACTTTTTAAGACGAAGCCCAATCTGTACCACTTTTGCACCACTTTTGATTCCTGTTACATCATATAATGAGGGTTATGATTATATGATAGGAGAAGCGGGAAAAACCCCTAAAAAAGAGATTGAGAATCCCTCATTTTTATTATGTCACAGGAATCAAAAGTGGTACAGATCGGGCTTCGTCCTTTTTAACAACAAATAATTGTGTGATAAAATTATCCGATAGATATGATTTTTGGAATACTGATTCCTAGGACAAGAAAGTACAATGTTATAAGTGAAGCATCTCTATAATCAAGTCCTTAAAATGTAAGTATGTCCTTAAACAATATCCTGTATTTACGTAGTTTTTCAACAAATTTACTTACAATTTTATTTCTACTTTATACATACATTTATATTCTGATTATTTAGTTCTGATACTCTTCAAGAATTAATGTTCGTTTGTCTTACCGTTTCAGAGCTTCACTTTTATTGATGTTGTGATTCTTGTTTTTTCTTCAGGGAGAGAGGGTATATTTGACTCTAAATTACACTGGTACCCCGAGTTTACTAAATTATCATATAAAAAAAACTTTGGGTACCTTTAAGAATTTTCATCCACAGAAGGGGTAGTTTTATTTATATCAATTTATAGCCCTTTGTCTTATCCCTTAAGATTCATAGTGTTAATGATATATCCAAAAGTACTGAAGGCCTCAAAAAAGGTAAATCAGGTTTCTAAAATCTTATCAAGAATCAAAATGTTTCAGGGTAACAACACACATGAAAGCATTTTACATTTTTACACGGGGCACTATCCTTATACCAAAGTAACAGGATGTCTGTGTGTTTGTGTGTTTGTCTGTGTGTTTGTACCGAAGGATCTCGCTTACCACTGAACCGATCGGGTTCTCCTTAACAGGGTAACTTCTCATAAGTCCCGGGAAGGTTTATAACTATTTTGGGGGAGGGTACCACCACCCTCTCAGGAGAAATCGCCCCTAGAAAAAAAATACCCCTCCCGAAAAAGAGACTTGAACGAAACATAAAACACTTATTTTTGTAATTAGATATTTTTAATAAAAAAAACATTCAAAGTGCCACTAGAGGCCTCTAGGGGCGTAGCCGCTAGTTTAGATTAACGTAACAACATTGGATGTTTCATTGAAGGTTTTTTTCTCAATGTTTTCAGTTCAAAGATTTTTTTTATATAGATATTTTTGAAACATTAAATAAAAACAAAAAATAAAACATCGAATTTAAACATTGAAATAATATGTAAAAACTAAAACAGCGTAAAGTGCCGCCAAATAATGACGTCATATAATACAAGTGACTAATGAGATGCCAGTATTAATTTTACAATTGGTCAACAAGAATTTATACTGGCCTATCATTGGTACTTTGTATTGTATGACGTCATTTTTTTAGAGGTATCTTTATGGTAATTGGTAAAACTTTCTTATGTGTAAAAACATAAAACATAAAAAAACATTGAAAACCTAATCTTCATAAGAATCGCCAAAACTTTCCAGTGCTTGTAAAAATGTAAGTAACTTAATCTTAAATAATCAAATTTAAATTTTAAAATTTTTAAAAATCATATGTAAAAGTAATAGGAAATCACAAAACCTTTCGAATTAAATTCTCATCTATAATACAAAGTAGAATGATGTCTGTCCGTCCGTCCGTCCGTCCGTCCGTCTGTCTGTCCGTCTGTCTGTCCGTCTGTCTGTCCGTCTGTCTGTCCGTCTGTCTGTCCGTCTGTCTGTCCGTCTGTTCGTCCCTTAATATCTCGGTAACCACTGAACCGATCGGATTCTACTCTTTAGGGAATATACCTACTGGTTATATGGTGGTTTTAGGCTATTTTCTTGGGGGGTGGGACACCCCCCACCCCCCCAAAAAACAAAACAATCCCCCCATTTTTTTTTGCTCAAGATTTTTTTTGTTGATCACCTCTTGGGGCAAAGCCCCTAGAGGCTAGGGGCGAAACCGCTAGTATCCTATAAAAGTAGTATATATATATTACAGAATCTAATAGAACTAGGATGACAACATATATAAAAAAAAGCTCTAACAAACGAACAATGACATTTGTAGAGTGGCAGAACTTAATAGGCAAAATATTAACTTTTATATCATAAGTATGAACAAATCTGTACTTAAATTTGTTACAAAATTGCTTAAAAATAGGTTATTGTTTAAGGATTTACTTACATTTCTAGTATTTGTTTATAAAGATGTTTCAATCGTGATATTGTATATTGTTGTCAAGAAATCACTATTCCAAATTTAATTCATAAAAAAGTTCTCAAAATAAAATATCAACATGTTTTAGGTGGCCATTAGGAATAACGATTTTATAGTTGCTACACTTACTATATCGTACCTAACAGTTACAGGAATCATCAGGCAAAGTTAAGATTAACATGCAATAATTAACGATAAGACCTATCCGTTACGGAAATACGGATTAACTGGCGGACTGACCCATATTGTAGAAAAGCTTCTCCTTTAAAAATTCTAAAACTTAGAAAAAAATTCCTTTCATTAGCTACTTGTCCATATATACTTGTATATTAAACTTATTTATCATGAACCTATCCTAAATTAAAATTTAATTCTGGCTTCCTGAAATTAATAATGAAATAACAATTCATACTTGAAAGTTTAGAAAGTATATTTGAAATTAGAATAATACATGATATATGAAGTAGGTATTATTAATGTTTATATTTATGAGCACTTTAAAAATACATTTATTATTTATACATCATATTAAACATTTCAAAGTTGAAGCACTTCTTAGTGCCTAAAGTTTAGAGTCAAATTTTAAGTGCACACTATTGGTTCTACAGATCTATAATTTCTAATTTCAAATGCAATAATTTTTAAGAGTAGGTATATAAATGTAATGTAGGCAATTCAATTTATTTGTATAAATGGTCGCCTAGGTTAGATTGCAATATTTGTGTAGATCTAGCTTGAAATTTTTTTTTCATTAATGGTATTAATCTATATAATGGTAATTAATATCAAAATAGGGTATAATAACTGCAAAGTTTTAAAAACAATACATTTACCCCCACCCCCTCCCCTCAACAAAAAAAACTAGCAAAACATCTGAAATCCAACAGTTTTAAAAAATGGAGTACATTTTGACATTTTCACCAATTACCATTTTACCCCCCCCCCCCTTATTACTCCTTCATATTGATTATTACTACTGTGTTATCTTTGGTTATCTTTGTAATATTGATAGTAAGGAAGGCTTTGTTTTAAGGCAGGCAGAATTCACGCTCTGTTGTGTTGTTAAGACAAAGGTTGTTCAATCAAAGGGATGGTTGTATGCAACAGTTGGGTAGTTTGATCTACCACTTCAGAGCAGAGTTCAAAATGAGACAGTGGCCGATAAAATGATGTTATACAAAATAACCCCTACTGTAGATTGCAATTAGTGGTGGAAACGTTTGGACACTCTATTTAATGAACTAACCATTCAAAATTCTATAAATTCAAAGTTGTTGAGCCAACGGAAATGAAAACTTTAAAAAAACGTTTGGGACTAGTGTAATAAACAGCCCAATGTCCCCACCCTCCTGACTATAGAGCCATATGGATGGACCTAATATGTACAAATTTTGTATTTAAACATTGGCGACCGTTATGTTGTATACTTTCATACGTATATGTGGGCAAATAGAATAGAATTCATCTCAATAGATACATATACATACAATACAATATACAGCTTTTAGTTTGATTAAATTCATTTTCTGACCATAATACGTTTCAAAAGACATTAAATAACCGTTTAATCACAACAAAATTATTATCTTAAGACGTAAATGCATCGATAAGCAAATACTAATAGATATATCACCCTAGATTACCAATATGACAAAATAATCAGTCATACTTAAGTTATATTAGTCACATTTGATTAAATTGTGTAAGACGAACGATGAAATTTAAGGATGATATAAAACTTTATCCTTGTAATAAACATAATGTCTGTCTATTATCTGTCTGTTTGTCTGTACCGAAGGATCTCACTAAACACTGAACCGATATGGTTCTCCTTTACAGTGAAGCTTTATATAGGTCCAGGGAAAGTTCATAACTATTTGGGGGGAGAATATCTCCACCCTCCCAAGAGAAATTGTCCCTTAAAAAAATTACCCAAAATTTTTGGTTACTTTTACTTTTTAATTATTAAATATAAAATGGGGGTTTGTGTCGACTTCACCCCCCCCCCCCCCCTACCATAATGCCCTTTAAGAGGGGTTCAGGGGCGTCGCCGCTAGTAATGAATTAAACAAACAATAAGTATGAGAATAACAAGTATCTATCATTACTGAGTTGTTTAGTTAGTAAAGTACCAGGACTCTAAACCCAGCCCAAATCTAACTAGCTCCAAACTATTCATGTTGAAACAATTGTTTTTACCAGATTAAAAATTTATACAAGGCAAATTGTAAGGTTCAGGAATACAGGGATTGGTAGTCATAAATAAAAAAAAAACTGTAGAATCATAAAATAAGCTTAAGTTATAACCAGGTGATAACATCCATAGACGCTAAGCTCTTTAACGGTAGGACAAGAGTGTCCCATAGAGTAGTGGTTAGCGCACTACGCTGTGGTTGGGAAAATCCGAGTTCAAGTCCCCTCATAGATATTGCACTTGGATGACAAATGCTGTTGCAATTTGTCAGAATATAATCACGCAACCTTCCCTGTGATGCCCTTAGGTTGTAAGGAGGGAGATTTGTAGGAAGTTAGGATCCTACCTATCAAGCAACTGTAATCGTGCTTTCCCTCGTCCATGCTCCTCATTCATATGAGAGTGCCATAAATTAGAGTGGCTTAATATGGAACACCTGCCAAAACTCTAGGCCAGGGTGATGTAATAATTGAGTAGCTTCCACGAGAATTGCGGGTCAGCATGTAATGTAACATAGAATACACTCAGCTGTGCGCGAAGCTTACCAATCTAGGATTGGTAAAAGGATTCTCACCTCCAATCTCCTCGTGCATCTGAATCCTAACTTCAGAGAATCAAGGCTACATACATACATACACGGTAGGACAAGCGAACATTCATACTTGTAGAGTGTCAGGACTGAATATGCAGAAATTTCAATGTATATTGTATTAGTCTAAACAAAATCGTGAATAAATCTGTTGCAAAACTGTTTAAGGATATACTTACATTTTTAGAACTTGATTATAGAGACATTGTACCTTGTTGTAAAAGGAATCACTACTACAAAAATCAGATGAATACGATAATTATATCACATAGGAAAATATTATTGAAAAAGATTAAAAATCAACACATTTTAAATAGACGGAAGTACATACATTTGTATATCGTACCTTACTACTATAGGAATCACCAAGTCATGTTTGAAATCGATAGGACAATTCTAACAAGCCTAAGTTAAAAGATAAGAGCTATTCGTTACTGACGGACCCTATTTATAGAAAAGTTTAAAAAACAAGGATGACAACATCCATAAAAGCGAAGCACTGAAACGGTAGAACAAACGGACATTAACACTTGTATAGTGTCAGAACTGAATAATCAGAATATAAATGTATAAGAGTAGATGCAAAATTGTAAATAAATTGTTGAAAAACTGCTTGATACAGAATTTTTAGGACTTAATTATAGAGTTGCTTCGCTTATAATATTGTACTTTGTTGTCCCAGGAGTCAGTATACAAAAAATCAGATCAATCGGATAATTAGATCATATAAAAATTTGTTGTTAAAAAAAGTAAAAAAATCAACATGTTTAAAATGGACGTACGGACATTTTGGTAATGATTATAGAGTTGGTACGCTTTCTAAATCGTACCTAACTACTGCAGGAATCTCCATGCAAAGTTTGAAATCGATAGGACAATTCTAACATGCCTAAATTAACGAAAAAAGCTATCCGTTACGGACGGACGGACGGACGGACCTACCCTAGTTATAGAAAAGCTTCGCTTTTAAAAAGAGTTTATGATTTAAAAATTGAATTAACAGGAGCCGCTTTAGTTTGCTGCAGACGTCGTGGATCAAGACCTGCAGGATCATACTACAAGGAACCTATAATTGGTTTCAACACGTCATTTTATTTTTTACGAAAATTAGATTTCTCACTCCAATGGGATTTTTTAGTATTTTGTAAGCATTTAACACTTTGTAAACGTAAAAAACGTTTTTGAAATTGTATCAAGGTTTGCTGGCATCCTGTGGCCGCCAGGATGATTATGTTTAAAAATTTAATTTCAAAGATTGCATCATTGCATTGTGTCACTTAAAAAGTCATTTATAAAGCTGATTCAAGGTCTTTTTATTTATAAATTGTTTAAGAAGATTACCTAAAGTCAAGAATTCGACTTTGTTGTCAGGGTTAAATAGTGCGCGAAGCGAACTGGAAACCTATGTACTTCTCCTTTTAAAAATCTTTTTGGTGTGGTTTTCTTATGGAGAGAGTAAAACGTTTCTAAAATTATGTTTTCCACGATTTTGCATACAATAAAAAGTAGAAACTTCTTGCGGAAGTAAGAAACAATTAGGGCTACAAACTGTGACAAGTCGTATGGTGGGATAGTGCCAAATATTCTAATCTTGTGTTATTTTTATATCTTTGCATCCAATGGTTGTATGTGTCTCTCCGGATGACGTCATTCATAGAATAACACTCAGGGCTCAATGCCTTTCCTTAGTTTTGGCATTTAGTTTCTTAGATGGGTGTTTCCTTTGACAATAAGGCATAAATTTAATAGACTTGCATATAAATCTTTATATCCTTATGTAACAGTAACATGATCTGTGTTTGTCTGTACTGAAGGATCTCGATAACCGCAGAACCGATAATGTTCTCCTTTACAGTATAGCTTCTTACAGATCCTGGGAAGGTTTATAACTATTCAGGGTGGAACCACTATCCTCTCAAGATAAATCGCTCTTGCCCCCCCCCTTTTTTTTGCTTTCTTTTATTACTAAAACTGAATGTTGGGGAGGGGGGAGATGTAGTTTAACGTCATCCTCCCCCACCTCAAGTGCCCCTAGAGGACTATAAAGACGTAACCGCTAATATCTTTTAAAGTGATAAAGCATATTTGTTATCATAGACGTCCGTATGTCCATCCGTGTGTCAGAAACGTCCATAGATAAATAAAACCTTTTTTCACCCTTGTCAAAAAGGTCATGCAATCAAAGGGTGGGTTTTCTCTAGGGTATTGCATATTTTTAGAAATTGATATATGTTCATTCTTGTTATAATTCCCAATGCCAATGACATGGTGCATATAAATTATCTAAAAATGTCTTTACATATTAGTGCTACACCAAAGTAGCATATCATTTGGAATATACAACTTTGGTATGCTGTCCATGACACTTTAACGTCTGGTCCCAATAACCTAGGGGAGCCAAATCTCTTCTTTTCTTTCCAAACACCTGGGGGTATTAGGTTAAGTAACACCCAACAAACAACTGACTCTTTGATTACACGACCTTTGTCTGCTGAATGTGGTAATGAGTTGATTCTGATTTTGGCTAAGGCATTCCTCATAATATGTCTATTAATGTCGTGCATCTAACATAGCAGCAGTAGGAACCATTTTTACATCTTTAGTTTTGACGCGGTGTTGAGTCGAGATTCGATCTCATCACCTCCCCGACGACGATTGGATACGCTATATGTTACGCTATGGTTATGTTTTACTGTCTCGTATGTACACCCGATAACAAGACCAACGTGTGACATAGAAGATTAATACCACAAATAAACACATATTCTTATGTCAAACAATGGACATAAATTGTACATGGATATTATGACAAGGGAAAAGTTGTCGTCAATTTAGGTTGCTATTTCCACAGTCATTTATTGGTTAATTCGTTACAGATGGAACAAAGAGTGGATCCGGGGGTAAAAGCCCCCTACAAATATCATATTTTAAAAGTATATGAAAATCTGTTGCAACATCCAAATGATATATCTTATGTAAGACATCAACTTTAAAGGTAGGACGAAGACCAAAATACATAACTTTTGTGTCACTTTTGATTCCTGTGACGTCATATAATGAGGAAGATGAGAGAAGAAGTGGGAAAGAAAACCTCTAAAAAAGAGTTATGTATGTTGGTATTCGTCTATAGGTAGCAACAGAAGAATATATAGAAATAATGAAATTTGGTTGGCTAGCCTGGTAGTTACAAAATTGTAAAAGTTAAAATGTACTAAGTTAGGTTAAGCCACAACTTCTACCCTTGAATATTAAATATTATAGGATTTGACCAAATATAACTTGCAATAGGGTAATAAAAAAACGTTTTGAGTATATTTTGTTATTATTATCTATATTACCTAAAACCTTTCGATGGACCATTATGACACTTCCCTAGTCCTGTCTTACATAAAATATAGGCGGATACACAGACAGACATCATGTTACTTGAGGATTGTTTAGATATCTGAAATAGCCAAGTTCTAAAAATTACCAAAAATTGCACAGCAATAAAAAACGCGCATATCTTTAGTTTCTCGTTTTTTTTTTTGTGTATACTGTGCACTTACGGTGTAAATATTTAGCACTTTAGTACTAATTTATGACTTACTAGCGGCTCTAGCGGCTACGCCCCTAAGGGCCTCTAGGGGCACTTGAGGAGGGAAAGTCAAATTTGATAACCCAATTTATTAGTTCAGATTTTTTTTTTTTTTTGGGGGGGGGGCGCCTTCCCCATTTTTAATTAAGATTAAAAAAATAATATAAAAATTTTTTTGGGGGAATTTTTTTTTAGGGGCGATTTCTCTGCGAGGGTGGTGGTACCCTCCCCCAAAATAGTTATAAGCCTTCCCGGGACCTATGAGAAGCTACCCTGTTAAGGAGAACCTGATAGGTTTAGCAGTTAGCGAGATCCTTCGGAACAAACACACGGACAAACAGACAGACAAACAGACAGACAAACAGACAGACAAACAGACAGACAAACAGACATCCTGTTACTTTATTATAATGATTAAGTCTATTAATTTTTGTTCTATTATGCGACATAGAATGTGCTCTCAGAGGTTTGGCAGCTAGCTGCTGCAAAGTTATTTTGCCAAAAGAATGACCCTGTAATTTGGTCTTGATCCATTTAGATTTCAACATCGGCAAAAACAAGCTTTTAAAGTTATGTTAAAAATGTACATTTTTAAATAGATTAAAATAAAAAGATTTTTAAAAACTGGAATATTTCACAAAAATCTAGAGAATTTTATTCTGATGAAATGATGATTAGAACAAGTGATTAAATTGTTCATAATATTTAAAATTTTTGTAGAATAAAATACTTTAAATTTTTTCATGGCAACAGACAAACAATTTTGAACTCTTTAGTTGCGCAGTTTTCAATAAGCCTATATAAAAGTAACAGAATGTCTTTTGTGTGTCTGTCTGTCTCACTAACCACTGAACCGATATGATTCTTCTTTACAGTGTATTCTAGGGAAAATATCAGCCCCCCCCCCCCCCCACTAATATAGAATTATTGGCCTGAAGTGCTCTTTTTCACCCTGTCAAGGTTTACACCGCCCTGGAAAAACTCTGTACACACCAAAGATTATGACACTAGTCTTGTGTTAATACAATAAAGCACAAATTAGCGGTTTCACCGAGTTCTGATTGGAATGCTATTTTGTTTATTCTTATTACTTTCTTATTGTTTCTGAAACAAACAAATTATTTATAATTGACATAGATTATTTTAAATAGAATCTCATTAAATGACGTAGAATCATTTTCCCAGAATGGCTTCGAAACCGATTAATATCTGCTGGATTGGAACCGGTTCTCAGCCACACTGAAGTTAATATTTTGCTTCGGATTAAAGGCAATTTTCCACGAATGATAAAATAAAAATCATAGGATTAATACCAGCCCTTGTTGCTAACAAAACTGGATTTAATATATTTACATTTTATTTCCAATTTTCTATTATATTTAGTATATATTTTTTTCGCTAGGCGTCTCAATTTAATTTGTATTTGTTAATAATATTCATATTTTAACTATTGTTTATGTTTTCTAGTGTTTATTTTATTTAGTCATAACAATATACTAAATTCAAAGCTTAATAACGAAAAAATTTTTTCAAAATATGTAACCTACATTAATTTTAAACATAAAATATACTTAATCAAAACTCAGACTATTGTCAACACAACCAATTTAACTTATATTCATAAGTGTACAGATTTTGTGTCGGTGATTCTTGTCTTTTAAAGGGTCACATATTCTATGATATAAAATAATTAGTCAAAATTGAGATGAAGGATAGACCCTAAAGATGTCTAACCCCATTGACAAACAAGGAAGGGGGTGTCTAGCAAGCAAAATTCCACCTCTTGACGCCTGTTGTACACCCACCCACCTAAGGGTCACCCCTCCCTACACCAAACCCAAATTTCGATTTAGGGGGTTGTAAAAAATAGTTAGTTGCAAATTTCTGTGAACGCCACTGAACCCATCCTATGGTACATCTGCAACAAATTTGGCAAAGGATTTGCTAAAAATGTCAAAACTTGGTAATGCATTGAATTATAAATCATTCAAACGTCAACAACTGGAAAGTATATTTCAACCACTAATAATAATCCTGTGATAATATTAACATACAAGCAATGCTCAATAATAAATAGATTATTTTTGTTTAGGCTGGGGGCTTCATTTTTTGAGATGTTTGGTCTGCTTGTAGCAGTCTTTCAGTAGTTGGATTGGTGTATTTATTTCTTTGCTAAACTTTTATCCTCCCAGTACATTTTTAACTTCTGCTTTTAACACATTTTATTCAGAGATTATTTTTATTTACATTTAACTTAATTTTGTCACCATATCTCTTATAGTTTAAATGTACAATTTTTATGTGAATATTATGACAAACAAACATATTAAAAAATGCACAAGACAAAGATATTCTTAAAACCAACCATCCAATAAACTTTTAGAAGCAGTATTTAAAATCAGGAATAAGGTGTAACCAACAAGCAAAATAGATCTAAAATAATATTTTGGGCAGATAAAAAGGACTTCTTTACTACGAAGCGTTGCCCCAAAAATCCATAAAAACAGCTAAAATCACCGAAATATTTTTGGAATTAATTCAGTTGTTGGTTACAGCTGATTTCATACTGGTTATTCGCATTTGTACTTTGAAACTTTTGTACACTCTTTTTCTACTAGGTGTCGGTCATTTAAATTTTGTTTGAATAATTATGTTACCAGACAACTCACTTAATTAATCAAAACTCAAAGAGGAAAAGTTAATTAGAATTGGAGACACATAGAGAGAAAAATCAAATTTTTAAAATTTTTGCTTCTATTTCTTTTTTAAATTCACATTCTGAAAGAAATACCTTATAAATACCTCTAAAAGAAATACCTTTACAGGAATCATAAAGTTTGAATTCGATAAAACTATTTCAACATGCTTAAATTAACGATTAAAGCTAACCGTTATTTACGTACGGACGGACGATCCTAATTACAGAAAAGCTGCGCTTTTAAAAAATATCCACGTTTTTGGACTGTATGCTATGCTGCTATGGATATAATTATATTACATTTGATTAATGTTAGTGACTGCATTACATTAATATTTGGTTGATGGGAGGTAAGGTTGCCCCCTAATAAATACATCTTGGCAACTTAATATATGGACATTGTTCTCTACCTTTTTTATGTGTTTATGTTTGTCTTTTAGTGTCTCCTAATACCATAGAATAAAACTATAGAATATAATTGATGGCTTTTACATTTTGTTACGTTAATAGTTATTTATAATTTATAATTTAGGCAGCTTTCAGTTTCACTGGAAAATTTTAAGATTAAATCAAAGAGGCCTAAGTTCTTGGCTAACAAAACTGGCAATAATATCATGATTTTTATTCTAATATACATAGAAAACTGGTTTCGAAGCCATACTGGTAGCCTCTTTACTATGCCAAACCATCTAACAAAAGATTAAAATAAAATATTTATTATGAGTAATCAGTATTAGGAAAAATTTCAAATATTGTTGTATTGGCGTTAACAAAATACTTTAAAAGTCTGTATACAGTTAGGGAGTTGAATCCATTTTTATAGAAGCAGAAATATAATCTATGATTATGGTTTGGACCCTCTAAAACTGTAATCTACCTTTCCACTTTCCCCTCTCTTGGTGAAGATATCTTCAACGTCGATACGATTTTTGAAATGTAAGATTCTACTTTCCCTTCTCTTGGTGAAGATATCTTCAACGCCGATACGATTTTTGAAATGTAAGATTCCACTTTCCTCTCTCTTGGTGAAGATATCTTCAACGCAGATACGATTTTTGAAATTTAAGATTCCACTTTTGCCTCTCTTGGTGAAGATATCTTCAACAAGAGAGACAAAAGTGGAATCTTATATTTCAAAAATCGTATCGGCGTTGAAGATATCTTCACCAAGAGAGGGGAAAGTGGAAGGGTAGATTACAGTTTTATAGGGTCCAAACCATAATCATAGATTATATTTCTGCTTCTATAAAAATGGATTCAACTCCCTAACTGGTATACATGCATATATTTAGTAGCTAAATCTTTATATTTAGATATTATTCTTTAAGTTATAAAACCAATGTAATGTATATATTTATTTTAGATTCTGTGCGTTTTAAAAAATCAATATAATTTGCTTCAGAAATTTTAGAATCACATAGCAACTGTAAGTTTCTGGAAAAAATTAAGTTTTAAATTCTTTGTTAAATTCATATAGATTTTTAAATGTTAAAAAAAAAATTTTCAGCTTAACATTTAAAATATTTTTAAAAGACTGGAATATTTTAAAACATGAAAAAATTATAATTTTGATAAAATATAAGGTTTTGTTAAAGTCACAACAACAAATATTACATATTATCTCCTGTAAATAAAATCGAAGGTTTCTATAATTATTGTCTGTATGTCCGCCCGTCTGAATGTAACGGTTGGCTTTCTTCGTCAATATTAGCATGTTAGATTTGTCCTATCAACTTCAAACTTGGCATGATGATTTCTGTAACAATTAGGTCAGATTAGAAAGTGTAGCAACTCTGTAATTGTTACCACAAAGTTGGTATGCATGGTTAAAAGTTCTGATATTCTAATAGTTATTTCTCGCATCGTATTATAAACGGCTTTCCGCGGATATAGAATGTACAGTTATAAGATTAAAACCAGCCCCGAGGTGCCGAAGGCACGGGCTAAAAAAACTGGTTTTAATCTTATGATTGTACATTTTTATATTCGTAGAAAGCTGGATATAATACAATGCTAAATATAGTTTTTTCGTATGGATGAGAACCGGTTCCTATCCACCGGATTCGAATGAATACGAGAAAAATGTTTATGGTAGTTTGTCATACAGTCTTATTTTAGAGCTTCGTTCTAATAAATGTTATCCTTATTTTTCTGTGATATTTAAGCACATAATGAATAGGAAAATCTACTTAGTGTACATGGAGAAGCCCACCATATCCTAGTAAAACAAATATATAGACCAACTTACAAATAAAATGATATAAAGGAATAAGTTTATTAACTACAATTTTATGGTTTAACAAAGGTTTGGCTCCTTTGTTTAGAAAGGTAGTTTGGAAAATTTTAGATAATTAATTTATAAGAAATAGTTAGAAATTAATTATTGATTTTAAGTTACTTAAAACATGAGAATCAAATTATTGAAAACTAATTGAATCTATTGGAAATTTTTTTGGTCTCAACGATCATAATTAAGAAAGAAATGCAAATCATATTTTTGTTATAAAATAAATTTCACATTATCTCACTCATTAAAATAAAACGTTTTAAAATAGTAAGCAAGGGTGGGGCAAAGGGTTGTTTACCCCTCCTCAAACCTTTGTATCCCCTCATATCACTCCCCCCCCCCCCACCTAAAATAAAAAACTTGGACGTCCCTAATAATAAGAGTATACATAACTATCCCTTACCCCATTATATAAGAATGATGCTAGTCTGGGATGCTATTACAGAGGAGAAGTGAGGAAGGAATTATTGATATATTATTACTTGGATGTTGCACCAGATTTTCATGTACTCTGATAAAGTAATACTCGCGTCTGGCTAAATTATCGATACTCCTCATCCAATGCCCCTTTACCACATTCTCTCCCCTCTAACTGGATGAACGAACTGACCAATAAATGAGGTCAAAATAAGCACGATAAATTGACGACAAATTTTCCCCTGTCAACATATCCACGTATATCCTATATCTATTGAAGGAATAGTTTTGTGTAGGAACTGACAGATATCTGGCAATATCCAGATACTAGACATGGCTATACACAGAGATTAGAAAGATATAGAGAGCAGTGACGTCTAAGCTTTTTTTGGCAGTGGGAGGGTAAAATAAGTGTTTTTATTGGTTTCAGGAGGGTAATCTAAGGCATATTTCAAATTTTCAGGGGGTAAAATATGATGGGGTATAAAAATTTATGGGGTGGAAACACCCTTGAACCCCTATCCTTGGACGTCTAATATAGAGAGTCAATTTAAAAGGTTTTGAAAATTAACTTTGAAACTTAAATGAATTTTTAAAAATTACTTTATAAATTATATCCTTAGTGAAATAGTTTAAATTTTTAATTTATAATTAACACCTGGCATAAGCATTACTATGACAATTAAGTATGATTTTAAAACTATAACAACTATTATATGTTAATTAGTAATTATATTAAGTTCTTCTTATCCAATTTAGACTTGTTGCTTTTCTTATTTTGACATATAGATTTTGAAATATATATAAGATAATGATTCTTAGAACTACAAGGCACAATGTTGTTAGGCTAGAAAATCTATACAATTTAGCTTTTTATGGTTTATAATATTTAGAATATAAGAATTTAAGTAAAAAAACATTAAGCCTTAGATATAAAAAATGTGGTATAAAACTGGTCCTCTACTATATTCTAAGCTCTTTTGTAAAAGGCAAAACTTTCATTATTGAAGAATACACTGATCTTTTAACTAATACACTACTATTCAGGGAGGGAGGAGACATTGGGTTGTAAATTCTACTGGTCCCCAAAGTTTTATGTTAAAATAAACTTATTTTAGTGTTATATACACATATCAAAGTTATTTTTTTTTAGCACAAAGAACTCTTTTTTTTAAGTCTTAAAACATAAATAAGCTTTATAAGACACTATTATTTTGCTCCTCTAAAAATGACTACAAACACGCTTCAAATCTGTTGGCTTAAAAACGTTGGGTACTTTGATAAGATCTTGGTTGATTCGTACAAACTAGCAGTGCAGTGTCCATAGTTTTTTTCCCCACTTATATTAATCTACAGAAAGGGGCAATTTTGCTTTTTATAATCGAGATCAATTTATCAGCCATTGTCTTATCCCTATGCAATACATAGAGTCGACACAAACCAAGACATAGAATGTCAACACCATGTTACAAGGTTCAACAAGGATAAGTATGATAATGCTTATGGAAAATAGAAATGAATAAGGATTTTAAGGGATAAGACAATGGACGATAAATGGATGTACATCCCCAATGATGATAAACAAAATTACTAGATCAAAATCATTGGACATACTAGTTTAAAATCAACGAATCAGAATTCAATAAAAGTATTCAGTGTTTTTGTGCCAACTAGTAAAATATCCAGATTAAAAACCTTGGGTACCAGTGTAATTTACAATCCAATGTGTCCTCCCTTCCTCCCTGAGATGTGGTAGATTAGTTTTCCTATGCGCCATTACTTACTTACATTAGTGATATTAGTCATGGCAAAATTTATTAGATTATATTAGTATACATAATCTCATCGTTTGTCATTATAATTTATTTAGAAAAATAGTTTAGATTCGTATAGTTAATAAAAATTATTAATTGAAAAAAAACTTTCTTAAAAAGCATACTAAAAGTCAATTAGATTAAAAATATTTACCATTAATATATTAATTAATATTTTATATAACATTAATTATATAGTATTTAAATCAAACGATTGGCTAAGCCTCTGGCAACTAGGGCCTCTGTATTGAAAGGGACAAAGAGGGTATAAATAGCTTTAAAGACCTAAATCTGATATAAAATAGTGGGATCTACTGCAGTTCACGGTAAAATATTGCTGGTAAGCAATATTTGCAAAAATCTATGAATTTTAAAGGCTACTAGCTGCCAAACGGCTGAACGTACAGATCATACCCGCACACTGTTTTAAGCGGCATAAGAAGGCCTAAAAATAATCTGGAATAGCCAAGATCCAATTATGCACAGGAAAAACTTCACTGAAGAAAAAACGCGTAAAATAGGTCTTTTTCGCGCATTTCTCTGCACTGCGAGATAATTATGCATTATTGATTTATGTCTATTACAGATTGTTTGTAGGCCTTCTTATGCCGCTTAAAACAGTGTGCGGGCATGATCTGTACGTTCAGCCGTTTGGCAGCTAGTAGCCTTTAAAATTCATAGATTTTTGCAAATATTGCTTACCAGCAATATTTTACCGTGAACTGCATATGTGCAGCTTTCCTAAATAGAGTTCAGTAGTTATTAATATCTTACGCTTAAGATAAAAAACCACAAATAAATTAGTGGAAAGCTGTAAATTTGACTGACAGAAACTTTAAGAGCAAGAGTAACTTTCGTTTCCAGAATGGCTTTAAAACCGATTAATATCCGCTGGATTAGAACTTATTCTTAGTCATACTAAAAAAATCATTTATAGCATCGCATTAAGGCAATTTCCACGAATATTAAAAAAATCATAAAATTAATATTAGTTTTTATGATAAAAGCCTGGGCTAACTAAAAAGGTTTAAATATTAGAATTTTTCATTTTAATAACCGCAGAAAGCTGTCTGTAATACGATGCGATGAATTTCTTTACATGAAATATCTCTGAAAATGAGGTAACTGTCCTACCACCCACTTATCATTGTATATTTTATTTTCTTCTCTGAATTAAGTAAAATTTAGGTTGCCAAAATGTCAAGTAGTGTGTTGCTACGTCCGACACGGCAAAAACTTCACCAATTTTCAACGGATGCAAGGGTCAGTAAATTATTAAAATTTAACTTTTCATATCCTATTATATAAAGTATTTTTTATCTGAAACTTTAGATGTCATTAACTGCTCAACTAATAAGGCTCTCTCTATTTTATGTAAGCTTCACATAGTGATGTATTGGTTTTAAGCATTTTCATTTCTAGATTTAAGTGTGTAGATGGTCTCTGCCACTTCGATACAGAGCCACTAAATGCTGTGGACTTAGTTGCTAGTCCTTAAATAAAAGTAAACGGATCTGTGTCTGTCTGTCTGTACCGAAGGATCTTGCTAACCGCTGAACCAACTTGGATCTCCTTTACGATATAGTTTCTCATAGGTCCTGGGTGGGGGGAGGGTGGTTATAGATATTCGGGGGGGAGAGCACCTACCAACCTACAAGGGAAATCGCCCCAAGAAAAAAATTGCCGCTCTACCCCAAAAAATATTTTTTTCACAAAAATCTTAAATGGGAGGATATAATCACCCTCCCCCCTCACTCCTAAGAAGCCTCTAGCTGCGTTAACTCTGTTAAGTAATAAAGGATTCGATGTTTCTTTTAAAAACAAATATTAATTTTTTGGTAAAAATGCTACTTTTTATAGCTGACTTATTATATAGGATGTGTTTTTAATTGTCCAATTTACTGATTACGGTTCTAGATCTACTATATGTATTAGTAAAACTAAGCAAATCTTTCTCTATGACTTAATCTTATTTTCCTGTAAAGTTTGGCACTAGGATGTACCTATATATACACAGGGAGGAAGGGAACATTCACTAGCCCCCAAAGTTTTATAAAAAAAAGTTGTCTTATTTTTGTTATTTATTGTCTCAACATCTTTGGGGCCTTGTATTGAATTTTGATTGATTGGTTTAGTAAGTTGGCTGTCCAAATGTTTTAACTACTAAAAGGGGTAGTTTTGTCTTATGTATCATTATTGAGGATGTACATTGTACATCAACTTATCGGCCATTGTCTTATCCCTTTAGATTCCTGATACATACGTCACTAGTAGTATTAGGTTTACCCCATAAATACAGGACGTACTTTGGATCATTCATGAACCCGGAGAATAAAAACGTTTTAAGAAACTTCCAACATTGTTTGAAGACTGATCATATTGCAAAAATCCTTATATGTTGGTCTGGTAACTTTACAAATTGTCTCAAGGTGTTCTCAGCCATGTGACGTCATAGAATTATCCACCTATTTTTTAAGGGTTTTCTTTACAACTTCTCTCTTATTTTTATGACGTCACATGGCTGATTATTGAGACACTTTGTATAGTACATTTGTCTATGTGTAGCCAAGGATCTCAACCAATATGGTTCTTCTTTACAGAGAATCTTTCATTATAGGTCCATGGATGGGTACTTTTGGTGAGGATACCTCTATCTTTCTAATAGAAATAGTCTCTTGAAAAAATTCCCAAACCTTACCAAAAAAAAAGTCCGGCATTCATTGATCAGTAATTAATAAAAAAAACTTTTTTTTTAAAATCAATCGTTTGAGCCAAAAGTCGTTTATGTTCTAAATTGATTAAATTTAACTGGAATTACATAAAGAACAAAATATATTTATGCATAGTATTAAAGACAGTTGTCCGGTAAGGTTGAGAGCCGTTTTAAACCAGCTAAAATGCAACGGATTTGGGGCCACACTGGAAAAAGGGTTTCTTTAAAATTAACAAGAATGAAATGCTCAACAAAAAGTTGAGCTAAAAAATCAGACATTCGGACAAACGAACATTAATATTCCTTATCGTAGTAACATGATGTCTATATGTGTCTGCTGCTTAAGATCTTGCTAAGCGCTCAAACAATATGATTCTCTTTTTCAAGGAAGCTTTGTTTAGGATTATACCTATTTGGGGGGAGGGTACCTCCCCTACTCCAAAGACAAACCACCCTCTATCAAAAAATAAATTTCTACATTTTCTTTTTTCGTTTAAATGAAAAGTTGATGGCCAATTGTATGATTTGAAATCGTTAGAATTATTCTAACATTCCTAAAGTTACGTCCATAGAGTTGTTTCTGGGATGTACGTACGGTAACACCTTATATTTAGAAAAGCTTCGCTTTCCGAAACAATTTAATAGAGTTATACAGGGATATAAAGGGATAAGACAATGAAAGATAAATTGATATACATCCCCATAGTATACATCATACGTTCTGTAGATTAAAATAATTGGCTGTAACAATTGAACACTACTAGTTTTGACAATCCAATTAAAATTTAATAAAAGTACCCAATGTTTTTGAGGCAACAAATATGATACTGTGCTTGATAAACCTTAGATACCAGAGTGTAAATAAAAGCCCGATGTCTCTTTCCTCCCTGGGAGTTATACAACTGAATTTGAAAGATAATGTGGACTTTCAACAATTTAGTCCTTCTCTCTCTTAGTTACTAACCAAGAAAAAATCGGAAACGTTGACAGAAATTCTGAAAAATATTTTTGTAAGTTGGTCGTTTGTGAACAGAGGTAGATTCTTAAAAAAAAATTGCCCCACTAATCGCTTAGTGGGGCAAAATTGTTTTCGTGATAAAACCTCCAAAATCACATAAAAAATCTACAAAAATTAAATAAAATCTTATGTTCATAACCCTTCTATGATTTTGTTTATTTTTTTGTAGATTTTTAATGTGATTTTGGTGGATTTATTACGAAAACAATTTTGCTCCACTAAGCAATTAGTGGGGCAAACTTTTTTTAAGAATCCACCTCAGATTATTTATGTATTTTAATAGATAAGACAATGAATGATAACATGATAAAAATTTCCGATTGTGATACTGAAAATTTTATTGCAGATTAAATTGTTAATTAACATTAAAAGTACCCCAAATAAATAGGAAGGGGGAGGGGTGTAATAGATCCTCCCCTTTTAATCTTAGAGGTTGGTGGTATTGTAGCCCAAAATAGTTATAAACCTTCCTTGATATATGAGAAGCGAGAAACACATACGCAGACATCCTGTTACTTTTATAAGGATAAATCTTATCCCATTTCTTGTTAATCTTGTAAAAAAGGTTTTAGGACTTCTACATGGGAAAGGTAGTATATATACGTAAGTATTGATTTATGTCAACAAGAGTTTCTTTCTTTTATGTTCATCGTTTTTTTTGGGTTCTGTTTAATGGTGAATTAATTCAAAGTCTGGATTTGTACAGTGCATTTTTTGTACATTGTATTCTTGAGTTTTAGAAATATTTAGAGAAGGTTTTTTTTATTAAATTGTAGACAACAAAGATATCTTTCAAACATAATATTAATTAAACTTTAAGAAGCAGTAATTTATTGGTCATTTGCCCTTGTAATTTTAAACAAGAGTATGTTCATGGTCTAGTAGGTTTCTGTCATCTGGGTAATTTGTCCTCTCGATATGTTATTCGGTAGTATTTTGAAGTGTCCAATTTCTATTATTGTCCTTTTCTTGAGGCGTTTATCATGAATAAATTGATGTGTATTCTCAATTATGATAAACAAAATTACCTCTTCTGTATATCAAAATTATTGGTTTAAACGTTTTAACAACGAAATGAAGATTTAACAATTTTAACCGTTGTCTACTTGTTTAATCTATATTCCACTGTCCCCTCCTTCCTTGCACAAACAACAAAGTGTGCTCCAACTTTCATAGGGAAATATTATTTCTGTTTGTGATGCTAGCAGCTTCACCCTTACAGTCCCATAAGAAGGGGAGGGGGGGGGGGGGTGTGCACCTTCCATTTTCAATTTTATAAATAATACAAAATAAAAAAAATTGAGGGCATTTTTTTTCTAAGGGTTATTTCTCTTCGGAGGGTAGAGTTTTAAACTTTCCCTGGACCTTCCAAAAGCTTCACTGTAAAGGAGAACCATTTTTTTTAGCAGTTAGCTAGATCCTTCGCTACACACAAACAGACAATTAGATACATAGACATCCTGTTTTTTCTATATAATAATACATACATATATGTATATTACAACCAAAAAACAATGAGTAAAGATTGTAGGTATATGATTGCAGGAAGGGAAGGGCCTTTGGGCTGTTTATTCCACTAATCCCAAAAGTCTTATAATTACGTTTTCTTATTCGTTGACTCAATAGTCTTGGGTACTTTAATTGAATTTTAATCAGCTGGTTTATTTAGCAGAGTGTCCAAACGTTTTAACCACTAATTGTAATCTACAGAAGGTGTAATTTGGAAATTATCAATGGAGATGTATAATGGCCATTGTCTTATCCCTATAGATCCCTGTTATGATTGTGTAGATACATGGTAAATGTCTCGATGTAAAACACAAGAAAATAGGACATTGGGTACAAGTTGTGTGTCATGCATCTGTACCAGGGAGGGAGAGCACCTTGGACTGGAAATCAAATTGGCACCCAAAAACTTTGGATACTTTAAATTAAATTTGTTTGGTTAAAGCAGAATTAATATTTGGTTAGTGTCAAAAATTTACCAACAATTTTAATAAACAGAAAGGATGATTTTGTTAATTATCATCGTGGATACAGTATATCTATTTATCGTTCATTTTCTTATCCCTGAAGTACCTGATCTATACAGATACATGCATTTATGTACATATATTATAGATTCATATGTGACAGAGATAGATAAACAGCTTTGAAAATTAGATTTTTATTTCCAACTAATTTTGCCTTTTAAAAAAAATCTGTGGTGGGTTTGGTATAGCGTTTAACGTTATCAACGCCCCACTCCCCAATTTTTACCCCTGTATCTCTAGACCCAATCTTGCTTAATGATATGCATGATTATATGGTCAAACGCCCTTCAGACAACCAACCCTTTGCACGAGCTTTGTCTGGGAGTTCTATCTGTTAATGGTATTGAGTTGCACCTGTTTTGTGCCAAAGCATTCCCCTTACTATAACCATTAATGTAGCGCACCTGACATAGCAGCAGTAGGAACTATTTAAACATCTTTATATATGACACAGTGATAGGCCGAGGCTCAAACCTGAACAGAAAGCGTCTGTGCTACTTGTTATGCCACAGTTGCAGTTTTGTTTTATTTAACTATTTCAATATCTCTGATATAAACATATTGACACATAATGACAAAAGTTTCACCTCTCATCTTTGTATCTCACAACATAACATAAACTTTTTTGTTTATATATAAGGTTTACACTTTATAGGCTACTAGCGGCTACGCCCCTAGAGGCCTCTAGGGACACGTAAAATTGTTTCTTTTCAATCTATTTTAAATTCAGCTATTTACCAAAAATAATTTTTTTGCCGACGGAGAGTGTTAGTTATGTTTTTAGCTAATTGAAAAAATGTCCGCACGGCGGTGTTTTTTTATTCAATTTATTTTTGTCGATTTTTCTGGGGAGGGTGGTTCCCTCCCCCAAAATAGTTATAAACCTTCCTGGGACCTTTGATAAGCTACCCTGTTAAGGAGAACCCGATAGATTAAGCGGTTAGCAAGACCCTTCGTTACAAACATACAAACAGACAATCATCCTGTTACTTTATTATAAGGATTTGTAAAAATTCAATAATGTATACAAAATTTCCTTAAGAAGCATCAAACAATATATCAGACCTCCTTCTTTTATAGCAGCTGAGAAAATTTTACTTTATTTTCTTAGCGCTTTACAGTGCCTATAAAAATAACGTCATACAATACAAGTGACCAATGATAGGCAAGTATACATTTTAATTTACTAATAGTAGACCAGTGTTACGTAAATCTTTATTGGCACTATAAAAAGCTTCAAAATTTCTGATTTCTAGATGCCACAAATATGCAACTTTTTAATTAATCTCGGCGGCCACAGGAGCCATCCAAAATCCAGAGGTGGATTCTTAAAAAAAATTTTCCCCACTAATTTTAGTGGGGCAAAATTGTTTTCGTGAAAAATCCTCAAAAATCACATAAAAAGTCTACAAAAATTAAATAAAAGCTTATGTTCATAACCATTCTATGATTTTGTTTAATTTTTGTAGATTCTTATTGTGATTTTTGTGGATTTTTCACGAAAACAATTTTGCCCCATTAAGCGATTATTGGGGCAAATTTTTTTAAGAATCCGCCTCATGTGTATTTTTAAAAGTCCGTTTACCTTCCATTTCTAAATCCTGGGGGGGCGGGGGGGGGGGGCAAATGTTAAACTAACATTATACCTGTATAAGTTATGGCAGTCTTTCAGCAGAACGCTGTATTCCCGACAGGCTTCTTCTAAAGGAACTTGTCATAAAGATGAACTGAGGTGGATTCTTAAAAAAAAATTGCAAAGTGGGGCAAATTTTTTTAAGAATCCACCTCTGCTTTAGTTATTTTTCAACACAAATTCAAAAAGAGTGTATCTTTGAGTATGTGAAGTGCACATCCTGTTTGTGAAATCTGAGGGATTTATCTCATTAAGAAAGTTGACCTTTAAGTCAAGGGACAGTCCAATGCTAACTTTTTTTTTATCCTATTATAAAAAGTTTTCAGGTTTTTTTAAGCTACAGATCTCGGAAATGCTAGATCTAATGGGTTTCAGAGAAGCTATATGTTTTTTTGTTTTTCTTATATTAACAAAAAAAGCTAACCTTTACGGACCTCCAGACAGACCGACCCTAATTATGAGAAGCTTCCCTCTTAAAAAGAAGGAATGTTTTGGCTCTTTAAAGGAGTTTACTTTGAAATTGTTTAGAATTCTAGCTGCAAATCAAACTGCATGCTCATGTTCAACTTTAGGAGTGCGATCTAAACAGCCAAACTAACAAAATAACACAGTAATCCGACTATATTTTATTTGTTTCAAACCCCTCATTTTACACCCCCTCCCCCCAATCAAAGATAATAAAGCTACTGTGAAAAATACGAAGAATCGCCCCATAAGGTGCGATGTTACGAAAGGTACTATACCCAGACAGTTTTAAATAATTGAATTAAGTTTTGTTTAAAATTTGGTCCCTTGTATCTCAGGATTTAATCACATGTGACTTAAAATATTATAGTAAAACAATAGAGGGGGTAGCGGTTAAATAACTGTAAGGCCCCACCCCGTAGTCCCTGTGATTTCTTTCAATTGGATCTTTGAATATCAGCCAATATTAACACAGCAAAGTCGCTTTTTCAAAAGAGCAGAAAGCAATTTGCTAGCAGAAAAAGATCCCCAGGTAATTGTCTGGGTTATCCATCTATACTTACACATTTAGTAACTTAATTTAAAACAAGAATGACAACATCCATAAAAGCGAAGCACTGAAACGGTAGGACAATTGGACATTAACACTTGTATAGTGTCAGATCTGAATAATCAGAATATAAATGTATAAGAGTCAAAGCAAAATTGTAAGTAAATTTGTTGAAAAACTGCTTGATACAGGATAATGTTTATTTTCATACTTACATTTTTATGACTTGATTATAGAGTTGCTTCGCTTATAACATTATACTTTGTTGTCCCAGGAATCAATATATCAAAAATCAAATTATTCGGAAAATTTAGATCACATAAAAATAAAAAAGTAGAAAAATCAACATGTTTAAAATGGACGTACGGACATTCTGGTAATGATTATAGAGTTGCTACGCTTTCTAAATCGTACCTAACTACTACAGGAATCACCATGCAAAGTATAAATCGATAGGACAATTCTAACATGCCTGAATTAACGAAAAAAGCTTTCTGTCTCAGACGTACGGACCGACCCTAATTATAGAAAAGCTTCGTTTTCAAAAAACACCACTCTAAATAAAGAAATTAAAGAAGACTACTTCCTCTTATTTTCAAATCCTATGCACGCCACTGACGGTAAAGAAGTTTATTTTTGCGGACGTGAACTTACAACCAACTTTGAATGATTAACTTTACCATTCACTGATTGAAGGATGCCTTAATACCCAGAATTGAAGGGATAGGTCAATTTATTTAAATGTAAGCGGATGTTTAATAGTGGGTGTGTGTCTGTAACAAAGGATCTCGCTAACTGCTGAACCGATAGGGTTCTCCTTTGAAGTAGAGCTTTCCCCATGTACATACAGGGAAGGTTTATAATCATTCACGGAAGGGTAGCCTGATGTCGCGCTCGAGTGTTGCCTTGTTGTATTAGATACATCTAAAATAGAACCTACTACTGCCAAGTCAGATTCGTAATTTCAAAAGTAAGATAAGGAGGAATGCCTTGGTGCATGAACAGGCGTAATTCATCATTACTTCAAGTAAGGTTGTGAATGTACCATCACATAACCTAATACCGCATCGCCAGCACCAATTTACGATTCAAACTGCAATCACAAGTCACGTTTGAATACTGTTCAAGGTGGGTGGGGAGGACCAACACTAAACTCCCCTAAGAAAGATATTAAAAAGTACTAGGGTAATGGTTTGTAATCTAATGTTGGAGCATATCAGCGAAGTATTGATTATTTCCTCCATTTACCTGTCCCTGCATCCCTGCTAAAATATTTCAATCTCTAAACTTAGTTTTCTAGATGTAATAAATAAATCAGAAATGTTTTTCCAGCAGGTATTCGAAACCGATGAATATCCGCTGGATTAGAACTGGTTCTCAGCCATACTGAAAAATCATGTATATCGTTGTATAACAGATAATGTTCCACGAATATTATAATAAAAATCATAAATAAACAATACAATTTTTTTTACAATTATTTATTCTTTAATAATACAAATAAAAATTTATTATATATTTTTTTACAGAAAAATTATTGTACTTCAGTAGATAAAAAAATTAAGAACTACTTTAGATATTCTTAATAACTCTATAAAATAAAAATAAAATTGCGTTCATAAATAGCGATTTTATTATGTATTTTTGCCAGTTAAAAATAGATATACTTGTTTAATAAAAAGCTGAGGAAGAAAAAACATTTATCTCAATAATCTAATATTTTTCATTTTGACAATTTTAATAGTTGGAGTGGCATGTTGTATTATTCTATGGCTTAACAACTTTATTAAATTGATTGGTTAGTTCATTTAGTTGAGTGTCCATGCATTTTAACGTCTAATTGTAATCTACAGAAGGGGTAATTTTGTGTATCATCATTATAAATGTACATCAATTTATCGGCCATAGTCTTATCCCTTAGGTCATTGCCTTTTCCTTAATCTTAGAGTTGAGGTCAATTAAACTATAAAACAAAACAAAATCTATATAAGGAAAATCATTTTTAATAGTTTTCTTTTAATAGAAATAAAATAGAAACACAAGTAAACAATTTTAAAATTGTTAAGAAATAGTTAGATTAATATTTAAAAAAAAACAAATTAATTTGCGTCAAAATAAGTTTTTCAAAATATATAACTCTATTCTAAATAATATTGTTTATTAACATATATATTTAATAATTCATTGATATCTTATTATTATTAAATTAGAATATAGCACCAAAAAAAGCAAAACTAACTTAATACAAGCCAAGAGGAAGGAGACACTGGTCTTCAAATATACTGGTTTCCAAAGTTTTACAAACTGGATATTTGGGGATTTTTTCTATTTTGATGTGGAGGATTTGATTAAAATAAATTTTCATCCATTGTCTTATCCCTTAAGATTCCTATTTTAAATGACGAACTTGCATATATGAAATTGTAGAGTATCTTCTTATCTACAACAAAAATGAATAATTAATAGATTATCACCTCAGTAGCGTAGCAATAAAAAATAGCAACATTTTACATAGATTGAAATTGATATACCGCATTTCTATAAGGTACAATTTTTATATTTAGCAATTAAAACGTCATTTGCATAAATTAATAAAAATCACTCACATTCATACGCCTTTTGTCACTTTGTCTGTCAATCTGTAGCGCTAATGAGGGAAATGTGATTTTCTTGGATAATGTTCAAGATAGACAGCTGAATTTTTGTAATTTTTTTTAACTAATAAGCATTTAATATATAGTTTACTTGATCCGTCTGTCTGTCAGTCATGCTAAAAAATGTAAAAAAGTTTTGTAATCTCCCCCCTCCCCCCAATTTTATCATTTATCTTTGGATAGCGGACCAAATAATGCCATTTCTCGCGATTGTACGGGTCATGCGTCATGTTGGAAGGGTGACTCAAGCTTCAGATCCCAGATTTAACAATTTGAGAAAAATTTATTTTATACTACAGGGTATTAAATACTATTGCTAGCATCGCTTTTATCTTATAGAGAAAATAGCAAATCAAATAGCAAAAACTGAAATTTCGTCACCCTTCCAACATGACGCATGATGAAGTACGACCGCGAGAAATGGCATTATTTGGTCCACTATCTTATCTATGATCTCTAAACATCTGCCCTTTAAATCTCTTTGTCGTTATTTCAATCCAGGATTTTTATGCTTTGCTACTTATTTATATTGTCATCCTTGTTTAACCTTCGACGCATTGACAAACGCTCGTTATACAGCAACTAAACATCTAATGATAATCTACACACTAATTGTACTATTTGAATATCTTCAAATATAATAAAAAAATCTACAAATGAAATAATATTGATTATAAAATTATAAGAAAACTTGAGATTTATAATAATAACATTTAAGAATAAAACAGTTTGGTACCAATAATATAATATTTTATGTATATTGTACACAGAAACGTTAAAAAATGGCTAAAAATCAATTCCTAATTTATTCAACAAGAAAAAAATCAACCCAATTTATTTTCATATTACTAGACAACTATCCATAAAACCATCTTTGCAAAGTTAATTAAGCGAAACTTTACTATAAGTAACCTCAATATGTCTGTCTCTCTTTCGTTAACGTACTTATCCTATAATTTACCCATTACATTTCTACCATTTTCTCTTAACCTTACGACTGTAGACTTTTATTTTCAAAAAGCTTTGCTTATATTGAATATCTAAAATCAGTCACATTGATTTTATATTATCGGTACCGCTTAATAATTCATTATTAACAAAAAATATAATTTTTAACAAAAACTGTTTTGTTTCTCGACTGTTATTTTATTTATCACGAATTGTACACATAGGAGTATAATATATATTTTATAGTAGGTTTGCTGAGAATTAACACCAACTCATTTGGAAAACCTGAAAAAAATATTAAAAATTATCAAAAATGGAAAATGAATAAGAAAGTTATGTTAATATTACTAAAGTGGTTTTTTTAAAAACATGTACCAAATCCCTCAAAATTAAAAAAAGGTAAAACAGTTTTTATGCGAAGGCATTTTTCCATAGGCAATTTCTACAGGGAGGATTGTGGTACCCTCCCCCAAAATGGTATAACCCTTCCCAGGACCCATTGTAAAGGAAAACCATATCGGTTCAGCGGTTAGCAAGAACCTTCGGTACAGACAGGCACACATACACATAGACATACAGATATCTCGTTACTTTTGCATAAGGTTTAAATACTTACAAGCTTACTTTGCACCCGGATTGTCAGAAATTGTTAATTTTTTCTTCTCTTCTCCTTTTGACGAACATCACATCAAAATATATGTAGAAATTAAATCAGGTTCTTTTTAGCTCCATTGGCAAGATAAAAAAAACTATGCGAGAAGATTTTATTTTTATGTTTAAAGTCTAAATTATAAAGCAATGAATTTATAATTACTTGGATTTTATACCAGATTACAATGTTCTCTAATAAAGTGAAACATGGAGCGGGCTAAAATGACGATATCCTCCTAATGGATAAACGAACTTGCCAATAAAAGGAGAAGTAGCAACCAAAATTAATGACAATTTTTCACTATCATAATATCTGGAAGTATATTCCTCATCCATTTATAAAAAAGACTATATAGTAGGCTTTACTGACCGTATAACAAGGTTTGCTTGAGCTACACCCCCCAAAGAAAATTTAATGTTTGTGTGAGTAAAAATTTGGAGAGGTCACCAACTACTTATTGGGGCGAAGTCCCTATAAGCTGGGTGGACGTCGCAAATCTAAATTGTCGTGGTAAATTTTAAAACTAGAATGAAAAGCAAGAAAATAAAAGTACAAAACAACTTTTTGTTTTATTTTACCTAGTTTTTCTCCTTTTTTATATTTTTTTTTGTGGAAACTGTTCTAAATGAGACGGAAATAAAATTGTATGTTGCAGGCTTCAGCAGGGATAGATACATAGAAAATAAATATAAATAATTTTCATTTCTGTTCCTATACTCTATATGTTCAATTAATGGATATAGAATGTACGTGGATATTATGGCAGCGAAAAAATGTCGTCAATTTTGCTTGCCAACATGGAACTCGTTTAGCGGTCAGTTCGTTACATGGGTAAAAGGGGCTGGAATTTTAGCCCGCTGCGATTTTCATTTTATTTAAAAATCTGGTGTAATATCTAAGGTTTAATATATTTTGGCCAGGGTGGTTTAAAAACCCCTCGCCATCCCCCCCAAACGCACTTCGATTGGAATGCAACAATATGCTGAATTTCATTATTAGTTATTTATCGCATCTTATTATAAACAGCTTTCCGAGGGTATAAAAATGAACAAAATCTGGTTTTAATCCTATCATTGTACATTTTTATATTCGTAGACAACTCGATAAAAAACAATGCTAGACATAGTTTTTCGTATTGATGAGAACCGGTTTCTGTCCACCGGATTCGAATGAATACGAGAAAATAATTTTCTTTCTATGTTCTACGGACAATATTTGCAAATATTTATCTGTATCCTAGACTGTAAGTAATCAAGGATTAAAAGGAAAAAGACAACGGCCGATAAATTGATGAACATCCCCATTGACAACACATAAAATAACCCTTTTTTTAGTTTACAATTAGTGGTTCCAACGTTTGAATACCAAACATAATTAACCAAACAATTAAAAGAAGGTGTATCAACTTTTTCACTTTTTATTTAAGATAGCTAGCCGGTTGTTTTAGTAAGTGGTAGATGTAAAATTTTTCATAGAATTCAGATATGCAATCGTTTTTTTTGTAGACCTCTTATTTTTTAAGTAATTTAAGTTTAAAAAAAAAATTAAGTCAATTTTAAGGTACTAAAACACAAAAAAAAAGGAAAAAAATGGCCATTATGAACAAAAATAGTAAGTTCTTTAATTTGAAACCTTACTTTTTGAATTTTGTCAGGTAATTATTGAAAAAATAGATTTTTTAAAACCAACGAGAATAAAAACTTTGAACTTAATTTTATCATTTCACAGGTAAAAAATATATGGGTTCATATATACCTTTAGAATCAGAAAAATATTACAAATCCATTGTAAGCAAAATTGAAAAAAAGTAAAAAAATACAAAATGAAAAAATGGCCTATTTTATTTTGTTGTACAGGCAACACTTTCGTCATCCCCTAGTTACCCCCTCTTTACCCCCTTCCCATTTCTATTCTCAATTCAAAAAATAAGGTGGTTGCCTGTATAATATAATATAATATTTTCATATAATTCCTTTTATTGTAGTTTATAAACTATATTGTAAACTTTTTATTTCAATTTTGCTTAGAATGGATTTGTAATATTTTTCTCATTCTAACAGTATATATAATGCCTATTTCTTATGCCTTGGTAATGATAAAATTTAGTTTAAAGTTTTTATTCTCGTGGGTTTAAAAAAATCGTTTTTTTTCAATAATTACTTGACAGAATTGAAAAAGTAAGGTGTCAAATTAAAGATCTTACTATTTTTGTTTATAATGGCCATTTTCTTTCTTTTTTTTGTTGCATTTTAGTACCTTAAAATCGACTTAATTTAAAAAAAAAAACTTAAATTACTTAAAAAATAAGAGGTCTACAAAAAAACCGATTGCATATCTGAATTCTATGAAAAATTTTACATCTACTACTTACTAAAAGAACCGGCTAGCTATCTTTAAAAAAAGTGAAAAAGTTGATACACCTTCTTTAACAAGTCACCAATTTTTTTTAGCCAACAAATAAAAAAAAATGTTATTATAAAACTTTGGGGACTAGTGTGATAAACAATCTAATGTCCCCTCTATCCCTGGTAAGTAATACTGGCAGAGTCAGACATAAAGAAATAAAATAGTCCTATATTACTCCCTATCTCTATAGATCTCTTTTACCCAGTTGTGCTACAAAAATAGCTAAATATAAAAACACTGTATTATTCCCTATCTTTACAGATCTCTTTTTCTACTCCCCTTTTCAATAGATCTCTTATAATTAGTGGTGCTACAAAAATACCTAAATGTAAATAGCTATATAACTTCCTGTCTCTATAGATATCTCTTTCTTTTCCCTTTTTCTATAGATCTCTTATACCTAGTGGTGCTACAAAAATAGCTAAATATGAATAACTATATCTCTTTCTATTCCCTTTTTCTATAGATCTCTTATACCTAGTGGTGCTACAAAAATAGCTAAATATAAATAGCTATATAACTTCCTGTCTCTATAGATATCTCTTTCTATTCCCTTTTTCTATAGATCTCTTATTCCTAGTGGTGCTACAAAAATAGCTAAATATGAATAACTATATCTCTTTCTATTCCCTTTTTCTATAGATCTCTTATACCTAGTGGTGCTACAAAAATCACTAAATATAAATAGCTATGTAACTTCCTGTCTCTATATATATCTCTTTCTATTCCCTTTTTCTATAGATCTCTTATACCTAGTGGTGCTACAAAAATAGCTGAATATAAATAGCTATATAACTGCCTGTCTCTATAGATCTTTGATTCCCAGTGGTCCTAAAGAGAAAGCTAAATAAAGAAACCTTCATTACTCCATACATCTATTGATCTTTTACCCAGTGGTGCTACAAATATAGCTCTAAAGTTTACCAGTGTTGCTACAAAGGTAACTAAAAAAAGAGCTATGATAATCCTAAATTACTCCCTTAGGGTGAATGTAATTGAAGTAAAGGGAAGGTGGAACAAAGCCAAACTGTGCATGCTATACTGATATCCCTATCTTCTCCTCTGTTAAGAACGAACATGCACAAGGCCACAGCCACCATGCTACATAACTATGAAAACAAATTTTAACAAAAAAAAGTTATAATTATATTAATGTTTGCTGATTAGAGGTAACTTTTTTTGATAATTTCTTTCTAGAAAAAGCATCACCAAAAAATTAATTTTGTACCACCTGCTGCTTGACAACAAACTGACTCTTTAGACCAGGAAAATTAGAGGAAATAAAAAGATATGTCTTGTAAGATAGATTCCCCATACACACCAATGCTTTAACAGACACTGCCATTTTGTTCACTAGAGCTAAAGTCATTTTACTCATTTATTTTCTGTGCATTGGATTGAGAGAAAAAATGTAATTTGATACATGCTAACTATCATTTTAAAAATAAAAAGGAGTAATTGTCAGGGAGTGATGGATATTAGCCTTTATCTATGCCATAACCTAAAACTAATTAGAATAGTTCCTACTTCTGCTGTATCAGTTCCATGAAACAGCCAATGTAGGAAATTACATACAATTAAAAATTTAAAATCATACCATTTGAATAGTAATCATTCTGAAGTGAATATGACAAAAATGTTTAAAAGAAAAGAATACAAAGTTATGAAATAACATTTTATATTTCATGCACAAAAAGTAAAAAAGAAAATACATCTTCACCTACTCTTTTGTGTTAATTTTATTATTCCTATAGAACACACACAGATAGGAATAGACTCAGCAACAACAGATTAATTAACACTGCACTGCATTATCTCTTTCCATTGTCTGTCAGCTTCCTTCCAAAAATAATCTATTACGCCAAATAAAGAATAGGCAACAATTATTCTTTGTCTAAAGGTAGGTATTCCTTCTCTTGTCTAGGATTAAGTAATTTATCAAAACATCATTAGGATCATATTATTTTTATCTTCTTTCTTATTCATATTACAGTTGTACTTCCTAATGACATAATAAGTAGCATCACCCACTCTATATTTGTTTTTTTTCGTATTTGTCTATCATCTTTATTGCTAGGATAGCTGATATCATTATTAGTGTAGCATCTTCCTTCACCCTTTAATTACACTTCTACTTACTTTTAACCCCTTCACTTTCTTTCTACCTCATCTAATTGTTTAAATTCTTATTTCAGTCTTTTTCTCTTCCTCTAACTCAGTTTTACTCATCATATCAAACAGTTTCCCTTCTAGTTGACATCCTTGTTTTTTATAATATGGAAAAATAATCAGTGTGTTTTGGTACGAACATAATCTCTTGTTTTTCCCTATGGCTGATTACTAACTGCATCATTATCTGGATATTTCTTGTCCGAAATAAACAACTTTTATATATTTTTTTTTTGCATTTTATTTTACTTGTAACATTTTAATATTGTTTAATATCAATTAGTTAATACATATTTGAATAACATTTAAAATTTTGACATTTAATATTACTTTTATGATGTTAAATTGAATGTTGTTATATGTTTCATAACTTATTCAATAGAAAAAACCATTAAAGATTTATAAACAGACATTTAAATGTCAGAATATTTTATTTTGTTAAACATTATTTTCAACAGAGAATATTATAACCCGGTTAATGCATATTCTATTGTTCAAAATGTTAAAACAAAATGATGTTATTCTTGACTATACAATGTTTATCCAACTTTGTTTGAATATTCTTTTTTTCTCTAGAGAAAAAAGATGCAATGCTGACTCAGGCCAACTAATAGTCATGATGCAAACAATGTACATATAGAACATCCAAATCCACATTTATATAATCGTTCTGTAGGATCTAGAAATGTTTATTCTTCCCATTTTATAGAATAATTTTATTTCTATCTTGAGTATAAGTGGATAAATATGCAAAACCATGAATGCTCGGCCACTCAAGTGTGCTTTAAATTTATAAGTATTTTTTATACCAATATGCATTGTTTTAATATTTCAATAAAAATAACTGCATAAGTCTAATTAATGTTGACTAGTTCCACAAAAAAGGAACAGGATAAAGGTCTAACTTATATTTATATTTCTTTTAAAAGATATACTTAGCGATATATGTACCGATTACATACCTAGAGTAGGAATAGTTAAAAGCCTGCAATTTCTAAAATATATGTAATATGTATGCTTATAATTGATTTTGCAGAACATGTAACATTAGATTAATATCTTGTTTAAATTTTTATAATTTTGTATCACCCCAGCTTGTAATTCCATTTGAGATAAGAAAATATTTTCTAAATTGACTTTTGTCTTAAAGTACATATTACAATGTTTAAACTTAATTGCACAATTTAATAAATTTTCTTCTTCTCAAGATAAAAGAAAATAACAAAATTTCTTTATTTTTACTTGTGTATTCATTTAAGTATTTTATAAGTATGTCCTATAAGTGTATATTAAAATAATAGTAATATTATTGTTAAGATAATAAAAGTTAATTCAATGTTTTGTTTTAAATAACAGGATTCTAAAAATATCTTATAAAAATCAAATATATATTTTGCACTTCTCCAAATAGGCTTTCACACTTTTATAATTTGATCTTACAGTTTGCAAAACCTTTGACAGGTCAAATTAAGAATTATAAAACTAATGGTGTGAAAAATTAAAAAGACTTTGTTGAATTAGATTTTCAAAGAAGATTTTGTTTTTATTGAATATATACAACTTTTTATGTATTTGATATGAAAGACACAAGAATTTTTTTAAACCTATCAATTTTGTCATACTTGTTTTCTAATAAGATTAAAGAACATTTTATGAACTAACTTTGCAAAGTGAAGAAATATGTAAATAAGCAAAAATTTGTGATTGAATTTTATGTAATACAATTTGTTGCAAACATAGTATAATTTTGATCAGAGGCGTTCGGAAATAGGGTGTATCAACCCCTTGGTAAATTAAAAGGGGGTGGGATGTACATACCCTGTGGCAAAATAAGGGAGGTGGAATAACCCTCTTAAGTCTCCACCCCCCTGGACAAGAGTACACCCGTTGAGTATAAAATAAAATTTTGCACACATCTACACATCTTTAAGTTTTTGCTGTAATTTGGGTGTAAAAATTAAGGGATTCTATCACGCAGCCCACCTCCCCCCTGGTAAACCCTGTGCATGCCACTGATTTTGGAACAAGAAGCATATACATACATATATCTCAATGATTGACCTTTTCTTTTGTCTCTGAAAATTCATTTATTTGAAATACCTTTAAAATGTGGCTTAATGTGAGAAATCAATCTAGCTGGCAGCTGGCCAACCAGGTAGCTGCCATCACATTTACTCAGCTTTATTGCTGGTCAGAATGAACATTCAACAATGGAGATGAATGTTGCAATAAATTCAAGGTACCAGGAAAAATATTCTAATAAAATTTGGAGACAATAAACTGTCGATCAATCTTCTCCCAAACTTTCAGCCATTTGTAAGCTTAGAAACGTGGGTACAGGTTGGGTCAGAAAGATAAATACTGTGCCTCCAATACTTAGTTTTAAGGTACCAAATTGGCGTAATTATGTATTTATAGATTATACATAAAATTGTTCTTGTTTTATTGTTTTAACATAAACAATTATAAGTGTCAGTAGATTATTTTTTTTTATTCCTTTTTATTATATCTTTTGTTTTTTAATTGAAAGAACATTTTCTACCCATTTAATCATAATTAGATTAATTAGAAAAAAAATTTATACAACACGTAGATGAATATCAGGGATGATTTTGTTTCATGGTAGCTAAATGAAATTAAACTAGCGGCTATGCCCCTAGAGGCTCTGCTGGTACTTAATGTGGGAAGATGAGGGGGGGGGTGTGTAATGTAAAACTCCACTATTTTTATATTATCTTTTGGGGGAGGGGGTCTTTTTTTCCTAATGACGAATTCTCTTCCTAGAATAGTTAGAAACCTTTCCAGCGGTTAGCGAGATCCTTCGGTTCACAGAGACAGACAGAAACAAAGACAACCCTGTCACTTAATATATAAAACTGAGAGTCATAATAATCAGTTTTATAAAATAAAAACGACTGAGCCCCTTGTAAAAAAACATCCAATGGTTAAAATGGTTAGTGGTTAGTGAGATCAAAATAGACAAAAAAATATTTCTTTATATAATAGCATTTACCAAATGGTCGGATGACAAGATCTTTGAAGACAGAGAGACTGACAAACATACAAACTCATATTACTTAGAATAGATTCGCTGAAATTTAAAACCTTTATAAAATTCTACATTATAAATTTTACAAGAATTCTATTATACTCGTTCTTTTTGAGGCCTCAATGGGTTATTTTTAATGTAATAATTTGAATCTGATTTCTTGAACCTTTTGTAAATATCAGATATATAATTAATGTAGCCTAACTCGGTAAGAAAAAATGCTGCTTCTTACTTAGAGATTTTTGGTAGGAGAGAAAAAGAATAGCCTTTAACTACCTAAAATTCACCCAATGGTACAACTGTTTTTTTTAGGATATTTAGTTACACAAAAGATCTACCTGAAAAAAACATGTACAAAAAAATAAAAATCTTTCTTTTTTCTTTTACAAAGAAAATCGTGAACTGCAAATTTGATTGGCGGAAAATTTTAAAGCAAAGTTAATTTCATCCAAAATAATTTCACTATTTTTAGTCAGAGAGGGAGGGGTCATTCGTTGGTTCATTAAAATCAGTGCTCTAACATTTCAAACACTAATTTTAATCTCAGTACATGAGGGGTAATTTTTTGTATCATCATTGGGAACGTAAATCAATTTATCGGCCATTGTCTTATCACTGACTTTTAGTTGTTTTTTACATAATTTGAAAATCGCTGCCACTCTATAACTAGTTTTTATATTGATGTAATTCCTGTGTCAGTTTGAGCCATGGTCTGTCCGGCATCTGACGATTCTTCGTCCTTCGGTTGTCGAACTTCATCTGAAACAGAACAGTTGACTACAATACAGTATTGATTTATGGACAGATGATCTTTTAAATCAGTTGTAGATTCGGTGAGACTATGCTACTAAAAATATGTTTGGATGAAATAGCAAATCCAATCTACAAGTATTTTGGTTGGTTGTTTGACTAATAACAACCTTTATGGCATTTAGGTTCTTTCACTTATTTTAGAATATGGTATATCATAGAAAAGTTAGCCTCAGTATAACCTCAACTATTCTTATTTTGATATTTTTAAACGCGGTTTCCGGCTAATCCGTTTGAGATTATCATACTTCTAAGTCAAAGATTGTCCCTTTATTTTATCAAGAATGTGGAATTACCTCTACTCTTAAATAGTTATAAACATTTCCTGGATCTGTATAAAGCTTCACTGTATAAGAAGAACCATATCGGTATCGCGATTATATCGAGATCCTATAATATACACTTAAACAGACAGATGGACACCCTGTTACTTATATATAACTGCCAAATTTAATATCTATACCTGGTTTTGGAGGGAAGAGAGCCAGATAGATGATTAATATTATGAAACACGTCACAAAAACTGATCAATTTAAAGTCAAATTATTTTTTATTTAATAGTTAGTTTGTTTTTCAACCCATTAAAAAAATACACTATTCTTGATTGTATATTTCGATTTTAGCAATCATTTTTAATTCATTTTGTCCCTTATAAAAGTGAATCAAGCAATATTAGCTTGGTCGTTTTTTGTTTTTTTTAAGAATTACCGACTTAATAATATCAAATAATTTTGAATATTAGACACATGTATGTTAAGTTTTTAGATGTGTAGCATCTCTATAGGTAACCACTTCCCTCACTGAATTACTGACTCGCTGACTGAATCATTCCTTACAACGGAAAAGCTGTTTATTGTTATTAGAGTGTCCTTAGAGTATGTTTTAGTTGAGTGTATTATTTATTTTCAATTTAACTCATTTTTGTATAGGTACTTCAAATTTTGCTTGGGTGGGAAGATAATGAAAATTAAATTAATATATAACCTCTTCTCTTTCTCTCCCTCTCTATATAAGAAAATATGCAATTTATTGTATGATATAAATACATACATATACGCATATATGACCATTTTCGGCCTTGTTTTAGAATATGTATTTTTTTAATTCCATAAAATTTGTTTTATTCGCCGGTTGTGTTATACTACTAAAAAATTATAAAATCTTGATTATTTTTGAATGAGGAAAAGATTTAATAAAGATTAAACTTTTCCTAGGCTTAATTTCTTTTAAATTGCTTCTTTAGATTTCCCTTAATTTATTATTTCATGGCTTCCTGTATAAACTAGTTGAAGTATTGTAACTGTAATAAAAAAGTTAAATTCCCCAAAGTACCTAGCGAGCAGAGAAACCTCCCTCCTTTTTATTTAAATAAATAAAAAAGAGGGGGGTGGGGGGGGGGGGTAGTTTATTTCCTTATGCCTAACTCCTTCGGGGAACCCTAACCAATCGGGACTACCCTGTAACGATTATTTTTATCCATTCTTATAATTAATTTATTTCAAAATATTTCTAAAAATATCTTTATAAATAGTTTAAAAGGTATAGGGATTCGAATTGAGGGCAACATTAAAAATTAATTATGTTTTTACTGTTCTTTTATTATTTTGGAAAAATAATGAATTGAAGTTCAAAAAAAGAGAAAACTTAAAAGCATAACCCACACAAAAAATTAATAGATTTTTAAGACTTTTGATATGAAATGAATCAAGTTTATCTTAAAATCAAATAACATTACAGTTACGCAATTTAAGTTTTTATTTTTAATAAATTAAAACAAACATAATCTCTCAAATTCCCTCTCTCCATTAAGTTTAAAATAAATTAAAATAAGAGAGAAGTATTGTTTTCCTATGACTGTTACTCTACATTGGGTTCTGGGTATCCATGCAAGGATTCAACAGTTGAAGAACACCTATTTTGTCTTACCATCTCAATTAAATTATGAACAATTAATTTGACTTTCCTGAAACAATGACAGCACCCATTATGTAGAATTGTTCGTTTCTTTCTTGTATCATAACTAAACAAAATTATGTTTACCAATTACATTTGATTAGGTAGGTAAGATTAAGTTTAGCCCTCCGAGAAGGCTTTTAGCATTTGTTAAGTTTGTCCAAATAAACCTTTAGACTCTCTATTTATTTAAAAAAATATTTATACATTTTTTTATTTATTCATCAAAGAAGAAATTTATTGAAGAAGGGAGGGGACATTGGCATGTATGCATTAGTTGGGTTGTCGGAACCCAAGTGGAACCCAAATTTTGTCTTCCTTATGAAGGGCAACCCTCCTCACAAGGAGAGGCCAACCCCTAAAAAGGAGGGGCCACAAATATTTTTTTCAGAACATTTAAATACAAAAATACAGGAGGATATATGACCAAAAGGATGAGAGGCGGAATTGAGCTGTTGAAAAGTACTGCATGTAAAGACATTAAATATTATACGGGTTTTGTGAACCAGTTCTTTTAAGGGTTGGCCTTAAAGCTAAATAAATAGTGTTCAAACTTTTTAACCAATAATGTTAATCCATAAGAAAGGGGTTATTTTGTTTATAATCATTGGGAATGTGCAATCATTTATCGTCCAATAACTTATCCCTTAAGATCATAGACACCCAAGGAGGAAGGGGGGGGGGGGTATACGTTAGATTTACTCTCCTCAAACCTTTGAAACCCCTCATTTTACCCGCATAAAAAAGGCTTAGACCTTCTTGCATAACATTTTACTAAAATAATGATCTAATAATGTTTTCTATAAATAAAACTATTTTACCTTCTGCAAATTTATCAATACTGCTGCTTGCAAAGAAAAATTTTAATTAGTTTTTTTTTGCTATTATTAAGTTATCTATAATACAAAGTAGAACAATGTTTTTCCGTCCCTCCGTCTGTCAAGATTTTGATATTAAAAACAAATATAAGGAGTGGGAAAAATTTCATAGTACATGAAAAAATCTCCCCCTCCCCCCCCCCCCCAAAAAAAAAAAAAAATACTTGCAAGTTGCACTCATAATTTTTTATAATATCTCTAAAGCTTAAAGAACGATATGTTTACAGGCTTGGGGCAAAACCGCTAGTAAATAATATTTGTTTATTGAAAGTGTACATTTAGATTTACTTTTGTGTGAAAGATTGTCTAAGCTATAAAACTTCGACTAAAATGACTATTCAACCTTTTTTTCAGATATTTTATTGCTGATGGTATGCTATCAAACGCTCTTGTTAAGTTCAAAAACACAAAAATTGTCAGAAACCCACCGTTTTCTTAGCATACACTTTATCTACAGTATAAATAGTGCAATTTTCAACGTCTTTAATCATGACACGAATTTAACTATAATTTAGAAATATTCTTTTGTATATTTAAAAGTAAAACTAAGGTACCTTTCTTGTAATTCTTGTAATGTAATATTATACTTTGCCAAATCTTTATCTGTTATGTTCACTGCTTTCAAGTCTTCGGGGGTTAGATTGTATCTTAAATAGATATATATAGATAGAATGTTAGATAGATAGATAAATAGATAGATATATAGATAGATAGATAGATTAATATATATATAGATAGATAGATGGATAGATATACAGATGGATAGATAGAAAGAATAATGCATACAGAATAATATAAATAGATCGATAGATGGAATGATAGATTAACAGATGTATCAATAGATATCAAAAATGATCTAATAATAATCTTTTAAACTCTTTTTCTGCTTTGCTATTTTAGACGTTGTCATCTTTTTTTTTTAAATTTTCCAGTACTTACTTCCAGAGATAAACAATAGAGGGGACAATGGACTGATTGTTTAAACCACTAGTCCCCAAAGTTTTATAGTAATGTTTTCTCATTTGTTGGCTTAACAACTATGGGTACTTAAATGAATATGGATTTACCTCTCCATTTCTTCTGGTGTGAGTATATTTTCTATATCTAATCTCATCTCACAAACAAATAGAAATATGCACAACCAAAATGTTTCTCAGATCTTGGTAGATAGTTACACTGAAAAAGAAATAAAATATGAATGCTTCTTCTTTCTACAAATTTTATGCAGAAAAAAATTGAAATTCTGAAAAGTAAACTTTTTTTTTCCTGTTTTATCATTTCAAAATATAAAGAACATTTTACATTTCTTAAATAATACTCAATAAATGAAAATTAAAATTTGAATTTCAACATGTAATCAGACTAAAACTGGTTTGAACACTTGTAGATAAAAGGCACCTTTTTTTCACGATATTATTTTTTTGAGAAATTGCTTATTCCCGTAAGAAATATGAGATATCCGATAAAAAGATTGAATACAGGGAAAAGGGAATGTGATTCTGACAAACAATTCTAAGTAAAAAAAAGTTTTTCAATCCCCTTCCCTTTTTTACTTCAACTTTCGCCATTTCAAATGGAATTAATTTGCTGAATACGTGGCAGAGTGGTAAACAAATTGGAAAATAAAAATCACGTCTCAAGATTTCCAACATGTTTCCTCAAATATGTTATTTTACATCATCTTATGCGTAGCCTATTTTTGTTATTTTTTATGTATAATTTCAAGTGAATTTTTAAAAACGAAGCTTTTTTATAATTAGGGTCGTTTCGTCCGTACATCCTCCCGCCCGTAACTGAGAGCTCTTTTCATTAATTTTGATGTGTCAGAATTGTCATCCTTGTTTTTGTTTATTTTTTAGAGTTATTTTTTAAAGTGAACTTTTGTTACTAAAAATAAAATTCTAACTAGAACAGGGAGGAGACAGTACACTTTAAATTTATCTCCACTATCATATCCCTTAAAAAATCCCAAATCTATGTAGACAAAAGCGAAGCATTCCTGTAAATGGTTTATTTAAACATGTTTGCAGCGTCCTAAATATTAAAATTCCACATGATATTAATCCGTTTAAAAATATAGTACCTCAAAGCTTTTTTTAACACAAATGTTTTACATGGTGTAATTATATATTAACCTTGGTTAATGTTATTAAAATGGCGATTCCTATGACTATCTATGACTTATTCATTGGCTCAACAACTTTGGGGACTTCTTTTATTGAACTTTGATTGGTTGTTCAGTTCATTAGGTTGAGTGTCTGAATGTTTAAACCACTAATTGTAATCTACAGAAGGAATAATATTTTCTATAATTATTGAGGATTTACATTAATTAATCGGCCATTGTTTTATCCCTTCAGATTCCTGGAATTAACCCATGGTTACGTGCAAAGTAGTCCTTGTTAAGCAAATTATCTAACCAATTAATTGTCTCCTATTACTAAAAGAATTGCATTTAAGAAAATTTGACTAATCCAGTAATTAAAATATAAATTTTATAGCACGGCAATTAAAGAAATACATGGGATGGCAACTAATTGAATTTTTAAAATCCAACATAGAGAGAAAGAGAGAGAGAGAGAGAGAGAGAGAGAGAGAGAGAGAGAGAGAGAGAGAGAGAGAGAGAGAGAGAGAGAGAGAGAGAGAAAATAGAGAAATCGAAATTCGAGAAAATTACATTTTCCAGAAAACTTTTAGACATATGAACATTTGACTACAAAATAAAGAATTCTATTTATGAAATTTATAAAAGCATTCATAATTTCCTGATTTATTCTTTGAAATACTTTCTCTGACTGTCAAATCAATTCATCTTTTTATTGTTATATCCCATTTTATTCTGTTTATCTTCCTTTGAAATTCTGAAAATAAAATTATTATTAATTAATTATAAAATATAATTATGTTACTTTTATTTTTATAAACTTTAATCTGTAAAAACAAGCATGACAATATCAATAAATAGTCAGAGAGACAATTAAAGGTCAATTTGTGTTTGTTTTATGAAATTTTTAAGCTATAAGGTTTTAAACTTTTAACTTCGCCTTTGGCCTCTAGGGGATTATAGAGAGGGTTCGAAAACTGACATAAAAACCACCCCAAGAAATATAGTATCTTATATTTTCAACCATTTGGGAATGGTAATTTTTTTAAAGAAGGTATTTCTTTTGGGAGGGTGATAGTATCCTCCCCCAAAAATAGCTATAAACCTTCCCATGACCTATGAGTAGCTACCCTGTAAAGGAGAACCATTTCATTTCAGGGTTTAGCGGTAACCTTCGGTACTAACAGAAAGACAGATAGATATTATATAATTTTTTCCACAAGGATAAAATAGTGATAATCTTTATCAGTGGTGTACAGAGGATTTTGAATGGGGGGCATAGGTGTAAAGGGGTGGACTCCCAAGGAAGTGTATCAGACCCCCTTAATTTCTCCGGGGGGGGGGGGGGGGGGGGGGTTCACCCCTCACTGCACTCCTCTGATCTTAATACTTATTATTCAATATTCTAATATAATAATAATTAGAATTTAAAAACCAATTTTTTCCCGTTAAATCAATCTACTCTGTTAAAATTAATCAAAAGAGATTATGTTTAATTTCTGAAGGGAAGCAACTGTAAAATTAATGTATATGTCCGTTTGTCTGTCAAATCGTTTTTGGGCAAGGATAAGTAAAGTAAATTGACTTTTGGTTACGGATTTTAGAGCATCCTGGCGGTCAGTAACTACTTAACTAAAATTTTATAACGAAATAGGCTATAAAAACAAGGATGAGAAAATTCAATATAAAAAAACTCGAAAAACAATCAAACGATCGAACATTAACACTTGAATACGTGTCAAAAATTAATAAGCTGAATTTTGATAGGTTTACAAAGTATTGTATATAAACTTGGTGCAAAATTGCATAAAAACAGGACTGTTTAAGGACATACTTGATATAGAGCCTTAAATATTGTACCATGTTGTCCTAGGAATTAATTTTCCAAATATCAGACGAATAGAATGATTATATCATACAAAATTTGGTTGTCAAAAAGTAAAAAGAATTAGAATGTTTTCAATGGACTTACTGACTTTGAGGTAACCACTATAGAGTTGCTACGATTTATATATTGTACTTATCTATCACAAGAATCATCATTCAACGTTTAAAATCGATAAGACAAATTTAACATACCTAAATTAGATACATATTTTAACATAAGATACAAAACAATAAATTGTTACACATACTTACATAATTTAATGCATAGTTTGGTACTTTCATAACCTAGGTTGGCCGTTAACGAAAAGAGCTAACCGTTACTTACAAAGGGACGTACATACAGATTCTAATTATAAAAAAAGCTTACAACTTAAAAATAAGCCTAATGATGTTTATTGTTTACCTATATGCCGTAAATTGACAGCCATTAACAAGAGAGATTTTTTTAAAGCAAAGCTTTTCTATAATTATTAAAAGCGAAGCTATTCTGTTATTAGGGTAGGTCCGTACGTCCGTCACTAAAAGATAGCCTTTTTCGTTAATTTAGGCATGTTAAAATTGTCATATCGATTTCAAACTTTGCATGGTGATTCCTTTAGTAGTTCTCTATACTCATTACAAGAATGTTCGTACGTCCACTTTAAACATGTTGATTTTTTTACTTTTTCAACAACAAATCTCTCTGTGATCTAATCATCCGATTAATCTGATTTTTGGTATGTTAATTCATGAGACAACAAATTATAATGTTATAAGCGAAGCAACTCTATAATTAAGTCCTAAAAATGTAAGTATGTCCATTAGGGTGGGTCGATTTGGGAATTTCACATCAGTTCACATTGGTAAGGGTTACTGGGCCAATATAAAACCCTGTAAAACTTGAAAGAGGTTTTTTAATCCCAAAACAACGGGCGCGCGGGGGGTATAAAATGTGCCTGCCCCCTTATAAAACCAAAAATTGAAATTTCTTCAACCACAGGTATGTTGCATATCAAAATGACCGTATTGAAATGCTGATTACAGATCTTAAAACCGTTTTGAAAAATTTATATTTAGTCTTAAATGATTTTCAAATAATCTACACAACAAGGACGCCCACAAGAAGAGAAGGAGTTATTCTATGAACAATTGCAAGACACTTTTGACACACTACCTACTGAAAGTGAAATTATCATCATTGGAGATCTAAATGGACATGTTGGAAGTATCAAGGTGGAGAATGTCATAGGGGACTTTGGAGTTGGTGAGAAAAACGTGGAAGGTGAAGCAATAATTGATTTCTGTATTAGAAATGGCCTTTCTGTTATGAACACGTTTTTCAAGCACAAGGAAGCCCACCAGTACACTTGGTACAGGTACAATTCTCACGTTGGTACCTATGATATTAAAACTCAAATTGATTTTGTTCTTAGCACCAGAAAATCAATTATCAAAGATGTTAAGTCAATACCATCAGAATCTCTGGATTCAGACCATAGACTGGTGAAGGGTAAAATGAAAATACACCTTCCTAAGATTGAAAAAACATCTGTTAGAAAGAGAGTGAAAATTGGAAATATTAAAGAAGCCGCTGATGACATCCAGCAAGCTATCAGAGAAAATGCTGATAGTATTAAAAGTAATGATGTTGAAGAATATTGGAAGAATCTTCGTGACCATCTCCAGGATATTCAAGAAAACATCATTGGTATGAAAAATGTTGGAAAGACAAAGAAAAAGAAAACTGGTTGGTGGACAGATGAAGTTAAATTGGAGGTTGATAAGAAGAAACTGCTCTTTAGAAAATGGCTAAAGGAACGTACACCAGAAAGCAGAGAATCTTATGAACATCAAAGAAAAACTGTCTATTATACTAAAAAGAAAGCCAAAGCTAATATGTGGACGAGTATTGGCAAAGATCTTGAAAATGATCTTAAAGGCACAAGAAAACTCATATACAGTATGTCCAAGAATTACAAAAACAGAAACGAAGATAAACCAAAGAATGCTACTATTAAAGACAAGGATGGAGACATTGTAACAGGCGAAGAAAATGTTGCTGCAAGATGGGTGGAGTATTTTGAAGACCTGCTAAATGTAGAAATTGAGGATAGTGTAGAGGATGGTGAACATGTTAATGAGAACCATGCTGAACCTGAAATTGACAATTCTGCTAACCCAATCACAATGGAGGAGTTGGAAAAGTCTTTGAGGTTAACCAAAAGTAACAAAGCTGCTGGGCCAGACCTTATCCCAATTGAAACCATTAAAGCAGGAGGCGAACCATTGAAGAATCTGATCCTAGAACTCTTGAACTTAGCTTGGAATACAGGTACAGTTCCAGAGGAGTGGAATCATTCAATTATCTGTCCTATTTTCAAAAACAAGGGGGATCCTCTAGAATGCTCCAATCATCGTGGAATATCACTTATGAGTCATGTTGGTAAACTTTATGAGAGAATCCTTGAAATCAGACTCAGAGCCCAGGTGGAAGATCTTCTTTCAGAAAGTCAATGTGGCTTTAGACCTGGACGTGGTACAGTTGACCAGATTGCTGCCCTGAGACTTTTCCTGGACAAAAGCTGGGAACATAATATTAACCAGTATATTTGCTTTTTGGACTTGGAAAAAGCCTTTGACAGAGTGCCCAGGCATAAAATATGGGATGTTCTATATGAATCTGGTGTGGACACTAAACTTTTAAGAGCTATTAAAAGTGCTTATGTGAACCAGAAAAGCTCTGTTATTAATGGCAAAATCTACTTTACAGTAAACACTGGTGTCCGACAAGGATCAGTTCTCTCCCCCCTCCTGTTCATTGTTTACATGAATCATGTGATTCTTAAAATTGAACGGGAAAATTTTATGCTGGAGAGGCTTGGCTATGCTGATGATGTTGGACAGGCAGCTGACAGCATGCAACGACTTCAGGAAGTGATGACTACCTGGGACAGAGAACTTGCTGCTGCTGGCTTAAAATTAAACTACAAGAAGACTGAGGTTATGAAGGTTGGTAGATCTCCAGAGGAGGGTGAAATTATTATTAACGGCCACACTCTTAAGGAGACTGATAATTTTATCTATCTGGGCAGTAAACTGACCTCAAACAACCTAATTGAAGAAGAAATCAACAACAGGATATCAAAATTTACAAAAAATCTGAACTGCCTTTACCCACTAATGAAAGAAAAATCTATACCAAAAAGTGTCAAAGTTTGTATCTATTCAACTATCCTGAGACCTGTACTTTTGTATGGATGTGAAACTTGGACTCTAACTACAAAGCTAAAGAGTAAAATCCAAGCTACTGAAATGAGAGTTCTACGTTTAATCCATGGTGTAACTAGAAGAGACAGGCTAAGAAATGACGTCATTAGAGACATTCTCAAAGTGAAATCAATTTTAATGATTATTGAGAAAAGCCAGCTGAGATGGTTTGGCCACATCATAAGAATGTCAGAGGACAGAGATGTAAAGAGAATGTTAGAATGGAAACCAAATCAACCTAGACCGATAGGAAGACCGAGAAAGAGATGGCTAGACCAGATTAAAGAGATAACTAGCAGAAAAATTGCCAACTTTGAGGAGGTCTTAAGTCTAGCCAGAGAGAGAGATGAATGGAGAAGGTTCATATGGAGGCTGATACCAGACGGACCATAGTCTACCTGGCGTACTGGTGAGAAGGTGAGAAGATTATTCAGTTCTGACACTATATAAGTGTTAATGTCCGTTTTTCCTACCGTTTCAATGCATCGCTTTTATGGATGTTGTCATCCTTGTTTACATTGTAGCGAAGCCTTTCATTCAAAAGATGAGGGATTGGATGGAGGGCATAAGTTGGGCAATAGCTAAATATTTTTAATATTTTTTCTAAAAGTTACAGATAAAATGACGGACGAAGAAAGCAGATGCTCATTGTCTGCGAAATCTTTACAATAATTGCCGAGTAAACCATATCCTCTATATAGAATTTCAAGAATGACCGTCAGACCGACGCCACGGACCAAGTGAGTGGGTCACTTGGTCCCTATTGGTAAGGCAAGTATTCGCGCAACAAAAAATCAGTCTTTTTATCTTAAACTAGTGGCTCGCTCCTAGTATCTAGTGGATCTGTATTCTTAGATTTAAAAAATAGCCTAAAACCATCCAAAGACTTATATCTAAAAATTGAAAAATAGCCCAAAACCATCCTGGGAACTATGTAGAGCTTCTCTAAAATGGAGAACTCAATCGGTTTGGTAGTTATTGAAATCTTAAGCTTCAGACAGAATAACCTTACTACTTTATATAATGGAATAGCAGCATAATAGTACACACTTCTTCTTGTAGCTTTACAGACTGACAGACAAAGCGAGATATAAGTAGGGTATTATTAAGAATATTAGAGTAATATATTTGTATTGATTTATGTAAGAAGATACATCCAGAGACAAGGATATTACACATAATTAAAAAAGATATTTGCCTCCACTTTTTAACCCTTTTAAAAATTATACTGAGATGGCATTTTTTTATTTGGTTTTCTTATAATATAAAGTAGTAAGTTTTTTTTGTTTGAAGCTTAAGAATTTGAAAGAAAATGGTCTAATTTTAAGTTAGGCTTTATAAATATCTTGAGATGGGTTTAGGCTATTTCCCTAAACTTTCTAACCCTCCGTAGAGGCTAAATAGGGGAGTATCCGATAGTGTGTGCTAAACAAGTAAAATTCTGTGTTTTATTGTACTATCGATAATAGAATAAATAATAATAATTGGAGGCAAAACAGAATTTCTTTTGATGTAATATCACTACCTTCGTGATAGATAATCTATAAATCTGATGCTAGTAAAAAGAATTGTATTAATATATACATATGTAAGTAAGAGAATATCATAATTTAGTGGTATCATTATTCTTCATGCATTTCTTTATAATATACTAGCGGATATCATATGGTGCCCCTAGAGGCATCTAGGAGTAATTGAAAGACAGGGGGGCTTGTAATGTTGAAAATAAAACATAATGTTTTTTTTTCTGGGGGTATTTTTAGGGGCGATTCCTCTTTGGAGGGAGGTAATACCTTCCATGGATCTATGAGAAGCTGTAAAGGAGAACCATATCGGTTGAGCTGTTTGCAAGATCCTTCTGTAAACACAGACAGAAAGACAAACATACTGTTACTTTTATATAATGATTACTAGAAGAGCCAAAAAGAATCTTTGATTTATAACTAATAAAAAATATGTTTTTGATCAAACGATTTTGAATTGTGTAACAGTTATCCACTCGTTAAATAATAACTTTTAGAATTACATAAAGGATAGAAAGCAGCCAAATTAGTATGACATGAACATAAAATAAAATGTCCAATATTTCATAAAAGATCAATTTTAAAACCACAAAATCATAAAGTTTTAATCTCCTTTCAAAGTTCAAAATTTTTATCATAGAAACATAAATTCAATGACGTATATTTCACTGCATAAAATTGCCTAAAACCATACCATAACCTAAATTTGAAAGTAAAACAGCCTAAAATCATCCCAGATGAAGCTTTCCTAAAATGGTGAATTAAATAACATAAAAACAAAAAAAAAACTTTCTACTTTATTTAGCAGAATCTCAATGTTAATAGGAATATTAAAACACTAGAAATAAAAAAAAAATACACCAATCTGAAACGCTTTTAGCTGTTCTCTGAATAAGTGATTTTTATCAACTATTTTACATCTCCCAACCACGCTAATAAAACATACTCAATCCACTTCCAAATTTTTTCGCATGAGAAAAGTTTAATTAACAAAACATTAAAAAAGATTTAAATATTATCTATATTAGATTTCTTCAGTTATAAACTAGCAAAAAAAAAGCATAAAGCTATTGTTAAAGTCAGCTTTATTTGAGGAAAATGTGAGAAAAAATTCGTACCGGAAGAATGGTTTTCTCTTCGGACGCGCCTTCGAGAGAATTGTGTTTTCTCCGACGGTGGGAGAAATTTAGTGCAGAATACCAAATATTTGTTTGGACATTAAAGTAAAAGAATAGAGGGGACATGAGCAGTATGTAACTCTGCCCAAAGGGCGGGGATTCTGTCCAGATTTTGTATTGGTCTTTCAGCTTAAATCGTGAAAATATTGAGACAGTACCTACAAAAGATTAAAATGGTCTCCACCATTTGGGCTAGGTACTTGTCTGGATTATACATCTATACTTATACAATTATTGTTTTGATTTAGATGAAATCTTTTTTTTTAAAATGAGTACAAAGCTATATGTGAGGGGGTTAAAGGGTGATAAACATTAACATCAAAGAGTTGCGCCTGTTTTTGGCCAAGATATTCCTACCACTTTAACTATTTACCAGAAGAAACCCCTTAAAACCCTGATTATAGAAAAGCTTAGCTTACAAAATATATTTTTATCGCATATGGATTCCGAGTAAATCCAACTTCTCAAATCGCGTTATAAACGGACTTTCGGGACAAACAAAGAGAGTTAGAGAGTAGCTTTGCTAATTAATATTAAATATATACAGATTTTTTTTCTTTTAACGTAATTAGATAAAAAACATAAATGATATATTTTACAATTATTTGTTATAGATTTTTGCAAGCAAAGCTTTCCTTTAATTAGGGTCTGTCTGTCCGTACATCCGTAATGGTTAGCTCTTTTTGTTAGAAATGTCCTACAACAGTTAAGTATGATTTAGGAAGCTTGCAACTGTATAATCGTTACCAGAAAGTCCATACGCCAATTTTAAAACATATGCTGATTTTCAACTTTGTTGACATAAAATTTTGTATGATGATTAGCATATACATATGTTATTTGTAGTAATGATTCCTAAGACAACAAGGTACATTTTTATAAGCGAGGCATCTCAATAATCAAGTCCTAAAATGTAAGTATGTCCTTAAACAGAATCATGTTACCTGTATACGTAGCACATTTACTCACAATTTTGTTTAGACTTATGTATGTCTATTCTGCTTATCCAGTTTTGACACTCTCAAAGTGTTAATGTTCGTTTGTCCTAACGTTTCAGCGCTTCGCTTTTATTGATGCTGTCATCTTTGTTTTTCCTAAAACGTAATTAAATGTAATACATAAATGATATATTTCACAATAATTTGTTATAGATTTTTTTTATAAGAAACACGCAAAGATGATATTAGTATTATCATTATAAATAATGAATTATTAAAGAAGGATGAAAACCTCAATAAATTGAGAATTAAAAAGAAAATAAAAAAAAACACAGCCAAGAATAATATATTTCCCTGCATGAACAAATAAATGCATAGAGTAGATGCTTATTGATAAGCGAAATGTTCAGGTATCTAAAGGGATAAGACAATATCCGATAAATTAATGTAAATTCATAATGATGATACAAAAATTACCCCTTCTGTAGATTACAATTAGTGCTTAAAACGTTTGGACAATAAACTCAATGGACCAACCAATTAAAATCCAACAAAAGACCCCAAAATTGATAATTCAAAGAATAAGAAACATTATAATAAAATTTTTGGGACTAGTGTAATAAGCAATCCAATTTCCCCTTACTCCCTGGAAATGTCGAACAAAATTAATTCTCTGTTAATCTCTGAAACTTTTCAGAGCATGACCGTCAAACAGATGGACAAAGTTAGTCGTAAACTTTATGCTCTCTGGGAAAGGACTTCTCTACACATATATGCAGCCATCTATCTTAAACAGCAACAGAGTAATTCACCTGTGACCCACAGTCACAGATTAAGGGAAATATAGCTTTATAGAACACAGCTGCATGGTAAAATATAAATAGTTCATTTTCTCGTATACATTCGAAACAGATTAATATCTGGTGGATTTGAACCGGTTCTCATCCATATGAAAAAATTATATTTATCCTCGTATTATATCCAGTTTTCTGCGAATATAAAAATGCAACAAACATAGGATTCAAACCAGTATTTTAACCCCGTGCCTTCGGCATCTCGGTTTAAAAAAGCTGGTTTTAATGTTATAATTGTACATTTTATATCCGTGGAAAGCTTTTTATAATACGATGCGAGAAATAACATTTACAATCTAATTTAAACAGGTTAGAACTGTCATATCGATTTAAAACTTTTCATGATGATTCCTTTAATAATTAGGTATGATTATAATTATCATATTCATACTGATTACAATTACCATATGGTACAATGTTGTAGGCAAAGCATCTTTATAATCAAGTCCTAAAAATGTAAGTATGTTCTTGAACAGTATCCTCTATTTAAGAAGTTTGCAACAAATTTGCTTACAATTTTGTATAGAGTTATACTTAATATTCTGCTTATTCAGTTCTAACTTATTTCAAGCGTTAATGATAGTTTGTTTTACCATTTCAGAGCTTCGCTTTTATGGATGTTGTTATCCTTTTTTTGTAGTTTATTTTTAATACAAAATATTGGATGATTAATAATTAATATGCTCTATTTAATACTCTGATTTAAAAGAAAAAAATCAAGGATGACAATATCCATAAATGCAAAATGCTCTGAAATCTAACGGTAGAACAAACGAACATGAATACTTGTAGGGTGTCAAAACTTCATGTAAGCAGAATATTAATCTAAAGGTGTAATACACAGTATTGTATATAAACTTGCTGCTAAATTGCGCCAATACAGGATTCTGTTTAAGGTCATTCTTACATTTTTAGGACTTGATTTTAGAGATGCTTCGCAAAATCAAAGTGGGTGTAACACTGACACACTCACAATGCCTCACATATTTCCTTTATTTTAATATTTGGGAAGTATGAAAATCAATATTCAACAGAATTGGATTTATTTTCCATATTTGCTTTATTTTAGAAAATTTATTTTAGAATTGAAGCCAGAAATTTTTTTTTTTCGAAGCAAAGCTACTCTAGTCCAGAGAGAGAGGGGACAATGGGATGTTATTACACTAGTCTCCAAACTTTTTAAAAAACGTTTTGTTATTTGTTAGCATAACAACTTTGGGGACTTTAGTGAATTTTTATTGGTTGGTTTATGAAGTTGAGTGTTTAAACGTTTTAACCACTAATTTTACGCTACAGATAAGGTAATTTTGTGTATCATTATTGTTGATTTACATGAATTTTTTTGGCCATTGCATTGTCTTATCCCTTTAGATCCCTGACTCTAGTCAGCATAAGGTGCAACAAACAACAAAAAAATATTAGATAGGTTATGTGATTTTAGCTGTTGCTTAGGGCTGGGATCTTAAGGGATAAGATAATGGCCGATAAATTGATGTACATCCCCAATGATTATTAGTGGTTGAAAAGTTTGAACACTGAATTTAATGAAACAACCAATCTAAATTCACCGAAATCCCCAAAGTTGTTAAGCCAACGAATAAGAAAACGTTAGTTAAACTTTGGGGACTATTGTTATAAACAATCCATTGTCCTCTCTCTCTCTCTTTCTCTGTATTTAGGGTCTATACAAAAAAATAGTAATAAAAAAAGAAAAAATTGTATCAAAATAAATATCTTTTTATATCAAAAAAATATTCTATTTGCTTTCTAGTCAAACAAAAGTTAATGAAAAATTTAATGTGGTTATCTTATGGTTCTCAGCTTAAAGTTCAATATTTTTATTTAAAAATCAAACATTTAGAATAAAACAAAAAAATAAAACAATGCAATGGTTCAAATTCTAAATTCTTTTTTGGGTTAAGAGGGTGTAAAAATCTAGATAGGGGAGAAAATTTACATAATTGGGAGGGTAAAAAATTACATAATATCATAAAATAATTTTAAGGGGGGAAGGGGTAAAAACCAACATCATTAAATAGATGGATTAATACATCCTCAAAAAAATTAGGGAAGGGTTGAGGTTAAAGTCTAATTTTCTTTCCTAACGATATATAAAAACATAAAATCTTTCCTTTACTGTTTTCCGTGAAAAGAAATGATATCTTTATAATTTTTCTGAAAATAAAGAGGTTACATAAATCAGATACAATTACCTATCTTTACCAGAAATCTAAACGGACATTGAATGATAAATTGATGTACATTCCCAATTATGACAAAATTACCCGTTCTGTAGATTAAAATTAGTAATTTAAACATTTGAACACTCAACCTAATAAACCAACCATTCAAAATTTAGTAAAAGTCCCAAAAAGTTGTTAAGCAAACGAATAAGAAAATGTTAATGTAAAACTTTATGGACTAGTGTGATAAACAGAGCAGCCCTCTTTTTATTTAACTTTTTCAACTTTCTTTTTGAAAGTTATAATAATTAAATAAATAATGGTTCAGTTATTTTTTTAAAATTCGTGCAAAACACTTCAACTGGTTTTAATCATTTTAAAATCCTTTCTCTTGCGCGAAGTCACTCCCTCATTTTTGTTCTAGTAATTTGCACGTATAACAAGTTGGGTAGTTGAAAATAATTATCTTTTATTAAATTTATTATTCTGTGTTTTTTAGTTTACAGAAATTTTAAGGAGATGTATTTTTCTTGCTGGTTTAAAGTTTGGAATGGCAGTTGGGGTACATACTTTCAGAAATTTTTTCCTGTAGCATTTTGATGCATTACAGACAGACTGATGTATCAAGTGAGATATGAAGTACATGTTTATTGATTAGGAAAATCTTTAACTTAAAAAATCAGATTCCATTACTAGAATAGCTGCTTAGTTGATTAAAAGACCGTCAGAGCACTACCGGTGGACCAAATAATAGTTATTCATCGCATCGTATTATAAAATCTTTCCGCGGATATAAAAACTGATTTTTATCTTGTGATTGTACATTTGTATATTCGTAGGAAACTGATATTAATATTTAACATAATTTTTCAGTATGGCTGAGAACCGGTTCTAATCTACCGGGTATTAATTGGTTTCGAACCTAAACTGGAAATATTTTAGTGCAATCTACATAATTTCACTTCATATAGTTTTATATCCTGTAAGTAAAATTATTCAGGTCTTTTAATGAGAAAGAAACTTATAGAAACCAGACAAAAAGAAATCTCTCTCACTCTCTCTTTGTTTGTTTAAAGACCTGAACTTTGTTTTGGTTAACTCTCCCTTTATTTATGTTTTTACTGTGGAAAGGGAAAAATATTATGTATTAGGAAAATTAATTATTTTCATAGAAATTTTTTTTTTATTTAGTAAAAGAGACATACACATTCAGCAATTTTGCTATGGCGTCATGAATATTTTTCTTTGCTAAGTATGCAACGACATTAAGAACATGGCTTTTTAAAAGCTAAGCTTATTATAAATCAAATTGCCCGTCAGTCCGCCTGTCTGTTATTGCTGTGTTACTTTTGGTCATAATTAGTGTCCTGCACAGGGTTTTGCCTTGTGGGTGCGCGAAGCCAAAAACCGAGGGGTGTTTGAGCTTTTTCTGGGTGTAATTCATAAGGGTTGTGTTATCTTATTGTCAGGGGGTAGGGGGTTACACATCCTACACTACCAACATGCAACAAGGTAAAAAAATTGGTGGTAAATTATATAACGCTCGAAGCGCGGGAATTTTTTAAAAATCCCCACTTATATTTGATGGGGGTGGGTATTTTTTACCTTGCATAACCCTTAACTTTTTCTCTAATTATCTCTGTTCAATTTCTTTAGCACGTCCCCACTTTACACTGTGCAGGCACACTGTAGACATTAAACAGAAAAAGAAAAATTTATTTTTCATCAACCCCCCAAATATTTGGGATGCCTATGGCACTGGAGGGTATAGTTTTATTTGTGGGGGGGGGGGTCTTTGGACGTCCTTGGGTAATAAGATTTTTTAGGGACTCACCTGGGAATGGTATAGATGAAAAATCATTGAATTGGTTTCCCTTACCCCTTGTTATGAAAGTGACTATACCAATGGATATAGGATATACATGAATATATATACAGGGGAAAATTTGTTGGTAATTTAGCTTGCTAATATGAACTTCACTTTATCAGAGTAAATGAAAATCTGGTGCAACATCCAAGTAATAATATATCGATTACCATACCCCTTTGTTTCAACAAATTTTCTTTCAGGCATTTTTGAGGGATAATTAGTCTTAGATTAGGGAGTTTGCAATTTAAACAAGGATGACAATATAGCAAAAATCCAAAATAATAGATAGACAAACGAACAATGTAGTAATAGAGTTGATGTTCAGTGTTTATTGAAATACGAGAGAGAAAAGGAAAATAGGATATGCTAGATTATAGATAATCACAAAACATTCATGAGAAATACTATACATATTATTTTATGTTTTTTAGCATGAGTGACAGGCTGACGGTAGAGCTCTGACATTTTTTATGATTCAACCCCCCCCCCCCTTCCATTTAATCTATAACCTCTAAATATAATTCTAGCGCTAAGGTTGAGGTTTGGGGGGGGGGGGGGGGGAGGAGGGGTTGAATCGACCCCTCATCTTTTTAAATATAGCTTTTAAAAGAAATAGTTTCAGAAATTTTCTTTAGAGGGTAATAGTATCCTCCCTCAAAATTGTTATAAACAATAAACATTCCCTGAAAGTATGAGAAGATACATTGTAAAGGAGAACTATATCGGTTCAGGGTTAGCAAGATCCTTGTTTAAATTGAGTAGCTTTGCTGAGTCAATTTTGTTAACCCTGTTCCCATCATTAAATTCGACTAGATGAGTCTACTTTTTGTCTAACTTTACTTTTCTTTGTATTAAATTTCTAATTTACATTATTTCAATAAAACAAGAAACTTATATTTGTGTGTCTGTTTGTCTGTACCGAAAGATTTTTATTTTAATCCTTATTCAAATGTGACAATTCAGAAATTCACCAAACACCGGAAAAAAAAACATTCATAAAATAAAAGCTCTAAAAACAGACGGTAGGATAAACGAACATTAACACTTGTAGAGTGTCAGAGTTTAATAAGCCAGCAGAAATTTATTTTTAAAGTTTAAACAACATTTATGTAAACATGTTACATAATTGAATATATACTGGATACTATTTAAGAACGTGCTTAGATTTTTGGACTTGATCATAACATAATACTTTGTTGTTGTCATTAGATCAAAAATTCAAATAAATAGGATATTTATATCATAAGTGAAAGTGAAAAAATCAATGTTGATACTAACATTTTCCATATATTATTCCGACCGATAAGCATATACTATAGAAATAACTTAGTCCTTCTGTCTGTCAATAATACTTTATACTCAAATGCTTTATCATGAAGACTTTAAAACTATGTGCTTTACCTTTTATATAAATTATCATCCTTTTAATTAATCCACTTCCTTACTATGTATGAGACTTACGTTTCAAACATTTTTGCTTTCATAAGTAGAATAATTGTGCAACCATTTAAAAATTACAAGCATAACTAAGGCATGGTGGGGGTTGCGAATTTAAGGGGAGTTAGGAAAAACGTTCAGGGAGGAGGGTTTAATTTATTTTCAATAAACCTTTCCCTCCACAATTTACAAGCTGACAATGTGAGAATTCGACATATAAACCTGTGAGTGAAGGATTGATATCACACATTGTCCTATCCATGATATCCCTGAGAAAAAGTGCACATATGATTTTGCAAACATATCAGGAACATATGGAATGGTATGAGAATTTTTGAGATAAGCGTTGATGTTATCAGGCGCGTGACAATAATGAAAAGTTTATGAAGATTTCCCTTTATAATAGCCAACATTTTTTTCAAATAAATCTGAGAAACTTCCAATCTAATTCTAATGATCATATAAGATTTAAATTGAAATTCAAGTTGCACTATTTTTGAAATTTTTATTTTGTGAAAATTATGCAGTAAATTTAGACTGCTGTTCGCGGTTTTTGACAATTCGCAGTTGAATATACAGCTACCAGAAGTCATTTATTTGTATCCGACGGTGCAATTTATAGCAGCTACAGCCTGCCTAATATGAATCTGCGGCTGCCTGCTTCCAAAAAAAGCTACGATTTTTCTAGTATGGCTTCCAAAACCGATTAATATCCGGTGGAATAGAACCGGCTCAAGTATTGTATCGTATTACAGACAATTTTCTACAAATATTAAAATAAAATCATGAATTTAATACCAGTTTTCACCTCGGCACCTCGGGGTAAGCAAAACTGAAATTTACTCTTTATTTCACTATCCGCGGAAAGCTATCTATGCGATAAAGAACTATTCCATACACTCAAACGTTGTGCTCTTTTTTTGCTTCATCCACAAGCATTTTACATGCAATATAAATATTCCTAATTTTTTTCAAGCCAACCAACAGTCATTTTTTTCTGGCAAAACGTTTGGAAAATGGAAACAAAAATACGTTTTCAGCCAGTTTTTAAGCTTAAAGCAATACAAAGAAAAGGCAATTACAAAAGAAATTTTTCTAAGCTAACATTGCCGAAATCTTATTTTGATGGGATGCGTCATTTTAAAAAGCACAGCAATTCTATAATTTGGGTTTTTGAGCGCCTGTATGTCGTTTTTAATTATGAGGTTTACCTAGTGGATTACCTCGTACGGGCGGGATTACAGTCCAGGACCTTTTCGACTTGGTGTACTGTCTAGGTCCTGGTCGAGCAATCCAGGAGAACTAAGGATGACTGTTACGCACCCTTCTCTGTCCAAACACCCAAGGATATTAGGTTAAGTAACATCCAACAGACAACCAACTCCCTGTGGTGCACGACCTTTGTCTGAGAAGTCCCAACTGTGCATGGTAACGAGTTGCGCCTGTTTTGGGCCAAGATTCCCCCTACTCTAACTATTTATGTCGCGCATCTGACATAGCAGCAGTAGGAACCATTTTAAACGTCTTTAGTTATGACGCAGTGTCGGCCCGAGATTCCAACCTATCACCTTTCCGACGACGAGCGGATGCGCTACGTGTTGAGCCACGGTCGCGGGTTATTAATTATGAGGTTACTCTGAGTTGCTTTCTTTCATTCCTTCTCATATTCATTTAACTTCTTTAAATTTGTTTGGAGATTATCTAAATCACGCGACGTTTACACTAAAATCCAAATGGCTTAATTCTAGAAAGGTATGGTAGGTAATTATTATTTTCCTGTGATATTCAAGCAACCTTTGATTAGGGAACAAGGAGAGCCTTATTGACACGTTCTCTCATTCGCTGGGATTTTTGGGACTTCTGCTTTACCTTGATTTGATTGCAGTGTTCAAAATTTTCTACCAATAATAGTAATGTACAGGTGGTATAATTATGATCTTTTTAAATTGGGGGTGCAAATTCTTCGATTGTCTTATCCCTTAAAATCCATGCTTTTAGTAAATTTACTTTTGAGGCATTGCTGACCTAACCTAAAGAAAGGAGACCCTATTCTTATAAAACTAATAGCATTTTGAACACAGTAATAGTGTCTGACTGATTATGACTTAACAAAAAAAATTAGCCAATGAGAGGCCACTATAAATTTTACCATTGGTCAATAACGGGCTCTCATTGGCTTATTTCTTTTTGTTACGTCATAATCAGTCAGACACTATTACTGTGTTCAGCATTTTGTTGATAAGTAATTTTAATGCTTTATATCAACCATGTGGTAAAATTGGTCATGGCTTATAAATTACAGGGGTCAACAGCCTCGGTGAGTGTGGCTTTGGGTGGCTGCGGCTGTGGGTGGCTGGCCTAGGCTGAGAGTTAATGCAGCTGAGGGTGGCTAAATTAAACTTTGATAGCTGCGGGTGGCTGATTCTTCCTTCACGGCGCTATCATTCAATGCATCCGCACATTTGTTGAGGCAGATACTTTTGGAGAGTGTATTACAGCGTCACTACAATTGCTAAAAAGCTGTTGGCTGTGCCTGAGGATCACTAGGACTAGTGAGGCTAAGTTAGGCTATTGCCGAGGCCCACTGGGTGGCTCATTAATTATCGCCACTGAAGTAAGGCTTATTGGGCCACGCAGCCGACAATGAGGTGGTTGGCTAAGATTATCCAAAACTAGTAAGTTAAGGAGCTTGCTTTAAAACCGCGGCTAATTGTTGCTATCTATGAATGCAAATAATTTGATTGTGTTTTTATCTAATGGAATGAATCTTCCTTGTTTTGTGGGAATTAAAGAATCCCAATGCATTTCACTCTTTTGACGGAGGGGGGGGGGGGGGATAGAGGAAACCCCCGAAAACATTCTCTATCAAAACGATTAACAAAATAAACAAGAAAGAAATTATTTTTCAAGCTAAAACTAAAGAATTGAGGAAACATAGTATAAAAATAAATAAAAGGAAATACTTTTTATAAGGAAAATTGGTTTTTTTTTACAAGTTTTTGCACTTACAAACAAATCTAATTTTTTAAATGATAAGAAAATATGGGAAAAATGTTTAAAGTAAGAAAGAGAAAAGATGTAAAAGTAATTCCTGTCTGATTTACAAGAAGACATAGAGATAGATAGATTGATAAACTGAGAGAGAGAAATGGCTTGAAATGAAAGAATTATTGCTGTTGATTTATAATAGTTTCAAAATTTTAGAGTTGTTAAATTAAAATAAGGGGATTAGCAATCCCCCAAAAGGAAGGCTTTTGGTTTTAAGTAAGAAATTGAGGGCTTTTAAATTATATATGAGTAGCTTTTAGATTTTAAGGCGCACAGCTTAAGTAAATCATGATGGGGGATGAAGTGGAGGAACTAAAATTGTAAGAAAATGGGACAATCAAGTGGGCTAAGGTTGTGGGGGGGGGGGGGATACAGGATAATAGCATTTCATGACACAACTACACACATTCAGAGTTCCACAGCATTAGACCTACGCACATAACACACACACGCACACACTTACGCAAATGTATTCAAGCAGCCCTGAACTCCGCGCACGCGCCTCCCAATCTCCCCCCCCCCCTTATACATACCACCCTTGTGGGCCAAACCACCCTTTGTGTGTATGGCACAGCAACCACTCCACAGCTGTGGTGCGGTGGTGGGGTGTTGTGCGGTGGTCCTAAGAAGAGAGGGATAATATTATACTTTACTCTGCTGCCTATATACATCCCAAGCCATTCTTAACGTGGCCGGAATATGAAAATAGAAGTGTTATTACAGCAAGAAATTATGATATTGTTGTGTTTTGTTATTGAGACTATTTATTTTTAGAACCATCTACTTATTGTGCCTATACAAGATAAAAGGCGGTGGCCATTTCAAGTTAGAGTGGCTGTTCTATTATCCACCTTTTTGTATGTGTGTGGGGTAGGGGGGTTGGGTGCCCCTGAGTTGGTTTGGTAGGGCGGGAGAGGGGGTGGCAGTCGGCCTTTACTCGTCCCCCATAGTTTGTTGACTGTATTTAGTTAAACTTAACCAAGGTGAACGACTAGTACAGCTCCTGGCTTTTGTGTGTGTACTAGCCATGGCAGGGACTCGACCCAGGGTTCACTGGGTGAAAGGACCATTTTTCCTTGGCTGCCGGCCTACATTGTTGTTGTTGTTGTTATGACGGTGACTGCGGCGCCGCTTTGTGTGCACATTTTGTACTTGTATCTTCTGGTTTTAATTATAAAGGCCCTAAATACTTCATATGACTTAATTCGAAATGTTCCAGTTTTAATTTAATAATTTATTGTTATTTTTCAAAAAGATAAGATAAGTTTTAATTTTATTATTGTATGACTCAAAAGAATAAGTTTTTTTTCAAATATAAAGCTGGAAATTATAAGCAATTCTTATTATTATTCACAAGCTTTTATTTCATGGCACCCAATCTTTTAAAAGTAAAAATAGACTGCAAAAACTTTCAATAAGAATATTTTAACACGTTCTTAATTAATAAATTTCTTTTTATTTTAATGCAATATTATTAAACAAAAATATTCAATATGTATATGTATATGATATCAAAACAAAAACTATTTTGCCCTTAACTTCTTCATAAAAAGCATAAACAAACAAGCTATATTGAGGTAAATATAATAAGTTGTGAATGTTTAAACTTTTTTATAAAAATTGGCAGATTTTCCTTTGAAAAACAAAATCAAATATATTTAACCTTTTAGTTAACTTAAAAATTGACTGCCTTATTTTAAAATGCGCGGATGAATTAGTTTTCTTGTAAATTACATAGGTACTATTGTTTTGAAATAAGATTTAGGTCAGTGAAAGAGAAATTATGATGATAACTGACTGGGGCTGCTGAAATTTTCTAAAATCTTTCACCTCTTTTTCTTTCACCTGTGTCGTGTGCTAGATTATAAATTCACTGTGTTCCAAAAAGTGACATTATAAGGTTTCCTATGGTTTTAAATCTTTTATAAAGTTTTTTTTTAATAATACTATTGGTTAGTTTTTCAAAATTTAAGCATATTTTCTTTTTAATGTTTTGCTTCTAAATAAACCTTATTCTTCATTCAAAAAATCCCTTTTAAATAAAATTTTCCTAAATTTTTTTTTACTTTTATCCTAAGAAAAGTTTAAACTTACCATTAACGTCACAAAGGGATTCTAAGAAATTTATTAAGTTTTAGTTTATGGAATTTTTTATGCAGGCAAAAATTAATTTTTGTAATTTTTAAACCATAGTTTCGTTGCAAGAAATTTTCACCTTATGCTTATGTGATTTTTATTGTGTGTAAGTGTGTGTGTGTGTGCTATTTGTTATTTTTTTTATTGCGCAGCTACTCTATAGGAAGGAAGTATCTTTGATTCTTACTGACCGACTGACCAACCGTAGTCAAGGATGATTTTTATTCAATTTTTGATAAATCATTTTCAATTCAATTTAAGCAGTTTTATTTGATGCATTGAAAATCTTTGGAAGTAGGATTTAGGCAACTTTCAATTGATGTAAAATACAGTGTTTTTTCAATGTTACCAATGACAATATTATGAGTAGTAGAAGTTCTAATCTAATTCATGTTTAACTTTAGACATAACTATTAACAAAAGAAAACATTTAATGTCCCACTGAGTTAATTTAACTTGTACATAACCTCAAAAAACTATTAAAATTAGCTATTTCGATTTTTGAAAACATTTTTGAGTTTGCAAGAACACTGTCAAAACTACCCAAGGTATATGACATTAAAGTAAACCTGTTGAGAGTTGACCTTGGATAGGTTTTCGTGGACAGACAGGCATGTCAGACCATAATATCCTCTGGCCAGAACAAAAAAATGATACCAACAAAACTGGATCAATTAAAAAAAGGGTAGAAATGTGACTTGAAACAACAACAATGTCTGGTTGCCGTCAAAACAGGACCACTTTTCATGCATAAATGTACTTTAAATAAAGGGTCAAGTTACACTTAACAGTAATTTGAAATAGGGCATAATTAAAATCAAAGAGAGAGGAGACGATGGACTGTTTATTACTTTAGTCCCCAAAGTTTTATGATAACGTTTACTTATTCGTTGGCAAATTTGGATTGGTTGTTTCATTAAGTTAAATGTTTACACGTTTACTCTCTAATTTTACTTTACTGAAGGGGTAATTTTGTGTATTATCATTGGGGATGTACAGTACATCAATTCATTGGCTAATGTCTTTTCCCTTTGGATCCCTGAATTAAAATTAATGGTTTTATTTTTTTCAGATAAAAGGTAGAAGCTTAAAAATGTGGCTGCAATCCGTTACAGCAGTTTTATTAATTTCATGTAAGTAAATTTTATCCTTTTATAAATCTTTCCAAATATTATACTTATATTTTGTTAAACTTAATTTCAAAACTTTTAATAATATAAAATTAAGATTTAATAGAGAAAAGTTTTCTTTAAATCTCACATTTGTGTGAAGTTTAAGATTTAAGATTGAAATGTAAAGTAAATCATCTATATTTACTTAATTTGAATTCTATTCTTGACGCCGGAAAATGCCAATTGTAGATTTCTTAATTAGTTTTTGAAAACTTAAAATGAAACTAGAATTCCACAAATATATTCACAAAATTCTTTCCTTTTTTCATTGTATGTTTTTATTTTTGATTTCTTGAAGATTTTTAAAATATTTTAAGCGAAAAATCAGGGCAGGAAATCTACTTTAAACTTATAATCTGTGTGTCTATAAGTCATTTATTAACTCTTACACGTACTTTCCAAATCTTTAAATGTTCCATTTTTACGATTGGACACCGAACTTTCATTTTTTTATTTTCTTCTTGAGGCTAACTTTCATTATAGTAAGGTTCGATTCCTTGAATGAATTTTATTCTTTTGTTTTAGCTGTTTTCTCACAAGAAGAAGATTTAAGCACAGAAGAGAAAGTCTGTGCCGATAAAACGGCCGGAGAACTTTTTCGGCTAAAGGCTGGAGAGGACAGTTGCAGAGATGTTATCCAGTGCACGGCCGCGGTAAGTCAAGTTTTTTGCTATTTTTGACAGCTCTCATATTTTCAGTTGCATTAGCACAACAAGACGATGATGATCAATTAACAGAGGAGCAGAAAATCTGCTCTGATAAGTCCGCAGGAGAACTTTTTAGACTAAAGACTGGAGATACTAATTGCAGAAATGTTGTGCAGTGCACAGCCGCGGTAAGTACATCTTGTCCACATGACCTAACACTTTAGACGGCTGTATGTATGCGGATGCGGCCGCGGGCGCCGCCGAGTCTTGTGGTAGTCTATGTTCGCCTCACCTGCTATTCACACATAATAATTGAATTGAAATAATATATTTAGTGGATTATATGGATATTCTCATCTTTGCTGCTGACAATTCTATAATTATGATATCATTTATTTTTAAAAAATTTATAACTAACAACAATGAAAGTTAAGACATTTTGGGGGGTCAGTTATCCTCCCCTTTCAGTGTAAATTTATGGCAACAACCCCCATCCATAAAATTTAATAATTACCCCCACTTATATGAGATTTACCCCTTCCCCCTCCAAAATAAAAAGATTGGACGCCCTTAATAACTAATGAAAGAAATAAAATTTTTATTATTGATTGGGAATGTTTGAAAATCACACAAAATGGACTATAAGCTACTTTACCATTTTTAATTTTTCTAGGCATTAACACAATTTTTGAGAATTTATGGCTGTAAGAAATAAATAATTGTTTGAAATAATTCTAGTAACCTCATTTCCCGCGGTCATTTGCTGGTTAAGAGAAAATATTCTGAAAAATATTTCATGGATTTGTCTTCATTATTTAGTTAAATTAGGAATCATTTGTTGATAAAAAAAAATTCAATGATTAAGTCAACCATATCAAATTTTATAAAAGAAGTAAATTCTAATATTATTGCTTGCCAATAAAGTAAGTTTTTTTTTAAATTTGTGTAAAACTTTTCTACTGATGATAATTTAATATTATTATGGATACTTAACCCTATACGTGATCACAATAACTTTTTAGATGATTAATTATTGCTTTTGATAATTTCTTTCTTGCTAAATGACAAGCCATTACTTAGAATAAAATCGGATGTCCATACAATCTCAACACGGATAAGAACATCCAATAGCAAAGAATTTTAAAAGAGTATAATATTCTATATGTAATATTTTCATATCCACTTGAAGGTTAAGGAATGGCCGGACAGGAAAGTGAATTGTAGTAAATAGTTACTTAGTAGTCTAAGGAATCTTCATACAAACTTGAAACTAAAAACCTTTATGTTAAGGCAACTATAAAAAGCTTTAAATTTTTATTTTATTAATAATAAGGTCATAACTTCTAATTAATAATCTATAAGCTATCAACTTCATTTGAAATTTTAAAGAAAACAAAAAATCACAAAGAATATTTTTTCATGAATTTTCTCACGTTAATGCAAATTTTATAATTTGAATCCAGATTAATTTTTGGTAAAATCAAACATTACAAAAAAATATTAATTTTTCTTTCATTATTTTCTTTTGTTAAAGAATTCACCTTAAAATTTTTTTAAAGATTAGTTTCAATGCCAGCATTTCAAACTCAACATTTTAATTGATAACGAAGGCCATTCGAATTAATAAAAATTTTGTGTCATTTTTAAGTCAACATAAGACTTAACAAATTATACGTAATACAGTTAATTCATTTAAAGAACATTTTAGTTACATCTAATAGAACACTATAGTTAAGGACCCAGGGAGGGAGGAAACATAGTACCCAAAGTTAAATAATAACTTTTTTCTTAACTTTGGGACTTTTACTCAATTTTGATTGGTTGGTTCATAAAGTTGAGTATCCAAACATACTCACCCCTAAATGTAATCTAAAGAAGTGGTAACTTTGTGTACAATTGTGGGGGATGTACATCATTTTATCGGCTATTGTCTTATCCCTTTAGATCCCTGTTAAAGACCAGACATTAAAAATTTTATGACCGTTAGTTGCACAATATCTGTATTAAAATTAAGTCACGAAATTACACAACAAATTTTGAGACAAATTTCTTAGCAAGTACAACCACATGCATGCATGCAGGGTTTGGTTAGTGAAATAATATATTCTAGATTTTAAAGAAAACCATTGTGATTGGCTTATGATCTACCAAGGGATAAATGACAAAGATGATTTAAATAGAAAAAAATAGATAATATATATATCTTACTGTAGATTTCTAGTATATTAATGCTTAATATTAGTTATTTCTCGCATCGTGTTATAAACGGCTTTCCGCGGATATAGAAAGTACAATTATGAGATTAAACTAGTTTTTTTAGCCCCGAGGTGCCGGATGCTAGACATAGTTTTTTCGTATGGATGAGAACCGGTTCCTATCCACCGGATTCGAATTAATACGAGAAAAAACATATTAAAGACATTTTATTATAAGTACAAATAAAGCAATAAATAAGATATACTGTAATTTTTTAATTAAATTGGCAGCTAATTTTTTCTGATACAGCATTTGTAAATACCGTAAAGAACAATTTCAAGTTATTTCTGCCAAAAATTATTTTATCGACACAAAATTCAGATATTTGAGTAGAAAAAAAACCTTTGAAGTCTTTAAAAAGCATATTTTTTTTTATCCTATTTAGAGTAGTAGGTTTTGTTGTTTGTCTCAAGCTTGATATTTTAATCATCACTGAAGCTCTCCTTATTTGAAAGGCTTTACATAGGCCCGAGGAAGGTTTTAGGCTATTATTTTTTAGATTAAATCATAGGCTATTTTCTGGAATACTTATAACAATTTGAATGAATAACCCCTTGTTAGAAAAAGTAATAAGAAATAAAGGGCTAATTTTTTTCTAGGGTGATTTCACTTGGGAGGGTCTAGGTATCATCCTTCCTTCGATCCTTACTGTAAAAGAGAACCATATCAGTTCAGCGTTTTGCCAGATTCATTGCTACACACACAAAAATACATTTTGTTACTTTATGTAATGACCAGCGGCTACGCCTCCTAGAGGCCTCTAGTGGCACTCTAAATGTTTCCTGTTTTAAAAAAATAATACGATACCTTGCAATGTTGCGAAGGAGTCTCTATCAAATTTCTACGATACTTTTACGTAGGAGTCTCTATTCGAGAAGAAAAAATTTCGATTTATTGTGATTTCTCTTGGGAGGGTGGTGGTACCCTCCCCCAAAATAGTTATAAACCTTCCTGGGAACTATGAGAAGCAACTCTGTTAAGAAGAACCCGATCGGTTCAGCGGTTAGCGAGATCCTTCGGTACAAACATACAAACACACAGACACACAGACAAACACACAAACATCCTGTTACTTTATTATAAGGATTAGTTTAACTTTGGGAGCAAATTAAGGTAATTAGTAGATGAAAAGAGAGTTGATAAAAAAACATACAAAATTCATATTATACTTTAAACTACGTTTTTATACTATACTTTAAAATCTATTTTTCAACCTTACCTTTTAATATCCTTGGGTAAGGGGCTATTGCCAATTTTAGGATAATATATTTTAGAGTTTTTGGAGATTGGGATTGCTTTGAGTAAAGGAATTGATAATACAACAAAAATTTTAATTATCCTTTTCCTTATTTTGAATATAACAAAAGGCAGCGTACATAGCATCTAGGGCTCTAAAGGGACAGGGAAGAGCAGACAAATTATCTAAAACCATCCCAAAACCACCATAGAACCCGTGTGAAACTTGTCTGAAATGTAGAACTCAATCGGTTCAATAGTTATTGCAATCTTAATTCAAAGACAAAAAATATTTTATAAAATATATTTTGATTTTATGCTGTTTCCTTTATTTGTGGGGAAAGGTAAATAGCATAAAGAGAGGATTGGGAAAGGAAAAATGAATCTGTAAAAAAGGGGGAAGAGAGAATCATTGAGGAGGAAGTTGGTCTTAAATATTAGTGCCAAAACCAATGTATATATTTATACTAAGCTATACATATATGTACATTAATATATCAATACTCTTGTTGCCAGGCAGTTTTCAACAAAAAGCTTAAAACGTTTTGAATTCAAAAATTTTTTTTTCGCATTAGAATCATGTTGTTGTATCTGAAGAAAAAAATATTTCCATAAACTCTATAAGTGGTCAAAAAAGATGCTAAAAGGTCCCCAAACTAATATTATTTGGCGCAATTTTTTTCTGCAAGAGACAATTTTGTCTAATGTAGGTCCTATTTAAAATGTTTCTAGCACCGTTGTTAAAATTTATTTCCAAGCCAAAAGTGAATTACTTTTAGTAGCAAAGTTACTTGTGGTTTTAAAATTGTGTTTTATCAAAGAATAACAATGTAAATAAGGCCTTTACATTTTATTTTAGTTTAATAAGCATTTTCTCGAAAAGGGCTCTAGAACCAACCTTTACTAAAGCTCCTAATGCATAAAGCAAAAGCACCAATTTATAATATGTCGAGAAGCGAAGAAAATATTTTCACAATTTAGCTAAAATAATTCTCCTTAAAAGCATAATTTCCTCTTATATACTAACGATAAATAAAGATATATATTATTTCTTCTAAACTAAATTTATCAGTATCGTAATTTTTTTGCTATTTTAAAAAAACCATTTTGTCTGTTCCATAGATAACAATTAATTTCAAACCCTTTCATATCACAGCTTATGTAATTTTTAAAATAGAAAATTTCTAGAGTTTTCCGTCCATACTTATTTTAGTTAAGTTAACAAAATACATTATAAGAGGAAAACCGGAATAATTCATATTTCATGAAGCCTCAATTTAATCTTGAAGAATTCAAAGCTTTTCTTTGATTTACTTTCTGGAGAATTTCTATGAATACAAACTGTTTGTTTAAGAGTGAAAATGTTTTTACATAAGAATGCCGAAGGCTTTTTTAAAGAATATAACATGTAGTATAATGTATTTGATGTATGCTTTATCCCATAAAATGGATGTATTATAATAGACCCCCCAAAAAGTTTGTACTGCAATTTTTTTACAAAGGAAATACATCCCAAATGATGATAAACAAAACAACCCATTTTGTGGAACTTTTTTTAGAAAGTTTGGAACCAATCAATTAAAATTCAATAAAAGTACCAAAGTTTTCGAACCTACAAATTAGAAAACATGGTTATAAAACTTTGGTTACCAATGTAATTTGCAGTACAATGTCCTCCCTGAATATTTATGACTAATATTTTAAATTCTAACATTGATTAGCAGCCCACTGGCTAAAAAATAAACAGCGGCTGCAAAACCCAAAAGTTTTTTTCTGGTTATAAAAGAAAATAAATGCATGTGTTGGTTCTACCAACTTTTCTCTCAGCTTTTCCAACTTCTGTTCTTTTATTTTCTTTAAAGAAATAAAGGCATTTTCAACCATTTTTTACTCTATGACATTTAAGAATAAAATGCTTCACACACAAAAATCTTTAAAAATTATTGATCTTATTTTTAAATAACTTGACATTCATTTAGCTTGATATGATTCACCTTAATGCAATTTACATATAAATGTATAGAAATTATTAAATTCCATTAATTAAATGCACTTTTAATGTTTTTGCTTATATTGAATGTGAATGCAGAGATTAATGTGAATTTTATTTGGCATAGATCCCTCTTTGATAACTCTATCTCCATCATGAAAATATTTTCTCTTTTTACCAATAGTTGTGCAATATCTGGATATCAAAGGATTGTTTTCAATTGTTGAGAGAAAGATAAAGAAAATGCCTAGCAAGGAAATATGTTGTAGTATATCACAAAATAAAAATAAAGTGTTTTTATTGTCATAGCTATTAAGTAAAATATTTATGGAAAAAACATGTATCGTAACTCAAAATTAAAATATAAATATTTTCCGAACAAATCTGAAGTTTAGAATTGCAAAATATGCTCAGATAGATGGGAAGAAGAAGGATTGCACATGTGATATATTACATTTTGCAAAACATCTCTTCTCATTGAAAAACAGAAAGTTTAGATCCATCTGCGGTGGGATGTTTTCACTTTTTATTTACAAATTACTCTACAAAGTTGAAATGATCAATTTTGCTAATGGATTTTTCTTACTATGCATTTAGTGAAGATCTATGTCTTGTTTTTGGTTAAATAAATACAGAATAGTAAAAGTTAGAAGCTTTTACAGTGCCTATAAATTTTAACGCCATACTGGCCTACCATTGTTCAATTAATATGTAAATTGGCCTGTCATTGGTAATTTAGTCTGTGTATTGTCCTATCATTGATCATTTATATTGTATAGCTTCATTTTTATAGGCACTATAAAGAGTTCCTAAAAGTTATTTGTAATATTTGATATTTTACAACAATTATTTATGCTTTTTACAAGGAATAGTTATCTATCATATCATATTATTAACAGCTAACAAAACTGTTATTAATTTTATGATTTTTATCTTAATATTGTCTTAAATATTTTGCTACACATGATTTTTCATTATGACTGAGAACTGGTTCTACTAGAAATTATTTGTGTACCTTTGTCTGTGTCCCATATTTACAGCTCAAGGCCACAAACCTTTAAAAAATGGCATCCTTAAAAAAAACGTGTCCTTATGCATGTCTATGCTAATTAGTCTATTGTGTATTAGCCGCACTATACACAGATCTTAATACAGACAATTTTGTAACTTTACAATCTTGGCGCCATCTTTTAGTGGAGGGGTTGCTACCAAACATAGGGGAAGGGGGGGATTGGTTGTTTAATGGGGAAAGGATAAAAGATGGATTGCTAAGGGCTGAATGGGGATGGGTTTTCAAACAGGAAATTCAGGCCTAGGTTTTAGGGCACTTTGATGGCATTGTAGGCCTTGCATTTATGAATAACATTAACTTTTCATTGCTGAATATAATTTTGAATGCCTATGAAATCCCAAAAGATATTTGGTAGTTAAGAAATTTATATAAGGATGTAAAATTTTAGCTTTATTTTAAATATAAGTTTAGATATTTTGTTTTCAACATTAATCAAATCTTAAAATTTGAAACCACATTAGTGGATTAACATTTCTAAATAAAGCTTAATTTACAAATTGTGTACAGGGTGTTATACAAATAAAAATACGTTTGAGGTTTTAGAAAACAACCAAAGTGAGTAGGAAAAATATAATTTTTGGTGGCAAGGCTGCTCTATAATTTTAAATATCTATTAGTTCCTTCATCTACCAGATAGTGTGTATGGGAAACGTCATTTTTTGGCCGCTATTTAAGATAGATTGCTGATTTTTTTTTACAACTTACAAAGTCTGCCAGTTTGTCATTAAGTAAATAAAGTCTATGATCTTCACTAATTTGTAATTGTTGTTTTGTGAATAAAAAAAAATAACTATGATAATCTGAAGAAAATCACGAAATTATAGTGAATATATTGCTATAAATAATAAGAATATAAATAAAAACATACCATTATTTTAATAATTCTAAACAATAATCTAAAAACGTTAGTTGGAAAATATGACATGTGACAGGTTAAATTGTAAATTATAACGAAAAGTTTAGTTTTATAACTTTCAAATTAAAATAATAATATTATATGAATGTCTAAATAAACCAGGGCTAGACAGCCGCGTGTCAGCATAGCGTAAGCATCAGCAAAATCGTCATATTATAATTTTGAAATTCAAATAGATGTCGAAACCTTTTCCTTAACAGACAAACCAACTTTTCGGAAATTTTTTTTGCACACAAATTGAAAATTGAGGCTTATGCACGGCTGACGCGCGGCTGTCGAGCCCTGCAATAAGCATTTTTATATAATATTTACAAGGCTAGGTTAATTACCATTTTATAAAACTTATTCTTCTTTTGTCTTTCCTTAACATAAAACTGAATAAAACTGGTAAAAAGTTAAACTAACCTTGATTACTAGCAACATTAAATTTGTTTCCTTACAAAAATTATTCTATAAATAAAGGTTTAGGTTGCCTATTACACAATTGGTTGCTATATTTTTAACAACCGGCTACGCCCCTAAAAGCATTGCTTTTTTGGGGGGAGGAGAGGACTTCTCTTTTGAAGGTGGCGGTGCCCTCCCTCAATATAGTTAAAAACATTTCCTGGACCTTTGAAAAGCTTCACTATAAAGAAGAAGCATATCGGATGAGGAGTTAGCGAGATCCTTCGCTACACACACACACATTATTACTATTATTACATTATTACATTATTATTATAAACAAACTATAGAGGAGAAAAGTATTTTTTTTTGTGCTGCAAAACGAGATTTTTATTAATTGATTATTTTTTCAGGGTCTGCAAGCTATCAGATGTCCTCCTGGTTTGGCTTTTGACTTGGAGAAGCAGACCTGCGACTGGAAGTGGGCCGTCAAGAACTGCGACAAGGTGACCAAGGAGAAGAAGGTGCAGCCCCTGCTCAAAACTGATGATCCTCTTTGCCCGGTAAATAATTGTTTATGAATACCTGTTACCAGCTAAACTCAATGAAGGAGGGAACATTGGGCAGTTTTAACCCTAGTCCACAAAGTGATATAATAACATATAAACTAAACAACTTTTCATATCTATTGGTCTAAACAAAATTGTAAAATGGTTTCACTACGTTGAAACATATACTTTTTCAGTTGCAAAACTGTTATAAAAACCTGTTAATGTACCACTCTACTTTTATTTTATCCATTTCTGTTTATTATATTTAAATAATGATTCTGGTAATGATTATAGAGTTGCTACGCTTTCTATATCATACCTAACTCCTATAGGAATCGCCATGCAAAGTTTGAAATCGATAGGACAATTCCAAACTGCTTAAATTAACGAAAATAGCTATCCGTTATAGACGTACGGACGGACCGACCCTAATTATAGAAAAGCTTCGCCTTTTAAAAATCTTCCAAATTTAACTTGAGCATTTAGCAGGAGAACCACCTCGCCTGCGGTGATGGTAACTGTATTGAGAGAGGTCTCTTCTGTAACGGAGAGAAGGACTGTAACGACGGCTCAGATGAGAACGCTTGTGGTGAGTAAACTCTTCAGTTTTCCTGAGATTTGGGCTATTTTTTGGTTTATATGATAATCTAATTTTTCTTCAAATAAGTTAGATTTTATTTAAATTCAAAGCACTCTCTTTCTGCTATAACTTACTACCTTCATATATAAAATAGCTTTAGCAATTTTAAATTAATATTGTAAGCTATTGCTTTCTATGCATTTTAATATATACAAATAAGATTGTTTATTGATTTTAATGTCTAAATATACATAATATCAAAAATAAGTTTTCTAGAAAAAAAATTTATTGAGATAATTAGTTGATCAACATCATTAGATTTTATTTTAAAAATATCTTTTCTATGTAACCATGTAAAAAAAACGTATGACTTCAATATAAAAAGTAATCCTGAACAAAACAAAATGTTTGAAAGCTTTATTCACAAGTTATTTTTATTTTATTTTTATAATATACATAAATTTGTGAATAAGGCTTTTAATGTATGCTTTCTATAAAACCTGATAATACTATTTTCAAGAATTGCATGATCTTTTTTATTAATGAATTATTTATCTTATGTTTTTCTATGGAAATAATAGTATATGCATGTATAGTAATATTTCCATTATGCATGATATTTCTGTAACTTTTTTGCATGACATTTTTGCAAGCCAAGTAATTTTAAAAGCTTAGTTTCCCTTATTACATTTTACATATATATATAACTATTAAACTAAAACGCAGATTTTTATGAATTATTAAACATTCCTTTAGAAATTAAAGATAATTCTTTTTTAATGAATGATATTTGCTTTATAAATATCACAAAAAATCGTCATTTTGAACTGAAGGAGCAAATTACGTTGTTTTTTCCTTTCTTTTAAGTTCAAAGTTATACTTAGAATATTAAAAAATATTCTTTTCATCATAACATTTTGAAACAACTTTTATCTTTATTTCTATGTTACTGATTTTTTGCCACCCCTGAAATTATAATTTATCAATGTCCATTTTCCATTTATTAAATTGGCTGTAAAGCAGATATATTAAATGTACACTACACCCGCCCTTCAAACCACATATGTCATAGCAAACAAAATAAGTTGGAGGATATATTAAAACAAAATGATGATCACTTTAGGTCAGGTTTAAAAAAAAAATTATTTCAATTCAAAGTTTTATCAAAGGCCTTGCTAATATCAAAATAAGGGTAGTTCTAAAATCCAGATAATTTAATAAATTTTTAAAAGAATTCCTAAAAGTTAATTATCGCACCATATTGTGGTATCCGCGGATAATAAAATAAAAAAAGTTTAAGATTAACTAGTATTGTTGGTTCCTAACAAAACTGGCATTAATCTTTTTTATATTAATATTCATGGAAAATTGTCTGAAATATGATGCTATACATGATTTTTAAATATGACTGAGAACTGGTTCTAATCCAGCGTATATTGATCGGTTCCAAAGCAATACTGAAATAGTTATTTCTCGCATCGTATTATAAACAGATTTCCGCGGATATAGAATGTACAATTATAAGATTAAAACCATTTTTTAGCCCCGAGGTGCCGAAGGCAACGGCTAAAAAAAATGGTTTTAATCTTATTATTGTACATTTTTATATTCGTAGAAAGCTGGATATAATACGATGCTAGACATAGTTTTTTCGTATGGATGAGAACCGGTTCCTATCCACCGGATTCGAATGAATACGAGAATAGTCTTTCTAAAAGTCATTTTCTTGTTGCCTTCTGCTTCTTTGTCATAAAGCACAGTGTATAACTTTGCAAAATAAATTATTTGCACTTATATAATTGTTCTGAACACACACACACACGGACACACAAACACACACACACACACATAATTATGAGCAACCATATCTTAAATACACATAAACTAATATGCATATTTAGCAAAGTTTTTGTCAAAATTTGAATAATTTACATAAACTTTATGTGTTCCTTATTTATCATAGTATTCACATAGCCAGGAAGGAAGGGAAGAACGGACTGTTTATTACAATAATCCCCAAAGTTTTATAGTAACGTTTTCTTATACTTTGGGTTGTTTTAACATTAATTGGTTGGTTCCATATGTTGAGTGTATTATCATTGGGGACGTATATAAATTTATCTGCCATTGTCTTATCCCTTTAGATCCCTGTATCTATGTACATTTTTATTTTAATTATGTTCACTGAACAGAAAGGATTTATAATCGATAGGAAATTAATATTTTACTTTTTAAGTTAACATAACTTCAAATCTTTTTATTATATTTTCATCATTTGTTCTGAAAAAAAAATATTTTCATTATGACAATGAGCAAGAGAACATTAAACTATAAATTATACGAGAACTCAATCTTTTGTTGTATCATTTAATGGCCGTATAAAACTTTAAGGACTTATTAAATTTTGATTGGGTTTTACAAACTAAGTGTCTAAACTTTTTCGCAAGTAATTTTTATTCAGAAATATGACTATGCTGGGATCAAAAAAATCATTTTGCGGCCATTAAAGAATCCCTTTATATTATGAAATGTACATACATAGATAAGACACAGTGTTACTTTACTATTTCCTGGATATACCGCTACCAAAGTTTACTAAGCCTCCAGCTAAATTATAAATTGTCAAGCTGGAAGCTAGAGTACAAATTTAAACTCTTTGCCTTATTATCTAATGGGTGTTCTTGTGAAAATATTAATTTTTACATACAATTTTAGTTTATGAACTGATTCTAAAAAGCCTAAAGGTTTTAAAAATTGATCCTGTTTACAATATTCTCTGTTAAGCTTAGCATATTTTTTGTTGTATTGTATGACAATATAAGGCCTTAGAGTATTTTGCACTTGAAAATCTGGTAAGAAATGGCTTCGAGGTCTCCTTAATTATAAATAGGCCTATCATATGTAATCATTGTTAGGCCTATTAAGCTAGTTGTAAGGCCTATATTTATCAGTGTAAATTCCAATTGTATTGTTGAAAAACAATTTTTAAAAATATTTTTACTGTAAAGTTATGAAAGGTTTAAATACTAAAATATTATAAAAAATAATCAGATTCAAAAATTGATTCTTTTACAGAAACTTTATTACATTTTGTGTTCATGTTGAATGACATTTATTGAAACCGCATATTTTGTTGTAATCGGGTTGAAACTAGCTTCAGTTTTTGTCATTATATAAAAAAATTTTCCATAGTTTGTCAATTATTAATGCTACTATTTCAATTTTAAGCTATCTTAACTTTATTCATATAAAGTAGTAAGGTTTTTTCATCTAAAGCTTAACATCTCTGAAATCACTGGTCGGACTGAGTTGTACTTTTCAGTGCAGCTTTTAGGCTATTTTCCTGCCATTCCTTGTCCTCCCCTAGGAAAGATAGGGGCGAAGTGAAGTTAATGCACGAAAATATTACAGTTTAGTTAATAAAAAAAAGTATTTTATACAGTGTATAAATATTTTTACCCCTTTCATTATATATTTTACCGTTTAATTTTGTATTTCAATTCAATGCCCTGTACTTACTTAATTGTTTGTGTGTGTGTGTGTGTATGTATATGTGTGTGAGTGTGTGTGTGTGTGTGTGTGGTTGTGTGTGCGTGATATCTTGATTTGGCCAAAGAAACGTTATTAATTTTGAGTTAGGAAACAATAATGATTGTAAAAGACTTAATCAATTCTGTTAAAATAAGTAAATTTTCAGTTTTATTACATATAAAAAAAGTTTTTAGTGATATGTATAAAAAAATGAATTCTTAATTAGAGCTTCCTCTATCTTTTGATTATCTTTGCGTCTTTTGCAAAAAATGTGCAAAAATTTCGTAATTCTCAATATGGGGAAAATTTAAAATTTCAAAGTTTACTTTCGTATTATAGCTGTTATATATTTTGTTTTGTCTGTCTGTTTACATAAAGTGTTTCTATCATAGAGTTTAATTAATTTTAAAAATCATTAGGTATACAAATATCTTTTTTCAGTTTTATACTACTTTCTTAACTTTTATTCTTTTATTTTGGATGCTCTAATCCTTGTTTTGCATGAACTGCGTTGCATGATTAATTTAGTTTAATGATGATTAGATTTATCAAAATAATATTATTTCTTTCCTGCTTTATTATTTCAGTACTTTTCATAAACAATTATTTTACAAATCAGTTTGAATTGGAAGGATTGATTATCTCATTAAATACAAAAATATTTTGTTTATGATTGGTATATAATTGTTTTTTAATACACTATTTTTTTATATAAACCATTTATTTTTCATATTTTCATTTTAATAATAAAAGTTACTGAATATTTGAATAGTGTATTAATATCATGCATGCTCTTTTCTTATCTCAAAACAGTTATGGCAGAAGAAAATAATATTATATTTAATGATAAAGGATTGTTTATCTATCAAAACTGTTAGTAATTGAATATACAGGATGTCCACAAAAAAGTGTTTAATATTTTTTTTAATTTCAGTGCAAATAGAATTCTTAACAAAAACCACGATTTTTGAGCAAAATAGGGCAATATTTTTCATTTAAATTTCCACATAACTTAGATTATGGACACCCTGTATATTAGATGTAGTTAGAACATTTCAATGTTTGTTTGTTTTTCGTTTGCCTTCTGGACTCTATCCAATTTAATAAATTTCAGACATTGATGAAGATCCTAACCGAGCTCCGGCTTGTGATAAGAACATTTGCAAGCTGCCAGATTGTTTCTGTTCAGAGGACGGTACTGAGGTGCCAGGTGACCTCTGTCCAGAGAATAACAACTGTGACAGGGTCCCACAAATGATTACAATCACTTTTGATGATGCTATTAATAATAACAATATTGATCTGTACCAGGAGATATTCAAGGGGCGCAGGAATCCAAATGGTTGTGACATTAAGGCAACTTTCTTTGTATCTCACAAGTATACCAACTATTCTGCTGTTGAGAATATGCACAGGCTGGGACATGAGATTGCTGCTCATTCTATTACTCATAATGATCTTGAAAGTTTCTGGACTGACGCCTCTGTTGAGGATTGGGCAAAGGAGATGGCTGGATCAAGGCTCATTATTGAAAAGTTTGGAAGAATCAAAGATAACTCAGTTGTAGGTCTGAGAGCTCCTTATCTTAGGGTTGGAGGCAATAATCAGTTTACCATGATGGAGGAACAGGCGTTTTTGTATGATTCTTCAATCACTGCTCCTCTTCAAAATCCCCCTCTCTGGCCCTACACTATGTACTTCAAGATGCCCCACAGATGCCATGGTAATCTGCAGAACTGCCCCACAAGATCCCACGCTGTCTGGGAGATGGTCATGAATGAGTTGGACAGAAGGGAGGACCCCCAGATAGATGAAGACTTGCCTGGCTGTGCTATGATTGACTCCTGCTCCAACATTCTTAATGGAGATCAATTCTACAATTTCTTAACACACAATTTCTACAGACATTTTGACCAGAACAGAGCACCTCTTGGTCTTTTCTACCATGCTGCTTGGTTAAAGAACAATCCTGACTTCCTGGACGCCTTCCTGTACTGGATTGATGAAGTTCTGTCCAACCACTCTGAGGCCTATTTCATCACCATGACCCAGGTCATCCAATGGATCCAGAATCCTGTCAGTGTTGAGTCTGCCAAGAATTTCGCTCCTTGGCAGGAGAAATGTTCTCCTGGACCTAGAGTAGACTGTCTGGTTGCCAACAGATGTCAGCTGGAAAGCAAGGAGCTGGCTGGAGAGGCCCTGCAGATGTTTACCTGTCACAGATGTCCCAACAAGTATCCCTGGCTCAGTGATCCTACTGGAGAAGGAATTGTTTTAAATTGAGAAACACAAAGATGCAACAGCAGAATATATGTATAGCGGCTCTATACTTACATATTATTCAAAGATGGCCTTCTATGATAAAAATTAATGAAAGTGTGGGTAGTAATAGTAAGGAACGGGGGGAGGGGGTGGGGGGTAAAAGAGAGCTGACAAGGATTTATCTTCTTTATCCTTTAATGAAAGATATAGCTGTCCTTCATTTTGTCAAAGAAGGATTTTTTAAAAGTAATTTTTATTTTTTGGCATCCAATATTGCTTTATATAAATATTTTCCATGTTGTCTTCAAATATTTGACCATAATCTCTACTGATGTAAAGTACATTTTTTTATACTTCTAAGTGATATGCTACAAAGAATCTTCAAGTGGTATGTGATACATGTGCACATGGCTGTACATGCTTTTTTTTATTTTTTCTATGTATCATAACATTTTGTTATCTTTTGTTATTTATCTTAAGTATTTCCAATTTTGCTGCTAATACAAAAAATGTACTAAGATATATTTATCTTTTATCAATAATCAATCTATCCAATTTTAATGGATCATAAAAAAACATGATAAGGTATAATTCTCAATATTAATAACATAATGTACATATATTATTATTATGATATAAAAACTTTGCTGCTAATGTTTTAACCTAATTTTTGAATGAAATATTTATTATTATATTCTAATTTAATTTGATAGAAAATATAGCATGATTAAAATAAAATAAAATTCTGATATAGTTTTGTCTTACTTGTTTATCTGTTTTAAATCATATATATTTTGGAAACAGTTTTTTGAATGATCTTTCTGAATAATTGTAGTTAAAACCAAAAACTTTTCTGATATTTGTTTTTATTTAGGGTGAAATGCTTCTTGAAACCTCTATCTCCCTTTTACAATTATTTAGTGTGTGTTTGTGTATTTTGAAACTGCATGTGTAGTCTTGTGTTTTGCTGTATTCAAGATTACTTTTTAATTATACCTATTAAATTTAATTTTGAAGATAATTTGACATTTTGTTATGAGAAGTAGATTATATAACCTGATTTAACCTTATAAATTTGAGTTAAAGTATAAAACTATTTTAAATATTGACAAAAGATCAAGTATAACTAGATAAATGGAATCTAATGTTCTTGAATTCCATAGTTTGAAAAAGTTCAAGTAACTTTTTAAACTTTTATTTTAGGAAAAATTTTAATTATAAAATAATGTTTTTAGCCCATTAGATTTTACATTTCTATTTTGTTAATATTATTTGAAATTAGTTTTGCAGCTTTAATTATTATTTTAAGAATTTATAGTATAGCATATCTATGTATATATGCAATTCTGAAATCCCCAACTTCCCTCAACCCACCCACCCATCTAGTTTACCTTGAAAACAGCAAGATAACACACATATACACACACACACACACACACACACACATATATATATTATTATACACAGACTTCTGAAACCTTCATATCCCCCATTACCCCCTACCCCCCCCCCCCCCAATACCAGAAACCATTGTATCCTTTAAAGAAATGTTAATGATAGAATGGTAGAACAACAATGCCAACAAAACCAATCAACCTTTTGGTTTTTCCATCAGTAATTCAATACAAATATATTTCTTCCCTCTTCTCCTCCTCCTTTCTAACTATCATATCTATAATTTTGTGTATTTGTCTGTGTGTGTGTGTGTGTGTGTGTGAGTCTGTGTGCACCGCCCTTTAAAAATGTAAACTTCCTAGTAATTTTGGTTGATACTTTTAACTTTATCAAAGCCAAAAGGTATTTTCTGATACATTAATTGTAAAAAATAGTTTTTGATATCATATCAAAATTCAAGACTTAAAATTTGTCAAATTATTTGTAAGGCATAATTGAGTTTTATATCATTTCTTTCTATAATTCGATTTCTTTCATTCGCAAGAAAAATAAGAACATATAATTTAATTTTTGAATAATGATTTTGATTGATATTACATGATTGTTTCTATGTGCATGTCTTTGTGTGATTTTAGGTTTTAGTGTGTTTGGTTGTGTCTTTGTAAGTGATTTTGGGGTCTGAGTGTGTGTGTTTGTGGGTGTGTGTTTGTGTGTGTGTGTGTGTGAATAAGGCATACCCATGACCTTGACTAAGTGAATGGTTGGTGGGAAGGTGAAAGTTTGGTTAAGATTTATAAACACAGGGATGCTAGGATTTGGACAAATATCCAACAAAAATAATCAATTTCCAAATTTGTATCTTAAATTATACAAATTTCTAGAGTCTTTCATAGATTTATAAGATCCTCTTTTTCTCATTGTTTTAAGATTTCTATAAAATTAAGGTTAATCTTTTGTTTTAAGTTTTTGATAGATTTTTTGTAGTATTTGAAAGGCCTTTTTAAAACTTTATTGAAGCTTATAATTAAAATCAAAAGTTCTTTATCAAGTACTCTTGGCAAAAAGTCATAATAATACCGGATAAGGTTCAAAAATTAATATTCATTTTTGCCTTTTTTTTGTTAGACATTTATAAATAAATTTAAGAGAGGTTTTGTGAATAAAAGATAAGAATTAAAACCAATGAATAACTCTTCAATATTAAGATATTTTACAAATGAATAAAGCTTTAGACTTCAATTTAATTTCTATTTATATGAAAAATTAAATGAAAACCAAATTTTGATTTTTGAAGAAAGCATTCACGAAATTACCACTATCTTATCTTATTTGGGAGTTATCCTCTTAGAAATTTTTTTTTCAATTTTGAAAATTTGAGTATCCCCCCCCCCCCCCCCAACAGCGACGAACAACTATTTTAGGTTAGGTTAGGTTTTAGGCTAGGGAGCCGAGCGCTGCGGCTAGGCAGGCACGGGGGCCAAGCGCTGCGGCTAGGCAGGCAAGGGGGCCGAGCGCTGAGGCTAGACAGGCTGCGGCCAGAGTTCATAGTTCGCTGTTGGGGGGGAGGGGGGTACTCGAATTTTCAAAATTGAAAAAAAAATTTCTAAGAGGATAATAACCTTATTTGCAGATATTAACGAGGACCCTAACCGTGCCCCCGCATGTGACAAGGATATCTGCAAGCTCCCCGACTGCTTCTGCTCCGAGGATGGTACCGAGGTTCCCGGCGGTTTGTGTCCCAGCGGCTTCGAGTGCGACAGAGTTCCCCAGATGATCACCATTACCTTTGACGATGCTATCAACCAGAACAATATTGATTTGTATGATGATATCTTCAGGAGAGAGAGAAGAAATGCCAACGGCTGCACCATCAAGGGAACTTTCTTTGTGTCCCACAAGTACAGCAACTACTCGGCTGTTCAGAACATTCACAGGCTGGGACACGAGATTGCTGCTCACTCCATCACCCACAACAATGATGAACAGTTCTGGACCAAAGGTTCTGTTGATGACTGGGCCAAGGAGATGGCTGGATCCAGGCTCATCATTGAGAAGTTTGCCAACATTACTGATAACTCTGTTCTTGGTCTGAGAGCTCCTTATCTCAGAGTTGGAGGTAACAATCAGTTTACCATGATGGAGGAACAGTCTTTCCTCTATGATTCTTCAATCACTGCCCCCCTCCAGAATCCCCCTCTCTGGCCCTACACTATGTACTTTAAGATGCCCCACAGATGCCATGGTAACCTGCAGAACTGCCCCACCAGGTCCCACGCTGTCTGGGAGATGGTCATGAACGAGTTGGACAGAAGGGAGGACCCCACTGTTGACGAAGACCTGCCCGGCTGTGCTATGATTGACTCCTGCTCCAACATCCTTACTGGAGATCAGTTCTACAATTTCTTGACCCACAACTTCTACAGACATTTTGACCAGAACAGAGCTCCCCTTGGTCTCTTCTACCATTCTGCCTGGTTGAAGAACAACCCCGAGTTTGCTGACGCCTTCCTGTACTGGATCGACGAGGTGCTTGCCAATCACAAGAACGCCTACTTCATCACCATGACCCAGGTTATCCAGTGGATCCAGGAGCCCGTTGATGTAGACCAGGCCGCTAACTACGCCCCCTGGCAGGAGAGATGCGACCCCGGGCCAAGAACCGAGTGCCTGGTCGCCAACAGCTGCAAACTGTCCTCTGATGAGGTTCCCGGCGAGGTGCTGAACATGCAAACCTGTCTGAGATGTCCCAACAAGTACCCATGGTTGAATGACCCCACCGGAAACGGAATCATTAACAAACAGTAAACCTCATATCTCCCCCCCCCCCCCCCGGCAATAATTATTAAATCCCCCTCCCCCCCCCCCCCCCTCCCAACTTTATGTTCTACATATTAATAGGGTAAATTACCAATGATCAATAATGATATCCTATGTTAATCTCAAAGTCAGATTTCTCCACAAGACTTCTAGACAATTTTAAGCAATCAAATATTTTCACAATTTTCGCAATAGCTCAATCTAATATTTAAGAAGTGATTAACATTTCATTTAAATTGGGCTAAGTTGTAAGCTTGACATTCAAGATTCAATAAATTATTTCTTAAAACCCTAACATAATAAAATTAAATAAAATTTTCCAAAAAAAAGCTTCAACAAAAAAATGGTGGAAATCTTTTTTTTTAAATGTTGTATGTATTAATTTATGAACTACAATGTAATGCATTCTGATGATAATTTTATGTATTTAACTATGATACAGGAAAATAAAATTAATTTTGTTTTTCTTTTAATAATTGCTCTTCTTTATTTCTTACTCATTAGATCAATGTAAAAAAAATACCTGTTTTCAAAAATATTTTTGAAAAAAAAAGTTTTAATTGAAAAAAGCTGTCTTAACTTTTTTGCTTTTTATTTAAGATAGCTAGTCGGTGCTTTTAGTAAGTAGTAGATGTAAAATTTTCCATAGAATATAGATATGCAATCGTTTTTTTTTGTAGACCTCTTATTTTTGAAGTAATTTAGGTTTTAAAAAAAATTAAGTCAGTTTTAAGGTACTAAAACGGAACAAAAAAGAGAAAAAAATAGCCATAATGAACAAAAATAGTAAGATCTTTAATTTGACACCTTACTTTTTTAATTCTGTTGAGTAATTGTTGAAAAAATCTATTTTTTTTAACCACGGTTAACAAAACCTTTGAACAGATTTATATCCTGATATAGACATAAAAATATGTATTTATAAATACCTTTAGAATGAGAAAAATATTACAAATCCATTCTAAGCAAAATTGAAAAATAGTAAATAAACTATGATAAAAAATTATATGAAAATTGCCAAAATATTATAACATTACTGGCAACATTTACTTAAGCTATGTCTCAATTTCTTTCTGCCATGTAAAGGTAACTTTTATAGACTTTTTTTCTAGCTTTCAACTTCCATTTTTATCTATAGAGGGTCATTCATTTTAGATGTCTTATTGATGATCATTTAGAACAAAAATCAAATACTTTAATCAAAAAATAATAAAGATAATACACCCTTAAAAAGTATTTCTTTAAAAATTAATTTCATAACAAAACAAATGTAAAATAGAAAATGAGATTGGGCTAAATTAATTCACAGCTGAATAATGAAAGTAAAGGTTGTCTTTAATGTATAATATTTTTGGCCATTTTTAATATAATACCTTTTTTCATTTTTATTACTTTTTTCAATTTTGCTTAGAAATGCTAAGCAAAATTAAAAGATAGTAAATAAACTATGATAAAAAATTAAATGAAAATTGCCAAAATATTATGACATTACTGGCAACATTTACATAAGCTATGTCTCAATTTCTTTCTGCCATGTAAAGGTAACTTTTATAGACTTTTTTTCTAGCTTTCAACTTCCATTTTCATCTATAGATGGTCATTCATTTTCATCTTAAGAGGGCCATTCATTTTAGATGTCTCATTGATGATCATTAAGAACAAAAATCAAATACTTTAATTAAAAAATAATAAAGATAATGCATCCTAAAAAAGTATTTCTTTAAAAATTAATTTCATAACAAAACAAATGTAAAATAGAAATTGAGATTAGGCTAAATCAATTCACAGCTGAATAATGAAAGTAAAGGTTGTCTTTAATGTATAATATTTTTGGCCATTTTTAATATAATACCTTTTTTCATTTTTATTACTTTTTTCGGATCATAGAAATAAAACAAAGTCATTCCAAATTAGGACAGAAGTCACTGGAAATTGATCTAAGGAAGGCTACTTATGTCCTTCATCTAACAAAATCTGACTTAAGGGAGGTGACTTATGTCCTTTGTCTTACAAATTCTTACATTAGGAAGGCTGCTTATGTCCTTCATATTGCAAAACTTAGCTTTTCTGTCCTTCACATAGCAAAACCTCACAAAACATAGCATGTCTGTCCTTCACATAGCAAATTCTTGCAAAACATATCAAATTCTTGCAAAACATAGCAAATTCTTGCAAAACATAGCAAATTCTTGCAAAACATAGCATTTCTGTCCTTCACATAGCAAATTCTTGCAAAACATAGCAAATTCTTGCAAAATTAGCAAATTCTTGCAAAATTAGCAAATTCTTGCAAAACATATCAAATTCTTGCAAAACATAGCAAATTCTTGCAAAACATAGCAAATTCTTGCAAAACATAGCATTTCTGTCCTTCACATAGCAAAATATTGCAAAACATAGCAATTTGTTAGATGAAGGGCATAAATTGTCTCTCTTAACAAAGATTTTGCAAGATGGAGGACATAAGTAGCCTCCCTTCACCACACAAAACCTAGCTTTTTGGTCCTTCACATAGCAAATTCTTGCAAAACATAGCATTTCTGTCCTTCACACAACAAATTCTTGCAAAACATAGCAAATTCTTGCAAAACATAGCATTTCTGTCCTTCACATAGCAAATTCTTGCAAAACATAGCAAATTCTTGCAAAACATAGCATTTCTGTCCTTCACATAGCAAATTCTTGCAAAACATAGCAAATTCTTGCAAAACATAACAAATTCTTGCAAAACATAGCATTTCTGTCCTTCACATAGCAAATTCTTGCAAAACATAGCAAATTCTTGCAAAACATAGCAAATTCTTGCAAAACATAGCATTTCTGTCCTTCACATAGCAAATTCTTGCAAAAAATAACAAATTCTTGCAAAACATAGCAAATTCTTGAAAAACATAGCAAATTCTTGCAAAACATAGCATTTCTGTCCTTCTTCTTGAATTCTTGCAAAACATAGCAAATTCTTGCAAAACATAGCATTTCTGTCCTTCACATAGCAAATTCTTGCAAAACATAGCAAATTCTTGCAAAACATAGCATTTCTGTCCTTCACATAGCAAATTCTTGCAAAACATAGCAAATTCTTGCAAAACATAGCATTTCTGTCCTTCACTTAGCAAATTCTTGCAAAACATAGCATTTCTGTCCTTCACATAGCAAAATATTGCAAAACATAGCTTTTTGGTCCTTCACATAGCAAAATCTCACAAAACATAGGTTTTTCTGACCTTTTTCTAACAGGAGATCAGAACTAAATCAGAACACACATAACAAGAGTTTTTACATAGTACATTCAGATTATCAATTATGCATTTAACTCTGCATAAATTATGATAATTTATTATTATTACCCCCCCCCCCCTCCCCCATTTAAAATTTACCCCTGCCAACAGATTTCATGGGGGGTAATTATCCCCTCCCCCCCAATCAAATTAAACTCTGCATAAATTATGATAATTTATGCTAAGTTAAATGTACTGTTTGAACTTCTATCTAACAGGATATGAGAACTAAATCAGAACACACATAACAAGAGTGTTTACATAGTACATTCAGATTAACAATTATTCAATTGCAGCTAGGCCCCTTTTCAGTCCATCATATGACATGGGAAGAAGGTTAAGGAGCATTTTATGCAGCCTAAATTCCCAAGAATGCAATGCCACTTTTCCTAAAAGGCATCATAGCTGGCCTTTTTTGTGCATCATATGACATGGGAGGTTGTGACTCAAAAGAGACCAGCTATGGTGCCATGTAGAAAAAATGGAATTGCATACTTGGGATTCTAGGCTATGATGCTTAGCAGCTATGATGCCTAACAGGAAAAATGGCAATGCATTCATGGGAATCTAGGCTGCATAAAATGCTCCTCAACCTCCTTCCCATGTCATATGATGAACTGAAAAGGGGCCTAGCTGCAATTGAATAATTGTTAATCTGAATGTACTATTTAAACACTCTTGTTATGTGTGTTCTGACTAAGTTCTCATATCCTGTTAGATAGAAGTTCAAACAGTACATTTAAATTTGATTTGGGGGGGGGGATAATTACCCCCCCTGAAATCTGTTGGCAGGGGTAAATTTTAAATGGGGGGGGGGTAATAATAATAAATTATCATAATTTATGCAGAGTTAAATGCATAATTGATAATCTGAATGTACTATGTAAAAACTCTTGTTATGTGTGTTCTGATTTAGTTCTGATCTCCTGTTAGAAACAGGTCAGAAAAACCTATGTTTTGTGAGATTTTGCTATGTGAAGAACCAAAAAGCTATGTTTTGCAATATTTTGCTATTTGAAGGATAGAAATGCTATGTTTTGCAAGAATTTGCTATGTTTTGCAAGAATTTGCTACTCTTTGCAAGAATTTGCTATGTGAAGGACAGAAATGCTATGTTTTGCAAGAATTTGCTATATTTTGCAAGAATTTGCTATGTTTTGCAAGAATTTGCTATGTTTTGCAAGAATTTGCTATATTTTGCAAGAATTTGCTATGTTTTGCAAGAATTTACTATGTTTTGCAAGAATTTGCTATGTGAAGGTCAGAAATGCTATGTTTTGCAAGAATTTGCAATGTGAAGGACCAAAAAGCTAGGTTTTGTGTGGTGAAGGGAGGCTACTTATGTCCTCCATCTTGCAAAATCTTTGTTAAGGGAGACAAGTTATGCCCTTCATCTAACAAATTCTCACATAAGGGAAGCTACTTATGTCCTTCCTAGGAAGGTGACTTCTGTCCTAATTAAGGAATGACTTTGTTTTCTTTTCATGATCCTTTTTTTCAATTTTGCTTAGAAATGCTAAGCAAAATTGAAAGATAGTAAATAAACTATGATAAAAAATTAAATGAAAATTGCCAAAATATTATAACATTACTGGCAACATTTACTTAAGCTATGTCTCAATTTCTTTCTGCCATGTAAATGTAACTTTTATAGACTTTTTTTCTAGCTTTCAACTTCCATTTTCATCTAAAGAGGGTCATTCATTTTCATCTTAAGAGGGCCATTCATTTTAGATGTCTTATTGATGATCATTTAGAACAAAAATCAAATACTTTAATTAAAAAATAATAAAGATAATGCATCCTAAAAAAGTATTTCTTTAAATATTAATTTCATAACAAAACAAATGTAAAAAGGAAATTGAGATTGGGCTAAATTAATTCACAGCTGAATAATGAAAGTAAAGGTTGTCTTTAATGTATAATATTTTTGGCCATTTTTAATATAATACCTTTTTTCATTTTTATTACTTTTTTCAATTTTGCTTGGAATGGATTTGTAATATTTTTCTCATTCTAAAGGTATATATAAATACATATTTTTATGTCTATTTCAGGATATAAATCAGTTCAAAGTTTTCATTAACTGCGGTTAAAAAAAATTGATTTTTTCAACAATTACTCAACAGAATTAAAAAAGTTAGGTGTCATATTAAAGATCTTTTTTTCTCTTCTTTTGTTCCATTTTAGTACCTTTAAACCGACTTAAATTCAAAAAAAGGAAACTTAAATTACTTTAAAAATAAGAGGTCTACAAAAAAACGATTGCATATCTAAATTCTATGGAAAATTTTACATCTACTACTTACTAAAAGCACCGACTAGCTATCTTCAATAAAAAGCAAAAAAGTTAAGACAGCTTCCTTCGAGTATAATATACCTAAATTGTAGATATGTACACAAACGGACTGACGGACGGACAAAAACAGGATATATAAAAGTTTGGCTTTTAAAAATATTTGGATCATGGAAAGAAAACAAAGTAGTGGGTTTCGTCGTATTTTCATAGAAGCTTTTATGCTATTTCTAGCCCCAATGGGGCTCTATCACTGCGGGGCTAATTTCCTAGCAAGGGCAATCCTTAACATTTATCTAACATAACTTAACATAACCTAACCTTTCAAAAGCTACTGTGCAAAAAAAGACGAAACCCGCTACTTCGTTTTCTTTCCATGATATAAATATTTTAGTAAGAAAGACTGGAGGAAAAGACAATTGACGCTAAATTAAATGTAATCAGAATTATATTTTTTTTTTTATAGGGGAAAATTATTAGTGAAAAACTTTGAACATTGTTAGCTTGTACAAATCAATCAATGCTTGACACAAAAACTTACGTTTTAAAGCCAACGAATAGTAGAACAAGTTTATATACTTTGAGGACCACACAATTTACGGTCCATTGTTCCATCCTTACCTTACACCGGCAAAATCTAAAGGGTAACTCTTCAATATAAAGATATTTTACAAATGAAGAAAGTTTTAGACTTCAATCTAATTTCTATTTATATAAAAAATTAGATAAAAACCAAATTTTAATTTTTGAAGAAAGCATTCCCGAAATTACCACTATGATCTTATTTGCAGATATTAACGAGGACCCTAACCGTGCCCCTGCATGTGACAAGGATATCTGCAAGCTCCCCGACTGCTTCTGCTCCGAGGATGGTACCGAGGTTCCCGGCGGTTTGTGTCCCAGCGGCTTCGAGTGCGACAGAGTTCCCCAGATGATTACCATTACCTTTGACGATGCTATCAACCAGAACAATATTGATTTGTATGATGATATCTTCAGGAGAGAGAGAAGAAATGCCAACGGCTGCACCATCAAGGGAACTTTCTTTGTGTCCCACAAGTACAGCAACTACTCGGCTGTTCAAAACATTCACAGGCTGGGACACGAGATTGCTGCTCACTCTATCACCCACAACAATGATGAACAGTTCTGGACCGATGGTTCTGTTGATGACTGGGCCAAGGAGATGGCTGGATCCAGGCTCATCATTGAGAAGTTTGCCAATATTACTGATAACTCTGTTCTTGGTCTGAGAGCTCCTTTTCTCAGAGTTGGAGGTAACAATCAGTTTACCATGATGGAGGAACAGTCTTTCCTCTATGATTCTTCAATCACTGCCGCCCTCCAGAATCCTCCTCTCTGGCCCTACACTATGTACTTCAAGATGCCCCACAGATGCCATGGTAACCTGCAGAACTGCCCCACCAGGTCCCACGCTGTCTGGGAGATGGTCATGAACGAGTTGGACAGAAGGGAGGACCCCACTGTTGATGAAGACCTGTCCGGCTGTGCTATGATTGACTCCTGCTCTAGCATCCTTACTGGAGATCAGTTCTACAATTTCTTGACCCACAACTTCTACAGACATTTTGACCAGAACAGAGCTCCCCTTGGTCTCTTCTACCATTCTGCCTGGTTGAAGAACAACCCCGAGTTTGCTGACGCCTTCCTGTACTGGATCGACTAGGTGCTTGCCAATCACAAGAACGCCTACTTCATCACCATGACCCAGGTTATCCAGTGGATCCAGGAGCCCGTTGATGTAGACCAGGCCGCTAACTACGCCCCCTGGCAGGAGAAATGTGACCCCGGGCCAAGAGACGAGTGCCTGGTCGCTAACAGCTGCAAACTGTCCTCTGATGAGGTTCCCGGCGAGGTGCTGAACATGCAAACCTGTCTGAGATGTCCCAACAAGTACCCATGGTTGAATGACCCCACCGGAAACGGAATCATTAACAAACAGTAAACCTCATATCTTCCCCCCCCCCCCCCCGGCAATAATTATTAAATCCCCCTCCCCCCCCCCCTCCCAACTTTATGTTCTACAAATTAATAGGGTAAATTACCAATGATCAATAATGATATCCTATGATAGATGTGTTAATCTCAAAGTCAGATTTCTCCACAAGACTTCTAGACGATTTTAAGCAATCAAATATTTTCACAATTATATATTATCAAATAGCTCATTCTAATATTTAAGAAATGATTATCATTTCATTTAAATTGGACTAAGTTGTAAGCTTGATATTCAAGATTCAATAAATTATTTATAAACCTTAACAAAAGTTTATTGTAAATAAAATTTTCCAAAAAAAAGCTTCAAATGGTGGAAATCTTTTTTTTAAAATGCTGTATGTATTAATTTATGAACTACAATGTAATGCATTCTGATAATAATTTCATGATACAGGAAAATAAAATTAATTTTGTTTTTCTTTTAATAATTGCTCTTCTTTATTTCTTACTCATTGGATCAATGTAAAAAAAGATACCTGTTTTCAAAAATACCTTTGAAAAGAAAAGTTTTAATCGAAGATCGAGTATAACATACCTAAATTGTAGATATGTACACAAACGGACTGACGGACGGACAAAACCAGGATATATAAAAGTTTGGCTTTTAAAAATATTTGGATCATGGAAAGAAAACAAAGTAGTGGGTTTCGTCGTATTTTCATAGTAGCTTTTATGCTATTTCTAGCCCCAATGGGGCTCTATCACTGCGGGGCTAATTTCCTAGCAAGGGCAATCCTTAATATTTATCTAACATAACTTAACATAACCTAACCTTTCAAAAGCTACTGTGCAAAAAAAGACGAAACCCGCTACTTCGTTTTCTTTCCATGATATAAATATTCTATTAAGAAAGACTGGAGGAAAAGACAAATTGACGCTAAATTAAATGTAATCAGATTTATACCTTTTTTTGTAGGGGAAAATTATTAGTGAAAAACTTTGAACATTGTTAGCTTGTACAAATCAATCAATGTTTGACACAAAAACTTACGTTTTAAAGCCAACGAATAGCAGAACAAGTTTATATACTTTGAGGACCACACAATTTACGGTCCATTGTTCCATCCTTACCTGAAAACACTCAATCAACATAAAAAGACCACAGCCGTACAGAAAGGTAAAAAAAACAAGGATGCCAGCGAATTACAGAAAATAATGATCCGTTTATAATTCAAATATCATTCATTAATACACCTACCTTAAACCTAATAGCTGGACGTCAAAAATCATCGGGGTATGATAGAAAAAAATTCGACGCGCCTCGCGCTTTACACCGTCAAAATCCTATGACCAAACCACATAAAAAATCTGTATACCTTTTTATTGGCGAAGCTACTCTATAAATCAACATCACATCTAAAAAAAAAACTGCTTACACAAATGAACATCCAGTAGATAAATTACTTGGTCCGTCGGTTATTTGGTAATGCGTGGACGGACATGGAATTTATGTTGGAAAAGATTATTTCTTCATAGATAGACAGCTGACCGATAAGCTCCTATCCCAGCTGTCTTCAGGTCTATCTGTAATGCGCTAGAGAACACCAAATCTTTATTTGGGAAATGTTGTTTATGATAGTCAACTGATTTGTTGTATATATTTTTATAATCAATGTGCATATGTACATCTACTCAAAAAAAATTGTCCGGCGGTTTTACTGCTTTGGAAGGCTGGAATAATGATATTACCAACTTTATACTGCTGAAAATTTGCTTAAAGTTTGATATGACCACTGAGCACATATTCTTAACAACTAATAATTTCGGTCTGCTTGTTTGTTTTGCTAGAGTTTTTCCCACCATTTTATTCGATGTTCTTCATAATTTTATATCTAAGAGCTTCGCTATTTAAGGTGCTAGTTTTATGTAGAGTAATACAGGGATCTAAAGCGATAAGACAATTGCCAATATTTTGATTAACTTCCCCAATGATAGTACACAAAATTACCCCATCTGTAGATTACAATTAGTGGTTTAAACGTTTAGACACTAAACTTAATGAACCGACCAATCAATAATCAATAAAAGTCCCGAATGTTGTTCAGCTAACAAATAAGAAAACGTAATAATAAAACTTTGGGAACTAGTGTAATAAACATCCCAATGTCCCCTTCATCTCTGAGAATAATAATAGTCATAATAGTATGGCTTCAAAACCGATTAATATCCGCTGGAATAGAACTTGATCTCAGCCATACTGAATAATCTTGTATAACACCATATTACAGACAATTTTCTACGAATACTAAATGAAAGTCAAAACCAGTTTTGTTAGACCGGCCCATCGGGGCTAACCACCACAGGTCCAGTAGGTTTATTACCTGAAGAGTATAACCTAATCGGTTCAGCGGTTACCGAGATCTTAAGACAGAGAGATAGAAAGAAATCGTTCTACTTTGTATTATTGATAAGTGTTTCAAGACTATAATTTAAAATAAACTTTCCCTTTGAAAGATTATTGATCAAACAAAGGGAAAGTAGTAATGTTTACATATTATTTCATTATTATTATTATCCTAATATATGTATAAAGTAGTAAAGTTTTTTTGTTTGTTTGTACACTGATCTCTCTAACCGCTGAACCGAAATGGTTCTCCTTTACAGTGAAGCTTCCTATAGGTCCAGAGCTAGTTATTATTATAAATTAAAGAAACAAAGAAATAATAAACAGTGATATATAAACATCCATTAAAGCGAAGCTCAACGAATCAAAAACATAGAGTAACAACGCATTCAATATTCAACATTATTTTTATTGATGCTTCGTTTATAACATATTGTCTAATCGTCCTAGGAATCAATATTCCCAAATTTAAGTAAATGAGAAAAATATATCGAATATTAAAATGTTATAAAAAAAAGGTAAATCAAATTCTTATGTTTAAAGACCTTGGCAAGGGGAGTGTAGGGGGATGTAAGGAGTTGAAGTATTTACCCCAAGCATTTTTGCCAGGGGGGTGGGTGGGGTGGATACACTTGTATCACTTGTACCACTCTGCTTTAGAACAAATCTCTCTTTTTAAAACTTGTTTAGAAGCCTAATTCTTTTTTCTTGATAAGTTGTAATTTACAATTTAATAGTGTGTATGAAGGTGGACCCCTAAAGGGGTGTATCCACTCCACTTTTGCCAGTGTGTGGGGAGGGGGGTCACCCCTCTACACTCCCATTTCCACGCCTCTGATATAAATATAATCTCTCTCTCTTTTGAAAACTTGTTTTGAAGGCTAAGTATAATTATTTCCTTTTTATTTTATTGTAATTTACAATTTTTTTAAAACCTGTAATTTACAATTTTTTAAAAACCTACCAGGAAATGGTATAACATTTTTAAATCCTTATTTCATTCAGATAAACATCTGAAAAAGATAATCAACAATAAAAATCCTCCACATAATATGAAATAGCAAATACTCAATAATGCACAGTTATTCGCAGTATACAAAAATTAGCAAATAAAAGTTTCCGCACGGTTTCTTTAGTCAAGCTTCATTTGTGCATTTTAGGATCTTGACTATTTCACATTATCTAGTATAGGCCATCTATATTACATAATATGTACGTTCAGCCGTTTGGCAGCTATCAGGCCTTAAATGCTTTTTTTTATATAATCGATCCTAGGAACATTTTACCGTGAACTGCACTAGATCTGATCAATTTTAAATGAGGACAATCAAACTATAAGTATTACAATAATAATAAGATATGTATTTTAGAGACAAAAAAAGCATAAATAACATTATAACAAGGACATTTGAGTCTATAAGAAGCGCTGTATGAAAAAAGAACAGTAATCTGTTATTTAGAAATATAGGTAGTTCTTATAGTTAGTCAAAATAACGTTTAAATAAATAAACTGTAAATAAAAGTACCATGCAAGCTTAATCACATTGTGAAGGTTGACATATGGACAGACGTACAGATTTAGCCTATTTAAAGCGTAGCTACGCTACTGAAACGCAAAAAGCTCCTATCAATTATCAAAAAATAAAAGGCAGACAAATGAAAAAACATTATTTTATTGGTTATCCAGTAACTGAGAAAAATAATAAATTAATTCTTTTCAGATATTTCAAATTAGAGAAAAATGAAATCGTCAACAGGCAAATTAAATAAATATTTTCCTTGTTTAATAAAACTTTTTTCTCGTATTCATTTGAATCCGGTGGATAGGAACCGGTTCTCATGAATACGAAAAAACTATGTCTAGTAGATCTTTTCATGAAAATACCCTTTTTCGAATTTCAATCTTCTGCTAACCTAAAAAGTTACTTTAGGGGCCTAGAAATATATGTACAAAATTTCAGCTCTCTATCTCTACTGGCGACCTAGCGCCAGGCATGTAAAATATCAACAGATAACGGTAGCACGGCGGTTTTAACAATATCTCAGTAATGTGCAGGTTTTTAGCTCTTCTGCATATTTCAATTTAAACACATAAGGCCAAAGATATTTTATCCAAAAAATCTTTTGTCAAAGTCTACTCTAGACCTAGCGCCAGTCAGTTTTCTAAAATCATGCATTTTATACCTGTGAAAAATGAAATCGCCAGCGCTAGGTGTAGAGTAGACTTTGACAAAGGATTTTTTGGGATATCATATCTTAGGCCTTATGTGTTTAAGTTGAAATATGCAGAACACCTAATTTCACCTTCCAAGTCATTCTCTAAGCATTTTAATTTTTTTTTGAAATAACGGGATTTTAAAACTGCCTTTAAAAGGCCTAAAAAATATCTTTTTTTGTCCCTTTTTTCACTGTATATAGTTACAACTTATTAAGATATTATTCTCAGTTAAAAAAAAATTGGCACTTCCAGCACCAAAACCAGCAAAAACAGGCAGTTAAACTTCTGAACCCCTACTTAACCCCCTAACAGACCCCCCCTCTATCTCGGCTCCTGTTACAGATAGAGACATAAAACTTTTTTCTGGTTGTTCATGTGTATTTTTAGAGAATTGCTTTTTCTAGTCATAGCGGTCAGACCGCTCTTTATCCGCTTTTTAGCGGCCAGTTGCTAAATATTAAAACAGCTGTAGAGCGGCCAATTTTAAAGCTAAGAAAACCAAATTTTATTATTTTTTATAATAGAAAAATACCTTTTCTGACCATCGCCGAAAAACGACAAACAACGGAAACCGCCAATTTTGGTGGTAAAACGGCCAATTTTAAAGCTAAGAAAACCAAATTTTATGACAAACTATTATTTTTTAACGGTCAATTTTAAAGCTAAGAAACCCAAATTTTATGACAAACTATTATTTTTTATAATAAAAAAATACCTTTTTGACCATCGCCAAAAAACGACAAATAACGGAAACCGCCAATTTTGGCGGTAAAACGGCGGTTGGCGGCGCTAAATAATATTTTTATCTGTTTATAGTTACAACTTATTAAGATATTATTCTCAGTTAAAAAAAATTGGCGCTTCCAGCACCCAAACCGGCAAAAACAGGCAGTTAAACTTCTGTATCCCTACTTAACCCCATAACAGACCCCCCTCTATCTCGGCTCCTGTTACAGATAGAGACGTAAAACTTTTTTCTGTTGGTTCATGTGTATTTTTAGAGAAAATTACTTTTTCTAGTCATAGCGGTCAGACTGCTCCTTATCCGTTTTTTAGCAGCCAGCCGCTAAATATTAAAAAAGCTGTAGAGCAGCCAATTTTAAAGCTAAGAAAACCAAATTTTATGACGAGCAATTATTTTTCATAACAAAAAAAATGCTTTTTCTGACCATCGCCAAAAAACGACAAATAACGGAAACCGCCAATTTCGGCGGTAAAATGGCGGTTGGCGGCACCAATTAATATTTTTATCTGTTTATGATCATAATAAAAGACTACATACAAAAATTGGCTGATTAAGGTCTGGATAGGGTCAAGACAGTTAATTGTTTAAACTAATGTAATAGATTTTTATTTTAGTCAGATGCCAGACGCAGACAATTAAAAAAAAAATAACATTAAGAAATATTATCAATTTGTCTACAAAGGGTTAACAACAAAATTTAAATATACAAATCTAATTATTAAAAACATCAAGATGATCTTCTCTATAAATTTTATTTGTAAAGCATTGATATTTTTATCAAATAATATGACAATGATGACAACATTAATAAGTGATTAAATACAGACAAAAAATAGGATGACAACATCCATAAAGACAAAGCTCTAAGATCAGAAGTAAGGACAACTCTCTTGTAATTACTTTTGTAATATTTAATCAACCTTAGTAAAAAATAAGATGAAAATTAGGTGTTCAGGTATGATCCAGCAGGATATAATCCTCCTAGTCTTAAAATAACTTTGAATGGCTCCAGTGTATTTATTTTTTTACTCATAGACTTAAAATTGTAAAATTAGGCTTATCTTACATGCCTACATGACATATTAAATTTTTTATTTAAATCAGCTGTTGTTTCCAGCTGACCGCAGCCAGTGGCGGCAGTCCATGTAATTTTCAAATCAATTAAATTTTTTGATAAATATATATTAATTCTTGAGTAATAATAAACTTCCGTTAATAGTAAGGCCATGGCCGTTTGGCCACTCCTTGACCGATTTTTAACTGATTTTTTATTTCCTACCTGTAGTTTTGCCGTTTTTAAGCTGCAGTAGCGGAATTCTAAAACAGCTCTAGACCAGCCAATTTTTGTATGTAGTCTTTATTGTGATCATAAACAGATAAAAATATTAATTGGTGCTGCCAACCGCCATTTTACTGCCGAAATTGGCGGTTTCCGTTATTTGTCGTCTTTTGCATTGGTCAGAAAAAGCATTTTTTTTGTTATGAAAAATAAATGCTCGTCATAAAATTTAGCGGCTGGCTGCTAAAAAGCGGATAAGGAGCAGTCTGACCGCTATGACTAGAAAAAGTAATTTTCTTTAAAAATACAAATGAATCAACAGAAAAAAGTTTAACGTCTCTATCTGTAATAGAAGCCGAGATAGAGGGGGGTCTGTTATGGGGTTATGTAGGGATACAGAAGTTTAACTGCCTGTTTTTGCTGGTTTGGGTGCTGGAAGCGCCAATTTTTTTTTAACTGAGAATAATATCTTAATAAGTTGTAACTATATACAGATAAAAATATTATTTAGCGCTGCCAACCGCTGTTTTACCGCCAAAATTGGCGGTTTCCGTTATTTGTCGTTTTTTGGCGATGGTCAGAAAAGGTATTTTTTTATTATAAAAAAATAATAGTTTGTCATAAAATTTGGTTTTCTTAGCTTTAAAATTGGCCGCTCTACAGATGTTTTAATATTTAGCAACTGGCCGCTAAAAAGCGGATAAGGAGCGGTCTGACTGCTATGACTAGAAAAAGCAATTCTCTAAAAATACACATGAACAACCAGAAAAAAGTTTTACGTCTCTATCTGTAACAGGAGCCAAGATAGAGGGGGGTTCTGTCAGGGGGTGAAGTAGGGGTTTAGAAGTTTAACTGCCTGTTTTTGCCGGTTTTGGTGCTGGAAGCGCCAATTTTTTTTAACTGAGAATAATATCTTAATAAGTTGTAACTATATACAGTGAAAAAAGGGACAAAAAAAGATATTTTTTAGGCCTTTTCAAAAGGCAGTTTTGAAATCCCGTTATTTCAAAAAAAAATTAAAATGCTTAGAGAATGGCTTGGAAGGTGAATTTAGGTGTTCTGCATATTTCAACTTAAACACATAAGGCCTAAGATATGATATCCCAAAAATCTTTTGTCAAAGTCTACTCTACACCTAGCGCTGGCGATTTCATTTTTCACAGGTTTAAAATGCATCATTTTAGAAAACTGACTGGCGCTAGGTCTAGAGTAGACTTTGACAAAAATTTTTTGGATAAAATATCTTTGGTCTTATGTGTTTAAATTGAAATATGCAGAAGAGCTAAAAACCTGCACATTACTGAGATATTGTTAAAACCGCCGTGCTACCGTTATTTGTTGATATTTTACATGCCTGGCGCTAGGTCGCCAGTAGAGATAGAGAGCTGAAATTTTGTACATATATTTCTAGGCCCCTAAAGTAACTTTTTAGGTTAGCAGAAGATTGAAATTCGAAAAAGGGTATTTTCATGAAAAGATCTAATGTCTAGCATCGTATTATATCCAGTTTTCTACGAATATAGAAATGTACAATCATAAGATTAAAACTAGTTTTATTAGCCGGTGCCTTCGGCACCACGGGGCTAAAAAAAACTAGTTTTAATCTTATTATTGTACATTCTATATCCGCGGAAAGCCGTTTATAATACGATACGAGAAATAACTATTCTCGAATTCATTCGAATCCGGTGGATAGGAACCGGTTCTCATCCATACCAAAAAACTATGTCTAGCATCGTATTATATCCAGCTTTCTACGAACAAAAAAAATGTACAATCATAAGATTAAAACCAGATAAAACCCCGAGGTGCCAAAGGCACGGGCTAAAAAAACTGGTTTTAACCTATAATTGTACATTCTATATCCGCGGAAAGCTGTTTATAATACGATGCGAGAAATAACTATTATCTTTCTATTGTGGATAAGCGATAGGATCTGTGAGTGTCTATGTCTGTCTGTCACTACCAAAGGATCTCCCTAAACGCTGAACCGATATGGTTCTCTTTTACATGGGTCCTGGTGAAGTTTTTAACTATTTTGGTAAAAGGCAACACCACCCTCCCAAGATAAATCGCCCTTAGAAAAAAAAATTACTACACCATAACATTTTCAAAAAAAATTATTTTTAAAATTAAAAATAAAATGGGGAGGGGGTCAAGTAGAACCTCCCAGCACCTCAAATGCTTCTAGAGGCCTTATCATTATGGATATATAATACGTGAATATGATATCAATGGAAAAATTGTCGTTAATTTAGGTTGCTAATATGTTCCTTATTTATTCGTCCATAGAAGGAGGGGGGATGGGGTAAAGAGGAAATGTTGTTTAAACCCGCTACAAATTTTACTTTTTTAGAGTACATAATCATCTGGTGTGTGATTCAAGTAATAATAAATCCATTAAATAATGAAAATATTTCTTATGTAGATATGACATCGTTAATGACCGCAGCACAGGTACATATCATATTAAGCGATAAGACAATGGACGATAAATTGATGTACACCCCCAATGATGTTACACAAAATTACCCCATCTGTAGATTAAAATTTTAGTTATGATAAGTTTTGACACTCTTTGTTTGGAACCAATCAATAAAGATTCAATAAAAGTACCCAAAGTTTAGATTTAACGAATGAGATAATGTGTTTACAAAACTTTGTGTACCAGTTTAATTTACAGTCTGTGCAGTAATTCACCAAAAACTATTGGACATAACATTTCTTGTTTATCTTTATTTTTCCAGCATGGTTTCGAAAATGATTAGAACCGCCAAACTGGTCTCAGCCAAACTGAAGAATCATGTATAGAAACGTATTACAGACAGTTTTCCACAAATTATTGAAATAAAATAATAAAATCAATACCAATTTTGTTAGCCTGTGCTTTCTTCCCTTCGAGGCTATCAAACTGGTTTTAATCTTAAAATTTTTCATTTGAATTGAATAACCGTGGAAAGCTGTCGATACAGAACAAGGATGTTGACATACCTAAAATTGAAGATCTTAAAATTAACAAATTCACTATCGGACTAGAGAATTAAGGACATTTTATAACTAGCGACTACGCCCCTAGAAGCCTCCATTGGCACCTTTGTAAAGAGAAAGGGATGGAGATCGACCCTTTACTTTTCATTTTAATTTTGAACAAAAGATTTTTTAATTGGAGGTGGAATAGTTTTTTTCTATGTGTGATTAATCTTTACTAAAAAGTTTGAAATTTTAGATAAGCTTTGTTTTTAATATAAAATAATCTCAATAATAATTTAATCCACAACATAGGAAATCTGGAAAAATTTGGATGAATTAAAAGAAAAGGACCCAGAAAAATATCAGGTTATACTAGTTATTCGAATATGCACTTTTTTCTTAAACAAAAGATCAGTTTTCTTTTTCAATTCCGCAAATGCACGATGTCTTTTCGTCCGGATGAAAATTAAGATCTCGCTAACCTCTAGACCAAATTTGTTTTTGCTTTGGGGCTCGGCAACCGCCCGTCAATAACATACAAGGAAAATCAATCTTTTAAAATTTTAAAATCATCTGAAAATCTAAACCTTAACTAAATATGGCATTGGCAACCCCTCTTTTTAAAAAAAAATTTAATTCCAAAACGGGTTTAAATTTGAGACTAAGGCACGTCTTTTTTTTAGAGGCACAGAATAAAAAAAAAGTATGGATTGTTGGGTGTTCCAATTTATTCATTCGGTTCAGTGGTTGGCGAGAACTTAACGGACAAACTAACAAAACCTACATCATATGCGCCCCTACATCTATTCTGAAACATCTATTGGGACAAATAAAAAAATATTATGATCGTTATGTTAGACATTTACCCTTTTATTTTATTACTCTTTTACATAAAATAAAAGAAATGTAATAGTGATAATAAAATGAATATTCGGTATAAACCAGGAATATAAACCAGGAATCTTAAGGAACTGTACATTAAGAGAGTATTTTGTGTAATAGTTTAATTAGATGCTTATTTTATGATGGGCCAGGGTAGGGAATGATACTCCATAAGGATTAAGCATAGTATTTTTCAAAAATAGATATAAGAGAAAGGTTTTAGTGAAAGCATCAAATTTTGTAATATGAATGGATAAACGATATATGTACATGGATATATTGACAGGGTAAAATTTGTCGTCCATTTAGCTTGCTAATATGGACCTCATTTATTGGTTATTTCATTAATCCAATAGGAGAGGAGAGGATGAGGTATAGGGGGTGGATGTGGGGTATTGTTATTTCATCCAGCTGCGAGTATTACTAAATCAGAGTATATGAAAATCTGGCGCAACATCCAACATTATAATGTACCGAATGTTATAGGAGGTAGTCTCGGAAACTATGAAACAAGGATCACCTAATCCAACGGAGAATAACAAGATAATTCCAGAATTGTGTGTTCAGTTAATGACACAGGTAGTTGTCACATCAACATATGGAGTTTTGATAGGCCGTGCCTCTGGCATCTCGGGGCTAACAAAACTGGCTTTAATCTTATAATTGAACATTTCTATATCCGCGGACATCTGTTTATAAGACGATGCGATAAATAACTATTGAATTTTTATAGCGAAGGTGCTCTAGTTTTAATTGTTAAAACAATTTATAATTTCCAAATATCCGTATCTTAGTAACGATGTTGGTGTAACTAGATTTTCTTGGCCGTTTTTGAAGATTATGACATAGTAGCGACTATGACTATCTTTGTTTTTGAAGATTATGACATAGTTGCAACTATGACTAACTATGTTCGTCAGTGCGTCCATTGTGCTTTGCTACCGGTGTAAATTCTATTAAAAACTGTGAATTTATCAGCTGCATGAAATCTAACATTGATAGACTTAAATGTCTTTACAAAACTAATTAGACAAATAAAACTTCTTGTTCATTTCGTCTTACTTTAGTATATTTATAAATTTCGCTTCTAATGAATTTTGCCACCCTTGTTTTTTTTAGAAAGGTGTTACTTGCTGGATGAATATACTTAGCTGGACCTGTGTTAAACAACCTGAATTTACAAATGGACAGGAAAGAAAAACTTAAAATGATGTCCAGTATGTCTTCAAAACCGAATAGTATTTGCCATACTGAAAACTCATGAATAGCATCGTACTACAGACAATTTTCCACAAAAATAAAAATCATCACAAAACTGGTTTTAATCTTTCATTTAAATAAAGTTAGAATCTAAAGTAAAGCTTATTTTTACTTTCTCTTTTGATTCGCAGGCAGCTGCCTTACCAATAGCCGGAGGCGATTATCAGGTCTATGATGGAAAATTTATATACAGGTTAATTTTATTTTTGTTGTGGGCTGCCTATTTGTGAATTATAGCATCCTTGTTTTTATTTTCTAAGCTTAAATGTTTCTACTTACTGATGAAAAGGTGATTAGCTCGAGTTTCTAACAATAATCTGAGAGGGAGGGGACAATGGACTGAAAATCATGCTGGTACGATCTCTTATTTGCTGACTTAAAAACTTTGGGTACTAGTATTACACCTTTTTCACCAAATTTTGATCTAATGAAGGTTAATTTTATTTTTTTGTAATGAAAGATGAAATCATTTTATATAACTTTTAAGTCAGACTTACTAAATGTAATAGTAGATATAATTTTGTGAAGTATGAATAGAACTTGCAGACAAAGGTGTCACTTTGTGAAATCAAAGGGTTGGTTGTCTGAATATTCAAGGGTTGTTTCAATCATCCTGAGAAAAATAAAAAATTCTTATTTTTTCCTACTTTATATAAGAACCCAAAATAAAAGAATATATTTAACATGAAAAGTCCATTCTTTTATTAGACATTTCTCTTTCTCATTTATCTTAATGAAAGCAAAACTTTTCCACATACATATATGATTTGTCTGTCTATAATTCAGTCCGTAATTAGGAAATTAATATGGCGATTTCCCTAGTCGAGCACTGGAAACCCCCCCTCCCCTTTGCCCAAAATGTTGTAATACATTGACAATGGTGGGGGTAGTTTGTGTTTGTTTTTACTTTAATTTAGGTTAGGTTATATTATGCACCATAAATATAGGCCACGTAGGGTTTAATTAGAGAGAAAATCTTTTCGATGAAACTGATTAAAATGATTTCATTATTCAGTGTTTGTGTTCATCCAAGTGTTACAAAAGACTGGACCTTTGAAGAAAAAGAAAATATCATAACTTTAGGTAAAGAAATTTTTAAGGTAAACCACTACATCCATAAAAGTGAGGGTCAATAAATTAAACAGACAAACAACAAGCATTGCATTGTTTAATATAGAATTAGGACTTTCTTGTAATAATCATAGAGATGCTACGCTTTCAGCCCATAACGCAATGGGGGAATTAAACGTGATTTTCTCTGCTGTTATTCATGATAGAAGGCTGATTTTTCTATTAAAGATTTATTATACCAATGAGCATCCAGTATGCAATTTACTTTGTCCGTTGGTCTGTCATTCATGCTACAAAATATAAAAATACATGAGTAATGTTTTCTGATTTGCTACTTATGGATGTTGTCATCCTTGTTAGAATATTATTTCTACTGGTTGTTTCTCACATTATAGTTTTAATTATTTTTTTTTAAGGAATGAAATACCTCTCGACAATACATATGGGGTTAACTTTTCAACCTGGATTTAGGTAATTTTATTCTCTGGTATGGCTTTGAATCCGATTTTTAATTTACACTGTTCTATGTTATACTGAAAAAAAAAACGTAAGCTTCCTCATTCCGTCCCTCGGGGCCAACAAAACAGTTAACTAAAAAAATTTGTAATCATTTTATATAAGTAAGAGGATCTGTGTCTGTGTGAAAGTCCGGCTGTCTGTCCCGAGAGATCGTATAAACTGCTAAACCACTATGGTTCTCCTTTACAGTGAGTTGTTTCACAGGTCCTAGGAACGCTTTTAATATTTTTTAGGGAGGGTACGACTACATCCCCAAGAGAAACGCCCATAGATAAAAATTACCTCTTTAGGATTTTTTGCGTTTTTTTATTTTCATAAGAAGATGTAATCCATATACTTCTAATTTAGAATTGAAAAGGAGTTGTTCAAAGGGGATTTTGACAAAGCAGAAAAAAGTTTGAGACCCAAGGAAAAAATTATAAAAACAGGTATGTATACTTATAATATACACTTATATACTAAATGACTGTTGTTTCCAGAGAGGGGGGGGGCATTGGATTGTTTATTGCACTACTCCCAAAGTCTTATAATAACGTTTTCCTTTTTTGTTGGCTTAACAACCTTGGGGACTTTTATTGAATTTTGATTGGTCGGTTCATTTAGTTGAGTGTCCAAACGTTTTAACTACTAATTGTAATCTACAGAAGGGGTAATTTTGTGTTTTATTATTTGGGTTGTACATCAATTTATCGGCCATTGTCTTGTCTCTTTATATCCCGGGGTATTTTTGTTTGCTTGTTATTGTTGAGTTACTTCTAAACACTTGTTATGTCTTTACCTTTATTTTATCAGAATCTCCGCTAAGCTTGATAACCGAAATAGTCAAAGAAGATGATAATGAAATTGAGGTAAAATAATAGATTATAAATAACCAAAAACAATAATAGAGATTTATAGCATCATATTATGATCAGTTTTTCGTTGATAGTAAAGTAAAAAAGTTGTAAGATAAATTATTAAATACCAGTTTAGTTGACCCATTCCTTAAAATTATACACGAGTTTCTTTTTAAAATAATTTTGTTTTTCTTGTTTAGGTAGACAGGAGCATTCTTTCAACTGAAAGGTATATTTTATAAAATTATTGATTGGCTTAAACTTAATAGAAGAAGGGTAAACATACATTTATTCTTTTTAAAGCGAAGCTTTTCTATAATTAGGGTCGGTCCGTCCGTAACGGATAGCTTTTTTCGTTTATTTAGGCATGTTAGAATTGTCCTATCGATTTTAAATTTTGCATGGTGATTCCTTTAGTAGTTAGGTACGATTTAGAAAGCGTAGCAGCTCTATGATCATTACCAAAATTGCCGTACGTCCATTTTAAACATGTTGATTTTTTTACTTTTTTAACATCAAATTTTTATGAGATCTAATCATCCGATTGATCTGATTTTTGGTATATTGATTCCTGGGACAACAAAGTATAATGTTATAAGCGAAGCAACTCTATAATCAAGTCCTAAAAATGTAAGTTTGTCCTTCAACATTATTCTGTATTGAATAATTTTAACAAATTTACTTAGAATTTTGTTTCGACTTTTATACATTTATATTCTGATTATTCAGTTATGACAATATATACATAAGTGTTCATGTCCGTTTGTCCTACCGTTTAAGTGCTTCGCTTTTATGGATGTTGTCATCCTTGTTTTTAAAGATATCTTATAGTATTTTTTTCCAGAAATGAAACAAAAAGAAGGAAACCTTTGATTGTAGAAATTGACAAGAACAAGCCTCAACAAAAGAAATCCAGCAAACCACAGTAATCTTAAATCCTTATATAAAAGAAACAGAATGTTTGTCTTTTGTAAAGCATCTCGCTAACCACTGAACCGATATGGTTATTCTAGAGTTTTTATAGTTTCAGAGAAAGTTAAAACTATTCTAAAGGGGAAGTACCACTACTTCACAAATGAAAGCATAATAAAGTAAAGGACGTTTAGGCTTTTTATTATTTATTATACAAAGTAGAATGATGTCTGTCCGTAAGTCGGTCTGTTTGTCCGTCTGTCCGTCTGTCCCTTAAGATCTCGGTAACCACTGAACCGATCGGATTCTACTCTTCAGGGAATATACCTACTGGTCCTGTGATGGCTTTAGTCTATTTTCTTGGGAGGTGGAACACCCCATCCCCCCCCCAAAAAAAAATCCCCCCACCAATTTTTTAAAAATTATTTGAAATAGTGGTGGAGTGGGGGCATCTCCAGGTCATAAAAGATATAATTATACCTCTTGGGGCAAAGCCCCTAGAGGCTAGGGGCGAAGCCGCTAGTATATCATACAATAGCATCCCCACTTAGACTAAAGAGAGGAAAAGGAGGAGATTAAGGGTAAAGAACTAAAAGATGTACATACTAACAACAGACAACCTGCAACCATGGCTCAACACGTAGGGCATCCGCTCGTCGTCGGGGAGGTAATAGGTTCCAATCTCGACCTGTCATCTCGTCATAACTAAAGACGTAAAAGATGGTTCCTACTGCTGCTATGTCAGGTGCGCGACATAAATAGTTAGAGTATGGGGGAATGCCTTGGACCATAAACATGCACAACTCGTTACCATAAACAGTTAGGACTTCTCAGACAAAGGTCGTGCAATCAAAGGTTTTGGTTTCTCTTGAATGTTACTTAACCTAATATCCTTGGGTGTTTGAGTATAGCATCCCATTACATGCGGATGATGAGACAATCTAACATAGTCACATAAAGAGTAGCTTTTCTTATGAAAAAAATGAACGTAAAACTAAAATCTAGGAACACTTTTGAACAAAATCTGCAGAAAGCTTTCAAGCCCAGCTCAAGTGATCAAACATGCAATCAAAAATCAGAATCAGATAATCAGATAAAAATCAGGAATAGTTCTATATAAAACAAACTCTATCCTTATTATATAAAGTAGAAAGCTTTTTTGTCTGTAGCTTAAGATTTCGATAACTACTGTACCTATTGAGTTCTCTGTTTTATGGAAGCTTCTTATAGGTACCTGGATAGTTTTAGGCTATTTAATTTTCATATCTAAGTTAGGTTTTAGGTTATATTACTAATTTCCTTACTCCTTTAAATACAGAGCTCTTAGAGGCCTCTAAGGGCACTTGATAGATAAGGAAGTCGATTCTCTCCCAACTTTCATTTTAGTTTGGTACCAGCAACAAAAATAGTTATAAACCTGCCATGGACCTATAAGAAGCTAAAATGCACTGTAAAGGGAAACCAAACCTAATTTGAAGGAAATATTTTTTTTCCGTAAAGCAGTGTTTAGATTCTGTAAGATTAATTGGTAAAAAAAACTTTTGGATTACTTTAAACATGATCGTCTTCGAAACCGATTAATATTCTCAGCCATACTGAAAAATTATATTCAGCATCATATTGCAGACAATATTCCACAAATATTAAAATACAGTTTTAAATTTAATACCAGTTTGTTAGGCCGGGACTTCGGCCCCTCGGGGCCAAAAAACGTTTTTTTTTTATATCTAAAATTTTTTCCATTTTGACATCCGCGAAAAGCTGTCTATAATACGATGCCATAAATAACTGTCTATAATTCTGAAAATCAGAAATGGAAAAATGTTAGTTACACTTACAAGTCCAAGGCAACCAAAAAAATTGATTTTATATACAGTGTCCCATTGCTACATCCCTGGAAATCATAGAACTATTATTTTAAAGGAATGAACAAACATTTCTCACTGAAGTAAGCACAAGAAGAATTAAATAAATAAAAAATATAGATTTCAAATATTATCTTAATTTAAATCATCAAAAATGTAAGATTTCAATAAATTTGTTGAATAGATTGTTTTGATTTATTAAAAAAATAAATTTTGATTGATCTGTTGGTCTCTAACTCTAAAACTAATGTAAATGTGAAGAAGTTATCTATAATACAAAGTAGAATGATGTCTGTCCGTCCGTCTGTCTGTCCGTCTGTCCCTTAAGATCTCGATATCCACTGAACCGATCGGAATATACCTGCTGGTCCGTTGGTGGAACTAAGGTTAATTATCTAGCTATCTATAATACAAAGCAGAATGATGTCTGTCCGTCTGTCTGTCCGTCCGTCCGTCTGAAGCTTAAGATCTCGGTATCCACTGAACCGATCGGATTATACTCATTAGGGAATATACCTGCTGGTCCGTTGGTGGTTTTAGGCTATTTTTAAAATTATTTAAAATAGTGGTGAGGGGGGATCTCCAGGTAATAAAAGATGTAATTATGCCTCTTGGGGCAAAGCCCCTAGAGGCTAGGGGCGAAGCCGCTAGTACTCATTATAAAGAGGAACGATATCTTGGCTTTATGCCGCCAGCCACAGAACTAATATATGTAGCTTTTTAAAAGCAAAGCTTTTTTTATAATTATGGTCAGTCCGTCCGTCCTGAACGAATAGCTTTTTTTCGTTAATTTAGGCATGTTAGAATTGTCCTTTGCATAGTGATTCCTTAAGTAGTTAGGTACGATTTAGAAAGCATATCAACTATATAATCATTACTAGAATGTCCGTACGTCCATTTTACAAATGACGATTTTTAACTTTTTTAACAAGTTTTTATATGATGTAGTTATCCGATTGATCTGATTTATAATACTGATCCCTACAATGTACAATGTTATAAGCGAATCATCTCTATAATCAAGTCCTAAAAATGTAAGTTTGTCCTTAAACATTATTCTGTATTGACTAATTTTTAACAAATTTACTTACAATTTTGTTTCGACTTTTATACATTTATATTCTGATTATTCATTTCTGACATTCCTACAAGCGTTAATGTTTGTTTGTCATATGTTTCAGAGCTTAGCTTTCATGGATGTTGTCATCCTTTTTTCCTTAGGGTCTCGCAAATATTATTCGATCAATAAAGTTCTCAAAACCTCATTGTTATTTTTGTTGATTTTTGCATGTTAAAATTGTCCTATTAATTTTACATTTTTCTGTTACTGTTGGGTGTAATCTGGAATAATTAGAAATTCTTACTTCTAGAATCTAAATTTTCATATTTTGTTATAAGCATAGCATCTCTATAATAATAACTTAAACATTAAATAATTTTTAAAAGATAATAGACGTCCAAGGGTGGGGGTAAAGGTGTGGTTACCCCTCTGAAATGGACGGACATACCATATACATAGTTATATTTATCCCACCACTAACAAGGATGACAAAATCAATAAAGGCAAAGCTATAAAAATTCAGACAGTAAGAAAATTGATAAACTTATGGAGTGACAACACTTTTTATATCATTTTCTGCCAATCAAGTTGGTCCAATTACTAAGTTGTTTCGATCATCTAACAGATACAGTTTTTAAAAGTTTAAGTTTAAATAAGATAAGACCATTCTTACCATAGCAACAATCAGTTATATCCATTATGGACAGACGGACAGTTTTGACATATTCTAAAAGTTTCAATGTTCGTTTGTATCACCATCTTATTTTATAGCTTTAGTTTTATGTTTGTTGTTTTTAACTGATATGGTTGAAACGTAAGGTATTGTAAACAAAAGTATCACACGCACCATGAATAGGAATTTTAAAAAGAGAAAGTAAAAGCCAAATTTCGACCATGAAATCGTGAAAAGAAAACAGTTTAAGTTAAAAGAATTGCTAGCAGTCTTTTTATGGTATTTGATATGGTTTTTTGATTCTGTGAGTTTCAATTCAGTAATAAATATTTATATCCATCGTTTAATCCTATTATGGTTATTACTATTATTTTGTCTTTAGCAAAGGATCTTGCTAACCACTGAATCGATATGGTTCTCCTTGGCAGTGAAGCTTCTCATCTGTCCAGGGAAGGTTTTTATGGGGGAGGGTATCTCCACTCTCCCAATAAAAATAGCCCCACCCTAAAAAATACTTTTTTACTTAAATTGGCAATTGGGAGAGGGTCTATTTAAAAGTATGGTCAATTTGAATAAATGTGTCATAAGACGCACACATAGAAGACTCAAGAGGTATAACCTTTCGTTAACAATTATAAAGTAATAATGTATCTAATATCATTTAGAAGTTAGAAAAGCAACAAATATCTGCTTAAAAAGTAATAAAGAAGTTACAACTGATGTTGATTTATTAAATTACTAGCAGTTGCGCCCCTAGCATCTAGGAGCCTCTACATATATTCGTAGGGATATGGAAGTGCAGAAAAATAGTCTACAACCATACCCAGACATTTTTTTTGTAAAAATGAAACCACCACAGAACCTTTAAGAAGTTTTACTGTAAAGGAGAACCATATCGGTTCAGCGGTTAGCAAGATCCTTCGCTACAGACAAAAAAAATCATACTACTTTATATATTAGGATATACACTTTTTTCAGAAAATATGGTTAAAAAGGCACGATATGTAAAGGTACGTTATATTTTACTGAGGGAAGAGAAATTTGTACTGAAAATTATATTGACCCCAAAAGTTTTATAAACACTATCTCTAATTCCGCTTATTAAGTTCTGACACTCTACAAGTGTTCTTGTACGCTAGTCTCATTTGATAGCTTTGCTATTATGAATTTTGTCACTATTGTTTTAATATTTTTTCAGGATACGAAGATTTTAATAATATTTTCTACACATTTTTGTTGTTTGATTGTTGTGTTATTTATTCTCCCATGTTAGAATTGTTCATATTTTTAGGCATTTTTAAGTGGGCTAGTGATAATATCAATTATTCAACTGAATACCATACAAAACAACACAAATACAGATGTTTTAAACATACTGCAGTTTAAAGGTAACACTCTTATCTATAATTATGTTTTCTAAACTGTGATGAGAGAGAGGGGACAATGGGCAGTTTATTACACTATTTATTCATATCTAATTATCATTTATTATACGTTTGTACTTTAAATTTTGTGTGAGTTCTTTGAAAATTCTTTTTTATTCTCTTGCATTTTTTTAGTGTTAATTTACACAAATTAATTGCACTTTTTTTTCATTATGTTATACTATGTTCCATCGTTACCTGCCTGCCGACTGGAACCATTCTAGAAGTGAATCCTTTGAACATATCACCAACAATGCAGCAGGTAACAAACTTATGTTTAAGACATACAGACAGACATAGAGAGGAAAACAAAAAATGCAACTTTTTGAACATGTTCTTAAATGTATAAATTTGAATTATTTCTTATCTCTCATTGGTTGTCTTGAAAGTTCTCTCATTCATTGGCTCTTTTAATTTTTAATTTATTTTCAGAAGCTGGCAACAGACGTCTACAGCTAAGAGTCAAATCTAGCCATCCATCAGTGTATAGACTGTTAGTAGTATTAAAAGGAGAGTTGGATAACAGCCTATTGAAATGCTCACAAGCATTGGAGGGCAAAATATCCATTGTTCACAGAGCTAAAGCTAAATCTGTCATGAAAGTTAGGTCGAGTATAAGGGAAAAACTTGATTCAGGATATATTGACCTTAGAAAATACTTGAGAAGTATGGGTTCACTATCCAGCAAAATTGATAGTCATCAAAAATTTATAATACAGTGTGCGAGGGAAAATGCTGCTTCAGCTGGAATCTCAGATCAAGAGAGAGAGCGCCATGTTCTCCCAAAGTATCAGTGAAGGTCCAAGCAGAGGTCGTGGTCGTGGTCGTGGACGTGGACGTGGTGCCAGCTCTGTGAGGGGTAAAAAACCATGTCCTTCTTGTACCTATATCACCACTAGATCCTGATGCTGTCATAGAAGAAGGAAGAAATGTTTTCTTCTCCTTTGATATAGGTTTGGCTATTAACACTGATTCGGAAATAACTCTTTCTCAATTAGAAGACGAAGTTTTTTCATTAGAAAGATCAATTTTAGATATCCAACAAGCTGGCCCTAGTTGTCACCAAGTTGGGGAGCTTTATGGTCCACCTCGCCAACATAATCTTTATGGAATTGGGGACATGAGCTCCCAACTTGTTGATGACTTTGGTCAGCCTATTTGTAGAATGGTGACTCGATCAATGTCAAGATCTTCACAAAATTAAAATGTTGTTGTAAATAAAATTTATTCATAACTTTTATATGATTTTTGTATTATCATGACGAAATAAATTATATATTTAATAAATGTGTTAAATAAAAACAAGATTTTTTTATCTTAGTGCAACACTACTCTATAATGTCCAATGTTTGTCTGTTACCTTTTTATATTTATAGGTTTTAACAACTTGGTCAAAATACTTTTATATGATTTTATATTATCATGATGTAATAAATTATATATTTAATAAATGTGTTAAGTAAAAACAAGATTTTTTTTATATTAGTGCAACACTACTCTATGATATCCAATATTTCTCTGTTACCTTCTTTTGAAAAGTTTAGAATTTTCGTTGTGTAGATTGATTTAACTATTATTAATAGTTATAAGTTTTAATAACTTGGTCAAAATATTTATAATTAATATTAATTTAAAAGTAGGTGTATTTTTGTCAGCAAAACTGTGAATTTGACAGCATACTTGAATTTCATGGGTGTGAACTTGACAGTAAAACTGTGTTTATGACAGCAGAAAGATGTAATTTTGACAGTGGATAAAAAAATATTGCCAAAAATACAGCTAAAAACGAAATTGACAAAAACACACCCAATTTTTGTCAAAAACACAGTGGCTGTATTATTGCTAGTGGTAAAAGTGGCAGCACCCCCTCTTATCTTCCAACGTAAAGATGGATAAACAGAGTAAGCCAGAAAGTTTGTGGATCCAGTATGTCACGATATCTGACTTTAAGGATGTGCAATTCCGCTTAAATGGGTATTTTCAAAAACCTGCAATTTCTTTAACCTTAACTTAATTTACTTAAATTACTTTAAAAATAAGAGGTCTACAAAAAAACAGGGATAAGGGATAGGAAACCTGGCCATAAATTAGGTCTCGGTCTGGTTTTGAAAGAGATCATGCAACTTTTACCATTTGCCTAATTTAATGACCTTACTGGCGGACGGCTCATATTGGCTACCGCTCTAAACCAATAGTGTTCTGTGATTTGGGCTTGTTTTGTATCAACCAATCACCAATTGGCGAAAATTTTAGAAGCAGACAATTCTAGAAAAAATAATGATTTCGTCTGCTGCGAAAAAATAAATATAAATGGTGTTAGATCACTTTAGTTTAATTATTAAATCTGCTTAGAGTTAAACATTAAAAAAGGGCCATATAGAAAAAACAAAAATAACGGGATTATTTTTTTTAGAAAGAAGGTAGCTACGAATTTTCATTTGGTAGTTTATAAATTAGATGTTGTATTTTGAATTTTAAAAATTTAGTACGGAATTGATACAACACTTTAACCCTAATTTTTGTACAATACAACACAGTACAGAAATATCATTACATTATAGTTCCAAAGAACTTGATAGAATGTTACCCAAGTGCATATTTATTTATTTATTTTGAATTTTAATTAGCAATGAAATTTTCAAATAAAATTTTTACTCATTAATAAAAATGCAAATAATACAAACTAAATCTGTCTGAGGGAAACCCAACGATAGCTTTCTGACAGTTCAAATTACCAAAGTAAAAGATAAAAAAATTTTGGGAGAAAAAAAACTTCATTTTAACAAAAGCCATTAATATATAGGTTTATAAAAAGTTATGTTTTTTACTTTAAACTAGCTACCTGAATTTGATTCTATACTTTATCTACACACACACACACACAGCTTTTTCATTAGCGTATAGGACGAACCACTGCGTCATCCCAAAACTGGTTTATTAGGCCTAGGCTTGAAATAGGCCTGAAATAATATTTTCCTACGTTTCCCATCCCTTATCCCTGCAAAAAAACAATTGCATGTCTAAATTCTATGGATCATTTTACATATACTACTTACTAAAAGTACTGACTAGCTGATTTTTTTTTTAATCACAAAAGTTAGGACACGTTCTTTAACCCTATTGCAATACTTATTTTTAATTTAGATTTGACCTGGAAACTTCCCTACGGATGTTATCAAAGTCAGGTGTATGAAGGTATTAAATCTTTTTTTTATAAATATTATATCTGTTCGTATTTCAACCTTCTGTCCAGGGCTCGGCATCCGTGCATCAGCTACATTTAAGCACCAGTGAAATCGAAATATTTTAACTTTCAAATTCAGCTGGATGTTTAAAACTGTTCCTAAACAGACAATTCATCTTTTCAGATTTATTTTTGCACACATGCGTATTCAAATTTCAGTCCTATACGAGGCTGAGATGCAGCTGCCGAGCCCTGCTTCTGTTTGTATATCCATCCATCTTACAATTTGGTCTCAAGCAACACAAGCAACTTTTAACCTGATATCAGAGAGTTTTGCTGTTCCATATCCATTTTTGGAATAACATTTATTTTTCTTGGGAGGGAGGTGGGGGATTGTAATTACATTCAGTCTAAATCTTCCTTCCCCAAAAAATATGCATACTATTCATACCTAAATATTCTATTAATTTTGATCCCACTTAGCCAATCAAAGATTGATTAGGTCATAGAAATATTTGTCTTTTTCTGGATGTTTCTGCAAGGTTTGCTGGCATCCCGTGATTTGAATTATTAGTTGTGAAGAAACATTGGGGAGTAAGTGAGGGGACAATAGATCAAATATTCAAATTTTAGGAGTCACAGACTTTGGAGAGTGGCTTAAAGGGAATGTGCAAGAACTTAGCAGTTTCTGACTGAGTTTGGGTACTAGCACATGAAATGCCACTACTTGGTGTGTTAGTTTTGAATATAGAAGAATTTGATATGGCTGGTTTGAAAAAAAATTTTCTCCAAAAAATATCATTTCATAGATAAAAACATTATTGTGAAATTTGTGTAATAAATAATCAAAGAACCCTAATCTAACAACTTAAATCTAATTCTTGTTTATAGTGGCATTTAAAATCTAGAAAAATGGGTTAAACGAGTTCCAGGGAGATTTTTCTAGTAATTAATTACAGAATGGTTATGTGTCAGTCTGATATACTGGTAATCTAATTTTCAAATGATTGCTTTTTTCTTGGAACTTTTTTCTGATTTTATAGTTTTCAAAATTTTATTAAAACCCCCTTTACAATTTCCTCCAAATTTTTCTGGATTAATCTGGATTTCATGGCCTTTCTTTGGAAACTCTTAAATTGAATTACTTGCCCATTGTCCCCTCCATTACTCCCTGGGAAACATTATATTTAAAAAGTCTAGTATCTAAATGATAAGAGAGTAAGAGGAGGGGAGGGGTAAGCTATCAATTCATACCCACTCTCCAATTAGATCGTAGTTAAATCAATTTATTTTTAGATATAAATATCAGCTTTGTTATTTGTACAAGATCTATAGCAGAAGACCTGGTAAATATTTCAAACTTATTGCATAATGTATCATTTTCAACTTAACAAATTATATTGTATTTTTTATTTTCAGTACTGTTCTTGGTCTTTTAGTAATTACCAAAGGTAAGTATTACTAATTCCACTTTTAATAATAAACAACATAAATATAACTGGATTGAATTTTTTTTTTTAAGCGAAGCTTTTCTATAATTAGGGTCGGTCCGTACGTCCGTACGTCCGTCCGTCCGAGATAAATAGCTTTTATTCATTAATTTAGGCATGTTAGAATTGTCCTATCGATTTCAAACTTTGCATGATGATTCCTGTAGTAGTTAGGTACGATTTAGAAAGCGTAGCAACTCTATAATCATTACCAGAATGTCCGTACGTCCATTTTAAACATGTTGATTTTTCTAATTTTTTAACAGCAAATTTTTATGTGATCTAATTATCTGTTTGATCTGATTTTTGGTATATTGATTCCTGGGACAACAAAGAACAATATTTTAAGCGAAGCAACTCTATAATCAAATCCTAAAAATGTAAGTATGTCCATAAACTCAATAAACATTATCCTATATCAAGAAGTTTTTCAACAAATTTACTTACAATTTTGCTTCGACTCTTATACTTTTATATTCTGATAATTCAGTTTAGACACTATACAAGTGTTAATGTCCGTTTGTCCTACCGTTTCAGTGCTTCGCTTTTATGGATGTTGTCATCCTTGTTATATTTAAAGTTTAGTCAGGCAAGATTTTGTAGATAATGTTTTTATCTAAACCTAAAATAATGAGGGAGTTTCTGTAGCTCATCCTCTGGTTTCAGTCAGCTGTTGTAACCAACAACTTAATATTTCGTAATTTCAGCTGTTTTTAGGGGGTTACAGTAGTATAACCATATATTATTTCTTGAATTAACTCAGTTGTTGGTTATACCTATGGGTAAACGTTTTTTTTGAAAATTAACTGTTGTGTCCTGGTTTTCATTTATTGATAATAGTTATTATTTTTTAACAAGATATGAAGATGCACCAATTAATCTTTTTCTGGCAGCTGCTCATTTATACAAAGATTCTTGGGTTTTAGGTAAGTATCAGTTATTTTTAAGCAAAATATCCAATCTATAATTGTTGATTTTTATTATAATTGATTATGGATATATGCTGGATTAGAACAGGTTCTCAGCCAAACAGAAAAATTATGTATATCATTGTATTAGATATATATAATTTTCCACAAATAGTAAATTAAAATCATATTAATACCAGTTTTGCTAGCTCTAGTATTTGGCACTTCGGGACTAACAAAACTGGTGTTAATCTTATAATATTTCATTTTAATATATACATGATTATTTTCAATCTTGTATGCCAGGTAAAGGGGAGGAGGAAGGGAAGAGAGGGAGGGTTAGGTTTAGGTTTTCTTTTAAAATTTTGTTTTTGAATTGAGGTAATATTGGAGCATTCACTTTGGGTGCAGCTGTTTTAAACCATACTGTTATTTAGATTTGGGGTGTAATATAGGAGCATTCACTTTGGGTGCAGCTGTTCTCAACCATACTGTTATTTAGATTTAGGGTGTAATATAGGAGCATTCACTTTGGGTGCAGCTGTTCTCTACCATACTGTTATTTAGATTTGGGGTGTAATATAGGAGCATTCACTTTGGCTGCAGCTGTTCTCAACCATACTGCTATTTAGATTTAGGGTGTAATATAGGAGCATTCACTTTGGGTGCAGCTGTTCTCAACCATACTGCTATTTAGATTTAGGGTGTAATATAGGAGCATTCACTTTGGGTGCAGCTGTTCTCAACCATACTGCTATTTAGATTTAGGGTGTAATATAGGAGCATTCACTTTGGGTGCAGCTGTTCTCAACCATACTGCTATTTAGATTTAGGGTGTAATATAGGAGCATTCACTTTGGGTGCAGCTGTTCTCAACCATACTGCTATTTAGATTTAGGGTGTAATATAGGAGCATTCACTTTGGCTGCAGCTGTTCTCAACCATACTGCTATTTAGATTTAGGGTGTAATATAGGAGCATTCACTTTGGCTGCAGCTGTTCTCAACCACACAGTTATTGCCGTGGATCCAATGCTAAGGTCAGTGTTAAAGCTCTTTATGGTGCCTTTGAAAAATGACCTCAAACAATACAAATTACCAATGATAGGCCAATACACAGACTAAATTATCAATTGCAGGCCAGTATACATTTTAATGATAAGCCAGTATGATATCATTTTCCATAGACACCATAAAGAGCTTCTTAGTGTTAGAAATTTGAATTAATGGACATTGATTTAAAGCCTAAATTAATAAGCATAGATGTATACTCCAAACAACTACCTACCACAAGTGGTATAGACACATTTTATCTGCTGATTTCAAAGACCCAGTAAAAATTCGGGAAAGGGTCCCTGCCCTGTGGGTAAAGTTACATATAGCTCATACTACCTCCATTCTTTTAATTCAATAATCAATCCTTCGTAATTGCTGAAAATTTTCCACCTATCTTTAATATCCTTTGATGAAATGTAATTTGTTTTTAATTGGGGGCTGCTATTCAGCCAATTAATTCCATTTAAAAAAATGGGTAAGAGTAGGAGAAAAAAGGGAAGGGGACGAGTGGAAATTTCACTTAGAATTGTTTGTCAGAATCACATTCCCTTTTGTCTGGTTTTTAAAATAATGTATAACATATAAGTAATTATTTTAGGAACCATGGGCTACTTCGTAACAGTTTGAGTAAGACATTTTCTCTTTTTAAATATTATATTAACAACTAGCGGCTACGCCCCTAGAGGCTTCTAGGGGCAATTAACGTGGGAGATACCCTCCCCCCAAAAATGTAAAACCTTCCCTGGACCTATTAGAAGCTTTATTGTAAAGGAGAACCAGTCGACCCTCACCCCTTTTTAGGTTTAGTTTTAAAAAGAAATTTTTTTTTGAGGGTTGGGTTATTTTACATTTTTTGGGGGGTTGAGGGTGTTCCACCCCCCAAGAAAATAGCTTAAAACCACCATAAGACCAGAAGGTATATTCCCTGATAGTAGAGCCCAATCGGTTCAGCAGTCAATGAGATCCTTCGCTACAGACAAAAAAGCTTACTACTTTATATAATAGGATTGATCGGATCGTATTATATGTAGACAACTTTTAACAATTTTAAAATTAACCCCGAGGGACTAACGACCAGGGCTAACCAAACTGGTAACAATTTTATCATTTTATTTTATTTTTCGTGGAAAATTGTCTGTGATACGATGCTATACGTGGTTTTTATAATGGCTGAGAGCTAATCAGTTTTGAAGAAGCCATAATGGAAATCATATTATTGTACAATTTATCTATAAGCTTAAGATCTCAGTAACCACTGAACCGATTGGGCTCTACTATCAGGGAATATACCTTCTGGTCTCATGGTGGTTTTAAGCTATTTTCTTGGGGGGTGGAACACCCTCAACCCCCCAAAAAATTTAAAATAACACACCCCTCAAAAAAAATTTCTTTTTAAAACTAAACTTAAAAAAGGATGAGGGTCGACTGCCCCCCCCCCCCTAAAAAAAAATTTCACCATCCCCCTCTCCCAAATTTTTTTTCTTTTTCTTTTTAAATTTAAATAACACAACAATAGGTTGATCAAACCTGTTGGGGCAAAGCCCCTAGAGGCTAGGGGCGAAGCCGCTAGTTCTAAATATTATAGAAATATATTGGTTGGTGGAAGGTTCCTAAATATTTTATAGTTTTTTATATTTTAGGTTTAAATTTTGTAAATACAAAGGTTTATCAAATTTTAAATGCAGTTAGGTAGGTGTATTTTTATTTTTTTGTGTGTGAATAATTATCTTACAAGTTGATTTATCATTATTGTCTTTATTTTCTTGATACAATTATAATGCTTTTTCTTGTATTCATTCGAAACCGATTAATATCCGGTGGATTAGAAGCAGTTCTCATCCATACGAAAAAACTATGTTTACATCGTATTATATTCAGTTTTCTACAAATATAAAAATGTACAACAATACTTTACCCGTGCTTAAAACTGACTAAAAAAACTAGTTTTAATCTTGTACAATGTATAAACAGCTTTCCGCGGATATAGAATGTACAATTATATGATTAAAACAATTTTTTTTAGCCCTGAGGTGCCGAAGGCACGAGCTAACAAAACTGGTTTTAATCTTATGATTGTATATTTTTATATTCGTAGATAGCTGGAACAATACGATGCTAGACATAGTTTCTTTCCGGAATAGATTTCCAAATTATTCTGGCAATATAGTGATTACAGGGCAATCTTTGTAATTTCTACCTTCTAGAAATCCAAGTTTAGCCATGTTATCGCACATTGCCAGAATATTTTGAATATTTATTCCAGCATGGATTGGTCAATATAACGAAAATACGATAAATAACTATTACAAAATTCACAGTGACACTTACACCTCAATGAAAGCAATCCAGAATGGGAAATATAATCCTGGAGGAACTGAAATGGTAGAAACTAAGGTATGTATTAGAATTGTATGTAGAAAATCACCAAAAGAAAGATGAATAGATAAAATTACATTCATGTTTAGCAAAGGTGAAAACATGCACAGATATTTTAAAACAGCTGAAAAAGTTAAAAATAATTCTCAAACGTCATAGGAATTTTCACCAAACATTTCAGCTTTATATCTCAAATAGAATGTGAGAAAATCACATTCCCTTTAGCCATTCAGATGGACAGATGTGAGTTATAGAGTAGCTTCGCTACTAATGAAAATGATAATAGATTGTTTCTTGTATTCATTCGAAACCGTATCCGGTGGATTAGAACCGGTTCTCATCCATACGAGAAAAAAATATGTCTTTTATATCCAGTTTTCTACTAATATAAAAATGTACAATCATATAATCAAAACCAGTTCTTTTAGCCCGTGCCTCCGGCATCACGGGGCTAAAAAATACTAGTTTGAATCTTATAATTGTACATCTTATATCCGCGGAAAGCTGTTTATAATATGATGCGAAAAAAAATTATTATTACTGAGCACATAATAAAATAAAAAATAAAGTTTCTATATTTTTCTTTTAGGTAGAAAATGATATTAATACTGACACAATATATTCTGTCACACTTGAGGACATTTTAGGTATATCTTTTATTTTTTTTTTGAAAAAGACAAAATGACATGAAGGAATATTGGTATGACCTTTTTCGTATTCATTCGAAATGGATTAATATCCGGTGGATTATAACCGGTTTTCATCCATACAAAAAAAACTATTTCTAGCATCGTATCATATCCAGTTTTCTATGTATGTCAAAATGTACATTCATATATTTAAGATTAAAACCATTTTTTAGCCTGTGCCTTCGGAATCACGGGGCTAAAAAACTGGTTTTAATATTATAATTGTACATTTTATATCCGCGGAAAGTTGTTTATAATACGATGCGAGAAATAACTATTAATATTTCAAAATGATATTATAAAATTAAACATGAAATTTCTAATAGAACTTGCAGATTTACATTTTATTTAAAGATTTGGTGCCTGAAAATACTCCTATAGCATTAAAGATGGATATACAAGGTTATGAATGTAAGGTAAACAATTATACCTCTTTAGTTTTTTAATGTTTTTATTTCCTCATATCAGTGATGGTTTTTATTTTTTTCAGGCCCTTAAAAAGTTTTTATCATTGAAAGATAAGAAGCATTTTATACCTTACATTTTCATAGAGGTAAAAATTAGAATATTAATTCTATCAATAATTAGTTAATTTATATAAATACTAGCGGCTTCGCCCCTAACCTCTAGGGGCATTGCTCCAAGAGGTTTGATCAACCTATTTTTATTGTTGTTTAGATTTTAAAAGAAAAAGTAAAAAAGATTTATTTTTTTTTTTTGGGGGGGGGGGGGGTTAGTCGACCCTTCTTTTTATATTTTAGTTTTAAAAAGAATAAAATTTTTTTTTGGGGGGGGGATTTTTCATTTTCAGGACCAGTAGGTATATTCCCTGAAGATTAGAGTCCAATCGGTTCAGTGGTTACTGAGATCTTAAGCTTCAGACAGACAGACAGACATTGTACTACTTTGTATTATAGATTATCTCATAATAAAATGGATTCTATGTAATTAAGTAGCTTTATTAGCAGTCCTAGTAAAGCAGAAATCTTCTATAAAATAAACTCTAAATCCTTATACTAAAGTAACAGGATGTCTGTGTATCTGTGTGTGTGTCTCTACCGAAGGATCTCGCTAACCGCTGAACCGATCAGGTTCTCCTTAACAGGGTAGATTCTCATATGTCCCGGGAAGGTTTATAACTATTTTGGGGGAGGGTACCACCACCCTCCCTAGAGAAATTAAATTTTTTTAAATTTCCAAATTTTAGAAAGAGAGTTCAACGAAAAATAAGCGTCAAACGTAAATAAAATCTAAAATAAGAAATTGAATTATCAAATTCGACTCTCTTCTCCTCAAGTGCCCCTAGAGGCCTCTAGGGGCGTAGCTGCTAGTACTCTAATAAAAAGACAAATTATATTTTAGTTAAACTTAATTTGTCAAGAAAGATATTGTCCTGGTTATAAAACTGAATTTCTTAAAGGATTAAAAGAGTCAGGTCAGTTTTTTTATCTCATATAACTGCAATATCATCATACTTTTTCAGAAGATTATTTTGTTATAAATTATTTGTTTAGGTTATATACCCTATATACCATTTAGAGTATCATATGAGGTAATTTTTTTTATTATTTTTCTATAATTCAAAATGACCGTATGTCTGTCTGAAGTTCTTACTTAGCTTCTATTAAAGATAGAGAACTAATTTGATTTAAGACATTAATTTATCTGTCAACTAGAGGAGGCGAGAGTCGAATTTGATAACCCAATTTTACTTAGAATGGATTCGTAATATTTTTCTCATTCTAAAGGTATATATAAACACATATTTTTTATGCCTGTATTAAAGTTTTTGTTCACCAAGGTTAAAAAAATAGATTTTTTCAACAATTACTCAACAGAATTCAAAAAGTAAGGTGTCAAATTAAAGATCTTACTATCTTTGTTCATAATGGCAATTTTCTTCTTTTTTTGTAGTTGCTTTTAGTATCTTAAAACCAACTTAATTTTTAAAAAAAACTTATATTACTTCAAAAATAAGAGGTCTACAAAAAAACTGATTTCATATAATTTAAATTCTATGGACCATTTTACATCTACTACTTACTAGAAACACTGCATAGCTATTTTAAATATTAGGACACCTTCCTTTATTATAAATTATTTTTAATTAAGTATATGGAAGTCAGCTGCCCATACAATGCTTTTTTTGTGCACAAAGATGCCATACTTCCTCTGGATATACTAAACAAAATAAATTATGAATTTGATGAATTATAGAATACTGTAGTTATCTAATAAATCTGGATAGTTCTTATGTTTTGGTAGCCTTCTGTATGCCTCAAGAAAATCAATCCGTTTACATTTTAAAAAGCGAAGCTTTTCTGTAATTAGGGTCGATCCGTACGTCCGTCCGTTACGGTTTGCTCTTTTCGTTAATTTAAACAGGTTATAATTGCCCTATCGATTCAAAACTTTGCATGTTAATTCCTATAACAGTTAGGTACGACTTAGAAAGCTCAGCAACTCTATAATCGTTACCAGAAAGTCCCTACGTCCATATAAAACAAGCCGATTTTTTACTTTTTTTGACAACAAATTTTTATATGTTAAAATTATCCTATTCACCTGATTTTTTTTGACTATAGATTCTTATTACAACAAGGTGCAATGTTGTAAGCGAAGCATCTATATAACTTATAGCTAACTATTATTTCGTGCTTTGTCACGTTAATAGCGGCTACGCCTCCTAGAGGCCTCTAGTGGCACTAATAGTTATAAACCTTCCTTGGACCTATGAATAGCTATCATGTTAAGGAGAGCTAGGTCGGTTCAATGATTAGCGAGTCGGTATAGACAAACAGACAACCAAACAAACATACATACTGTTACTTTTATTATATTATTATTTAATGTAATATATTATTTATTTATTATTTCTATTTATTATGCATACTTATAAGAATATAACAAAAGTGTTCAGGCATTGGACATTTCTTAGTTATAGAGTATCAAGTATTTGAAATATAAAATGAAAAAATATATAAACATTGTTTTATTCAGACTTATGAGGTAGGTGAAAAGAGAAATTTTTAAACTTCTGCTTTTATTCAAGTCATGGGAAAAATGCGTTTACAAGAATCACACGTTCGCTTATGCCAATAATAACGAAATTAATTCGAAAAAAATCACGAAACCTGTATTAGCTGTCGTTGGGGGGCAACACTTGACGACCTTTAATGTCCCTCAAATATAGTCCTAAGATTTAAGATTTATTTCGCTTGTGAAGCAGTTGAGGAGAAAGTTAGAAATCTAATGACATTTTATGCATAAGTCAGTTATCATACATTTTTTCTGTCTTCCCAAAAATCTTTACCGGATGGGGGGGGGGGAAGGAGAGGGGTAATAACATCCCACTAAATTCCCTGTGTGAGGAGGGGGGGGGGGGGTGACAGGGATAAAAAGATATTTAAAGAGTTAAAAGGTAAAAATTTATTTATTTTTAAAAAGCAAGGGCATTTAAGCATTGCTTCAAGCACAAAAGATTTCTTTTAAAAACTTTTTTCAAATAAATTTTTGTTAGGATAAAATTTTTATTAACGGGGGGGGGGAGGGTTGAGAGGGTAATATTTATATCTAATATGGTTTATTTTAATGTATTTCTTTCCATAAATTTAGTATTTGGAAGACAATGCATTTTTTGTCCACAAGACAAGTTAGTAGGTCGATATATAACCAGGATGACAACATCCATAAAAGCGAAGCACTGAAACAATTGGACAAACAGACATTAACACTTTCATAGTGTCAGAACTGAATAATCAGAATATAAATGAATAAGAGTCAAAGCAAAATTGTGAGTAAATTTGTAGAAAAACTTCTTAATACAGGATAATGTTTATGGACCTAACTACTACAGGAATCAACATGCAAAGTTTAACATCGATAGGACAATTCTAACATATCCAAATTAACGAGAAAAAGCTATCTATCTTGAACGGACATACGGACGGACCAACCCTAATTATAGAAAAGCTTCGCTTTTAGAAATACATAAATTATTGTTATTTTTTATATATGGCATAGTTTGATTTTTAAAAGCGAAGCTTTTCTATAATTATGGTCCATCCGTCCGTCCGTCTGTAACGGACAGCTTTTTTCTTTAATTAAGTAGTAAGGAACGATTTAGAAAGCGTAACAACTCTATTATCGTTACCAGAACTTCCGTACGTCCATTTTAAACATGTTGATTTTTAAATTTTTTAACAAAAAATATCTATATGATAATATATTTTTTCGTATTCATTCGAATCCGGTGGATAGGAACCGGTTCTCATCCATACGAAAAAACTATGTCTAGCATCGTATTATATCCAGTTTTCTACGAATATAGAAATGTACAATCATAAGATTAAAACCAGTTTTTTTAGCCGGTGCCTTCGGCACCACGGGGCTAAAAAAACTAGTTTTAATCTTATAATTGTACATTCTATATCCGCGGAAAGCCGTTTATAATACGATACGAGAAATAACTAATAATACTGATCCCTTAGGACAACAATGTACAATGTTATAAACGAAGTATCTCTAATCAAGTACTAAAATTGTTGTCCTTAGCCCGTGCCTTCGGCACCTCGGGGAAAGCCATTTATAATACAATACTCTAATCAAGTACTAAAATTGTTAGTATGTCCTTAAACATCCTATATTTAAGCAGTTTTTCAACAAATTTACTTACAGTGTTGTTTCGATTTTTAAAAGCGAAGCTTTTCTATAATTAGGGTCGGTTCGTCCGTACGTCCGTCCGTACGTCCGTCCGAGATAGATAGCTTTTATTCGTTAATTTAGGCATGTTAGAATTGTCCTATCGATTTCAAACTTTGCATGATGATTCCTGTAGTAGTTGGGTACGATTTAGAAAGCGTAGCAACTCTATAATCATTACCAGAATGTCCGTACGTCCATTTTAAACATGTTGATTTTTCTACTTTTTTAACAACAAATTTTCAAGTGTTCTAATCATCCGTTTGATCTGATTTTTGGTATATTGATTCCTGGGACAACAAAGAACAATATTATAAGCGAAGCAACTCTATAATCAAGTCCAAAAAAGTAAGTATGTCCATAAACATTATCCTGCTTCAAGCAGTTTTTCAACATATTTACTTACAATTTGGCTTCGACTCTTATACTTTTAAATTCTGATTATTCAGTTCAGATACTATACAAGTGTTAATGTCCGTTTGTCCTACCGTTTCAGTGCTTCGCTTTTATGGATGTTGTCATCCTTGTTATACAATATTCGGATTATTCAGTTCTGAAACTTTACGGATGTTACAAAAAAAATCTAGAATTTAATTTTATGGGAAAATTAAACCTAAAGCTTGGGACACCTTTACCACCCATCCCCCCCCCCTTCTCCCCCACTCCTCGTATGTGAGCATAACTATGTTTCTCGTATTCATTCGAATCCGGTGGATAGGAACCGGTTCTCATCCATACGAAAAAACTATGTCTAGCACCGTATTATATCCAGCTTTCTACGAATATAAAAATGTACAATCATAAGATTTAAACCAGTTTTTTTAGCCGGTGCCTCCGGCACCTCGGGGCTAAAAAAACTAGTTTAAATCTTATAATTGTACATTCTATATCCGCGGAAAGCCGTTTATAATACGATGCGAGAAATAACTATTATATGTAAGACAAAGGTAAGATGTACTAAATATTTTTAAAGGCTTTTCTCGTATTCATTCGAATCCGGTGGATAGGAACCGGTTCTCATCCATACGAAAAAAAACTATGTCTAGCATCGAATTATATCCAGCTTTCTACGAATATAAAAATGTACAATCATAGGATTAAAACCAGTTTTTTTAGCCCGTGCCTTCGGCACCTCGGGGCTAATAAACTGGTTTTAATCTTATAATTGTACATTCTATATCCGCGGAAAGCCGTTTATAATACGATGAAAGAAATAACTATTATCTGTTCGCCTGAAGCTGAAAATCCTGAAATCCAGGACCAATAGGGCTCTACTCTTCAGTGAATATAGCTACTTGTCTTGCGGTGGTTTAAATTTATTTCTCGTATTCATTCGAATCCGGTGGATAGGAACCGGTTCTCATCCATACGAAAAAACTATGTCTAGCATCGTATTATATCCAGCTTTCTACAAATATAAAAATGTACAATCATAAGATTAAAACCAGTTTTTTAGCCCGTGCCTTCGGCACCTCGGGGCTAAAAAAACTGCTTTTAATCTTATAATTATACATTCTATATCCGCGGAAAGCCGTTTATAATACGATGCGAGAAATAACTATTTTCTTGTCTCCTCTCCCCCTCCCAATAAAAATGACAATGATCAAAGTTGATCCCAAAACTACACCTTCTGTAGATGAGTATTAGTGGTGGAATGGTATGGACACTACTACCTTAAATTACCTTGTACTGGCGGGATTGCAGTCAATGACCTTATCGACTTGATGTACTGTCCAGGTCCTGGTCCAGCAATCCAGGAGAACTAAGGATGACTGTAACGCACCCTTCTCTGTCCAAACACCCAAGGATATTAGGTTAAGTAACATCCAACAGACAACCAACTCTCTGTGATGCACGACCTTTGTCTGTGCATGGTAACGAGTTGCGCCTGTTTTGGACCAAGGCATTTTCCCCCTACTCTAACTATTTATGTCGCGCATCTGACATAGCAGCAGTAGGAACCATTTTTAACGTCTTTGGTTATGACGCGGTGTTGATCCGAGATTCGAACCTATCACCTTCCCGACGACGAGCGGATGCGCTACGTGTTGAGCCACGGTCGCGGGTATGGACACTACTAAGTTGTACAGCCCAATTAATATTTTATGAAAGATCTTAACAGTTTTAATGCAAACAATTAGACAACATGTTTATAAAACTTTGGGGGAAATTTCTTAAGTCATTTTCCTCCAAGGTTGGGGAGTTGAATCCATTTTTATAGAAGCAGAAATATAATCTATGATTACGGTTTTGACCAACTAAAAAAGATATCTACCATTCCACTTTCCTCTCTTGGTGATGATATCATCAACGCCGATATGATTTTTGTAATCTACCATTCCAATTTTGCCTCTCTTGGTGATGATATCATCAATGCCGATACGATTTTAGAAATGTACCATTCCACTTTTAAGAGAGACGAAACTAGAATGGTGGTTTACACTTTTAACAATGACATAATTGAAATCATACATACTATTTTTAAATTATGTTTATTGTAGGAATGTAGAAAATACTATCTATAATTAAGAATTTTTTATGTAAAATAAAAATAATAGCTAGAATACACCATTACTATTATGTCAATTTAAATAAGGAAATCAATGTTTATGAATACGCTGATATGTAAACATAAATGTACCATTCCAGTTTTTCCTCTATTGAAAGTGGAATGGTACATTTCATAAATCGTATTGGCGTTGATGATATCATCACCAAGAGAGGGGAAAGTGGAATGGTAGATTATGTGTTTTAGTTGGTCAAAACCGTAATCATAGATTATATTTCTGCTTCTATAAAAATGGATTCAACTCCCCAACTGGTTAATAGACAGGTATAATATGTAAGTAATTGATAACAAACTCTTAAGAAAATCTAATTATATAATTATTTTCATAGTGATAAATAATTATGTGTAATCTTGTATTAATTACATAAACAAACATTCGTATAATGAAAATAAAAGTTTTTTATCATTTTAGTACCAAAGCTACTGTATAATTTTAACCGGTTTGTTTTAGTTGAACTAGTTCAAAAATATAAAAAGATTAAGGCGGTAACTATTATTAGTAGTAGTAGTAACAAAGCTACTCTATAATTCCAAATGTCCGTCCGTCTGTCTTGGTGTTTATTGTCCGATTTTAAAAAATCTTAGTAATTTCCCCATTGTTCTCAGCATATAACTTACTTTGACCGTCAGTATGTAAGTCATCATACAAAAAATAATAAGGTTTCCTGTTTGTTTTCTCCAATAAATCTTTTCTTGATTTTTACAAATACCCCTTAAATCTTCAAATGTACGTATTCCCATCCACGATTTTATGGATGTTGTCATCCTTGTTAATAATTAAATATCTTATTAGGACATAGAACTTTTGATTATAAAAACAGCTCCTTCGTGTTGGTTAAATTTATGTATAGGAGGGCTGACAGACGGAAGATCTTTTGGATAAAACTATTCGGCCCGTGAATGACTTATATTTGTATAATAATTGTTATTATCGCATCGTATTATAGACATTAAATTAAAAAATAAGATTTATACCAGTTTTGTTAGACCCGAGTGATTTTTTAAATATTCGTGGAAATTGTCTGTAATACGATGCTATTCATGTTTTTTTAGTATAGCTGAGAACCTGTTCTAATCCAGCGGTCTCAAAGTCATGCTGGAAAAGCTATTCCACTGATAAAGTCAAACATCCTTGTTGCATAAAATGATAACACCGTGTAGTGTCTATTTATACAATAGATATAGTACATATAGATACATACTCTCTATATCAGCCAACTAGGCAAACAAGGGAGGTACACTACGACCATATTTTTGGTTTGAAAGTGTGCAAATTTTTGTACGAAATGACAGTTTTTTTCATTTCATTCGCATTTCTTAGGATTAAAGTGACTTGACTAAATTGTATCGTGTCAAAATTTCTTCGCTAGTATTATTTGAAGCATATGAAAAAAAATATAAAATAAGTAAGCTATGAATAGTTGAATTTCTCAGGATATTGAAAGCTTACGGGAAATCATCAAAAAATTTCGTCGCTAGTATTATTCTAATGAATATATAAGTAAAACCAAAAGTGTTCGTTTGCTAGAAATCCCGGTGCTTGCTTACATGTGAAGACCGGAGCACCGAAAACCCCCCCCCCCCCCGCTTAGTTTTGACAAAAATCAAAAATAAGGGGGGGGTAGTTTTTTAACCCCCCGCTTAGTTTTGACAAAAATCAAAAATAAGGGGGGGGTAGTTTTTAACCCCCCCCTTAATTTTGAAGAAAATCAAAAATAAGGGGGGGGTAGTTTTTTCACTGTACAACACGCCAGAAAGTTGAGTGAGGTAAATCAAGTAAATCCAGTATACCAGAGGGGAAACCTTATTACAGGGATATTCATGTTTTGGGGCATAATTTCCTTATTTATTGACTTTGGCCAGTAAAAGGTTTTAATTTTGCGCAAAATTAAAACCTTTTACTGGCCAAAGTCAATAAATAAGGAAATTATGCCCCAAAACATGAATATCCCTGTAATAAGGTTTCCCCTCTGGTATACTGGATTTTCTTGATTTACCTCACTCAACTTTCTGGCGTGTGTACAGTGAAAAAACTACCCCCCCCCTTATTTTTGATTTTCTTCAAAGTTAAGGGGGGGGTTAAGTCTTTGCCTTGCTGAGCTTTTTTCCTCCTTGCCGTTTTCCAGACATTAAAAAACTACCCCCCCCTTATTTTTGATTTTTGTCAAAACTAAGCGGGGGGGGGGGGGGTTTCGGTGCTCCAGTCTACCACATGTAAGCAAGTACCGAAATCCCTTTTAAAGACAGATAGACTATGCAGCAAGATTGACCATCTAGATAATAGTTGAATTGAGTGATATTTACTTTCCAACACCAAAGGGCTCGGCAGCCACAGCCGTAATCAGTCAAACTTCAAACCAACAAGCTTCTTAATTTTAGCTGCTGCTAGACTGTAACTATAATTTTGGAAGTCACAAGGGTCTGTATGACTGCTGGACAAAAAAAATTAAACGCGGCCGCCATGTTAAACACAAGAAATTAGTCATTATTAAAATATCCTTATATAGTGAAATGTAGGTTGACAACATCATTGCAGTTTTTTGTATCAAAATGAAGAAAAATCGCTCTTCCAACAGCATATTAATTACTAGCAACTTTTATTTTTAAAAAAGGAGGTTGGTGGTACCCTTGCCCATACCTGTGTAAACCTTTCCAGGACCTAGGAAAACCGGTTAGCGAGATCACACACACACAGACTAACATCCGATTACTTTTTTATATGGGTAGGGTATGTCGGGCTAAAACATTTTTTTTAAATTTAACGAGACACCAAGCAACATGATGGGAGTGAAGCTGCTTAAAATTATATAAGCAAAATGTACGGGACTTTTCGAAAATTCTTAACATGAAAAGTTGCAACACTGACAGTATGACTCTTACTTAATGGATATAAAATATACGTGGATATAAAGTCAGGGGAATTTTTCGTCTATTTAGGTGGCTAACATGGACATCATTTATTGGTCAAATCGTTTATCCAGGATGGGGTAAAGGAGGTGGATGAGGGTATCATTATTCTATGGGAAGGGAATGTTAAGTAATGTCTGAGCTTAGGAAAGTAAATAGACAGACTGACACAATCACTGATAGAGTATCTTCGCTGCTAAAAATTAAATAGCAAACAAAAAGGAATTTTTACCTACAGGTTTATTTCAGTAGATGAATGTTCAGCAGCGGCTAAAAACTGGCAGCTGCCGAGCCCTGCAATAAAAAATGAATAAAATTGTCAAACGAATATCAGTAGTTAGAAATTGTACAGTGAAATAGATAATAACATATTTTATAAAGATAATAATTAATTAATATTAATTACATTTAACTGATAATTATTTATATGTGTTATGCTATGTTAGTAACATTTTGGGATTAAAGTTCTTATGTCTTAAAAAAATTTTCGACAAAAATGTTAGAATAGGTTGATTGCTGTGCTACATATTTCTCCTTGTTTATAATTCCTCTAGTGGCTGTGCCACTAGCATATAGGGGCTCTGTATTCAAAAAGAAGGAGAGGACAATAAAATAGCCTAAAACCATCCTTGGACCCATGTAAAAATTTTCTATAATGGAAACTTAATCGGTTCAGTTTCATCCATTAGTAATTTAGGTATAACTTCAAATATGAATGTTTTGGATGAAGAATTTTATTATTGTAATAATATACTGTTGTTTTTAAAGAAAGTACATGTTATTAATAATAATATTACATATTAAAAGATTTTAAAACATGAATGAAAATGAAGAAGCATTTTTAAAAAGAAGAAAGGGATAATAAAGCACAAAGAACCCATTTTAGTTAGATTCAGAGAGGGAGGAGACATTGAACTATAAATTACACTAGTACACAAAGTTTTATAATATTTTTATCTTGTTTGTTGGATCATAAAAAAATTTATTCGATTGATTGTCCTTACTTTTTAACCTAGTTTTTGGTTAAGAAGAGGTAATTTTGTTTATCATCATGGGGGATTCATATCAATTTATCCTCCAATGTCTAGTTAGATTCGTAGTTTGGAATCGACAGGACAATTCTAACACACCTAAAGTAACAACAAGAGCTATCCTTAAAATAGAAACGCTTCGCCACAAAAAAAAATAATGTTTTTAAAATAATCAAATGCAATTGTCTTCTCACTTCCAGATTTTAAAATCCCTTTCTATATTCAACTTATTATGTTTTCAGAATATAAATTTTTGTTATTGGTAGAATGTTGTTATCCACGGGAGGTTATTTTCGATGGATTATCAGTTTAATATTGTTTCTGGGAATATTTTGTAATTATATGTTAAGGTGAATCATTTTATTTTAAAGTACTCATAGTACAAGTCTTAATAATAAGGTGCTACGCCTCTAGAGGCCTCTAGGTGCAGTAGAAGTAAGGGAGAGGCGACCCCCAACTTTTAATTTTGATTTGATAATAACTAAAAATTTGAAGGGTGGGTTAGTTTTTCTAGAGGCGATATCTCGGGAAGGTGGTGATATCCCCCCCCCCCCAAAAAAAATAATTATAAACTTTCCAATGACCTATAAGAAGCTTAATTAAATCATAACGGTTCAGCGGTTAGTGAGATTTTTTTATCTATTTGAAAATAGGTGTATCTACTATCTATTGCTCATTATGCGTTTGTTTGTTACTTTATAGGATTCATATTGATTTTGCCATCATTCAAATGGTTGGAAATGGAACAGAATCTAAATATCCACAATATGATTGGACACCTTTGGGTATGTATGTAACTAGACGCGTCCACGGAAATTCACCAAAGGGGCAAAAATAATTAAAACAACCTTTAAACCCTTTTGTATCGATTAAGATTGTAACCTATAGGCCCTAAGGGGCCTTTACAAAAAGCTATTTGTCGCCCCCCCCCCAAAAAAAAAAAAAATAATAATAAAAATGGGTTATTGATTTTAACCCCCCCCCCCCACTCCAAATGCCTCTAGTGGCGTAACTGCTGGTACTGAATGAGTGCAAATATGTTTTTAAAAGCGAAGCTTTTCTATAATTAGGGTCGGTCCGTCCTTACGTACGTCCGTCCGTCCGAGACATATAGCTTTTTTCGTTAATTTAGGCATCTTAGAATTGTCCTATTGATTTAAAACTTTGCATGGTGATTCCTGTAGTAGTTAGGTACGATTTAGAAAGCATAGCAAATCTATAATCATTACCGGAATGTCTGTACGTCCATTTTAAAAATGCTGATTTTTCTACTTTTTTAACAACAAATTTTTATGTGATCTAATTATCCGTTTGATTTAATTTTTGGTATATTGATTCCCGGGACAACAAAGTACAATATTATAAGCGAAGCAACTCTATAATAAAGTCCCAAAAATGTAAGTATGTCCATAAACATTATCCTGCATCATGCAGTTTTTTCAAAAAATTTACTTACAATTTTGCTTCGACTCTTATACTTTTATATTCTGATTATTCAGTTCTGACACTATACAAGTGTCCGTTTGTCCTACCGTTTCAGTGCTTCGATTTTATGGATGTTGTCATCCTTGTTAGAAAAGTCTTGGGTGCTTGGATCCTATTTCTATGGGTACATTCTGTTACAAGTTGCTGGAGGCAGGTTTGCTGAAATCTATGGAACTAAGGTTAATTATCTAGCTATACTTGTTTAAAAGTAACAGGACCTGTGTGTGTCTGTCTGTACCAAAGAATCTCTCTAGCTGCAAGATGGTGCCAAAGTATGACTTACTGGACTTCCGTTCGTAATTTTTTAACCTACAACCGCATCCTCAATGCAAGGGTGCCTAGAGGCCTCTAAGGGCGTAGCCGCTATTACACTTACTTATTTTATATTGCTCTATTTATATTTCCAATTATCTATTTATTTCATCATGGAATCATGGTGCCTTTCTATCTATTCTATCAATCCATCCATAAAAAAAAAAACTATCTTATCAACTAATTTATATGTAACTAGCGACTACGACTAGTGGCACTTAAGTTAGGAGGGGAAAAGTCGACTCCCCTTCCCCCTACACTTTCAATTTTATTTTTAAAAACAAAATTGAAAAAAATTTTGGGGGATCATCTTTTATTGGGAGGGTGAAGATATCCTCCCCAAAAATAATTGAAAACCTTCTCTGGACCTATAAGAAGCTTCACTGTAAAGGAGAACCATGTTGGTTAAGCGGTTAGTGAGATCCTTCGCTACAAAAAAAGCTTAGGATTTTATTTGCTTACCAATCTATCTACAACTTTTGCTATCTGGCTTTCTATTTAGCAATCTGTCTACCTATTGATTTATCTATCTACCCACCTGTATCTACCTATTAATCTATCTATCTAAGGTCTATTAAATCTATCTATGTATATATTTAGATAGTACTTGGAGTTTCAATGTTAAGTTCAGTGGTTATAACCTTTCTCATTCCATGGTTAGCCTCTCTTAGTCCGTGGGCCGTTGTGGCCGTTAGAATTCTACAGGTATGGTTTTTAGCTCTTCTCTGGTTAGGTAGTAACAGGCCATCAGACACCCTGTAATACTATTGTCCTTTTATTAAAACTACATTAGAATACAGTTATACTGTCAGTTTTAATTTGTCAGATTAAAAAAAAGGATTTAAACATTGTCACCTGGGCATTGCTAATAAAGATCTTTTTTACTAAAGACCCAAAAACAATAGACCTAATCTTACAAAAGACCTAATCTGATAAAAGTTAAATTAGGTTAAGTTATGTTAGGATTATTCGATATCAATTTCTGTATAATCAACTAGCGGTCACGCCCTTAGAGTTCTCTAGTGGCACTGTAAATGTTTTTTTTCATGTCTATGGTGCGTTGAAATCTTTACGAAATTTTTATTTTTATGTGATTTCTCTTGGAGGGTGGTAGTACCCTCCCTCAAAATTGATATAAATCTTCCCGGGACATATAAGAAGCTACCCTCTTAAGGAGAACCCGATTGGTTTAGCGGTTAGCGAGATCCTTTGGTACAAACAGACAGACATTCTGTTACTTTATTATGAGGATAATCATATGCAGAAATAAATGTCCAATTATCTTAACCTAGCTAACCTAACTTAGCTTTGCAAGATTAGGTCTTATGTCATTTAGGACTTTTTCAATTAGGTCTATTGTAGGATTAGGACTTGTAATTTGTAATGTACATGTCAATTCAGTTATACACATTTTCAGGGATTATTCTTATCTCCAACTTTTCCTAGCCTTCCACCATTCACAGTAAAATGGAGCCCTATAACAGACAGGTAAGTCTTGTAGCTGTGTTTAGTGCCGCAGGAAAAGGGGGATAGATGGATAGATGTCAGTCACCGCTTTTGGCCTTCCTGTTTCACTGACGTCATAGTAGAGGAAAAGAGAAAGGGAAGGGGCAAAGATATCCCCTAGAAAAGAGATGGGGTATAATGAGAGTCAAATGCAATACTTGTAAGGGCCTCGACTCCAAGAAGGGTGGAGTAGATAGTGAGCCAATCATGGCTTCTTTAATCTATTTTTTTTAAAATCAACTTCTAGAAATGACATAATACATCGAATAAAAAAATATAAAATAACCGATTTTCGTTACAAATTTGAGCATACTATTGAAGTGAAAATTTGAAAGATATTTAGATTGGTTCATAGATTAAGATAAGATTTTTACCCTGATTTATTATATAATTTTAGCTATTAAAAGAAAAGTATAGCAACAAATCAAAATTAAACAAAATACCTAATTCTTTTCATTCTATTTCATATTCAAATTAACTAGATTTTTAAGAAATGAAACAATAAGACAAACTCTTAGAGTCTTATATTTATCACTACAAACCCCCAATTTGTAGTTTGAACAAGAATGACAAAATCCAGAAGTAGCGAAGCACAATAAACACAAAACCTTGTTTTATTTTGTATGATGACGACGGTCAAAGTAAATTACATAAAAGATGCTCATAACAATGGGAAATATTATTTTGATACAGATATCAAAAAAAAAAAGTTTGAAAATTGGACCAAAAAGATATAAGGAAATATGATAAGCATACAAAAATAGCCAAAAACCTGCTAAAAGGCAGTCTGACCGCCATGGTTGTTTTCTTAAATTTAATTTTAATATCCTTACCTTAAAAAATTTTGAAAATCGGACCATATACACCAAGGATATGGAAAAATACATGAAAAAAATTTTAAAAATAGCCTAAAACCTGCAATAAGGCAGTCTGACCGTCATGGTTGTTTCTTTAAACGACGGAAAATTTAATTTTGATATCTTTGATGAAAAAATTTTGAAAATCGGACCATAAACACCAAAGATATGGAGAAAAATGTGAAAAATATAAAAATAGCCTAAAACCTGCTAAAAAGCGGTCCGACCGCCATTGATGTTTTATAGTTTATGATTCTCCTTCATGATGGGAATGTTGTCAAAAAGTTTCAGCATTCTATCTTTCATAGGAGCTGAGTAAATCCCATTTCCCCCATAGCGTTACGGACGGACGGACGGACTGACGGACAAAGCGAATTATAGAGTAGCTTCGCTACTAAAATTAAGAGATTCGCTATCCTTGTACTAAGGGAAGTACAGTAAGTCATACAGTGGCGCCGCATGGCGACACTTAAAAATATTGGTGATTTATCTTGGGAGGGTGGTGTTACTCTCCCTCAAAACAGTTACAAATCTTCTCAGGACCTATGATAAGTTACAATGTAAAGGAAAACCATATCAGTTCAGCAGTTAACGAGATCCCTAAGTACAAACAGACAAACACATATCCTGTAAATATATTATGAGGCTTTATATTTGAGCTTTGCTGTTTAGTCTTTCTTGTTAATTTAGGGAAGATCCTATTTAAACTGAAAATGTTGGTTCTTATAAATGTTTTTTTTTCAATATGAAGCATAAACACTTTCCTTATAACCATTTACATAAAACTCTTAAAAACATGTATATAACTATTTTTTTGGTTTGTGGAAAACATACAGATTGATTTTAGTAAAGTGTTTGATAACAATTTCACATGAAGTGTTTTTTTACAAGTAAGGTACTTAGAATCAGGGATTTTAAGTGATAAGACATTAAACTGTAAATTGATTTACATACCAAATAATTATGAATTTAATAACCCCTCATGCAGATCAAAATTTTTGTCGAAAAGTTTGTACACTACTAAAATGGATTCAACCAATCAGAATTTAGTAAAATTAAGTTTTTTGAACCAAAGAATACGAACACAGTAATAGTGTCTGACTGATTATGACGTAACAAAAAAAAATTAGCCAATGAGAGGCCGTGTTACAAATAACTTATGTTACATTCAGGAACATAATGATGCCAAGCTGATAACCATGCCAAGCTGTCAAATAAGATCCATGCCAAGCAGTCAGGAGATACAAGTCCTGCTGATCATGTTGAAGAAGTAGAGTGGGAAGGAGACTTCTTCATTGTTAATTAAGCTATGCCAAGCTGTTATTTATTAATGTTAAAAGCTGCCAAAAATATATTTATGTTGATCTTATTTGATATGTTTATTTATTAGTTGTTTTCATTACAGAATAAGCTTATGTGTTTCTGGGCTTAACTTATACCGATAACAAGTATTGTTTAGTTTCAGAATAGAGATGCAAATGTTTGTTCTTGTCTAAATGGAGACACCTGCCATTTATCACTGCGCTACCACCTAAGGTCTATTTTTACAATGGTAGCAAAGTAATAAAAACGACTACGGCACTGTCTTAATATTTTGTAAGAAAAACATCTCTCTCATATTCTCTGAAGTGATTAATTAATTAAAACTCTATTCGAAAAGCGTCTACGGTAGAGCAACAATAACGATATCAAGCAGAGCGGTGCACCGATATCAAACTGGAAGGGAACTGTGGTTCAGAGGGGAATAGTCTCGATACCAAGCCGCCAAGTGGGGGTTTGAAAGATAACAAAACTGAGGTGTCAGAATTAGAGGGTTTAAAAACTAAAAATCAGGATATAAGCCCAGAAACAAAAATGTCGGAAGGAAAAGGGGAAAAGGAGAAATGGTACTATGGGAAGGGTATGCCTGTCCCTAATATTGAAGAATATGAACAGTTCGCAACTTGGGCGTCCGTCGTTACAGCGTGGTCTAAAACCACAAACATACCAAGCAAGGAACAAGGGTTCATTTTAGCGCAAGAACTACCTAGATCGAGCGAACGTTATGGAGCAACCCTGCGGGAAGACGTGTTTAAAGAATGTCCGCCGGAAAAGTTAATCGAGGATGAGAAAGGTGTGTCCAAGATAATAGAATTTTTAAAGGGCAGATTTTGGGTAGATTCTGAGCAGGATGTGTATGACACACATGATAATTTGAAAACAATCCATAGAAAGAAAGGACAGTCGTTGAACGACTATATTATAGAGTTTGATAAACTCATGAAAAAAGCTGAACAATTAAAAATTCGCCCTACGGGTGCAACAATGGATATGTGTCTAGCAATGGATTTGATAGGTACAGCAGATTTGAATGGTTATGAAAGAATGTTAATTAAATCAGTCTGCAACGTTACAAAAGATGACGGAAAAAGGTATGAAACGGTTAAAGCAAAAATGCGCGAAATTCTCGGACAAAACGGCGATAAAAATACATCAAATAATGAAAATAATGTATTATTATCCCAGAATAATTCCAAACCGGAAGACGACATTCGTAACAACACTACAGACGAAGCGTATATTGCTAAAGGCTGGAAACCGCCACCAAATCATAATAAACGATACCAAAATTCAAAAAACCGATACCAAAATAAAAGTGGGGGATATAAAGCTAACAATTCGCAACAAGAGAGCAATGGGAGGCAATTTTATAGAACAAAACCCAAAAACCCCCCCGGTCCAGATGGAAGGCCACTTAGATGTTCATGCTGTAAAGCAAACACACATTTAATAGCAAATTGTCCAGATGCAATGGAGAACAGAAAAGATAAGAGATACAAAGAAGTGTACATAACAAACAAAGAAACAGATAAGGATGAAAAAGTACTGCTAGAGATCTCAGCTTCAGAATCAGAACAAGAAGAAGGAGGAGAAGCATTCTGTTCAGTTTATTGCTCAGATAACAAGGAGGATTTAAGTAGCTTCACAGCAGAGGCTCTAAACAAAGCAGCTCTGGACACCTGCTGCACTAGCTCCATCTGTGGAGAAAAATGGATGAAGGTTTATTTGGAGGCGTTGCCAGATGATATGAAAGGAAAACTGATTGGACCAAATAAAAGCAACTAACACTTCTTATTTGGGAATCAAGGAAGACTCAAATCTATTGCTAAATATAAAATACCAGTTAAAATAGGAGGAGAAGAAAATATTATACCCATAGATGTTATATCTTTAGATATTCCCCTACTGCTATCAAAGGGAGAGATGAAGAAACTAGGAATGTCTCTTGATATCAAAAATGACAAAGGATACATCAACGGCAAGCCATTGATTCTTACAACAACTAATGCTGGGCATTATGTAGTAGACTTGTTGATGAATAACGAAGAGCTAGAAGAAGCATGCATTGCTGAACTAGATGGAGACGATGATAAAACACAGATCAAAGCACTAGAGAAAATCCATCGCCAATTCGGACATCGTTCCAAACTGCAGTTTGTGACTATCTTGAAAGAAGCAGGTAAGTGGCAGGATAAGTATTCAAAAATGATTGACAAAATAATGAATAGGTGCGAAGGCTGCATTCTTAGAAAAAGATCGCCAGATAGACCGGCTGTAGCTCCACCTCTGTCAAATGACTTTGGTCAAGTTCTAGCCATGGATTTGAAAGTATGGGATAAAGACAAAAATATATACATCCTATATATGATTGATACTTTCAGCAGATACCAAGTTGCCACGATAATCAAAAGCAAAGAAGCTTCAGAAATAGTCAAAGCATTCACCACCAAATGGCTTCCAATATTTGGAAGAGTTGACAAGATCTTGACAGATAATGGCGGTGAATTTAACAATGAGGAACTGCGTGAGGCTGCCAGCCTATTGAATGTGCAGTTGTTGTCCACGGGGGCCAATTCCCCCTGGCAAAATGGCATGATGGAGAAAAATCATGGCACAACTGATTCAGTGACAGTTGCAGTAAAGAGAGAGTTCCCAGCAATGAGTCTGGAAGTAGCACTGTCATGGGCGGTAACAGCTGTAAATTCAATGTCAAGCGTGAGGGGGTTTTCACCATATCAGATAGTGTTTGGGAGAAACATCAAACTTCCAAATATTCTTGAAGATCCACCTCCAGCTTGGGAGGAACCACAGAAAAGCAAAGAAATGATGGATACTCTTAATGCCATACATGCATCCAGAGTAGCATATACCAAGTCAGAGAGATGCGAACGCATAAAGAGAGCTTTGAGAGCCAAGATAAGAATCAATGACACTATCTATGAAAAGGGAGACATTGTCTACTTCAAGAAGGAAGGAGAAGATACTTGGAGAGGGCCCGCCAAGGTAGTATTTCAAGACAGTAAGGTGATTTTCATTAGGATTGGCTCAATCTACTATAGAGTGAGCGCCAATAGAATCATCAAGGCAGGAGAAGAACTAGCAAAAGATATTATTGAGAAAGAGAAACACGAGAACAATGAGAATGAAAACAACACAGAATCAAGAACAGAACCGATACAAACGAGAAGGCAGACAAGCAGTTACACTGACAACTGTGTACCAGACTTGAACAGTCTTACAATGAATGAAAAAGAGAACAGGGAAAGTAACACCGAAGAGATTCAGATTAGAAATGAGGAAGAGTTGGAAGCACCAATAACTCAAGAACAAGAGGACAGAGATAACACAGATGTACCTCAAACTACTGAGCAAGTAGAAACTGAACCTCAAGGTGAAAACGCAGGAGATAATGAAAATCAAGCAGACAGCAATACGAACAAAGGAAGAAAAAGGAAAAAGGTAAGCCAAAAACCGTTACCAGAAATAAATGATGATGGAACAATCAGAAATGCTGCGGCTATACTGAAAAGAAACGACAGAATTGAAATTCTGGAAAATGGTAAATGGGAAAAAGGTATCATTCTGGGACATGGAGGAAAAGTAGGAGGAAAACATGCCGGATGGTACAATATACAGCTTGATAATGGAAATGTATTTCATGATGAAGTCTCAAAGAGAGATATAAGATACAAAAACACAGAGGATGAACAACATGTTGAAGATGAAGAAGTTATGTTAAACATACATCTTGACACAGGTAAAACACTAAAAATAGAGGATATTGATAAAAGAAAAGTAAGAATGGAGAATGAAGAGGAAGAAATTGTATTGTTAGTAGCAGAAAGTGTACTAGCTGTCATGGTACCCAAGGAACAGAGAGATTCACCTGAATGTATGACGGCTAAAATGGAAGAACTGAGCAAGTTACAAGCGTTTAACACTTACAACATAGTAGATGACGAAGGGCAAGACAGGATAACAACCACCTGGGTGCTGACAGAGAAAGGAACGGAGAAAAGAGCCAGACTTACAGCAAGAGGATTCCAAGAAGATGGAGAATTTCCAACGGATAGCCCTACTGTACAAAAGCATTCGATGAAATTAATCTTGTCAATTGCTGCAACAGAAGGTTGGGACATTAGTACTACTGATATAACATCAGCATTCCTTCAAGGAAGTCAGATGGATAGGGAGGTTTATGTGAAACCACCAAAGGAAGCAAACATGCCAAACAAGTTATGGTTATTGAATAAGTGCCTGTACGGTCTGAAGGATGCAAGTAGAAAGTGGTATCTAAAGGTTGTTGAAAAACTAAAGAAACTTGGATTCAAAACAAGTGTGTATGATTCAGGAGTGTTTTATCTAATCAAAGACGGTATTCTAATAGGTATTGTTGCATTACATGTGGATGATTTTCTCCACGCCGGTAATGACTATTTTAACAAAGTTATCATGCCTCAGGTATTAGCGTGCTTCAAGGTTGGAAAGTCTGAAACCTGTGAATTCATGTATACAGGATTCTTTATGAAACAAACAGAACAGGGTATCAGAATTGATCAAGATAAGTATGTCAAGAACGTCAAGATCCCAGTGGTGGATCTTCAACAATTGAAGGATAGAAAGAGAGAGATGACGCATGAGGAGCTAACTCTCTTGAGGCAGTTGACTGGAGTAGTAAATTGGACTGCAAGAGCAACAAGACCGGACCTTGCATTTGAGATGATAGATCTGTCAACGAAATTCAAAGGAGGAGTAGTGGAGGACCTGATAAGAGCTAAAAACGTAGCTGCAAGACTGAAGAAATTGGAGATGTCAATAATGGTGTCAAATCTAGACAACTTGGAAGATTGTGAAGTCATTGTGTATACGGATGCGGCGTTCAGGAACTTGAATGAAAATACAGATAGTTGTGGTGGATATGTGATCTTTATAGTTAACATGAAGAATGGAAAAGTGGCACCCCTGGAATGGAAGAGCGGGAAGCTAAAGAGGAAAGTGCTTAGTACTCTGGGAGCAGAGACCCAAGCATTATATAATGGGCTGGATGCGGCTATTGCATTGAAGATGATGTTATCAGAACTGTATAATGGAAAGATCAATCTGGAAGTAAAGGCCATTACAGACAACTATTCTGCAAGAACGGCAGTATACTCAGAATCAGAAGTGTCCAAAAGGCAGTTACGTGGTGATATTGCAGTCATCAAAGAAATGATAGAGACAGAAAGAGTGAAGGAGATAAGATGGGTCAAAGGAGAACATATGTTGGCGGATCAATTAACAAAACGAGGGGTTAACAAGATTCCCCTGATGGAGGTGTTAGAATCTGGAAAAATGAGATATGACACCCTAAGATTAATTAGAGACTGAGAATCTATAACCTGGATTAACCTAACAATGTTAACATCGATACCAAGAAATTGTATATTTGTAAAATATTACAAAAACACAAAAATTCAAATAAAAATCCACAAAAATACCAAGAAAATCCAATAAAAATACCAAAAAGACAGAAAATCCAGCATAAAAATTACAAAAATTACCCAAAAACCCAAATTTGAACAAATTATAATAAAAATCGTGTAAAATACGTTTTTTAATACAATTAAGAAATTTACGAGGCTACACAATGTACGCTGGGAAAATAACAAGACACCAGACACTTCGTGGTATACAAAATGCGTCAAAGTTGGCAACATCATACAACAGAAAGTAAAACGAGAAACGCGGCATTCTTTGACCATGCGCGAATTTCAGAATCGAGCCGGGACAGCTCAAAATTCCTCATTTTTCAATTTTTAAGTTAAATAGCAACTTAATCCCAGCATTTATTATATGAAAGTATGAGAATAGTAACAAAAATGTGATAAGAAATCTTCGTATAGTACAAATTTCATAAAAATTGTGTTAAAAATTCATTATTTATTGATCGTTCTTTTACGGCAAATATACCAAACAGTATTATTATTAAAACTTTTGTTGGCTTAAAACAAAAAGCAAACGATACCAAAATCCGATACATTATCAAGAATTATCTAACTAAAACGTATTTTAAACAAGTTATTTAAATCATTTTTGGTCAATTCTAATTTGACAAACATATCAAGTTCAGTTTTTTTTTCCACATATTTTCTTTTTACTTCGATTTTAAAAAAAAACAATATTGGCCTATATTTTTTTTAATATGGCAAAAGATATCAAGCTGACATTATTGTTGATTTTATTATATATAAATCAAAAACGATACCAAGTGCAATTTTCTTTTCAGAATTAAACATGCCTAACGCGGCCAGATTTAACCGCAAGGACGTCGACGTAGTCTTCGCAAGCTTCAAGATGTACGAGGAGCTGTGGGACGAGGAGAGGATAGGTAAGCGGTGGATTTCCCTTGCCGATAAGTCAGCCAAGGAGATGACAGAGATCATCATTGATGCCATCCGCGACCAGGAGACCAGCAAGAACCTGGTGATTATGTCCTATCAGAAATTCGTCGGCAGGAGTAATATGGAAACACTTAAAGGTTATCTCAATGAGATTAAAGAAGAGGTTGAAGCTCAAAGAGCTAACAAGCTTAGCTTCAGTACAGCTTACTTTGTTCCTAATCACGCCACTGTGTGGAACCAGGTTGCAGAGTTTAATAGGTTTGTTCACACATTGAACGACCAGATGGGCGTCACCCGCGTGAATATTCACAGGGCTATTATGGCACAGCTATCCGACACCAACAAATCCCTGCGTATCAAAGCCTCCATGTGGAGTGAAAACCAACTGGGAGTGTACCTAGGAATGACACCTAGCTACGAAGCTTGCAGAAATATTGCAAAAACTCTCATCACTGTTTTTGACAAGGCTTTTTGCGACCTTAACAGCGTCAACAGTCCAAGAAGCAAGGAACCAAGGTTGATGGTGCCATTGTGTTTATCTGTAACTCCTGGATTTTCAGATAATCAGTTTATGAGACAGATCATGATGGACAAGCTCATAATCAAGTCCAAGAAGAAGCCAGCCAAAGATGCAAGACTTAAATGCTCCGAGCAGAGAACTCCAGGGTGGCAGGACTGGAAAATCTACCAGATTCATGGACCAATGAGGAGATTCGACGAGAGAGAGGGGGCGTTGGCAGCCCACAAAGAATGGCTGAAAAGATCTGATCCTGTACCTCAGTGGGGACAAAAATGGTCTGATGACAGAGATTTTGTCATTGTCAAATCTCCAGAGCCTGTGAACGTCAGACAGGTGGAGCCACAAGAGGAGAATGAGCCACAACCATGTGAAGACCAGCAACAAGAGCCGGTGGATGTTCAAGATGTTCAAGAATCCCAACAAGAAAAAGAGGAAAGAGATTGTAATGAAGACCAGCTTGTTGGTGCAGTGGACAAGATTGATACATTAGAGAGGCAGGTTGCTATTTGTCAAGAAAGAATTAAAGCTTACGAGCAACAGGTAGACAACAAGGAGGCACAAGTATACAAGGAGAAAGCTGCCACAAAATGGTGGAGAAATCAGGCTGAACTAAGGACTCATGAGAAGAACAAGGCTGACGAGCAGGTTAGAGCACTAGGAGTCAAGCTAAATACGTTGTCCAATGATCATGCTAGGTTGATGACGGATTATGAGTTTCTACGCAGTCTGTACGAGAGTGAGCGTCCTTCCACCAGAGTCAAGGTTGTCAGCAACATCCAGAACAAGGGTGTGCAAGGAGAAAAGGAGTATTAGTCAACAAAACAAGAAACTCCAAATTGTAATGAATGTTACAAATAACTTATGTTACATTCAGGAACATAATGATGCCAAGCTGATAACCATGCCAAGCTGTCAAATAAGATCCATGCCAAGCAGTCAGGAGATACAAGTCCTGCTGATCATGTTGAAGAAGTAGAGTGGGAAGGAGACTTCTTCATTGTTAATTAAGCTATGCCAAGCTGTTATTTATTAATGTTAAAAGCTGCCAAAAATATATTTATGTTGATCTTATTTGATATGTTTATTTATTAGTTGTTTTCATTACAGAATAAGCTTATGTGTTTCTGGGCTTAACTTATACCGATAACAAGTATTGTTTAGTTTCAGAATAGAGATGCAAATGTTTGTTCTTGTCTAAATGGAGACACCTGCCATTTATCACTGCGCTACCACCTAAGGTCTATTTTTACAGGCCGTTATTGACCAATGGTAAAATTTATAGTGGCCTCTCATTGGCTATTTTTTTTTGTTACGTCATAATCAGTCAGACACTATTACTGTGTTCAAAGAATACCCAACATGCACTAAAAAAACTTTGGGTACCAGTGCAATTTACTGTCCAATGGCCCCTGCCTTTGACTTATATAAATAATCTTTTAAATAGAATTTTTTGAATACTATTTTATTGGAAATATGTTGCAAAACTAAAAGAGATAATTTTTGCTGGCAATAAAAAAACAAAAAAAAACATCTCAAAAATAAATATGCATGTATTTTGACGTATGGCCGACGAACTAAGTAAATTAAATACTAGATGTATCATGGTAAGGGGTATCGGTATTATCCTCTTAGGAAATTTTTTTTCTTTTTTGAAAATTTGAGTACCCCCCCCCCCCCTCCCCCCAACAACGAACAACTCTGGCCGCAGCGCTCGGCTCCCTAGCCTGCCTAGCCGCAGCGCTCGGCCCCCTTGCCTGCCTAGCCGCAGCGCTCTAACCTAACCTAAACTAAAATAGTTGTTCGTTGTTGGGGGGGGGGGGGGGGGGTTACTCAAAGAGGAAAACGCCGGGGTATCTTTACTATAGCAGCCGAGAAAATTACATTTTTCCATTTGCCTGACAGATGGACTCACAAAGTATTTTTTAGAGTAGCTCTGCTACTAAAATGAAATCTTTCTATTTAAATCTTATATGTTAGGTCTAAATTTGTATCGATTACTCAGTCCGGAGGTGTTCTGGGACCCATACTAACCTTCCCTCTCTGTGGGCTCATTATGGACCATGCGGGATGGGAAATGGTAAGTTTTAACTTGTGGCGTAACTTGTAGCGCATCCGTTTGTTGTCGGGAAGGCGATAGGTTTAAATCTGCAGCCCAATACAACTTATCCTAACATGACCTAAAGTAATAAACAAACGAAAAACTGCCCCTCCCCCCTCCCCTATAGTTTTTCCTTTTTGAAATAAAGAGGGGGGGGGGGGGCAGTCTGTGCTCGGCTAATTTTGTTTAGATTGGTTCATTATTGTTTTAATCCCCGTGTTTTTACTTAAAACAGTTAGGGAGTTGAATCAATTTTTATAGAAGCAGAAATATAATCTATGATTATGGTTTGGACCCTCTAAAACTGTAATCTACCTTTCCACTTTCCCCTCTCTTGGTGAAGATATCTTCAACGCCGATACGGTTTTTGTAATGTAAGATTCCACTTTCCCTTCTCTTGGTGAAGATATCTTCAACAAGAGAGACAAAAGTGGAATCTTATATTTCAAAAACCGTATCGGCGTTGAAGATATCTTCACCAAGAGAGGGGAAAGTGGAAAGGTAGATTACAGTTTTAGAGGGTCCAAACCATAATCATAGATTATATTTCTGCTTCTATAAAAATGGATTCAACTCCCTAACTGTAAAATACCCAGATTCTGTCCCTCCTTTATTTATTTTCATATAGTAACTACCCTGAGATGCAATTAACCCTGTATTCTATAGACTTTTTAGAGTAGCTATGCCACTAAAAATGCCCTATACCTGTAAAACTTGAAAAGTGTAGAATAAGTAGAATGTGATTTTACTATTTATATTATACGTATAATGTATATATCTATATATTCCAATGCATAAGAACATTAATGCAACAACAGGGCCGAGCTAGATGGTATAGGGTAATTTATTTTGGTAATTTTTTAGTTCTTGTTATTTCATCACATCTTATTATAGACAGTTTTCCACGGATAGTAAAATGTTAAATTATAAGATTTATTCCCGATGGATATCCACTGGATGAGAATCGGTTCTCAATCGTACTGAAAAATCATGTATAGCATTTCGGACTTTCGGCCGTTTGAAAAATGTCCGGTTTTCTTTGCCCCACCCTGTAAATAATACAAGAATATCAACAACAAAAAACAAATCCCTTATATCCATGATGTTAAATAATTCTCTGAAGAATAATGGGAATGCAATTTCTAGGAGAACTTAATTTGAGATTAGAATAATTTCAAAGAATTTATTTTTTAAAATTCCAGTATGTCCTCGAAACCGCTGGATTAGAACCGGTTCTCATTCACACTGAGAAATGATAGCATCGTATTACAGACAATTTTCCATGTATACATGTAGATAATACTCATAAGATTAATACCAGTTTTGTTATCCCGGGCTACTATACTCAAATATACATGTACATATATGTATAGTTATCACAATATTTATCTTTTTTACTCTACTAATTAAAGTTAAAGAATAGAGAGGAGATTAAGCTCTACACGTAACTCTCCCCTCAGGGCAGGGATCCTGTCCCTATTTTGTATTGGGTCTTTGAAATCAGCTGATTAGATTTGGAAATAAAAACACAGCCTGATTCCTTCAAAAGAAGGAAAAGCAACTTGCTAGCAGACTTAAAAGGGTCTCTGTGCTATTTGGGGCAGGTAGTTATCTAGATTACACATCTATACATATACATTTATTCTTCTCTACTTTGTGGACATACTTTACTTGTTTTTAAGGGATTTGCGAAAAGGTTGCATCTCCCTCCTTTCCAATATGCATTTCTTATCACATATATTCTATAACCCAGCAGTGATAGAAATATATTTCACAAAATTCATCAGAAATAAAAAATGTTAGTATGTAATGAAAATATTTTATCAATTTCAATTACATGAGGTTTGTGTTTTTTAAACTTTAGTTTCTTAAAGATATACTAAGGGGTAATTTTTGGGACAAAACAGATGCCAGGGACTTAAAATAATCAGTTGTAGGATCCAGTTATATTTTCTAGGACTCGGCAGCTTCACGTCAGCCACGACTAATCCTCTTTGAACCTATCTGGATGCTTTGGGAATTTTTTAAAAGGAAGATAGTCATGTTTGGATCATGTTTAAAGTTAATTTTAAAATTGTTTAAGGTTGATTGCCCTTAGGCTTACAGGCGGCTGACGCACAGCTTATTATATTTATGAAACCTGAATGGAAACTCAAAGCTTATTTTAAGATTTTAAATGTTTTTGTTTCTGATTTTTCAGCGAATACCCGTCTCTAATCCTTACCAAAGCATCCATTCTCTTTTTCACAATTTTCTTCATCTCATTCTATTTTTAGAAAAATGGAGTTTACATATTCATTACTAGGGGCTAAATATTATTAGTTCCAAAAATGTCCGCATGGCAGTATTTTTTTTATTTTTATTATTTTTGGCGATTTATCTGGGGAGGGTGTTGGTACCCTCCCCCAAAATAGCTATAAATCTTCCTGGAACCTATCAGTAGCTACCTTTTTAAGGAGACCCCGATCAGTTCAGCGGTTAGCGAGGTCCTTCGGTACAGACAAACAGACAGACAGACAAATAGACATCCTGTTACTTTATTATAAGGATTTTAAGGCTGACAACATCCATAAAAGCAAAGATTTGAAATTATAGAACTTTTATTTTTAGCACTTGATTTTTGAGATATTTTGCTTATGATATTGTATCTTTTTGTCCTAGGAATAAGTATTCAAAAATCTGATATATAGGATAAGTATATCACATAAAAAAATTCTCAATAAATCTTTTAAATGAACGTACGGACATTATGACAACGATTATTGAGTTGCAATGCGTTTTAAGTCGTACCTAACTATTACAGGAATCAGTATGCAAAGTTTTGAATCGATAATACAATTCTAACATGTATAAATTAACTAAGAGAGCTAACCGTTACTGACGGACGGACGAACCGACCCTAATTATAAACAAGCATGAAAATGTGCATTAATATTGCGACCATTTTTTTAAAAGTCTGAACAAAAGTCTGTATACATTAATTCCGAAATTACTTAAATACAAAATAATGGAGATACTTGATTAAAGAGATGCCAGCTTATAAAATTATTCCTTACAGTCCTAGGAATCATATTTCTGGTAATGATAATGGAGTTGATACACTTTCTAAATTATACTTAAATTACTTGTTACAGAAAATATCATACTAAGTTTAAAATCAATTGAACAATTCTAACAATCCTTGTTCAAGGATAAGAGCTATCCGTTATTTTTTGCAGAAAAGAAAAGAACATACCTAAATAACTAGATGCTACGCATCCAAAACCTTAACATGACTAACCTTTTACATAATTATATAAAAATGTATAATTATATTATTCAATTAGCTTTTCATTATTATTGTACTCTGGATGACATTGGTAAGATTTACTAAATATTTTTTTAAACAAAGCTTTTTTATGATTATGGTTGGACTGTCCGTCCGTAATGGTTAGTTTATTTCTTAATTTTTAATAATGATTCATAGAACAACAAGGATTCTATAATACAATCCTTAAAATAAAAGTATGTCCTTTTACTGTGTCCTGTATTTACGTAATTTTGCATCAAATTTACTTACAATTTTGTTTAGACTTACAAATTAATGTTCTACTTATTTAGTTATGATACTCTACAAAAATTATTTTTCGTTTGGCCTTCCTTCGGAAATAAGAGCTTTGCTTTTATTAATGCTCTCATCCTTGCATAGACGTCCAAGGGGGGGGGGGGTAAAGTGGGGAATACCCCCCCCCCCCCCCAAACGAATTTGGGGGTGCCGTAGACATCCCCAAATTTTTTTTCATCTTACCCCCCCCCCCTATTTAAAATTTACCCCTAACCATTTAGAAGGGGGTATTTATCCCCCCCCCCAAACAATTTTACGCACAATTTTACCCCCCCCCCCCCTTAAAAAAATTTTACCCCCCACAAAAAAAGCTTGGACGCCCCTGCATCCTTGATATATTATTCTTATCTATTTAGGTGTTTTACATAACTGGTGCTATTTCCTTGGTTTGGTGCCTTATTTGGGCAATATTTGGTTAGTTTGCATTTTATATCTATATTTAGTTATATAAAAGTTTCCAATAAACATGCAGGTTTTTATAATAAATCTTTCGTCTAGTTGAAATATGCAGGGACAAGGGAATGATATTCTGACAAACAACTCTGAAGGAAAATTTACCCACAACCCTTTTCCACTTTTCCTCCCCTTCTTTCCCACCCCTCTACAGTTACATGACAATAACAAAATATACCACCAGATACTTAGTAAGGTTTCGTGATTTTTTTTGTAGAATTGTTGGTTAGAATAGCTACCCCTGGTAATATGTTAAAGTATTCGAAAGAGGTTTTATATAGAAATGGATTGAAAATTAATAAATTATTTATCGTAGTAAGTAAAAACTTTTTTCTGCAATAAAAAGCAACAAGGGGTTAATCTGACACCAAACTTTATAAAAAAGTTATAAACTCCCGTGAATAAGTAAAATCTACAAAAAAAAATTAGTTTAGGTGGTTATCATTAATAGAAGCTGAGAAATAATAAAATAGTGCAAAATGTAAAAGTGGCTTAAAAGCAGTTAATAAAGAACAGCCTGGCTGCCTTTTTTATTAAATTAGTAAACATGCCAAATGGTTGGAGGAATCTACACGAAAAAAGGTCTAACCTCAATCTTTCATAGCTTATAAGAAATACTAATTTTTTAACGTACTCAGTTGGACGTACAGACAAGCTGACCCTATTTATAGAGTAGCTTGCGCCACTAAAAATGACAATATATTGATTTAGTGAACCCGGTATTAGTGTCGGACTGATTATGACGTAACAAAAAAAATTAGCCAATGAGAGGACATTATTGACCAATGGTAAAATTCATAGTAGCCTCTCATTGGCAAATTTTTTTGTTACGTCATAATCAGTCCGACACTAATACCGGGTTCTGATTTAGTTAGTGACTCCCCAGAGACAAACAGATGGATATCAAAATCCGAAGTTGATTTTATATCAGCTGGCAGGGAACAGCTAGTTGCCAGAAAGGAACTAGAGCTAGAAGGTAATAGTTATTTATCGCAACGTTTTATAGACAGCTTTCCATGGATATTAAAATTAAAAATTATAAGATTAAAACAAGTTTTGTTAGACCGAGAATTAGATTAGATTTTTATTTTAATATTTGTGGAAAATTGCCTGTAATACGATGATAAACATGATTTTTCAGTATGGCCGAGAACAGGTTCTATTCCAGCGGATATTTATCGGTTTCGAAGTCACAATGGAAACGGTATATAGTAATAGGATGGCTAATCTAAAAATATTATCTCTAAATGGTTGAATGATGTACGACACTTTAGCTTCTCCAATCAGAGCGCAGATAGTTTTAAATCCACCAATCACAGACGTCAAAATTAATTAACTTAAATTGTATTTCCGCTTTTAGATAAAGAATTATACAAAAAAACGAATTTTATAAAAAAAAATCCTTAAAATTTTATGCAGATTTCAAATCTCCCTTTAAAATTAAAATCCCTTCCAACTTATATATCCTACTCTACATACTATTTGTCAGTCACGTTATACATGAGCAACTTGCATCTAGAGACTCTGTTATAGTTAAATTTTGAACAAAAAAGAGCCTAAAACCATTCTGAGACATATGTCCAGCTTCCCTAAAGAGGAAAACCCAATCGGTTCAGTATTTATTAAAATTTTTGCTTAATATAAAACAACCTAATTACTTTATCTAATGAAATAGGATTGATAATTAACAAGAATAACAACGTCCCAATGTAGCGTAGCATAAGAATATCAAAGGATATTTTGAAAGATTCTTAATTGGGTAAATTAGGGACTTTTCCTTTCTTCTATAGTCACAAATATCCCTTCGAAGGCTGGAAATTTTTTTTTTATACTAAATCAAATACATGGAAATCAGTTGACAAAATGAAAACGGCTAAAGAGCTGCTTTAAAGCAGTCCAACCGACATGGATGTTTGATACTTAAATATGCTCTATAGTGATATGAATATGGACAAGAAATTTCGGTACTACGTCGAACCCTAAATACGACAAACAGTAGATGCGTCAAACGCTAGATAGACAAATAGTAGACAGACAAACCCTCGAAACGACTTTTACGATAAAAAAGGGGTAATTTTGTATATCATCATAGGGGTGTACATAGATTTTTTTATTTGGAAATTGTCTTATCCCTTTAGATCCCTGCATTGATAAAAATATAAATTTGCTACTTATGATCGTGCAAAAATAAAAATATTTTTAATATTTGAATTCTAGCGTATATCGCTTCTAGTGTTTGTCGCACTGTTTGTCGCAAAATTGAAAATTGTACAGTTTGTCGTAGTCTAGTGTTTGACGCATATATTGTTTGTCTGTCTGGCGTTTGTCGCATCCTACTAATTTGTCTGTCTAGCGTTTGTCGCATCTACTCTTTGACGTATCTAGTGTTTGACTTAGTATCAATCGTCTACCTTGAATGGTAGCCTCGAGATAATCACCCTAAACATTTCTGTCGTACATTTGAATTAAAGAGTGACTTCGCTACTAAAAATCCTGAACATTGAATTGAATAAGAATCCCTTTTTTTCTTTTCTTTTCATTATACACTTAAATAATCTAGAAGTGCAAAGCGCAAAAAATAAGAAAATTTTACGGCGATACCAAAAAAGTTTTTTTTGTTTTGTAAGGATTGACAAAATATTTTATACTTTTAAAAAGTCTTCGTATCTTAGGTTTCCCTAATTATTATATTCTCAGAAAAAAAGGAAGACAACATTCATTAAGGCGAAGATCAACAACTGAGATCGCAATATTTACCAAAATCAACAAAAATAGAGTTAAAATGTCATGAACTATGGATGTACAGGCCTATCATAAATGATTAGATTTTATAAACAAGGATTGCGTAGCTACCCCATAAGTACATCACGATCCCTTAAAGAATTAAAAATAAGTTTGTGGGAGGGGGGGGGGAATTTTTCTTTTACATTACCCCTATGGATGGTTCACTGTGCACGCTTCGTTTTTTATTAAATGAATAAGTTGGGGTACAATGTTTGGCACTTTCGATATAAGTAAATGATAATTAAAAACCCATAGAATGCGATAATAACTTCAGAAAAATCGAAGAAAATAGTTTTCATACTTAATTAACGTTTTTAAGTTTTTCTTCAAAAAGTTTAGATAAGATGCCTTTAAATGTCGTCTATGATTTTGTCAGGGATAAAAATGTAACTTTAAAATAAGAATTACAACATATTTTTTCAATTAGTACAAAGTAAAATTTTGAACATTTTATTGATCAGTATATTTTTTAAAATGTGAAGTAGAAACCTTAATATTTTATCATGAAAATTGTGTTATGATTTGATTGTCTGCTAGATTACAAGAAAAAAGATACTGACAGTACTTGTTGGTTCTTTAAAAAAAATTAGGTAGATTACTTTCAGAACCCCTCTTTTTGCAACGTTATTTCAATAGAACAGAGCCGTAGTCTTAGTGTACTCAATGTCTAGACAGCCAACCATTGTTTTAGAATTGTTCAATTTTTTTAACTTCTGATAAAAACAGAATTAATGGTATTTTTGTAAATATTATACCTCCAAGAAATGGCTATACTTCCCAATCATATGTTGTGTGATATTTAAGAGGAATTATTTTGATATAATGTCATTAAAATATTCGTTTAAAAAAGTGCTATTCTAGCTTATACTTCACATACAAAATTCGCGAGTCGGCTCCTGTTTTTTTCTGGCTCCCAATATCGAATCTCATATGTATTATAGTAAAGATTATAAGCAAATTTACATATATAATCCAGGAATTTTTGGAGCCAAATTTTGTCTTCAAAGGCGATTTTTTTCAAAGATTTTTGATGTTTAGGAGCCACTTTACAAATGTTATATGTAACGGTAATAAAGATGTTAAAGATAAGAAAGTATTGTTTATAAATAATCATAAAATTAGTAAAATTTAACTTTTATTGAATGCAAAAATTCACCCAATCTCTTACTTACATTAATATTAAATGAAAATTCAACTGAAGTAAAACCAGTTAGCAAAACCTAACTTCTTTGTTTATGAACGGATTTCAAAAATTCTTTCACTAAACCCAGGGTGGTGAGGTATCGAGTGGGGTTGAGGGGGGAAGAGGGGGGCGACCTCACCCCCCCTAATTTTTTTTCATTTTTTGTTTCTTAACCAATTAAAAAAATTCTTTCACACATGACATCACCAACCCCCGGAGAAAGAGGGGGGGGGGGGGCGGGAGGTATTTCCCCCCCTCCCCCTATTTTTTTTAACTTTCTTGTTTCTTAACTTATTTCAAAAATTCTTTCACACATGTAATCACCAACCCCCGGAGAAAGAGGTAGGGGGGACAGATATTCCCCCCCCCCCTAATTTTTTTAACTTTCTTGTTTCTTAACTAATTTTAAAATTTCTTTCACACATGTAATCACCAAACCTCAATTACAATTTGTCTTTTTTTTGCTTTTTGCTTTTTATTGCATGTATATGAAATATTGGGCGAAGATTAATTTATCGTCCATTGTCCTATCGCTAACAACCAGGGAGGGAGAAGAAATTTGGCTTTTTTTACACTAGTCCCCAAAGTCTTATTTATAACGTTTTCTAATAAGTTGGCTCAACAACTTCGGAGACTTTTATTAAATTATGTTTGGTTGGGTCCTTAAGTTGATTGTCCAAAAGTTCAACTACAAATTGTAATCTATGGAAGGGGTAATTATTATCATCTTTTAGGATATACAACAATTCATCGGCAATTTTCTTAACCCTTTGGATCACTGGCTAACAACACATTAAATATTTGATTTATGAACTGTTGACGATAAAAAAAAGTATAGATATCAGGGATAAGACAATGGCGATAAACTAATGTTCATTCCAATTTCCAAATGATAATACACTAAATTACCCATTCTGTAGATACCAATTATTTGTTGAAACGTTTGGGCACTCAGTTTAATAAACAAACCAATTCAATAAAAGTCCCCAAAGTTGTTGAGCCATCAAATAAGAGATAAATGGATAAACCAATGAAAATAAACAAAATTAACGCATCTGTAGATAAGAATTGTAGGTTAAAATAATTAACACTGTAAGTTAAAACTAAGCAAAAAATTCAATAAAAGTAGTAATAGTTATTTCTCGCATCGTATTATAAACTGCTTTCCGCGGATATAGAATGTACAATTATGAGATTAAAACCAGTTTTTTTAGCCCCGTGGTGCCGAAGGCACCGGCTAAAAAAACTGGTTACAATATTATGATTGTACATTTTTATATTCGTAGAAAGCTTGATATAATACGATGCTAGACATAGTTTTTTCGTATGGATGAGAACCGGTTCCTATCCACCGGATTCGAATGAATACGAGAAAAGCTTTTAATCCAATAAATAATATGTTGTGTTTATAAAACCAGAATAATTTAGAGACAATTTCCCACGAATATTTAAATAAGAATAATCAATTTAATACCTCGCTTTTTAGCCGGGGCTTTTGGCTCCTCTCAGAGGTAACAAAACTTAATCTTTGATAATTTTTCATATTAATAAGCTGTCTATAATATGATGATATTTATAATTATTCTTGGGAAGCAATATCTCTGCGGCTTTAAAAGTTACATATTACACACCTAGTTTACTTTTATAGGCGTATTGTCTTGACAAACAAAATTACCCCTTCTGTAGATTAAACCTAGTGGTTGTTATTTCAATAATTGTAAGTATTGGCTCTATAATATCTATCCATCTAACTGTAAAAATGTTTAAAATACGGAAAAGTCATTGAAAGTAAAACTTTAATTTTTAACAAGAACAAAAATATTTATTGCATACCTAAAGAAAAGAAAATTAGATAAATTCAAAAATTGATTTACATAGATCACAGCTTATGCAAGGTTTATGCCATTTGAGAAATACAATACCCCCCCCCCCCCCTCTCCTATTTTGAAAATATTAGGCGCGGGATAAGTGCTATAACCCTGCTGGCGGGCTATCCAGAACTCAATAGGACCTAACCTTAATTTTTCAATTTATTCAAAAACATATGTGTGGGTTGGTAGATTAATCATTGCTTAACAGGGTAGTTTGTGTGAAATAAACATAAATGCAAAAGATCTATAGAACACATTATGCGGAAGGTAATAGAATATGCGCAATAAAATATTGAACAGTTAACAAGAACAAATCAATATAGAGTATAATCAATTTTTTATCTTATTATATATAGTTTATTTGTTTGAAGCTTAAGATTTCATTGAACTGATTGAGTTCTTTATCTTAAGGAAGCTTTACATAGATCCAGGGAAGTTTTTAGACAACTTTTCAAATCCATTACTATCCCTTCTAATATATTGATTTATTGACTATTAATAAATCCAATAGAAATACTTTAGGATAAATAATTTCTAAGGGATCAACACAAAGTTTGCATGAAAATTAATTAATCAATTAGTCCAGCTGTTTTCGTGGATCTTGTATTACATATGGACAGATATATAGACCAGCTATAAGAATTACATTTAGAATGGTAATAATCTAAAGAGTAGCCCTGCTTTGAAATAGTTATTCTCAATAACGTCTTTACTCAGATTTTTATCTTTATACTAGGGCACTTTTATTAAATTGGACCCTCATTTTCATTTTAGTTTTTAAAGATGTTTAAAAATAATGATGTTTTCTTTTTTCAGGGGTTGGGGGAGTTGATTACCCCCATTTTCGTTTCAATTTTAAAAAGAAAATTGGGAGAGGGATTGGTAATTCTTTTTGGTACAGACCGACAGATACAGATTAGCCCTTTCTTAGTGGCTGTTACTTAGAATCTTGTACAGGTTTTAGGCTATTTCCGAAAGAAAGCAAAACCCACCCCATCTTTCCCCCCATTCCCCTTCTTTTCTACTTTTTTGCGGCATATCTAAAATGAAATGTTATAATGGTATAATCGTCCTTTAATCTTAAATCCTAATAGCATTACTTGGGGATTACTGTATAAGTAAGGTATACTCTTTCCCTCGTCCCTCTAACATAGGCTAAAACCTGTCCTGGACTATAAAAGATTGGATAGATAGATATTTAGATAAATATATATAGGTAGATAGGTAAATAGATAGATAGTTAGTTAGTTAGTGAGATAGATAAAAGGAGAAAAGAAGGGGAAGGGGGAGGGCTAGAGGGATGGATAAACATTATCACATATTTGTAGATATTTTTAGTAGTGAAGCTACTCTAGAATTCACAATGCCTGTCTGTCCGTTAGACACCAAAAAGGGGAAATTTAGCTGGACTAAATGTTTTTAAAAATCAGCCTTGAGAAATCATAAAAATGAGTGATTATCCATCTCTTTTTGGGGGTTTTCTTTTTCACTTCTCTTCTCATCTCCCTCATTTTTATGACGTCACATGTCTGATTTTTGAGACACTACAGGGAAATGTAATTTTTCAGCTCCTATAAACAATCAACTATAAAACATTTGTGGTTGTTGGGCTGCTTTTTATCGGGTTTTAGGCTATTTTTATATTTTCTCTATATCTTTCATAATTATTTAATTTCTATAAATATGTTTGTCCTTGTCTCAGGGAGGGGCATTCATTTTTAACAAACTTTTCCGTTAAACATCTTATAACATATTTGAAGATATTTCATCTCTTCGCAACAGTTGAAATATAAGAAGGATAAAGGTATTCCCAATAATGATACACACAATAAACCACTTGTAGATACAATTAGTGGTTGAAACGTTTGGTTTTTAATTTAATGAAACAAACAATTAAAATTCAATAAACGTACCTAAGGTTGTTAAGCCAACGAATAAGATTTATATAAATATGAATATCAAAATAATTGAAGCAAGAAAATAATTTGATAATTATGGATATACTTAAATTATAGAGTAGCTGCACTTCCCCATTGTAAACTTTTACATTTTAATATCCCCCCCCCCCACTACGAAGACGTTAATATGTTTACTTTAAGGATAAAATCGCAACTACTCTATGTTTAGAGTAAGTACATATCATGGGTACAATAAGTACATAAGTATCATAAGTACATTAGGTAGATAAATGCTTTTCTATAATTATGGTCGGTCCAACCGTCTGTCCGTATTCAGTCTGGAACGGATAGCTATTTTCGTTAATTTAGGCATGTTAGAATTGTCCCATCAATTTCAAACAATTCATGGGAATTTCTGTAGGAGATAGGTACAAATCATAAAGGGTAGATTCTATATAATCGTTACCAGAATGTCCGTACGTCCATTTTAAACAAGCTGATTTTAAATTTTTTAACAACAAATTTTTATGTGATATAATTGTCTAATTGTATGTCGTTAAACCTTATCCTGTATTTCAACAGTTTTTTTTAACAAACAATGAATAAAACATCCACAAAGCACAATTATATGTAATTTAGTGTGTAATTTAGTATGTAAAGATACCTTTTAATAAAATTGTACCTTGTTACAGGAATTATCATGACAAGATTAAAACGAAAGGAAAATTCAAACAGGCCTAAATTAAGCCGTAGATTTTTATATACCACCATCCTAAAAGATTTTTAAAAGCGAAGTTTTTCTTTAATTAGGGTCAGTCCGTCCGTCTGTACGTCCTATTAGTTAGCTCTTTTCGTTTATTTAGACATGTTATAATTGCCCTATCGATTTCAAACTGAATGATGATTCCTATAATAGTATTAGTAAGGTATGTAGCAACTCTATAATCGTTACATGAAAGTCCGTACTTCTATTTAAAACATTAAGATATTTCACTTTTAAAAGCGAAGCTTTTCAATTACTAGGGTTGGTCCGCCCGTCCGTACTCCCATCCGTAACGGTTAGCTCTTTTCATTAATTTGGACAGGATATAATTGACCTATTGTTTTCAAACTTTGCATGATGATTCCTATAATCAGAATGTCTGTACGTACATTTATAATATGTTGTTTTTTGACAATAATTTTTCATTTGAGTTAATTATCCTATTCATCTGATTTTTAGAATACTGATTTCTATGACAACAAAATACAATGTTATTATTAAGTCCTAAAAATATGAATATGTCCTTAAACATTATCCTGTATTTAAGCAATTTTTCTTCCAATTTTGTTTATGCTTTTACATTTAGATTCTGCTTATACACTGATACAGTTCTGACACTCTACAAGTGTTTATGTTCGTCTGTCCTTCCTTTAAAGTACAACATTTTTTTGTATAATATCTTTTTTCTATTCATTTGATTTTTTGAATATTGATTCCAAGAGCAATACGTACAATTTTATAAGCGAAGCATCTACACAATTTTATCGTAAAATGTAAGCATGTCCTTAAACAGAATCCTGTATTTAAATAGTTTTTCATCACAAATAAACAGTCTATGTTATGCCCAGTTCAGAAACAACTTTTGGAGGTCGACCAATTTATTCTGTAGGTCAACCTAAACAAGTACAACTAACAAATGCCTTTATAAAAGCTTCAAACTTTTCCAGGGGTCGACCAATGTCTTTTGTGAACTAGGCTTTAATGTTTGTTTGTCATACCAACTAAATTTATAGCTTCACTTTTATGGATATTCTGACAGCCACACTAACCATCAGAAGTCACCAAAACAACCCATAAATTTGTATTTCTGAGGTGGGGAGGAGAATTGTTATAAATCTCCTTAACCTTAATACAGACCAAGGTGAAGCTTCCCTAATTTTTGTAGCCGCCAGAATAGCCGTTTTCAAGATCTAATATCTTACTTACATAAATTAATTTACAGCCCTTAGTTGATATATTTTTTTACTTTATTTATTAAAAAATATTTTAGTAGCAAAGCTCTTTAGAACTGACTTTGTATGGCCGTTCAAAATTAGAAACATTATTTAATAACAAATTTTTTTTTTAAGATTGAAGCTATTCTATAATAAATAAAGAGTGTTAAAAAACCAATCCCTTCCCTTTTTTCAATACAAATCCTTCAGTTTTTGTCAAAAACTTATAAAAAATAACACAATTCATGCTCAAGCAATGACAATGAGAAATCAACATTGAATTTTTAATTTACTCACCTCTCCATATTTTTAAAATTTAAAATTTGAGTAACCCCCCCGACAACAACGAACAACTGTTTTAGGTTAGGTTAGGTTTTAGGTTAGGTTAGGTTTTAGGCTAGGGAGCTGAGCGCTGCGGCTAGGCAGGCAAGGGGGCCGAGCGCTGCGGCCAGAGTTCATAGTTCGTTTTTGTTGGGGGGGGGGGGGGACTCAAATTTTCAAAATTGAAAAAAAAATTTCTAAGAGGATATTACCCATTTTTTTATGTTATATAATCATCCGATTGGTCTGATTTTACTCCAATTGCCAGACAGACATCCTTTTTTAGAAAATCTTTGCTTTTTAATAAATTATCTTCATCATTAAGCTGGCAATGATGTCTTTGAAAGGAAATAAAAAAATGTTTTTTTTTTAGTAGCGAAGTTTCATTATAATTCCCTTTGTCTGTCCGTCCGTCAGTAAGTCCGTGGTGCTAGTGATTTTATCAGCAGCTATTAAAGTTAGAAACATTATTTTTTTTTCAGAAGATTCTCTAAAACCTATGAGCATCTAGTAGGTAATTTACTTTGTCCAGTCGTCTGTCGACCATTCTACAAAAGGATAAATATTATAAAATGACTTATTCTCAAATTTATTTGAATTTCTATTCTTGATTTAAACAAATGCTCTTTAAACCTCCTTGTCCGTATTCCCATCCATGATTCTTTCATGCTGCGCTACTTCTACTCTCTTTCTCTCTATCTTTCCCATTTACTTTTTTCTCTTTCTCTCCTTTTTTCCCTTTCTCTGTCTTTCTTTATCTAATTCTTTATCATTTTCTCTATCTTTTCCATTTACTCTCTCTCTCTCTCTCTGTCTGTCTCTCTCTCTCTATCTATCTATCTATCTATCTATCTTTCTCTTTCTTTCTTTCTACTTTTGTTTAAAACCAAAAATAACTGCAAACCAATCAAGTTTTTATTGATATTGTACTCCTGTGGTAGGGTGAAGCGTTTCAAGTATCAACCCTACAACGCGAGTTCGATTCAAAAGAGCCCCTAGCCTTTAAGGATTCTATCAATAAAGAACTACAAGTAGTTACTGTTTAAGAGATATATTTGAACTGAATACACATACAACAAAGTTGATAGCTTATATACAAAACAGATTACAAATGGGTTAGGTAGAGAAGGGTGTGGGGGAGACGGGGTGAACAGTAGAGTGGTAGGCTCCCGTAGGGGGTAAGGTAGACGTCTCCCGGAAAAGGGTAGGTTGCTGGGGGCATGAAGTGGGGAGGGGCAGCGCCCCTCCCATTATCAGCGGTGTATAAGTTGACCGCCGTCTCTGATGCGCAAACAATGGCCAAAAATGGGCTGGCTAGAATTGTGATAAGCTGGGGATTAGCGTCTGGGTGTTATTTGGTAAACACGGAGCATCGCATACTCTGGAAAAGGCTTGTCCGTATGCCCCCTACCACACTCCTATTCCAAAGAATCGGACAAAATGTTTTTTTATAATACATTAACTGACAAAACAAGGATAACAACATCCATAAAAGCAAAGGTTGGTAAATAAACAAATATATTATGCCAAATTATCTTAGTAATCATGTTCCTAAAGATTAGGGTATAATTAAACTTTTAAACTAAGAAACGATAAAAAAAGTAGCTGCGCTTTCTAAATTGTTCCCAGTTGTTGCAGGAATCATCATTCAAAGGTAAAAACGTTAGGAAAATTCCTAAATTAAAGGTCATATCTAACCGTTACGGACGGACATACCTAGAAAGTAAGAGATAGAGAAATAAAACTTTGGGGTCTAATAAAATAAATAGCCAATTGTCCCCTTTCTCTCTGCAGTTATTTCCTATATAAGATTAGATATAACTATCTCCCTATTGGCTAGTTACCTATTATGATCTTATAGAACAATTTTATTGTCACCCTATAGGTTAAGAAAATATAGAAAAAATCTTAAGATAAGATAATTTTCTTAGAAAATACTTGCCTAAATTGGTTTTATTTTTCTTAGAATCTTTAAATTTATCTAATAACCTTTACAAACTGAAATTTTAATTCATACACTTTATTTCACTCTCTTTAGATTTTTTTTTTTAAAGTCAACATCAAATATGTTTTTGAAAACATATTGTAACATAAACAGAGGTAGGTTTTTAAAAAAAGAATGCTGTGTTAATGCAGAGAAGAAAAAGAAAGGTGAGGGCAAGGGGAAATATTTTTTTCAATATTGTATACTTTGGCATTAAAACTGAGACTGCTTACATGGCTCTTTTGGTTAAGGCGTCAGGTTTCAGATATCAAGTAGGGTTGGGCCGGATAGTTTTTTGGCCGGATATCGGATACCGAATATCCGGCCGATTTCAAATGCCGGATATCCGGTATCCGGCCGGATATCCGGCAAACTACCGGATATCCGGCAAACTACCGGATATCCGGCCAAATTGCCGGATATCCGGCCGGATAACCGGCCAAATTACTGGCATCTTATTATATAAAACTGGCGGCTACGCCCTTAGAGGCCTCTGAGGCACTTGAGGGGGCGATTTCTCTTGGTAGAGTTGTGGTACCCTCCCCCAAAATAGTTATAAACCTTCCCAGGGCCTATGAGAAGCTACCCTGTAAAGGAGAACCCTATCGGTTCAGCGGTTAGCCAGATCCTTCAATACAGACAAACAGATACACATCCTGTTACTTTATTATAAGGATTCAGGTTAAAACTTAAAAATTATGTAACTATTAAATGGTCTTTCTTCTAAGCAATTAAACTAATAAACTATTACTACCCTCAATCTGTAATATTAACCCCAGTTGGAGGATGGGCGGGGAGGTGGCATTGATCGCATACCCCCCCTGTATTTTCTCTGTATAAAAGGTAGAGGGCTATAACCCTCTCTATGTATGATTTATTTTAGGCTGAATTTTCGTGACCTTTGCAAAGCAAGTGATACAAATGGCCATTTATTAACTCCCTTCAGGAGTGGTTTTATGAAGAACTTTATAAAAGGAAAGTTGTTCAAAATTTAAAATAAATAATATTTGTTTTTCTTGTCATGATTATGCGGCATCTCCTAGGGAGTGAAAATTGAACTTGAAATTTTCAAATCTAATTTTCTCAAAAAGCTCCCGCTGAAATATTTTGGTTTTACCTGGAATCATCATAGTTTTATGTTTTTTTTCACCATACATAGGTTCCAGGGCTCGGCACTTACTTTTGTCTTGATTCAATTCTAGCCCACAGTGATGTCTCATGCTGAAAGAGCTCTTTTAGTTAACGCATCAGCTTTCAGATGTCAAGGAGGGTGGTTCAAGACCCACCAATGAACCAATATGTTTTTCAATCTTATACAGGGTGCACCACATAAATCCGGACTTTTTCTTATTTTTAAACAAATAAACATAAAATCGTCAATTTTAAAGATTTTATTGAATTTTAAAAACTGGGAAGCCACCTAGGTATATGACTATTAGATTATTTAATAAAATCGCCGCCAGCCTAAATCACCGCCTCTACATGCCCCTTGATCCGCCCGTCAACCCTGGTCACCATGTCCCTGTTCAAGCAGGCGAAGTTCTCCATGATAGGAGCAATGAGAGATGTCTTTTTGGTATGGGCGCGTCTACTTGTTCATGCTTTAATGGCGCTCCAGGCCCAAAAGTCCATTGGATTAAGATTGGGGCTGCTGGGAGGCCACATCTTCATAAGGACGGGAGTAACCACAGGATCTAAATTAACCCATCTTTAAAGCTACCCTTTGACACGGTAGCTCTCATTTGGGCCACAGTTAAGCTATAACAACGTTTTATACCTTTTTAAAAATGGCATGAAGATTAAGATTGGGTTATTAGCGCAATACATAGTCTAAAACGAGTTTCAAGGTTACATATTGGCCCCTGAAGTCAAGAATCGAGAAATTTTCAAGATTTTTGACGTTTTTGACATCTTAAAATCTACCACTATCCACTTTGTCGGAGTACTTCAGCCAAGTCAGCTGGGATAGAGAGCTCTAGTCTTTTCTAGTGTTTTCACTAGGTATCTGATAGTATCTCCAGCAAGTTTTATTAGTCCATCTCAACTACAGATGGGTTGAGGTCAGATTTAGTAGGCCCAAATCATAAATCCATGGTAAACTATCTGCACAATTCGAATCTGCCTTGTTGAACATATGCGCGGCCAGCTCTGCGTACACGTCCTCCATCGTCCAAAGATTTTCATGGGAAAAAAGGTCATTACCTAAGCTTTTTATAGTGGGTTCAAACGTCCTGATTGGTCAAGTAGTTTTGGCGCTATGTTTGTTTTTAAAAAGTCCGGATTTATGTGGTCCACCCTGTATACTTAGGCATCTAAAATAAGACTGTTGAACACATTCACTTGTTTCATGCTGAAACAGTTATTCTAGTTAAGGCATCAGGTTTCAGATGTCAAGGAGGGTTGTTCAAGACCCACCACTAAAACAATATTTTTTTAATCTTGTATACATTGGCATTTAAAATAAGACTGTAAAACATATATACAAAAGTCTCATGCTGAAATAGCTCCTTTGGTTAAGGCGTCAGGTTTCAGATATCAAGAAGGGTGGTTTGAGACCCACCACTGAAACAATATTTTTTTCAATCTTATATACTTTGGCATTTACAGTAAGACTAAAACAATAAATCTACAAAACACACATACCCCTTTAGAGATTTGGAGGTTTGGTGAGAAAATATTTTGTTTCAAGTCTCACCAAAAACAAATTAAAAAAATATTTTGATATTTTAAGTGACTGTATAATGTAAATGATTAAAAATATTTTTAAATTTTTTTTATTACTTATTATCTCAGACAGTGAAAATTAAATTTGGTGTTTGGGTAGTTGCAAACTGAAAACTATCGGAATGGAACCTCATTTCTACCCCTGAGCTACGATGACAGACATGGAAGAGTGTAAAATTTTAAAGGATACTATAAGAAATAAGTTGTCTATTTTTACAACTGATAATTGGTCTCCAATATAGCTCATTTATAGAATGTTGGTTACCTTATCTGTATGTTGTGGGTTCGAGGCTCTCCGAGAGGGGCAGGGATTTTGTTGTTGTTAAAAATTGGGAGTTTCTGTGTAATAAAAGTTGTCACAAACATAGGTATTAAATAATTACTTTGTCCTCTAGGGGAGGGCGTGAGAGGTCAGGAAAATAGCTTAAATCCGCCCAGTAAGATAAGTATAAAGCTTATCTGAAAAGAATAAAACAATTGAGATCACCAATTTCTATGATTTTTAACTGTAGACAGAAAAAAAACCCTTAAGATACTTAAAGTTATTGAATATGTTTTAACTAAAAAATAAAAAAACTTAATTTTATCATAAAACAAGAAATATTCAAGCTATCTGGCTATTTTTTTAATATGATAGAGATTTTTTATGCTTAACAACTTTGCTTTAATTTTTTGTTTTGAAAAAATCAGTTTAAAACCGGTTTAATTGTGTTTGAAAATTTAATTATGAGTAATTAGTGTCATAAACACAGGGAGTAAGGGAGGGGACAATGGATCGAATATTCAATTTTTAGGAGTCTCAGACTTTGGGTACTGGCTTAAAGGGAATGTGCAAGAATTTAGCAGTTTCTGACTGAGTTTGGGTACTTGCGCATGAAATGCCGCTACTCGTTATGTATGTTTTTAATATTGCAGACGGGGAGAAGGGATAAGGGAAGTGGGGGCAAGGGAAATAACTACTCGTTGTGTTAGTTTGGAATGTAGCAGACGGGGAAAAGGGAGAAGGGAGGTGGGAGCAAGGGGCAAGGGAAATAAACAGAATAAAAAGGGGCAGTCATATTCTTGCTAGCAGCTGGCCGGGTCCAATAATCTTGTAATATAAAAATCACACCATAAAACCTCAATATATTTTATCAAAAACAAGTTGTGATTTTACTTTACATGACGCTATGGAAATCTATTATTCAATTAACAATCCCTTTATAATTTCCTACAAATTTATTGTATTAACCCATTAGTGCCGAGCGCCACTTTTATGGGCCGATCGAGCTGAAAGTTTCAGGGAAGCTTTATAATGGTCAAAACGGAATTCTTATTTTATTGTTTTGCTCTAGTGGCGTGCACAGGAAAGTAAAATCGAAAAATGTAATTTTGAAACGCCAAAAGTGAGATGAACACTTTTTAGAACTTTGATACGATCCGAAATTGAAAACTACACAACCTCATGTAATCTATAGAGCTACAAGTATAATACGAAGCGATTTATTTCAAATTTAGTGTTTCTGCTATAGGTGCCGCCGTTTTCGGGTAAAAAAAACCGTTGCTCGAAGTTTTAAAAGACACACACTACAAAAAAAGAACATATAAAATTTGGGTGTTACATATCAGAAAACGAGAATAAAACTATTGGGTGACACCTATAGAGATTACTAGGGAATTATTAGGGTGGCTCAAACCCTTACTAATGACGTAAACTGTTATTTTTATTGGTTGAAAAGGCCCTTAGACTACTGTAATCCAGCCTAAAGACACTCTTCCTTAAGCCAGGACACTAATACCCAGGTTATCTAGTACCCAGGTGGGCCAGGGTAACACCAAAGAAGTCCTCTGTAAGCTTGAACCAAAGATCTTTAACCGTTACTAAGATATCTTCAACCGTTGTCTACTTTTAAGCCTTCTATACTACGCTAAAGGGTCTCTAACTACCCCCTGAAATTCAGATTTACATCGTAGAGTACCTTAGTAGACACTTTTGTGTTGTCATATTACACTAAAACCTCTACCGAATTAATAAAGGGTCACCGTGGACATTCGGAGATAGATGCACATCATAGTTCCCCTAGAAAATACACTATACTTGAAATTTCACTTATAAATGTTTGAAAACATTAAATTCCAAATTGACAAAATCCATGTTTCTTCGATAACTAGCGAACGGATTGAGCTATAATCGATGTTAAGGTGTCTAAATGACCGTCTCAACCCCACGGACTCACACAAAAAATTTAGGGGACTTAGGACAATTTTTAGAGGGGTAGACCAAACGATGTTTGATTTTCTGATGCAAGTTTTGGCGAATTTTTTATCAATTTTTCTTTAAAAATCAGTTTTTCCTAGAAAAACTTTTTTATTTCTCAACCGATTTTGAACTTCAAGGTGGCAAAATGTCCGTCTTGATGAGATACACACGTGTACAAAATTTGGGGTCAAGATTTCAACTCCTTCCCTGTCGGACCAAACAATATTTGCTGAAAAAGCTACGCCAAAACTTGTATCGATGGACTTACATCTTGTGGTCCAGCCCCCTAAACGTTGAGCTATCAACCTAAATTTTTTGTGTAAATTCTACTCACTAAGACGGTCATTTTGCCGTGTTTAAATCTTCTGTAGCTCTATCCTAACCCAAATGAGAAAGAAAATGAGATTTTTCAGTGGCACCCTGCTGGGTTCACGCCAAAACTTGTATCGATGGACACAAATCGTTTGTTTTCCCCCCTAAATATTGTCCTAGGATCTTCATCTTTTGCAAGCTGATGAGGCTCATTGAGACGGTCATTTAGACACCTTAACCTCGACTGTAGCTCTATCCTAGTTCAACTGACAAACTTTTGCCAAAACTTGTATTGATGAGTTGAGAGGCCGAAATCCAACTTCGCCAAAACTTATATCGATGGAACATACATCGTTTGGTCCAGACCCTTAACTTTGAGCTACTGACGTCAAATTTTGCACAGGTGTCTGGCATGATAATGCGCTAATTTTGCCGTGTTTAGATCCACTCTAACCCAATCCGTTCGCTAGTAATAGGGGATTACTTAAATTAGTTTTAAAATTTTGTTAAAATGAAGCTAGAGTGCTGGTTATGGAAAAACTGGATTAGAATCAGTTCTTAGCCATACTAAAAATCCATGTATACCATCGCATTATAGTAAATTTCCTTGTGTACCAAAATTAAAATCATCAAATTTTCAACAGTTGTGTTAGCCCAGACAGTCTCCCCCTTAAGACTAACAAAACAGGTTAAAATAATTTAATTTTTTATTTTAATATCCGCGGAAAGTTGTCTATATAGGATGCGATAATTAATATCGTTTTAATGTGGAATTGATAAAAAGACAATTTTCCTAGGGACCAAAAGGGATAAGACAATGGCAAATTGATGTATATCCCCAATGATGATAAAAATTTACCCCTTTATTTAAAAATATTTAAAATTTATGGGCTGTTTATTATACTAGTCCCCAAAGTTATATAATGTATTCGTTGGCTCAACAACTTTGGGAACTACATTAAAGTTTTATTAGTTGGATCATTCATTTGAGTGTTTAAACGTTTCAACTACTAATTTTACGCTACAGAAGGGGTAATTTTGTGTAACGTCATTGGGGATGTACATCAATTTATCGATCATTGTACTATCCCTTTAGATACCTGCAAAATATATCTATGGTTACCAACACCCATCAGACAGAAAACCAACCCTTTGATTGCATGACCTTTGTCTAAAGAGTTCTAACTGTGCATGGTAGTTAGTGGCGCCTATTTATGTTGCACACCTGACATAGAAGCAGTAGGAACGAAATTTAACGTCTTTAGTTTTCAAGATATAATTTTTAGAAACATAACTTTATAAGAAATTCAAATATTTTCAGCTAACTTATATTATGTTTTGTCATAGGCTTCCCTTTATATGAAACAATTCACCCAAGAAAAGCTTTATCCTAAGATATGCGTTAATCTACACAGAGAGAGAGAGAGGGGACAATGGGCTGTTTATTACAAGAGTTCCCAAAGTTTTATAATAACGTTTCCTTATTGGTTTGCTCAACAACTTTGTGGATAAAAGTGAATTTTGATTGGTTGGCTTATTAAGTTTTGTGTCCAAACGTTTCAACCACTAATTGTAATCTTTGTAATTTTTGTGTATCATCAATGGGGATGTAAATCAATTTATCGTCTTTTGGCTTTTTATGCAAAATAAATGCAATAGTTAAGCCCTAAAATCTGTACAATATTTCAACGAATGACATAACCGGACTGTTACTCCGCTGTTATCCTATAGGCTTCCAACATTCATAAGTAGCAAAGCACACAAAAACGAAGTTTTTTTACATTTAACTTAAGTCCGTCCGCCCGTCCGTACGAGACAATTATGTCCTTTTTGACGAACATTGACAAATATAGAGTTCTATCTCTCTCACTCTCTTTCTCCTAAATTACACCTAAATTATTAACCTTTAAACCTAAACGTATCAATAGTATCTATCTATCTATTTTTCTCCTTCTTTCTATTTTTAACTAATACATTTTAAAGATACTTGTTGCTTCGTCCCTGGTCCTTAGGAGAGGGAAGGGAAGTTATAAGCAGAATATTAACTTAAGGTATATAAACTTACTGTAAAATTGTAAAGATATAGGATTCTCTTTACAGGCATCCTTACATTTTTACAAAAACAATTTATATATATTCTTTGCTTAAAATATTGTACCTTTTGGTCCTAGGAATCATTGCTCCATAAATCAGATTAAAGGGATAATTACATTTTATAAAAGATTGTCAAAAATTTAAAAATTTTAATGTTGGTAAAGTCAGTTTAAAATACCCCCCACCAAATGTTAAACTATGTTTACAAAAATGTAAAAATATGTAAACAAGGATGACAACATCCATAAAAGCGAAGCACTGAAACGGTAGGACAAACGGATATTAACACTTGTATAGTGTCAGAACTGAATAATCAGAATATAAATGTATAAGAATCGGAGCAAAATTGTAAGTAAATTTGTTGATAAACTACTTGATACAGGATAATGTTTATGGACATACTGACATTTTTAGGACTTGATTATACAGTTGATTTGCTTATACTTTGTTGTCCCAGGAATCAACTTTATTGAACTGATTGAGTTCTTTGTTTTAAGGAAGCTTTACATAGGTCCAGAGAAGGTTTTAGGCTATTTTTCAAACTCATTCCTATCCCTTAAAATATATTGATAGATAGATTGACTATTATTAAATCTGTTAGAAATACTTATGGACCAAAAATTTCCAAGGGAGCAATAAAAAGCTTGCATGAATATTAATTAACAAATTAGTCCAGCGGTTTCAGGGATCTTTTACTAAATATAGACAGATATATAGACCAGCTATAAAGAAATATATTTAGAATGATAAAAAAGCTAAAGAGTAGCTCTGCAATTTGAAATATTTATGCTTAATAACCGCTTTTCTCAGTTTTTTATCTTAATACTAGCGGCTACGCCCCTAGAGGCTTTATTAGGGCATTTGAGGTGGGGGAAGGGAGTTAAATTGATGACAGTAGTTCGAAATCTCGGATTTTTAAAAACTTGTTTTGTTCCCCCCCTTATTTTTGTGCATTAACTGGTGTTTATACAAATGCGCCAATTTCAAATCCCCTACCTAAAATTTTTTTATAATATTTTTTATTAAAACTCAAATTAAAAAGTAGAAAGGCGGTTGACTTATCCCCCTCCCACTTTAATAATACCTAAAGGCTTCTAGGGGGCGTTGCCCCTCGTCTATCTTAAAATAAAAGCTATATCTTGCATTATTTTTTTCAATTAGGTGTTTGAACACGAATTGCATATAGTAAAAATATTTTTCCTTTTTAATTGTTATCCTAATAAGATAAAAGTTATACTTAAAAATTGTTTTAATAGTTATCATTATATTTAGCATTTTTAAAAAAAACACCAAAATTGACCAAAATATGCGTATATATTTTGTACTCACTTGCGTCATTTATATTTCAGATTTTATTTACCCGTCATCGTTAAATTCTAAAAGAAAGAGTAAAATGATGTTTTTTTTTTGGGGGGGGGGAAGTTGATTACCCCCATTTTCATTTCAATTTTTAAACGGGTGACAGAGTTCTGGATCTCAGATATTATGGATCTTTTCAAACCTGTTTACCCCTCCCCTATTTTCATTGTACATGAACCAGAAATTTCTGGATACACCCCTTCAAAGCTCTTTCAATATGTTTCTACAGTTCAACAAATTTAAATTGTAAATTGCCGTTACTAATTTATTGTTAATTACTAGCTTATATAACTATTAAATATGTAACAACGTACAGCCAGAAGTAAATAAAAATAAAAAACTATACTACTTTATATAAATGGATAAGGATAATGGTAATTTTCGATTAGTATTATAGATAGCTTCTCTAAGCCCCGGGCTAACAAAACTGGTAGGTATTAATTTTATGATTTATATTATAAAATTCGTGAAAATTGTCTATAATACTATACATGATTTTTCAGTATTGTTGAGAACTGGTTCCAATCCAGGGGATCTTAATCGGTTCTGAAGCCATACTGGAAATTTTTAGAAAGATAAAAGTTATGCTTGAAAATTGTTTTATTAGCTATTATTATAAAAAAAATTTCATTTTTAAAAAAACGTCATTTGCGTCATCTTCGCGTAATTTCTATTTTCAGATATTTTGGAGAAGCTATCTTTTAAACGAAAAATTGTGAGGGGGTGGGGTCATTTTTTTGGTAGAGACAGACACAGATTATCACTTCCTTAGATAGATAGACAAAAAGATGGGTAGATAGATAGATAGAGATAGATAAAGAGACAGATAGATAGATTGATGGATGGATAGATAGTTAGATTGAAAGATGGATATATGGATAGATATATAGATATATAGATAGATAGATAGATATAGATGGATTGATAGATAGATAGACAGATAGATAGATAGATAGACAGATAAATAGATAGATAGATAAACAGATAGGAATATAGATAGATAGAATCAAATAAAAAGAAATAGCCTAAAACCTGTCCATATAACAATACTAAGCTTCCCTGACAATTTAACAATGAATAGTTAAGAAAGCGTCATCTATTAAACCGGTTTTAAACTGATTTTTTCAAATCAAATCATAAAAGCAAAGTTGTTAAGCATGAAAAAAACTCTAGCATATTAAAAATTACCCAGATAGCATTATTTTTGCTTGTTTTATGATAAAATTAATTTTTTTCTGTTCTACAGTTTTTTTCTGTCTAGAGTTAAAAATCATGAAAATTGGTGAACTCAATTAGTTGTTCTTTTAAGGGCAGCTTTATACATATCTTACTGGGTGGATTTAAGCTATTTTCATTACATCCCTCGCACAAATATATTATAATCTTATATAGGAAATAACTTCAGAGAGAGAGGGGACAATAGTCCCCAAAGTTTTCTTATTCGTTGATTTAATAATTTTATGGCCTATAGGGAATTTTGATTGCCTGGTTTATTGAGTTGTGTGTTCAAACGTCTCACTCACTAATCTACAGATAAGGTAATTTGTATATAATTTGGGATGTTTATCAATTTATCGGACATTGTCTAATCTCTGGTTATATTATAACAATTTGTTATTAAAAAATCTTTAAATGTCATTTTATGTTTTATTCTTTTTAGTAGCAAAGCTACTCTATAAATAACTTTGTGTGTCTGTCCGTCCGTCCATCTGTACGGCTAAGGAGAAAAATCAATTTCGTAGAAAGCTTAAATTTTTAGTGTTAACCTAAGAGAGCGAGGACAATAGTTCCCAAATTTTAAAATAAAGTTTACTAATTGTTGGCTTAACAACTTTGGGGAATTTTCTTGACTTTTGATTAGTTTGTCCATAAAGTTGAGTAACTAAACGTTTCAACCACTAATTGTAATCTACAGAAGAGGTTATTTTGTGTATCATCTTTGGGTTTGTACATCAATATATCGGAAATTGTCTTATCCCTTTAGATCCCTGGTTATATTATAACCATATCTTATTTATCATTATCTTTAAATTGCTTCTTATGTTATCTTTTTTAGCAGCAAAGCTCCTCTATAAATAACTTGGTGCGACTGTCCGTGCGTCCATCTTTATAACTAATGGGAAACGTGTATTTCTTGACTACTATTTAAGGTAGAAAGCTGAAATTTTTGTTGAAAACTTATAAAACCCATGCACATCTTGAGTGAGCCATACCCCGAATTTTTCAAGCGAAGATTCTATATCAGTGAGCATTAAATGTGAATTTATCTTTTACTGTTAAAGAAAACAAGGATGATAACATCCATAAAAATAAAGCTCTAAAAACGAAGGACCATAGAACATGAATACATGTAGAGAGTCAAAACTTTGGGTACTTATATTTAAATTGATAAGTATACTGACTTCTTAAATTTTAAAATGTCCCAACCTTTTAACCAATAATTTTAATCTAAAGAATGAATAAATTTGATAATCATCATTAAAGACGCATAAACATTTATCTTATATTGTCTTATCCCTTAGAAACCCTTCAGAAAATAGATGTTTTAAAAGTTGAAATGCTGGAAATAATAATTTATTGTCTGAGATTTTCGCAAACTCTAATAATCTGTTTATTGCAGATGGGTAATATAGCGATACCCCACATCCCCTCCCAACAATAGAGGAACATATTGACTAATATCTGAAAACTATATTATCAACCTGAAAGGATGTCATTTTAATTGTCCAATGTCCCCTCTCTTCCTGAATATTTTGATTGTAGAATTTTAGGTAAAATTAACCTATTGTTATTTATTTACATTATTATAAGTAAAATATGACAACTATTTTACAGGGAGGGAGGGGGCATTAGGCTGTATATTACACTAGTCTCCAAAGTTTTATGATAACGCTTTCTTTTTCGTTGGCTTAAAAATTTAGGAGGTTTTTAATAAATTTTAAAAAAAGTTAAAGGCCCAAATGTTACAACCACAAATTATAATCTACAGAAGGGGTAATTTTGTGTTTCGTTATTGGGTATGTACATCAATTTATCGGCTATTGTCTTATCCCTTTAGATCCCTGTTAAAATATGACTTTTATTTTATATTAGGTAATGTAAAAAACACAAACTCTACGAATTAAAGAATCCGCCAATTATTTAGATGTTAAAAACAGACGTTATTTTTTCATGTAAACAAGTATGTCAGTTACTTTGCTAGATAGATAGAGAGAAAGAGATAAACAGATAGATATTTACAGGGTTCTCCTTGGAAACAACAAATTTTTAAACAGTCATTTAAATTTTTTGTCTGACTGACAGTTAAATACTTATTTTAGGTGTAAATGTACTTTATTGGATATTCGGAAATTGGCATGTGTGACGTCATAAAAATTCACCTTTTTTAGGGGTTTCCTTTTCCACTTCTCCTCTAATCCTTCCTCTTTAGATGTATTTTTATGACGTCATACATGACACTTTCCGCATAACTACCTTTCCTTTAAAATTTAAATTTCAAATTTTTATTTTGTTTATATTAATGAAAACAAAAAATCAATAGTAAGCTTTGCTCCTCCTACATATTTGTATATTGCCCCAAGACAACTCAAGAAGTTTTAAGTGGGGGGTTGACAAGGGATAGGGAAAAATATGCTTCAAGTATTTCAAGTACTCTTTTTGTATTGAAATCTTTAAATCTTAGAAAAGAAACTGATGGGAAGGGTTAGGTAGGGGGGATTCAGGAAGATTTACTAGATTGTTTGCAAAAAAGTAATTTTTTTCATTATGTTTAAAAAAAATCATATCAAGCACATAAACTAAACATCTAATAACAATTTTTGATTACATATTTCTGTCCTAATGTGTTATTTACTTTTACTTTTACAAGTTCACTTTTATTACTAAGTGAACTTGAAAACTCTTCCAACCTTTGTAAGATATGCATAAAAAAAACAAATGATAATGCACAAAATTACCACTTCTGTAGATGAAAATTAGTAGTTGAACACTCAACTGAATTAACCAACCAATCAAATTCACCAAAGTCACCCAAGTTGTTAAGCCAACAAATAAGAAAACATTATTATAAAACTTTGGGGACTAGTGTAATAAACAGCCCATTGTTCCTTCTCCCCCCCACCCCTCCTCCACTCCATCCTATTCTATAAAGTAGTAAGCTTTTTTTGTCTTTAGTGAAGGATCTTGCTAACCGCTGAACCGATAAATAAAGCCTTTTTCATGGGAATTTAGCTGTGCGGACGAGATAGCACATCATTTTATATGATTAAAGAAACAGAAATACTTAGCAGTAGGGGAGATTTGAATATGCATTTTAATCTAACATTTATGTGGTGATGAATAAATTATCAAATTACATAAAATTATTAAATTCATAATGAAGCTACTCTGTTATTGAAAATTTCATTATCATTTACGTAAAATACTGTCCAACAAACAATTAACCCTTTGATTGCACGAATTTTTTTTCTGAAAAGTTCTAACTGTAATTGTTAACGAGTTGCGCCTTTCTAAAGGCCAAGGCATTATTTCTTCTCTAACTGTTTATGACGATCACATGACAAATCCAAAGTAGAGAGGATTTTTAATAACTTTAGTTATGATCTAGTGTCAGTCTTACATTCGAACCTATCACCTCAATTTTTAAATTAACAAAAAGAGCTAACCGTTACGAACGGACGACCTTAATTGTAGTTTTATAAAAAAAAATACTAAAATGAAAATTATTTCATATTTCATTCTGAATACTGAAAAAGAAAAAAAATATCATTATTACTTATCGTGCTGTGCTAATTTTGAATAATTTCATCCTTTTAATCAATTTTATCAAAATCTTTGGAAAGGTTGTGTGATTTAAACAAGACATTTTTGGTTTTCATATGTGAAAACTCTTAAACTGGCTCTAAAAAAAATATTGAGAGCCACTACATATTAGATTCCAATGTTTATCTCTAGATCAAGGTATTTATGACTTGGTGCTTATCTTAGCTAAAATCTTTTACATATAAGATTCAACAATGGCTCTTTAAAATTCTCCAATGAGCCGGCTCTCGGATTTTATATTATTACATTTTAATGTGTATGATAATTCAAATAAAAGATAATGAAGATTTATATTATATTTAATTGTTATAATTATAAAGAAAAACCTGGAAACAGTAAAAAACTGACTTTATTTTATTGACGTAGGGAAAATTTTGTCAAATATTTGAATAAAAAAACAATATAAAACAAAATAAACTATTTTTAATATAGTCACAAAAAGGCTTAATGAGTTTAGGAAATATTTCATTCACTAATCATGTCATTTAAACTCTATTACACAGAATACAGTGTAAAAAGATGTTCTCGTTTTAATTTTAAGTAATTTCAAATGCATTTTAATACCTTTTAATGATTTATTTTTTGAAACATCTTTTTATAAAATGTTATTGATTTTTGAAGTTATATAATAGAATGTTTTTAAATTTTGTTAACATTTTGTTTTAAATGTAGAAAATTGGTAATTCTAAACATTCAAAAAATGATTTTATTAAATTTTCATCACTTAAATTGCATGTTTGATGAAATTTTCAACTGATAATTCAAGAAAAATCGTTTAAGTTTTATTATATTTTACTTTGAATTGTTAAAAAAATATATTATTGTCAAAAAAGGAGAAGTTATGTTTTCCTCAAAAAAAGACCAAAAACATGAAAATTAACACGTGTAATGAGAATTTTTTTCTTTCAGGTTTAATTTTAAGTAATTATTGATATTTTTTGTAAAAAGGATTTTATATAAAAAGTTTTAAAACTCGAGTTAGGTAGTTGTGCTAAAAAAGGTTGCGAATTTATGCAATTTTCTTGCAAAAAAAATTTTCTAGGATTTTAAAAATAGCAAAGGGTGTTATTAGACGTACTTACAGATACAATTGCTAAGTCATTTTGGCCAAACACTAAAATAAAGTTTTTACATCTGAGGGTCCACCCGTGTGTGATGATACCCTATACCCAGTATAACCTTATAAAATCTTACCCCCTTTAATTTCAATTTATTTGAAAATAAGTGTGAGAAAAGGGGTTTCTGTGCTCGACTAGCCACTTTTATGGAAACCACCAGGATTACTCTACAATCATTATATCAAACATTATTATAGAGGAGCTGCACAACTAATGTAATAGTAGTTCTTAATGAGAAATCAAATTATTGGCTTCATTCTCAAGATTAGACGCAATTATTAAAAGCGAAGCTTTTCTATAATTAGAGTTGGTCCGTCAGTACGTCCGTCCGAGATAGATAGCTTTTATTCGTTAATTTAGGCATGTTAGAATTGTCCTATCGATTTCAAACTTTGCATGATGATTCCTGTAGTAGTTAGGTACGATTTAGAAAGCGTAGAAACTCTATAATCATTACCAGAATGTCCGTACGTCCATTTTAAACATGTTGATTTTCTACTTTTTTAACAACAAATTTTTATGTGATCTAATTAACCGTTTGATCTGATTTTTGGTATACTGATTCCTGGGACAACAAAGTACAATATTATAATCGAAGCAACTCTATAACTCTAAATAATAGTCCTAAAAATGTAATCATGTCCATAAACATTATTCTGTACAAGCAGTTTTTCAACAAATTTACTTACAATTTTGCTTCGAATCTTATACATTTATATTCTGATTATTCAGTTCTGACACTATACAAGTGTTAATGTCTGTTTTTCCTACCATTTCAGTGCTTCGCTTTTATGGATGTTGTCATCCTTGTTGTCATTAATATTTAACCTTACAAAATAATAAATATATTTGATGTATTATAAAAGAAAACAGCGGCTGTGCACCTTATATCTAGGCGCTCTGCATAGACGTCCAAGGGGGGGGGGGTAAAGGGGTAATTACCACCCCCCCAAAAGGGGCTCTGTATTCAAAAGGGTAGAAAGCGTCTGAAAAAAAAGATTAAAACCATCAAAAGACTTAAATCTAAAATGGAAAAGCCTAAAACCATTGATCTATGACAATCTTACCTAAAATAGAGAACTCAATCAGTTCATTAGTTATTAGGTTATTATCTTAAGCTTCAGACAAATTACCCGTATTACTTTATGTAATAGGATATGTTTTTAAAAGCGAAGCTTTTCTATAATTAGGGTAGGTCTGTCCGTCCGTCCGTCCGAGATAGTTAGCTTTTATTCGTTAATTTGAGCATGTTAGAATTGTCCTATCGATTTCAAACTTTGCATGGTGATTTCTGTAGTAGTTAGGTACGATTTAGAAAACGTAGCAACTCTATAATCATTACCAAAATGTCCGTACGTCCATTTTAAACATGATTTTTCTACTTTTTTAACAACAAATTTTTATATGATCTAATTATCTGTTTGATCTGATATTTGGTATATTGATTCCTGGGACAACAAAGAACAATATTTTAAGCGAAGCAACTCTATAATCAAGCCCTAAAGATGTAAGTATGTCCATAAACATTATCCTGTATCAAGCAGTTTTTCAACAAATTTACTTACAATTTTGCTTCGAATCTTATACTTTTATATTCTGATTATTCAGTTCAGACACTATACAAATATTAATGTCCATTTGTCCTACCGTTTCAGTGCTTCGCTTTTATGGATGCTGTCATCCTTGTTTTACTTTAATTACCAAAAATATTATCAATACCAGACTTTTTTTTTACCATTTAAAAATAACAAAAGTTGAGACAAAACTATCAAGAATATTTTTAATCTTGTTATTTTTGTAATAATTAGTGTAATTTTTATCTTAAGACATAAGAAAGTGTTTAACTTATCTAGAAATAAAAATTGGTTGAAAAGTTTGAAATGTAAATGATTAATAGGGATATTAATAGATAATACAATGGACAATAAATTGATATACATCTCTAGATGAAAAAAAGATTATCTGTAGTTTAAAATTATTAGTAGAAAAGATTTGACACCACTAGTTTGAATTGGGAGGGGTGTGTATAGTGTATAATAGACCTGTTAATCAAAATACACTTTTTAGAATTAAATTCTTCTGCTGACCTAAAACAGTTACTTTAGGGGCATATAAATAAATGTACAAAATTTCATCTCTCTATCTCTACTGGCTACCTAGCGCCAGGCCTCTAAAAAATCAACAGATAACGGTAGCTGGGTGGTTTTAACAATTTATTAGCAATGTGCCGGTTTTTTAGCACTTCTGCATATTTCAACCTAAACATTCAAAGGATAAAATTTTGTAAAGTAATTTTTTAGGTCAGCAGAAGAATTGAATTCGAAAAAGTGTATTTTGAATAGCAGGTCTAGTGTAGAATACCTTAAATAAACCTACGAACTTTCTGGTAACGATTATTATTGCTTTATTATTACTACCCAACTGTTTAAGGAATTACCATGCAAATTTAAAATTAATAGGATGATCTTAAATTAACGACAAGTGCTATCCGTACCGTTCGGACGGAAGTACAGACCCTAATTAAAGTAAAACTTCGCCTTTTCAAGGGCTAGGTCTAAATATATTTTACCACACCAACAAAAAAATTAATTATTTATAAATTCTACTCTAACAATTGACATAAAATGTTAATAGTCATGTCAAGTTAACATTTAGAATTAATGTTTAAATGTCGAAATATTTTGTAAGTTTAGAGTTACATAAGTATTAAGATTATAAATGTCATTTGAAGAAAATGTAATATTTTGTCCCATTGCTCTAGTTTCTAAATAGTATAACGAAGCTACTCTATAATATATTATGACTGTCCATCCGACTGTTAGTAATGTTATTAAGGAAAATGTTATTTTCTTGGTTACTATTTAAGATACACTGTTTTATCTTGTTTGTTTATGATAGGTAGTACCTTAGTGTTAGGCCACAGTGGTTAAATTCCGTCAATCATTTATTTTAATCTAAATTAGCTTACAATATCTTTAAAAATATCAAATATAAATTGTACATTTACGTGCTTAAAATTAAAAATTGATTAAAATGAATTCTAAATTATTTCACATAAATACATCCATACTTTTTTAATTGCACTGGAAACTTTTAATTTTTTCCAAATTCTGAGATTGGAATAGTTATTTATCGCATCGTATTATTACAGCTTTCCGCGGATATTAAAATGAAAACTTATAAGATTAAACTATTTTTGGGTATAGTCCTTTCCACGACATCCCTCCATAAGGAGCGATTCTTCGTATTTTTCACAGTAGCTTTTCTCCTATTTCTAGCCCCTGCGGGGGGCTCTAACCCTGCGGGGCCAATTACCTAACCCTGTGGGGCAATCACCTAACACAATATAAACTAACCTAACCTAAAATAACATATAAAAAGTCATTTTAAAAATGCGAAATATCGCTCCTTATGGAGGGATGTCGTGGAAAGGACTATACTCCTATTTTTTTATTAGGAGCCAAAGGTGCGTGCTGGTATTAATATTTTTATTTTAATATTCGTAGAAAACTAGCTATAATACGGTACAATACACGATTTTTAGTGTGGCTTAGAACCGGTTCTAAACTTGCGGATATTAATCGGTTTCGAAGCCATCCTGGGAACAATCTTCTTGACCTGTGACCATAAAATAAAACCATAATCAAGAAAGTGGATAGCAGACATTCCTGAATAATTCATTTTTAAAATTATTGTTATAAGTCAATGTTAAAGTTGAGATCAACTTTTATAAAAACTTTAAAATGTTATCCATTTCTCTTTTATTTATCCTTAGATTAAGTGAGCTATAAATTATTTGTCTTTTGTTAAGTTAAAGATTATCTTTTTTTTTTATTTTTCTTTGGCGTTTGCCGATTCAACTATGACTGAATTAAAATAACAGTATATAATTATATTGGGGAGGGAATTTTGCCAGACATTGTGTAATACATTTAAAGTATTTTTTTTCCATTAACAAGTCTACTATTTAATTTGCTTAGTTTTTTGTCATAATTGTAAATAGATATAATTTTATAAAAGTAATCTTAAGTTTTACTAACAACTAAAGTTGGTTTTTTAAAGAAGACCCAACAAAACAGGAATAAATCCTATAATTTTTTCTATCCACAAAGGAAGGTAAAAATATATAATTATTTTCCAACTGTTACCTCTCAAAGATATCTTACCTAGCCACAAGCCCAGAGCACTTCCCAACTCAACAATGAGAGCAAAGATATCAAAACTGTAGGCAGCTGTGTAGACAGTTACCATTCCAGCATTGTCAATAATTCTAGCATATGAATGGCCTTTGAAGTTTTTAATGTGTGTTTTCTCCGCAAGGTTGACCGTAATTGTGTAGCAGGGCTTCATGCAGTCTTTCATTACATTGATGTGATTTCCATCTGTTAAGAAATCAAGTTCTGACCAAATCTTGTTGTATCTTCCATTGTCAACTCCAAGTGTTTCAATATCATTTTCACATTCTTTGTCATCAATATTTAGCAGCCAGGGAGGATAACATTTGTAGATTGAATAGATATGCTTCCTTACAGCTTCAAACAAACAATCTCCATAACTTTCTGTATGTTTTCTGTAGTCAATACAAGTTTCACCCTCAAAAAGTGTGTTATCATGTACTTCGTAAGAAACTTCATAGATTATGATATGAAAATCGCTTGAATTGATGGCTCCAACATCTATTGTGATTCCATAGTGATCACTCTTCTCGTTAGTTACATTTGTTTCTGTTGACTCATGACTGGGATAAACTCTAAGTGGTATGTCTGTTGTTGATATTTCTAGGAATTCTTCAGTTGGACTAGATTCAATTTTTAAGCAAAATCCCTGGTAAAATAGAAAAACTTTCTCTAGGTCAGCATCTATGTTTACCTCAACATTTTTGAAATTATTTTCAAAAAATGTCCAGATAAGATTCTGAAAGGAGGAGTTTCCATGTTTTCCTTTCCAGGTGGGCCTTGGGCTGTTGTCATTGAGACCAGCCAGAAACTTTGAATGCATACTGTATCCTTCCTTATTACTTTCTGCATAATTGTACCTTGTTTTTTGACATATGAAATATGCTGGCTTCTGAATTGTATTGATACTAGCCTCTGATGTTTGTATAACAACAGGGTAACTAAAAAATCTGTTAAATGATTGCAAAGCCTGGAAAGTAAAGATACACAAAGTGAAAACTTGAAACAAAAGTCTTATTTTAGTAGAAACTTTGATTTCCATTACATAAAATGTCAAGTATGTTTGATGTAATAAAACCAACTCAGCATTTAGTTTGTGAACTTTAATATAATTGATGTCTATAGAAAATTACAAAATTAACGAACAACACCCTCTGTCATATTATTGTTTGCATATTTATAATGCTTTTATGAAAATTAATAATTTAAATTATAGGAAAACTCTTTGATGTCAAAAAATGACCTTTTATACATTTTTTTCTGGAAAGAGTTTTTAACAAGTTTTATATTAATTTGTTGTTTAAATACATCTTTTGTCTTTTATGTATAAAAAGAGGTTTTCTCTAATTTGATAAATTACTAATAATTTAAGATGATTTTTTAAAAAAATCATTAGATATTCTTTTATAATTTTGTATGGCTAGCATAGAAAATTATATTGAATAAAGCTATTAAAATTTCTATTATATTTCAATACATATAATATTCAGTAGGCTGGCTAAAATAAACAATACATTAAACATTTGATTAAAAATTACTAAATTATTTTCATTCTGAAATTTATTGTGTAATATTTCCCTTATCCGTATAATAAGCAAGTAAAATGATTTCTGTGTGTCTTTGAAGGTTCATTACTATTTAAGGGAGGGTAACACATATATAGCAAAATAGCAACAAAACAAGGATGACAACATCCTTAAGTAGCGAAGCACAAAAAATTGTGGATAGGAATACGTATAAGTAGATTTAAAGTGTATTTATTAAAGTCAAGAATAGATTTATTGGAGAAAATAAACACGAAACCTTGTTTTATTTTGTGTGATGAAGACGGTTAAAGTAAATTACATACCTACTAGATGCACATATCATTTGGAAAAATATTTTGAAACTGTTAATGCAAAAAAGTTTTAGAATTTAAAAAAGATATGGGGAAATATCTCAAATATATAAAAATAGCCAAAAACCTGCTAAAAGGCAGTTTGGCTGCCATTGTTTCTTTTCTTAAAACGCCAGAAATTTGATTTTAATATCTTTAACTGAAAACTTTTTAAAAATTGGACCATAAACACCAAAGATATGGGGGAAAATCTGAAAAATATAAAAATAGCCAAAAACCTGCAAAAAGGCAGTCTGACCATCATCGTGATGGGAAATTTAATTTTGATATCTTTAACTGAAAAAATTTTGAAATTCGGACCATAAACACCAAAGATATGGGTAAAATTTGGAAAATATAAAAATAGCCTAAAACCTGCTAAAAAGCAGTCCGACCGCTATTGATGTTTAAAAGTTAATTGTGCTCCTTAATAATGGGAATGTTGTCAAAAAATTTCAGCTCTCTATCTTTTATATGAGCCGAGAAAATCACGTTTCCCCAAATTCATTAATTACGGACGGACGGACGGACGGACATTGTGAATTATAGAGTAGCTTCGCTACTAAAAATATAACTATCCCCATCTAGTGACCAAAAAACAGTTTTTTGGTAAACAGCTGATCTTGAAAAAAAAATTAAATGCCCCTAGTGGGGTGTAGTCACTAGTTTACAATAAATGTAAGAAAACTTTAATGAATAATCTGCAGAATTCCATGCAGTATAGTATTTTAATAAACTTTTTTGGTTCCAGCAAATCTAATACCTATTAATTTAGACTTTCATTCTTTGACATAAAAAACGATAATTATGCTAAATTGAGTTTTTACCTAGCTTTAAGTAGATAGAACAATACACGGCACTAGTGTTGAAAGAGTCCATCCACTAAAAAACACACAGCTCAAAAATAGGAATTTATTTTGATCAGTTACATCAAATCCTTATCAACCTTCTATGGTCCTTTCTGTACAAAAGTTTGTTTGAAATAATATTTTATTTAATGAGAAACTTGAAACAGTACACAAAATGTAATGTTAAAAACAAGTTGGAAAAATTTCCCCTCCCTTACGAGTAAATTTATTATAGAAGGATTGATTGGCATTTTACAAGTTTTTAGCCTCTAACCCGAATATTTATTTATGTTTACTATATAATTTTTTCACTCACAATTTCATTAAATTAACGTCAAATATTAACATTTAGAATTTTCATAAATTTCAGCATTCTATAGAATATAATCGATATTTTATTACTGAAATGTTACACCAGATTTTCATATCCTATAATATAAAGTAGTAAGCGTTTTTTGTCTGACCCGAAGGATCTCGCTAACAGCTGAACCGATATTGTTTTCCTTAACAGTGAAGCTTCTTATAGGCCCTGGGAGGGTTTTAAACTATTGTTGAGAGGGTGTCTTCACCCCCCTACCCCCCAAAAAAATATTTTTAAACTCTTTTGAAACTCAAATTTATACTCCTACCAGTGCCCCTTGATGCTTCTAGGGGCGTAGCTGCTAGTACTTTAATAAAGTGATAGTCGCAGCTATATAAAATAACGATAACCTTCATCCACCTCTTTTATCCCATCCCCATCCCTCCTTCTGCATGAACGAATTGACCAATAAATGAGGCCCATATTAGCAACCATTTAAGTTTTGACACATTATATGTATATACATATGTATTAATGTTCTTTTGCCTTATTTTAGAACTTTTTAGATGTTAACAACCTTGTTTATTTCAGGTAAAGCGGAGCCAAACCTGGTGCAAATTTTCGTGCGGATGATTGTTAGTAGAAGTGTTTGGGTTGTCATGTCCTGTGATTTTGCCTACTGGTAAGTTCATCACAAATGACCAGCTGACTCCTAGTTTCTGATTTTGTACGTATCACCCTCATCCTATCTCAATATTTACTACTAGCTAAAAAGCTTCAAACTTAAAAAAAAATCAAAAGTTGAAAAATTTAAATTTTGAATGTAAGATGAAAAATGGGTAATCAATTGTATGTTTGTCTCACAAATAATACCCATCTAGCAACTATCTCCAACACAAAATATAGAAAAAATATATTAGACTTTAACTCAACACATGAATAGGATAATTAAATCAAATGAAAAATTGTGACGTACGTATACTCTTTGAACGAATATAGAGTTGCTATGCTTTCTAAATTGTACCTAACGATTACAGTAATCACCATACCAACTTTAAAATCGACAACACCACTCATACGTGGCTAAAAACGATAAGAGCAAATTATAGAAAAGCTTCGCTTTTAAAAATACACAGTTTATAAATATTTGTGAAAGAAGAAAAAAACCAAGTGTAATTAGAAATATATAAAAATACAACATTTCCTATTACAATTTGGTTACAATTGGTGACGTCATACATACAAAAGATTCTTTGTAGACTTTTAATCAGAAAAAGCAGGGATCTTAGGGGATTAGACAATGAACGATTAATCAATGTGCAGTGCATACTGCATACCCCTTAATAATAAGCAAAAATCCCCTTTTGTAGATAAGGTTATTGGTTAAAATTTTTGGAGTTTTTTTGCAAGTACCCATTTAAAAGCTTCTCTGAAAGAAAGAAACAACAGGAGCAGCTCTTTAAATAACATGATAAATATTAGAATTTACAAAAAATTACATTTAAGCTCATAGCAAAAAGCTAACAATCTATAATACAAAGTAGTACGATGTCTATCTGTCTGTCCGTCTGTCTAAAGCTTAAGATCTCAGTAACCACTGAACTGATTGGGCTCTACTCTTCAGGGAATATCAGGGAAAAAGCTATTTTCTTGGGTGGTGGGACACCCCAAACCCCCCAAAAAATGGAAAATAACCCCCCCCCCCAAAAAAAAAAAATTAAACTAAAAATAAAAAAAGGTAGTCGACATCCCCCCCCCCCAAAAAAAAATAAATTTAAATAACACAAAAATAGGTTGATAAAACCTCTTAGGAGAAAGCCCCTAGAGGCTAGGGGCGAAGTCGCTAGTTATACAATATTCTATAATAAAGAGTTTTATCAAATGTACATCGATTTATTGTATAATATTTATATCACTTAATATCACTTAATGGAATTAAATATACAAGATACTACAGAACAAGAAGAAACAAAAACGTTGATATGGTTCAGCGACGGACGGACGAACTTTCCCCAGTCATAGAGAAGCTGCGCAACAGATAATTAAATATTTTCTATTGTTCAATAAATTTGTTAGATAATGTGTCTCATTTTCATTTCAATGTCTTTTAAGAATAAAGCAAGTATGACAACGTCCATAAATGGCAAAGCAAAGATATATTAGAATGATAAGACAAAAAAATGGATGGAAGGAAAAGTTGTAAAAATGTAAAGCATTGACAGCCATTTTATTTAACAGGTAAAAATAGTTATCTATCGCTTCGTTTTATAGTCAGCTTTTCGTGGATATTAAAATGAAAAATTATAAGATAAAAACCAGTTACTCCGGGTCAACAAAATTGGTATTCATTTTATGACTTTTAATTAATATTAGTAGAACATTGTATGTAATACATTATATTTAAGTTTGGATGAAAACCGGTTCTAATCCAGAGGATTCAGAATCGGTTTCGTAGCTGGAAAAATATGTATTTCCCCTACAGAAATGTTCTAGCTATATCATAGCATTACCGGTAGACCGACAATCATGAAGTTAATTAACTGAATGCTCATTGGTCAGAGGAATCTTACAAAAATTTCCCTTAAATCTTCTAATCCATGTGGGGTTCTTAATCCTACGGCTACCAAGTCCACAATATAACTTAACCCAACCTGACCTAAAGTAATAATTAATTAAACAAAATTATTTTCAATCAAAAAAAAGGGGTTGTGGTATTTTTCAATTTTAGATTAGATTTGCTATTTTTTTTTGTCTAGTATTAACAATAGTATGAAGAGTATAGAAATAGTACATAACATTTTTTAATTATTAAGAATTGTACAATGAAATAAAATAATTAGGATAAAAAATGAAACTTTATCTAAAAAGGAAAGATATATTATATTATTTCTTGATTTTTATAATAATTTATATGTCATATGAGGTAATCTTGTGAATTTTTTTGTGAATATTTTCTGGATCAAAAAGCATCTACTCCATGATTCGCCTAGTCCACCCAAATTGCTATCAATTGAAATATTTGCAATTTGTGAAAATTTTAGAATATTGATTTTCTAAAGTTTTTCATAAAAAAGCCTTATGATTATAAGTCATATGTTTTATTGAATGCTGAATATAAGTGAACAATGAGCAAATCAATTGATAAAAATAGCCATAAATTTTAAAGGTGGTTTTTCTTAACTTTAAAAGAGCAAATAAATTTGTTCAGGATTTGAAAATGATAATGAGAACGGAACGTCTGGGGGATTATGAAAATTAAACTTGAAATGTTCAAACTTATTTAGATTTCTTTGCATTTTCTGGTTGCCAGAAATAAAATCTGGAAACTACAAATTAAATTTTTAGAATAATGAACTATTATTTTGATTTTGTTTTAGTTGGGGTTTATATGCTCTGCTAGTAATGGGACCAACATTTGTGGAATTCATCTCTCTAGAGAGTGGGAAACAATTGACTTACACGGAGGTAACAAAATCAGCCTTGGCATTAAAGAGCCGTTTCCCTCTAAATGCCCATTCTAGCAAACACCCCTCTCAAATTAATGTTGAAATAAGTTGAAAATAAATAAAGTAATTTTTGTGGTGGTGTTTTAATTATGTTAGGGTTGGTTGAATAGGGTATAGGTTGGCCCCGTCAAAAATAGTTTTCGAGTAGGGGGAATGCCTTGGCCCAATAAAAGGCGCAACTCATTACTTCTAGAAGTTATCAACTTATCTTGGTATCAAATGATTGTCTAATCCTGCGACATTTAAAAAACGAAGCTTTTCTACTCGTAAGGTCGGTCCGTACGTCAGTCCGTTTGGAACAGATAGCCCTTTTTTCAATCTAGGCATGCTAGAATTGTCCTATGGATTTCAAATCAGAAAGCGTGGCAACTCTATAATCGTTAACAGAATCGTCCACATTATTATGTTGATTTTTAACTTTTTAAACAACATTAAATTTTTATGCGATACAATAATCCGATTGCTCTGATTTTTGGAAAACTGGTTCCTAGGTCAACAAAGTACAATGTTATAACTGTATTTCAGCAAATTTATTTAAATGTTGTTTCGACTGTTATACATTTATATTCTAATTATTCAGTTATAATGTTGTTTGTCTTACCGTTTCAAGCTACACTAGTAAGGATATTGTCATCCTTATTTTAGAATGCTCTGTTAACAACACTGCCCTTCCTTGCACAGTTTATATTCTGTCAAATATTTGGATTTCTATCTGATTACCTTGTGGAGGCTAAACACTGGCATAGAATTAAAACTCAGGTAGAATTTTTACATTTTTAAAGATATTATACAATTTTGTACAAAAAAAACATGTAATTGCTCAAATTAACAAGATATTTATCATATTGCCTGTAAATGGTGGTTTGTTCAATGTTCATGTATGTAAGAAGCTGTTTATAGTGCCTATTTAATTAAAATGATGTCAAGCTTGCTTGCCATTGGTCAATTAAATGTATACTGGCCAATCATTGGTAATTTAGTCTAGTTATTGGCCTATCATTGGTAATTTAGTCTAGTTATTGGCCTATCATCTCATATCAAAACTCATATTAATATGATATTTTAAAATGTTAACAATTAATCAATTTCTTAAAAATCAATATGTTTCAATAGACATACCGACCTTCTGATAGGTACTAAAGAGTTGCTACGCTTTAATTGATTTTCCTAATCGTTGCGGGAATCGTATATAACGCTTGAAACGATAAAACTAAAGTCAAAATAAAGGTCACCATTATGTATGGATTAATACATAAAATTTCAAATACTTGGAGGAAGTTGTATTGTAAATTTTACTCACTAATGCTTATAAACTTCCAGATCTGTACATTTACAATGAAGGGTGTCCAAACTTTTCCAACAATAATTCTTATCAATCAAAATTAATCAATCAAACACAATGTTAAAGTCTAAAGTACATAAACTAAAAACCTTTAATTAAAATTATGCGTAAAACTGATTAATTATGATAAATTGATTAACAATAATAAGAAACAAAATTACCCCTAAGTATATTATATCATTGGTTGAAAAGTTTGGACACTACTCAGAATAAAAGTTCAACAAAAGTGTGCAAAGTTATTGAGCAAACAAAAAATATGCTTGTAAAACTTTGGGTACCAGTGTAATTTTTAGTCAGAAGTCCCTTCCTTCCCTAACGCAAAATTCTTTTAAACATAAGCTTTTTTGCTAAAAATGATTAATGAAACCAACATAAAGATGAATAACTTTTCAGAAATTATTTGTTACGCTTGAGTTATTACCGCCTGCAGTTACAACTATTGCTATGGGCTTCATAACAACTGACCCTCTGCTTTGTATCATTGTAATGACTGCTGGATTTGCTTTTACAGGTTAGTATCAGGTTTTAAGCTATTCTTCTGGCTTTCCCCTAACTTCAAACATTATTCCCTTGAATCCTATGCGTGAAGATGACCTGTGCAGTGCGCAAAACAGCGGCATTCATCTGTGTTTATAACAATGAGCGCGCTAAATCCTTTGTACGTATTGTTCCGAATTTTATGTGAATCAGATGTAAATGAGTTTATCTAGTTTGAATTTTGCTCCTAGTGCACTTTCCCTGTATTATCGATGGTAAAATGTGAGAAAAGTCCTGCCTTTACAATCATAATAGGTCAGATGTTTGATGTGAGTTTTACAGTTTGTAACGTAAGATCTCGCCAACTGCTGGACCAATATGTCTCTCCTGTACCGTCAAGCTTTCTGGAAACATGTTTGACAAACCAATTTAGAAAAAATTGTTTGGCAACATTTAAGTTGATTAATTAAAAAGTTGTCATTGCTGACTTCATATCGACAGTCAAATAGAATTAATACTGTATACTTATGCTGCCATAATAATGACACAATTTATTGGTGGTGAATGCTATTCTAATAATGACATAGAATGTATATGATACTAGGTGCATGTGGTTCAGCACAAATCCAGAATATTTTCCTGCAAGCGCCCAACAGAGCTGGAACATTTCTGGGCATCAGCAATGGCTTTGGTAACTTTGCAGGTACGCAGGGCTACATTGTACCCCAATACAACAGAGAGGGGACAATCAGCTGTTTATTACACTAGTCCCAAAGTTTTATAATAACGTTTTCTTATTCATTGGCTTATCAACTTTGGGGACTTCAACTGAATTTTGATTGGTTTCTTAAGTTGAGTGTTCAAACGTTTCAACAACAATTTTTAATCTACAGAAGGAGTAATTTTGTTTTTCATCATTGAGGATATACATCAAATTATCGGCCATTGTCTTATCCCTTCAGATTCCTGCCAATGTAACCTAACCTAACCCGACCTGAAATAATAAACAAATGGAAAACTATCCCTCTTCACACAGTGGGATCTTTTGACAAATATCGGGATATTAAGAGTAGGCAAAAGTAAACTTCAATAAATAAGCTTGTATTTGATAAAATGATGTAATTTCTTTTGCTCAGAAATAACTTAAATTTTGCTCCTGTTAACTTCTAATGTGCATTTGGTAAGTACGTCTTGCTGTTTTGGAGGAGCGAAGCTACCCTTTTTTTTTTAAAATCTATAAACCTTCATAACTTTAGTTAGGATAGGCATATTTTAACAAAATCAACATCTATGTAAATATTTCTTCAATGCAAACAATGTTTGTGAACAAGAATATAGCGTCAGGTGCACCCAGTTCGAGTCCCGGCTTTTTTAGGTAGGCCCAGAATAAGTAAAATAGGACACTTATAAGGCATATTTTCAAATATTTTTTTACAGATATAAACGACAATAACATAATTTTCAAAACACTTTTGATTTTGTGTTAATAGCATTACTCTAAGTCTAGCTATTTTCATTTAAAGTTTGTATAAGAATATATACATAACTACTTATTATTTTCTCTATCAAACGTATATTTCTCTCTCTTTCTCTCTGACGCATATATAAGATTTGCAAATATTATAATTAATACCCAAATTTGAATTTCTGCTGGAACAAAACCGGTTATATATACAATTTTTTTAGAAAACATGAAATTTAGCAAATTCATTTGCTAAAGTAAAAGTATTTATAAGTCATCTTCATTTAACGACTCCTTTAACCCTTAAATGTCCATTAAAACCGCGAGAACGGCAAAAATCGTTAAAAATCACGCCAACGGCGGCAAATAACGCCGAAATGGTTGGCCGGAGGCAACTGATGCATGAGTTAAGAAAGATCCGCCTTAAAAAGTTTGAAAATATTGCAGAGATGACTTTGGGACTAAAATGACTCCTTCCCCCTCTAACAAAGGAAAATTTAATTAGACATTGGTACAGGTATCTGAAAAGTACCTCAATCAAAAATTATTTTCATAAAATGAACATAAATGTATTTTTTGTTGCTTTGAAAAAATTGTGTAAAAAAATCTGGAAAATCATCAAAACTGAAAAGAAATTTTTCACTACATTTTTTAAAAATGGCATAAATCCGCCAAAAATTAATATTTTTAAAAAATTTCTTTTCTAGCTGTCTACTTACAGCCATTATTAATTCCTAGAATAGATAAAAGTCGATTTTAAATTTTTTGGATGTCCCGATTTTTTTCAAAAGATCCCACTGTGGCTTCATTTATATGAAAATAATTAAAGATGGTATTAGAGGCTAGCAGGGAGCTTTGTGAGAAACCGATATATTATGTATAGAGGTCTCTGGGGGCACTTGGAGTCGTATCCATCTTAATTCTGATTTTGAGAAGATGTTTTTATGGGGTCATTTTTTAGGGGCAATTTGTCTTAAGACGGTGGTAATAAAAAAAAGTTATAAACCGTTCCAGGACCTATGAGAAAATTGGCGTTAAAGTAGAATCATATCTGTCGCTGTTAGCAAGATCTTTCAGTACAGACAGACAGAGATCCTTTCACTTTTATGAATTTAATTTTAGTCAATAAAAAAATGATTTTTTTTTGGGGGGGGGGGTGGAGATTTTTCATTTTTTGGGGGGGTTGGGGGTGACCCACCCCGCAAGAAAATAGGTATAAACCTTCCCGGGACCTATGAGAAGCTACCGTGTTAAGGAGAACCCGATCGGTTCAGCGGTTAGCGAGGTCCTTTGGTACAAACACACAGACACACAGACATCCTGTTACTTTAGTATAAGGATAATAATTTAGGTGCACTAATACCTGTCATTTGTAATTGGTTAACTCATGGAAGCCTGGGCTTGGAAGAGCTAACAGGATGGAGAATATTTTTTGCTTCAGGTATTTGAAATAAGGATGACAACATCCATAATAAGCGAAAAAAAAAATATTGAGCAGTGTCATAAAAAATAAAAATTAAACTTAATAAAATAAATCAAGTATCCTTTTAAAAATATATGATAACATGAAAACCTGGGAATAAATCTAGCACCCCAACCAATAAACAAATCCCAATGAGAATTATACATTGATACAAGCCCTGAAAATTACAGCCGTCTATCTTGAATACGAGAAGAGAAAATCATAACAACCTAAAAATCTAGGAATCGATCTACTAGCACCTAAATTAAAAGACAAACTTTAAAAAAATATATGTAGAATCTGAACTTGTTCAAACCCTAAAAATTTCAGCTGCTTATCTTGAATAGGAGCCGAGAAAATCCCCCATAGGACACAGGACAGACAAAGTGAAAAATAGAGTAGCCTCGCTTCTAAAAATATATGTAGGATATTGTTCATTTTGGGTGAAGGATGATTTTTGTTACATTCCCACAAAAGTGCCTAGCATAAGTAGAAATCCCCGGCGTACTATTTTTAAATTAGATGGAAAAGGAGGATCGAGGTGGGGTTGTTTTCTTTTTATAACTAACCACTTTCTGGGCTTCCCTATATGGTTCTCCTTTACAGTGTAGCTTCTCCTGGGAAGTTTTTTTTTAAAAATATTTTGGGGAAGGAAAGGGGGGGGGTCGACTTGCCCCCCACTAAAAGTGCCCATAAAGTTACTTCTAAGATGGAAAGTGTGTAGAGATGGATATTTTTATGACGGCACATAAGTCCGCCTCTTTTATATATTTTCCTCGACTAAATACCATGGATGCTGGAAACCTAAATCAGCCATACCAAGATAATTCTAAAATCAATAAATTTCTATTTCAGCTACTGTATTCTATGTGGTTGCCTGCATTTTATTTTCTTTCTTTGCCGTGGACACACAGCAACCATTTGATACTTTTTATGTAGACAAAAGTCACAGGTAAAATAAATAAAATTTATTCGTACATTTATAAAATACTAATTTTTAACTATTTGACAAATTTTTGTATTGTATAATTATCCTATTCATCTTATCTTAGTAATAAGTTCTTAATTTTGGCGGATTCCGGATTCTAGCAGTATTTTAAAAGGCTTTTAAAAAAAATAAATGAAGCATGAAAAGCTGTGAAATGAAAATAAATACCTACAAAAAAACGTAACTTTGGATGCTAGCTACCATTATACCTGTAGTTAAGAAGAAACAATAAAATACTTTTTAGGTATATGTCTGCCACATTTTAAATAAGTTTGTCTGAAAAAACAACTGTTATTTGTATTTGTAATTTTAGCCTACCAATTAAGAATCCGGAATCCGCTATTAAAAACAGATTCCGGATCCGGATTCCAAAATTTGCCCAAAAATTAGGCGGATTCCGGATTGCCATCCCTAGACGATACCTAGGACAACAAGGTACAATAGGTTATGTGAGGCAACTCTATAATCGAATCCTAAAACTGGAAATGTATCCTTTTACCGTATCCTGTATTTACGCAATCTTGCAACTTAATTTACAATTTTGGTTAGACTTACAAAGGGGTAGGTAGGTTGTGCTAAATTTCCGTAAAAGTGTGAGTTTTAAGTCTTAAAAACAGTGGTAAAAAAATAATATTCACTAAATATGTGTATTCGTCCTTATTGAATAGAACCATAAACAAAAAAAATGATATATTTATATTTAGTGAATATTGTACTTCTAATTCTGTTTTTAAGTTTTCAAACTCAGACCTATGCACAACCTACCTCCCCCTTTTGTTTTGAACATTAAGATCTGACAACATACAAAAGTTATTGTTTGTTTTTCCTTCTTTCGGATTATAGAGCTTCGCTTTTATGGATATTATTATCCTTGTTATCAATTAATTTTTAAAATCATTCGTTTTTATTTCAGAAATAATAAGAATGGAGAAATGACGCACAATTCTGCTTAAAAGAAATTTAATTTTTATTTTGTTAACCATTATTCTTTCAGAATAAATAACTACTAATACAAGTTAAGCTTTAATTTAAGAATAGAAAAATTGGTAAAATTGGGGGGGGGGGGGGGAATTTGCTCGTGCGCCATTCCCCCCCCCCAAAAAAAAAATTACCTCCCCCCCCCAAAAAAAAGCTTGGACACCCCTGATGCTAGACACCGTTTTTCGTATGTATGAGAACCGGTTCATATCCAACGGATTCGAATGAATAGTTATTTCTCGTATCGTATTATAAACGGCTTTCCGCGGATATAGAATGTACAATTATAAGATTAAAACTAGTTTTTTTAGCCCGTGGTGCCGAAGGCATCAGCTAAAAAAAACTAGTTTTAATCTTATGATTGTACTTTCTATATTCGTAGAAAACTGGATATAATACAATGCTAGACATAGTTTTTTCGTATGGATGAGAACCGGTTCCTATCCACCGGATTCGAATGAATACGAGAAAAAGAAATATTAGTTTCTCAGGTTATGCCTATTCCCTGCGGTGCCATAACCCTGCAGAGTAGAAAACCTAATATGACCTAACCCAAAGAAATAAACTAACACACGCAAAAAACTACCCATCTATCAAAAAAATTATTAATAGTCAAGAGAAGAATTATTGTTTGAATCTATATTCAAAAGGGGCAGAAAAGTAGCCTAATCCCATAAATATAAAAATGTCTAAAACCAACCCGGGTCATTTGTGAAGCTTCCCTTAAATTGAGAACTTAATCAGTTCAATACTTAAGACAAAAATATTCCCTACTAATACAACTGTATATATGCAGAAAATGAATTTCATTTGAAATTGCCGATAATTAAATATTTTGTTAAAGTAAAACTTGGAGTGAAAATAGCTTAAAACCAACTTCATGACGAGTAGAATCCAATCGGTTCAGTGGTTACCGAGATCTCAAGGGACTAGCGGACGGACAAACATCAAGCTACTTTGTATTATAGATAAATAACACAAAATTTGATTCACAGCTATATTCTGCTATAAAATTTATAAGAAAATAATATAATGGCTAAAATTTGATAGAAATATACTGAAATGATAAAATTAAAAGACAAAAGTTTTATTAAAGCCTTAAAATTTTAACATTTTTTTAATTAGCCACTGAAAGTAAAAGATATAGTTCAGAATTTTGGTTAGTTATAACATAATTTCAGATAAGTTTATGACAATAAGCTGCCTTTACCCAAATATCTTATTTTTAAAAATTCTGATACTTTATCATTTACATTTTAGTAAGAAAATATAATTCACCACAAAACAAAGCTCATAATTTTAAGTTTTAACAATCTGCAAATGTATATAAATAAAAAACAACCATTTAGAAAGAAGCAAAGCAAACAAAATAAAAAATAAAAAAACGTAAAAAGTTACTCTTCCAGTCTACAAAATTGTCTATTATTTAAGTTCATTGAGATAGAAATTTTTTTTTGGTACATTTTACCTTTTTGTGCAATTTTGCTTCAGTTAAGTTTAGGAAATTTTTGGTTTAATTTACATTAACAAGAAGCAGGTATAGCAAAGACGAGTCACAAAAATTCTATAAAATAAAAGTGAGAATTTTCTTCAAATAGATTCATTTCTGTTCTGCTACTAATATTTTAAGAATCTTTATAACTATTCCTTGATATTAGAGAAATAAGTGAAATAAAAAGATCATGAAAAAATACATGATAAATAAAAATAACAAAAAAAACACACTATAATACCTTTTTCTCATTAATGCAGATTTTGATTCATGGCAACAATTTTTGTTAATACATAAATATTATTTCTGGAGGCAAATTTATTTTGTAAATTAATTTTAATAATCATAATCACTGGGATATTGTTTATGTAAATGGCAAGGAAACATTTAGGACTAGCGAAGTTGGTTTTGTTTAATTAAAAATCATGGTAGCTTCTTCAAAAGATCCTATTTATGGCTTTTAAAAAAAAATTCTTTTTTTTTTTTAAACAAAACCTAAGCAAAGTTTCTACATTCTTAGAACACAATGGCAAAACATTTAAAATAAACAGTCTTGGCAAAAACAAAGATGGATATTCAAAAAAAAGAAAATCTTCATAAGTTTTGAAGAAAAATCATCAATTTTTTTTTTGAAAAAATCCATCTAAGATTTATTTAGGTAAATAGATGTTACAAAAATTGAGCATAAAAATTATTGTAAGGAGCAAATAGTTAATTCAAGAACTTTTAAACATCTATAGAATAATGGAATGAAAAAAAAGAATAATAAAAACTTAATAGCAAACATGGTATAGATTAAAACGAAAATAACTTCAAATATTTAGAGTTATTTGTTACTTAAATTTTTCATCATTATCCATATTTCAATCAGATTAAATTAAATACATTTATTGTAAATTATTATTTAACTGGTTTTGTTCCACATTAGAATCCTAATTTGGAGGCAGATTAAAATTAAGAACAAAACAAATGAAAACAGCAAAGGGAGGCTTAAAAGTTATGAATTGACAAAGAAAAAGCTCATAGAATTTAGCTACTAAAAGTACACAACCAGGTTTCAGATATGTAATGCCATTTAAATATCAAAATTTAAGTATTTTTTTTATCTGGAAGTATGTAGTATGAAAATATTTTTAAAATGTAGGAATTATCAGGAGAAAGAAGAGAAAAATATTTTTCTTCTGGTGTCTCACTTTAAGGAATAAAGAAATATGTAAACGGGTTATGGTTATGAAAAAAATTAAGGGAGGGGTTTTTAGATAGGCCGTTTAAAAGATTTTCGTGGCCATATGGACGAAAGTCGACAAAACTGATGCTGATGCCTACTCAGAACCCAGCAAGTTATTTTGAATCGGATTGCCTACAGCCAAAGGTCCATAATTGTTTTAAACCTGCCCTAACTAAGAAGATCCTATTTTCTCCCCCCTCCCCCCCCAAATACAAGAAATCTATTTTATTTTGTGCAAATCTAAACCCCGTTTACCTAACCCCAAAGTGCGTGGCATATTCTATTTAATAAAAACCTGGATAACAAAGGATAATAAGCTTAATATAGCACACAAAAATATTATCTCTACTACGAGTCTTGACTAAACCTCATTTTAACAGGGATCTAGCAAAATAAGGTTCTTAACAGTTAAAAATAAACTTGAACAAAATGTCAATAATGCTAAATTTAATGCTAAGAGTCTTATCTTGCTAAATACCTTCAACGTATATCAATAGTTTATAGGAAAATAGATAAATTTTGGGTATAGTTTCTCAAAAAAAAACAGCCATGTGACGTCATAAAAATGAGGGATTATACATCTCTTTTTTAGGAGTTTTCTTCCCACTTCTCCTCTCATCTCCCTCATTTCTATGACGTCACATGGCTGATTTTTGAGACACTTTGACCCCGCTACAATTTTGGGGATAATGGAAAATCTTAAATCAAATCTATCAGTGTAGAACCTTTTCAAAGAAAATTATTTACTTAAGTAAATAAAAGCTAGAGTGGTTAGGGTTTATCAAAGCAAATTAATATATTTGGGGCTACTCCAAGAATTTGATCTACTTTTACATAAAATATTGATAAAAAGTAATTAATAATATTGAGAAGTGAGGTACTTTTATCTGTTTATATTATTATCTGTATATAATATTGTTGTTGTTGTTATATTTGAGGCTGGATAATCACAACTTTGCACCCAGACGAGCACTAAAATCTGAAAAAAAGAAACATTTGATAAATTTTTTAATTAAAATTAAAAATAACGTTAAAGCTTAATGAGGGATTTCAAAGTTAGATGGGAGGGGGGGGGGGGGAGCAGGGTAATAGTTATTTCTCGCATCGTATTATAAACGGCTTTCCGCGGATATAGAAAGTACACATATGAGATTAAAACTAGTTTTTTTACCCCCAAAGTGCCGAAGGCACAGGCTAAAAAAACTGGTTTAAATCTTATGATTGTACATTTCTATATTCGTAGAAAGCTGGATATAATAAGATGCTAGACATAGTTTTTTCGTATGGATAAGAACCGGTTCCTATCCACCGGATTCGAATGAATACGAGAAAGTCCGTTACCCCCTTTCTTTCTAGGATTACAAAACTAAATCCACCATCTCCAAGGACCACAAAAAATACTAAAGATGATAATTATTTTAGGTTAGGTTCAGTAAAGATTAAAGAAGGGCTAGAAACAAGTTTTCTTTCAAAATATATGTTATTTTTTGATCCACTAGTCAAATCAAAGGATTATATGAAGTATTAAACAATGACACTTATGGTTAATAAGATCATTAGTTACAGGATACACATATTTTGAGCGACTACATAAGATAAGATAAGATAAGATAAGATTTATTTTCCTCAAAGGTACAACATATTTTATTAGATATATATCATACATTATGTTACTATGCTTTGATCTGTTTGATTCTTCTTGTTTGTTTGATGTAGGTTTGGTAATATAATAATATACATAATAACTATTATTAAGTACCTAGCATGGAATTGGCCGAACTTCGTCTCCACCTAGTTACCAGGCCAGTTCGAATAATATGAAGATAATATTTTACAGAAAAAATTCCATGCAACATTGTACCAGATAGTTAGCATAACCCTTTAAGGGTTGTGGAGCCACTGGTGTACTTTGACGCTTGCTAAAACATATTAAAGGCGCAAGATTGTTTATTACTTTAGATCAGGTTGAGTTAGGTTATATTGGACACTGGGTGGACACGTAGTAAGAAGTCATCGCAGGCATAAGCCCAAAAAGGGTTTTTCATGGCATAAAACTACCCCTTATTTTTAAATCTTTCAAAAATAAGGGATTGAAGGTGCACCAGTGCTTAACCAGCAGTTTGAGTAATAGCCCCAAGATAATTTTTAAAACATAATTGATTTTCGTTACTGTATACAACATCTATTAGCTTAATTTTTGTCAGATAGTTCAAGCAAAAAAAATATGATAAAAAGGGCCAAGTTATGAAAAATTTACAGACACCCTACTGCTTGAGCAGATAGTACATGAGTTGTATTATATAAGATTATATATGTAATGTAACCAAAACAATAATGTTCTACTTGAAAAACAATAAATCTTAATCTTTTGACGCCAAAGGATTAATTAAAAGCAATGTATTTAATTATATTTTATGAAGGATGGATAGAACAATCCCTCCCTTAGTTAGTGGACCTCTTATATCTTAAATCAACAGCTGTGCTAACTGTGATAGACCGATACTTAAATAATTTTTTAAATTCCTATTTGTTTTGTTTCATTTTAGCGGATTATAAACAAGCATAATTCGGAAATCCATAGTTGCGTCATCTAGGTCGAGGTAGAGGTGGCAAGGTTACTGTTAGTGTGGTAAACTAGAAGCTTCAAGGGATATTGCCAGGGAGATTAATAGATCATAAAGTATAAAAAGCAGGGTTAAGGATTCTGTAACCTTTTACTAACATGATATTTTAAAATTTGCCCGTCTGTCTAAAAGTAAAAGTAACCTAGGTTCTGTTTATAAAGGAATCTTTTAACAGATTTCATAATGTTAGATTAAATAACACTGCTTTGGTTACTTATGTATTTAAAATTACATAACGGTTAGGAAATTAATATATTCAAATTATACTTTAATGGCTTTATACTCAAAGACTTTAGAGTAAACATTAACTCTAAATGAGCCATGATAAATTGTCTAGTTGAAAGATTTTCAGGGATCTAAAGGTACAACGGCCGATATATTGATGTACATCTCCAATGATGATACACTAAATTACTCCTTCAGTAGATTAAAGTTATTGGTTGAAACGTTTGAACACTCTACTAAATAACAAACCAATAAAAATTCATTTAAGCCCCTAAGTTGATAAACCAACGAATAAGATAATATTATTATAAAACTTTGGGGACTATTGTAGCAGCCTATTATCCCTTCTCTCTATGAAAATTTTAGTTTGGTTAAAAGGTACAAGAATGAATGTTTATTAATTGTGATTAGAGGTTTGTGTAAGCATGATAAATAAAACCTTATTCATATTTTCATCAATAGATAGGATTAGACATCTCATAAATAAGGACGATTACGCAACATAAAAGCGAAGCTTTTAAATTATCTACAATATAAATACAAGATGGCCAAATAAAAATTAGGAGGGGGGATATGCAACAAAAAAATTCCATTGCTGTACCTCAACATTTTAGTCTGAATTAAAAACTATTGGCCAACCCTAACCCCATGACATATACATTGAGACTTGAATTTATATTGCTCTATGTTTATACAGATGCCTAATGACCTATTATCCTTACTAAAACTCACATTCAAACATTTATGCTCAGTTGTGCTATAGGCTCCCAATGTCCTTAAAATAAATAAAAGTACAGTAGCATTTACAAATATTTTAGTACAATTATCATAAAAAAACTGACTCTGTGAAAAGATTTTAAGCTATGATGAAAAAAACACACGCTTAAATACAACTAAATAGACAGTGTACCAACAAAGTATAAAGTTAGAGTAGCTGCCGTACTAAATATATTTATCAATTTATTGACAACAATTTATTAAAGAACAAAAGTAGGCCCAAAAAGAATCATTTTTCTTACTTTTAGCTTGTTCAAATATGCTCTGGATTTGGGAGTAAACTGTATTCGCTGGTAGAGAGGCATCTACACTATGGTGAAGGCCATGAGACCTAGATAGATAGATAGTTAGCTAACTAGATAGATAGATAATAAGATACCTAAATAGATATAATATGGATAATTAGATAGGAAACTCTTATTTACAGGTTGTGAGGCATCTACACTATAATGAAGGCCATGAAAACAAGGAATAACGTATATCAAACAAGCGGAATAAATGTAGACAAATATTTGAGGGGCAGATATAAAGGTTATCAATTTCGATACGTGTTGCCACACCCCACGACAGCTGAAAATCACTTATTAGTTTCCTGATTTTTTCGAACTAATTTCGTTATTGGTTTATGCTGCATGAATATCAGATGGATATTAGAAAACTATATTTGCTGGTTCAACGAAGATTCGAACCATTTACCACCAACGTGCAGAATTAGCATAAAGAATTAAAATACAGTAAAATTTCTTACTTGTAATATCCCACAAGAGGAGAAGTAAGGTTATGATATTGTTCTAGTCTCTTCTTAAGAGTCTCAGGATTGTCGTCTGACCTCTTTACCAAAGCTTCACCTACAAATATCATTAATGATGCAGATAAATAGTTTAGTTATGTAATATGTATATCCTAAGACTTTTCATTAGCTTTTTGTCGTTGCGTAAGAGATATTAGCGAACACACATGAGCAACTTGCTAATTTTTAACTATCAGTCACTTAATAAGATCCCTAAATAATTCTTATACACTTATTTCATGGGCTTATTCATACTAAATTCAAGAAACCTAATACAAACTATTTGGTTTATTTGGTCTTCTACTTATTTGAATCTTTAAGATGAATACAGCAATACTTTCATAAATACTAGTGTCTTCGCCCCAAGAAGTTAAGAAATTCCCTCTATCATTTAAATCTATCTTGAAGCTATACAGATTTCATCAAAAATCCTTTTTTAAGGAAACTCTCTGGCAAATTATGTCTCAGGATAAATGCCACGCAGTTTTGCACAGAATTGAACATGTTAACTTGTATTATTTTTTTTTTTTTTGGGGGGGGGATGGTATTTTTCCTAAGATTTTGAATAATATTAAATTTACCTGTAATATCATCTTTGCCAGGTACCCTGGGGGGATGAAATTCTTCGTGATAAGATCTTCCACTAGCAAGATGAAACCAACGTCCACAGATCCTGAAAGTGGAGGTTCATATAATAAATCTATAAAATATAGATGTATACCTAACCAGGCAACTACCTGGATCCCCCTTTGGCCGACCTCTTTCCATCTGCTAGCAAATTCCTTTCTGCTCTTTTGTAACGAAATGGCTGTGTTAATATTTCCAACGCTATTGGTTATTTTTCAAGGACCATATTGAAAGTCGGCACAGAGTCCTCGGCAAGTTATTTAACCCCTTACCCATCTATTGTTTTACTCTAATATTCAGTTAGTGAGTTCTGATTAAGAATAAATAATCAAACAGGGACATCTATGTTGAACTAAAGAAAACTATAAAAAAAAATTAGTTGAAAAAGAGAATGTTTCAGTAATTTAAAGCTGCTCAAGTAGCCTGAGTTATTGGTAAACTACCTACACAAGCGTAAACGTTACTAAGACTGACATAAATAGAATTAGTTGTTTATCAATTATCTGTGCTATGATTCACCATTTAAAAAAAATCAAAATGTACCTCTGGTAGGTATATTATACTGACAATTATAGTGAAACTATAATGTTTAATGTTTATATCATGCTTTGAATGCATTACAATAAAACTTTTTTTTAAAATTTCCATACTTTCCCACTCGCAAATTATACACCTGTGTGAACTTGTAAAGCACATAGTTAGATGATAAATAAAAATGCTTAATTACCTTGAAACTAGGAGATTGTCGTCAATAGAGAATTCAACAACAGCATCCAAAGGTTGTTTTCTGGCCTCCAACATAACATCTAATTTCTCAGCCTAAAGAAAAAAATGTTATAGGAATCTACTAATAACAGAACTTGAAAAAACGTTGAAGTATAAATGATTAAAAAGGAAGGAAAGCTTAGTACCTTCTAAAAATAACATTTATATGTTTTCTTTTCCTGTAAATTGAAAATTAGAGTTGGAGTAGAGGTAGAAGTCATTACATTATTTGCCACATAATATATTGTTGTACCTGTCCACAGTTCTAGGGAAACCAGCAAATAGGAAACTTTTCTTACATACCTTTACAATAGTTCTGGGGAAACCATCCAGCAGGAAACCATTCTTACATACCTTTACAATAGTTTGGGGAAACCATCCAGCAGGAAACCATTCTTACATACCTTTACAATAGATCTGGGGAAACCTTCCAGCAGGAAACCATTCTTACATACCTTTACAATAGTTCTGGGGAAACCATCCAGCAGGAAACCATTCTTACATACCTTTACAATAGTTCTGGGGAAACCATCCAGCAGGAAACCATTCTTACATACCTTTACAATAGTTCTGGGGAAACCATCCAGCAGGAAACCATTCTTACATACCTTTACAATAGTTCTGGGGAAACCATCCAGCAGGTAACCATTCTTACATACCTTTACAATAGTTTTGGGGAAACCATCTAGCAGGAAACCATTCTTACATACCTTTACAATAGTTCTGGGGAAACCATCCAATAGGAAACCATTCTTACATACCTTTACAATAGTTCTGGGGAAACCATCCAGCAGGAAACCATTCTTACATACCTGTACAATAGTTCTAGGGAAACCATCCAATAGGAAACCATTCTTACATACCTTTACAATAGTTCTGGGGGAACCATCCAATATGAAACCATTCTTACATACCTGTACAATAGTTCTGGGGAAACCATCCAATAGGAAACCATTCTTACATACCTGTCCAATAGTTCTGGGGAAACCATCCAATAGGAAACCATTCTTACATACCTGTCCAATAGTTCTGGGGAAACCATTCTTACATACCTGTCCAATAGTTCTGGGGAAACCATCCAATAGAAAACCATTCTTACACTCTGGTTTATCCAGATTATCCGACACCATTCTCAAAACAAGCTCATCACTGACTAGCTTTCCCTGGTCTATCACCGACTTGATCTCTTTACCAAGCTCACTTCCTATAATAATAATAATCGATATATTATTAATTGGATGTCATACAAATTTTTAAGTACTTTATAAACGATGCTCGCAGCTGGCTTAAATAACGATATCCCCATTCACCCCCTTCCTTTACCCAATCCCCTCCTACTGGAGGAACAAACTGACCAATATATGAGTCCCAAATTAGCAACATAAATTGACAACAAATTTCCCCCGTCAATGTATCCAAGTATACCTAAATCCATAACAATAATTTAGTTCAATGCTTTTTAAGTCATAAGATTAAACAAGTGGAATTAAGCGATACATTTTCAAAATTCTATGATGAGAAATTCTGCCTTTTATAAATAAATAGATCTTATAAAAAAACATGAAAAAGATTCTAGCCGGTGTATTTTTAAATGTTGAAAGAATCAGGCTAGGATTGAAAAACCTTGATTCTCAATCTCAGCTGATTTAAATTCAACCTAACCTGTTTTAAAAACTAAATTTAGAAGAGTGTGTAGTAAGACGTTCACATCCATTTTCAAAACTTAAGCGTCAAAAGGAGAGCTACCTCGCTTATTTCATAAGATAATACTACACATAACAGAAGATAAACCAATTTCCATGAGCAAAAAGCATTCATGATCATTTTTTTTTTAGGTGCGACCAACAGCACAATACTCGCCTATTGTAGAGAGGATTGGCTACTAAAACAAGTTAACCATACCTGAACCAATTTCAGCTCTGAGAAGATCCCCAGTGGCCAGGTGACAGACACAGTACTGTTCTTTTAACCTTGGGGACTGGGTACCCTTACCCGCACCAGGGGGGCCTAGTAACACTGCTCGAATTCCATGTGGACTAAAATAAAAACAATTTAAGTGGCAGGGGGATGATTATCTATCAATCCACAAAATGTTCTAATCTTCATATAAATAATTTTTTTTATAGATAACAATTAAAATGAAAGAATTTAATAGGAAAATAGTTAAGTTGAACCCAGGGGTGTATATTCTGCACAAGATTTATTTTTTTTTCCCTGCTACAATTTTTTTAAATTTTTTTCCCCTTCTAGTTTTTTCTCACCAAAATGAAAAATAATTAAAGAACTCTATATTTTATTTATTTTATCCCTCCTACCACACATTTTTTTCACCAAGGAAAGGGGGGGGGGGGGGGAAATGGAAAAAATGTTTTCAGTTTTCTTAATTTTTATATTGTTTTTCCCTCCAACCACTTATTTCCCCCCCCCCCCCTGAGCAGATGATCCCATGTAGAATATACACCCCTGGTTGAACCTTTAATACCTATATGATTTAGGTATTAAAGTTATTGTAAGAATTTGAAGAATGGAAAGGAAAATAAACTATTCTTTATTGTGTAACTAACTTAATTAATTTCGGGTGCACTGCATTGTCTTCTAAATATGTTCACAAAAGATGGATTGGGTATTATGAAACAAGATTCCTATTAAGTATATAGTTCTAAAGGATAGAGTGGATACAAAACCGCTAAAAACAAAACCGCGAATGTTACAAATCCGCGAAATTACATAACCGCGAATGTAACAAAACAGCGACTGTTACAAAAATAAAACTATGTAGGAATTTTTAAAATTTATTATTCAAACAAAGAGAAAACAAATTATACATTAAATCAATGCACAATTTATGTATCCAAAAACAATACAAAAAACATATGAATTTTAAACAGTGTCACAGTTTCCAAACGGGAACTCTTTCATGTTTGCTCTCTTATAACTCTTGAGGGACAACTTCAACATATCCAGCCTCTTTGTCCTCCTGCCCTTCCTCAATGGGTTAGGATTGGTGGCATGCATAGTAGAAACTGAGTAGATAGAGTGGTTCGATATTCTTTATATATAAAATTATAAAAATTTGAAGATTTTCATTTAAAATTTAGAACATTTTTTTATTGTAGATTTTTATTATATCTATAATACAAAGTAGTTTGATGTCTGTCTGTCTGTCCGTACGTCCATCTGAAGCTTTGGATCTCGGTAACCACTGAACAGGTTGGATTCTACTCTTCAGGGTATATACCTATCGGTCCTGTGGTGGTTTTAAGCTATTTTCTTGGGGGGTGGGACACCCCCAACCCCCCCAAAAATGAAAATTTCCCCCCCAATTTTTTTTTGCAGAAGATTTCCTTGGTCCTTTTTTTATGCAGAAGGTTTCCTTGGTCCTTTTACGAATTTCACATAAATTTTTTTTGATCACCTCTTGGGGCAAAGCCCCTAGAGGCTAGAGGCGAAGCCGCTGGTGTTATATATAAAGTATATTATTTTTCGCTGTTTTGTAATGTCGCGGTTTTGTTACATTCGCTGTTTTGTAATTTCGCGGTTTTGTAATTTCGCGGTTTTGTAACATTCGCTGTTATTTTTTTCCGCTGTTTTGTATCCACTCCCTAAAGGATATTTAAATAATATTAAGTTTTAAGAAGCCCAACGTATACAGAACTGCAATTTATATAAATACAAAAATCTTTAAGATCTAAGTGCCAAAAATATCAGTAAAGACATTTTAAAAGCGTTTTTATATTTTGGGAAGGGAATTAACCTTGGTTTATGAGCGCCCAACTATTCTGTATAAAAATATGAAGTATCTATACCGTATGGAAACTTAAAAACCCCAAGAAGACGTTCATTCAACTTATTAAAATAATCCGTATTTAAAAGTAACAGGATCTGTGTCTTTTGTCTGTGTGTACCAATAGATCTTGCTAACCGCTGAACCGATAAGGTTCTTCTTTACAGTGTACGCTCCTTGGAATTTTTTTTCTTTTTCTTCCCTTATTAAATAAAACTTAAATTGAGAGATGGGAAAGGTTCGAATCTACAAATCCCTCAACCTTCCTAAGGTGCCCCTAAAAGCCTCTGGGAGCGTAGCCGCTAGTAATAAATATTGACTAAAAGTACAATTACCTGTAAGCATCTTCTGCCGGAGAGGGTATTTCTGCCAAAGCTTCGACTGGGGCCATTTTAGTTTTAATAAAGGATGTATACAATATTAACAGATATAATACAGAGAGATACAAATCTGAAATTACAAACAGTTGAATGGTGTAAAATGGTGTAAATTGAGTATCAAAAACATATTCATTTCACAAAAAATGTAAGCTTACATAAATCAGCAATTTTACCAAAAAAAGTGAATCGAAAATTGTTGGTTCAATAGATTATATAAGCTTTTTTTTATAAAGAATTACATTACACAAAAATCTGACAAAATAGTGATTTTTCAGTATCAATATTCAATAATCAACAGCCAACATTGCATTCTTAAGACACATTTGTTAAAATAAATATCAATAAACTTGAAGTTAGTAACAAAAAATTTGAGATCAAAAGTACAACAATTAAATAAAATAAGCTCATTACTTTTCTGACAATTAAGTTTTTATAAAATTCACGGATTTTTGACAAATAATTTCGAACATTAAAAAAAAATTTAATTGAATATTATAAAATACTTCATTAATTTGAGGTGATGTTGGCTTAATTTGGCGTTTGGATTGTTCGTCAATGAAGGGTTATTTGACCTGAAATAAAAAATTAAATGTGAAATTCAAATTAAATACAGATTTTCAAGATTATTGACTATTAAACAAGGATGACTCCTACATCATATGTAGCGCAGCACAAAAAATTATAGAATGGACTAACAGACAGTTAATTTCCTTCTTACCCACTTCTCTTTAGTTACATAATAAAAAAAGTTTCATTAAAATATAAAATTTTTATTTATTTAATTTGAAATGGAATTAATTTGCTGAATCACGACCCCTTGCTGTGCTATCATTAATGAGAAATTGTTATAATAATTTTATATAATCAGACTCAGACGAAAAAAATCTTAATTATTTTTCCATAAGTTTTTAATCTATTCCTTATTAATGAAAATAAATGAGAATGCCAGAAACAAAGATGAAATTATTTTTTCATTTTATCCTGAACATTAATTATAAAAAATAATGATAACAACCAAAAAACTAAAAAACATGAATTGATTTAGTCATACGAAAATAATTATGAAGTTGAAACGCTTTCAAAATCGTACCTTACTGTAAAAGGATAAAGAGGTTAAGAAAAAGACAATAAAATCTTTTCCAGGAATAACCAACAATCGAAATAAATAAAAAAAATACATAAAGGATAATTTTGTGTATAATCATTGAAGATATACATCAATTTGTCGGTCATTGTTTTATCCCTTTAGATCCCGGGTAAAAATAGTATTTATTTCTAAATTAACCTATAACTAGAAGATACTAGTAGAAACTAATAAGAAGCAGATAAGCTTTGAATAGGCAGCCTAGCCTACATTTTAAAGATATATTAAGTAACAGGATTTATGTTTGTCTAGGTGTGTGTGTGTGTATGTATAGCACAGGATTACGCTAACCGCTGGACCGATATGGTTCTCATTCTTAAATGAACCTTCTTATTTATCAAATAAAGGTTTATAGCTATTTATGGGGAGGGTACCTCAACCCTTTCAAGAGTATTTGCCTCTGGAAAATAAATAAAGGGTAGGCTTTCCCCTTCCCCTAAAGTCTTTAGGGGCGTAGCCGCTAGTTGATATATAATCAATATTAAATATATTTTGAAATTTCATTGAAAATATTGGATGTAGTGCATTTGTGAAAAAGGCATATTAACATACTTAAAAAGTTTCACAAAACAGTAAAAAATTTCAACAAAAAATATCTGAAGTAAATGAGATGCATTTACTGCTATGTTTATGTTCAAGTTAGTGCCAAATGTTTTAATGCACAGTTGGATAATCGTGTTTATATTTGGGGATGCATATTAATTCATCATCATTTGTCTTATCCCTTAAGATCCCTGAGAGACAACAATTTCTTCACTGTCCTAATGGATTTATTATAACTTGGATCTCACAACAGCTTTTCATGTTTTCAAATAAAGTGAACCATGTAGCGGTCTAAAATAACGATCTCCACAATCCCCTCCACTCCTACTGGATAAATGAACTGACTAATAAGTGACATGGAAAATAGCAAACTAAATTGACGAATTTTTTTCATAATATCTATGTAAATTCTCTGCAGTTTTTGTAGAGAACGCCTTATTTTCATAATAAACTATCGGAAGAAAATGTGAAAGGGAAAATGGCATATATTGGGCGAAAATTTTGCAACGAAATGTCACTGTAAAATGCAGGACTAAGCAGTACAGCCGCCAAAAAACAGGAATATTTTTTAAAACAAAAAATGTGCTTGACGTGACTCTTTATTTCGTCCATTAAACACACTGAGTAACATTCGATTAAGCAGCACAAAATGCGCATATTATTAGCACCTGGATGGCGGCTGCCTAACTTTGTTGAAAACATGAAGCTTGTTTGCAGCTAAATTGCGGCTCTGATATAAAATTCAAAGCTGTTAAGCGGCTGGAAGGCGGCTCCATAGCTCTGGTAAAATGTGAAAATGGACTTATGCCTCCAAGCTTTAACACACAAACATTCATTTTTACAGGAAGAAAAAATAAATACATAAATAATGGCACTTTTATAAAACTAGCAGCTGCGCCCATAGCATCTTCAAATTCGTCTATTCAAAGGGGTAAGAACGGGGTTAAAAAATAGCCAAAAACCACCCCAGGGCTAAATCATTAAATAAGCCTGCAACCTATTTGAAATTTCCTTAAGAAAAACTCAATCCGTACAGTAGTTATAGAAATCTTAAGCTTCAGACAAAAAAAACCTTACATTATTTTTTACTTAATTATGATTTATATGTGTCAATAATATCTATTTTGATAATAAAAATTATAACAACGCGTCACAAATAAGAAAAATTTATTTAATTAACTAATTTTATTTCAATATTAAACTTAATTATGACATAGGATTCATGAAAAAACATCTGTTTATTTAAGTAGCATAGCTGCTTTATAAACTGTGTGTACGTCTGTCTTCCTTAATAGACGTTTAGCAAGCATTATTAATATTCCACATTAAAATATGTAAATGCCCAGATAGAGGGGACAAAGGGCTGTTTATTCAACGTTTTCTTCCTCGTTGGCTTAACAACTTTGGGGACTTATACTAAATTATGATTGGTTGGTTTATTAAGTTAAGTGTTCAAAATCAAACTAATTTTAATCTAAAGAAGGGGTAATTTTGTGTAACATAATCAATTCATCTGCCCTTTAGATCCCTGGTAAATGCATGTAAAAATTGCAAAGTTATGTAAGAATGTGGATGGAAGTCAAGATTATAAAATGCTGCGCTACTTAAGAACTTATTATTCCTTGTTTTCTATAAACAGATGTTAATTTAGTTCATTTTAAAGGACAAATGTTTTGACATAATTGGGGTTTTCAATTGCGCATTATCAATAGGTATATGGCAGGAATACATGGGATTGAAAATTAAATGATGATACCCAGAGTTTTTAAACACGTTATCTTATTCGTTGGCTATAAAACTTTGGTACTTAAATTGAATTATGGATCTTTAAAAATAATAATTTTATCTACATAATTTGATATATTATTACTTGGATGTTGCACCATATTTTTATTAGGGTTGGGCCGGATATCCGGTGTGGCCGGATATCCGGCCGGATATCCGGCCATTTTCAATATCCGGCCGGATACCGGATATTGAAACTATCCGGCTGGATATCCGGCTCTATAATTTTTTATACTTTACACCAAAAATCTCTGCTTTTTAAAATCTTAAATGGCTAGGTACAATTTTCTTATTATTGAAGCTAAAAGAACATTTTTTCTGAATAAGTTTAACTTTATGTAAATTTATATAAGATTTCTAAAGAAATTTTTTTTTACTACTTTAATATCTGGTAATTTGGCCGGTTATCCGGCCGGATATCCGGTAATTTGGCCGGATAGTCGGATATTTGCCGGATATCCGGCATTTGAAATCAGCCGGATATCCGGTATCCGGCCAAAAAAGTATCCGGCCCAACCCTAAATTTTTTATTTACTATAATGAAGCGAAACACATCAAACTCCTTTACCCCATCCCCTCCCTTTCTACTGGATGAACGAACTGACCCATAAATGAGGTCAACGTTAGCAATCAAAAATGAACACAAACTTGGGTTTATCAATTCATCATCCATTGTCTTATCCATTAAGATATTTCTTTAGGTTATTCCGTCAGACTAAGTTGACTTTTATCACACATAATTGTTATCAATATGGAGCAAAATTAAGTATGAAACATCCATGGCGATCGGTCTGCTTCTAGGCAGGTTTTTAGCTACTTTATTTTTCACATATTTCCCCATGATTTTACAGTCTTTTAAAAAAAGAAAATAACAATAAATATTCGTTTTTATCCGTAAGCAATACTTAAGATATTTAATAATTACTATTTACTTCTAATAAAAATTGCAAATATATATTTAATCTTTAAAAATAAAGGATAGTTATATATTTGTTTAAGAGTATTTCTTCGAATTATTTAATGGTGTTTAGGTTCAATGATTTCTTTTATATACTAAACAATCATAAATAAAAATTTTGACAATAAAAACGGTAATGAAGATTTTAGATATGCCGAATTATATTTTAAATAATTTAAACAAGCATACCAACATCCCTTAAAACGTAGCTATAAAATCAGACACTTAAATTTTTAAGGTCTTAATTATAGAGATGCCGCGCTTATAAATTGAACATTATTGTCCTAGGAATCATTATTATAAAAATTAGATGAACAAATATGATAAGTTTCAAAAAATATACACGTTTTAAATGGACATTGAGACTTTCTGGTAAAGGTTAATGAGTTGCTACGCTTTCTAGATTGTCCTTAACTGTTACAGGAGTCAAGTTTGAAATCGATAGGATAAATCTAACATTCTTATATTAACGATAAGAGATATTAGTTACAGATGGACCGACCCTAATTTAATTTTAGAAATGCTTTGCCTTAAAGAGTAATTTTATGAGATTTTAATAGGTTAAAGAAAGGTAAAAAGCAGGAAAGCTGTCTGTCTGTAACGAAGGATCTCGGTAGCCGCTGAACCAACATGGCTCTCCTTTACAGGGTAGATTCTCAATGAGTCCTGGGAATGTTTAATGCTATTTTGGGGGAGGGTTCTCCACCACCCTCCCAAGAGAAAGCTAGGGGCAATTTCACGGCTACTGACAAACCATCACGCTAAACTTGTAGAATAGTATCACTATGAACACATATAAAAAGAAAAGGTACAAAGATATTCTAAGTTGAAACACAATTTGCTTACTACTGACAATTCTTATCATACTTTGTTTCACAGACGGCCAAAATAAACAGAGCATGGCTAAAATTATTTTGTTTGCGTTTTTGATGAATCTTGTACATTCTGCTTTTAGTACCACTCGAAGTATAGGTAGTAAAATCCAAGTTTTGACAAATTACATCTAAATCGTACCTAACGAACTCGAATCAGCATGCAAAATTTGAAATCGAGAGAATTCTAACATGCCCAAATTTTCGATAACAGCATACCGTTAAGTACACACAGACCGACCCTAATAATAGAAAAGCTTAGCTTTTAACGACGACAAAGAAAATGCTTTACATCCAATTATATATCTTTTAATTCTTAAGAATGATTAAAAATGTTAGGTAATAGTTATTTCTCATATTCATTTGAATCCGGTGGATAGGAACCGGTTCTCATCCATACGAAAAAACTTTGTCTAGTATCGAATTATATACAGCTTCCTACGAATATAAAAATGTACAATCATGAGATTAAAACCAGATTTTTAGCCCGTGCCTTCGGCACCTCGGGGCAAAAAAACTAGCTTAATCTTATAATTGTACATTCCATATCCACGGAAATCTGTTTATAATACGATGCGAGAAATAACTATTCTTTCATCGTTTTATAAACAGCTTTCTGCGGATATAGAATGTACAATTGTACATTTTTATATTCGTAAAAAGCTGGATATAATACGATGCTAGACATAGTTTCTTCGTATGGATGAAAACCGGTTCCTATACACCGGATTCGAATGAATACGAGAAAAACTATTAAAATATCAAACAAGGATGACAACATCCATAAGTAGCGAAGCACAAAAAATCGTAGAGGGGAATACGTACAGGTAGATTTAAAAGGTTTTTACTAAAATCAAGAATAGATTTATTGGATAAAATAAATATGAAACCTTGTTTTATTTTGTATGATGACGATGGTCAAAGTAAATTATATTAAAGATGCTCATAACAATGGGAAAAATTATTTTGATACTGATATCCCATAAAAGTTTGAAAATTGGATCAAAATAAACAAAGATCTTGGGAAATATGTAAAACATATAATAATAGCCAAAAACCTGATAAAAGGCAGTCTGGCCGCCATGGTTGTTTTCTTAAAACGACAAAAAATTTAATTTTTAAATCCTTAGGGTAGTGCGGGGTTAATGCGGTAGGGGGGTCTAATTCCGGTCACTCGACCAACTTTTTTAAAACCGTTTTTTAACGGTGTTCTAAACGTTTGTGAGAGATCTTCAGAAAAGCAAAGTTGTAGTTTATTGCCTAAACTTTCATTTCTTACTTCAGCAAATTTTTTTCAGATCACTCCTTCTATGATTTATTTGCCCTCAAAAAGTTGCAAAAAATTTGCAAAAAAAAAATTTCAAAATAGGCCATGTTCAATCTAAAATTGTGAAAAAATGGTAAGTCCTATTGACCCCCGGGTTTTTATAAAATGAAAGATATGGCATTCATTTATCGTTTGCAATTGGAGGCGTTGTTCTAACTTGATTTTTTCATAATTTTTTTTTCGTCTCAAAAAAAGGGTCTATTCCGGTCACTTTTTTTACTTTTTTTTTTACTGTATTTATAACTGTATAATACCCTAATGTTTTATTTAGGTGATCTGGAAGCAAGAACAACCTCAATGCATGACCAAGGCTTTAACATTTCCTTGCCTGTTGTTAGATGTACATTATTAGTCATTTTACTGCTTGTATTATGTCATGTTTTGTTGCCTAAGCTTTTCAATTTGTAAAGACATTAAAAATTTTTCAGACACATTTTTATAGTAATGGGAAGAGTATATCACCCAAAGGAACGCCTTAAATATTTTCCTGAAGATGTATCAGCTGCATTGGCTCATGTAAAAAGGGGTATGTCTATTAGAAAGACTGCTAGAAGATTTAAAATTCCATATGAAACCCTTGCATCTTTTTCGTATAAGAGGGTGTTCGAGATTTTTGCGCGGTTTGGATTACTTATGTCAAATCGGCTAGGATTAAGCTAGAAAGGTGTTTAAGGTGTCTATAGAAAGCTCTTTGCATGTCCTAACAAAAACTCCCCAGGATATGGGTTCTATCTCCAAGATTTAGAGTACATATTCAAGATTTTGCATTTACAAATTTCCTGTTGCATAAAATGTGTTGAAATATTAGAGTTAGACCCCATATTATTTCGAGTTAATTGTCAGGCATGTAATTTTGCATCTTTAGACACCTTAACCACCCTTGTAGGTCAATCCTGGCCAATTTGAGATAAGAAAAAATGTATCAAAAACAGCTGTCAAAACTGGCAGGATTTTTAAAATTAAAAATTTTTTTGGAAAAAATCACTTTTTTCAAGAAATTCCAAGACCTGCGAATCACAAATTGCCTCTAATTTATGTATAAAGCTTAAAAAAAACCTAATCATATAATAAAAAGTATGATTTTTTAAAAAAAGTTAGCATGAAAAAAATTGATGTTTTTTTTTGCGATTTTACCGACTTTTTTAAAATGGGCAAAATGTGGTCAAAAAATTTTCTGATCTGCATGCGACTAGTACTGTTAGAAAGCTAATGACCTCAGCTTTCTACTCATAATTTAAAATGTTAAAAAAAATATTTTAAGGGGGTGTTCCACCCCCCCAAAGTCAACTGACCGAAATAGCCCCACCGGTGGGGTTATTCTGGTATAGGCCAACCGCCGCCCTTAAAACCGATTTTTGACCAACTTCTAGTTGCGAGATCTTAATGGGACCAAGACAGGCTTCTTCGTTATTGCCATATCTTTCATTTGCACTCTTAAAAACCAGTAAAAGTTTTTGGGAAGTATGTTTTTTTTAAGTTGAAGCAAAAAATTGACCGGAATAACCCCGCACTACCCTAAAAACTTTAAAAATTTGGAAAATCGGACCATATATTATATACTGAAGATATGGAAAAAAAGTGTTAAATATATTTATAAATAGCCTAAAACCTGCCAAAAAGGCAGTCTGGCCGTCATGGTTATTTCCTTTAAAGATGGGAAATTTAATTTTGATATCTACAACTGAAAAAATTTTGAAAATCGGACTATAAACACTGAAGATATGGAGAAAAATGTTAAAAATATAAAAAAAACAGCCTATAACCTGCTGAAAAGGCAGTCTGGCCGTCATGGTTGTCTTCTTTAAAAGACGGGAAATTTAATTTTGATATCTATAACTGAAAAAATTTTGAAAATCGGACCATACACTGAAGATATGGAGAAAAATGTGAAAAATATAAAAATAGCCTAAAACCTGCTAAAAGGCAGTCTGGCCTTCATGATTTTTCTTAGAACGACAGGAAATTTAATTTTGATATCTGTAACTGAAAAAAATTTTGAAAATCGGACCATAAACACTGAAGATATGGAGAAAAATGTGAAAAATATAAAAATACCCTAAAACCTGCTAAAAATCGGTCCGACCGCAAATGATGTTTTATGGTCAATTGTGCTCCTTAATAATGGGAATGTTGTCAAAAAGTTTCAGCATTCTATCTTTTATAGGAGCTGAGTAAATCCCGTTTCCCCATAGCGTTACGGACTGACGGACTGACTGACGGACGGACGGACGGACAAAGTGAATTATAGAGTAGCTTCGCTACTAAAAATGGATTGATATTATAAGATTGTAAAAAACATATGCCCGTATGTTCCTATTAAAAAAAAATATAGTTTCAAGAATTTTTTCCATAACTAATCAATTGTGAAATATCATGCATAATGTAAACAAATCAAACACATTTTTTTCAGCAAAAACAAAATATTTATGTATTTTATCTTTTAAAAAGTCAAAAGTTCAGAAATGTGAAATGTAATTGTTTTAAATGAACACATATAATTCTTTATTAATAGCGAAGCTACTCTATTATTGAGTCTGTCTGTAACGCTATGGGGGAAATGCGGCTTTCTTGGTTGCTATTGAAGATAGACGGCTGAAATTTTTGGTGAAGATTCCCTGTATTAATGCGCAACAAGTGTATTATTTACTTTGTCCGTCAGTTTGTCGGTCATGCATAAAAATTACAAATATTGTTTAATATTATTTCAGAACTTTTTTTGTGATATCTATGAATTATTGCATATTTATCAACTGAACCTCTTCTCTGTGATTCAATTTGTCTGTTTGTCCTTCCATAAATCTTTAGTACTTCGCTATTTATGGATGTCATCCTTGTTTCAGTTTCCATTAAGAAATAAAATTTAATTAATTTTTCTATTGATGACTTCCTAAGAAAAGGATACAAGAAATGGATGACGAAACAATAGGAAATTAAAATTTTGGAGAATAATGATTATTTGAGTACGGGTTGAAACCGATTAATATCCGCTGAATTAGAAAAGGTTCTAAACCACACTGAAAAATCGCATCGAATTAAAGACAATTTTCTACGAAAATTAAGATAAAAAGCACAATATTAAAACCAGTTTTGTTAGTCCAAGCATCGGCTCCTTGGGGCTAACAAACAGAAATTATCTTTTAATTTTAAATCTTCTATCCGCGGAAAGTTGACCATAATATTTAATTTTTGTGGGTACCTATTCAACACGATACTAACATTTTCAGATATTCTAGATATTACACTAAAAATACATTTATGAAAAAACAGGGTTTCTTTTAATTAAATCCATTACAACTTAAAATGAAACACCTTTACTTACAACCTATCAATGTTGAAATAAAATATAGTTCTATTTCTCAAATAAAAGAAAAGTTTAACATGTTCAAAAGTAGATTGTTAGAGATCGTAAACAAATGGGGGGAAAAATCGGGGGAAATTCACGAAACCTATAGGTAAGTGATTTTAAGCTGATGTTTAGGGGCAACACTTAGTAGAATTGACGGCCTTTTATCTGCCCCAAAAATATCATATTAGATTTATTTCACTTATTGGCTATATATACCTTATTCCTGGTTTAGTTGTAACCAAACAACGAGTATCGCCCTTTTATGGAGTAGCTTTGCTAAAGACATAGTTTATTTCCAGTATGGCTTCCAAACCGATTAAATATCAGATTGATTATCCCTGGTTCTCAGCCCTATTGAAAAATATTGAATAACATATTATCGCAGACAATTTTCTACGAATATTAAAATAAAAATCATAAAATTAATACCAGTTATGTTAGCCCGAGCTTTCAGCCTCTAGGGTATAACAAAACTGGTTTAAATATTGTAATTTTTAATTTTAATATCTACGGAAAGCTGTCTATAATACGATGCGATAAATAACTATTACCTTTCTTCATTCCCGTTTACTTCTTTGTCTTGTTATCAGCCTCGGGGTGCTTCTTATGCTCAATCTCCTCACTAAAACAATGTAAAACAAAATTAGTTTTCTTGGACACATGAACCTTTTCAATTAAAACAGGTACTTGTCCCTTGAATAGGTTTAGATAAACATTAATGCATTGAAATCAAAGAGGTCAAAGTTTTTTTTAGTAGGGGCAGGTGGGCGGGAGGATAGTGAAATGAGGGTTTTCAAAGGTTGGGGGAGGGGTATTTTTTAGGGGTGAATATGAAACCCCAAAACGAGGGGAAAGAGATGTAAATACCCCCTGCCCCTTGAAAATAATTTATTAAAAATCTATGGCAACTTTGAGAAAATGCATGGCCAAGATATTTCAGATTTTAAATGTGAGAATACCTTAACATTTAATATTTTTTAAAGTTGTACCTATTTTAATTTTTTTTTTCAAATCACTATTAATAAATTCATAATACAATACACTACTTACTGAAGATTGTGAAGCTTCTCTTTCTGATCTTCATAGAAGTATTGATCCTCAAGAGCAGCCTCTCGCTTGCCGAAGGCACCGCCAGCAGATCTGATGGAACCACCGCCACCGCCGCCCTTGCCAACACCAGCGCCGGGAATTCCGGTCTCACCAGCCTCGCCGCTCATCATTCTGCGCTGAAAATATAATAAATCTATAAATACAGATGTACATTAACCAGACAACTACCTAGATACCCTGTTGGGGACCTTTTTCGTCTGCTAAAAATTGCTTTCTGCTCTTTTCTTTAGCGACTTGGATGTCTAGCGTTAATCTTCCCAACGCTATTGGTTGATTTTCAATGACCAAATTAAAAAAAAACGGCACATGGTCTTCAAGAAGGGGACATACAGTTATTTAACCCCTTTCCCCTCTATTGTTTTACTCTAATGAAAATATAGGTAATAATCTTTGTAATTTATGATCTGTATAAGTATTCATGAAAACTGATAACTTACTTGGACAGACGAACATACAAACGACGTATGTTATGTCTTAATTTAATTGAGCTTGGTCAGACGATTCTAAAACTGTAAGAACCATTCTTGTAGCCAGGGTTTCGGATCCGGATCCTTGGACTCAAAAAAAAAAAACCGGAAAAAAATGGAAAAATCTACCTAAAGAGGGAGGTCATTTTCTAGTAAATCCCGTAAAGGTGTGTGTTATAAGGCCTAAAAATAGTAGTAGAACGATAAGGTGCTCTATATATCTGTATTCCCTATTGAAAAGAACAATAGGGAAGAAATTTTTTTTTTTTTTTTGATAACTTTTCCTGGAATATCTTTAAAAAATAAGAAATTTCTATCAAACGCTTTGTTTGGCTCAAACTGACACAAATAAAAAAAAATATAATCATAATAAATCAACCTGTAAAGAATGACTTCTTCCTTTGTTTAATGGTATAGATTGTTCTTAACCTTTACCTTGTACATATAGAAAACATTATTATTATAATTATGTTTTTTTTTTATTTTTGTCAGTTTGAGCCAAACAAAGCGTTTGATAGAAATTTCGTATTTTTTTAAGATATTCCAGGTACGGTTATCAAAAAAAAAAAAAATTTCCCTATTGTTCTATTCAATAGGGAATACAAATATATAGAGCACCTTATCGTTCTACTACTATTTTTAGGCCTTATAACACACACCTTTACGGGATTTACTAGAAAATGACCTCCCTCTTTATATAAAATCTCAGACATTCTCTTGATGAGAGCCAATCTTTAAGGTTTTAGGGTAAAAGTATTTTTGACTTCGAATTAAAGAATAAATATTTTTTAAAAATTTGGTGATTTTATTTTTATTGTCAAGGATCCGGAACCGGATCCGAATCCGCACTGACCAAATTTGGAGGATCCGGATCCGCAAAAAATAAATGCGGATCCGAAACACTGCTTGTAGCTCTACTAAAGCCAAAGATATCTTTATTATATTACTACAACGGACGGACATACGAACAGACAAAAGGCGGATGTAAAAGGGGAATAAAAATATGTGTATCTTATTGATTTAAAAGGTTGGTTTGTCAAAGACAAACAAATTATTCAATCAAAAGCAGAAATTAAAAAAATTTCTTATCAAAGTTATCATGAGAGAACAGACATACTTGGATAATTTATAATTATACAAGAATAATTCATGAATATAAACATCCTTAAATAAAAGTAACAGAATATCTGTCTGTCTGTGTGTGTAGTTAAGAATCTATTCCGGACATTAAAGCTTTAACTGGTGCTGTGAAGGTTAAAAACAATTTTAGTGGAGGGTACCACCCTCGCATTGTATTGTTAGCAGCTTTACGCGGATATAAAATGTACAATTATAAGAGTAAAACCAATTTTTTTAGTCCCAAGGAAGGCTTGGATTAAAAAAACTGGTTTTAGTCTTATGATTGTACATTTTTATATTCCATAGAAAACTGGATATAATACAATGCAAGACAAAATTTTTCAGAATAGCTGAGAACCGGTTCTAATCCACCGGATATTAATCGGTATCGAAGGAGCAGGGTTTCGGATCCGGATCCAGTTCCACAAGGATCCGCATATTTTTGGGTCCAAGGATCCGGATCCTTGGACTCAAAAAAATGCGGAAAAAATGGAAAAATCTACCTAAATTTATATAATCTCAGACATTCTCTTGATGAGAGCCAATCTTTAAGGTTTAGGGTCAGACTTAAAAATTAAAAGTAATTTTGACTTCGAATTAAAGAATAAATATTTTTGAAAAATTTGGTGATTTTATTTTTATTGTCAAGGATCCGGAACCGGATCCGGTCCGGATCCGCATCCGGATCCGCACTGACCCAATTTGGATCCGCAAAAAATCAATGCGGATCCGAAACCCTGCGAAGGAGTACGAGAAAAAAAATTACCACCACCCTACAATTAGAAAAAAAATGATAAAGGAGAGACCATCACACAATTCTTCTACCAATGATTAAATAATAGTAAATATGAGGTAAAAAGTTTGTGGATTAGGCAATAATTTTAACATCCTGGTCGAAGAATTTGATGTTTACCTAACTAAACTCTAAGCCTATAAATAGGTAGTAAGTGACTAAATGTCTGAGGCTTATCAAAAATGTCCATCAACACTTTTTTATAATTGTATAACTAAACTATACACGAAGAGAGACAAAAATTACAACAACAAAACAGAAAAAGAACTTTGAAAAATAGTTTATAAACATTCAGAAAAAAGCGTATCTTTAAGGGTTATTTAAGGACTATAAACTTATGCTAGATATATAATATATTATTTAGTTATTCATCGCATCAAATATAAAATAAAAATATGGCATTTAACTTTATGATTTTATTCTTAATATTTGTTAAAAATTGTTTAAAATACGATGCTATAATATCATATGACTAAGCCCATACTGGAAATATTTTTCTGCCGTGTTTTAATATTTTCTAAGAATCATTTTCAATTTCTAATAAAATTGAGAAAGAATGTAGGTATGTGATCACGTGTGTAGAAAAAGCTTTGCGAACTTTTCGTCAGCAAAATGCTTTCCATTTCTTTTTAAAACAAGAGCTTCAAAGACTGTTTGAAACCTTTGGTTTTTATGGAGTGAAAGTGACTTAAATTTTAAAAGTTTGTATGACAAAACATAGTCCTTTTTTTTAATAAAAAGGACGACAACATCTATAAGTAGCGAAGCCCAAAAGTTCATGGTACGGAAAAACAGACAAATTGATTTATAGATCATAACAATGAAAAAAAAAGAAAATAACTCAGATGTACTCACTACTTAACTTTAAAAAATGTTTATTATCTTTTGAAGTATGACCGTCAGACAGACGGAAAACAATGCATAGATTAGATGACTTATGTCACAGCAATCTTCACTAAAGATTTAAGTAGATTGCCATCTTAAATAGAATCCGAGAAATACATTTTCCCCATAGCGTTGCGGATTGCCTGACGAACAGGCACAGTAAGCTATGGAGTAGCAACCATGACTTAAAGAATATCTAAAACATAAATAATGATAATTTTCATGAACATGATCGAAACAAAATTCTTAGAGAAAAATAACAAATGTTTTACTGAAATTTCAGCAATCTATGAGTTTTCTGTTTTTTCTAAGCATACAAAAAAAATGAGAAAAGGAAAGTCTACATCGAAATAATCAGGGGAAATAAGCTAAATAGTACGAACTACAAATATCATATACATATTATATGTAATGCAATTAAGACACTTTTCTACACCAAGGGTACGCCAGTCTGTTTGTAACAGATATCTTTAACTAACAGTTATTTTAAATAGCGTATTTCTAAAAACTTACACCGCACAGACATTTTTTAGACTATAAAATAAAATATAAAATAAGAGGAAGGACGATATCATATAAAGGAATCTTCCAAAAGAGTTTCTGCAATAAATAGTTAACAATTGTTGAGATAAAAAAGTTTTGAATTTTCCGAGAAACATTTTCTCTAATTTGTTTCTAATATCTGCCACCGTAAAAAGGGAAAGGTAGGTTGCGGATAAAATAGGTAAAAGTGTTTGTTTTAAGGCTTAAAAATAGTAGTAGAACCATAATATTCACTAAATAGGTGCATTTCATATTTTTTAAAAAAAGTAATATAAATTTTTATCGTTCAATACTGTTTTTAACTTAAAACGCACAACATTTACGGATTTTACCCGCAACCTACCTTTCCCTTTGTTTATCATGAAGTTTTATTTTATCGTTCAGTGTCAAATCCCTGTTTACACAATTCAGAGAGAGAGAGGGGGTGGACATTGGACAATGGTCTGTTTTTAGTCCCCTAAGTTTTATAATAACGTTATTATTTATTCGTTTGCTCAACAACTTTGGAAGATTTATGTGAATTTTGATTGGTTGGATAATTAAGTTGCGTGTTCAAACGTTTTACCCGCTTATTTTAAAATACAGAAGGGGTACTTGTGTGCATCATCATTGGGGATGTACATGAATTTATCAGCCATTGACTTATCCATTTAGATCCCTTGAAAAAATTAGTAACTTCTAACCTGGAGAGCAGGAAGAATAACTCTATTCAGGCTTCTGAACATTTTTAAAGCTCAACAAAAGTTTTCTGCAAATAAAAAAATATTTTGTCCATCGTATAATTACTTAACAAAAATCATTTTAACAATATAATTATTTTAATATTGCAACAAAACACCCCTCAAAATTTAAGTTTCATAATTTTAAAATTAATAAATATTTTGATATTGTTATCAAAATTTTAAGAAAAGTTGGGGATTAATTAAAAACTAATTTGACAGATTGTACTTATCATATTTAGCTAAAATAATTTCTTTATTTGCAATTTTTAATTTATAATAAGGCTGTATTTTAATATTTTACACTGGTTATTCACTACTACAAAGTCCTTTGTAAGTCTATGATATAATTTATTTTATATTTTTACTAAATAATTTTCTTTACTCGTCAGCTGGGATGCCTGAAAACAAATATAAATTATGAATTACATAATAGTAACAGGATGTCTGTCTGCCTATATGTCTGAACCGAATGATCTAGCTAACTGCTGAACCGATAAGGTTCTCCTTTACAATGTACAAGTCAAGGGAAGGAATATAAATATTTTAGGGGAGGATTCCACCACCCTCCCAAGAGAACTCATCCCTAGAAAAAAGGAAAACCCAAAAAAAATTTAACTTAATTTTAAAACTAAAATTAAAAATGGACAGGGGAAGACTTTCTAGATTTAGAAGCGGACTGCCATCCATCGTGTTTAATTGATACTAATTGTTAAAAAAGCCATATTAATATTTGTTTCATAGACGACCAACCAACTTAACAAGAAAAGAATACTAAAGAAACTGACCTAATTGAGCATCTGTAAGCTTTGTAACATCCAAGTATTCACCATGACCAATGATGTGCTCGGGTTCTGTAAAAATACCATGGAAAATCCACCAGTAGGTAGCGGTGAGGATTCCAAGGCCAACGTTACTCCACCAACGTCCCTTGGGACCGTAATCGTCCCAATTTCTAAAAAAAAATACGGTAAGACTTTATTAAGTTAAAAAGGGGGCTGTAACTCTTTTTTTTCAGTTGAATTCCTGTAGTTTTGTTTTCAAAAAGTGTCACAAGGTTCAAATATTACCCAATCTTTCCTTTTAAACTAAAATTTTGCTGTTTAGTAACTTAAATTCTTAAGGTGAAAGTTTGGATTAACAAAATGAAGTTAAGTTCTCCTAACTTTTCCTCTAATAATATTTTTCTACCAAATATTAGTCAAGAGTAATCTATCATCCATTGTTCTATCCCTTATTCCCCAACAATACCTGTAGGCCCATCCTTGCTCCTTTTCATGGCCATGGCCACCACGCATAGATCTACCAGTGGAGAAATTGTGTCTACCAGCAACGCGGCCTGTGCGCACGGCGCTAACCAGCACCTGGCGCGTAATGCCTACAAACATTTTAAGAAATTTTGCGCCAAAAAATCTGAAATTGAAAAATTGTTTTTGTACAATACGTAGTGTAAATTATTATTTTGTGTTTCTTGCTGGTTGCAGTGAGAGGGATACAATTTTGAAAAAAACCAAGCAAGCCTTAACCCTGTATTACTGTACCAACTAAAGAACAATTAAAGGTACATAAATATCAAGTGAAATAGCTAATATGACAACTTTTCAATTTTATGCTCGACTTTTTTTAATCAAATCCTTAGGTAATACCCAATTCTGCTTTTATATGCATAGAATTTACACACTTTTTGTTGGAATATGCAAAATTGTCTAAAAATACTTTGAGAATACTAAAAGTGTGTAAATTATGTATATACAAATTTCATATTTTAAATAAAATAATAATAGTCTCAATATAAACTGATGCTGATTGTAATAATAAATGCCACAAGATTTTTAACAAAACAAGTATGAAAACATTAATGAGAAGCTGCACTAATAAATATAAAAACTAAAATGTAATAAAACTAAAAATCACAGATAAATAACAAAATAAAGTGTAAAGGTGACTAAAACAAAACAAAACGTGTACCTACTAAAAATACCTATTGCTTTTGGTACATAGTACTTATTAATTCAATTAAAAACTTAATTTGAAAGAAAATTAAGTAAAAAGATTAAATAAATTAAAAAACCAAGGATTTTAATAGGGATAGCATTATCTTACAAAAAATATTTTATGCCATACGTTAAAAATTTTAGATAATGTTAGAATACGTACCTACCATATTAGACTGAAATTCAAAAAAGTTTCGCCTAAGATTAAACCTCTTTAGATACCAATGGATTAATTTTCCCTGATTTTTTAAGAATAATTTTCCAAGACTTTTCTAAATTAATTTTCCCTGATTTTTGTCTGCACCTAGTCCTTTCCAAGTTCTGTCTTCTGCTGTAGAATATTCCCGGAGGCATAGATAAACTTGTCTAGGAGCCCGGAGACTGTGAACACTCCCCCGATAATTGCACACAGGTTCGACAGGAAATGACCTGAAAAAAAGTTGTATTTTAAAGAAAATATGTTAAGTAAGATTTCCCTACCCTATGAACTGAACCAATTGAGCTATCTATTTTAATAAGGCTTTATATTGGTCCAGGGATGGTTTCATTTATTTTTTGCCCCATTCAAACTCCAACCCCCATCCCATCCCCAACATATTCTAATACAGATCCTAAAGATCAGCTAAAGTAACCCCTCAATTTAGTTGACTTGTCCCGTTTTGATTCTCTAAAATATTTTTACAAAAATAAAACTAACATCAAAGAAAAGTTAACTCTTGTACAGTAATATACCAGAATTCATATTGTAGCTACTAACAATAGAAAGAAAATATTAGAAACCTTCATTTAAAAAGATAAGTAAAATATAAAATAAAATATTAGGTAGTGGTTAACTTTTAAAAAGAGACTAATGCTAAAGCAAATGTATTTAGAAGTAGACACAAAACTAAAATTGGTAAAACTAAGCTTCACAATTAGTGATCAACTGTTAAAACCAATGAATGGTTCATTAAATAACAAAAGAGATTTCTAAATAATTCTAGGAATAGATTTTAAACAGTTAGTACAGGCGTTTAATGGATGAGTTAAAGGCAGGGACAATGGATTGTTCATTTGAAGGAAAAATTTTTTTAAAAAGAATTTTATAAGATCAAATTTTTTAAATTAAATTATTTTCAATCTACAATATTGTGAAAACTGCATGGTAGAAAATTGCTGAATTTAAGAATTAAACAGCTATACAGAATGCCCCACAGATCTTTTTAGCAATCTAATCGATTTTTTAATAATCTCAAAATAGACAACGTGGCCTTCAAGTAGGGTTCAGCGGTATTTAGAATCCGTTCAACATTAAATCCTGGCTGCTCCTTCTTGCCATATATTGCAATTTTAAGTTTAGGTAAAACTGCTAGAAATATTTAAAAAATTCTTAAGACAGATAACTGAAGAAAACACCCTACCTAATTTATTAAGGAAAAGAGTAATAAAGTTTCACATGTAATATACACACTTCCTCCCCATTTAGAACCCTTTTTGTTAATTTTAGAGACATGTGACCCAAAAATAAGACATATTATTTTAAAGGTAGGTACTATAAGACAAAAACATCTCAGGGGTAAATAAAGCACGTTCTTTAGGTATCACTATATAGTGGCAGGTTTCAATCCATTTGGACTAAAAATAACCCAGATAAAAACATCTATTTCTAGCTACACAGTAAATTCAATTAAACCATTTCTCTGTCAATTTATTCCTAAATAATAAGTGTCATATCCCATAAACAGAAATAAAGTGATTTCCCGCGTTTCTGTTAAAATTTCACAGTATATTTACTATATTGACAGGGGAAATTTTGTTGTAATTTTAGGTTGCTTCTTTAGTCCTTGTTTATTGGTCAGTACACTTCTCCAGCAGGAGGGGAGGGGATAAGGAAAAAGATGTGGATGAGGGGTATTATTATATTAGCCAGCTGGAAGGACCATTTTTTAGATTAGGCAACATCCAAGAAATTACATAACAATTCTAGTTGCAGTACTCTGTAATTAGGGCATGTTCGTAAGTTAAACAATTCAACTAAAAGTAATATTTGTCTGATGTATGTAAAACCATACCTATTTGTATATGGTCGTACTTTTAGTATTCTCATCAATTTTCATTGGAAAAGATTCGGATTACTAATCTTATCTTTATCTGTATATAAGCAAATGCTGAAAAAGATCATTCTGAAAGCCTTTTCCACATTGTAATGCCCAAACATACATAAGCAAATATCAAATGAAGACACTATATGTAAAAACTCGTGTTATATTGATTAGATATTTGAAAAAACTGACTCTGGATCCCGACAAATTTTTTTTTTTGATTGAACAACACTTAGGTACCTATAAAACTTATATAACTTCCAAATAAAACGCGCGTCAATAAATAATGAATTTTAATAGAATTTATATTCGTTAAATTAAATGATTCCAATTATAGTTTTTCTTTATTTAAAAAAAGATCCTAATCCCGTTTGAAATCTGTTTTCAGGGTCTTAAACTTTAAAACTAAGCAAAAAAAATGTGGATCATGGAAAGAAAACGAAGTAGCAGGTTTCATCGTATTTTCACGGTAGCTTTTATCTTATTTCTAGCCCCTGTGGGGTCAATTTCCTAACTCTGTGGGGCAATCATTATTCCCATCTCTCATTCATCAAAAAGGCGAAGCCGTGAGATAGAAAATAAACCACGATTTACAGCAAAGATTAATATCATTATCTTATATGGCACTCGAATTTAATATACAGGATGTAATCAAAGAAGGATTTTTAAGTTCTCAATATAATCTACTTCATATCATAACAAGGTTACAAGGATGACAACATCCATAAAAGCGAAGCCCTGAAACGGTATGACATAGGAACATTAACTCTTGTAGATAAAGGTTTTGACAAAATTGTATGTACATTTTTTGGAAAATTTCTTAAATACAGAATACTGTTTAAGGACATAGTGACATTTTTAGGACTTGATTATAGAGATGTTTATTTTAAAACATTGTATTTTGTTGTCCTAGGAAAAATCAGATCAATCTGATAATTATATCACATAAAAAATTTTGTTAAAAAATTTACCTAGAAATCAACATGCTTAAAATGGACGTATGGATATTATTTTAATAATGAGTTACTAAGCTTTCTAAATCTTGCCTAACTACTACAGAAATCGCCAAATTAACGAAAAAAGGTATCCGTTCCTAACGTACGGACTCTGATATAGGAAAGTTTCGCTTTTAAAAATCTTTAATTATAAACTCATGAAAGAATCCGATCAAACTAAATATCACACTTCAAAACCATAATCTAATATTAGAATGTTATTTTTATCCAAAATTAATTTCAATATGTATTCTATTCATTATTCTTTCTTAACCAATAATGTTAATCAACCAACAGAAGGGTTTAATTTAGTTCTACACCATTAGGGATGTATTTTATGTCAGTATATCTTTTCTGAGTAATAAGTCATATGATATATAAATATTACCTATAGTATCCAGCCAAAAGTTTTAGACACAAATTCCATTCTACTAGCGTAAAGTCTTACCTGGGTACCTACTACGTACGAACGGAAAACCCTAGATAGGCAGGGATTTAAGGGATAAGACACTGGCCGATACATTGATGAACAATCCCAATGATAATACTCAAAATTACCCCTTCTGTAGATAACAATTAGTGGTTGAATCCTTTGGACACTCAACTAAATGAACCAACCAATCAAAATTCAATAGACTTACCTAAGGACTTCTGTTTCTCGCTGTATTTAACCATCATCGGAGCAAGTTCATAGGAGAAAAACACTCCGGGCATTCCGGAACCATCGCCGAAAAAGGCGGACACCACCTTTGAGTGGCGGGTGACGGAAAACTGGTTTGTGACGAAGGTTGACCCGTCCAGCCGGGCAAATATTGTGGGCACTATTTTTACATAATAGTTAAACATCTCACTTCCCTGTAATAAAGAATATTAAGTTAACAACAAAACATTTTAACGGGGGACGAAAATATTTTATTTTGCCAAATAATATAATATTAATTTTAAAATTAATTGAGTTTGGGATGATCGCAAATACTTTCTTAATATATTTGAATTAATAATGCAGTCCAATGATGGCAAAATATTGCCATATCTTTTATTTGCATTTTTTTTGTAATTTATGGCACCGTAATATGAAATGTTTATTACGATTTTTATCTAATACGATACGAAAGGAGTTTTCAGTATGACTCTGAGTCAGATCCAATACTAATCTAGCGGAAATTTGAATTAATCGAATTAGAAACCGTACTGTAAAGAAAATTCTTACCTTTTCCGCAACTCCGACGACCCCATCCATAGGATCTGTCCTACCAGGTACATTTCGCCCAAAACTCAGATGTCTGACTGTACAATAAAATCTCTTATTTTCGGATTAGTTTCCTTACAATTTCAATTAAGAGAGTACCAGTCAAAAGAATTAGGTATGATTAAAGAAAATTTTTTTACTAGCTTTTTTTTGGTTGAAATTTATCTCTAACGAATAACTTATCTATTCCTAAAGATCGTTAAGAAACAAATAATATGAAATGTTGCAAAGGTTTCGTGATTTTCAACTAAAAACTTCGCTTACCTACTTATTAAGGAAACAAAAAATGTTTAAAAGATTTGAAATTTGGTACTTGAAAGGAGATAGGTTTAATGAAGGTATCCCGTAAACCCCTATCCTATAGAACAAAAAAATCGTATATAATATTGCCTCCTACTATTAACAGTTAAGATTAGGTGCAATGTAAAGCGACAAACAATGACATTTTAGCATTTAGCTTCCTAATACCTTTATTTAATAAAAAATAGGAGATAAAATAAAGTTTTACCCTAAGCGTAGCGGACTGACTGACAAACGAACATTTAAAGTTATTGAGCAGTTTAGTTACTAAAAAGAAGATATAATTATTCCTGTATGTGTCATATTGAAGTCTGAAGAACTGTAAGGCTGCACGTCATGCACATGGACATGGTTGATGGAAAAGGAACGACCTGGAGCTATGTGGAAGCTTCCTCCAACCCTGTTCACCTAGAAATCAGATATCTTAAGGGATAAGACAATGGACGATAAATTTGAATACGTCCCCAATGATAATAAATAAAAATACACCTTATGTAGAATAAATTATTAGGACCTAGTTGAAAAGTTTAGAATCAACCAATCAAAATTCAATCAAATGTAACCAAAGTTTTTGAGCCAGCGAATTTTATAAAGTTGTTATAAAATTTCGGGAAGGTACTAGTGTTAGTGTACATTTACAGATCAATGTACCCTGCCTAAAAACTTGACATTTTCCCATTAAAATGTTTTCAATCTGTTTACCCCCAACTTGATGTAACTTACACCTATGAATCCAACAACATATTTTTTCAAGGGGGAAGGGGGTAAAATAATTTCGGCGAGATGATCAACATAACAAAATGTAAAGTAATATATCTATTTACCTCTAGATATCCGTAAATCTGACAACCTTCTTTCAAAGCTTTCTGCTCTGTAAGACTAAACTGTTCTCCCCTAAAAACAAACATTTATGGATTAGATTAATATGAAGAAAAAACGACAAGATAATATCATATGACAACGTTACACAGCAAAATCAGTATGATAAGATTTGAATTAGGCTTGAACTATCTTAGAGACACTTGACGCCGAGGTTAATAAGCATATAATCCAGTCAACTACCTGGCCCAAGAAGTGGAGAACCTTTTCACCTTCTAGCAAATTGATTTCTGTTCTTTGTAGAGACTCTGCTGTGTTTACATTTCTGACGTTATTAGAGAATTTTCAAAGACCCATTACAAAGTTGGTACAGGGTCCGAGCCTTGCTTATGAACCGAGTGCGTGAAGCTCATACCCCACATATTAACTTTAATATTTGAAGTACAATACCTGCATTGTTCAATAGTCGAGGGGACAAATTTCCATCCTTTCTTCATGTAGAGATGTTTCACCTCTTCGCAAGTATTACAACACTTGTGTGTCTCTGTCTCGGCCCCGTAACAACTTCCACACTTGGGCGTTGTCACTTCTGTAACATTAGTACAAATATAAAGAAATATTAAGAATCAAAGATTTCGCGGATTTTTTTTTACAGATTTGGAACTTCGACAAAAAGGCGAATCATCCTGTGAACAAGATATTTTTTTTGGATGGAAGATATTTTTTAAAATATGTTTCGTGTTAAGCCTCATAGCAAAAAAACTATGGTGAAAAGACGTTACCAGAACGGTCAATTGACTAACGGGATGTTATAACGGACGCCCTCGTTCTACTTTATTAAAAACTTTGTATTAAGGATAAGTAAACATTTCATTGCCTTCATTTATTGTTAGGTACTATTTTTGTCTTTTACCATTAGTTATAAGAATGTGCCTTACTTTTTCTATGGATCTACAGGGATAATACAATAGGCTATAAATCAGGGGGTGTATATTCTGCAAATTTGACCCGGCTGAGGGTGGGTAAAAAAGATAAAAAATAAGTGGTTGGGGGAAAAAAATGTAAAAATTAAGAGAACTGAAAGCACTTTTTTCTACATTTTTCTCCCCTCTTTGGTGAAAAAAAAAACTAAAAGAATATGTTGGAGGGGGGATAATATAAATAGGTAAAATAAAGAGTTTTGAAAATATTTTTCCATTATATCCCCTTCCTTACTGGAAAAAACTAGGAGGGGAAAAAAATAAAAAAAAAATTGCAGCAGGGAAAAAAATAATCTTGTGAAGAATATACACTGCACCCCTGCTATAAGTTGATATATATTCCCAATAATACAAAAAATTAACCCACTTTGTAGATTATAATAGTTGAAACGTTTGCATACTTAAACTTAATTTATCAACCAATTAAAAACTCATGAATTTCCAAAAGTTGTCAAGCGAACGTTATTATAAAACTTTGGGGACTAGTGTAATAAATAGCTTAAAGTCCCTCCCTCCCGAAAACTTTAGCATACCTTCTTCCTTCTTATCGGAGGCAACTGTGGTAGCATTGGCGTCCTGCTCCCCTATTTCATGCTTGACAGGTTCAGCTATGGGTTTTCCATCAAGGTCCAGCCGCCGTTTAAACACGTTGTGCTCGATATCGATATGCTGAAAAAAATGTTTAAAAGGTTCCTTGAAAATGTATGACGAAAAATGGACAGAGTAACGGTTAAAAACGTAAAAAAAGTTATGAGGTAGATATACAAATATGCGTTAAAAAGAGAACAAATTCGTTGGGTTTAATAAGAGTATTAACACAAGCATTTAGGTTAAAATACACAAATGTCTAGGTATAGGCGCTACCTAAGCAATAAAATTAAAAAAACATTAACTATTTTTTACACTGCCGAGTATAAACAAATATTTGAGAATAAAAGTTAAGAGAATTTAACATAGGATGGAGTAAAACTAAAAAAGGATAAATATGCATTATGCAGGTCAGAGAAAAATACAATCGACCTACACTTATTTCCCACAAAAAGATTATAATTACAAAATATCATGTGATAAATATTTTCCTTTATAATAAGAAAAAACTACATCTTTGTCTTTGAGCTCACCTGTATTTAATTTAATTATCCCCTTTGACTCCCTAATTTAAAACTAAATCTTACCTGTGCTCCGGACACATCTTGAGCATCTAGACTAAGATAATCACAGCTGACACGGGGAAATACAAAATCTACATTAATCTTCAGTTTATTGGTTTTGGATGTGTCTACAAATAACTGTTCTTCTATACCTGAAATATATGTTTAAAATAAAAAAGACATAGGTAAATATTCCATTCCAGTATGGCTTCGAAACCGATCAATATCCCCTGAATAATAATTGGTTCTTAGCCATACTGTAAAAATCATGTATAACATGCATCGTATTACAGAAAATGTTCTACGAATATCAAAATAAAAATCTTTAAAAATTATACCAGTTCTATTAGACCATGGAGCCATCTAAAATACGCGATAGTAGTAATTTCTCGCATCGTATCATGAAACTAAAAAAAAACTGTACGTACCTGGCGTTAAATAATCTCTAATTTCTGAGGTAAACAATAGAATCATAACAATACTGCTTATAACAGTAATTGTACCGCCACTGAAGGTCTTTATCCGAAAATCCTCCAACGTTTTGGGATAGGCGTCAAATTTCTTTAATACTTCTAGTGCGTTCACCATTTTGAACGCGTTATGTTCTTGTTTGGCTGCAACAGTTTTCGTTTAAATGCCTAAAATACATTTTATTTTTAAATGTTATATTTATCGTTTCATGCAGGAGGGAGGGGACAATGGACTGAATATTATACTTCTTGTAATCCAAGTTATATGATCACGTTCTCTCATTTGTTTTAAAAGAAGTGAGAGAAGTTAAGAATCTAGGAAATAAGACAAATTTTATCTACAGCCTTAATGATTTTAATTAAAGAGAAGGGTTGTACATTACTTCTATCCCCTCTAATAAGAGTTAAAAAGAACTATTCAATAAAAAGAAAACAAATTAAAGATTGCTTAAAGATAAAACAATATAACTACGTAGAAAAAGTTTTCTAGATATTTAGGGCCAGAATGTATAAACGATTTTGGTGAAAAAGTGAAAAAGATGAAACCATTTTTTTTTCAAAAGCAAATTAAGAAAACTTTACCTTAAATTTTGACTTGGTAACTCTTGTATCACAATATTTGTAAATAATAAAACAACATGATTCTGTTTGTTTCACTAAACAAGAAAAAATATACATTTTGTGAAATTTAATTATGGATCAATTATTGTGAAGATCCAGATGAAAACTGTACAAAAAACACGTATTCATTTAATATGAAACATGCGGCTCAGGATATGAAATAGTAAGATATGATGTTACTAATACGAGCTTCAAAAATGAGGGGAAAGGCCCAAAGGGGGAGTTAATTTAAAAGGGGAAGGGGTAAAACATATGTGAGAAGTACGCGTTGACCGTTTGAAAAACATTGAGGGGGGGGGGGGAAGTAACAAAGGAGAAGGTTTTTAAAATAAGGAAAGGGTTTGAGCGAAGCGACGTGGAAATCGTACAGCAAAGATTAATACCCTTTTTAAAATCCATATTTATTAGGGAAAACAGATACAGACTGGCCAGCCAATTTTGAAAATAAAAAACGTACATAACGTACACAAAAAAAATACGTTACGTACATAAAAAAAGTAAAAAAACGTACAAAAACGTACATTCCTAATAAAAATAAGTTAAATAATTTCCTAGTTACCTATTATCAATACATTTAAGTCTACTAGCAGCTACCTGTAAAGGAAAACCATAGCGAACTGACAGACACAAGATATCCTATTACTCTGTTCAAAAGAACTAGTGTCTACGCTCCTAAAGGCCTCTAGGGGCACTTGAGGAGGGGAGAGTTGAATTCAATAAAAAAACATGGATGACAACATACATAAGTAGCGAAGCTCAAAAGTTATATATAGACATCTGGAAAAAAATTAACTTAAAATCGCAATTAAAATTCATTTTTGAGGGGAGGAGGTAGTTTTTTTTCTAAAGTCAATTTCTCTAGGGAGGGTGGATGGTGATACTCTTCCCCAAAATAGTTATCAAACTTCCAAAAACCTATGAGAAGCTATCCTGTTAAGGAGAACCATATCGGTTCCGTGGTTAGCGAGATTCTTTGGTTCAAACAAACAGACATTCTGTTATTATGTACAAAGTATATCCTATTATAAGGACCAGCGACTACGCCCTTAGGGGCCTCTAGAGGAACTTGATTAGGGGGGGGGGGGGGAGTTGAATTCAAAAACCCATTTTTTTATTTAAAAATAAAAAGTAAAAAACAAGGATGACAACATCCTTAAGTAGCGAAGCTCAAAAGTTATGGATGGAAATCTGGGAACTATATAAACTATAGAGTAGTGTCGTAAAAAATAAGCATTTAACTTATTTAAATAAATCACAAAACCTTTTAAAAATATATAATAACGTGAAAATCTAGGAATAAATTCAGCCCCCCAACCAATAAGCAAATCTCAATGAAATTTAGTGGAAGTATTAAATATGAAAACTAATACAATCCCTGAAAATTACAACCGTCTATCAGGAATATGAGTTGTGAAAATCACAAAAACCTATACATCTAGGAATCGATCTAGCACTGCAACAAATAGACAAACCTTAAAGAAACTTTTTGAAAATATGTAGAATGTGAATTTATTTATTCCCTGAAAATTTCAGCCGTCTATCTTGAATAGAAGTCGAGAAAACCATGAAAAAAAGAAAATCTAGGAATAGATCTAGCACCCAACCAAAAGGCAAATCTCAATGAAAATATGTAGAATGTGAACTTATTCAATCAAAAAACAGGAGCCGAGAAAATCACGTTTCTCCGATAGCATAACGGACTGACAAGGTGATTATAGAGTAGCTTCGCTAATAATTTTTTTAGTGAGGGAAGGGGGAGTAGCGAGAACCTTCGGTACAAATAAACTGACAGAGAGACATACATCCTGTTATTACGTACGTAAGTATATCTATTAAATAAAGTAGTAAGTTTTTTGTCTGATGCTTAAGATTTTCATAACTACTTCACACAGTTACCGAGATGGTTTTAGGCTATTTTTCTACCATTTTGAATACAGGTTTTTGAAGGGATATGGAAGGACAGAGAAAATAGCCTACAACCTCAGAAAGATCATGTCGGTTCAGCAGTTAGCGAGATTCTTTGTTACAGAAAAAAAAGGATTTATAGGATAAACATATAATAGGATATAGGTTTATTTTGTCTATTGCTAAAGATCTCAGAAAATACTAGTCTTTAATACAAAGTAAATCAATGCCTGTCTGTCTAAAGCTTAAGATCTTGGTAATCGCTGAACAGATTGGGTTCTAAATTCTAATCTTCAGGGAATATATCTACTAGTCCTGTGGTAGTTTTAGGCTATTTTCTTAGAGTGTGAGAAACCCACCTCGGTCCCCCCCCCCAAAAAAAAAATCAACCACCCCTCAATTTATTTTAGTAAACTAATGCAAATCAGCGGGGTGGGGGAACCCCCACCGCACCCTGGGGCGAAGCCTAAATGAAAAAAATAATCACAATCTTTTTTTATATTTTTTTTTGACAAATTTCCAACAAACGATTCTATAAAAGAGGGATACGAAGCCTCTAATCCTAGTACAAAGTAAAAAGCTTTAAGTGTCCCTCCCCCAAAGAAAATAGCAAAAACCATCACAGGACTATTAGGTATATTCCATGAAGAGTAGAGCACAATAGGTTCAGTGGTTACTGAGATATTAAGCTTCTGATATACAGACGGACAAGCAGACGGACAGACATCATTCTACTTTGCATTATAGATAATATACTATTTTTGTAATACTTTTTGTACAAATACAAATAAAAATACAAATACTTTTATACTTACATTTGATTCTTATTCTTTTAAAACTGAAGATACCAAAAAATAAAACTTCTTAATTCTACACTGTGCACCATATGATATCTCGGAAAATTTACCCAAGTATATAAAGAATTTGAAAAAAATTATCGGAAAATCTATTAAAGGGATAGTAGCATGAAATGCATTTAAACTTGAATTTAGTCAACTGCATATCTCTTTCTGTTCAATAGTTTAAACTATATCTATAGGACATATATTTCAAATCCATAAATTTAAACTGTAAGTTCTAATAACATATATGCATAATTTGCATACATATTTTTGTTCTATGAAAATTGAAGATAATATTGAAATTATTTAAATAATACACCTATTGTTTTTGCAAAAATTTTCGTATAAAACATACAAATTACTTTTCTGCTATATTTGATTCTTATTTTTAAAAAAACGTAAAACGTACAAAAATACAAATTTCAAAATACGTTACGTACACATATCAAAATAACGTCCAGAACGTACACAGATTCGATGCGTAACGTACAAAACGTACAAAACGTACACTCTGGCCAGTCTGCAGATAGGTCAACTGAAGAATAACAAGGATTTTAAGGGAAAGACAATGGCCGATAAATTGATGCACATCCCCGAAATTACCACCCTTTGTAGATTAAAATCAGTGGTTGAAACGTCCTCGGTCAATCTAAAATTCATTGATCAACTTAGTCCTTGAATGTGTAAAAGTTTACCTTGAATAGTTTTTCTCTTTAGTAAAAAATCCCCCTTTTCAACTAAGCATTATTTTCCCTAGTTATCCAGCATTTTAAGCACATCCCCGAAATTACCACCCTTTGTAGATTAAAATCAGTGGTTGAAACGTCCTCGGTCAATCTAAAATTCATTGATCAACTTAGTCCTTGAATGTGTAAAAGTTTACCTTGAATAGTTTTTCTCTTTAGTAAAAAATCCCCCTTTTCAACTAAGCATTATTTTCCCTAGTTATCCAGCATTTTAAAAATAATCAGTCTAAAAAGACACAGCAAACATTATTTTAAGTAACAAACAAGGGTAGAAAAATTATTTATCGCATCGTATTATAGACAGCTTTACGGGGATATGGAAAATGAAAAATTATAAGATTAAAACTAGTTTTATTAACCCCGAAAGCCGAAGGCCCGGGCTCACATGATTAGAATTAATTTTTTTTCTCAATATTCGTGAAAAATTGTCTGTAATACGAACCTAAACACGAATTTTCAGTATGAATAAGAACCGGTCCTAATCCAGCGGATATTTATAGGTTCCGAAGACATACTGGATAAAAAACCTTTTTTACATAACTGGTATTTAGATGGAATTACATAAAAACAGATAGAACAGAACAAAGAATCAAAAGCTAGGTTTGATACCACTATATAATACTAGCGGATACGCCCCTAGAGGCCTCTATGGTTTTATGTAAAATGTTTTTTTTAATCTATGTTAAGATCAGCTATTAACTAAAAATAAGTTTTTCTGCTGCTATATGAGGTTAGTGTATTTTTTTTGCGATTTCTCTTGGGAAGGTGGAATCGTGGATGTATCCTCCCCTAAAAATGCTAGGTAAAAAAACTTCCCAGGACCTATGAGAAGCAACTCTGTAAGGGAAAACTAGATCGGTTAACTGGTTATAGATATCCTTTGGTACAGACAGAAAGACTGAGACCCTGTTACTTTTATATAAGGATACAACAAGAAACAAAATTTGATTCATTACAAAAAGATAAAAAAAATCAAATTGATTAAAATTCTAAAAACTAACAAAATTGGTGCAAATTTTAGTAAAAAATCTTTTTTCTTCTTTGGTACAAATGCATATAAAATGTATTGGAAAGCTTCTCACTTTAAATGGACTAGGATGAATTAATATAATCAAATCATTGCATTAATAAATAAATGATAATCTATCATAAATTGACAAAATATCTTATTTTTAAAGACTAAAAATTTACTTAATTTCTGGTTTAATTTTTTAAATCTAGAATTGCACAATATTAGATTTACAGCTCTTTGAAGATTTTAATTAAAGCTCGTTTAAAATTTAATTATGTAAATTTAATTAAGCTATCATATTTTTGGTATAAGGATAAAATAACTATATCATGGAAAATTGCAGGCATCTTTAGGGATAAGACAATGGGTAGTAAGTTAATGGAATCCTTAATTATGATTAACAAAAATACCCTTTTAAAAGATGAAACTATTGATCGAAAAGTTTAGAAACTTACTTTATACCACCCAATTAAGACTTAAGACTACAAATCAAAGTTTTTAAGCTAACATAGAAAAACTGGTTTAAAATATTAGAGGGCAGTATAATTTTAAGTCCATTATCTCATCCCTCCCTGCAAAATAGAATATAACACGGAAAACAAAGGTTTTAAGATTTAGGAACAGAAAAATTCTGTGATTTAAAACAATGCAATTTAAAAGTGCATTTAAAATTCAAAATCTACTTTTTTTCCTTTTTTATCCTATTTTCCCCTTTCTATCTCTAAATTAAATCTTTATGAGAGAAATATTCTGCCTTTTGTAGTTATTCAATGTGGAGAAAAGGAGAAGAAAGAGTTTAAAGAGTTTAACCACTATTGTCCTTTCTCACCCCAAAAATATTAAAACTTCGCGCTGGGGGGTAATTAGTTCGAGAATACCCATAAATATATTAGGTTACATTTGTTAAAAAAATATTAAAGTAAAACACGACCAGCCATTGTCCGGCAAAGATAAGGAAATTATGAGTAAGCTCTGGTTAAGAATGATAAGGGTGTGACATTTTATTTATTAGAATTATACATCTAATATTTAAATGTACAGCTTATGCAATAAAGACATCTTACAGTGGTATCTCAACTCTATACATAAGAGCACCATAGCCAACCCAACAACTATAACACACCCTATTCATTATCATCATCGATGACGTGATCAACTTCTTCAACGCCTCCTTCGAGGTCCTCATCCATATAATCGTGCTCTTCCTCCATATAGGAACCAACCACCTGAACAAATTAACAAAATTTCACACTATCCGAAAATAAACAAAAACAACTATTGACAACTTCTTACTCACTTCCCTTTCAGTTACCCCAAAAAAAAACAAGTTTTACTCCAACAAAATATTTAATTTTCGGCAATTTCAAAAGGAATCAATTGGCTAAATAGCAGCCCCTGCAAACAACCTAGAAAGCTGAAAATTAAAACATAGCTAACTATGAACATGTAACAGGACGAAAATTTTTATTAACACAGAGTTTGATGTCAATAGATGCATAACAAAATTATATATTACGGTGTGCTAACAAAAGAATAAGATTTTTATATATATTTAAATTGTTTTTTTTTTAATAAAAACCTTTGAATACCTAAGCAACTAATATACTAGTCAACTAGAATATTTCTGAGTGTAAGGAATCTCCCTTTGTTAATGTAATAGTAATCGAAAATGAACGTAAAATTTCTATATGCAAATAAAAGTACTTATAAACGAGCGCGAAGTAAATTTTTAAAAATTCTATGAAATATAAACTACAAACCTCGCCATCTTCCAATTCTACAGAATCCAAACTCTCAGTGTCTTTCTTCTAAATAGGAAAATACAATAGAATATAATATAGTTTATGGTTCCGTACAATTGAGTATAACTTTATTAGATAATCCATAGTTTATAGTTTTATCGTACCCAAATTAGAGATATTTTATTTTGGTCAAAGCAAGAATTGAAGTTATTGTTAAGATCAGATGTGTTTACAACGAAGGAAAAGAATGTAACTTAACTATCACCCATTTAAGTGTAAAATCCACAGAGGCTTATGGTGCAGTCAAAAGTCCAAATGACATAAAAAGTAGTTTGTTTGTTCGTTGACATCTTAATAACCACGGCACTGGTAAACTTTTAGCTCCAGGGATATTATCTTAAGGCTATTCATTTACTAACTAGAGATGGATTTAGGCTATATTTTTTTCGCCTAGCTTAACCTTCTAATACCTCTAGGGAGAAGGCCATTTATATTTAAACTTAGTAATAAATTAGTTTATCTTACCGGACCGTGCGATTTAGGTTTATGTTGAAGCTTTTCGTGTAATCTTCGTCCCTCATACGTTTTCAATACCTAAAAAATAAAAAAATATAGTAACAGTTAATTTAAGAGAAAAATCACAACTAGATAAAAAAACACTTCCCGCAAAAATAATATAATTTTATAACTTTAATTTTAAAAAAAAGTTTGTGTTCCAGTGTAATTATCCCCTTCCTCCCTGAAAAGATAAGTTGTAGATTAATTTTAATTCCTTACTGTTCAGACCAAGGTACGAGAGTTTTATAATAACTATTATTAATAATATCAAACAAAAAGTAAACAGAGGAGTAGTTATTTATTGCATCGTATTATAGATTCTTACCGCATATGTATATGAAAATAAAAAAGATTAAAACTGGGAGGTATTAATTTTATGATTTCTGTTTTAATATTTATGGGAAATTGTCTATAATACAATGCTTATATATTATTTTTTTGGATGCATGAGAACCGGTTATAATCCAGCAGAAATTAATCGGTTTGGAATCCATACTGGAAACAAAGTTACCTTGCCACAAATTCTACACTCAAAACTATCTCTTTGCTTCATAGGAACTCTGCTGAATAACGAGTGACCTATAATAGGTGAAAAATATGTCATAAGTGGGTGTTAATGTATATAAAATTAGTGGATATTGTGAGAGATACTCTGATAAAATATTTCTCCCAGCTGGCTTATATAAGATACAACATTCTCACCATGGAGGAACGTATTGACAAATATCAGTGGACAATAATAGCTACCTAAATTGATGACAAATTCACTTTGTCACATATTCACGTATTCTATATCCATTTCTTAGAAACAATTTAAATTAATTCTTGTTGTCAAAGTACCTACTCTGACTAGGGGGTCTGCCCGTTGGTTACCCAGTCTGTGAAAGTTTAGAAAGTAGACTAATGGAAAAAATGTTTTCATTTTTATTACTTTTTACAATTTTTTCCCCCAACCACATATTTTTTTTTTTCCCCCCTTTAGCAAGGTCAATTTTGCAGAATATACACCCCTGGGGACCTGTTTTTTTTTGAATGGCAGAAAAGATGACTTACCCATCAAAGGATTGCCAGGGTAAAGATTGGGAACACCTCCAACACCACCCCCCAACAAGTTTTGATCCTTGGGCATGTTGGGACAATGCTTCTTTTCATGTTTCCTACGTCCCTTGGCTGAGGCTAAACTTGCTCCGCATTCAAGTCTAAATACAATTAAATACATTAAAATATCTTCATTAACTATTTTGGGGAAGGGTAACCCAAAAAAAATTGTTCCCAAAAAAATGACCCACTCCATAAATACCTAAATATTTTTTAAAACTAAAATCAAAAGTCAATGGTCAATCTCATCCCTTGATTAATAGGTTGAAATGTCTAATATTTATCCAGAAGTTTTAATTTTATTTGATATCAATTCACGCAACTTACAAAGCACTTAATAAATGTTTCCAGAAGCGCTACATTATAAACTGAAGTAACAGGTTTGAATCCTAACCTGCAAAGGTATCTGATGGTTCCAGATTCTGGATCGAAGGTTCCTTGATTGGCCGCTGGTCTTCCTGGACGTCTAAACAGACAATTTACAAACATCATGAACATAATGTTTACTTGTTTTCTACAAAGAGAGGGGTAGGTTTCTGGTAGAATCCGTAAAGGTTATGTGTTATAAGTTAAAAACAGTAGTAGAACGATAAAAAGAGAGGGGTAGGTTTCTGGTAAAATCCGTGAAGGTTATGTGTTATAAGTAAAAAACAGTAGTAAAATAAAAATTTATGTTAACTTTTTTTTTAGAATTGTCTACAGTTCTTTTCAATAAGAAATACACATATTTAGTGAATATTATCGTTCTACTACTATTTTTAAGCCTTAATACACACACATCTACGGATTCTACTAGAAACCTGCCCCTCTCTTTATGTTAACTTTTTAAAAAAAAATTGTCTATAGTTCTTTTCAATAAGAAATACACATATTTAGTGAATATTATCGTTCTACTACTATTTTTAAGCCTTAATACACACACATCTACGGATTCTACTAGAAACCTACCCCTCTCTTAATCTTATAAAAGCCATTATGGCTTTGAAACAGATTAATAGCCGCTGGATTTGAAACGGGTTCTTATTCATAATGAATAACCATTAATCATTTTGATTTGTCCTATCGATTTCAAACTTTGCATGATCCCTATAACAATTAGGAACGATTTTGAAATCAGAACGTCCTAACTTTTGTCTCCCAAACCGCCTTCTGAATGGAAAGAATATAAAAAAAATATGGGGACACACAACTCCAATAAAAACTAAGAGATAATCACCTGTTATTGACAAAGTCGTCAAAGTCAGTTTGTACTGTAGGGTCCACACCCACACTTGTAGCAGGGTCAGTGTCCCATAGTCCTAAAGAAATATTTAGTAAGATTGGCATACCCTAGAATTAATTCCAGGATTGGAAAACCCTAAAATCCAAATCATATAGGAGGATTTCAATAAGTATTATAGTAGAATTTATAATGTAGTTTCTCGTATTCATTCGAATCCGGTGGATAGGAACCGGTTCTCATCCATACGAAAAAACTATGTCTAGCATCGTATTATATCCAGTTTTCTACGAATATAGAAATGTACAATCATAAGATTAAAACTAGTTTTTTTAGCCGGTGCCTTCGGCACCACGGGGCTGAAAAAACTAGTTTTAATCTTATAATTGTACATTCTATATCCGCGGAAAGCCGTTTATAATACGATACGAGAAATAACTATTCTCATTAGCACAGATAAATTAGAGTAGGACATCTGTCATACATAAATCAAGAAATCTCAGGTTTTCAATGAAAGTCCGATTAGGATTCATAACTAACATTAGGAATGTAAGCTTTTACTTGATTTTAAACTAAAGTGACATAAGCCTGTAAGGGTCATCATAATCTTGTATAAAAATATAATGTTGAAAAAAATGTTATTTTTACCTCCTATGAAAGGTGAAGGTGTAGAAGTAAAGGATGGCATTGCCGTCAACATGGAAGGAGTAGAAATACTGCTTGCTGTTGTGCTACCAGCCTAAAATATAAAATAAATGATTAAAATAAACCCAGTGACCCCCCCCCCCCCCGAAATTAATTGAAAGAGAATTGTAGGGTTGTTGCCTATTAGTCCTTCGGTTTAATTTCAAATATTTCGACTGTTTCCCCTTATATAAAAGGAAAAGGATGTCTGTTTGTGTCTTTGTATCGAAGGTTATTGCTAACCACTGAACCGATATGATTCTCCTTTACAGTGAAGCTTTTTATAATAGGTCATGTAGGGCATCAAGTAACGGTAGTAATATATATAGAATTTAAGCAGCAATCAAAAAGTTAACAAAATATCACCTTTATAAGTTTCGGGGGTCTTGGCAGTAAAGCAGGTGGCGAGGATGATTGAAATCTTGAAGCTAGACAGACACGTTTCATGGTCCCAACTGTCGGAGCTAAGGATTTTGTCTCTGTTATCTCGAGACATGATTCAGAGTCATTGGTAATGTCTGGAGATGATTCTCTACACGGATGGACTAGATCTAAATAAAAAGTAAAATATTTTTTTACGAAAACGTTGCGGATTTTTCTGGCACAAAAAAAGAGGAAAACGAAGTTGCAAAGAGTATTAAAGATAACATGCAAACGGAAAGATATATCTTTAAGAGTAAATAATCATAGTTCTAGAAAATCTACGCAAAAATTCCAGAGACTTATCTTTTACTTAAGAGTATACATTAGACAAGCAAATCTTTTTGACTCATTTCAAACGGAAAAAGTTGGTTATAGATAGGATGCTTAGTAGTTCTTCATATCTGACATATAAACATAGCATCTTAACCCCTTAGAACAAAAGTTCTAAGTTATTAACTTAATATAATACAGTGTGTTTTTTTTATGAGAACTTTTTTGAAAGCAATTTTACCCCACTTATAGTCATCAGAATTTGATGATTAATAGCTTATTTTCTTCGTTTTTTTAATGCAATTAATAAAACACCAAAAAAATATTTCAGTTTTATTAAAAAGTAAAGTAAAATCTAAAATTGAAAACTTAGGTGTCAACATCTAAAAATGGTTATAGCGCATTTTTCTTATGCCAAGAAAAAATTGAATTTTCTAAAGTCGACTTTGGGGGGCCAGTACTCCCTCCCTGGTTGAGATATGACCTTCAAACTTTGATATGTTCTAGTACATGTCCTTGATAGTATCTGTATACATTTTTAGCTCTATATCTAAACTTTGAAGTGTTAGGCTGCCATTCTTGCAAAAGGTTGAATATTTGAGCATAAGAAAAATGCGCTAAAACCAGTTTTAGATGTTGACACCTAAGTTTTGAATTTTAGATTTTACTGTACTTTTTAAATTAAAACTGAAATATTTTTTTGCTGTTCTATTAATTGCATTAAAAAACGAAGAAAATAAGCCATTAATCATTAAATTCTGTTAACTATAAAAAGGGTAAAATTAATTTCAAAAAAGTTCTCATAAAAAAAACACACTGTATTAATAGTTGTAAGAAAAGGGAAGAGAGAAAACATCTACCTATATTAAAGAAAAGTTGAAACTTGGTAAGTAACAAAGTATTTAGAGAAGGTTTGCCAATTCAAAATAAGTAATAATAATAACATAGGTACCTTTAAATGTGTCTTCTTCTGACAATTTGAACATGACTGACATCTCCTAAAGAAAGTTTTGTCATTATGGGTTTATAGTACCTATTTAAGATTCTATTGTAGATATTTTATTAAAAGGAAGCATTTATTGAAATAGATATAAATATTGTATCCCTTAACTAAATTTCAAAACTAATGCCCAGATTACGAGAAAAGTTAAAATATCCATCCTTCCACCTTAACTTGTTATATTATATATTACTAGCGGTTGTGCCCCTAGCATCAAGAGGGCTCTGTATTCTAAGGCGTAAAATTTAGCATAAAACCATCCAAGGAATCAAATCTAAAATTATATCCTTACACCATTTCTGGACCTTTGTCCAAAGTTTTATAATTAAAGTTTTCTTGTTTGATGGATTTACAACTTTAAGGACTTATGTGAATTTTGATTGGTTGGTTTTTAAAATTGAGTGTTCAAATATTTCAACAAATAATTTACTCTACAAAAGGGGTAATTTTGTGCATCATCATTGGGGATAAACATCAATTTATCAGCCATTGTTTTATCCCTTTAGATCCCTTATATTAAATCTAACCTTTGATAATTCTCCTGTGAGAATTTTCCTAAGCTCTAGAGGATGTTGAACTCCGTCTGAATAGGTTTCATAACCCAGGCCAACATGGCCAAAATCTTCATAGTCTTGAAGAAAAAAAAAATGTTATTCGTTTCACTAAACAATTTCATTTTAAAAAAATGAAAATCAAATTAAACGTGGATATTATGATAGGAGAAATATTGTCGTCAATTTAGGTTGCAATTCCCCCTCTCATTTATTGGTCAGCCGTTTATCCAGTAGGAGGGGAGGAGAAGGGGTAAAGGAGGGTGGTGGAGGATATCGCTCTATTAGCCCCTAACATAGTTCCTTTTGTTACAGAACATGAAAATTTGGTGAGGTATATTCTTATATTACAACAAGGATGACAACATCCATAAAAGCGAAGCTCTGAAACGGTAGGACAAACGGACATTAACACTTGTATAATGTCAGAACTGAATAATCAGATTGCGAATGTTTAAGAGTCAAAGCAAAATTGTAAATAAATTTGTTGAAAAACTGCTTGATACAAGATAATGATTATGGACATACTTACATTTTTAGGACTTGATTATAGAGTTGCTTCGCTTATAATATTGTATTTTGTTGTCCCAGGAATCAGTATACCAAAAATCAGACCAATCGGATAATTAGGTCACATACAAATTTGTTGTTTAAAATGTAAAAAAATCAACATGTTTAAAATGGACGTACGGACATTCTGGTAATGATTATAGAGTTGCTACGCTTTGTAACTCGTACCTAACTGTTACAGGAATCACCATGCAAAATTTGAAATCGATAGGACAATTCTAACATAGGCAATTAACGAAAAAAAGCTATTTAATAAGTAAAAAAAATCAACTTATTTAAAATGGACGTACGGACATTTTGGTAATGATTATAGAGTTGCTACGCTTTCTAAATCGTACCTAACTACTAAAGGAATCACCATGCAAAATTTGAAATCGATAGGACAATTTTAACATGTCTAAATCAACGAAAAAAGCTATCCGTGACGGACGGACGGACGTACGGACGGACGTACGGACGGACGGACCGACCCTAATTATAGAAAAGCTTCGCTTTTAAAAACTTACCTAGGTACTTCAGGTTTCGATCTTTAGACATGTAGTTGTTATTACTCTAGAGAAAAAAATTATTATCATTATTTCTTTCAGGGAATGTTACTTGATTAAGAAATACTTTTAAAACATTCTAAAGTTTGAGACATTTTGTTTTTATCATATTTTTAGTTTTAATTGCCCAAATAAGTATTTCCAATTAAATTATTAGTATTTAATCTAACTAACATTTCAGAATTTTCTTTCAACAAATAAAAATGGCTTAAAAGTTTAGACATATGGATGGCAGCTACAGATTATAGACCGATACATCAAGCTATTAACCATAAAGTTTTAATTTTTGCATGTTTTTAATATTTAATTACCTGGTTTTCATATGCTCTATGTGTGGCCATCATAGTCGCCATCTTCTTTTAATTCCAAATATTACCAAAAAAAATCCTTTAAATATGTAAATTTATTTCCACTAATATTAGTTCGATTCTATGCCATTTTAAATTAAGCTCGTCTGAAATTTTTTTTTTTATTAGTCATTACAAATTACCAAATATTTAGTAACTTCAATTTTGTACATTTCTAATGTTGACTACAATATATTATTTGGAAAAAAAATCAAAATTATATTGACATATTTTCCTTTTATTTTAATTTTAGATTATAAGTTTTCATAAATAAGACAATTTCCATCTTTTTAAGATTTCAACAAAGTTTTAGGTAGGTATTTAGAAGAAGAAAATATTAGGTTGTATCTACTTTACATTATGGGGTTGCCGACAGGTTCTGTTGCCTGTTTTCCCTGGAACAGCCACTTATTATTCTCCCTGCTGACCCTTGGGTCATCTGGCCTCATCACTGTGTAAAACCTCTTGTAGGTCCTAGAAAAAGCATTAAAAATTTTGAAGAAGAGACAGGGGTGTATATTCTGCACAAGATTTATTTTTTTTCCCCTGCTGAAATTTTTTTTATTTTTCTTCCCCCCCTAGTTTTTTCTCACCAAGTAGGGGGAAAATGGAAAAATATTTAAAGAACTCTATATTTTATTTATTTTATCCCTCCTACCACACATTTTTAAAAGTTTTTTTTACCAAGGAGGGGGGGAAATTGAAAAAATGTTTTCAGTTTTCTTAATTTTTACATTTTTTTTCCCTCCAACCACTTTATTTTTTATTTCCCCCCTCCCCCTGAGCAGGGGATCCCATGTAGAATATATTATACACCCCTGAGAAGAGATGTTTTGGTTAGCTTTATCAAAAAATATTATTTTACTTAAGATACCTAGGTAATAATAACAGATCCAATTCAATAGAAAAATTCTTTTCCTGTACAATCCCTCAAACGCACGAATTGCCTTATTAATATTTAAATCTTCGACATTTGCCAAACAAATATTAAGCTAACCAGCCGTTTTATAGATCTTAATTGGAGATACATATATACTATAAAGTATTGCTTGCTTGTAGTTCTGAAGGTAGACGGTTACACTTTACTCACAGAATCACAAAGATTTAATAAATCGAATTTATCCATATTCATAAGATACTTTTGATTCATTAAGACGTTTCAAAAAGGGACACCATACGCAGGCCAAGGACATCCCATAATTACTGGTCTGACCTCTGTTGTTGAATTAAGATTCATTACAAAAAAATCATTCTATGACAATATATGGTTGTATCTCACATCTATACATTAGAACACTTGTCCAACTTACAAATGTAAAAAAAATCTTTCCAGTATGGCATCGAAACCGATTAATGTCCGCTCTGAATTAGAAATAATTTTTAGCCATACTGAAAAAATCATATGTAGCATTGCATTGTATTACATACGATTTTCCACGAATATTAAAATAAAAATTAAAAATTAAAACCAGTTTTGTTAACCTGAGCCTTCGGCCCCCCAGGCTAACAAATCTGGTTTTAATCTCATAATTTTTCATTAAAATATCCGCGGAAAGCTGTATATAATACGATGCGACAAATAACTATTCTTACTTGTTTCCAGTTCTGGTGCCATTTTTCATGTCATCAATAGCAATTGGAACAAAGATGGCGAGTGAAACTGCAGCAATAAATGCGCAAGTACAAACTAGAGGCTGCTCTCCGTACGCATTCTAGATAAAATAATAAATTATGTTTAATCTGAATTACTTAAAAAATCGATTAAGGTCGATTAATGTTTTTGTTTAAATGAGATTTCCTACTAGAATTCTATAATACATTGTATGAATTCCCATTTATCAAAACCTCGAAAACCTACACAATTTTCCCAATTTTAGCGGCTAGCCTAGCTTAAATTTCGAGTATTATCACAAACAAGTAATTTGCCCAGTTTGAAAATCATTCAATAATTACAAATATAGTCAATTTATGGTTCAAATTAATATCTTAACAGAATAGTACTTATCAAATATACAACATTTAGGACATAAAATTTAGACTGGCAAAATACCTTTAATAATCCCATGAGACCACGACCATACTTCTCGGGTTCGCTAAGCTTCCAAAGTCTCCATTTTGGAATATTCCGCTCGTACATATACTTAGGTCCCTGTGTGGTTGTCATGATTACTTCTGAAATATATTAGTATAACTAGTACAGCGAGACGACAAAATTAAGCAATTTCTGACGAACTGTGCTACTGATTAAAGATTGTATATTCATTAATTGCGAACTGGTTTGCTTTTAAGTTTTGCTCGACGGGAATCATAAAAGAAAAGTTTTCGTTCATAACTTTTTTTGGAAGGGTCATTTTTTTATGGGATATCTATCTCTTGGGAGAATAATTGTAAACCCCAAAATAGTTATCATGCAATCTTCTAGGACCTTAGAGAGAAGTTTAGCTGTAAAGGAAATTTAACCATATATATGTGACAGGTTCAGCGGTTGGCAAGAATGCAGACGAGAATGTATCATGCAATAAAAAGTAAGATAAATCTATTTGCAACCCTTTATAAACCCTTAATCACTAAAGTCAATCTTTTACAAAAAAAAATCTAAGAATAATAATGTGTCAACAATGTTTCATCAGTGACTTCATCAGTTATATCGCATTTCAAATACCAAAACTAATGTAAAACTGGTTTAAATATATATTGTCTTATGATATTGACAGAAAAAAAAAGTATTTCAATGAGCTTTAATGAATTTAATAAACATTTAATTATTAAACACAAAAGAAATTTAAAAAGACTAGAGATCTATCTTTTTATACAACACTTAGAATATGAACAAAATGTACAGAAACGTAAAATAAAAGATTTGCCTAAATTGTCCGGAATGGCCTTTACAAGTGTCGCTTCGCTACGAGACTGATCAGCTGTTCAGCTTTTAGTTGATTGATTGATTTCAAAATTATTAGACAGTTATTTCTGCATATTTTTTCCTAGAATATACAAAGAAGAAATGCATACCATTTAAGAGGGATTTTTATCAAATGAATAAATTGTCCGTTATAATGATGTGCTGTAAAAAATGCCGCGTTTTATCTGACAATCTTGCTTTCTTTTCCTTATTTATAAATTTTCTAAAGCGTAGCTATTAAATTATTAGGTAACGTCCAACAGTCCATTCCGCATGTCAAATGTTAATTTTATGATTTATATTGTTTGCAAGACCCCTAAATTATTTGTAAAGCATTATGTTCAGCGGGCATGTTACCATTTAGCAGAAGAATCTAAAGGGATTTGGCTAAAACAAAGCCACAATATTTGGGGATTATTCAATTATATGCCATGTACCCTGCTATTAGGGAAAGATATAAATATTTACAAATCAAACCTCAAGAGAAAGACATAGAATAATAAACAGAGCTCTAAATCAATGTCAAAATCTGAAATTGTCTGTGAAGAGAGAGCAAACATGCACGAAACAATTTGCAATGTCTGAATGAATTGTGTAAACTTGATATTTTGTATGTTGGTTAACCTATATAAGTGAAATTATATGTACGTTCACATTTAGGGTAAACAAAATTACCCCCTTAGTAACATAGCATAACCTTTAGTAAAATTTAGCATGGTTGAATTTAAAAAAAAGATAATTATCAAATTTTAACAAAAACAAGGATGACAACATCCATAAGTATCGAAGCACAAAATCTATAATAAAATAGACAAACAGACAAAGTAATTTATAGAGCTGATTAACTGTTTTCATAACAAAGAAAAGAAAGAGATATATATGCAAATAAATATGCAAAAACTTGAAATCATGAAACTTTGAAAAATTAAGGTTTATATCTGAAAGTTTTAAAAGAGAAGCAGCTTAAAAGCAATCAGACTACCAAAGATTTTTCATACCTAAATATGGGGCATAAAGTCAGTAATATTGCTAAGTTTTAGTGGTGTATTTTTTGTAGGAGCCGAGAAAAACTGTTGCAAACAGTAAAAGCGTTTAAAGAGCTGTTTAGAAGCAGTCTGGCCGCTATTGATGATGAATACTTAATTATGCTTCATATTGTTGGGAATGTTAACAGGAAGTTTCAGCCTTCTATCTTTTACAGGAGCCGAGAAAATCAGTTTTAAAAATAAAAGCGGCTCTAAGCTGCTTAAAAGCAGTCCGACCGCTATTGATGTTTGATACTTGATTATGCTCCATATTTATAGGAATGTTGACAAGAAGTTTCAGCCTTATATCTTTTACAGGAGCCGAGCAAATCAGTTTTTATAAATAAAAGCGGCCAAAAAGCTGCTTAAAAGCAGTCCAACCGCTATTGATGTTTTATACAGAATTATGCTCCATATTGATGGAAATATTGATGGTCCAATGTTTCTTCCCTCCCTGAAAATTTTGCTAACCATATATAGAGACAACGATTGGTCGTTATTCCATCAATTTGTGTCGCCATTATGATAAAATACTAGTGTTCAGTATTTTCAGGGATAGATTCATCTTAATGAAAAACAAATACCAAACATTTTGTAGTTTGTAATATGCAGATTTATTTGAGAGGTAAACTGACCTACTCAGCGAATAGCTTTAAACCTGCCTAATAACTATTTATTAAGTGATATGCTCAGCCGTTTACGAGAAACATCCTAACATGAAGAAAAAAAAACAGACGAACATAAATGATACTTCTTTTATAATATAGGATACATAACCCAAACCATTCTTATGAGTGCTTTTCTCTATATTAGGAATCTATTAAATAAAATGCATTTCAGTTGCGTAGCTTCTTTTTAATTGGTATTTTTCTTAAAGTCATATTTAGAAAGCTGCTATCTATAATACAAAGTAGAACAATGTCTATCTGTCCGTCTGTCTGTTCCTTAAGATCTCGGTAACCACTGCACCGATCGGATCCTACTCTTCAGGGTATATCTGTGGTGGTTTTAAGCTATTTTCTTGGGGGGTGGGACACCCCCAACCCCCCAAAAACAAAAGAAATCCCCCCCCCATTTTTTTTTTTTTTTTGCTGAAGATTTCCTTAATTTTTTTTATCACCTCGTGGGGCAAAGCCCCTAGAGGCTAGGGGCGAAGCCGCTAGTGTAATATATAACTAACCTAAACCGCAATGTTAACCATTGGTTCTTTCCCTCAATGTGCCTAGAAAGCATAAACTCCCCTCGCTCTATCTTCCTATTATCTATAATACAAAGTAGAACGATGTCTGTCCGTCTGTCTGTCTGAAGCTTAAGATCTCGGTAACCACTGAACCGATTGGATTCTACTCTTCAGGGTATATACCTATTGGTCCTGCGGTGGTTTTAAGCTATTTTCATGGGGGGTGGGACACCCCCAACCCCCCCAAAAAACAAAAAAAATCCCCCCCCCCATTTTTTTTTTTTTTTTTACAAATTTTACGAATTTTATGAATTTTACGAATTTTACGAAATTTACGAATTTTACGAATTTTACGAATTTTGCGAATCTAATCGCAAAATGTTTTCCTGCTGGGTAGGTGCGAAAATTTGTGATCCGTTCTGCTGGGTAAGTAATAGAAGATGTTTATACCTCTTGGGGCGAAGCCACTAGTCCTATAATATAAAGTACTAAGTTTTTTTGTTTGTAGCGAAGGATCTTGCTCACCACTGAACCGATATCGTTCTCCTTTAGAGGGAAGCTTTTTATAGGCCCTAAGATGGTTTCAGGCTATTTTATTTTTATAAATAAGCCTAGGTATGGTTTTAAGCTATATTTCTGCCCTTCCATATCCCTTTGAATATAGAGCCCCTAGATGCTAGAGGCGCATACGCTATCTATAATACAAAGTAGAACGATGTCTGTCCGTCTGTCCATCTGTCTGTCCGTCCGTCCCTTAAGATCTTGGTAACCACTGAACTGATCGGATTCTACTCTTCAGGGTAACTACCTATTGGTCCTGTGGTGGTTTTAAGCTATTTTCTTGGGGGGTGGGACACCACCAACCCTCCCAAAAACAAAAAAATCCCCCCCATTTTTTTTTTTTTGTAAGAAATATCTTTGGTCCTTTGTAGAAGATTCCTTTGTGGAATATTTCCTTGGTCCTTCTTATTATTTATTTTTTTACAAATTTCACCTTACACTTTTTTACCATCTCTTGGGGCAAAGCCCCTAGAGGCTAGGGGCGAAGCCGCTAGTATTATATAAAGTAGTAAGCGTTTCTGTCTGTCTCGAAGGATCTCGCTAACCCCTGAACCGATATTGTTCTCCTTTACAGCGAAGCTTCTTATAGGTCTTGGGAAGGTTTAACCTATTTTTGAAGAGGGTGTCTTCAATACCCTCCCCCAAAAAAAATTTTTAAAACTCTTTTGAAACTCAAATTTAAAATAGGATGAGGTCGACTTATCCCCCTCCTACCAGTGCCCCTAGAGGCTTCTAGGGGGCGTAGCCGCTAGTTTTCTTAAAGTAACAGGATTTGTGTATGTCAAAGAAGACAAAGTTAGTGTATGTCTGTCTGCATCGAAAGATCTTGCTAACCGATGAACCGATATGGAGCTTATTTACAATTTAGCTTCTCATAGGTCCTACGAGGGTTTATAACTATTTGGTGAGAGGGTACCACCACCCTCCCTAGAATAAATTTCCCCTAGAAAAACATACCCTCCCAAATATTTTTTTTATAAATTTTCTTTTAGAAACTAAAATAAGGAATTGGGTTGTGGAGTCGATTTACCCACCCTCCCCTCCCCCCTCAGGTGCCTCTAGAGGCCTCTAGGGAGCGTTGCCGTTAGTAATTTATAATGTAAATTATATATTATGCTACTACAAATTATGTCATTCTTGGTAGCAATTACCTTTTGTTGTCATATTTCATCAGGATCTAAGGGATAAGAGTTAAGACTATGGACTATAAATGTATGTACAGCCCTTATAAAGATGATCAAAATTAACCCTTAAAATTAATAAAAGTGCACAAATAAATCAGAGAATTTTTTCATAGATCTTTTAGCATTATTGTATTTTAGAGTCCATTATCCCTTCCCTTTCTGTAAGTATTTTACTGATTATAATACACTTTAAGGCTTGGGACATTTGTTCTTAAAAACATTGTATGAAGTTATTAGAACATGGCAAATAAAGATTCATGTTTTTTTTATAAATATACAAAGTTCTGCAATGAATACTTATAAACTTTCTGACAATATAATTATAGACTTGCTTCTCTTTCTAAATTATACCGCATTCCTCCATCCTTTACAGCTGGCCACGGACCGACCATAATGTAGAACACCCGAGACTGTGGCGTAACATCCGCTCGTTGTTTGTTTGTTTGTTTAGCCCGACATCTACTCATCCTCCATCATCATTAACATCTGTTGCCAGATTTAGAAATCTGGCTGCTTCCAAGGGTCGGGTCCAGAGGTCTCTGGTTGTAAGGTTGGTCCTATTGTTAGGACATTCAAACAGGTGTCGAGTTGTGTGAGAGTGTTGGTTGCAGTTGGGGCATACATCTTGAATAGCGGGGTTGATTCTGGCCTTGTAGCTATTCAGAAAGTTACTGTATCCAGAGCGTAGCTGGGATAAAGTGGCTCTGGTTGCTCTGGGGAGACATTTCTCTGACTTGTGAATTTGGGGGGGAGGGGTAAGTAACACCTTGTTAGGCTCCATGGCATTGAGGGCCTCCTTGACACTTTTGGTGTGTATTAGTTTTAATTTAGACTTATATACATCCTCTGGGAGGTCAGGGCGAGACATGTGCCTGATTTCTTCTCCAAATCTAGAGGACAGGGTTTCTTTCATCTGGCGGGGGGGAGGGGGATCAGACAGGTTCACTCTGTTAGGATGGTGTGGCTTCTGTGTAGCTAACAGGAATTGCTTACTGAGCATTTCACAGTGAGGACGGACCTTCATGATCTTGGTCTCATTGTGAAGGTGATCAATGTCTGTCATCCGGTGGCAGCCAGTGGCAGTCCGCAGGGCTTGGTTCTGGGCAATCTGAAGATTTTTCCAGGATGTGTCACTTAGGGATGGGGTCCAAATGTTGCAGCCGTAATTTAAAAGGGGACGTCCTATGGCTTTGTAGGTGTTAATAATGGTTTCTTTCTCCATACCCCAGTCGGAACCAGCCAAGGCCTTCAGGACATTGTTCTTAACTTGGACCTTGGTCTTTAAGTCGGTGGCATGTTGTTTAAAGGAAAGGAGATTGTCAAAAGTAATCCCTAAAAACTTAAGTTTCTTGACTGTTGGAACTTTTTCTCCATCTATCACAACATCTAGTTCCGTGTTGCACTCATTTGAGGCCGTTGTAAACAACGTAGCTGAGGATTTGGAGGGGGATATCTCAAGGTTGCGTCCTTTAAACCAAACAGTTAGGGTAGCCAAGTAGGTGTTGATTTCTTGAACTACTGGGTCAATAACTGGGCCTGAGTTTAGGATATTGGAGTCATCAGCATATGTCTTGAGAATGATGTTACCAGGAGGGGCAGGCATGGATGACATATATAAGTTAAAGAGAACAGGGGAGAGAACACCACCTTGTGGGACACCCTGTTTCATCTTCCTGTATTTAGAGTTGGAATTTCTAAATACTACATATGTGTATCTGCCTCTCAAATATGCACACAGGAAGCGTTTTATGTGGTCATTGAGGTTTAGCTTCTCGATGTCGCTGAGAAGGATGGTGTGGTCGACCGTGTCAAAGGCACGGGAAAGGTCAATGGCGACACAAACTGTTCTGTGAACAGGTTTCTTCCTGTTAAGACCAGAGTTAATATGGTCTAGGATGCTCTGTAGTGCTGTACCTGTAGACCTGCCTTTACGGAATCCATGTTGATGGTCGGCAAGTTGGACAGCTTCTGTCACAGCTGGAAGCAAAAGTGCCTCAAGGACTTTAATAGCTGGGGACAGAAGGGACACTGGGCGGTAGCTGGGTCCTTTGTCAGCAGGTTTGCCAGGTTTCAGCAAAGGTATGATTTTGCCAGTCTTCCAGATGTTGGGGATGACTGACTCTTCCAGGCATCTGTTGAAGATATTGGTCAGGTAGTTGATGGCATTGGGGCCAATGTTCTTCAACATAATTGGTGACAAACCATCAGGTCCTAAGGCCTTAGAACTTTTTGATTTGTTAATAGCAGCTAGTGTCTGGGCAGGGGTAAACAGTATCAAAGGATCTTTTGTCTTCTTCTTCAGAGAGCGAAGCGTCCGTCTGAAGGGTTGTGATGACTTGGAATCCTTGGGAGGTGTATACTGTTTATTGAAGTTGTTGGCCATGGCTTTGGCACAGTTGGTGGTTTTATCGTTAAAGCTGATTCCTTGATTTTCAGGTTGGACAGGATTATTGTTTAAACTTTTGATGGTATTCCAAAGCTTTTTAGATCCAGGTTGGCAGCAGGCAAGATGTTCCTTCCATTTAGTTTTCCGATGGTCTTGGATCTTTTTAGTGATCTCTTTGTTGAGATCAGAGATTCTAGGATCTGCAGGATCATTCTCCCTGATTTCATCCCTTTCATTAATCAGTCTGGCTGCTTCAGTGGGGAGGGCGTTGAAGGTTTTGGGGATTCTGCCGGCAGGAATGTGAAGTTTGGCAGCTTTTTGAAGGGTGTGTCGAAAGAAAACTTCAGCTTTATGGATGCTAGTAATATCTCTAGCATGCCTAAATTTGTCTTCAACGTGTTTTTGGAAAGCAGGCCAGTTAGCTTTCGAAAAGTTAATAAAAGTAACATTTTTTGCATTAAACTTTTTGAGGTCAGCAGTCATGTTGATAATGATGGGGAGATGGTCCGAGCTCATCTTATTTCTTATCCTCCAGGTGGTGGTGGGGATGAGATTAGAGGAGACAATACTAATGTCAGGAGCAGTTGAAGCCAGGTTGGTAACTCTGGTTGGTAAGTCCTCGTTTATAATGCCGCAGGTTCGTCCTGTGATGGTGTCTGCCAGAGCTGTACCTCTGGTATCATTTGTGGCCTCTGAGTGCCAGAGTTGACTGTGGGCATTAACATCCCTGAGGATCATGTATGATTCACCAAGGCCGTCAAAAAGATGGTCAAGGGGAGGTTCATACTGTGGGGTGCAACTGCTTTGTGGTGGAATGTAGACATTACGTATGTAGAGGTTTTTCTTGTCCACGCCAGGTATGCTGATGGTTAAGGTTTCTGTGAACGGGTCCTGTTCCAGGATTCTAGGTGTTGGTTCAATGGAGAAGTTTAGATCCTTGTGTATCAAGAATGCTAGTCCTCCTCCCTTGTTGGTGCCTCTATCTTTACGGACAAGGGTGTAGTTGGGAGTTTTGAACGGCTTTGATTTATTTGTCAGCTTAGTCTCTTGAATTGCAGCAATGGGGATGTTGTCCTTCTCCATGTTGTGCAAGAGCTCGTCGATTTTCCCTAGTATACCGTTGATGTTCCATTGTAGGGTGTTGAGATTAAAGCCATGAAGAGAGAAAGGGAGGTTTTGATTTGCGGGGGGAGGGGGTGGGGGTGGAGGGGGAGGGGGCGAAGAGGGGGTTGGGGGGGGTCTACGAGTTGAAAAAGATGGGGGTTGAGAAGGGGGTCGAAAAGGGGGGTTGTTTTGAGGGGGGGTTTTTTGGGGGGGGTTGTTTGGCTTACAGCATGGTCCAATCCAGGTTTTAAGTTTTCTTCTCTGAACTGATGTTTTAAATGGAGAGCATTTGATGTGGAGCCAGTGTGAGCAGCTTGAACATTGGACGGCTGTAGATGTTAAGATTCCGTTACATATGATACAGTACCAGGTTTTGGGGCCTGGGTTTTGTTCAATTCCAGCTATTAACAGAAGAAGCCGAATAAGGTTGGCTGGTGTTTCCTTATTCTTTGTCAGGTAAATTAAAAACTCGATTCAGCTGAGGGAGAGTCCTCGTTGTCTGTGATGTTAAAAAACCGTTGGAAGCATGGTTGATGTAGATGGTAAGGTCGATGACGGTGGTAAGGTAGGTGGGAGATTGTAAGTGTTTGCTCTTGGCTTCTTCTGTTGCTGCTGATGTTGTTGCTGCTGCAGTTGAAGGTGGATCCGCGGCGTAGACACGGCAAACATAGGATCCACTCGTTGTCAGGATGGTGATAGATTCGAATTTCAGCCAGACATTACTAAAGAAGTTAAAAGTGGTTCCAACTGCTGCTAGGTCAGGTGTTTAAAATTAATAGTTAGAGTAGTGGGGAATGCCTTGTCCCAAAACAAGCGCAACTAATTACCATGCACTTCTAGTAAGGACTTCTCAAAGAAAAGTCGTGCAATCAAACGGTTGATTGTCTGTACGAAGTTTTGACGAGTAGAGTGATTTGGTTCAGATATACACAAAAATAACACCTAATGGTGTATCCTGTCCTCTATAGGTTATCAAGATAAAGCTGTCAAGAAATATTTAATTATATTTGTTTTTTTTCAGAATATTTGTCTTTCTATGGAGCTATAAACTTTTAAAGATGACTCGTTTAAGTCTTTGATTTTATTATTCATGCCTAATCAGCAACTCTATAACTCATTAATTTGGGTTATCCTATTATATAAAGTAGTAACCTTTTTTTGTCTGTAACGAAGGATCTCGCTAACCGCTAAACCGTTATGGTTCTCCTTTACAGGGTACCTTCTCATATGTCCTGGGAAGTTTTATATATTGGGGGAGGGTACCACCACCCTCATAAGAGAAATCGCCCCTTTTTTCTTTTAAATCTAAAATAAATAAATTGGGTTATCTTATTCAATTCCCACCTCTTCAAGTGCCCCTATAGGCTTCTAGGATCGTATCCGCTAGTATTGTTTATAAGGGATTGAATAGTAATATAAAATACATAGAAAAATTGTCTGTATGTCTTTTCGTTACAACGTCTGTCTGCCTGAAGCAATTTCCGAGATCTTGATATTTAGACAAAAAAAACCTACAATTTTATATTACAGGATAAGTCAAACAAATTAATTGGCTAATTATAGAATATAATATTAGAATTTTAATTTAAAATTTGACCTTTAATAATTATAATTATTTCAATTGAAATAGCTTAGATTTTGTTGTTCCAACATAGTTCATAAATCAGGTCATTATTAGAATAGCAGTGATTATAGCAATGTAGGTGGCTTTTTAAAATCTCATGTCAGCCATGGCCACCTACATTAAAAATGAAGCTTTTTTGTTCTTGTCCAAAACAACGTCATACTGAGCTACCATTAGTCAATTAAATTATACTAGCGGCTTCGCCCCTAGCCTCTAGTGGCCTCAAGAGGTTTGATCAACCTGATTTTTGAATTTAAGATTTAAAAGAAAAAGTAAAAGAAATTTTTTTTTTTTTTTTGGGGGGGGGATCTTTTTTTTGGGGGGAGGCGAGGGTTGGTTAGTCGACACCCCCCAAGAAAATAGCTTAAAACCATCACAGGACCAGTTGGTATATTCCCTGAAGAGTAGAGCCCAATCGGTTCAGTGGTTATTCTTGAGCTTCAAACGGACAGACAGACATCGTTCTACTTTGTATTATAGATACTGTACCCGGGAGGGAGGGGACATTGGGCTGTTTAAAACACTAAAGTTTTACAATAATGTTTTCTTATTCGTTGTCTTAACAACTTTGAGGAACTTTTGTGGATTTTGATTTGTTGGTTCATTAAGTTGAGTGCGCCAAACTTTTCATCCACAGAAGGACTAATTTTTTGTATCATCATTGGGGATGTAAATTAATTTATCGGCAATTGTCTTATCCCTTTCAGATCTCTGATGCTGGCCTGTCGTCATTGGTAATTTATTCTGTGTATTAAGCGTCCTTATTTTTTATAGGCACTATAAAGAGCTTCTTAAAAATCAAATTCTTGACATTGAAACAAATGAAACATTTGAAAGTTATGAGAAGGGCGTAGTAATGTAATCGATATATTATTACTTGGATGTTGCGCCAAACGTTTTTGTTCTTTAATGAATCGTTGCTCGCAGCTGGCTAAAATCACGAGGCCACCCAACCACCCCTTTACCCCACCCCCTTCCCTCCTACTGAATGAATGAACTGACCCATAAATAAGGTCCATATTAGCAATCTAAATTGACGACCGATTTTCCCCTTTCAATATATCCACGTTTATCTTATATTCATTAGAAATGTTTAACAATAAGCATTTTCAATTGTATTACTATTGTATTATGCTTAAAATTGAATAGTATCAAATTATATAATTTTAATAATAATTTCATCTGGGCTTGGTAGACGCCCAAGTTTATAGGGAATCTAGACTGCGGACTGTTTTTAAATTTGCGGTTGCGGCTTGGTGTTGAACTAATTGCGGCTACTTTTCTAGAGAGAAAAAAAACGGCCTTGTTTTTCATTTTAAAGTTTTATAATGACTGAATAGGAAGATTTGACAACGGATTAGTAAAAAACGGTGCCCTTCAATAAATCATGTATATAGCAATATACTGTCAATGTGTCGATATTAAGTCAGCCATAAACACTTTTTATTTAAGTGGTCAAAAACATATGACAGGGCGGGGCCTGCAGGGGACCCTAGCCCTGCGGGATCACTACCCGGGGTTTCTATGCTTGACTGGGTACTTTAAGTGAAATACAAAGAAATGGGGGCGGCTGCCAAGCCCTAAATTTCTTACACCTTCTGAATTTGTAAACCAATGAGTCAAATAATAGGCATTGCTGTCAGGGATCTAAAGGGATAAGACAATGTTTGATAAATTTTGGTAGATCCACAATCATGATACACGAAGTTTCCCCTTCTGTAGATTACAATTAGTGGTTGAAACATTTGGCAACTCAACTTAATGAACCAACCAATCAAAATCAATAAAAGTCCCCAAAGTTGTTGAACCAACGAATAAGAAAACATTATTTTAATACTTTGGGGACTAGTGTAATAAACAGCCCTATGTCCCCTCCCTTCTTATTGGTGTATTGTTCATAATTTAATAAGATATGTGCAATTACTTTAAAGAATAGACATTTCTTTTTTAAATTTCAGTTTTGTCAACCGTCAAATCAAATTTCTTTCAAAGGTTATAACAAAAAAATTCTCTCTGAAAGTTAATTTTAAAAATCTTCTTCCAATTCTTGTCTGTTTTACTCTTTGGAGAGATTTGTACATATTAATGTGTGAGACAGGATATTTGATTACTTGGATTTTCATTTTCTCTAATAAAGTGAAACTTGCAGTTGGCTAAAATAACAATACCTCCATCCATCCCTTTTACCCTCATCTCCCCTCCTACTGAATGAACGAACTGACTAATAAATGAGTTCCATGTTGTAAACCTAAATGAAAGACAATTTTCTCCTGTCATAATATCCACCTATAATCTATATCCATTGTGACAGAATATTTGATTGGCTAGCTCATCAACCAACACCCCAAACCCACTTCCTTTTATTTTCTTTTACCCCCTTTCAAAAGGGATTTAGGGATAGGATAATCCTTGTATTAAAGTAACAGGAAGTTTGTCTGTGTGTGTGTGTAGCGAAGGATATCGTTAACAGTTGAACATACTGTAAAGCTAAATTAAAAAAAAAATATTTTGTTATTAAAGGGCAGATATTAGTTTGATTGGAAGATTTATTCATAATCTATTGCATCACCACTCCCCTCTTTCTTTCGTTCTTTGCCTACTCAATATCAGATAAAGTAAGTGAATGGCGTCTAAATTAATCTACATCCCTTCTTTCCCCCACAATAAATAAGAATAGGAATTATTGACCATTGTCCTATCCAGAGGCATATGAAGAATAGGGGAGTTTACACCCATCAAACTTTTAAACGCCTTATTTTAACCCCCTCAAAAGTTTAAAAATACATTAGATTACCCCCTCAAGCCTTTGAAATCCATTATTTTACCAACCTGAAAATAAAAGGGCTTGGTCGTCCCTGGGGTTGGTGATTATTAATCCTTGTATCCCTGTAGTGTATAACACCCCACCCACATCCTATTTATTTATTACCAATCACTCTCCCCCAATCACTCGACACTACTGGAAAGAAATTTAGTGATAGGGCAATGGCAAATAATTTATCCTTCTCCCAATTGTTTTATTAATCTTAAGGAGGAAGTGGACAATGAAATATATATATACTAGCGGCTACGCCCCTAGAGGCCTCTAGGGGCACTTGAGGAGGAGAGAGTCGAATTTAATAATTCAATTTCTTATTTTAGATTTTAAAAGAATTAGTTAAAAAATATTTTACGTTTGATGTTTGTTTTTCGTTGAACTCTCTTTCTAAAATTGGGAAATTTTTTAAAAAAATTATTTTCTCTAGGGAGGGTGGTGGTACCCTCCCCCAAAATAGTTATAAACCTTCCTGGGACATATGAGAATCTACCCTGTTAAGGAGAACCCGATCGGTTCAGCGGTTAGCGAGATCCTTCGGTACACACAGACAGACACACAGACATCCTGTTACTTTAGTATAAGGATTCGTGATAATAATATTTATATCATGGATCTCAAGGGATAAGAAAGAGAACAGTAAATCATTAAACATCCCCAATGATGGTAAATAAAATTACCCCCTATTGAGATTTAAATTTTTGGTCGAAATATTTAGAAGCAATCAATAAAATTTCAATTGAAGTACCCAATATTTTTGAGCTTACAAATAAGTTATAAGGTTTCAAAACTTTGGGTACCAAAGTAATATATAGTTCTATGTCTCCTTCCTCGCATAATTTATCCCTAAATTATTACAAATAACAGAACTTCTCTATAAAGCTTCTCTATTATAAATATTATAGATATATTATAACATACAGACAGACACACATCCTTCTACTTTAGTCTGTGGAAGTATGTAATTGTAATGGATTTATCATTAATTGGATCTTACCCCAGATTATCATGTACTCTAATAAAGTGAATCTTGTAGCGGGCTATAATAACCATTCACCTTATCCCTTTACCCCATCCCCTTCCCTCCTACTAGATGAAAGAGATAACCAATTATTGAAAGGGGAAATAGCAACCTAAATTGACGAAATGTTTTTTCCTGTCATAATATCCACGTATATTCTACATCCATTGCATTGCAGCAATCAACCCTTGATCTTTCCCCATTAGTACCAACCCTTTAATATCTCGCGTTGCCCCACCCCTTCTTTAATCAAATCAAGGCCAATATGATTAACAAACATTGCCTATTCTATAATTCTTTGTTTCCTTTAATAAATAATTTGTAATCATAAACTATAAATGTACATATTTGAAAAGCAACACATCATTAATTACTTTTCCAGTATATGGCTTCGAAACCGATTAATATCCACTGGATTGGTACCGTTTCTCAGCCATACTTAAAAATTATGTATAGCATCGTATTGAAGGCAATTTTTCACGAATGTTAAAATAAAAATCATAAAATGAATACCAGTTTTGTTAGCCGGAACACTCGGCTTCTCAGGCCTAACAAAACTGGTTCTATTCGTTCTAAAATTAAACGTTTAAGTATGTTGTTATGTTACTTCATATATTTCATATTAGTCCTGGTCATGTTTTAGACTATTTTAAGATATTTTAAGTTTTATGTTACTTAAATGGTAACGGTAATAAACGGTAATTACTCAGCGTTTCACAATCTCTGCGTTGTTGACGATTACATCCTTGTTTATTTTGACTATGTGAGAGAAAATCTATGAAATCCTTTAATTTGATTCGTCTGCAATTTTGGGCGTTGTGCAGTATTAGTTAGGGATACAGGAATACGACAATTGAAGATAAATCACTCCCCCCCCCCCCCAATGATAATTAACATGCTTTCTCCTTTGAATGATAACATTATTGAAGATACCTTGGCTGAATTAATTGGATCGTACACCAGATTTTGATGTTATCAAGTAAAGTGAACCGCCCTTTACCCTATCCGCACACTTTCTAATGGATGACAAACAATGGACAGAGGAAATATCAACCTAAAATGAAGACAATTTTTCCCCTGTCATAATATCCACGTATATTCTACATCCATTGCTTAATTTGGTGTGCGTTGTATTGTCAGGGATCTTAAGGGATAAGACAATGGACTATAAATTGAAATAAATCACTAATGATGATAAAAACAATTACTAACTAAAGTAGATTTAAATTATTGGTTGAAACGTTTAAAAACGATATTTAATGAGCTAACCAATCATATTATCAAACCATTAAAAAGAATATATGGTTGGTTAGAAATTTAAAAATAAGCTACACTACTATTTGATGTATTCGTGCTTGTTTAAATCTCCTTTTAGTGCGTTTTCAACACAATTTAAATTTTTTCTTTGTGAAGATTTTTGCATTTAATTAAGACTTGATATCGCATGTACAAAATGATTTTCATTTGCCTATAATATCTACAGCTGGGCAGTTGATGTGGTTATTCGTAAACTAAAGCACCAAATTCTTTACATTGCATTGGTACCCAAAGTTTTATATTTTCGCTTTCTTAATCGTTGGCGTTGAAACTTTGCACACTTTCATTAAATTTTTATTGTTTGGTGCATTAAGTTAAGTGTCCTCACTTTTCAGCAGATACCTTTAATCTACAGAAGGGGTTATTAAGTTTATCATTAATTGGAAGCCAATACTTTTATTCCAGATAGGGGGGGGGGGACAATGGGACGTTTATTACTCAAGTCCCCAAAGTCCTATTAAAACGTTTTCTTATTAGTTGTCTTAACAACTTTGGAGGTTTTTAGTGAATCCTGATTGGTTCATTGATTAAGTTGAGTGTTCAAACGTTTCAACCACTAATTTTAATCTACGGAAGAGGTAATTTTGCGTGTTGTCCTCTCCCTCCCAGAACCACTCTACTGAATCTGTGTTAATTCATTGTCTTCACTGTATAATAGGTTGTATTAGGTTGTAATAGCATTACATGATTTAGCCAGAAATTGGTTCTTTTGTTTCTGATAACAGCTACTAATTTTGGCTGGCAAAATTTCTAGAGCGTAACTTCTCTACAAAGTCTCATGTGTCGTCCTGATATTTTGTAATCGTTTTGTAACACTACCGTTATGCATTGCTCTTTTAAAACTCAACTAGGGGCATTTTATTTAAGGGCATAGGAAGGGGTCATAAAAAATAGCCTAAAGCCATACCCTCGGCGTAAATCTAAAACTAACTAAGAATAAAATAGACTTAAACCTAACTATGCGGAGCTTTCCTAAAAAAGAGAACTCAATCAGTTCAGTAGTTATTAAAGGCTATGACCAAACAGACAAAAGACAACTTGCATTTTCTCTGTAAATGTTCCTTCCAATGTTGACCTTCTCGGAAAAACAGGCTAAAACCAACCAACTAAAAATCAAATTCTTCCTTAAAAGCTTTGTCGACTATATAAGGACAAAGCCCAAATTGTGTTAAAATTGTATCAAAACTGATCCATGTGAGTGACGTAATAAAAATGAGGGATTATCCATCTCTTTTTTGGGGGGTTTCTTTCCCACTTCTCCTCTCATCTCCCTCTTTTTATTGCGTCACGTGGATCATTTTTGACACAATTTTAACACAATTTGGGCTTTGTCCTATATAAGAAGCAGTTTTGGCTGGAAATGATATATTTTTTTAATGACAAAATTTACTTGGCCTTTTTGGCATAGAAAGATGAACATTGCTGACACGACATTGTTTTAAGGTTATGATTACTACATATGTATGATTGGCAATTTTACAACAAGCAAAAAAATAATCACTTTGTTTTTGGCAATATAGTTTTTTTCAAAGAGAGCGTGAAGAAAGGGGGTGATGAATAAACCCCTTAGGTGTTCATCCCCCTACACCCTGCTTTGTGAGGGGTGTATTTACAACCCCTTGACCAAAAAATACCAAAGCTCACACTGAAGAGGATTAAACAGATAATGATATCATACGATAGAATAGCTAATGAGAGGCCAGTATACACTGTAATTGTAATTTTTATGCTGGCCTCTCATTGGCTATTCTATCGTATGACGTCATAATCTGTGGAGAAACTTTAATCATCTTCATCACACTTCGCTGCAACTGGAATAATTCATCCTTGTATAAAAGTCTGAGTTATGTCAGGAAATGAGGGAGAGGGCATTGGACAGTAAATTACACTGGTCCCCAAGGTATTATAAACACGTTCTTTCATTCGTCGGATTACATACTTTGATAGATTTATTGAATATTGAGTGCTAGCAATTTTCAACCAATAATTTTGATTTACAGAAGTGGTAATTGAGTTAATCATCATTGGACATGCACATCAATTTATTGTTCATTGTCTTATCCCTTTTATCCCTGGAGTTATGCATAAAATATTTAAAACCATTAGAATGGTTGGACAATTATGTTAAAAAAGAATTCTTAAAACAGGATAATCTTATGAGATTTTAATTTAGACTATATTAAAGAAGAACGCATTTAAATTATTTATTGAAATCTAAAGCTCAAAATGATAAGTGATGTATAATCCCGTTTCGGATTTTAATTTGTTAATTAACTTATTTGCAATATTTTTCAAGTTGAACTATTATTTTCAAGAAACTTATCTCTTATCAATAATTTATTTAAACCGGATCACTTTTAAAATGTATTGTTCTTTTCAATCTATATTTTTAACATCTTTTTTTTCTCTAAATTCAATAGAAATTTAATTTGTTTGAATCAGTGTGTTATAAATCTTCTTTCATAGATCTTTGATAATTATTAAACTGTCTTGCTTAATCCTTTCATGAGTAAAAATACAAAAAACATATAATATTATCATCCGTTTCAATCCTTATAATAAAGTAACAAGATGTCTGTTTGTCTGTGTGTACCAAAGGATCTCGCTAACTGCTGAAACAATCGGGCTCTCCTTAACAGGGTAGCTTCTCATAGGTCCCGGATAGGTTTATAACTATTTTGGGAGAGGGTACCACCACCCTCCCAAGAGAAATTACAAAAAAAAACAATTTTTTTTTTAATATTCGAGAGACTTAAACGCATCATGGGTAGGTATCGTAGAGACTTGAACAAAAGAAACAAACATTTAAAGTGGGTGACCCCTAAAATGGTGGGTCCACGCATTACGTGCATGACAGATATCTCGAGTTTTTTCCGTCTTAATTTCTTACGACTTTTTATACAGTTTTGTATTGTGGGAGGCGTAGTTAGACAAATTAGTTGGGGGGGGAAAGTACCAATTCAACGGTGGGCGTTCATTTCCGCATGCTATCACTTCAGCATATTGTTTCATCAATACACAAAAGCAAATTAAATTAGAAGGGGTATACAGTAGTGGGTATAATGGATCTAAAGGGATAATGATAATAAGACAATGGCCGATAAATTAATATATACCCCAATGATGATACTTAGAATAACCCCTTATGTAGATTAAAATTTGTGGTTGAAAAGTGTGAACAATCAACCTAATGAAGCAACCAAATTAAATTGACCCAATCCCCAAAATTGTTAAGCCAACTAATGAAAAAACGTTATTTTAAAACTTTGGGGACTATTGTCATTGCCCACTCTTTCTCTGCTGTACAAAGTTTATACTGTGTTAACAAGGACAAAAGGGATGAAAAGTAGAAAATATTTTTTTTCATGAAATAAAAGAATATATTTTTTTCATTAAATAAAACAAATATATTTTTTTCATTAAATAAAACAAATATATTTTATATATCAAAATATTGTAGATCCTAAATAAATTGAGTTGATTAATTTAACACATCGTATTATAGACATCTTTCCGTGGATAATAAGTGAAAACAAGGTTCCAAATGCCTGAGCTAACAAAACTGGCGCTAATCTTATGATATTTACTTTAATACTCATGTAAAATTTCTGTAATATTAATAGTAATAGAGTAGCCCCGCTACTAGAAATCATTTTGTTTTTTACCAACTAAGAACTTACGGCAAATTTTCAGATATTTAAATTAATTTTTTTTAAAGAAATAATAGTTGATTATTAAAATCTCTTCTTTTCCAACTTTGTTTCAAAAATTAATTTAAATACTAAGAAGAAAAAAATAATTAATCTTGTGTACTTTCTTTAAGAGAAATAATTCTTTAATTTATACATGGGAACGTTTTATGGGGGCGGTTCAAAAAAGTGGTTTATTCACCACCAATAATTAAGATTTAAAAAAAATAAAAATCTATATAATAATGTATTTTATATATGTTATAAAGTTAATTCCTTAGTAACGTTTATTTGAACAGTTACAAGCAACTTTAGATCAAGTATCTATTAATTTGAATTCGTTCGCATGTGTTCAAATAAGTTCGTATCAAAGTGAATTATGTTTACAGGAATAAATTTAGTTGAAATATGGATCTTGAAATTGTTGACGAAGTTTATCTATAATTTGAAATGTCTGTCAGCTTGTCAATGTAACTTTTTTTCTGCTTTTATTTTTAATTTTTATATTTTTTTGTATTTTCCTCAGAGCTTTTGAAACATAGTGACAGATTAACAGGTAGAAAAACAAAGTGAGTTACAGAGTAGATTTGCTTTAAAAAATGTGTTTATCTGCCAACATTTTAATTTTGTTAGTGAGTGAATAAATATTAGTTTTTTAAAAGCAAAGATTTTCTATATTTAGGGTCTGTCCGTCTGTATGTGAGTTTATCATTATGGGACAGTTAGCTATTCTGGTTAATTTATTTGAAATATAGGTGTTCAAGTCAATTTCAGGCTCCAGGTATGATCCTGCAGGTCCTGATCCTCCAGGTCTCCAGAATGATTTAAAAGCCTCCTGTGACCGCAATTTTTAACATAGAGCCTTCAAATTTTAAACTTAAGCTTTTCTTACACGCCTACATAACGTATCAAAATTTTATTAAGATCCGCCGTTTTCCCGCTGACCGCCGATTGCGGTGGCTGGCAGGTGCCAAGTACAGCTGCGGCCGCAGAAATTTATGTTTTGAGATTTCTAATATAAAATTTATATAAATATAAACATTTTCTGAAAAAAATATTTTTCTAGCTTCAAAGATAAAAAATGAAAATTTTAATTAGAAAAGGACTTAAAAACAAAGGTTGTTAAATAAAAGGGTGAAGAAAGCGAAAATTGACTTAGGTTCAGTTATAGTCGGAAATTCATTATCCAACAAGGGCCATGCACTGAGATAATAGAGAAGGGGGGGGGGCGTTGAGCCCTACCCCCAACCGATAAATGTGCGGCAAGGGGCTCCAGGTTCAGGTGCTGCAGGCTGGAAGGTAACTTCTGGACAGGTATAAATGAAAAAAAAATTTAGTTTTAAGAGATAGAGATCAACTTATTCAACCAAATATGCATCTTTTGGGATGTCATGAGTATATATAAAGAAAAAATAAAAATCAGCCTCCAGGTTCAGGTCCTGCAGTTCTCCAGGTGAATTCTGGACAGGTAAAAACTGAAAATTTTTAATTTTATAGTTAGAACAGAACTTATTTAACAAAAGTTTCTACTTTATTGATGGTATGAACTAATTTGAAGGAAAACTTGAAATCAGGCTCCAGGTTCAGGTCCTACAGGCCTCCAGATAAATTCTCGACAGGTAAAAACTGAAAATTTTTATTTTTGAAGTTAGAACAAAACTTATTTAACAAAAGTTGCTACTTTATGGATAGTGTTAACATATTTGAAGAAGGCTCCAGGTTCAGGTCCTACAGGCCTCCAGATAAATTCTCGACAGGTAAAAACTGAAAATTTTAACTTTTAAAGTTAGAGTATAACTTATTAATCAAAAGTTGCTACAATATAACTAGTATTAACCAATTTGAAGAAAAATTTTAAATCAGGCTCCAGGTTCAGGTACTGCAGGCCTCCAGGTGTATCCTGGACAGGTAAAAACTAAAAATTTTAACTTTTAAGGTTAGGGCATAACTTATTTAACAAAAGTTGCTACTTTATGGATAGTATTAACTCATCTGAAGAAAAATTGGAAATCAGGCTCCAGGTTCAGGTGCTGCAGGCCTCCAAGTGGATCCTGGACAGGTAAAAACTAAAAATTTTAACTTTTAAAGTTAGAGCATAACTTATTAATTTAACATTGCTACAAGATGACTAGTATCTGAAGAAAAATTTGAAATTGGGCTCCAGGTTCAGGTATTGCAGGCCTCCAGGTGGATCCTGGACAGGTAAAAACTAAATATTTCACTTTTAAAATTAGGGAATAATTCATTTAATAAAAGTTGCTACTTTATAGATAGTATTAACTCATTAAATTAGGGGTATTGTGTCTACTTGTTGGAATTTTACCACAGTTAGAGCAGTGTATTTCCTGCAGGCTTCCTTTAGTGACTGACCTGTTGACAATATGTTTTTTTTATTTTAGTCAATTGATATTATTTTTTTGCAGATATAATTCAAAATGTAACAAAATGGTTGGATTTAACTTGAACCTTGAGCCCGATTTAAAATTTCTCTTTGAATTAGTTAAATAGATATAGTTCTAACTCTTAAGTTAAATATTTTAATTTTTACATGTCCAGAATCCACCTGGAGGCATACAGTATATGAACTTTGAGCTCGATTTCAAATTTTTCTTCAAACAAGTTAATATTATCCATAAAGTAGCAACTTTTGTTAAATAAGTTTTAACTTCAAAAATATAAATTTTCAGTTTTTACCTGTCCAGAATTCACCTGGAGGCCCCGCAGTACCTGAACCTGGAGCCCGATTTCAAATTTTTCTTCAAATATGTGAATACTATCCATAAAGTAGCAACTTTCTTTAATAAGTTATGCTCTAACTTTAAAAGCGAAAATTTTTAGTTTTTACCTATCCAGGGTCCACCTGGAGGCCTGCATTACCTGAACCTTGGGCAAGATTTCAAATTTTTCTTCAAATGAGTTAATACTATCCATAAAGTAGCAACTTTCTTTAATAAGTTATGCTCTAACTTTAAAAGTGAAAATTTTTAGTTTCCCCTATCCAGGATCCACCTGGAGGCCTGCATTACCTGAACCTTGAGCCAGATTTCAAATTTTTCTTCAAATGAGTTAATACTATCCATAAAGTAGCAACTTTTGCTAGATAAGTTATGCTCTAACTTTAAAGGGAAAATTTTTATTTTCTACCTATCCAGGATCCCCCTGGAGGCCTGCAGTACCTGAAACTGAAGCCCAATTTCAAATTTTTCTTGAAGTTAGATAATACTATCCATAAAGTAGCAAATTTTGTTAAAGAAGTTATGCTCTAACTTTAAAAGTGAAAATTTTTAGTTTTACCTGTCCAGGATCCACCTGGAGGCGTGCAGTACCTGAACCTGGAGCCCGATTTAAAATTTTTCTTCAAATTAGTTAATACTATCCATTAAGTAGCAACTTTTGTTAAAGAAGTTTTGCTCAAACTTTAAAAGTTAAAATTTTTATTTTTTACCTGTCCAGGATCCACCTGGAGGCGTGCAGTACCTGAACCTGGAGCCCGATTTAAAATTTTTCTTCAAATTAGTTAATACTATCCATTAAGTAGCAACTTTTGTTAAAGAAGTTATGCTCTAACTTTAAAAGTGAAAATTTATATTTTTTACCTGTCCAGGATTCACCTGGAGGCCTGCAGGACCTGAACCTGGAGGCTGATTTTTATTCTTTCTTCATATATGCTCATAACATCCCAAAAGATGCATATTTGGTTTAATAAGTTTATCTCTAACTCTTCAAACTAGTTTTTTTTTCATTTATACCTGTCCAGAAGTGACCTTCCAGCCTGCAGCACCTGAACCTGGAGACCTATCAAAAAAAATTTAAATATAAGGAAAATACACCCCAAAACTAAACTTTTTTCCCAAATAACCTATCCTCTCACTCCTAAGACAAGGCCTATACTCCCTGTTTACGCAAAAGTGTCAGATCCGCCCCCCCCCCCCCACATATCAATCAAACAACAAACCTTTTGATTTCATGAACTTTTTTTTGTAAGGCTCTTGTGACCGCAATTTTCGACTTAGAGACTTGAAATTTTAAACCTAAGCTGTTTTAACATGTATACATGACATATTTAAATTTCATAAAAATCCAGCGCCGTTTTCTTACCGACTTTTGTCTGCAGCGTCCGGAAACTGCCAAGTACAGCTGCCGCCGCCGAAATTTATATTTGGGATTTCTAATATTATCCTATTATATAAAGTAGTAAGCGTTTTTTGTCTGTCCTGAAGGATCTCGCTAACTGCTAAACCGATATTGTTCTCCTTTACTGTGAAGCTTCTTATAGGTCCTGGGAAGGTTTTGAACTATTTTTATAGAGGGTTTCTTTACCCCCCTACCCCCAAAAATATTTTTTAACTCTTTTTAAACGCAAATTTAAAATGGGATAAGGTCGACTTTTCCCCCTCCTACCAGTGCCCCTAGAGGCTTCTAGGGGTGTAGCCGCTAGTATATACATAAAGGTAAACATTTTCTGAAAAAAATTCTTCTTCTAGCTTTAAAAGTACAGAAATTACAGCCTTTTGAAATTTCTAAGTAAAAACGGCCCTAAAAAAAACAAGGTTGTTCAATAAAAAAGTAAAAATTACTTTGATCCACTTATTGTCGGAAATTTAATATCAAACAGGGGACTTGCACAAAAATTTCTAGCCGTCTAGCTCTAATAGAAACCGAGATAACAGAGTGAACGTTCAATCCCCCCCCCCCTCCCCTCGACCTATTAAGGTCAATAAAGGGGACCAACCGATAAAGGTAAAACATAGAGTAAATTCGCTACTAAAAATAAACTGTAAAGTCATCCTAGAATTAATCAAAATTTTTACTTAGTTTCTTGCGAAGAAATCTGCGATACCGTCGCTAATTCTTAAAATTATTATCTATGCTTTTGTCATACAAAATTTAATTCTTTAATAATTTGTATTAAATTTAAATATGGGATGTAAATATCATAAGTAGAAATTATTTGTTTCTATCAATGCGTTGCAAAATTTTAAGTTCGCCAAATTTAAGATATGTCAGAGAGCCAGACCCACCATTTTAGAAGTCACCTTTAAAGTGCCACTAGAGACCTTTAGGGGCGTATCCGCTAGTCCTTATAATAAAGTAACAGAATCTCTATGTGTCTGTCTGTCTGTGTGTACCGGATGATCTCGAATGGATATGTTTCTCCTTTACAGGGTAGCTCCTCATTATAGGTCCTGGGAATGTTTATAACAATTTGGGGATGTAGTACAACCACCCTTCCAAGCGAAATCGCCCCTAGAAAAAAATACCACCCACCCCCAAAAAAAATCTTTTTTATCCTTTTCAAAACTACAAAAGAGTTGGGAGGATAATTTCCCCTCCCACACGCCCTGAAGATCCCCTAGAGGCCTTAAGGGACGTATCTGTAAATGTAGTTTTAGAGTGATAATTATTCCTAAACTCAATTTAAATAGCCGCCCATTGAAGCTATTTCTATCTCGGCAACATTTTTAAAACATTACAAAAAAACTGATTTGTTCTAAAATCTGTAGATAATCTCCCGGGATCGCTAGCGGTCGACTTGATGTTGATTCAAATCTCCTTTTATTATTTTCCAGTATGGCTTTGAAACCGATTAAAATCCGCCTTTTAACCGAAGTTGTTCTTCTTTAAGTCTAGCTTCCTCATGTAATAGGTGACCCCCCCCGGGCCCCCCCACACACAGACCTCTAGTACCCCTAGAGGCATGTAGGGGGGGGGGGGATGGGAGGGTAGCTATCCTGCAATATCTCGGAAGGTACTGTTTCAAATTACTTGTACTTTTTAGGAAAGCTTTGTAATTTTCTAGGGTTAGTTTTAGGCTATTTTCCTGACTTTCCACACCCTCCTCTAGAGGCTAGGGGCTTAGTAGCTTTTATTGAATCTGCCTGTAACTGTTAAGCATTTAGATAAGGTAGGAAGTTTACTTAAAATAAGTTCACGGCGGACGAACCCTTATAAATTTACTTGAATACCCCTTACTATTTTTTTCGCCACGCTTGAAAAAAAACTGTCCAATTTTAGAATTTGGCATCATTTAAGATAATTTTAACAGTTTATTCGTCAAACTATTTTCATCTATCTTTTCTTTAGATCTCAATTCTAATTTTCTCTCTTTTCAGCAATTTTTTTTATTCTAATTTTACTTGCGTAGATTATCTGTATGCTTTCTTTGAAGGGTGACATTAGGAAGTTTATTACACTAGTCCCCAAAGTTTTATAAAAAAAAATCTTGTTCGTTGGCTTATCAACTTTGGAGACTTTTATTAAATTTTAATTGGTTGGTTAATTTAGTTGAGTATCCTTACTTTTTAAGAAGGGAAAATTTTATTTGTAATCAATGGGGATGTACAGCAATTTATCGGCCATTGTCTTATCCCTTTAGATCCCTGCTTGTTTAATGTTTATTTGTATATGTAGTACTAGTGAATCGGTGGTGCAGGCACTACCTAAAATATTATATTCTACGTTATCTCACTTCTGAATATTAACCCTATTCTTCCATTGACCTATCCCCGACTATTAACCTTTTTTATTCCATTGACCTATCCCCGACTATTAACCTTTTTTTCTTCCATTGAGCTATCCCCGACTATTAACCTTTTTTTCTTCCATTGAGCTGTCCCTGAATATTAACCTTTTTTTCTTCCATTGACCTATCCCCAACTATTAAAGTTTTTTCTTCCATTGACCTATCCCCGACTATTAATTTTCTTTTCTTCCATTGACATATCCCCGACTATTAATCATTTTTCTTCCATTGACCTATCCCTGACTAATAAATTTTTTTTTCCATTGACCTATCCCCGAATATTAACTTTTTTCTTCCATTGACCTATCCCCGACTATTAACTTTTTTTCTTCCATTGACCTATCCCCGACTATTAACTTTCTTTTCTTCCATTGACCTATCCCCGACTATTAAAGTTTTTTCTTCTATTGACCTATCCCCGAATATTAACTTTTTTCTTCCATTGACCTATCCCCGACTATTAACTTTTTTTCTTCCATTGACCTATCCCCGACTATTAACTTTCTTTTCTTCCATTGACCTATCCCCGACTATTAACCGTTTTTTCTTCCATTGAGCTGTCCCTGAATATTAACCTTTTTTTCTTCCATTGACCTATCCCCAACTATTAAAGTTTTTTCTTCCATTGACCTATCCCCGACTATTAACTTTCTTTTCTTCCATTGACCTATCCCCGACTATTAACTTTTTTTCTTCCATTGACCTATCCCCGACTTTTAATTTTTTTTCTTCCATTGACCTATCCCCGACTATTAATCATTTTTCTTCCATTGACCTATCCCCGACTATTAATCTTATTTCTTCCATTGACCTATCCCCGACTATTAATCTTATTTCTTCCATTGACCTATCCCCAACTATTAATCTTATTTCTTCCATTGACCTATCCCTCAATCTCTCTCTCTCTCCGAACCGTACTACAAATCAAGTTACTCATAAAGATTACTACGACTTCTATAGTTTCGTTTATTCATCATTTTTTAAAGATTTAATGTCCCTCTCTCTCTTTTCCCTTTTCTTCCGTCTTTATTTTAATTTCATTATTTTTTTAAAAACCGTATTTAAAATTTTGTCTCTCTTTCTTTAAAATATTTTAGGATCCCAATGTTTTTTGTTTAAAATTATCGTCCTGAAAGGGTTAAACTATTTAGCTAAATGTTAAATTTTAGTCTAATATCTGAACACATTCGGGCGCGTCGCTAGTATCATATTACATTAAAACTTAGTTTTCCTTGATTTACTATATTATAAACTTAAATTTTCTATTTTATGAATAGAAATTTAATACTTCAATATAATTTGAATAGCAACATGAAATAAAAAATTTAATTTATTCTTCATAGAGTAAAATAATGGGTCTTATCATTCTGGTCATTGAGAGTTTATTATTGATTTTTGAACCAGTATGAGTTTTTAACATCTAACCTTTGGAAAACTTGAGCTTGTTTATAGACATTTATTTCCTATATAGATCTCTCATGGATCTTGATGCAATACAGCAGGCCGTTTTGTAAATGTTAAAAATTGGAAGATTTCATTAAATAAAAGTAATCGCTAATATAAGTATTAAATAAAAGAATAGGGATTTAAAAAAAATGACACTTTTTATCAATTGATATTTGATTTAAGGAATATACACATAAAATGTCAGTTTTCTATCTTGAATAGCACCTGAGAAAATCACACCTCCCCCATAGCATTAAGGGCTGACGGACGGACATACATAGTAAATTTAAAAAGTTAAGAGAAAACTTCTATTGATGTACATCCCAATGATGATAAACAGATTGACCACTTATGTAGGTTAAGATTATTAGTTAGGACACTACTAGTTTGAAACAAAATTCAATAAAAGTATCCAATGTTTTAAAGCAAACATAAAAGATATATAACTTAGATATAAAAGTTTGGGTACAGTCTCCAAATTATTAGACCTAATGTGAAGGAAGTAATGAAAAATGTATTTTCAAACTAGATAGAAAAGAATTATAATTTAGATTAAAATCTGTTATAGCTTATCTACTCTCCGTGTGTGCTATAAAATTATTTTTTAATCCATGATTTATTATTTTATTAGGAGCTAAGACACTCTGATGTCTATTAAAATGTAAAGAAAAGCCTAAATAATATTCAGTAATCATAGAGATTCTTAGGTACGGGGAAATAGTCGCGCAAAAAATCAGCATGTTACGTCACAAAAATGATGGATTATCCATCTCTTTTTTAGGGGTTTTCTTTCCCACTTCTTCTCTCATCTCCCTCATTTTTATGACGTCACAAACTGATTTTGATCGACTTTCTCCCCTTACGATTCTTAGTGGAAAAGCGAATCTTCACATAAAACAACTCTTTGACTTAATTATCAGCCTAAAAATAACATTTCACGCATATAAACCTAATATCTTCTATCTATTTTTCTGTCAGACTGTCTGTACTGAATGATTCTCCTTTATGGTGAAGCTTTTCACTATTTTTGGGAGGGCACTATCACCCTCTAAAGAATAGAAACCTAGAAAGTCAAATATACTCCATAGTTATGTGGACAGACGGGCAAAGTGAGTAATAGAATAGCTACTTCTCATTATGCTTCACTCATATGTATAATACATTCCTTGTTTTATCACGTAGAGAGGGGACAATAGGCTGTTTATCATTATAATTCCCAAAGTTTTATAATATCGTTTTCTTATTCGTTAGCATAACGACTTTGGGGACTATAGTTGAATTTTAATTGATTGGTTCATTTAGTTGAGTGTTCAAACATTTCAACAACTAATTGAAATCTACATATGAAAGGCCATTTGTGTATTATGTTGGGGATGTACATCAACTTACCGGCTATTGTCATATCCCTTTATATCCCTGTAGTTTTATACTAATCTTTGTAAGCAACGCGCCTAGCCTTTCATTGCACCAAAAAGATTAGGGCAAAAAGTCGCTCCAATAAGAAAAGGAGCATTTGAGGGGAATTTTATCAGTATACAACCATAGGGGACATTTGGAGCAATTTCCCCCATCCCCTTAATGGCAAAAACGTCCACCCTCCTGAGGGAGGGGATGAGACTATAAACCATACTGGTACCTTAGGTAATAAAGACGATCTTTTATTTTGATCTTTTTATGGAATTTAGGGGTGTACATCAATTTATCGACAAACCCCAAATTCTCCCACTTTGAGAAAGACGATTCCAGTGACGTCATATATGTTTCGGGAAAGAAAAATGAAAGGGGGGAAGAAAATCTCTTAAAAAGAATCGTATATGACGTCACTGGAATCGTCTTTCTCAAAGTGGGACAGTTTGGGGTTCGTCCAATTTATCTCCATTGTCTTATTCCTTAAATATAAAATAGTTTTATAGTTACATACATGTTGAGGCAAAGTAAGCCTTAAAGAACTTTGCAAGTTAAAAATATTATGGCTTTGAAACATAAATTGATATCAAAAGTTATAGAACCCAAAGAAAATCCTTGGTGCCTCTGCCAATAAAAATTATTCTTTAAATTATTATATTAATGATTATTAATGGTTTTGACTGGTGATATTATTTATGTACAGAAACTTTTTCCAGTATCGCTTCAAAACCAATTTATATCCGCTGGATTAGAACCAGTTTTCAGACATACTGAAAAATCATGTATATCATTATATTAATGACAATTTTCCACGATTATTAGAATAAAAATCATAAAATCAATTCCAATTTGTTAGCCAGGGCCTTCGTCCCCTCGGGACTGACAAAACCGGTTTTCATCTTATATTTTAAAAGCTAATAGTTATTTCTTGCATCGTATTATAAACACCGCTACGCAGATATAAAAATGTACAATTATAAGATTAAAACCAGTTTTTTAGCCCCGAGATGCGATGGCACAGGCTAAAAATCTGGTTTTAATCTTTTGATTATACATTTTTATTTTTGTAGAAAACTGGATGTAATACAATTCTAGACATCATTTTTTCGTATGGCTGAGAACCATTTCTATTCCAACCGATAGTAATCAGTTTCCAATGAATACGATAAATAACTATTCTTCTGCTTTGTGTACGGGGCAGATTTTGACTGTACCACATGTAAAGATCTTAATCTGTATTAGAAACAATTTACCACCACCTAACAATCAACCGCATCAAGCCACGGGACACCGATAATCCTTATAATAAAGTAACAGGATGTCTGTCTGTGTGTTTACTGAAGGATCTCGCCTTGGAGGATCTTGGAGATTACCTCATAGATAAATAGAAATATGTCACTTTATTTATCAGAATATATGGCCCTGTTTAAGCACATAGCTTAAAATTAATAAGAAAATGTTTATGATTTATTACACCAATTTTATTGTACACTTACATGATGTTAAATTTATAAATAGTTTTCAAATAATCTAAGAGGATAAAGCTATAAAAAGATTACATCATACAGTACTAATGATCAATGATAGGCCAATACACAGACTAGATTACCAATGTCAGGCCAGAATACATTTTATTTGACCTAGTATGACGTCATTTTTTATAGGCACTATAAAAATCTTCTAAAATGATTGGTAATTTGAATTACAATATTAAAATAGAATTTCGATATTTTTAAAGGGAAGCTTTTCTATAATTAGGATTGTTACGAACGTCTGTCAGTAGGTAACGGGTAGCATCTATCGTTAATTTAGGCATGTTAGACTAACAATTTCAAACTTTGTATGATGATTCCTGTAAGTTACCAGTTAGGAATGGTTTTTATTGTTACCAGAAAGTTAGTACGTCCATTTTTCAGTATAGTTCTAATATTCGGTAATTTAAAGTATATGGATTTTTGAATTCTGAATTTGCCGCCAAAATGAACCAATCACATGTCTTCTTGTCAAAATACTAGCATATTATTGGATGTCTTTTGATAAGAAGACACGTAATTGGTTCAATTTAGCGGCAAATTGTAAATAAAGAAAACAACGTCCATTGTCAAATTGAGATATTATTGAATCCTCCTATTATTTTAATATTGAAGATTACTATTCTTAGACGCGAAGTTATCAGCGTAGCCTCTCTATAATTGTTTAAATTCAATTACAAACTTATTTTTTTCTCTCATAACAATAGCTCAAGTTTGCTAATTTTAACAATCTTATCTGAAATTATCAAAAATTAATTACAATTTGTCATTTTATATGTTTAAATGTAAATCGATAAATATTATAATTAAAGGTCATGTACTTTAAATTAGAATTTCAGCATATATAATTAAATTAATTAATAAATAATAATAAGACATTATATATATTTATCGTTTGGTTTGTAGACATTTTTCAGGGAAATGAAAAAAAATTAGAATTTATATTATTTTCATAATATAATATCGACATTTCTTATTTAAAAGTAACAGGATGTCTGTGTGCCTGTCTTTGTGTGTAAATATAAGAAAAAGAATCTCGCTAGCTGTTAAACCGATAGGGTTCTCATATGTCCAGGGTAGATTATAACAATTTTTGGGGAAGGTACCATAACCATCCCAATAATTTTTTTCTAAACTATTCTTTTTGAAAAGCGAAGCTTTTTTCTAATTATGGTCGGTCCGTACGTCCGTCCGTACGCAACGGATAGCTCTTTTCGTTAATTTAGGCATGTTCTATCGATTGTCCTATCGATTTCAAACTTTGCATAATGGTTCTTATAGGAGTTAGGTACGAGTTAGAGAGCGAGGCCACTCTTTAATCGTTACCAGAAATCCCGTCCATTTTAAACATGTTAATTTTTAACTTTTTTAACATCAAATTTTAATGTGATAAAATTTCGAATGGTCGGATTTTTGGAATACTGATTCCTAGGACAACAAAGTACATTATTATAAGCGAAGCATCTCTGTAATCAAGTCCTAAAAATATAAGTATGTCCTTAAGCCATATTCTGTATTTAAGCAGTTTTTCAGCAGATATACTTACAATTTTGTTTCGTTCGACTTTTCGTATTCTGATTATTCAGTTCTGACACTATACAAGTGTTAATATTCGTTTGTCCCAACGTTTCAGAGCTTCGCTTTTATGGATGTTGTCATCCTTGTTAAACTAGAATTTAAAATGAAGAGTCAAGTGACCATTGAGGCCTCTAGGTGCGTAGCCGTTAGTTTCATAATAAAACATAAACAATAAAATCTAAGATGATAAAGATGTGTGAAATGAAATAAAAATTATGGTTTAGTTCCGTTCAGCGGTCGGAAATGAATTTACTCGTATTAAGAGCTAACAATAACACACCTCATACATTTAGTACGTCGTCATGGATGTTTGAGGGATAGTTTCAATATTGTAGAGAAGCTACTCTATAATTCTAGCATAGAATGTCGGATATGCCAATCTCTTTGATAGTATGAATTAAATATTTAAGCCCCTTTAAGTTATTACTAGCTGCTAAGTTCCTTGAGGCCTTTAGGAGCACATAATGTGTGGGAGGTGTAGAGGTTTCATTTTTTTCTGGAGGCGATTTATCTTTGGGGGCTGGTGGTTTTCTTCCCCAAAATAGTTACAAATAGACAGACAGACGTACAGAAACATACCAGGGAGTAAAGGAGGGGACAATACAATAGATCGAATATTCAATTTTTAGGAGTCTCAGACTTTGGATACTGGCTTAATGGGAATGTGCAAGAATTTAGCAGGTTCTGACTGACTTTGGGTACTAGCCATCATTGCCGCTAACTGAGTTAGTTTTGAATATAGCAGACAGAAAAATTTGTTATGTGATGGCTGGTTTTAACATTTTTTTCTCCAAAAAATATCATTTCATAGATAAAAACTTTATTGTGGTATTTGTGTAATAAACAATCTAAGAACCCTTAAATTTAATTCTTGTATAAATATAACCACGAAAGTTAGTACTGCCAGGCAAATGTCATGTAATTAAAAAGGTTGGTTATATGCAATTATCACTTTAATAAGAGGCTTTAAAAAAACTTGATTGCTATTTTCTAAGCAATATCCCTCAAAAACCCCGAGAACACGTAAATTGCAAATTGTCGCTCGATTTAAAAATTATCAATGGTTACCAAGTCAAAATTGATTAGATTCTGTATCATCTGGAATAGTTATTTTTCGCATTGTATTAAAAACAGCTTTCCGCGGATATAGAAATGTACAACTATAAGATTAAAACCAGTTTAGTTTACCGATGCGATACATGATTTTTCAGTATGGCTGAGAAAAAAAACAGAAAACAATAACAAGCCGGGACTAACAAAATTTTTATTATATTTTATTACTCTTTATTTGTATATCCTTGGAAAGCTGTCTATGATACGATGTGATAAATAACTAATATTATAATAGTTAACTTTTGAACAAATTTTTCCACTGAAATTTTTTTTTGCATTTGTTAAAAATTCTACTTGGCAACTGCGAAGCAAATAATAAAATTTAATTTTCTTGTGGCTTCCGGATCCAGAGCTCAAATAAACAAGGATCCCAACCTTTATGGGTGGCGGGGATTCTCAAGAAAAATTGCGTATAACACACTAAACAGGCTTGAAAAAGTTTTGATTATCCTACCAAGGGGGAGGGAGGGTTAAAGGGCTGTTTACCCCTACCCCTAACAAAAAATTATGTGGTGCAGTATCCCTCAACCCCCAACCCAAAAAAAGCTCGGTCGTCCTTGTCTCTTAAAAAAATAAATTGAATAATTCAACAGCCGTAATTTCGTATGCTGAACAGCCGCCAAATATAAATTTAAAGTTAAAGAATAGTTTTGCTTTTCAGAATTAGTGGAATTTTCGAATGCTGTTTGAATTATGGGGGTTAGGATGTTTCAATTTTATCAATTTTCAAATAAAAAGTTATTTCATGTCTTTTAATTTTTAAATTTAAAAAATGCGGGCCTTTTTTTAACACTAGAAAATTAAAAATATAGATTATTTATTCATAGGAATTTAAAGCAAAAAATCTTAATTAATTTGGTTAAATTTATATGAAAAAGACATAAATTATCTTTTTTTAAACGGTAAATATGTTTTCTTCTTCTTAAATATGGTGGGGTTCTTCACCCCCCCCCTCTTTTTTTCTATAAATACTGTTCTACTTATTTTATTTTAGTATATCTCTCACTTTCGAGTTAAGATCAGGGATCTAAAGGGATAAGACAATGTCCAATAAATGTATTGGGGGAATGATGATACACAAAACTGCCCCTTCTGTTTAATACATTTAGTGGTTGAAATGTTTAGACAATCAACTTAATTTACCCAGTGACCTATCAAAATTCTTTAACAGTCCCCAAAGTTGTTAAGCCAACGAATGAGAAAGCATAATTATAAAACTTTGGGGACAGGCAGTTACAGGTGTGATAAACAGCCCAATGTACCCTCTCTGAGTAAAGATGAACATTGATTAAGATTAGGGGAAATGAACATTGGTTTTGTGCAATTCATTTGAGATGTACTGAAATTTAGTTTCCGAAAGTGTACCTAGCTTCCGCGTCGTATCTCAATATTTACTACTAGCTAAAAACGCTTCAAACTTTAAAAAATTTTTTTAATGGATAATATATAATTCGTTTATACTTTATATCTCTTTTCCCTTTGACCGGAGTAGCTGAAAATAGCGTTTGCAATAATTGGGTTATCTGCTGTACAACTTTGGAAATTATAGAAGAAATAGGCAATCCATTTTCAACACATCTAATTTGAAGATATGGGGGGGGGGGGAGGGGGAGATATGAGGCATGGCTTACTTATCACTGTGTAAAATTTAGGGAATTTTAAAGAATTATATTTATTAACAAAGATAAAAAATCAAAAGCAGCTGAGAAAATCAACTTTTTTTCATTGCGTTACGGACTGATGGACCGACAGACTTAATAAATACAAAGTTTGAAGAAATGAAAACCGCCAATAATTTTGGTATTTTCTTACTGTGAAACAAAATGAGTTAAAACTAGGGATAAAGAGATAGGTAAAATAATTTGATTTTGAAATTTCAGTAAACTTGTAACCCATTAATAAAACATTCAATCAATTTATGTTAAGGTTATTTTTTTAAATTCAATTTTCAGTTTTACCATATTTGTTTTTGGGTTAGTGACATGTGTAGTGGAGGGGGGGGGGGTGTCAGTACCTTCCTTAAACAGGATATAAGAAAGAGCCTGGTTCTCCTGTGCACGCCACTGTTTGAAACCAGTTTAAAATTGTATTTTTTTAAAGTTTACCACTGAACAAAATATGCAGAAGAGTATTAAACATTTTATTTAACTGAAAATTATTTCTTTACTGGCAGGTGGGTGTCAAAATGACAATAAATTACTGTATTTGTGTCTGTGATAAAGTTGTAAATTTGCCAGTGACTAAAACATGTTTATTATAATGTTTAAAACACACCTACTTTTGTCAAAAACACCATAGCCAGTTGTAAAAATTGACAGCACCTCGACAAAAAAAAACATTTTGTGTATTTATTTGTAAATTCTTGTAAATTTTCAGTATGGCTTCCAAACCGATTAATACCCATGGATTAGAACCGATTCTCAACCATACTGAAAAAATATGTATTGTATCGTATTATAAATAATTTTTTATGAATAGTAAAAGGAAAAATCAAATATTAATACCAGTTTTGTTAATAAAACCGGAATTATATTCATAATTTATCGTTTTACTATCCGCGGATAGCTGTCTATAAAACTATTTACTTATCCTCCGTATCCCAAATCTAAATTGAATAAAAATTTGAGCAATCACAGACAGTAACAAAAATCCTTGTACCCTATTTTATAAAGTAGTAAGTTTTTTTTGTCTGTAGATTAAGATTTCGATAACTACTAAACCGGTTGAGTTCTCTTATTTTATGGAAGCTTCTTATATGTCCCTGGAAGATTTTTATATCTAAGTTTGTTTTTTTTTTGCTATTTTTATAACCTATTTGTTACACCTTCGAATACAGAGCTCCTATCTGCTAGGAGCGCAGCTGATAGTATATATATTAAGATATATAAGTTTTCCGGAATTTTAAAGTTAGGGGGAGATTTGAAATCTGCATCAAATTTTGAGGATTTTTTATAAAATTAGTTTTTTCTATAATTCTTTATCTAAAAGCGGAAATGCAATTTAAGTTAATTAATTTTGGCATCTGTGATTGGTGGATTTAAAAAATCTGCGCTCTGATTGGATGGCGTACATCATTCAACCAATTAGAGCGCAGGTAGTTTAAAATCCACCTATCCTATTGGTCAAAATTAATTAACTTAAAATGCATTTCCGCTTTTAGATAAAGAATTATACAAAAAACGAATTTTATAAAAAATCCTTAAAATTTTAAGCAGATTTCAAATCTCCCCCTAACATTAAAATTCCGGAAAACTTATATATCTTAATATATATAAAGTTGTAGGTCTTTTGTTTGTTTGTCAGTTTAGATCTCGCAAACCACTGACCAGGTTGAGTTCTTTTTTTAGTGTAGCTTTATATAAGTCCTGATATGTTCTTAAAGCTATCTTGTTTAAAGATTTAAGGTTTAGGATGGTTTTAGGCTACAAAAAATAAGATAAAACCGATGCTGTACGTATTGGTGCAAAAAATGGGGACAAATTTCAAATTGTTTTGGCGTGTGATGTCATACCCCCATCTCTTTTCTAGGGGGTTTCTTTCCTCCTTCCCTTTTCTTTCCCCTCACTTGTGACGTAAATAAACAGCCCCGACAAATCAATTTAAAAATTGTCCCCATTTTTTGCACCAATACGTACAGCATCGATAAAACCTTTATCATTTTATGATTACTATAACAAAAAAATACGTTTGAAACTTGAAAATATGCAAATTGATGTTCAATATCATGCAGTAATTGTTATCAATATAGAAAATGATTTAATATTTACTGGATTAAATAATAGATCGGGACAGGGATTAATTAACTTATATGTATACGTTGTGGGGACCCTTTGTCGGCTTTCAATTGGGTCTTTGAATATCAGCCAATAGCGTCGGAATCAACAGAGTCAAGTTGCTACAATAGAGCAGAAATTAATTTGCCAGAAGACGGAAAAAGGTCCCCACCACTGTAACCAAGTAGTTGTTAAATACATTTCTCGTATTCATTCGAATCCGGTGGATAGGAACCGGTTCTCATCTATACGAAAAAACTATGTCTAGCATCGTATTATAAACCGCTTTCTACGAATATAAAAATGTACAATCAAAAGATTAAAACCTTCGGCACCTCGGGGCTAAAAAACTGGTTTCAATCTTGTAATTGTACATTCTATATCCGCGGAAAGCGGTTTATAATACGATGAAAGAAATAACTATTATTTTATTTTGTTATCAGAATACATTTCCCTAGCGCTGAAATGTAGAAAAAGACATAATGAATTGACTTCCTTGAAAATGTGATTTTGATTAACTTTTAATTAATGGAATTATAATTAATAAACGACAGACAGGCAAACTTAATAGGCAACGAATACACTTTTTTTTAAATACAGATTATTTTGTTAAATTAAAATAGCAGTACAACAAGAATGTTTTTATAAAAAGAATCGAAGGAGAATCCCGCCCTTAAGAGTTAATGTTTATAAAAGTAAGTGAAATTTTTACTGTTTTGATTAAGTTTTTAAAATAATTATTTTTGGTTTTATGCTTGTATTCGATTACAAATGCCCCTCACCCTGATCAGTATCAATCAATATAATCAGGGGCGTCCAAGCTTTTTTATTTGGAGGTGTAAAATTTTTAAAATTTTTTTTACCCCACCCAAAATTTACCCCCTCCTAAATGGTTGGGGGTAAATTTTAAATGGGAGGGTAAATTAAAAATTCGTTTTTTTTTTTGGGGGGGGGGGGTAATCACCCCTTCCCCCCCCCCCTTGGACGTCTATGAATATAATACCAATTCATATTTATAAGTTTATTTTAAATAAACTGTTTCATTTAGTCACCTTTCCTATAATTACGGTTCCTATTATCATTTTCTATTTATGCCTAACCCTTGCGGGGCTACCGTTCACCCAATTTAACCTAACCTAGCCTATATTACAAAAATATACATAGAAGGTGTAATTTTTTGAAATGGAACTTTTTTTTGAAAAATTATATTAAAGTAACACTACATACAGACTTAAAAAACTTAAAAACACATAAAAAATCGTAGACTTGCCGACATGGCTAACTTTGTAGTGGCAGCGCTTTTTAAATATTTAATAATGACAGATTCTTTCATTGATAAGTAACCCACTTCCGTTTTGTATATTGTTGTATAATGTGAAATAATAATAGGATGTTTAGCTGTGTTATTGTGCCTATATCCTTATAAAAAAAGTAAAAGGATCTCTGTTTGTCTTTCTGTCTGTGTGTATATAGCTAAACACTGAACCGATATTGTTCTCCTTTACAGAATAGCTTCTCCTAGGTCATAGGTAGTAAGGGTTTTTATATTGGTTAGTGAATTTAGGTATGTTAGAATCGATTTCAAACTTGGGTAATATCCTCTTAGAATTTTTCTTTAATTTTGAAAATTTGAGTACTCCCAACCTTCCCCCCCCCCCCCCCACCCCCGACAACGAACAACTCTGGCCGCAGCGCTCGGCTCCCTAGCCTATAACCTAACCTAACCTAAACTAAATTAGTTGTTCGTTGTCGGGGGGGGGGGGGGGCGGGGGGGGGGAGGGTACTCAAATTTTCAAAAAGAGGAGAACGCCCAAACTTGGTATGATGATTCAAAAAAGATTTTATCTAGTATGGAACCCAATCATTACTCAAATTCAAAAAACTTTGGGTACTTTTATAAAAACTGGATGTGTTGGTTCAGTATTCAAAGTTTTAAAACAATAATTTAATTTCTCTTATTCATTCGACTTCTCGGGGCTAAAAAACTGGTTTTAATCTTATAATTGTACATTTTATATCCGCGGAAAACATTTCATAATACGATGTAAGAAATAACTAGTAGAGATAGGGTAATTTTGTTTATCATCAATATCCCTGTTAGGAATTGGGTAAACAAAAAAGATTTAGGGTTTATTTTTAAGATATATTATTTACTAAGTATATTTGCGATAACTTTTATTTAATGAAATCTTCCAATTTTTAACCTGTACAAAACGGCCTGCTTAATTGCTTCAAGATCCATGTCAGATCTATATAGGAAATAAATGTCTATAAACGAGCTCAAGTTTTCCAAGGACTATTCGTTGAAAACTCATAGTGCTCCAATAATCCATAATAAACTCTCATTGCCCAGAACGATAAGACCCATTATTTTACTTTATTAAAAACAAATTCATTTTTTTCATTTCATGTTGCTATTTACATTATAATGAAGTATTTAATTTCTAATCATAAAAAAGAAAATTTAAATTTATGATATAATAAATTTAAGAAAACTCTGTTTTAAAAGAATTCGATTGTGGCGACACTTTGTGTGTTCAAATATTGAACTAAAATTGTAATCATATAATAAACCCTTTGGTGATGGTAATGTAAAGAAAAAAATATAATTTAAAAGATCTTTTTAAGATCATTTAAATTATCAAATATTTACTTCCGTTTAAATAGTAATGCCGGGTGAGGAAAATAGATTTATTGAGAAATATATATGCATATAGAAAACTAGCCAATAGGGAGATAGTTATATCGAGCCAACTCTAGTTATTACAATATTTGCAGTTATTTGGGTTGAAACTTGTGGTGCATAATTGAACAAGAACAACAATATACAAATACGAAAATAAGATGAATTGCTACCAGGTCAGATTGGTCTTCCTTCAATTAATTGATATAGTTACTAGTTAGCTTAATATATACAATGCAAAATAGAATGATGTCTGTCCGTCTATCCGTCTGTTTTCTGTACTTCTGTCTGTCCGTTTATCTGTCTTTATGTCTGTCTGTCTGTCTGTCTGTCTGTCTGTCTGTCTTTCGGTATGTATTTCTGTATGTCTATCTGTCTGTCTTTCTGTCTTTCTTTCTGTCTGTCTGTCTGTCCGTCTGTCTTTCTTTTTGCCTTTCTGTCTGTCGGTCAGATTAGTCATCCTTCAATTATTTAATATAGTTAGCTTAATCTATTATACAAAATAGAATTATATCTGTCAGTCTTTCTATCCCTCTATCCGTCTGTACGTCTGTCTTTTCATCTGGCTTCCTATTTGACAGTCCATCTGTCTGTCTGTTTGTCTGTCTGTCATTCTTTTTGTCGGTCTGTCTGTCTGTACGTTTGTCCGTCTGTCAATTATATAAACAGAAGTAAGATGAATAGCTTACTGGTTGGATAGGAAATTGGTTGTCCTTGTTATTTTAATTAAATTTCAATGTTCAAAAATAATACATATGGTCAACATGATAATTGTATAATGCACTGGCGTACAGACAATGGGAAACTTTACTATGAAAATTTCTGGGATCTAAGGGATAAGACAATGGCCGATAAATTGTTGTATATCCCCATTGATGTTACACAAAATTATCCCTTCTGTAAATTACAATTAGTGGTTGATGCGTTTGAACTCTCAACTTAGATAATCAACCAATCAACATTCAAAAAGTCCCCAAAGGTGTCAGGCCAACAAATAAGAAAACGTTTTCTTATAAAACTTTGAGGACTAGTGTAATAAACAGCCAATTGTCCCTTCCCTCTCTCTCTTGGAAAATTCCAAGTACCTTTTCTATTAATAATTACGTGATATGGTTAACTTGATAACTGTTATTTTACTGCCGTACGGACAATGGGAAATCTAGAGTAGCTTTGCTTCTAATAAGTTTGTGATATAGCTAACCTATTAACTGTATATTGCACTGACGTACATACAATGAGAAATCTAAAGTAGCTTCGCTACTGATAAGTTCGTGATATAGCTAACCTAATAATTGTATATTACACTGACGTACAGACAATTAGAAATTTAGAGAAGCTTCGCTACTAATAAGTTCGTGATATGGTTAACTTGATAACTGTATGAGTTAGCGAGTGGTGTGAATTCAGTTCCGAAGATGTATCACAATTTTTGAACTACAAATTTGTACAAAAAAGAATAAACTACCCCTTTCTCTTAACTTAAATTTTGATATTATACACCCCTTTTGATTTATTTGCTACTAGCGGCTGCCTCTATCATCTAGGGTTGAAAAATAGCATAAAAGCATCTTAAGATTTAAATGATAAAAGTAAACATAAAACCATCCCAGGACCTTTATGAAGCTTACCTAAAATGTAGAACTCAATCGGATAAGTAACCACAGACAAAAAAAACTTAATATAATAGGATTGTAATTTTGGCGAATATAAAACATTCAATGTTTGTGAAAAAATATGAGGACACAAATGCACACTTAGCTGAGCATTCCCAAATTCTTTATTTTAGTTTTAGTTGGCCTTTGTTAAGAATTTTCAGAGTTTTTTTTTCATGTAGATAACTAATCATTTGGGTTATTTCAATGCCCCTTATAAATATGTTTTTTTTTTAGTAATAAAGGGATAGGACAATGACTTTGATTTTCCACCAATTTTATTTTAAAAATCACATTTTCATCAAAAGTCCATTATTTACTCTCTCTTTCTGTGTTTTAATTTTGGTGCTTTCATAATATCAATAGGCAGGTGAAAAGTTATCATTTAATGTTCAAACACAATAATTATCTACATTGACTCTAAATCAACCAATTATGTGTAGAGAGGAACCCTATACCTAGTAAGTTGGTATAACCACTGAAACCAATGAGTGCACCGAAGAAATCCTCCTCCTGTTTTTAATTTTGTTTTATTCTATAGGTTGTAAAAAGATATTGCCAATATTTGTACGTCCAGACGGAATAATTTATCCAACGAAAAAACTTGTTAGCCTTAATATTTTTACCAAACCAATTTAAGCTTACATTACTTAGGTTGTAATAATTACTTATTACACACTTAAAACCAATATTGAAGTAAATACGCCAAAACAAAAGCAATAAGTAAATAACAAGGCCAATAGGGACTTACTAAAAGAGATGATTGAAAAAAATACTCTATTTTCACCACTCTTTTATTGTTATGGTAAATGTTAACGCAAATACAGTTTTTTCAGGGTTCTTCATTGTAACAGAGACAAGTAATTTTAAAAATACTATTTTATATGTTTTTATAAGCAAAGGCTCTTTATAAATCCCTTTGGCTGTCCGTCCGTCCATAAGCCTATAGATGCCAAACTAATACACAAAGCCTTCTGAAACACCTTGTTTTTTTTTCAGGTGGTTTTAGCCTATTTTGTCTGAATTAAAGTCTTAAAGTGGTTGAGGCTATGCATTGTATTAAATTCAAAATATGTTTTTCATAATACTTGTCTGTTAGTTTTAGGTGGTTTTATGTCTAAACTAAAGTAGACTTGAGATGGTTTTAGGCTATATATCGTATTCAATTTAAAAATTTATTTTCATAACACCTATCCATGTCTGTTTGTTTCAACGTGTAACCTTTTGACTTCATTTTTAGCAATTTTATAATTATATCTTTACCAAGGGGGAGGAGGGGGGAGTTTAATATGGGCTTTGATCTCAATTTAATATCTAAAAGATGCAACAAAATAAACAGATTTAACGTTATTTTTAGGTTTTTAAAAGCGAAGCTTTCTTATAATTAGGGTCGGTCCGTCCGTCCGTCCGTAATGGATAGCTTTTTTGCAAATTTTGCATGGTGATTCCTTTAGTAGTTAGGTACGATTTAGAAAGCGTAGCAACTCTATAATCATTACCAAAATTTCCGTACGTCCATTGTAAACATGTTGATATTTTTACTTTTTTAACAACAAATTTTTATGTGATCTAATCATCCGATTGATCTGATTTTTGGTATATTGATTCCTGGGACAAGAAAGTATAATGTTATAAGCGAAGCAACTCTATAATCAAGTCCTAAATATGTAAGTATGTCCATAAACATTATCCTGTATAAAGCAGTTTTTCAACAAATTTACTTACAATTTTGCTTCGACTCTTATACATTTATATTCTGATTATTCAGTTCTGACACTATATAAGTGTTCATGTCCGTTTGTCCTACCGTTTCAGTGCTTCACTTTTATGGATGTTGTCATCCTTGTTTTGTTGTAGCGAAGCAACTGCACAAGTCTGAAAGAAAGGTTTAATACCTTTTATTCTTATTTAAAATAATCAGGGACTGATTGGACATTGGACTATTATTTACACTGTTACCAAAAGTTTTATAACAATGTTTTCTTATTCGCTGGCTCAAACACTTCGGGTTCATAGCTAGTCAATTGTTCAAACTTGTCGACAAATAATTTAATCTACAGAAGATACTTTAGTAAAAATAATTCATTTTTATTTAAGTTGCATAATATCAATATTTTTACTATTGTTTCCTAGGACAACCAGGGACAATATTATAAGCGAAGCAACTCTATGATAAAATCCTAAAAATGATATCATGTCATTTTGTTTAGACTTACAAATTGATATTATGCTTATTAAGTTCTAACACTCTACAAGAATTATTGTTCGTTTGTCCTTCCTTCTGATTTTAGATCTTCGCATTTATGGATGTTGTTATCCTTGTTCTATATTTAATTTTCTGTAGTAGTTCACTAACTCAGACAGACAGAGAAAAAGTTGCATAAAAAGTTCTTCCAAATTAGCTAAATAGCAATGGATATTTTATTACATGGATATACTCTAATAAAGTAAAACTCGTAGCTGGCTAAAATAACTATAAAATTGACGCCAAATTCTCCCCTGTTCATACAATGATACATCCACGTATGTTGTATATTTATTTAAAAAGCTTAGTATCTGTAGATAGTTTGTTTCAAAACAAGAAGGCATGGGGCCATTAAATGCAGCGATGCAATAAAATCAATTACAGATAGACAGACAAACATTGATTTACTTTGTATTATAGATACGAATTATTGTTATAGTTGGCTAAACAATTGTCCGGAGATAGCATAGAAAAAACATAGGATTAATCCTATCATTTAAAGTAAAGTGTTTGATCTCACTAACCGCCGAACCGATAAGGTATTCATATACAGTGAAGCTTTTTATAGATCCTGAGATGGTTTATAGGCTATTTTTTAGCTCTTCCACATACCTTTGAATATATTGCACCTAGATGCTAAGGGCACAGTTTCTAGTAAGTTTCTAAAAGACTAAAGGCCCGAGTGAATTAGAAAGGTTTTAATCCTTAATTTTTTTTGCATTGTTATTCAACGAGTATATTTTTTTCATCAATTTTGAATAGATGGTAAAGTTTTTACATTTTTCCATGATCTATCTAATTTATTTAATCTAATATCTAGAAAACATGACTCACTCACTTTCAAAAGTAATTCTAAAAAATTATGTAAAAAAGAAAGAGTTAGATAATGGTATTGCATCGTATTATAAACAGATTTCCGTGGATATAGAAATGTACAACTATAAAATTAAAACCAGTTTTAATAAAGGTACGGGCTAAACTGAAAAAGATACGATACGATACATTATTTTTCAGTATGGCGTAAAACCAATTTTAATCCAGCGGATATTAATCGGTTTCGAAGCCATGTTGGAAAGAAAGTAATAATAGAAAGATAACAAGGATGACAACATCCACAAAAGCAAAGCTATAAAATCAGAAGGAAGGACAAACTAACAATAAATCTTGTAGAGTTTTCGAACTTAATAAGCAGAACAATAATTTCTAAGTCTAAACGAAATTGTACATTTATTTGTAGCAAAATTGCATAAATTAGAATACAGTAAAAGGACATGCTTTCAGTTTTTGGATTTAATTATAGAGTTGCCTCGATTTTTATACTTACCTCGTTGTCCTAATAATCATTATTTCGAAAATCAGATGAGAATAATCACATCATACAAAAATGTTTTCAAAATTTTTAAAAATGAGCATGTTTTAAATGGACGTATCGACTTTCTAGTAAGGATTATAGAGTTACAGAATTGTACTTTTTAGCATAATTAAAGATTTTAGGTAAAAAAACGTTTTAGAGGAAGTAAAATAATAAAGTAAAACATAAAGTAATAGTGTAAACTACAATATAAATAGGAAAGGAAGAGAGAGAGAGAGAGAGAGAGAGAGAGAGAGAGAGAGAGAGAGAGAGAGAGTGAAAGAGAGAGAAGGAGAGAGAGAGAGAGAGAGAGAGAGAGAGAGAGAGAGAGAGAGAGAGGTAGAGAGAGAGAGCGAGCTAAATAAAGGAAAGGCTCTGAACAAAGTGTAAAGTAAATATATTGAAACCAGGTAGAAAAATTCTTCAGTGTTTTCTAAACTGTCTATTATTAAACACAGTGATTGTGAATATAATATGAATACAATGTTAAAGTTATAATATCCTATTATATAAAGTAGTAAAGTGTTTAGATTTAAGCCTTTGGGTGGTTTTAAGCTATTATCTGCCCCCTCCCTATACCCTTATGTACAATGCCCCTAGATGTTAGGAGCGGAGTCGCTAGTTGTAAATAATTGTAAATTTTGATTAGTCAAATTACAACATTTAACAAAATATTATTTGGATTAATATAATAAGTAAAAATTGTTAAAAAAGTAATTAGTTAGGTTACGAAATTCTTTTTCTGTATTTGAATACGTTTCTGTATTAGTAGCAGCTAACCGTTAGACTGGAGAACCAAGTAAGTTTATGCTAGATGCTTTTATAAGCAGTGTATCTTAGATAGCAGCCAAGAAAATCACATGTCCCTTATAGCATTACGGACTGACTAACGGATGAACAGACAGAGTGAATTATAGAGTATCTTTGCCAACAAAAAGTTTATCCCGTGTCCTTCATGCTATTATGTTTTAATATTTATTAAGTGATGAATATATTTATGATATAACAAGGATGACAACATCCACAAAAGCTCTAAAATCAGAAAGCAGGACAAACAAGCAAAAACTCTTGTAGAGTGAAAGAACATAAATTTGTAAAGTCTTAACGAAATTGTAGATAAATTTGTTGCATTATTGTGTAAGTATATAGTATAAGGAGGTTGATTTTATAGACGCTTTGCCCTATATATTGTACCTTGATGCCCTAGGAACCATTATTCTCAATATATCATACATATAAATGATGTCAAAAAGATTTTAAAAAAACAGCATGTTTTAAATCTACGTATGAACTTTCTGGTAACGCTTATAGAGTTGCTTCGATTTCTAATTCGTACCTACCAGTTAAAGAAATATTTATGCAAAGTTTAAAATCGAAAGGCCAATTCTAACATGCCTAAATTAACGAAAAAGAGGTAACCCTTACGGACGTACGGACATACCGACCATAATTGTAGAAAAGCTTCGCTTTAAAAAAATACATCTGTATAGAAAGTTATAAAAAGTGATAAAAAATGAATACGTGAATAATGTATGTAGATGAATTAACAGGTAGTCAAATTTTTCCAGCTATGGTAAATAAATTTATGCAACATCCTTCAGACAACCAACCCATTTTTATATTTATTATCTTGTTGCTGAGCTACCTAACGTTAGTTTTCTGATAGGTTTTAGGCTATTATTATGCTCATACAAAGTCCCTAGATGCTAGGGATGCACTCGCTAGTTCTAAATAATATATTCTCTAGATAAAAATCAATATCAGATAAATAAATAATTATAAACATCTTTTTTTTTCTTCTCTAAAGTAAGTCAAGGTAAAATATCCTAAGCGGATGCACGAACATATACATGCATTTAAATCATTGACGATTCCGTCTAATCCTTATAATATGGTAACATGATGTTTGTCTGTCTATTTGTCTGTCTGACCTCTGACCAATACAATGATGTAGGTAAGGGAAGTCGGCAAAATAGTTCTGTAACTTTGGGAGAAAGATTGGCTCTGAAAGCTAGGTAGACGGGTCCAGCTTGGAAGTGCCTTTAGATTGGAAGGACTGATCGAGAGAGTAACCGATGAATCGATCGGGTTATCCTTTACAGGATACCTTCTCTTAGGTAATGGGAAAGTTTACAACTACTTTAGTGAAGGGTACCACCCCAAGAGAAATCGCTCTAGAAAAAAATCCCCCCCCCCCCCTCTAAAAATTAATTTTGAAAAAAAACTAAAATTAGAAATGGAGGAGAGGGGAATTTTTCTTTTCTTTTTGAATCCAAAATAAAAGAATGGGGTTATCAAATACAACTCATCCTTAAGTATCCCTAGAGCCAAAAAGCTTTGTGTGGCCCGACTGGACCAACAAAACTGACAACGTCCATTGTATTATCCCTAAAGATCCATTTAGAGCTTAAAGCCTATTCATATTTCTAATTGCGACAAAAATAATCTATTTTTAGTCAGGAGTTCCTAATTCCTTTTAATATTTTGTGTATTAAAAGCTCTGGGTATAGTCCCTTTCGTAACATCGCACCTCATGGGGAGATTCTTTGTATTTTTCACAGTAGCTTTTTCTCCTATTGCTAGCCCCTGCGGGGGGCTCTAACCCTGCGGGGCCAATTACCTGACCCTGTGGGGCAATCACCTAACCCAATATAACCTAACCTAACATACAATAAACTAAAAAAAGCCATTTTAAAAATACGACGAATCGCCCCATAAGGGGCGATGTTACGAAAGGGACTATTCCCAAAGCTCTATGTATAGCAGGGATCCAAAGGAAAGGACAACGGCCGATAAATTACCAATGATGAAAAAATTACCCATTTAGTAGATCAAATTAATGGTTAAAAATTAATGAACCAACCAATGAAAATTTAATAAAAAAAGTATTTAAGCCAACGAATACTAAACGTGATTTCTCCTCCCTTCTCCATGAAAGCACTAAACAACACGACAAAAATATGATTATTATGTCAAAAGATTATTGATTTTTTACAGGTTATGTAACAACGCTTAACATTCAATGTCATAATAGAGTTATAAGCGAAGCATTTCTACAATTAAGGTCTGTACGTCCATTACGGTTAGCTCTTTTTAATAATTTAGGTATGTTAGAATTTGCCTATCGATTTCAAACTTTGAATGACGTATCCTATAACATTTAGGCACGTAGCAACTCTATAATCATTACCAGTAAGTACGTACGTCAATTTTTTTATTTTTTGGAAAAATGTTTCCTATGTTAACAAGGTAGGTACAATGTTTTAGGCAAAGCATCTGTATAATTAATTCTGTCAATTAAGTTTTGACACTCCACAAGTGTTCATGTCCCTTTGTTTTACCATTTCACTACAAGTACAGACAAGATTACTTATACAGGAGCTTCGCTACAAATAGAATTGTTGAAAAAAAATGAAGAAAGATTATGAGTCATAGAAAAGCATTACATGTTGTAAAGAAAGAGAAAAAAAAAAGAAAAGCGAAAGGGAGAGTGAAAGGCAGGTTGATATATTTTTTACAAGTAAACAAGGATGACAACATAGATTATCCATTTTAGACACAGTATTAGATGTAAGGGGCATAAATATATCTAAATAAAATTCGATGCAATCTGTTTTAAAATTAATTAAAAATAAAGATTAAAATAAATGTAGTGTTAGAAGAATCGTACTAAGAATCCACTTTTCAAATTCAATCATTAAAAAATTTAGGGGTTATCAAACGAAAGTCCTCGTGCATGGCTTCAATCAATAGATCTGACAGACGTACGGACGGACGGACACGAACTAATTCTCTTTACAAAGTGCAGGGAATGTGAATAAAAAATTCTTGTATATGAAAATCTGTGTAAAATTTTGTAGTCACAATAAAATAATTTCCCATGAAAAAACTGTAAAACATATTCACTATAAAAAAGTGTGTCGTCCAAAAAGCAAAACGTTTTTATTAGAATTTTAGCTAGAAAGAATCTTAAAATTATACATTAGACACTAGGAGACATTGGGCTGTTTATTACACTAGTCCCCAAAGTTTTACAATAAATTATTTCGTTTATTTATTTCTTATACAGGGTGAGTCAGAAAAAACTGAGTTTTCCGATTTTCTGATACAACCAGTAGGAATATGGAAAAAACAACTATAGGTTCTTGTTCTCTATAAAAATATACATTAAACTTAGAAAAGGTGTTTTTGAATATCTCTGAAAACAACGGCGCTTTTTAGAGCATAAAGATTTTAAAAAGTGTGTGTGATGACTTTTTTGGCCATTATTTTGTACTTTTTAGGTAGATTTACTTATAATAAAAAATGTCTACCATTCTAAAAAGATAAACAAACAAATTTTTCAATTATTAAAATTTTTATTCAACAGATTGTAAATATTTAACATCTTAAAAATATAATTTATTTGAATTAAATTATCACATTATAAATCAAACGTTTTGTTATAATCTATTGTTAAGATATAATACCCCATGACCAGAAATATTTCATCTTGTTACCTAAATTCCTACCCCCTCATCCTGAATTTCCTCTATATTTGGTGCAAGACTGGATTTATTCTCTAAAATCTCCGCCCCCTTTTGACAAATTATACTTGTGTGTTATAATCCATCATTATAACTTCATTTAAATAGGGTAGGGTTTCTAAAAGGCATTTTTATTTTAAAAATTCAAACCTTGATAACTTTTTTATCTTAAGAGATTTTTTTGTCAAATAAAAAGGTTTTTTTTTTCTTTTTACTGTAAGCTACATTATTATAGAAGATTCTTTTAAACCACATGCATCACAATCAAGAAATCTGAAAAAATGACATATTGCAGTATTCTAAAAATGCTTTTGTGAGGAGCCAAAAAGCATTTCACCTTTAAAACTCATTAAAGTACTTTTCTTAGACCTTTTTCTAAATAAATATTGAAATTTTAAGATTTTTTTTATACAAAATAGATGAATTACTTTAATTTTTCTTGATCAACATTTTTCACACAAGGCATTTTTTGACACCATACACTTATCATAGAGGCCGCATTTTTAGAGATAATGAAAAACACCTTTTACAAGTTTGATGTGCTTTTGTATAGAGAACAAGGACATATAAATATTTTTTCTGTATTCCGTCTGGTTGTTTCTGAAAATAGAAAAACTCAGTTTTTTCTGACTCACCCTGTATGTTGCCACAACAACTTTAGGGACTTTACATTGCATTGGTTGAGTCATTAAGTGTCAAAATAATTCATCATCTAATGATAATCTACAGAAGGGGTAACTTTGTGTATCATTATTGGGGAATGGGATATACATTAATTTATCGGCCATTGGCTTATCCCTGTAGATCGCTGTAAAACAATTCTTGCAACATACTTTTTTTTGTATACATTGTTTTAACATCATTACATATAATACACTTGTTAGGATATGTGCTTTTTTTGCCAGGAATAAAGAATAAAAAATATTATTGAAAAGAAATTATTTTATGCATTAATTTATCCTATTATATAAAGTAGTAAGCTTTTTTGTCTGTAGCGAAGGATCTCGATAACTGCTGAACCGCCGATATTGTCCTACTTTACAGTGAAGCTTCTTAGGATGGTTTTAGGCTATTTTATTTTTATGAAAGTGTATGTATGGATTTAGGTTTTTTCTGCCCTTCTATATCCCTTCGAATATAGAGCCAATAGATTATAGGGGCGCAGCCACTAGTATTTCTTAAAACATAGGCGCATTTTAGAGCTAAAAATTTTAAAAAGTGTTTTTTGATAGTATTTTGAGCTTTTTCAGTAAACCTATTTCTAGTGCTACATTTCTTTTTATAGAGATAACAAAAATACATGAAATAAATTTGATGTATTTTTGAAAAAGAGAACACATTCTTAAAATAATTATTTTTATTCTTAAAGATTAAAGGTTTATGCATTAATCAATAATTTGTCTATTTTAGAACTTTGCTTCTTATAATGTTGCCATCCTTGTTTACAAACAATCTAGTTTTTCAATTGATTTTCATGTATTACAAGGATGTTAACATCCATAAAAGCGAATATTTGAAACGGTAGGGCAAACGAACATTAACACTTGTAGAGTGTCAGAACTAAAAAAAAAGCACTATATAAATGTATAAAAGTCAAACAAAATTGAAAGTAGATTTGCTTAAAAACTGCTTAAAAGGAGGATACTGTTTAAGGACAAACGTACATTTTTGGACTTGATTTTTTCACTTATAACATTGTATTATGTTGTGATAGGAATCAATATTAAAAAATCAAATAGGATAATTATATCATTTAAAGAAAGGACGGACGGACTGACCCTAATTATAGAAAAGCTTGGCTTTCAATAAACATACATATAACAGGATTAATGTATTTACTGTTTGTGAGAAAATGTTTTTATCTTTTCTTTTATTGATTTTTCTTTCAATACCCTCATTTTTATTAAAGAAGCTACTCTATAATTCAAAATGGCTGTACGACCGTCCGTAACTGTATTGGAAAATAGATTTTCTGGCTACTATTTAAGATAGATTCCTGATTTTTGTAAAGATACCTCTAATACAACTTACTTGGTCTGTTAGTCTGTCGATCATGCTACAAATAAAAATTACATATTAATTAGTAATGTTTTTTTTTTCTTATTTTCTATTACTTATCTTAGCCTCTATTTTTTTTTCCTCTCCCTCTTTTTTAAAACTTTTTAGTTTATCCTTTCCTCCATTAATGATTTGTTGTTGCTCCTCTACTGTTTGATGTTGTCCTCCTTGTTTTATTTCTCTAGGCCATGAAATGCACATCAACAGTTTATTAGTAGCGCTGCTACTCAATAGATTTTATATATCTGTACAATTAGCTATATATTACAAACCAGTCAGTTAAAAATATTTTTCAACCTAATTTAAAAGGAAAAAATTTTACTATTACATTCCGAATTATAATTCAAGTAATTATTATTAATCGCATCTCATAGTGAAGTGAATCAAGCAAAATTTCTCACATATTTTATTTCTATTTATAGATTTTAATATTTAAAGCATACATGACATAGAATGTAATTAGTTATAATAATGTTTTCAAAGATTTCTTTACATTACTTGCCAAAATCTGAAATTTAGTACAATACAAAATAGCTATTATTCCTAAATCTGAATTGTGTTAACTGTGCTACTTGTGAAATACAATATTCTTGCTTTTTAAATATTATTAGAAAGCAGGATAATTTATATAAAATGAAACGTAAAGTATTTTTATTTTACAGAAAATCTATTTAAAACCATAAAGAAGGAAGATTAGAAAATGTAAAAATATATGAATATTTTGTTCGAATATATAGAACATACCTGTACTGAAAAATCATGTACCGCATCGTGGTAAATAGAATTTTCCACAAAAAAATAAAATTAAAATCATATAATTAATCCCGGTTTTGTTTGCCCAGGTCTCCGGCAAATCAGAACCGACAAAACAGAAATAAATGCTTTAAAATCTCATTTTATTATCCGCAGAAAACGATAAGATAAATCAGATTCCAATTTCGATTAATTTCCGCTGAATTAACTAAGTTATGAAAAAACATGTCTCGCTATAAATTGTTAGACAAATTCACAGACGATTCAATGGATGGACAGAAAGGTAGATGAAAAGATAGAAAACTTATGATAATGTTTATCTGTCAAACGAATCCTTTATTATAATAGTCAAAACTTATTAGCATAATTTTCTCTTCAAATCTCATGTCCCCCAAAGCGTTCAGGCATATTATTGACATACTAAATAATTATAGAAACTGACTCTATCATAAATATTGATGTCATAAAAACACAGGGATCTAAAGGGATAAGACAATGGCCGATAAATTTATATACTTACCCAATGATAATACAATAAATAATCCCTTCTGTAGTTTACCATTAGTGTTTGAACCTTTTAGACACTTAACTAAATAGAGCAACCAATCAAAATTCAATTATAGTCCCCAAAGTTATTGAGCCAATTAATGAGAAAACATTACTATAAAACTTTGGGGACTAGTGTATAAACAGTTCAATTTCCCCACCCTCCCAGTAAAATCCTTTTAAAAATAGAGCTGTAAATTATTATACAGTCAAGTACAAGTTTTAAGCAAAAGGTAATCATAAGAAGGACTAAAATAAATAACAAGTGACCGCGGTTATTGTCAATAAATCAATAAATATTACATTTCCATTAGATAGCACTTTTGATTAACTGTATTAATTTAACATATTGATGAATGTGTGACTGAGGGTGGACGTTGGAACATACATTAATTATAAAGTAGTTGCTGAATGTAAAGAAAGAAGCGCTGGAAAATGTGTGACGTCATAAAAATACTTTTATTATCCATATCTTTTTAAAGGGTTTCCTTTTCCACTTCCCCTCTCATCATTCCTTTTTAGACGAATATTTATGACGTCACACGTGACACTTTCTAGCGCTTCGCAAAGAAAATAGTCCTCTAAATTATTTACTATCTCTATGTTAAGTTATTATGATTTCCCCAATAACCTTCTTGATATCAATATGGCAATGGTGTGATTTCACCTCCACAAAAGTATTATAAAAACATTATTAGCATTAAAACTCCATATCTGCATGTGGTAAAATATTCATTTCTTCTCATGGTAGTAATTAGAAATAACATTTCTATAAAACTCTTTAAAAAAAAGAGTTTTAAGTGTTTTTCCTTTCATCAAGAGACCACTTTCTTCCCTTGCAGACTTTGTTTACGGTTAGATTCTAAAGATAATCAACTTTCTCGTATTCTTTTGAATCCAGTGAATAGGAACCGGTTCTCATCCATACGAAAAAACGATGTCTAGCATCGTATTATATCCAGCTTTCTACGAATATAAAAATAATACGATGCGAGAAATAACTATTAATAGTCATTTATCGTTACGTATTATAGAGAGCTTTCCGTAGTTATTAAAATGAAAAATTATGAAATTAAATCTGTTATTAATTTTATTTTGTCAAATTTAATATTCGTGGAAAATTGTCTGTAATTGTCTATACATGATTTTTCAGTATGCTTTAGAGCCGGTTCTAATCCAGCGGATATTAATCCATACTGAAAAAACCTTTCATGTTGGCTAAAAGTTTAAAAAGATAAACTGAGTAAATAGTCTTCCTTTTTCAATTGCTATTGTGTTTTTTTGGTTCATATACTCTGTAAATTTGTTAATATACAGAGAGAGAGGAGACAATGGTCTGTTTATAAATTCACAAGTCACTAAAGGTTAATAATAATGTTTTCTTATTCGTTGGCTTAACAACTTTGGGGACTCTTCGTGAATTTTGATTGATTGGTTAATTAAATTCAGTGTCCATACGTTTCAACCACTAATTAAAATCTACTGGAAGGATAATTTTGTGAATCATCATTGGTGATTTACAACAATTTACCGGCCATTGTCTTATTAATTTATATTTCTGTAGTTTTGTACTAATCTTAAGAAGTAATTTTGTGTATTAACATTGGGGATGTACATCAATTAGTCGGCTATTGTCTTATCCCCTTAGATCCCTGGATAATTTGCGGACGTGAATACACACCACTTGTACCATACCCATATAATTATTAACATTGACATTTAACAAACATTTAAGAATAATAATCATTACAGAATTACCCATAAATTATTGGAAATGAAAGGTCAAGTAGCTAATTCTGCACTATACAGCCTTAACTAATTCATCATTTAAGCATCACAGCTAATATAAAACGGTATATATGTTCTTACGTTACCCTAGCAGGAAGGGAAGTGACACTGGACTGTAAATTATACTGGACCCCACAGGTTTTTTTTTAAAATACGTTCAGACATTAGCTTGCTGACATTTTTTGATTGGGTGGTATAAACTGTCTTATTTCTTAGAATCCACGCCTTTATAGATAATGTAAAATGGACAATAAACATAAATTCTCTTTGATTAGGATAAACAGATTTCCCCATTTAGGCGATTATATTTTAAAATTAAGATGGTTGGGGGAGAAGGGATGGGGCAGTTTGAAAGAAAATAATTTTATGTTCTAGAATCATTTAGGAAACTTTGAATGACAAAGGATTTTTTCCAATTATAAGTAATTATTATAGAACATCTCAACTTTTTCAATCCCTTCATTTCATTTTACACTATATAGTGGCTAGAGCCCATAGGGGGAGGGTGTGGGATAAGTCGACCCTCCCACTTTCAATAATTATTTTTTTGAGGGTTCATTTTTTTCAAGGGGCGATTTCACTTGGTAGGGTTTTGGTTCCCTGCTGCAAAATATTTATAAACCTTCCCAGGACATATGAGAAGCTAAATTGTAAGCGGGTAGCGAGATCCTTCGCTACAAACAGACAATCATACTGTCAAACACACACACCCATAAACACACATACACAAACACACACACAAACTTCAACCTGACCACCTACATACACACAAAAACACACACAGAAACTTCAACCTGACCACATGCACAAATGTAAATTTTATCAGAGGAAGTTTTGTTTTTGCAATTAGTTTTGATAAGAAACACCGGGCTATTTACACCCGCAGACTTATTTATTTCATACTACAAATTAGCGTCTATATCCATAGACGTCCAAGGTTTTTTTTTTGGGGGGGGGGGGTAAAAAAATTAAAGGGGGGGGGGTAAAATTTTTTTGGGGGGTAATTTAAATTTTATCAAATATTTAGTATTAAAAATATAAAAAAATTTTTTATTAGAGATTTTTTATTTTGGGGGGGTATTTACTCCCCCGAAATTGTTTGGGGGGGTAAATACCCCCTCCTAAATGGTTGGGGGTGCCTACGGCACCCCCAGGGTAGGGGTAAATTTTAAATGGGGGGGGGGGGGGGGTAAAATGAAAAAAATTTTGGGGGTGCCTACGACACCCCCAAAATTGGACGTCTATGTCTATATACCTAGTATCTAGGGGCTTTGAATTCAAAGTGGCTAAAATGAAGATCTGAAAACCATCCAAAAACTTAAATTTAAAATGATGTAGCCTAAAACCATCACGGGACCTATGTAAAGCTTACCTAAAAGAGATGTAATTTTTGGTATAGCCTCTAAATCTATTAATATTCGCTGGATTAGTACCGGTTCTCAACCATATTGAATAATCATGTGTTGAATCGTATTACAGACAATTTTCCACGAAATGTAATATAAAAATCATTCAATTATTACTATTAATAGATTGGATATAAATTTTAGGTAGAGATATGGTGCAAAATATATAGGAGGTAATACGATTTTTAAACTGTACCTTACTAATCCAGGAATCACTACACAAAGTTTAAAATGCTTATTACGATTCTAACATGCCTATTTTTACAATTTGTTACTGACATGAACAGGCGACATCAATATCGTATTTTACAAGATCTTAAGTGATAACCAAACAAACATTCACAAGTTTCTGTGTGTTAAAATTTCTATAAAACAGTAGCTTCAACTCACCACCATTAATTTCATAACTAAAGCTTTTATATAATTTATTTTATCAGTCTACAAGATTTTCAACGGTCATACAAAACGGAAATTAATCAATATTTCTGTTTGGCTTAGAAATCAATAAATGTACGCTGGATTAAAACCAGTTCTCATCCATACTGAAAAATCAAAGCATCGAATTACAGACAAAAAATAAAAATCATAAAATTAAGACCAATTTCTGTTAACCCTGGCATCGTCGGTGTACCTTTTTTCTGATTTGTTAAGCTTCGCTTTTAAGGATATTGACATATACTTTCTTGTTAATTATGTTTATTTTGCTTTCGAAGCTGCGCTGTATATGAATAAACGATAGTATCATCCTTGTTCGTTTTTCTGTGTACATGTGCTACGTAGGGAATATTTATTCTAAAAGAGGTTTTATTCGTAGTAGAAAAGTTTGTCTTAGAATAGGCTTACAATTCAAATAGAGTTTTAGTTCATTGGTGAGCATAAAAGTTTTTTTTGGGGGGAGGGGGGGTATGGTTACGGGGATATAATAACCTTCTCAAATGTTTAAGATGCTTATTTTATACTAAGGAATAAAAGGAAGGGGGGTGGGGTTTATAAAAGACAACTTTTAAAAACTTTGGGCCCTTAGAAAAATATTTCCACTTCCAAAAAAATTCTTCCTTTTTTAATCACAAAAAAGTATGTGTGGGGTGGGGGTTTGTGATAGATAGGGCAACTATTTAAATTAACATTCTTCTACTAGTTACTTTATGGAATGACCTGCATTCGGCGCATGTTGATCAAATTAGACTTTTTATCTACAGCTCTTTTTGTCATCATCATAGAGCGGTAGAAAAAGTCATTTCATTTGAAATATTTACAGTAGATTTGTTGTCTAATCTATTAAATATTGTCCTATTCTATTTAAGGAATAGTTGACTACGGATAAAGCTTATAAATTTTATTTTACTCACATTTATACATATTTTAATGATACAAGCTCATAATAATAAGGATCTTATAGGGATATGTGATGTTATTATGATACACAAGGTTAACCCTTGTTTATAGTGAAATTGTTAAAAGTTGTTATGAAGTCATCCTTATATAAGGACAGTCTGTGTGTCTGTTTGTACAGAAGGATCTCGTTAACCGCAGGACCGGTATGGTCCTCCATTACAGCCAAGTTTATTATAGGTCCTGGGAAGGTTTTTTAACTATTTTAAGGGATGGTAAGACAACCTTCCCAAGTGAAATCATCCTTTAAATATAATTCCCTCCAATTACATAAAGCATTTTAATATTTGTTATTAAATTTGTTTTGATATAATGTTATCAGCGCTACCACCATCCAACAAAATAGCTTCAATCCATGGAATAACTAGTATGTTTCATTCCCTTAAACATATGTCCAGACAAAGAGACATTGTTTTTTTGTATTAAACTAGTATACGTTGTGCTCCTAGCATTTAGGAGCTTTTTATTAGAAGAAAATGATGAAGAAAATAGCCTAAAACCAACCCAAAGCTTAAACCTTAAAAAATAATGAGTCTAAAACAATCTATAGACCTAAGTGAAGCTTCCATATGTACTCAATCCTGTTTAGTAGTTAACAAAATCTTAAGCTACAGACAAAATAACCTTACTGCTTTATATTATAGGATACATGATTAATTAGGCATTAGGGAGTTACTGAGATTTTACAGAACAGAAATTTGATCCTTAACAATTTAATTTAGTTGTTAGACCTTGTGGTGTGCAACTACATGCACATATTATCACATTTGTAGAGTGTTAAATAATCGCCAATAGAAACGATAGAAAATTAAAAAGAGTGGGTTAATAATGAAGTATGATAAATAGTTTGCGCTTTTTTGTTATAAAATGTTGAAGCTCTTCATAGTGCCTAAAAACAAAAAGGGGTAAATTTTAAAACTGTTGGCCAAAGTATCCTGAATGACGTCATGTTTAAAAAAAATCCATTACTCTAACATGACGCCATTCGAGATACTTTGGCCCAAGGTTTTTATTTTTATCCCCCTTTTTTATAGACACTATAATGTGATACAATTGCGGAAGTGAAAACACACTAGACCTTTTACCCTTCCTATTTCAAATATTTGGCAGGTTAAACCCTCTTATAAGTTCTACATTAACAAGGATGACTACAATACATTCATTAATAGCGGAGCAAAATTAAATGTCTTCATTTTAAATTGTTTTATGACTGTCTGAATTGTTTTGTCCTTCAATACTCCTGAGATGAAATTTATGTATTGATATAAGCAGCTGCGCACCTAGCGTTTAAGGGCTCCCTTATAGAAAGATGAGAAAGAAAAAAATGATCTAAAACTTTCCCAAACCACAAAAATATGAGCATAAAAACTGAAACCACCATAGGACATATAGAAAGTTTAAATCAAGAATTTACGTAAATGGTTCAGAGGTTAGTGAGATCTTAAGAGAAAAAATCTAATTTGCCTAATAGGATGTATGTCTGAATTTTGTTTTTAGGAATATCATGACCAATGAAAATGTAATCTAAAACTTAATTTGTTTGTTTTAGTTCGGAAGACATATGATTTTCTATCAGCTTCATAGATGGCTTAAATTTCTAATAAAGAATCTTATGTTCAATCTACTCTTTAACTTACTTTTTCTATGTATTTGTTTGAATATTCTCGTTATTCACATATCTATAAATATAAACTTTGATGCTCATTGATTTATACAGATTTGCATTATGGTGTTGTTAAAATGATTTATTCAACTTATGGAAAAAATCATAAAAAGTAATAAGAAAAATACAAACAATTAACTAACAAAATGATACACAGATAGCAAATAATCATTAGTACAGTAAGTTAATAACAATGTTTAACAATCTCACAGTGAGTTAGATAGGTTCAAAAACGATAAATATGATAAGTTAGTTATGAGATTATTAGCAACATTATGTTATAACATATATAATATAATGACACATAGGTTATAATATGGTTAATATCATGATATAATAGTTATTGGATGATAGAAGTTTAAGTTTTAGCAGCTAGATTCAAATTTCCTCATTTATTGTAGATATTTATCCACTGACAAATGAAGTTTACTATTGTCACTTTTTACACTATATACATAATCCACAAAGACAAATGCCATTGCTTCTCGGTGCTGATTTCTTCTGCAGTATTACCATGACTTGAAATTTGAAGAGGAAGGTGTCAGGAAACTGCAACTCGTCGACAGCAAGACGCCAAAGTTTCAATTAAGAAACCCTTCATCCATAAATAAAAACGGCTGACGCCTGGCATGGATGTAACCAAGAGATTCATACTGAAAAATCAGGAGTTATGTCAAAATAAATTAGTCATCTCCAACCTAATTTATTTTAAATGTCCAAGATTTACCCATTGTGTGAGTTGTAGTGTTATGATGCTTGGTTTCAAATTGCACGCCAACTTTAATTGCGCGTAGGTCAGGCTGGAGAGGAGGAGAGTAGGCTCTGATTGAGGGGTGTAAGGGAAGGTAGAGTATTTCTGTAAGGGGAATATTTAATCCCTTCTCAGGTGGGAAACAAGGATTTTTTTTTTGAGAAAATGATAGCATTTTAACTAAAGCTGACGTTCATTGAATGGTTTTGGTATGTGGAAATTTCTTCTTGGTGGTTTAAAAAGTCTCACAACTCTATGCTTCACTGGGCTCTTATACATTTATTCAACCCATATCAACTTTGAGCTGACTGCATAAGAAATACTGAAAAAACTCAGCTTTCATTGGAAATTGTCGGTTAGATCCACACTCCACCACAGCTGCGACATAACTGAGATTTGCATTATGGTAATTTTTTTTTACATCTGTAGGACGGACAAACAAAGAGAATTATAGAGTAGCTTCGCTACTGACAAAGCTACACATGCCATAAATGATTTGATTAAGTTTTCAGGAAGGGTTGTTGTCACGGACAAGGCAGATGCATCTAGAGACCTCATTGGTATTTCATTAGAAAGACAAACAATTTCTTGCAGAGTTTTTTTAAGGGCGATTTCTCTTAGAAAGAAGGAGGTGCCCTCCTCCAAAATAAACTTGAACAATCCTGGGACCTATAAAACGCTTCACTGTAAACGAGAACCATATCGGTCTTTCAGTTAGCAAGACATTTCAGAACAGGCACATAAAAATACATTCTACTTATTTTATATAAAGTCATCTCTTTATCAAAGGTATAAGTAGTCTTTTGGCATAAATAGAATGTCTATGCATTGTAGATAAAGGTTTCTAGTTGTAGTGTATTGTAAATAATAAACTTACATATCTATTATCCAATAGGGCTGTTTATCCATATTTAAGAGTAAACATAAACCGTTCAATGAAGAGTCAACTTAATCATTCTAGTTTCTTTAGATTATAAAGAAAATTCAAGAATAATTATAATAATTTAAAGTTAAAGTTTCCTATGTACATCCCATTTCGCTGGTTATTATTCAGAATTGGGTGATCAATATCATTTCATTCCAGGAGTGGTGTAACTTAAGATTCGCGCCAAAAATATTTAAATTGCTTGTGTATTATCTTTAAATCCTTTTTAAAAAGTAGCCGAATGTCTCTCTGTCTATCTGTAATTATTTGTGTGTGTATCAAAAGATCTCGCTAACCAATATGTTTTTTCATTTATTGCGCAGCTTCTTATGGGTCAATGAAAGTGTCAAGAGAAATCACAAATAGAAAAAAACTCCATTCCAAAAAAAAATTTATAATTTTTTCTATTATCTCAAGAGCCTCTAGAGGCCTAAATGGGCAAAGCCGCAGATCTTATTAAAATCTAACCAAAATAATAAGTTGTAGCCATTTTACATTGCAGTAAAAAATGAGTTTGCCAAATTTTTATATAAGAAACTTTAAATCAATCAACGCAAACATCATCGGCTTTATTCGGGTTTAGGGGTAAAATTTGCGCCATTTTTACAGTAAATTATATGTCTGATATTAAGCTGTTTTACTCATTACATTGATAAACTCTTGGATTAGTCTAATCTAATTTAAGTTGAGCCATCTTGAATCTTATAGAAAGTTGTATAAATTAACTCCTTATAGATAACATTTTATATATCGTTTCATGATTTATAATGACTTGGTATTTACATGGTATTTATTAAAAGAGATCAGGGCTGAGACGCTTTAACATGATATTTACGTCGACATTTTGGCATAAAGAATCGCCAATGCATATCTAACTAATATCTAAATTGAGTCATTGACTCATATAAAAACATTACTAATAAAACAAATATGTGTATTGTAATCAGGATTAAAGGGATTAGGAAATTCAATAAAAAAATTTAAAAGCTTTTTTTAGTGTATATAAAAATGACTTCATACTGGCCTAACATTGGTCAATTAAAATGTATACTGGACTGTCATTGGTAATTTATTCTGTTTAATGACCTATCATTGTTACGACTTTATTTATTAGACTTTAGTTTCAAACCTTTTGTAATAATAATTTTCTTATTTTTTGATTTTCTCATTATAAACTTATTGTTCTTTACAAACAAACAAGGATGACAACATCCATAAAATCGAAGCATTGAAACAGTAGGACAAACAGACATGAACACTATATAAGTTGTCAGAACTGAATAATCAGAATATAAATGTATAAGAGTCGAAGCAAAATTGTAAGTAAATTTGTTGAAAAACTGCTTTATGCAGGATAATGTTTATGGACATACTTACATATTTAGGACTTTATTATAGAGTTGCTTCGCTTATAACATAATACTTTGTTGTCCCAAGAATCAAAATACCAAAAATCAGATCAATCGGATCAGATCACATAGAAATTTGTTGTTAAAAAAGTAAAAAATCAACATGTTTAAAATGGACGTACGGACATTTCGGTAATGATTATGGAGTTGCTATGCTGTCTAAATCGTACCTAACTACTAAAGGAATCATCATGCAAAATTTGAAATCGATAGGACAATTCTAACATGCCTAAATTAACGAAAAAAGCTCTCCGTTACGGACGGACGGACCGATCCTAATTATAGAAAAGCTTCGCTTTTAAAAATGGTTTATACTTGTTCTACCTGCGCTACTTAATATGTATATGATGTATATGATTATACTTTTAGTAACTAATCCAAATCCATTAGATGCATTGGCGTGAACAGGGTTTTGCCGGGGGGAGGGGGGGGGGGAGGTGTTGGCAATCTCCTTCACCCCCCTCCCCACACCCATCTGTTGACCTGTTTATTTTGCTTTCCGATTCAGATTTTTTTTGTTTTTTTCGTTATTATAGCACAAGACAACAAGTGGCTTTAATTTTATGGATAGAGTCTTATCTTTATATTTAATCAGTGTAACATGGAAAGGGAGAAGAAATCTAAAAAGAATTCAGGCATTATCGGTTTCGTGACATCGCCTCTTAAGGGGCGTTTCGTCGTATTTTCATAGTAGCTTTTGATAGGTTATTTTAGGTTAGGTTAGGTAAATGTTAATGATTGCCCCGCAGTGTTAGAGTCCCCCACAGGGGCTAGAAATTGGAGAAAAGCTTCTGTGAATATACGACGAAACGCCCCTTAAGAGCCTATTAAACTAAACTGACAATACCATAAAAATTCTTGTAATTTGAAGTATCCTTAATCTTTTATGGTAAAGGTTGTCCTTGTGCCTGTACATTAAAATTTCTCTTAATCAAAAATTTGTTTGTCAGTATGTCCCTCCCTCTCCCTGGCTATACACACATGTGAGAGTCAACTACTTCTTAATTTACACGGATAGTGGAAAATTAAAAATGACCCAAAAAAATAATCATCAACCCATGGATGAGGCTCAAAGTTATTTTTTTACGACATTATAAATGGCTCCTACTGCTGCTATGTCTCGCATGTGTTATTTTTAAATAAACAGTTACAGTTCAACTGTAAATATAGCTAAGAATGTTAAACACAGATCATTCAAAGTTGATTTGAAAGTATATGAAAATATAATGGACCAGAAAAAAAATACTTAAAGAACATCCAAACCTATAATTTGCAGAGTAATTCTTCCTGAAGCTTACATACATAAACTGAAAACAAGAGATTATTTAAGTTCCTGACTACTTCTTGTCTTAAATTTACTATAGATTTAAAATGAGAAAACATTATTCAAAGTTATTATTCCATTTTTGATTGCCATAACTTTATTTATTTATTTTTACCTTTTATTTGAAACTCCTTTTCTCTCAGTTAATCTCTCCGCCCCTCATTTGGTGTCAAGTGTCCCTCTCTTTATTATATATTCTTCAAATAATTTAGGGAGGGGGGGGGGGGGGGGCGGAGAGATCGTTACAGGGGGGATGGAACTCACTCCGTCCGTCCGTCTTACTTAAATTCTGTGGTTAATGACACGGTTGCCGTGTGAGATTCTTTTACAAAAAATATAATCTAAAATTTATTGTCAATTACAAATTTCTTTCTTCTATAAGATACAATTTCATAACCCTATTATATAAATAGTGAGTTTTTAAGATCTCAATAACTACAAAAAATTGGATTCTCTATTTTAGGTAAGCTTTGCATAGCTCATGTGATGGTTCCAGGGTATTTTATTCTCAGATTTAGGTCTTGAGATGATTTTAAGCTATTTTCTCGTATTTATTCGAATCCGGTGGATAGGAACCGGTTCTCATCCATACAAAAAAACTATGCTTAGCATCGAATTATATCCAGCTTTCTACGGATATAAAAATGTACAATCATAAGATTAAAACCAGTTTTTTTACCCGTGCCTTCGGCATCTCGGGGCTAAAAAAACTGGTTTTAATCTTAAAATTGTACATTCTATATCCGCGGAAAGCTGTTTAAAATACGATTAAAGAAATAACTATTCTTATCCCCTTTCTGACACTTCCAATATAGAGTTCCTAGATGCTAAAGCGTAGCCGATTGTAAAATAATAAACTAAAAGAAAGATTATAGATACAACCGTTTGCAATTATAAATAGCGCTTTTTATGTGTTACTATCTACAGCATTACAATTACATTTTGAAGTAGAAACAAAACAATTTATTTTGTCTCAATATTTTTAATTTTATGCTTTTGTTGGGGTATTTATTCATACATTTATTTAACTAAATATTTGAACACGGCAACCGTGTCCAAACCGCGTCGCTCATGAAGGATTCGTCACTTGAAAATTTTTAGTTGAAGCACAGAATTTATGCGCGTAGGAGCACGCCCGCACCCTCGCGGATTTTTAAAGAATTAAACAGTGTTTGTTAGATATTATTGATTTTTATAAATAATAATTAAAATAAAGTTTTATTTATATAGTGACATTAAATATTGATTTCTAAGTGACTATCGAAATTATTAAAAATAAGTGTTTCATGAGTGAAAAATATGTTTTGCATTTATATGCGTTTTTTTATGGTTTGTATTAAAAAATGAATTTCATATACGCTATTTACTACAATTGAATTAAATTTAAATTACATAAAAAATAATCTAATATAAAATTGACATTAAATATTGAGAATGTCACATGCATTTCTCATAAAAGAATTGAAATTAATTGATAACATGGAAAATATAAATTTCAAAATTATTTTCTTAGGTTATTTAGTTTAGGGGGTGTTATTATCAACCCTAAGTAATCAAATTGGGTAGGCATTTATTTACTTCTTTACTCCCTTCAAAATAAATTTAAGAACCCTTGTTGAAAATCACTAAGCACTATCTTGGACTAATTACTTAGTGCAATTAAATGAATGTTTTTTTGCTGTTTGTTTTTCAAATTTAATTTAACTTATTGTACGATTTGTATGAAAAAAAAATTTTCAACAAAAAAACCTCCGAAAATTGGTATTAAACAGAAAAAATTTTGAACCAATAAACTTCTCTTTTTTTTTGCAAAATACGTTTCCCTGTCGCATATGATAATACATTTGTCATGAGAATGCTTTATTATTGTTTATAATAGAACTATGTAAAGCAAAGAACTGACATACGAAGGAAATAGCAATTTATTAAGACAAAACTGTCGACGTAACAAAGAATTTCCGACTCAAGTATTTCAGTAATTTAAAAGGACATTCATAATATCATTCATTTATTTTTTTGGCCGAAATAAGGGTTAAAACCATCCCCTGGCTTAGATTTAAATAGTAAATAGTCTATAACCATTTGGGGATTTATGTGAAGCTTTTCAAAAATGGAGAACTCAATCTGTTAAATGTTCAGTGAGATAAACAAAAAAAATTATTTATGAAAAAAGGGATAAGATTCATGACAAATATTTCGTTAATATGTCATTAATGACTACTGTCATTTGTCGCGTCATAGGCACTAAATGTTGCCTTATAAAACAGACTAACTATCTATAGAAAATAAAATATTCACCTAAAACTCTAATTTTTAAACAAAAATAGTTGTTTCAAACCTAACCTCTAGGGGAGGGAGTGGGAGTTTAGTAAAATAACCTAAAACCAAACCAACACATTCATAAATCCTTCCTAAAAAGTACAACCAGTTCGAGCCAGCAATTTTTTGATATCTCAAGCTTCAGACACAAAACCTTACTACTTTATTTTATAATATAATATAAAACCATCTTATGGAATATCCTTTAAGTTTTAATTCTCAAAACATATTTATATATTTTTATGTATCAGCAATTTTATGTACAAACAAAAAAGGCAGAAAAGTAATAATACGTTTTTTATGCATGAAAATAAGTTTTCTAAAGCGAGGATATTATACATTGTTTGTTTTGAATTTTGATTGTCAGTTTAGACATGACAGAATAGTCCTATAAATTTCAAACCTTGCTCATGAGACTACTTTTTTCTTAAAGTCAGTAGCATAATAAAAAAAATGGAAATAATAATTTTGTTGATTTATAAAAATGCCTAAAGAATGCCATTTAAAGTTGCAGATTTATTACATATACTAATATCCAATTTTATAATTTTTGGCCAAAAACATTTGCCCCAGCATGGCTTGGAAACCGTTTAATATACTCAAGATTAGAACCGGTTCTCAGCCATACTATAAAATTATGTATAGCATCGTATTACAGTAAATTTTCCACGAATACCAAAATAAAACAAAAAAACATAATATTGAAACCAGTTTTGTTAAACAGGGCATTAAAACTGGTTTTAATCTAATGATTTTTTATATCCACGTACAGCTGTCTATAACACGATGCGTTAAATGACTATTCAAATATTAAAATATTTTTTTAAAAAGAGCATACTTATATAGTATTTTGTATTTATTACCAATTAGCGAATTGACATTTTTTAATAAGGCTTATGTTGATATTATCACAGCATATCATTTTATTTTTAATTTTGTCCCTATCTAACCCATAGTAAAACAGAGTATTGTGTCCTTTAGACTAAAATAATACAATAACATAATAATTCATTCCGCGGTCATTAAATCATATAGAGCACGGACATGTATAATGTAAAAAAAAACTATGGAGTTACTATGCTATTAATCTTGTTCTATTGAGGAAAGGGCAGTTTAGGCCTCACCTTAAATTTGTTTAGCTTAATTCATTTCAGTACAAATATCTTAAATTTGTTTAATTATATGAATGGATAAAGCATATACATTAATATTTTGAAAGGGGAAAAATTCGTCAATTTAGTTTGATAACATGGACACCATTCATTGGTCAGTAGGTGAGGGAGGTGGGGTATCGGACTTGTTGGCCATTCTAACCTATCATCTCCCTTACAACTAGAGGAAGATATTTATGATAAGAATCAATTTATTAGAAAATTTTTTAGAAAATTTTTATATTTGTGTTTTTAAGAAAAATTATCCCTTTTCGTAATTTTAGTTGATTTTAAGACTTTAATAATGACCCTTTTTATTTCCTTCTTCCTACATTTTCTTAATTTACACAAAACTTATTAATGACAAAGCCACAAATTAAACTACTTTTTTTGTCTTATATAAAAGTTTAGACAGTTTTATTTCTAGCATGGCTTTGAAACCGATTAATATCTGCTGGATTAGATCTAGTTTTAATGTATCATTTTACACCCTTTTTCAATAATGACATTATATCTTGAGACATTTTTGAAATCCCCCAAATCCTAATTTTGATGTACAGAAATAGTAATTTTGTGTATCATCATTGAAGATGTACATCAATTTATCGGCCATTGTCTTATCCCTTTAGATCCCTATGTATATTAAAATCCATATGTATATATGACAACTGAACAAGTAAAAGAATAGAAATCACTCATCCATTTAATGTTATTGAAATTTTCACAATTATTTTAATTGCTATGAGAATTATATAAGATATTTTTGTATCATTCTTTGTATAATTCATAAAAATATATGTAAAATTGTAAATAAATTGAATCTTCTCCTTAATTCATTTTTTGTCTTTGTGGACCTAAATTATCTGTAAGATCCCTTAATGAAACAGTGGACCAAGGAAAACCCCCCTCACAGTAATTTAGCCTTCTCAAGGACTTGTTTCTAGCCCCTGGTAATGGTCTACGCCCTGTGGGGCTCCCTTCAACTTCACCGAACCCAACCTTTAAGAAAATTAACAATTTTTTTTATTATTAAATTTTTTATAGGAATTAGATAGGAGGGGGGGGGGGAAGTTAATATTTATCTTTTATTATATTTACATAATTTAAAAGTATGATATTTTTAGAGGAGCTTTCCCCTTCACATCTAAATACAAACAAAATATAGAAATTATTTTTTTTATGAGAAAATAAAAAAGTCCAAAAATTACTTTTTATCTCCCTCATTCTTTCTCACAAATTAAAGGAAACTATTTTTGATAAAACAAGTAAGTAATTTGCAGATTTTGTCAAGACAATAATGACAAATAGACGGACGGGCGTACAGAGATACCTTTTTATAGAGCAGCTGTAATAACTACCTACTGACTTTAATCATTGCTTGTTTGTCTGTCTGTTCTAATCTTTTAGAACTTTTCTAAGAAATCTTGATTGGTCAGTACAAACCAGCAGAGTCAAAACTTATCCACCAATAATTTTAATTAATATAAATGATAATTTAGTTTTACCTCTTCAGATTCCTTTTTTCTTGTCTTTTCTTATAATACCATTGAATATGAAATTCCTACTGTTGTTCATTATTGCAATTGCTACATTATCCTTTGACATAATTGTTCTTGTTTAAATTGATTTTGATTAAAAATTGAAAATGGTTAAGTGTCCCTTTCTTGTAAAACCACTGAATATGAACTTCCTATAACTGTTTAATGTTTATTGTTGAATTGTGACACATTTCAAAGAAGAGGGAAAAATAATTTTTACATGGTTTGTCAACAAAAAAGTAAATGAAAAATAGATTTATTTTTTCTTTGATCTTACCAGATTATCATGTATCATGTAATGATGTGACTCTTGTAGCTGGCTAAAATAAAGATCCCCTCAAATCACCCGATTTAACCTATCCCCTCCTACTGGATAAATGAACTGACTAATAAACGATGTCCTTGTAAGCAAGCTAAGTTGATTTTACCCGTGTCATAATATCCACGTGTATTCTAAATAGAATAAACAATAAACATAGGTATAATTTAGCTTGTTTTCCTATGATTTTTATTTACGTGTCTGTTAACATTTAAAAGAAAACCATGGTGTATATTATTTTCTGATTAATTTGAATATATTATGTCAATTTTAATGATAAATGTTTAGCCTCTAGAATTTTGCTGTAGGCTAGATTTTCTAAATAGATCAGACAGTTTATTCAAAATTTAAAACAGTAATATTTTTTTCCAGTTTGGCTTCGAAATCGATTAATATCCACAGGAATTAATATTCTAATTCTTCATTTTACTATCTGCGGAAAGCTGTCTCATTCTATGATACAATTTTTCCCTAATAATCAACAAATATGACAACATCCTAAAGTACTATGGCATACTTTATTTGCTTATACTAATACAGATATTATAAATAGAAAAGAGGTAATTTTGTTTATCATCATTGAGGTTGTACATGTGCATACATCAATTTTGTCTTTTGGATTAATTATCCTTATTTTTTTAACCACATACATATTCATGTTCAATTGAAAAAAAATTAATGAGAGGGGAAAACTTTGGCAATAAAAATGTTTGTTTATCAATATCTGATGGACAAATAATTTCAATTGGTGTGCCCCCACTTCTGCACTTGCATCACTTTGTTAAATTGTCATAAATGAACATTTTGCTTAAATAATGAAAGTGTCCCCGCTAATTAATTCCTATGAATCGCTATGCCCGTAGAAGCACTTGAGGGAGGGGGCGTGATTTTTATGGGGTATTTTTTTCTAGGGTTGATTTCTCTCCCCCAAAATTGTTATAAAACTTCCCTGAATCTATAAGAAGCTTTACTGTAAAGAAGAATCTTTTCGGTCCAGTGCTCAAAATTAGATAGACAAACAGACATCATGTTACTTCTATATAAGGATTGTGTCTTTTTTTTTTGCAAAAATAAGCCACCATCCAATTGTAATCAAGGATCCAAAGGGATGAATTGATGTATTGTACATCCCCAATGATGATAAACCAAATTACCCCTTCTGTAGATTAAGATTAGTGGTTGAAACATTTGAATACTCAACTTAATGAATCAACCAATAAAAATTCACTGAAGTCCCCAAAGTTGTTTAGCCAACAAATAAAAAAACGTTATTATAAAACTTTGGGGACTAGTGTATTAATATCTCATTGTCCCCCCTCTCTCTCTCTGATTTGTGATAATATACGGAAGTAAAGTCACACTAATTTGAACTAGAGAGGGGCTTGGAAATTAATTTTAATTACAATGTTGATTGTGGTTACTAATGTAACAAGGATAGTTATGAACATAAGTTGCATGCACAGTGTTAATAAATTAAAACAAATGAAGAGTAAAGTATTATACAGTGATAATAATCTTGAAACAAAATATCATCATAAATATACAACATTAAAAGTTACCTATGTTATTGTTTAAGACGATTGGATTAATTTTGTATTATATATAAAATGATTTCAACAATTCATGCTGATAAAATTTGTAAAATTTTTTAGTTGCTGTCATTTCACGATATATTTATAACGACATAAAATACAATTGTAAAGAAGCTACGCTTTAAAAGAAATTTTGATAATAAGTGCCCTAGTTCTTATGATGTTTTATATCATTATTAGCTTGATAAGATTAATAAAATTACAGAGATAGTACAATTCTTCAAATCTTAAATTCTTAAAATCATATGGATATCATTATGCCTTTGGCATCTATAATAGTTCGGCAGATAAAAGGGATGTAGAATAAATTAAGAGACTTAAATAATCGTAATAAATTAGATATGCTTTTTTAATCTATAGATTTTAAAAGCATTTAAAACCAAAAAGTGCATAAAAGGTCAGTCAACTTTTCTTTAGGCGAAGATCCGCTAATCCCCGTATTCGCACGCCCCTAGCCCCCAGACAAGTATAAAACATTAATGTTGATTGATTTATGTTTATTTACGTTATCTCACAGTGAAAAAGCAGTCAATTTCCCTTACAATCAATTTGGACGAAAACCTCTTTTGAAAATTCACTGCAATCATCTGCAGTCACGGCTACAGCTGAATAAAAAAGCAGCCAGTGGCCGTGGTTGTTTAAATGGCCGAATTTTTAGTCAAACAGCTGTTGGTGAATAAAATTTTAACTGAGTCAAAAAAATTAATCAGCCGCTAATTAAAGTTTAGGTAAGTGTCTTGGACGGCTTATCCATTAGAAAACAACAAGCTTCGTTGCATAGGAGAACCATATCGGTTTAGTCTTGGCAAGAACTTTCGCAACAGAGAAAAAACCCTGCTACTCAATTTGTATTATAGAATGGTGAACCAATTTTACTTTATTAAAACATCTTTTAAGTTCTCTTAAAATATGCTTCTTAAGGTAGGGTTTATTCTAAGCCATCCTAAAAGTAAGGGATATCATAAAAAGCTTCCATATAATGCTGTTGATAACATTGTCTAGTTCTTGATCTTGTATTATGCATTACATAGATGGGATATAGGGATAGGGTAATTGACAATCTTTCTTTCTCTTGTGTGATAATATAAAAATGGCTGTATATATATAAGTTGATATTATGAAAAGGGAAAATTGTTGCAATTTAGATTGCTGACATGGAACTTGTTTATTAGTCAGTTAGGAAAGGGATGGGGTAAAGAGGGTGGAAGGGAGAATCGTTATTTTAGCCCGCTGCAAGTTTCACATAGAGAACATGATAATCTAGTGTGAGATCCAAGTAATAATATATCCATTAATATAAAGTATTATTAGAAGGGATTAAAATCAATTTGTTTTTGAAAAATGTAAGGGCTTCTTTTTGATTTATGAGCAAAAATAGATTATTGACTACTTATTGGTCTTGCCGTTTTCGATATTTTACTGGACATATTATCTATCTTCTAGTTAATTACCTTTTAATTTAATTTAAGCATATCCTGTTTACAAAAAAATTAATTGACAGCAACAAAAAAAGTTATAGAACTATGCGGATTTTTAATGCAGAAAATTAAACTTACTTTTAAAAAGCACAGTAAAGTTTCATGTTTTAGACTAATTAGTTAATAATTAAAGAATATTATGCAATGAACAAAAAAATGAAACCATTCTAACACGAAGAAACTTTTTTTTTTTTTTTTTTAAATTAAAGAATGTATATGTTTGTAATTCATTTAGAATTTCATAATTTTTGTGCAAATGTCATTATAGGAACGTTGATAATATGTAAGTCGATTGATAATAAATATACCATGTCAAATACGATGCGATAAATAAATATTCCATCTTTTTATAAGACTATATACATCTTTATACATATTCATTTTGGTTACACCACAAAACCCCAGAGAGAGAGAGAGGGAACAATGGTCTGTTTATTACACTAGTCCCTAAAGTTTTATAATAACTTTTTCTTTTTTGTTGGCTTAACAACTTTCGGGACCTTTTTTGTGAATTTTGATTTGTTGATTCATTACGTTTTAAGTCAACCACTAATTTTAATCTACAGGAGGGGTAATTTTGAGTAACATCATGGGGAGGGGATATACATCAATTTATCGGTCATTGTTCTATCCCTTTAGCTCCCTGCAAAGCCCTGTGTTTACAAAATAACCAAACTATTGTCAACTTTGAATCAAACTGCTTATTCACTACCTTTGCTTTTTAACTAATCAACAAAAAATCTCTGAACGTTACTTTTCTTCATTCATTAAACATGCTTTTAGCTGTTATTGTTGCGCTTTTTATAGACATAATTTTCCTTGTTTATTTCATAATTTATCTTATGTTAAATGACTTTTTTTCTCTTTTTTCTATTGTTTTGACGTGAGATGAAAAAATTAGCTGCTTATTAAGATAAATAGCATTGATAAGTCACTAATTAAGAAATTAAGAAATTTCTCCTGTTTTTAGAAACTTTTGATTTGAATAGATTTTTTCTTAATTTGTCATTCTGATTTCTCACAATTTTTAGTAGAAGAGCCACTTCATATTTCTCTTAATACTCCATAGACATACGAACGTTCCTATCATGGATATCACAAATTGGTCAGTTCTTTTATCCAGTAAGATGGGAGGGGATGGGTTACAGAGGGAGGGTAGATCATTACTAAAGCTAGCTACAAGTTTTACTTTATTAGAGTATATAATAATCTGGTGTAAGATCCAAGTAATAATAGATCCACTAATTTTTGTTACATAATAAACTACCATTTTTGATATTACTACATGATAAGAAAATTAATTATTAAAATTATATGATGTAATTTAGTAGAAAAATAACTTTTTAATATGTCCGCTTTTTTCAAGGTGATTATAATTTTTTTAAGTGAAACTTTTCTATAATTAGGGTCGGTCCGTCCGTCCGCACATCCGTAATTGATAGCTCTTATAATTAATTTTAACGTTTTAGAATTTTCCTATTGATTTTATACTTGGCATCGCATGCTGATTTCTGTGTCAGTTAAGTACAGTTCAGAAAGTGTAGCAACTTCATAATCAGTATTTATATAAGCATGGTGATTTGGGGCTTGAGTATTCTAAAAGGGGACTATAAACAATCATTTTGGGCATGTATTGCAAACTTAACTTTTGGCATTTTCATGAAACTGCCTGATTAAGCACATAAATCATTTAAACAGATTAAGTAGCTTATTTATTTACTTTTCCCATGGTTACTTGGGACCAGGGTTATCATTTAGCACCTGGAAAAAATTATATTTCCATTTCCTTATCCCTGCTTACCTGATTGCAGGGAGGGAGGGGATATTGGGATATTAATAACGCTAGTCCCCAAAGTTTTATAAGAACGTTTTCTTATTTGTTGCTTGAACAAATTTAGGGACTTTTATTGAATTTTAATTGGTTGGTTCACTAAGTTAATTGTCTAAACGTTTTAACTACTAATTGTTATCAAAAGAATTGGTAATTATCAATCACCATTATAGATGTACATAAATTTATAGGTCGTTCTCTTATCCCTTTATATCCCTGACCTGGTTGGCATATCTGAATGGAGATCACTATTGTCAACGTCGTAGGACAGACGAACAAATGGGCAGGGTGTTACTTGCCTACGTGACGTTCATACAATAAAGCTTTTCATAGAGCCTATAATAAATGACGTCTTATTGGCCTACCATTGGTCAATTAAGATGTATACTTGCCTTCCATTGGTAATTTAGTCTGTGTATTGGCCTATCATTGGTCATTTGTATTGTATGACGTCATTTTTTGTAGGCACTATGAAGAGTTTCAAAAATGTATGCTTCTTATATCAGAACTATAGAGTTCATACCTGCCTAATAATATTACTTTACATTCTATGATTGTATCTCGTCCCAAAATATGTGGGAGGGAGGAGATATTGGACTGTAAATTTAACTGGTACCGAAAGTTTAAAACCACAGTAACTTATTCGTTGGCTTAAAAAATAGGGGTACTTTTATTGTATTGCAATTGGTTGGTTCAAAACTAGTAGTGTACAAACTTTACGTCCAATGATTTTAAATGTAGTTTTTTGTCATTATTGGAGACGCCAATAAATTATCTTCCAGTGTCTTATGCCTTGAGAACCCCTCAGATTATTAGCAGCAATGTAAAAACTCTTATTTAAACAACCACACACATACACACACAAATAGAGACTTGATTGCAATATGAAACAGAGGTGTCAAATTTAAATGGTTAAAAATGCGCAAATTATATTAACTTTTAGTATAATTTTCAATGTCAAATCATCTACTAGACCTTTTATATAGTTTATTTCTATAAAGAAAGATATAAAATTACTTTTTGATTTGATGACCATAGGGTAATTGGCTTTGTGTATTTGATATTCAAATTAGTGAGCGTTTGCAAATTTTTATGACCACTATTTGCTACTAATTTAACTTGATTTTTGTAAATCACAATTTTCGATTTACAAAATATATATCTAAAGGGATAAGACAATGACCAATAAAATTGATGTACAACCACAATGGTGATACACAAAAGTACATTTTTTTGTAGATAACTATTAGTGGTTGAAACGTTTAGACACTCAACTTAATGAACCGAAATGCAAAAATGTTCCAAAAGTTGTTTATTCAACTAATAAGAAAACGCTTTTATTGAACATTGGGAACTAGTGCAATAAACAGCCCAATGTCTCATCCCTTTCTTGCATGTCTGCATCGCATCAGTGCCAAATTGCCAAATGTAAATCAATATAGAAATGTACATTTAATTAATACCCAATTATTGTTCATTTTAAGAGAGAGAGAGAGCATTCAGCTTCTTTGGGGCTCTTTATTCGAAGGAGGCAAAAAATATGAAAACTCTTAAGACTTAAATTTAAAAAAAAAATAGCCTAAAAACTATTGAATGACCTATGTAAAGTCTCCTTATATTTTAAAGCAATTAAAAATTAATATTTCTTTACTTCATAAACTTATGTTTTTAAATCAACAATTTTAAAGAATTGTAATATCTTTCTCTGTGAGAAAACGTGGAAATAATTAAAAAGGGCTTGGTAAATATAGAATCAGAAATTTAGATTAATCGATTTAATTAAATGAAGAAATATCTAATCATATCAAACTTTATTGAATGTTAGTGAATTTTTATTTTAAATGATAACTAATTATTACTTATCAGTCTGTAAGTCGTTCCTTCCATAAAAACATGACATCAACAGAATGTCTGAGTGTCTGTAGCTTAAGATCTCGCGTCATGGTTCTTCTTTGCGGTGAACCTCATTATAGGTCCAGGGAAGGTTTATACATATTTGGGGGTAGGGTACCTCAACCATCCCAAGAGGAATCACCTCTGGAAAGAATTCCCCCCCCCCCCCAATTTTTTTATACTTAATGAAAAAAGGAAGAGTCGACTCCCCCCTTCCCCATACCTCAAGAGCCCTTAAAGGCCTCTAGAGGCGTAGCCGCAAGTCTAGAAAAAAATATTACGAAACTTTATATAATATGCAAAAATTTTAAATGAAAACTGGAGGTTTGTTTTTAAAAAGCGAAAAGAAAAATTCACATAAAACTCATTTATATTATGCAACTGAGGTCATAAAATTTCATACTTTTTGTTTGTGTGATTTCTAGGGGTTATACGTCAGGGTTAGGGCACCAGGAAATATATTTGAGTGTTACAAAATTCATTTATCGTATCGTATTATAGAAAGCTTTCCGTATAAGTATAAATATAAGTTTAAACAAGTTTTGTCAAACCCAAGGAGCCAAAAGTCCTGGCTATCAATACTGGTATTGATTTTATGATTTTTATTTTAATATCCGTGGAAAATTGTCTGTAATTCGATGCTATACATGATTTTTTCAGCGATTAGTATTCGGTTTTGAAGCCATACGGCAAAATTTATTATATATTTTTTTAATTTTGTATCCACGGAAATGAGTTTTCTATGAGTTATCTGGCTGACATATCGAAAGGGAGGGAGCAGAAAATAGCCTAAAACCATCCAGCGACTTTACATGAAAAGTTAAATTGGTTCATTAGTTAGGGAGAATAATCACAAAACCATACTACTTTATATTATACGATAAAAGATACAAAATAAGCTACCTACCTCTTCATCTAAAGTTTTCCACGTTTGTTTAGGTACCAGCGGAAAGTATGGAACTTAAAGGATAAGACAATGGACAATCAATTATTTTACATCCCCAATGATTATAAACAAAAAATACTCTTCAGTGGACAAAGTTAATGGTTAAAGGTTGGACACAATACTTTGGAACCAACCAACCAAAATTTAACGAATAAAATAAAGAGGTTTTAAAACTTTGGGTACCAGTGTAATTTATGGTCCAATGTCCCCTCCCTCCCTGGGCGGAAAGGGTAAGCCAGAGAAGAGAAAGTAACCAAATCTAATTTGAAAATTACCCTTCTTGCCTTTTTAAGTGGCTGGAAGCATAACTCATTTCTAGGTTTTCAAAATTTTAAATATGGTACCAAGAAAAATAATATGTTTTGTAGCTTACAGCTTTTCCAATCAGAATATTTTAACTTATATGCTTAAAAACAACATATTTTGTGTTATGAAGAAATTATCCTGTTATAAGCTGGTAAAAATGATTATTTTTTTTATGTCCTTTAAAATCAAGAAATAAACACTCACTTTAAAAATGTGTGACTATGAGTCATTCTAAATTGTACCTCATACTTACTGGAATCATCATGCAAAATTTTATACAAACAGGACGCACTAAGGATTTACAATTTACCAATTACTTATCTTCCTGTCAAATTACTCAAGATATGATATAGTCGGAAATGAAGATTTTTATGCCATTGGCCTATCTTTGTAACAAATTTTAAGATGACACAGAGAACTGTTATAAATTTTGATATTTAAAGTTCACTGAGTTAAGTAGAATAACATTTAGAATTGTCTCATCTTTAAGTATTCTATATGTCAAAAATATCATAGCTATTCTCTGACTTAAGAATATTTACTAATCAAATCGCATTATAGACAGCTTTCCGGGGATATTAAAATGAAAAATTATAAGATTGAAACCAGTGTTGTTAACCCCAAGGGGCCGAATGCCGAACAAAAATTTTATAATTATTTTAAAAAAATATCTTTACTACGAAATATACATGGTTTTTCAGTATGATTAAGAACCGGTTTTAATCCAGCGGATATTAATCGGTTTCAAAGCCATACTGGAAAGCTATCTACTAGCGTTTTAATTGGTTAAAGCGCCTAAAATAGTAAAAAGTAAGGAAATTAAAAAAAATCTTCCAAATATATTTTTAAAATCATTCAAAATTTAAAGTGAGGAATGTTGAAAGCAGAAACCATTCTTTCAAGTAATTTTAAGCTTCCGACAGACGGACAGTAATCATCATCATAGATTTGAAAAAAATACAATTTTACTAAATATTTTGCTCCTTGTATAACAGATAATGCATATGACTGTTCTTGTTTGTTGTGAACTTAAAACCTACACACGTCCACACTTAAATACAGGGCTCGGTAGCCGCGCGTCATCCGCCTGTAAGCTTTAAAGAAATCAAACATCTAAAGTTTTAAGCATCTAAAAAGTCTAAATCTAACCCAGATATGACAATCCCTCTTATCAAAAAAATTCAAAGCATTCAGACGGGTTTAAATTTGAGACTTGGTCGCTACTTAAGCGCGGCTGACGAGCCCGGCTTAAATCTTTCCATATAAATAAAGTGTTGATTATAATTCCAGGAAATGAAGATTTAAATATCTTTTAAGTAGAGAAGCTTCTCTAGAAAAAGCTTTAGAATGTTGACATGTTGGCAAAGACAAAGGGGTTTTAACCCTTAACGGTCGGGGGGCGGGGGGGCGTTGAACGCCCCCCCATCCGGTTTTTTCTATCTCATTTTCTGTGTGTGAAAGATAAAGAACCCAAACTGCTTGACTTTTTAAGTATGGGTATGACACATAACTGAGAGTTGGAATTTTTTGAATATCTCCATCCTGGCGGGCACAGGATGCCAGCAAACCTGGCAGGGTCATCCAGGTAAAGAACAAAAATTTGTTTTTGATTTAAACAAAGCATTTTATCTTACCAAAATACTAAAATATCCTCTAGTAGTACATCCTCATATTAAATACAGGTGTTCAAGTCAATTTCAGGTTCCAGGTATGATCCTGCAGGTCCTGATCCTCCAGGTCTCCAGAAATCTTTAAAATTCTCCTGTGGCCGCAATTTTTGACTTAGAGACTTCAAATTTTAAACTTAAGCTTTTCTTACATGTCTACATAATGTATTAAAATTTCATAAAGATCCGCCGCCGTTTTCCCGCCGACCGCCGACTGCGGCGGCTGGCAGCTGCCAAGTACAGCTGCGGCCGCTGAAACTTATGTTTTGATATTTCAAATATAAAATTTAAATAAAATAAACATTTTCTGCAAAAAAAAAATTTTCTCCTAGCTTCAAAAATAAAAAAATTACAGCCGTTTGAAATTTTTAAGTAAAAAAGGACCTAAAAACAAAGGTTGTTAAATAAAAGGGTGAAGGAAGCGGAAATTGACCTTGACTTACTTAAGGTCGGAAATTCACCATAACATAGGGGACTTGCACAAAAAATTTTAGCCCTCTAGCTCTAATAGGAACTGAGATAATGAGGGGGGGGGCGTTGAACGCCCCCCCCCCCCCCGACTGATTAAGGTGCGGCAAGGGGCCCGACTGTTAAGGGTTAATAACTCTCATTCCAGTATGGCTTCTTAACCGATTAATATCCGCTGGATTAGAACCGTTTCTCTGCCATACTGAAAAATCATGTAGAGCATGGTATTACAGACAATTTTCATCGAATATTTGAATAAAAATAATAAAATTAATACCAGGCAAACAATCAGGCAAATTGAAGTTATTTTTCATTTTAATATATGCGGAAAGCTGTCTATTATACGATGCGACAAATAACTATTTGCCACCCATTTAAACTTTATTCTTAAAAATATTTATTTAACCAATTATTATAAACAAAATTGTTCTTGTTAAAATGATAAACCACAATATAGCATGTTTAAAAGTATCTAACCCTTTTTCATATAGACATGACATAAGCTACTGTTGTATGTATGTGTATGTGTTATTTCTATAAATATTTCCCTTCGGATGGGATATTTTTAGCATGACTAAAAATATTTAAGTTCAAACAAAGTAACTTTAAAAAATAAGCTAGTTTTTAATCTGAGTAAATTTGTATTCATTGATTTCAGATGTAATAATCGATATATTATTACTTGGATGTTGCACCAGATTCTCTGATGAGGTGATACTTCCAGTTGGCTAAATTAACTGGATGAACTAACTGACCACCAAAAAAGGTCCATGTTAGCAAGCTTAAAACACAATTTTCCTCTGTCAATATATTCACGTACATCCTATATCATTTGATGTAATCTATATATTAACTTTTCTTGTACTGTAGGAAGAATATTTTGCCTATGAATTGTTACTAAATACTTAGAATCTTTAATTAAGACAAAATGTATTATTTATTTTACTCATTTTTTATGAAGATTTGCTTTAAATGAAGATTAAAAAATTGCACACAAATTGCAAATTATTTAAACACATGATAAAAATTTATTAAACTACTGAGTACCACTTAAAAATCATGTATCGTATTTAATTTTAGATTATTTTCCATGAAAAATAAAAGAATACCATGAATATAATCAATCTTTAATAAGCCCCCACTGGTCCAGCAAAACTGAATTAATCCTACCTCTTTTAGCTAATATATTACATTTTTTGAATCGTTGCAACACCCCAGAAAATTTGCCCATGAGTGGGATTCTTATATTAGCACGAATGGGAAATATTTCTAGCACATTGTAAAGCTTCAAGTACATCATGAAATTTGGTTTTCTCACATACACACACTCATGTATGTCATGTACTTGCTACTTCCTTGTTCTCAGTCCGGGATCTAAAGGGATAAGACAATGGCCGATAAATTGATATACATCCCCACTAATGATAAAACTACCCCTTCTCTAGATTGAGTTTAGTGATTGGAACGTTTGAACACTCAACTTAATGAACTAACAAATCAAAATTCAATAAAGTCCCCAAAGTTGTTAATTTAACGAATAAGAAAACGTTATCATAAAACTTTGGGAACTAGTGTAATGAACAGTCCATTGGTATGTGCCCAGGGCCTCAAATTGAGGTTATTGAAAGTCTATTTATGATTGCTTACTGAGATTTAATAGTCAGTTAAGTTTGTTAACTCATCACTTTAAATAATTTGTATACCGTTTGATACACCATGTCTATAAGTAGCGCAGCAATAATAATATCACAAAGGCTGCTTACTGTCAAATGGATTTAATACAAATCTTCACCGCAAACAAGAACCATATGGGTAAATTGGTTTTCGAGATTTTGAGCAATAGACACACAGACATACTGTTATCTTATTTGTAGGATATTAAAGAAAAGTTAAACTCCTACACACACTTATTAAATTTAACCAACCAATGCTTTTTTTATCCAATCTTAACCAGACAAATGCCATCTAGCTAAAAAAGATGCGTAGATTTCATTTCTGGCAACCAGAAAATCCGCAGAAATCGAATTAACAAGTTCCAAAAAAGTTTCATTAAAAAAAACCTTACACCAAAAATAACAAACAATAATTATAACGACGACTTAGTTTCTTTTTCCTGTTTAATACGAATATTGAAACTAATTTTCAGGCATGCATGTTTATTGGTATTGTACTTTTTTTAGAAACCAAAATACAGACATATTTAAAACTACGAAATTGTATATTAGTTACTAGAAAGATTATATTTTTTTTCTTGCTTTAAAACAACTTTTTGTACATAATAACCCGTAATGTCTTTATTATTGACACAAACATGCATGCTGTATAGTTTAAAAAAATGTAGTCAAATAAAATAACTGATTAGAATACAAAGCAAGAAATAAAGGTTATCAACTCCCTATGAGCTTTGTGTGTTAAATAGAATTATTAATAAGAATAAAAGAGTTTCAAAAAATAGTAAAATAACAAAATGTTAGGTGATTTGTTAATATTAAATCAATCAAAAAATGTTTTACATTCTTATTATTAATTTCAATAAAACATATATATGCTCAACAAAGGTTATTTCTAATTATGAATTCTACCAGACTAAAATATAAAAGGGGAAATAGTTTATGAAGACGACACAAAATGATTTTAAAAATTACTTATTTTTTTCTTTTTTTTTAATCTTTAACAATTTTAATGTTTTTATTATGTAAATATATAAGGTATTATTCAAACTTAAAGGATTTAATCTTTTTCTTTGTAATTTATATGTCTAAACAGTGTAAAAATGAAGTTCTTAATTACGAATTTTCAAATCATTAGATTTTAATACAGTTTATTATAGAAATAAAGAATAATTTTAACAAAAAAAAATTGCCACAAAAAGGCTTAATGTATTATTAATCTGACCTAATTGTATAATTGCATTCATTTTGTTTATTTACCTTGAAAAATGAGTGTTTAAGTGCTGCATTGGTTAAAATCAAACCTAAAAGTGCTTCTTATTCAGTGACAAAGTGAAAAAATATATACCTTGTTTTATAGTTTTTGATCTCTTTTTTTATATATTTTTATCTGATTTGTATATCAAAATTTAAAAGTATCTATTTCATTAGATATTCATACTTTGCTAAAACGTCTTGGTTACTTTTTGCACTATATTTGCTCTGAAAAGGATTTTTTATCTGACTTTCACATTTAAAATGAAAGATTTTATGCCAATTATTGTGTTGACTGTAGAAAAAAATAATTATTTTGTTTATATGCAATTTTCTATAATAAAATGTTAGAAATGCCTTTTTTCACATGTAGGGCGAAAAAAGTAACACTGAAAATATTTTTTATGTCTTAAGCATGTCCTAAACTCATAGATAATAAACTTTCATAAAAGATTTATTTCAGAATATGTCATTTAAGGCATGAAATTAATTTTGCAAATTAACATTGCAAATGTTTGCAAATAACTTTTGAAAATGATTTCTGCGGATTTTCTAATTTACATAGGTGTTTTCTGCACATTTTCCCCTTTCCAAAAATACCTTCCTCGTTAAGATTGGCTTCAAGAAAGTATTTACTTTCCAAAAATGATATGTGTATACAGTAGAAATCTCTCATTAACTTTCGCTGTTTCATCAGACGAAAATTATTATTACACCATTAACCTCAAACTCAATCTGGTGGTAGATCCAAGTAATAATATATCCATTGTTGCTTTAATTAATTTATTATCTGTTGTCCTATCCCTGTATATATATATGCTAGAGGCCTCTAGGGACACATACAATTTTTTCTTTTCAATCTATGTTAAGATCAGGTTTACCAAAATCGCCGCTAAATGGATTAATTATGTTTTTTTGCGATTTCTCAGGGGAGGATAGTGGTACCAAGTTATAAACCTGAATAGGACCTATGAGAAGCTATCCTGTAATGGAGAACCTTATCGGTTCAGTGGTTAGCGAGAACCTTCGATATACAAACACACAGACAGAAATCCTCTTACTTAATTATATGGATTTGTATACCCTTGATCTTGAGACTTGATGTCCTGAGAAAAGTTAAACCACAATATTTGGTAGAATTATCATCATAATTCATAATTAATATACACTCTAAACAAAATGTTAATTTATTTCAAAGTTTCAATTAAATTGCTATAAACATTTCTTTTAGTCTAGGACATTCTTTTTTACTAAGCTTTAAAAAAACTAGGTATACATCTGACTTTTTTAGAAAAAATATAAAAAATCTTCAAAATAAATAGAAAAAATCTACAAGCAGTTTAAAAAATATTTATTTAGTATAAAGACAGTTGATAAATACATAATACTTCGTATTCTCTCCTAGACGAGGTGAGAAGTTTCAGAAAAATAGCTTAAAACCGTCCTAATGCAATTATATAGGTTCTCCTAAAAGCACAACCTAACCAGACCATCCATTTTTTGAGATCTTTAGCTTAAGACAGAAACCCTATGCTACTTTATTTTATAGAATAAAAATTTGAATTATGGAAGATTTTTAATAGTGCACTTATTAATTTTTATGATATAATGTATAGATTTATTTCTTACTGTACTTATAATTGTATTTAATCAATAACCAAGCCAAACTAACAATTAAGATTGTCTCAAAGTAACAGAATGTTTTTTTGCTTGAGTCCTGAAAATCTTATACATTGTCGATATGAAAGGGTTAAGGTTGACTGAAAGTTATTCGAGGCTTTCCCTCAAAGTTCCTAAAGAGCACAAATATCCCTTATTTCTCGACCAGGCTCTTTTAGCTGAAATTTCCGATGCAGATTCCTATAACACATCTAGTCTATAAATTGTTTTGTCCGTCTGTCTGTCGGTTATTCTTCAAAAGACATAAACCTTATTTTGAAAAAGTTTTGTAACTTTTCTTTTGCATATTAATTATCTTTCTTTTATTTGTTATGATAACTGAATATCTGCTCTATAACTCACTTTGTCTGTTGGTCTATTATATAATTATTTTGTGATTCCAAACTTAACAGTTCTTCCTTGTTAATTTATTATTGCATATGTTTCATTTGTTTGTAACGTCCTTGTTTAATCAATTAATACGTTGACCCTTAATTTATTTTGTATAATATTGTTAAGCCATTAACTTTTGGCCCCAGGGATAGTACAATTGAAAATGAAATAATCTCCCCCAAATTCTTTTGTTTGAAATACTACCTTTGGCAGCTTAGTTTTATAAGAGAAAAAATGCTGGTTGATTAATTTTAACGCAATTTTCCTCTCCCTCCCGGCCCTGGTTGACCCTTAATTTGTATTGGTATAAAGATTTAAGCATTGGCTTGACACTGCGCATCTTTGGCTGGTTGTCATAATGGATATAAAATACGTGGATATTGTGACAGAATAATTTTTGTCGTCAATTTAGGTTGCTATTATAGGCCTCAGATATTAGTTAATACGTTCCTCCATGTTATTGTTCAGGGGAGGGGATGGGGAAAAGTTTAAGAGGGGATCGGATGGGGGGTATATTAGCCACCTTGTAGAAATATTTCATCAGGGTATACGAGAATCCCTCACAACATCCATGTATTCTGTATCCATTGCTGGCAGAATATCACTTACCAACGACAATTTATTACTTTCTCAACCACCATCGATTAAAAAAGGATGGATGGGGATACAGAATCTAATATAATTTTAAAAGAACCATAGAATTCCTATATAGGGATATGGCGATGAAAGATAAACTTATCCCACAAATGATTATTGATGTTATGATGAAATTAAAATTTCATAGGCAATATAATACCAACTACATGCTCTCATGTTTTTAAAATACATATTAAAAATGCAAATTTTCATTAACCACATTTAAAAGCAGCTAATAAGAACATAATAAAATATGACGTCATACAATAGAAATGACCAATGATAGGCCAGTATACATTAATATTGACCAATGATAAAATGAATACTGGTCTATCATTGGTCATTTGTATAGTACTACGTTATTTTTTATTGGACACTATAAGCTGCTTCCCACATTTATTTTTCTTTAAAAATAATAAAAATTGATGAATTTTAACACATTTAGTTTGTAAAAAAATTAATAACCAAAATTCAATATTTTTTTTCTGAAGTATTATCGCCATCCCAATGACCGCAAATAATTGGAATGACTAGGATTATTTTTTCCCTCTCTCATCTTAGTGGTCAAGAAACAACCTTGCCCTGTCCATAAACAAATACTGAACGCCCAATAAAGAGGGCTCGGCAGCCGCGCACCAGCTGCATGTTGGTCTTAAGGAAATCCAGGGATTTAAAGGGATTAGACAATGGCCGATAAATTGATGTAAATCCTCAATGAAACACAAAATTACCCTTTATGTAGTTTAAAATTAAAACGTTTGGTCACTTAAGTAGATAAATAAACAAATCAAAATTCAGTAAAAGTCCCCAAAGTTGTTAACTCAACGAATAAGAAAACGTTATTGTAAAACTTTGGGGACTAGTGTAATAAACAGTCAATTGTCCCCTATCTCTCTCTCTCTCTAGGCTAATCAACCTCTAACAATCAGTTAGCAATGTTTAAAAGTATAAACCTGACCCATATATGGCAATCCCTATTTTCAATAAAAAGTATCCGAACGGGTTTTAATTTGAGGCTTTTATATGCGGCTGACGTGCGGCTGCCGAGTTCTGGAATAAAGATTAACTAACCAGGATAAATTTGTACATAAGTAGGGCAGTAATTTGTAAAGTAATTTGATAAATGAAGAAATGAAAATTTACCAAATACCAACAGCTTTGACGGGGAACATAAGGAAAAAGAATAACTAATTATATAAGACAGTAGAAATGTTGAATTTTTGTGAACTCAGTAAATGCAATTTATTAATGAAAAAGTCAAGCCATATCGAAAAATCATCTATAGCATAAAATTACAGAAAATTCTATACATCAGAAAATCATAGCATATTATGTGTCTATACATCAGAAACGACGAACAAGCCTTTGTAAATATCCTAGTTATGGATCGGCCCCGCTGCGAATAAAAATCTAGAATAGACACTCCTAGAAAATACCATAAAAAAAGTTGTACTTTCATTTGTAAAGCAATCGGGGACAGGGGTAAGGAATTGACTTTCTGAGAAAAAAAGTAATAATCCAGGGAAAAGCAAATGGAAGAAATTGGGAAGGGCTGATTTTTCCTTTATTTTTTAAAAGTCATTTTGTATCAATTATAATTTAATATTACTAATTATCGTGCTATTTACCTTGCACCGCAGGACATTTAACTACATTTATATTATCGGTCCGGCGGTTACTGATATCTTAAGCTTCAGACGGACGGACAGACAGGCATCATTCTACTTTGGATTAAAAATTATGATTAAAGCATAAATAAATTCTTCCGTTTATTGGCTAATTTACATTTTTAAAACTTATTTCTAAAGAAGCTTGTCCACGTGTTTCAAAAGATCTTTCAATCTGTTGGTTAAAAAGAGGCAGGTTTCACACTATTTTTTAAAATACTACATAACCCGCATGATCATAATGTTATTGTTTAATAATCCACTTTATACTAAAAAATTTACACATTGTGTTTTGCGTTAGATCCTGCCACTAGGCAACATATTTCATATTTCTTGTGTATTAAAATAAATTAAATAAAATAAAACTATATAAACATTATACCTATGTAATTATTCTGATCATATAATTGTGTTTTATTATGTTGACTGAAATAAATATTTTAATTTTGACCCAATCCCCCAATTTGTGGAGCTCTAATGATAAATCATGATTATCCAAATAAAGGCTTGTTGCAAGCATTCAACAAAACAAGGATGACAACATCCATAAAAATAAAGCTTTGAAACTGCAAGACAAACGGACATTAACACTTGAAGAGTGTTATAACTAAAGCAGAATATTAATACATAAGTCTAAACAAAATTTTAAGTAAATTTGTTGCAAAACTGCTTGAATACAGAGACTGTTTAAGGACACACTTACATTTTTAGGACTTGATTAAAGATATGCTTCGCTTTGTTGTCATAGGAATCCTTATTCCAAAAATTAGATCAAAAGGATGATTATATCATATAAAAATTTGTTAATAAAAAAGTTAAAAATCAAAATCTTTAAAATGAACTTACGGACATTCTGGCAACGATTATAGAGTTACTACGCTTTCTAAATCTACCTCACTACTACAGGAATCACCATGCAAAGTTTGACATCGATAGGACAATTCAAAAAAAGAAGAAATTTTCTGATAAAGAATTAAGCAATTTTTTCCTATTATCTGATAATCAGATAATAGAGATTTTATGCATTTTTCGTTTGATTTTAAAAATGCTTAAAGGATCTAAAAAAACATTAATTGTAAATTATTGTTAATCAATGTTGAATGCTTTTTTTATATTATAATTATCAGAATAGCGATATAAGGTATATTGTAATTTTTAGAATATATAAACATAAAGGGAAAGGTAATTTATATGTTTCGGAGAGTTGGGCTGTCCCCCCCCCAAAAAAAAAGAAAAAGAAAAAGTGAACCTTCTCAGAACAAATTAGAAGTTGTACTGATTACCAAAACCCTATTGGTTCAGTGGTTATAATTTTTTTTTTGATGCAGACAGAATTACACACAAGCATTGTACAATTTACCCAACCATAAAAACGCACAAAAATGTCTATTTGACGCAATCTCAGATGTTTTCAAGAAAAAAATCCCCGTAACAAAACCGATTTCTAGGATCCCTTAATACAAAATTTTAGCTATTTCAAACCTGACTTTGTACTGTTATTGTTCAAAGAAACATATCCTAAAACCAATTAAAACACTTCATTAGAAAACTTAATGTTTTACTTCCGAGTGGAAGAATTTTTAGAATTTGCGTATTGCGTATTTTCCTGTTTTACAAAATATAGAGAGGAAGGGACAATCGATATAAAGTGATACCCCATTTTATTCCATCCCAACCCTCCTAATGGATGGACGTACTGGACCAATAAATTAGGTTCATTTTAGCAAGGACGTCCAAGCTTTTTTATTTGGGGTGGGGGGGGGGGGGTTATCTTTAAATCATAGAAGCAAGCTTTTTTTTATTTGGGGCGAGGATTTTTTTACTGAATTTAATTACAAAGCTCCTCTTTTAATAGAAAGAAAATGTTCTAACAATAAAAAAATCTTCGAGTCACTGAAGTGTCAATCTGTCAATAAAGTGCATTCTTTAAAACCATAAAAAATAATTCGAAAAGTATTTTTTTCTGTTGTTCAAAATTATCAACAAAGAAGGATGACAACATCCATAAAAGCAAAATGAAATCGAAGGACAAACGAACATTAACACCTGTAGAGTGTCAGAACTAAATAAGTAGACTATTATTGCATAAGACTAAACAAAATTGTAAGTAAAATTTGTTGCAAAACTGCATAAATAAATAATACTAAATAAGGACATAATTACAGTTTAATGACTTGATTATAGAGATGCTTCGCTTATAACACTGTACCTTGTTGTAATGGGAATCATTGTTCCAAAAATCAGATGAATCGGATAATTCTAACAGACAAAAATTTGATGTCAAAAAAGTAAAAAAATCTACATGTTTAAAATGGACATACGGACATTTTGGTAATGACTATAGAGTTGCTAACTACCTAACTACTACAGGAATCACCATACAAAGTTTGAAATCGATAGGATAATTCTAACATGCCTATATTAACGATGGGAGCTAACCGGGACGGACTGACGGACGGACCGACCCCAATTATAGAAAAGCTTCGCTTTTATAAAGAGAGTTAATTTTTTTCTAGGGATAGGGGATAATTAAATTTCTCCTCGGTGTTTCATAAATACTTTCACTCTTTCTTAAATATTAATGAACCTTTGTAAAATCCAATCTTTTCCACCAATATAAATCGGGATTCGGTGTTGACATAAATGAGCATTTAATTTTCTTATCCCTTAAGATCCATGGTTGTTCACCAAATAGCAAGTATTCTAAAAAAGCTGCGCTACTTACAAGTTTATATTTTTGTTAGTCCTTGTTAATTTTTACGATTGATTGATACAGAATGCGAAAGTGTGATTCAATTTTTTGAACAAGGACGTTCAACAAACCGTAGAAGGAAAGCTTAATGAATTAAAAATTATTGGTGAAAGAATGGCTGCTAACATTGACTTCATTTATTGGTCAGTTCATTCATTCAGTAGTAGGCGAAGGGGATAGGGTTAGGGTGGTGGATGGGTTTATTGTTATTTTTGCCAGCTACAAGTTTCATTTTATTAGATTACATGATAATCTGGCGTAAGATCCAAGTAATAATTAATCCATTAACGATAGAATAATAGAAAGCTTTTTTGGTAATGCCATTTTTTTTAGAAGGAAAAATAACCACTTATAAAAACTTGCAGAGTAGTTTTGCTCATAAAAAAATTTCAAGTTCAGTGACAATAATTTTTTAAAACGCTTTTACTATTATGTGGTTATTTCATTGACTTTAACATTAAAAGAGGAGATATATTTCTAAAAAGAATTTGATAAGTATCATATCAGACTAATTTAAGTAGCATTTATTGTTATTTGATCGACTTTTCAATGAAATGATTAAATATTTAGCCTTATTCTATAATATAACGTAGTAAGTTTTTTTTATCTGACGTCTAAGATCTACATAACCGAATGGTTTCTTTATTTCAGAGAAGCTTCAATTGGTCCTGAGATGGTTTTAAGCTATTTCTCTAGACCTCATCTGTCCCTATCTGTCCTTTATCTTAAACTTTTCATACAAACATATTAAATATTTACAATTGCTTGAATTTAGAGGTTCTATATTCAAAGGGATATGGAAGGGCTGAAAAATAGCTTAAAACCATACCCAGACTTATTTATAAAAATAAAATAGCCTTTAACCATCTCAGGACCTTTAAGAAGCCTCACTGTAAAGGAGAACCATATCGATTAAGAAGTTAGCGAGATCCAGACAAAAAAGCTTACTAAATTATTTAATAGGATTATTCAATAAACTTTTTTTTACTATCTTTTCATATTTACTCCATGTTTTAATTTCTTGTTTCTGGTATTATACACTTGACTTGACACCAAACCAGATTTTTAGTATTTTTCACGGCTCGGCAGACGCGCCTCAGCCACCTGTAAGGCGCTGGAAAAATTTATTTTTTATTACTTTAATAATAATCAGTCTGTTCATTTTAAATGTTCAAAATAGGTTTAAAGTTGCGGCTTATGTGCGGTTGGCGGTTCATGATATTTTTTTGATAACACAATAAATTTCTATAATATTTAACGTTTAGCAAATTTTTTTTACATTTCAAAGGTTGATGTTATTGTACAAAAAAAGACGCTTGAAAATTAAATTAACTGGTTGCTATATTGTAAGTAAAATTAGTTTGCTTTTGGAATGGATGTAGAATATACGTGGATACTATTGTTGTCACTTTAGGTTGCTATTTCCCCTGTCATTTATTAGTCAGTTTGTTTAGCCAGTAGGAGGGAACGGGATGGGGTAAAGGGGGTGGAGAGGGGAGATCGTTATTTTAGCCCGCTATGTTTTCCTTTTTCAGAGGACATGGTGTAAGATTCAAGTAAAAATAAATCCTTTTATTTGGAGGCCATTTTCATCTCTTTAGATCTGGGTTTTGTAGACTGTAGCTGGTTAGTGGTGGGTTATGCTTCCACTCAATAAAGCCATGTTATCCCCCCCCCCCCTTAAGACCTACGCCCCGTATATAATATCAGTGCACGCGCCAGTATTTAATTTTTAATAAGTTAACATGTTATTAGAAATGAAATAGTGGTTTGTTTGTTAAATTCAAAGCATTTACATAAAATTTGGAAAATGGACTTGTATTCTAAAATACAAATTAAGGGTAAAGTAAAAAAACAAACCAGGAAAATTGGTAGTGGATAGGAAAGAATAGATTCTAGTTGAAATTAGAACAATAAAGTAAATGTATAGTATGAAGTCCACAATTACTCACATTATTACCTATAACTAATTTTAAATCATCTAAAGAACATGTCATATTCAATGTTTTTTTTTTTATGTATATTAAGATTGAATTAATTGACCTTTTCCTGCATTAATTTATTTTTCCTAAAACAGCTCCTTTCCCTGAATATTTTGCGTAGCTGAAAAATATGCATTCTGCTGCTGCATGTCAATTTATTCTCAATTACATCAATAGAAATTGCGTCAGTTTTGCAACTTTTGGAAGCGTTGCTATTCTATGATAAGGTTTATGTCTGTAGGTCTATCCTATTAGGAAGGGAGGGAACATTGAACTATGCCTATTCTTGTCTCCTAAATTTTTAAAAACAAGCCATGTTATTTGGCTTAATAACTTTTGGGCATTTTTTTAGATCTTGATTGGGTTGTATAAACTAGCAGTGTCCAAGTTTTCAATGACTATAATCTACAGAAGTGGTAATTTTGTTTACCGTAATAATGTCTGTATAATACTTTCCTGTATGGCTTCGAAACCGTTTAATATCCTTTGGATTTGAACCGGTTCTCAGCCATGCTGAAAAATCATTTATTGCATCGTATTACTAACAATTTTCCTTGAATATTAAAATAAAAATCACAAAATAAATACCAGCTTTGTATCTCGGTCCTTCGGGACTAACAAAACCGGGTTTTAATCTTTTAATTTCCTTTTTAATATTCGAGGAAAACTGTCTATAATACGATGCGATAAATAAATATTTTCGTCCCTAGTTATATGTATGTGTTCATCCTTGTTTTAAATGTAAAATTTTAAACATGTTTTTATTTCAGAAAACTATGAAATATGCACGTTATGATACAATGCTTCTAAAAGATTTTGGTTGAACAGGTTAGACAAAATGATAAATTAAATGAAAATGTTTACTTCTATTGCGATTATTTTAATATCAATGTTTTCGAAACCGCTTAATATCCACTAGATTAGAATCGGTTCTGAGCCATACTGAAAATCATATATCAATTAGGTTAATAGACAATTTAAAGAAAAGATAATACAAAAAAAAATAAAATTAAGACCAGTTTTGGTGGCCTGGGCCTTAGATCACTCGGAGCTAGCAAAACTGGAGTCAATCTTTAATTCTCAATTTTAATATCCAAGGAAAGCTGTCTACAATACGAGATATGATAAATAACTATACAAGATACAGAACCTTAAAATTATACTTAAAAATTTTCCATATTACATTTGTTTATTAGAATTATTGTTATTTTCCCTTCATTCCTTATAATTTTATGCTTGATTATATACCAGATGAAAGGAAAGGGGCGGGATCAAATTAGAACCCCCCCCCCCCCTCCACAACTAACTTAACCATTGCAAATGAGAGAATGGGGCGTAGGGTTGAAATCCCAACCCCCTGTAGATTATTTGGCGTAAAGGTGTAAAAATTTTGTTATTTTATATTATTACAAAATAATGCAATAATAACAACATATTTAAAAACATATTGAAGTAGCTTGCTTTTCATACAATTTTAGACAACCATAAAAACATGAAAAAGGTTTAAAAATACTCTTTGATTGGATGTTCTAACAGTGTGTGGATGTTAATGAATTGTGACAAATCCGTCATTATTAACGTCTCTAGTATTATGCGTGTGTATGTGTAAAATTGCTGGTAATGCACGAACGTTTCTATAGAAATTAGGAAGGAAAGGCGGAAACTTATGTGCACAGAGGATGTTACAAACCTAATAATTCTCACCATCTCCATAGATTAATTATGATATAGATTGGAAACTTATGTGCACAGAGGATGTTACAAACCTAATAATTCTCACCATCTCCATAGATTAATTATGATATAGATTGGAAACTTATGTGCACAGAGGATGTTACAAACCTAATAATTCTCACCATCTCCATAGATTAATTATGATATAGATTGGAAACTTATGTGCACAGAGGATGTTACAAACCTAATAATTCTCAACATCTCCATAGATTAATTAGGATATAGATTGGAAACTACTATGGTGTCTTCATAGGCGTCCAAGAGGGGGGGTAATGGGGCACCCCCAAAATTTTTTTCATTTTACTCCCCCCATTTAAAATTTACCCCTACCCTGGGGGTGCCGTAGGCACCCCCAACCATTTATGAGGGGGTATTTACCCCCCCCCCAAACAATTTTGGGGGGGTAAATACCCCCCCAAAAATAAAAAATCTCTAATAAAAAAAATTTTTACGCGCTTCGCGCGCATTTTTAATACTATATATTTAATAAAATTTAAATTACCCCCCCCAAAAATTTTACCCCGGGGGTAGATTTTGGGGGGGGTAAACCAAATTTACCCCTGCCAAGCAAATTTTACCCCCGGGGTAAAAATTTTGGGGGGGGGTAAAAAAAATTTGCGGCGCGCTTCGCGCGCCATTTTACCCCCCCCCCAAAATAAAAAGCTTGGACGCCCCTGGGTGTCTTACAATACAAATGACCAATAATAGGGCAATACACAGACTAAATCACCAGTATGACGTCATTTATTATAGGCACTATAAAAAGCTTCAACATTTAATGAACAAAGCACAAACTGTTTAAACAATAAAAACTTCTGATCTAAGTAATATTGTCAATTGCTTGTTTATGTATTAGGAAAGAGAGTACTTGAGGTTACAGCTAAAGGTTAGACTTAAAAACCATAGATAAGATACTATTATCCGGAAAAATAATATATTTTTAGTATTATACCTAAATCCTATTTTATAAAGTAGTAAGGTTTTTAGTCTGAAGCTAAAACTTAATTATTCTTGTCATGGAAGCTTTATAAATGGGGGTGGTCTTATGCTATTTTCCTGACCTTCCCCAGACGCAATGGGCGAAGCAACTAGTAATATAACAAACAGCTATAAAAATGCCATATTGTTGTCATAAACATGAAAATGTTTACTTCCATGCAGTGCAGTGGCGTGCACAGCGATACATCATGGGGGTATACTTAGTGTTTTGTTCTGATAGTAAATAAAAAAAAAAGAATTTAAGAACAATTGTCTTTGATCCTGATTGTAACAGAAAGAGAAAATAATGGGGGGCACTATGTTACAGAATATTATGGCGTGGGTTACGCAAAATTGTGTCTTATTAGAACACAGTAATAGTGTCTGACTGATTATGACGTAACAAAAAAATTTGCCAATGAAAGACCACTATAAATTTTACCATTGGTCAATAACGGCCTCTCATTGGCTAATTTTTTTTGTTACGTCATAATCAGTCAGACAATATTACTGTGTTCGTCTTATTAAAGTAATTAATTATGTAATATAAAACCAACTGAAACAAACTTTAGCTTGAGATAAAAGTTTCCATAGGCAAATCGTTTGTTGTTTCTTTCCTTGTGATGATTTCCATGCTAATATCCCCCCCCTCTGGTTTAAAGATATTAGTAAGGTAATTAGGATAGTTTAACCTGTTTCTTTTTAATTTACTAATCGCCAGGGAGAATAATATATAAACCTACAATTTTAAAGTTGGAGCTAGTTTGTCTAAGGACTTAGATTAAAATTGTATTGGTTGTTTCATCAAGATGAGTGCCCAAACGTTCCAACCACTAATTGTAATCTACAAAAAGGATATTTTTTGGATGAGTACATCAATGCATAGGCCATTGTCTTAATACTGACTATATCCTTTTTTGACAATACACCATTCCAAGTTAGAATACGTCTAAAGAAATCCTAAAAATGTAAATATGTCCTGGATTTCTAACATTTGTTTTTCTTAAATTTCATGCTTATAGCTTTTACTGTGATGATTTTGATAAGGAAAGTTATATCAGGGCTAGGCAGCTGCGCCTCAGCCGCCCATAAGCCTCAAATTTAAACCCACATGTGTCTTGAAAAAAGTACAATTCTGAAAAGATGGATTGCCTGTTAAGGAAGAGGTTTATATATCCAAATGAATTTTTAAGTTATAATATGACGATTTCAGTGAGGCTTACACGCGGCTGACGCATGGCTGCCGAGCCGTGAGTTTTATCAATTTCCCCCTGCTTAGCATTCTTTCTCACAAAAAATGTTTTCACAATTTAACAATTCAACCAGGAGTAAGATTTAGCCAACAAGCAAAATAAATATATAATTATAATATGGGGCAAATATAAAAGTCGCCTTTACTACGATGCATTTCCCCTCAAAATCGTTAAAAAATCTGTTGCTGTTATCATATAAACACAAGATTGAGGGCATATCATCATTATTAAATTAGCGATAATTAGTATTTATTGGATCCAAGTGTTTACGATGTATTTTGGTCATGTAATATCGATGTAAATATCTAGCTTAATATGTAAATTTTTTATGAAAATATTCCATATATTCGTGTAAATCTTACTAATTGCAACCAATAAGAAAAGCATATATTTTGAAATAATAATTAGGTGTAAATGTGCGAAATAATGTAAATTATGTATTAAATATGGTTTTATTGCATGCACACGTTCCAATCCCCTTAGTTCCCACCCCACATATCTTTAATCATCCTTGTTAAATAAAGCTATATTCTTAAAAATATCTACCCTCCTCAAAAATAGATGAAAATCTGTCCAGGACATACATATATGAAGTTTCTTTATAGTATTCAAAAAAGTATCTAGCCCTCTTAAAACATGGACGTAGAATTCTTTTTTGTTTAAATCATACCTATAATTGCCAGAAACAGCTACTATTCTTAAAACAGACAATTTCACCAAAATAAAATTTTAAAATAATTTGGTGAATACATTCCCTTCTATGTCTACTTTCTTTTTAATTCTTTACCAATATTTAATAATTTTATGTGTGTGTGTGTGTGTGTGTGTGTGTGTGTAAATGCTTGAAGCGTAAAATATTTGCATGTCTACACTTGATATCATACACAAATTACATTTGTAAGATAATCACACGACAACTGCACTTTTGTGTACTGAGTTTTGGTATATAAGGAAACAAGGATGACAACATCTATAAAGGCGAAGCTAAAAAATTAGAAAGAAGGACAAACTAACATTAACAATTGTAGAGTAACAACACTTTTAATATTTGAAAATGTTTGAACAAAATTTTCAAAATCTATTCCCAAATTTCAAACCCATTTTAGGACTTGATTAAAGAGATGCTTCGTTTATAACATTAAGTGGTTTCTTTATCCTAATATAAAATTACCAAGGTGTCTATTTATGTATGTGTGTACTGAAAGATCTGGCTAACTGCTAAACCGATTTAATTCTCCTTTACAGTGTAACTTCTCATAGGTTCTGGGAAGGTTTATAACTAATGTTTGGTACCACTAACCTCTCAAGATAAATCGCCCTTAAAAAAAAATTACTCACCCCCCCTCCCAAACAAAAATTTCTCCTTATTTTCTTTATAAAATAAATTTCATGTAAAATATTTCAGTAAATATTTGATGTACCCATTCCAAATTAGAATGTCAAATTGTTGTAGATTAACACATCATAATATTATGTTATCGCTTTCTTAACTAAAGGCCAGACAGAGAAATTTCATAATCAATTAAGGTATAAGAAGATTATCTACTACGCTACTATAGCATTTAACAAAAAGGGGAGGGATATAACTCTACAACAAGTCATTATTTTAGATAATAGTTATTTATCACATCATTTTATTGATAGATTTCCACGGATTTTGTTCTAATATTCGAGAAAAATTGTCTGTAATTCGAAGCTATACATGATTTTTCAGTATGGCTAAGGATCGGTGATAATCCAGCGGATATTAAACAGTTTTGATGCCTTAATGGATCGAAAAAGTATTATTTTTATGCCACTTATTTTACGACAGCATGCTATGATTAAAGAATTTATTTAACACTATTAGAAAGGTAGAAAATGAAAGAAATAGTGAACTGTGTTACTTTAAATTTAAACTTAATTAACAGGAGAAAATATGTTGGTCGATAGATTAATGTATATCCCCAATGATCATACACAAAATTCTTCCTTCTGTGGATTACAATTGAGTGAATTTGGACACCCAACTTAATGAACAGACCAATCAAATTTCAAAAGTTATAGACCAGCAAATAAGAAAATGATATTGTAAAACTTTGGGGACTAGTGTAACAGCCCTTCCTTGTATTAACACCACAATAATTTAATCTAAACTAAAGCATTTAGCTAATTATTATTACAAAATCAATTCCCAATTTTTTGCAATCACACAACGTGCTTATAAACATTATTTTCCTGTGTTTTTGTTTTGAAAAATCCGTTATTTAATGGACATGGCAATATTTTGTAAAAAAATCTACGAAAAAACATTTTTAAAATAAAATAACATAGACACTTCTATATACGTCCGTTAAAGTTTCTGGGCTACATATTAGTTTATTAAGATGTTGTTTCTTATAAAAGCACTGTATATCAATTTACTGTTTTACATTAATGCCATGTGTGATTACATTTTTTCTATTGTCTACGCCTTTAGGTTGCTTGACCAACACAGCCCACTGCCGTTATGGAGATCTAATTGGACAAACTTCTGTAAAATATATACGATAAAATTTTTTAGACGATTTTTATCTATAGTCTCATAATTTTAGTTAATACTAAAAAGACCACAATTATAGTATTAAAAAAGTTATGGAAAATATTTTTGCTGGCCAAGTAATTCAATATTGTGTAAACAAAATATCAATTTAGTAGTGCAGCTACTTAATTAGTATTGTCTGTTTGTCCGTAAGAGTTATTAAAAAACTTAATTAACTCGAGCACAGATGCACCATACTCAACACGTAGCGCATCCGCTCGTCGTCGGAAAGGTGATAGGTTCGAATCTCGGCCCGTCACCGCGTGATAACTAAAGACGTTAAAAATGGTTCCTATTGCTGCTATATCAGGTGCGGACATAAATAGTTAGAGTATGGGGAATGCCTTGGCCCAAAACAGGCGCATCTCACTACCATGCACAGATAGGACATCTCAAACAAAGGTCGTGCAATCAAAGGGTTGGTTGTCTGATAGGCAAATGGACGCTTTACATCGCAATCATAGGGCTTAGGGCTGACAACCCTATCCCATATCCATAAAAAAAGCCACATTGTTACAGAAACACTGACAAATTGTCAGCGGCCTATGTTTCCCCTGTGGAGTGAAAAGGGCTTGTTACTTTTTTTTACAGATGCGCCACAAGCATATAAGCACCCCTTTTATTTGGAAGTGCAGAATTAAATTTAAAGATAAAACAGCCTAAAATCATAATTGGACCTATGTGAAGCTTTTCTATAACTGAAGAACTCAATCGGTTAAGCAGTTATTAAGATTTAAGCAAGAGACAAATAACTTTACTACTGTATATAAGTGATATTTATTATAATTTTGTCGATTACCATAACGTATACAATACTATTATTGGCTGCTGTTGGCCACCTTTGAACTTATTTATCCTCGTTTTAGCAATAAAAAGCCTGTTGGAGAATTTAATTCAATAAAATTATTGTAACGATTATATCAATAAGCAATATAACGCATAGGCTGTTGTTACCAGGGAGGAAGGGGACATTGGGATGTTATTATACAAGTTCTAAAGTTTTATAAGAACGTTTTCTTAATCGTTGGCTCAACAACTTTGCAGATTGAATTTTGATTGCTTTCGAGTGTCCAAACGTTTCAACCACTATTTGTTTTGGAATAAAATGAAGTTCTTACACCCCTGTATCAATTATATATCATTCTTATAATCTTAAACAGGTAAAGAGGGATAGCAGAGCTGATACATTAATTCTTCTTAATTAATTTTTATACCTTTTAACATTTATTATTTGGTAAAGATTTTTTTCTGTCATTGTCTTCACCCTCCGAGAATCTTAACTGATTTTAGCTAACTCATAATAATAGATGATAAGTTTTGATGTTTCTATATTTTAGCCAAAAAATCCTAAAAAGTCAACAGTGAAAACCAGTGATTCAGAGACATGACAATGACAATTTAATATTTGTTATTTTTTAAATGAAAAGGAATTTGGGGGTTGGGGGATAAAAGGTTGTAAATTGTCTCTCTTTAAAATGTAATTTTCTGACATCTAAACTAAATCTAGATATTAAACTTTAAAAAATATTCTTTTAACGTCTAATTTATCAGATAAGTGATTTAAATATATAGAAAAAGCTGTAATTTTGATGAAAACATACATCTATATATATTTTTCTATTTATGCACATGATAACCTACCTAACAAATAAATCCTATTGGACATAATCCTTTATTACTATTTTAAGAGTCTTTAAATTTTTTAAGTAGTTACGAGGTAACACATATTTAATAAGTGTGGACTTAATTACGATCCCGGAATTTAACTAAAAACTGTTTTTTCGGACATATATTTATATCTGTATAACACCATACTATTATACTATTAAAGCCTATAAACAAACTATGATTTCAACTTTAGGAGTAAATTAAATGTTAAACGGTCACTTCTGAAACCATGTAGAAAAAACTAAATAATTAGAATGCTCAAATATGCCTTTAAAAAGTTTGATATGTCTACGTTGAAACAAAATGAAAAGGGAAGATTAAAATTGTAATATCATGAAAGAATGGAAATGTTGGTTTTTCTTAGCTATCAATGGACATATAAGGGAGGGGGGGGGGGGACATTGGACTGTAAATAACACTGGTACCCTAAGTTTTATAAATATATTCTTTTATTAATGGCTTTGAAATTGAGTAAGTTTTAAAAATCTGCGGATCCGGATCCGGATCCTACCGGATCCGGTTCCGGATCCTTGACAATAAAAATAAAATCACCAAACTTTTCAAAAAATATTCATTCTTTAATTCGAAGTCAAAAATACTTTTAATTTTCAAGTCTGACCCTAAACCTTAAAGATTGGCTCTCATCAAGAGAATGTCTGAGATTTTATATTTTAGGTAGATTTTTCCATTTTTTCCGCATTTTTTTGAGTCCAAGGATCCGGATCTTTGGACTCGAAAATATGCGTATCCTTGCGGATCCGGATCCGGATCCGAAACATTGCTGTCCATAAATTTATTGTTCAAAAGGTATTATCCCTTTAAATCTCCATAAACATAATCATAATTGTTTTATTCTGTAGTGGGTGACTGATATTTGGGGTTTTACATTTCTTTGTATCTCTGTTATTGAAGACCATATTAAGATGAATCTCTGGGTAAGGAAATGATATCAAGATTATTTCACACATGCTTTAGTATCCAGGGATCTAAAGGGATAAGACAATGGCCGATAAATTTATTTGAATCCTCAATTATTACACACAATTAACCTCGTCTGTAGATTAAAATTTGTGATTGAAACGTATTAACACTCAATTTTATAAACCAACCAATCAAAACTCGGTAAAAGTCCCCAAAGTTGTTAAGCTAACGAATAAGAAAATGTTATTATACACTTCTGGGGACTAATAAACAGCCCATTGTCCCCCTCTTTATCTTTAGACAATTATGTCCAGTATCATCAAGGCTGCAATACTACAGGGAAGAAAGTAGCATTGGGCTGCTTATTACAAAGTCCCCAAGTTTTATAATAAAGGTTTTTTTAACTTATTGGCTTTACAGCTTTGGGGACTTAAATTTTAAGACTTTTTATAGATATTCTTGGCTTACAACATAATGTCTAATCGTTATATGAATCAATATTCAAAAATTATGTAAATTGGATAATTATATCATATCATAAAATGTCATCAAAAAAAGTTTTGTATGGGAAAACTGACTTACTGTTAATGATAATACCATGCAAAGTTTGAAATCGATTAGACAATTATAACATGCCTAAATTAATTATAAAAGCTATTTATTTCGGACAGACCTACCCTAAATACAGAAAAGCTTCATATTTAAACTTGATATATATCCATTACTAGCTGTTGCTTGCAAATCTAAGGGTGATGTTAATTTGATTAGAGGAGAGTGAATTTAATTATCTTTTGCTGACCATTGGTATAGGATAGGGATATATTTTCAAAAATTTTATTCATGTAATGTTTGTCATGGATCTAAAGGGATAAGACAATGGCCAATAAATTCAAGTACATTCCCAATGTTGATACACAAAATTACCCGTATGTAAATTTTTATTAGTGGTTAAAACGTTTGGACACTCCACTTAAAGAACCAACCAATCAAAATTCACTGAATTTTCCAAAATTGTTAAGCTAGCGAATAAGAAAGCTTTATTATAAAACTTTGAGGACTAGTGACATAAACAGCCCATTGTCCCCTTTTTCTCTGTATTTCTCAAATGTTTATATCGACTATATTAATAAGAAAAGCTTTATCCTATTACTACTGTTATCGAATTGATTTGATCGAGTTGTTTTAGCATTTTACCCAGGAAGGGAGAAGCAATTGGAATGTAAATTCTACTCTAATTTATTAACAAAGTTTTATTAATATGATTTACCATTCGTTGGTTAAATAACTTTGTGTACTTTGTATCATTTCTTTATTGGCTGATTCAAACTAACTAACAAATGTAATCTACTAAAAAGGGTTGATTTTGTCCATCATTATTGGGGTTGAACTTCAGTTTCGTCCATTGTCTAGTTTAATGTTAAACCCTGTCCTGGATTTAATTATCTTAGCTGGCTGTAATTAGCTAATGGTCAAAATCCATATCAGTGTAAGGAAAAGTATCTTGAAAATAATTTGCATGGACAAATTTAAGAACAAAATATTTATGGATAGGCCAATGTAAATGAGTCTAGCTAATAAACTAATTCTAAAAGAACTCATATAAAACTCAGATACAGGATAGAAAAATTAAAGAAAAATTTATCATCCACCAAATACAGAATTATTACACCAGTTCTGCCCCCCCCCCCTCTGAAACTATAATACTCCCAGCTATCAAAGTCCAAATTTAATTTTCAAGTATTTTGATTCAACGTTTATTTTCTTTTTCTTTACAAGCGGCTATGCACCTAGATGCTTCCAGGGGTACTTAAGGTTGGGGGAAGGGGGGACCATATCGGTTCAGCAGTTAGTAAGATCTTTTGATACACAAAGAGAGACACACACTGACATTAACAGATCCTGTAACTTTTATGAACCCGGTATTAGTGTCGGACTGATTATGACGTAACAAAAAAAATTAGCCAATGAGAGGACATTATTGACCAATGGTAAAATTCATAGTAGCCTCTCATTGGCTAATTTTTTTTGTTACGTCATAATCAGTCCGACACTAATACCGGGTTCAACTTTTATATAAAAATTACCATTAATATACAATACTATTTCAAAAAGAAAAAACGTTTAGTTTGTTTTAGGTTAAAATCTTGCTAACCCCTAATCCGATTGAGTTCTGTGTTTTAATTATATGGTATTAAAAAGAATCTATGATTTTTCTTCTTCCACTCTCCGCTTTCATCTTCAGAGCCCCTAGATGGTAGGTGCGCAGCCGCTAGTGATTTTAATAATGTAATTATAATAAATGAGGTTAATTAAAATTGAATTAAAAGAAAAACAAATTAAATTAAAATAGAGCTACATTGTCAGGAGATACATATAGTAGGTTTGGTCAAGTTGTAAAAAATCACTATTAATAACTTTTAAAAAAAGCAATACTTTTCTATAAATGGGGTCTGTCCGCCCGTTCGTAATGGTTTATATAGCGCGTTGGATTTAAAGCGATTTACTAAGTACGTTGAAAGTTTCTTCAACTTAGGCAGTAGGTATTAGTTAATCTAACATCCAACAAAAGGAGAACCATATCGGTCCAGCGGTTAGCTAGATCTTCAGCTGGAGAGAGACAGACACATATGCAGATAGACATCCTGTTACTTTACGTAAGGTTAAATAAATATCCTATTCTATCTTATTTTCCATGGATATATATTTAGAGAATATATCTTTATTATTTTAGGATCTACTTCAGTTCACGGTAAAATATTGCATGCTTGTAACGAATATTGCCAAAAATCTATGAATTTTAAAGGCTGCTAGCTGCCAAACGGCTGAACGTACAGATCATACCCGCACACTGTTTTAAGCAGCATAAGAAGGCCTACAAATAATCTGGAATAGCCATAAATCAATAATGCATAATTATCTCGCAGTGCAGAGAAATGCGCGAAAAAGGCCTACTTTACGCGTTTTTTCTTCAGTGAAGCTTTCCCTGTGCATCATTGGATCTTGGCTATTCCAGATTGTTTGTAGTCCTTCTTATACCGCTTAAAATGGTGTGCGGGTATAATCTGTACGTTCAGCCGTTTGGCAGCTAGCAGCCTTTAAAATTCATAGATTTTTGGCAAAATTCGTTACCAGCAATATTTTACCGTAAACTGCAGTAAATCCTTATTTTAATTAAACAAATAGATTCTAATTTATATATATATTAAAACTAAGGCTCGGCAGCTGTGATTATGTCACCTGTAAGTTGCAGGGGAATTATTTTTTTTAACTTTAAAAAACAGCTAAACCTCTACTTAATTTGTATTTAAAAATTTTGTATCCTCCCCAAATTGGGGCTTAAATCAACGACTGCCGAGCCCTTATTAAAATTTCATAGGGTTTGAATGGACAAAAGTCATTACATTATATTTTTAACAAGACGAAATATTCCGAAAGTGCAGAAAGGATTTTTAAGTACTAAATAATTAATCCAGAGCTCGATCTTTAAATCGTTTATAGGTGATTTAAACCGGGGCGATTCATTTGGCGCACCATCAAATTATTAATATCAATCTTTAAATCGAATTTGCATGGGCGATTTGAATCGGGCAGTGGCGCGGGCCCGGCGCGGCAATGGCACTCACCGAGTGCCATTGCCGAACCAAATCGGGGTGATTTGTTTAATAAATAAATATTTTTTTTTTAATTACTTTAATATTTTATTGCAAAACTATCGTGAAAACATTTTTATAGTTATTTTTAAAATAAATTATATATTAATGTTTTATATAAAATACCATACGGACACAGCATTTTATATAAAATACCTTACTGACACTGCTTAAGTAATAAAGTTGTACTGGCGCGGATCGATATTTTAGTGAGTGCGCAGGCGATTTAACAACACCGTGCCGAAAATCTTTTAAAAATCCAAGTTTTATAGGCGCGCTGTGGCTTAACACCAACGCACCTACGGTTTACCTCTGAATCGCCCCGGTTTAAATCACCATAAAAACGATTTAAAGATCAAGCTCAGGTAAATCCATTGTATAAGACAATGGAAGATAAAACTAAAGTACACCCTCAATTAGGATAAACAAATTTGCCCACTCTATAGATTAAAATTATTAGCGGAACAGTTTGGACAATAAAGGTTTATCAAGATTTATTAAAAGTTATAAAGCCAACAAATGATAAAACTTGTCAATAAACTTTGGTTACTAGTCAAATTTACAGTCCAATGCCCCCCCCCCCCTTATTTACGGTTTACAAGTCACGCTTGTGAAAATAAAAATGTGAAGAAGTTTTGCTACTAAAGGCATGCTTAAACTCTTTAATACCCTTACCATATATAGTATTGTATTAATCAGAGTATAAAATTGAATTAAAGTGTTCAATCAACTCAATAGGTGTTTGTTGCTCAAAAGAATGGGATATAAATTAACAAAAATAAAGAAGCTATTTATAGTGCCTATAAAAATGACGTCATACATTACAAATGACCAATGATAGGCCAATACACAGACTAAATTACAAATGACAGGCCAGTATAGATTTTAATTGGCAAATGGTAGGACAGTATAATGTCATTTTTTAGGCACTAAAATCTTCATGATATTTTATTTTTATTTAGAACCCTTTTCTGTTTTTGCAGAGGGTTTATTTTTTGGTTATCTAAGTGTAACAATCTTGCTATGTTTAAATTCAATGGACAATGAGCTGCAATTATATTCTTGTAGAACAGGGTTCTATTAAACAACTTAACCGATATAAATCTCCTTTACAATGTAACCTATCATAGGTCCTAGGAAGGTTTGTATGTTTTTTGGGGGGAAGATAACATCACCCTTCTAGGAGTAATCGCAACCCCCCCCCAAAAAAAATACAGAAAAATATAAAGTACTTGAATTTGAAATAAAAAAGTATTCTTGAATTACTAAGAGAAAATTATTTTTTTACAGACCATTTTACAGTAATAGTAAGTAATTGTAAGTGCATATTTATAAAATTACAATTATGTAAAATTGTTTTATAATAATTTGATGCTTTTATTTCATAATTTTATTAATGCAAAAACTGAAACCTAATAACTTAATTAATTTTAAAAGATATATTTTTTTTTGTAAGGTATATAACATTTTTTTTGGAATACAAGCAAAACAAGTTTTTTTTATGAACCTAGCTACCCAAGTAATAAAGTAGTTAAAATGACTTGAAAGAATCATCATTTAATCCTTTTTAAAAAAATACATAAAATGTTTTTTTTTATCATAAAATGTATTTTTTATGACTTAACGACAATTATGTCTATAATGGACATTGTTGCAAATAATCCTTATATCAAAGTAACATGAGGTCTTTATGTGTGTACCGAAGGATCTCGCTTACCGCTGGACCGATTTAGTTCTCCTTTACAGCGAAGCTCCATCTAAAGATTCTTTAACCTGACTAAAAACGATAACCCACTGTCCCTACTGTCTGAGAACAATATCAGCAAAATTTCCTTTTCACAATATCCACATATACTATATCCATTTTCCCCGCCCACCTGTAACACATATATAATAATAACAACTGGCAATTTTTACCCAGGAAAAAAAGGGAACGAAGCTCTGATAAAAAAATGGAATAGTCTAATTATAATGGATATATTACTTGGATTTTACATCAGATTTTCATGTTCTCAATAAAGTGAAACACGAAGCGGGCTAAAATAACGATTTCTTCCTTTAATTCCCCTTTAACCCAAATTCTCTCCTCCTACTGGAGGAACAAACCAATACATGAGTTCCATGTTAGCAAGCTAAATTGACGACAATTTTTCCCCCGTCATAATATTCACGTACAATCTACATCCATTCGAAAAATACAGATTTTTTTTTGCTTTTCCCTTTATCTCTCTTTTTGAATTTAATCTGGGTCCTTTCAATAAATTAGGATAGTACTTTACTACCTTCTTTGTTAAGATTTGTGTACTTTTAAATTAAGATGTTAAATCGAGGACAATTATGCATAGAGAGAGAGAGAGAGAGAGAGAGAGAGAGAGAGAGAGAGAGAGAGAGAGAGAGAGAGAGAGAGAGAGAGAGAGAGAGAGAGAGAGAGAGAGAGAGAGAGAGAGAGAGAGAGATTTTTATATTCGTAGAAAGCGGTTTATAATACGATGCTAGACATAGTTTTTTCGTATGGATGAGAACCGGTTCCTATCCACCGGATTCAAATGAATACGAGAATAGTTATTTCTCGTATCGTATTATAAACGGCTTTCCGCGGATATAGAATGTACAATTATAAGATTAAAACTAGTTTTTTTAGCCGCGTGGTGCCGAAGGCACCGGCTAAAACACTAGTTTTAATCTTATGATTGTACATTTCTATATTCGTAGAAAACTGGATATAATACGATGCTAGACATAGTTTTTCGTATTCATGAGAACCGGGCCAAGAAAATTCAACTGAGATATTGTTTATTTTTTCTCCTAAACTTTTGAAAACTTTGAGCTAGTTGAATTAGTGTAAAAACTGTAAAATTCTCGACTTAATTTTAACTTTTACAAATAAGAAAAGTTCTTTTTATATTTTAAGTAGCGTAGCTAGTAGCTACTCTATAAGTACGTCCATTTGATTGTCATGGTATTCTCGATCTGTCTTTCCCCCTGTCTCCTTCACTACCTCCCTCTTTCTCTCTCACTCTCTCTCTCCCTCTCTGTCTCTTTCTCTCTTTCTCTCTTTCTCTCTCCCTCTCTCACTCTCTCTCTCTCCTCTCTCTCTCTCTCTCTCTCTCTCTTTCTCTCTCTCTCTCTCTCTCTCTCTCTCTCTCCTTCTCTCTCTCTCTCTCTCTCTCTCTCTCTCTCTCTCTCCCCCTCTCTCCCTCTCTTTCTCTCTCTCTCTCTTACTATTCTGTGTACTAAATGATGTATTAACTACGGAAATAGTTGTTCTTGTTTGCTTTGCAAGATTTGCCAACATTTTTAATAATTTTTTTCTATTTCAGAATAAGATCATTTTAGAGCATAAACAGACAGACTAAAACACTTATTTTAAAGAAGCCTCGCTACTAAAAATGTTGACTTTAATAAGTATTAAGTTTTGAAATAATTGTAATGTCTTATGGTAAGTCAAGCACATAAAATCTGTGCTGCCTATAGTAGGTGTTTCTACATTTGCGCCAACAAAGTCGCAATTAAAAACAGCATTTTATTTCTAGACATGTTTATACAGAATAATGAATAAGCATAAAGTAGCGAGGTTGTTATTTATGAAGCTAAAGCATAAAATATTTGATTGCAAGACCTTTGTCTGAATGTTTCATACTTTTAATGTAATCAGTTGCAGGGAAGGAGTGTTATTACACCAGTCCCCAAAGTTTTATAGTAACTTTATTCGGGGACTTTAATGAATTTTGATTGGCTGAGTCATTAATTCGAATGTTCAAATGTCCACTAATTGTAATTTACAGATGGGGTAATTTTGTGCATCATTATTGGCTATATACATCAATTTATCGGCCATTGTCTTATTCCTTTAGATCTCTGATGTTTGCTGCCTGGTTTGATTGAATAAACACCATAGTATAGTATTTCTAAACTATTTATATAATTTCATTATTAGAATGCTACTCACATTTTTATAAGGATTGGACACAGTATTCTAAAAGTTAGAACATTACACCGTTTAATATCTTATTTTTAACTATTGCCTTCGCTTCTAGCAAACAACATTTACATTTTTTTTTGTTCTTTTAAAGTTGTCTAACATGATCTTTCGGGACACACACACTTACAACTTTTAATCTTACATATTGGAATATCTATAACTTGCGGCTAAGTTGTTGTTGTTGTTAAAAAGAAAAATATTTCCAGAAGCGATTTATCTTGGGAAGGTGGTGAAACCCTCCCTTAAAATAGCTATAAACCTTCCCAGGGCCTATGAGAATCTAGGGTTATCGAGATTTTAAGCTACAGACATACAGACATCCTGTTATTTTGTTGAATAGTTTTATTACTACTTGCGGAAACGCCCCTAGAGGCCTCTAGAGGTACGTAAAATGTTAAGATCAGCTGTTTACCAAAAAATATTTTTTTTTTCGCAGATAATTGGGAGTTGTTATGTTTTCATTTGCGATTTCTCTTGGAAGGGGGTTGGAACCCTCCCTTAAAATAGCTATAAACCTTCCCAGTACCTATGAGAAGGCTAGAATTAGACAGACATCCTGTTATTTTAAAATAATCTTTCTTATTTATTAAATGATTATTAACTCATGTTTTATATTTCAGAATAATAAAATGTAATAATCGTTATTGAAACAAAATGTTAAAGTGATGTAATATGTATGATATTATTGAAAACAGTGAAAATAGTTTCAACAACAAAAAATCCGTGAAAATTTGTGAAGACGGCGGCGAATTTGCCAGTGAACCGATTGATATCGTTACAGTGAACAAGGATGGCGGTGATGTAAACGGCGGATTAAATGAAGAAAATTGTATCGCCTCGTCAAGGAATTGAGTCAAGTCTCAAAAATAAGTATAGCCTAGCCTATTGTATAAAGTAGTAAGGGTTTTTTTATTTTAAATAATTATTAAATTAATGAGTTCTTCTTTTTAGGGAAGCTTAACATAGGTCCATTGAAAGTTTTAAGCTATTTCATTTTTACATTCAAGCCTTCTGATGGTTTACTGTCCACTTCTTAGATTCCCCTCAATTGCTATCTGTTAATATAGAATAAACATCTTATAATTTAACTTAAAGTTGCAAAAAATCAAAGTTTTATGACTTTTCAGAACCTTTTATACATAGTTTCACATGCATAGGACAATTCATTATTGAAAATACTAGCCGCTTTATGTAATTTCTTTTGAATATATGTAAATTATTATAAACTTTAGTTTGAAAAATAATTTTGCTTATTATTTACCTAGATGATTTTTTTACCTAAAATCTTGGAGGTAATTTTAAAATAGTTACATTTTAATATCAGTAGGTATAGTCAAGACAAAACCTACTGTAAAACCATGTTAAAAACGACTCTAATCCACGTTTAACATCTTATTTCTTTCTTATAAAAGAAAGGTGACACATTGACGGAAAATAAATGACCTACATTTAAATACAGTTGGAGAAATTACTTTGTTGATAACTATAATAGCTAATTACATGCATAGAACAATAGAAAAATTCTTACCAATGTTAATGATTTTGCATAGATATTTATTCGACATTTATCAAATGAAAATTGTCATATACTATATGTATATAATAAGTTGTGTTTTTGTCACATTTATTTTCTACAAGTTGTTAAAATGCCAACCACCGATTTTAACAAGACATACACACATATTCTGTCACTCTCTCTCTCACTCACACTATCTTTGTATTCTTTTTTGTGCCAACAACAAAATTTTTGGCACAGGGCAAAAAAATCACTTTTGTATGTTCTAAAATTGTCTGATACATAAGTGCAACAGTACAATTTAAGGTTTGTATATAGCCTTTTCATGTTCAGTTATAAGCATATTTTTTTTGACTGCGGAAACCGCCATTAAGAACTCAACTTGTCGGGTCCTTTCTTGTGTCAACCAATTGCGGAAAACAGGAGTGTCACATTTAGTTTTATTGTCAGTATTTTATCTTTTTTACGGAACTTGTTTAGGAAGTCTTTTTTTAGGATATTAAATTTTCTATTAATCAGTTGACATCTACTGACAAGCCAATAAAAGACTTTATTTCTGTTTCCAAATTGTTTGTCGTGATATATGCCTGAATTATACCCTTGGGGACGGTTGGTAACAACCTGAGAGAGAGGGGACAATGGGTGGTTTATTACGCTAGTCGCCCGAGGTTTTACGATTACGTTTTCTTATTCGTTGGCTTACATACTTTTGGGACTAAAATAAATTTTGATTTGTGTTCAAACGTTTCAACCACTAATTGTAATCTACAGAAAGAGTAATTTTTCGTATCATCATTGGGACGGTTGATAACAACGTAAATTCCTTTATAGTAGATCCCCAGGCACTAACATCCAAACTATTGCAGACAACCAACCCTTTAATAGCATGACCTTTGTCTTTAAGTCCTAACTTAAATAATGACCATATTTGTAAAGTGAAGTTAAAACTGCTAAAATTGTAGCTTTTTATATAGCGTATAAAAATGACGTCATACTGGCCTATCATTGGTCAGTTAAAATGTATACTGACCTGCCATTGGTAAATTAGTCTGTGTATTGGCCTATCAGTAGTTACTTATAAAGAGCTTCCTGAAAAGTATATTTCACCAGTCTCAAATTAAAAGAAATCTACTAAAAAGTTTTATCTAATCAGATCGAATCTTATTCAGAATTGTAATTAGCTAAATTAATCGTTTCAGCTATCTAAAATTTTAATGCAAATAATTTGCTAATTGTTGAAGCAAATTTTCTTTTATTTTATCTTCAATTCTTTGTCTTTTCTTATGCACAGAAAGGTCTTAATATTATCTAATTATGCAAAAATTAAAGAATAGTTATTTATAGCATCGTATTATAAACAGCTTTCCACAGATATTAAATAGAAAATTTATAAGATTAAGACTGGTATTAATTTTTTTTTAAATATTTGTGAAAAATTGTCTGAAATTCAATGCTATACATGGTTTTTCAGTATGGCTAAGAACCAGTTCTTTTCCAATGGATATTCATCGTTTTCAAAGCTATACTGGAATAGTTATTTCTCGTATCGTATTATAAACGGCTTTCCGCGGATATAGAATGTACAATTATAAGATTAAAACTAGTTTTTTTAGCCTCGAGGTGCCGGAGGCACCGGCTAAAAAAACTGGTTTTAATCTTATGATTGTACATTTCTATATTCGTAGAAAACTGGATATAATACGATGCTAGACATAGTTTTTTCGTATGGATGAGAACCGGTTCCTAACCACCGGATTCGAATGAATACGAGAAAACATATTATATGCTACTCAATTGAGTTGGAAGCCGCAGTCGCAATCGCATTAGCCGCGCACAACGGCTATCAGCAGTCGCCAATTATATTTCAGAAATCTGATCTTTAGCTTAGCTTATCTCCAGGGAGGGAGGGGACATTGGGCTGTTATTACACTAGTCCCCAAAGTTTTATCATAACGTTTTCTCATTTGTTGGCTTGACAACATTAGGGACTTTTATCGAATTTAGAATGGTTGGTACATTAAGTTGAGTGTCCACAATTGTAATCTACAGAAGGGGTATTTTTGTGTATCATCATTTGGGATGTATATAAATTTATTTGCCATTATCTTATCCCTTTAGATCTCTGTTTGGCCTATCTCATTACAAGCAATAATTTATAGAATAAAGAAATATAAACAAACTAAAAAACAAAAAACATAAACATTGCTTTACAGCAGCGCTGCTGCTTTATAACTGTAATGTGTCCGTACAAAAATTGCCAAAATTTAAAGAGGAACCTATCGAAAGCAAACATCTGACGCGTTTAATAGTTAAGAGGGGTGGTGGTGGGTTAGGGTAAACAAGCTTTTAATCATGGATGCTGTCTCATTATGTATATCAATGGATATATAATACGTGGATAGAGTAATACATTAATAATATGCTACTTCCAGCTGGCTAGTGGTAACCCCCATCCCCTCCTCTCCTTTTAGAGTAAAGAACTGATTAATAAATGATGGCCATTTTAGCAGTAATAATAAACTTATTCTGTATCCAATGTTGAAAAATTTGAAAATTTCTTTGGTTTTTGATTGAAGCCTCAGCTATGGATATTGCAATCATTGTTTATGAGATAAAGGAGAGACATACTTTTAATACTATCTTCAGAAATCTAATATCTGTCGTGCTAGAATTTCTTTTGTCAACTTAAATATAATTTGTCTGTTTCTTCTTTAAATAAATGCCAGCGGCTGCGCCCCTAGAGTCACCTTAGGGGGGGGGGGAGGGGAGTCGAACCCCTACTTTTAATTGTAGTTTAAAAAAAAAACTAAAAAAAATTCAGGGGGTCTTTTTTCTAGCGACGATTTCTTTTTGGAGGGTAGCGGTACCTTCCCCCCAAACAGTTATAAAACTTCCCAGGACATGAAAAGCTACATTGTAAAGGAGAACCATATCGGTTCAGCGTATAGCGAGATCCTATCGGTAAAGACTGACACTCAGCGATCCTTATATTTGATACTTAAATGTTTAAGTTAAAACTTTAGCTCTTATACGTTTATTTCGTTTCCGTAGACAATAAATAACTATATACATTTTTATACAAAAATCTGTCTTTAATAAATCGGTTTTGGTGCTATATTGAAAAAAAACATTTAAATTTTAAGACCTTTTTTGCCAATGCTTAAGTTTTAAAGCTGTTCTAAAGATGTTTTTAAAAATTGAGTTTAAGTTTTAATTTAGTTTTGTAAGCTATCACAAAGTTTATTTAAACTTGATATTTTCCAGTATTTAGTTTTGAATAGAGAATTATTGACGTTTTAAATAGATTTTCAAAAGATTATATGAAAAAGTAATAATGAATTTAAAAGGGATCGGCAACCGCGCGTCAGCCAACTCTAGTCCGCAGAAAATTCAATTTTTGTAACTTTGAAAATAAGCTGGTTCTAAATGGATAAGGCAATGGCCGATAAATTGATGTAAATCCTCATTGCGGAAACACAAAATTACCCCCTTTTTAGATTACAATTAGTGGTTGAAACGTTTGGACACTTAACTAAAATGAACCAACCAATCGAAAGTTGTTAAGCCAACTAATAAGACATCGTTATTATAAAACCTTGGGAACTAGTGAAATATTTTTGTTTGTTAAAAGGTAATTTGCCTCTCATACAAGGAAAAAGACTTTGGAGACTAGTGAAAAAAAGCCCATTGTCCCCTCTCTCTTGGATGTTCTATTATGGCAATCCGTGTGAAAAACTCAGCGCTTAATTTGCGGCTTATGCTCGGCTGACGCACGGCTGCTGCGACATGGAATTTAGCTTTTTTCAGTATATTTTGAACTTGTTATTTTCCAGTATTTAGATTTGAATAGAAGAATATTGATGTAAATGGCTTTGACAACATTGATCCTTATCAATAAATACCAGGGGTAACGAGATTTTAAATTTAGTACCTAAACTATTTCCAGTATGGCTTCGAAACTGATTAATATCCAGTTGGTCGGACATGTTGAAAAATCATGTGTAACATCGAATTACAGACAATTTTCAGTGGATATTAAAAAAATGAATTAATTCCAGTTTTGTTAGGCCGTACCTTCTGCCCCTCGGGTCTAACAAAGATGGGTTTGATCTTATAACTTTTTATTTTAATATCAGCGGAAATCTGTTTATAATACGATGGTATAAATAACTCTTCTTGCTTTTGAGAAATATCACTATAATATTCTGAAAGCGTAATCAACATAGATACGATGCTATACATGATTTTTCAGTTGTATTGCATAAGATATTAATCGGTTTCGAAACCATATCAGAAAATGTTATTATTTATGATTGGTAAAAGATTCTTAGATTCAATATTCCAAAACCTACAGATTTTTTAAAAATATGACAATTTTTTTTCTTTAAAAATACAATTCATAAATCTATCTGTAAATTCCTGAGATATGAAGCAACACACAAACATTCTTTCTTTTGCTTTCTTTTGAGCATCTCCCATGGATATAAAGGGATAAGACAATGATGAATATATTGATATACATCTCCAATAATAAAACACTAAATTACCCCTTCTTTAGATTACAATAAGTGGTTAAAACGCTTGGACCTTAACTTAATGAACCAACCACTCAAAATCAATTTAAAGTTGCCAAAATAGTTAAGTCAACAAATAAGAAAACGTTATTATAAAACTTTGGGGACTAGTGTTACAAACAACTCAATATCCCCTCCTTCCCTGGGATCTCCTCAGCTGTCACTTGCCACGACAATTTTGGCAGTTCTAACAGGGTAATCAGTTGGATTCAAACAGAGCACCACAGGGAAGCACCTTATAGTGCCTATAAAAAATGACGTCATACGATACAATTGACCAATTATAGGTCAGTATACATTGTAATTGTCTTATTTTTTTATAGACACTATAAGCTGCTTAACCACAGTATCTGTTTTCTAACAAAAATTTGTTTTAATGTGCAAATAGTTTGTTTAAACAAATTTCCATATTTAAAAGTATACCTACTTAGTAATACACCATTTAAAATTATATATAAATATTATATGTTTAGTATAAAGGGAGGGAACATTGGACTGTTTATTATACTGGTACCCAAAGTCTTACAAACACATTATCTCACTTAAAATCTTTGGAAACATTTATCAAATCTTGATTGATTGGTAGTTGTTCAAACTAGCAAATATTTTCTCAATTACTTGAATTTATCGTCCATTGTCTTGTCACTTCAAGTCCCTGTCTTTTAGATTTTGTATCCACGGCTTTTAAAAGTATCTTTCTTTAAATATAATGTTGTCTGATTTAGATAAGGCCAGGAATGTAAGGATAGAATCAGAGACGTCCAAAATTTTTATATTTTGGGGTTCTGGGGTGTAAAATGAGGACTTTCTAAAATTTGAGGGGTTTACTTCCACCCTTGGGAAAATTACGGCGGGGAAAGACAGACAAAGCAATTCTTAGAGAAGATGCTTATTGGTCAAACAAATCTTTTTTTTTAAATTGCATCCAGCTATACGTTGGTCATAGGATGGAATTATGATGCTAGGGGTGCAGTCGCTAAAGTAGTAAGATTCTGAAATATCCTTCTGAACACTAAACCAACTAAGTTCTCTCTTCTAGAAAAGTTTCAAATAGGCCTTTGGAGGGTTTAGGATATTTTTTTACATCTAAATCTTTGGATGAATTTTAGAAATTTGACTGCCTCCCTCCCTCCGCAAGGGACGTAGCGGCTAGTACTTTTCTCTCTATTCCCACAATGATTTCGAAGGTGCTTTGACTTTTGTGTCAGAACCTAAATTGGGACATTGTTCATTTCATTACCCTAGGTTAGGTAACTTCATTTCACTTTTCAATAAAATCTAAAATGCAGCGGTTTTTGAGAAAATTAGATTTGAAAATTTCAAGTTAGATTTTCATCCCCTTGAGTTATTGCATAATCATGACAAGAAAAGCAAATATTATTTATTTAAAATTTAAACAACTTTGCTTTTATAAAGTTCTTCATAAAACCATTCCTGAAGGGAGTTAATTAATGGCCATTTTTATCAGTTGCTTTGCTATTGTCACGGAAATTCAGCCTTAAATAAATCATATAAAGAGATGTTTTATGAAAGACTTTATAAAAGCAAAGTTGTTCAAAATTTTAAATAAATAATCTTTACTTTTCTTGTCATGATTATGCTATAACTCCTAGAGGATGAAAATCTAACTTGAAATTATCAAATCTAATTTTCTCAAAAACCGCTGCATTTTAGATTTTATTGAAAAGTGAAATGAAGTTACCTAACCTAGGGTAATGAAATGCACTATGTCTTAATTTAGGTTCTGACACTACAGTCAAAGCACCTTCAAAATTATTGTGTTCCATGAAATTAGATAAGAACCATTCTCTATAGAAGAAATTAACCTCTTACAAATCTTTTGCATGACATTTCAGGGATCTAAAGGGATAAGACATTGGCCATTCAATTCATGTACAACCCCAATGATGATACAAAAAATTACCTCTTCTGTAGATTAAAGTTATTAGTTGAAACGTTTCAAAGTCAACTAATCAAAATTTTTAAAAATCTCCAAAGTTGGTAAGCCAACGAATAAGAAAGCGTTACTATAAAACCTTGGGAACTAGTGAAATAAACAGCTCATTGTCCTATCTCTCCATTGTTCTATTCAAATAAAAATTCGAAAATTCTAAAAGATTATTTTTATTTGTTAAAATGTATTTATGCCTATCTTACAAAGGATAAAAAAGACTTTTTTGGAGGGAAAATTATTTTCTTCTATTATTAAACAATTTTCTCTTGAACTATAATAAAATAATATTCAAAAGTTAAATAATCAGAAAAAAAAACATAAAAAGCCAAGTACGGTTTCTTATTCTTTTTTTTTTTTGGGGGGGGGGGGATGATGACATCTCCCTTTAACATTGATATTGATATGGAATCTTAAATTCTGTAAAAGCTGTTCTTTCAATTATTTTGTCAAAGAAGGCCGAGAAAATGAATATGATTGCTATTATTACTTCGAAACTGATTAATAGCCACTGGATTAGAACTGGTTCTTAGCCGTACTTAAAAACCATTTATAGCATCATATAACAGACAATTTTCCACGAATGTTATAAATGTACGAATGTTACGAATGTTATAATGTAATAAATGTTATAAAATAAATACCAGTTTTTTAAGCCCGAGTCATCGGCCCCACAAAACTGGTTTTAATCTTAGAATTATTTATTTTAATATCCGCGTAAAGCTGTCTATAATACTATACAATAAATGAATATTACAAGCATTTCTGAAGTGATAACTGTAAAAAAGCTACGGATTATTAAAAAAAACCTTCAGAAGCCATATAGTACTTGACAACGGATAGAGGTAGATAGACAAGGAATAAGCTGATTAAACCAGGGATAGAATGATAGATACAAGATAAGTAATAAAAATCTATGGATAAAAGGTCATGTAGATAAATAGTCTATGCATAAACACCCAAATTAATTAGAAATTGTATTTTCGGCTATACTCAAAAAACGCCTATCTCAGAAAACGCCTATCTCAAAAAACGCCTATCTCAGAAAACGCCTATCTCAAAAAACGCCTATCTCAAAAAACGCCTTTTTCATAAAATGCCTACTACATTTTAAAAAAAAATTAAGCCTAATTCATAATTAGTATTCAATAGAATAATAAAATACTTGTCATTCATGATCTCTTATCTAAAACACAAATAAACAGTTACTAAATCAACCAGTCAATAAACTATGTACAAAGATGGATAAAATGGTAAACTAAAGAGCTTCTATATTAAGAGAATAGGGATACTTTAGATAAATGGAAAATAGGGGAAAGAAGAAAATTATTGGATAGAGAACTCATTAGAGGAAAGGGTTTAATTGTTGAAGCTTATTCAAAAGTACATAATTTTTAATCTGATAAAAATAAAGTGGAATATAGGGATAAGACATTAAAATAAACTGACCCAATTTTTCCCCCAAAATATATCATCTATGGAAAGTAAAATTTAACAAAATGTAAAATTTCTTTATAACTTAAAATAATTATTCTAAACTATTTTTTTTATTTTGAGGAACAGCTATAAAATTCTGATAATTTTAAAGCATATCATACTCAATAAATATTTTTTATATTGTTTATTAAAATAAACTGACCCAATTTTTCCCCCAAAATATATCATCTATGGAAAGTAAAATTGACCAAAATGTTAAATTTCTTTATAACTTAAAATAATTATTCTAAACTATTTTTTTTATTTTGAGGAACTGCTATAAAATTCTGATAATTTTAAAGCATATCATACTCAATAAATATTTTTTATATTGTTTGTGTATGTTAATAATTATATAACATGAATATAAAATTTCTTTTAAGCATAATAAAAACTAGAAAAAAATTTTGTGTTTTCTAAACTATTTATACCTTCCTTACATCCTACCCAAATTTCACAACCCTAATTTGTACTTCACCCAACCCAAATTCCACAACATCTTTATGAATGGTTGAGAATAGAAAAATTTTAAATTGTGTTGTAAGTAAAATAACCGGTTTATGATAATAACAATAATAAAGGGGAAATTATTCACTCTTTTTTTAAGTGCAATTACAAATCCTAGCGATTTTAAAAGACCAAAAAGGATAAAAAGATTTTAGAATAAAATAAGCATAATATTTGTTTTATCAAATTCAAAAAGATTGTGAAACCTTCCTTCTCCTGTAGGGGTGAAGCCCTAAAAAGGCTAATGGCAAAGAAATTTTAAAAAACAATAAAAAAAAGAAAAAAATTTGAAGGTTTTAAATAATATAAATCACTATAAATAAATATAAAAAGTTATAATGAGTTATAAAATAAAGAAAATATCTAAAAACAAAAATGTAAACAAAATTTTCAAAATTCTCCCCTGAAACTTCAGAAAAAAGCCCCTAGAGGCTAGGGGCAAAGCCGCTAGTATGAAATAAAGAAACTTAAAACATGAATTCATTAGGTAAAAGTTATTTTTATTCAATTGTGATCAATTTTCAAAAAGCAAACCTTTGGGTAGTATATTATTGCTCAAAATGATTAAAAGAATTAAAAGTGCCTAAGGAATGTACAAGAGTGACTTCAGAGATAGATATTTCAATAAGAAGATTTATAATGTACATATTGTGCAAAATGTAGTAGGCATTTTTTGAAAAAGGCGTTTTTTGAGATAGGCGTTTTCTGAGATGGGCGTTTTTTGAGATAGGCGTTTTCTGAGATGGGCGTTTTTTGAGATAGGCGTTTTCTGAGATAGGCGTTTTTTGAGATGACCCGTATTTTCTAGTTGCATTTAAAGACGTTCAAGCTTTTATATTTTTTCGAAGGTTTGGGGTAATCTAGTGCTTTCTAAGATTTTATTGGGTCCGGGGGAAAAGGGGTGAACACCAATCTCCCCCATTGGACCTCACTGGTGGCATTGCCCATAGTTTCTAAGGGTATATGGGTATTTTTCAAGAGTCTTAATGCTAATTAAAAGAATATTGCAGACCAAGCGGCCAATGGCTACCGAAATATCACTGGAGTAACGAGCACATACACAAACATTGAGCTACTTTAAAGTTTCTATTTTAAGCTGACTTGGTAATCTTTTTATCCCTGGATAAAACAAATCCTTCTTCTACTTAATCCCAGATATGTATTAGCACTAGAGTATTATAATTATAGAATGATGAAAACAACTTGACTATCTGTCTACTATGGCTTTAAATTAAACCCGCGACTGTGCCGCATATACTTGTCGCGAGGTGATAGGTTAGATTGAATCTCGTCCCAGCACCGCGCCATAAAAATATACTCTAGAAGTGATTCCTATTGCTGCTATGTCAGGTGTGTGACATAAATAGTTAGAGTAGGGGAAATGCCCCAAAACAGGCGAAACTCATTACCATGCACAGTTAGGACTTTCAGACAAAGGACGTGAAATCAAAGGGTTGGTTGTCTAAAGGGCATCTGACCATATACATTTCATTGGCTCCAAAATAAGATTTGGTTGTGTATCACGTCAGAAAATGTTCATTTTAATTCAAGAAGTTACATTGGTAGTAAAACCCCTACTCGTATGGAACAATAACATTGTAATCTTCTGTTGTCATGATAGATTTAGATATTTAAATATAGCAGACAGCTATTTTTAAATAAATTATCATGTGTTCTAAATTTAAATATTTATTCATATTATTTAAACATTAAGTTTTTATTAAAAACATAATATAAAAATGATTCTATTTTCAGCATTTCAAATTAGTTAGACAAAAAATAGCATAAACAAAAAAAGCACTTTTAATAACAGATTAAGTAACAGATTCTTACGAAAAGTCTGTCTATATAAGTACAAATGTTTAAAATGGACATGCGGACTTTTTTTTTATTCTATAGAGTTTATAGAGGGGATGCGCTTTAAATCAAAATTGTACTTCATTGTTATGGGAATCATCATTAAAATTTGGTAAGTCGATTCTAACAAGTTAATTTTCAAAGCTTTTCATTAAGGACGGACAGAATGAAAAAAATGAATAAAAACCCCTTTGCATCAATTTTGATATAAACTTGAAATACTTAAGATATGTGGCAATATCAATATTGATTGATTGATAGATTGTAATAGAAAAATGAAAATTTTTAACAAACCTTTTAACTGTTTATAAATTTCTCAAAACTTTTTTAACAGAATAACCTTGATCAGATTCACAAATGTGCGCAAAAAAATTTTAAACGCTATGACTATTTTGTTTACAGCAAAGAACAGTTAATTGTTACACAGTGAATATAAATCTTTAGGTAAATTCAAATTTTAAAAAGTTGAACATTTTATTGATTTAAAATTTTAAAAAGAATTTCTCGAATATGACATTGAAAACCATGTGCGATCATAATATACATAGATTGTTGCATTTATCAATAAAAAAATCTATTTTGTTCAGTTTTCAACAAAGATATGGCCTAGAAAATTTTAACAAAAAAAATTTATTTTTGATGGTGAAGCTACTCTATAATTTAGTCACGCAACAGGTCATAATTAATGTGGCTAATTCACTGCAAAACACTTTTTATCTAATTACACACGATATTTGCAACAGCCAAAAAATGCGCAATCTCTTATTTTTGTGCTAAAAAACTTAGCAGGATCTCCGCGTTTAATTTTAAACACCAACGACGTACAGAGATAAATTTTCTGTTGATTTCATAGAATAAATTAAAGCGTAAAGAAAAATCAACTTGTAAAGATTCCAGGGATAATACAATGGACGTTAAATTAAACGTAAAAATATTTATTTGGGCATAAAAATTAAACATAGTCATAAAATCAAAAAAAATATAAAATACAATTCAAATTACTATTACAATAAACAACCTAAATCCTAATCAGTTCTGCCCGGGTAACCATGAATAGATCACTTAGGATCTGTCTACTTTGCCCAAAATATATTAAACAAAGGTATCCTGGACCCCTTTAAACTTATTGAACCTAGGTAGTATCTCCAAAATAAAAATAACATAAAAAAAGATTGCAAAATTTACAGAGTTTACAGAGCTGGAGATTTAGATTATTTGATAAAAATAGCTATTGCAAGGCATTAATTAGTTTAGACTTGATAGATTTAGCAAAAAGTTTTCTATCTTCAACAGATTTAAGCTCATCACTTAGATTATTCCGAAGGTTGCCAAAGTTGAAAATTGGATGTTTTTTTAGATATTCTTATCTATGAGGCCTTATGTATATGAATATCATTGCCACCCTCAATTATAACAAACAAAATTAACTCCAGATTACATTTTTGGGTAGAAAGTTGAGACTCTGCTAGTTTGTATTATCCAATTAAGATAAGATAACATTTACATGAAAAATTTAGCTAACGAAAAGAAAACGTATTTCTAAAACAGTCCAATATTTTCGTCATTCCTAAAACATTCACATTTAATATCTATTTTTAAAAAGCTAAATTGACAACTATGTTTGAAGCAAAGGTTGTCTTAAACCTCCGTTATAATCTGAAAAGCATATCCTAATCGGCCCCGTAGTTACTGAGATCTTATACTTAAATCAGACAGATAGACGGAACGATAAACTGGCAAACAGACGGATGTATTCTTGGTTTGTCTTTCCTATTCATCTAATTTATTTATCAGAAAAACTGTCCCTCCTTACCATAGCAATTACCTAAATTGTAGTAAAAATGGGCTGTTTTATGACAGGAGGCCTAGGCAGTGTATTCGCAAGTTTACAGGGTGTTTAAACATTTCAACAATTCACAAAATTCTTTCAAAATGTCGGACAATCTAATAAAGTGGCTAAATTTCTTACAGTATTGCTTCGAATCCGGTTTATTTACGCCGGATTATAATTGGTTCTGAGCCTTACTGAAAAAATAGTCAATTTAGGTACGTTTACAAAAAAATAAAACAAAATTAGTCGCTATTTGGGGATGGGTTCATTAGACCCTTAGGACCAACAAAATAGAAATTGATTTTTGTTTTCCTCTCAGCGGAAAACTGTCTGTAGAGCTATAAGTTATTCCTCGCATCGTTTATAGACAGCTTTCCATAACAGTTAGTAATATTTTAAATTCTAGTTTTGTGGGCCCCGAGGGCCTTCTAACTCTAATATTAGGTAAAATATTTACTTAAAGATCAATGATCATTTAATTTTTGTTCGTTTTAAAGAAACTATTATAGGCTTTGAGATAAGATTTAAAAATGCTAAAGCAACCAAAAATTGCAACATAAAGATGATTACTTCTTTGCCAACTTTTAAACAAAATAAAGAAATAGCTTAATCTTAAATCTTGCTCAATTACTATTCTTTTTTTTAAGCAGCTTCTATATAATTTGTTTTGTATGTAAAGCTGCTAATTTGTAGATTTTCTAAGCACTTAACCAAAACCCGTTTGGATGCATTGAAATATATTTTTTTTTAAAGAGGGATTGCCATATTTAGATCAGGCTATACTTCCAGCTGATTCGAAAAATTGTAAAGGGTTGTTTTCCCTGGGGCTTACAGGCGGTTGCCGAGCCTTGATTTTTTATGTGTAAAATCTTTACAAAGACCAAAATGTCTTAATTAGATATAACAGAACCAAATTCAACCTTAGGGGGAGGGGGGGTTCTTTTTGCATCACCCTTTCCAAATAGTCAAAAACCTTCTTTGAAAATTTTGAAACCATCTGTTAAGGCGTTTACGAGATCTTTGGGGACATACACATAGTACAAACATACAAACCCTTTGGTTGTACAATCTTTGTAAATTTAAATTAGTTGCGCCTTTTCATCTGTCAAGATATTCCACCTGCTCTTTCCATTAATTGCACTATTATTGGTTAAAAATTTCATTTTTATAAATTAGATAGTTAAAAAAAAAGCCAAGCTAAGCTCAGTTTTTTAAACATTATTATCCCTGTTTTATGTCTATTTGTTTTTGGTATCCATAAAGATAAATTAAATGTAGCATAATTGTAAAATCATTTTAGAACCACGAATAGAATTTAAATAGGTCTTAATAAGATCTAGAACTTTTACTTAATACAAATATAATTTAAACATTTTTAAACATATTTTACTCTAATGAGACATTTTACAAACAATAGATTTTGTAGATAGAGGAGGGGGGGGGGGGGTGATTTCATCCATTTTTATAGCATAATACCATTACAAAACCAAAAGTAAACAGTAGAAAATAGAACACATAAGATCAAGTGGTTTTAAAAAAACCTGTTACAATACTAAAAAGCATGCAATGATCTTTTCAAGATTTGCCTCCCTACGGACAGACATATACGTAACGAAGCAATGCTTCTCTTTTATTTTTTTTATATATTTTATTACTAAATAAAACCTCAAATATCTGTATTATTTGATTTCTTACTAAATAGAGCAAATATAAATTTGAAAAAAACATTTAAGGCTCGGCACCCGCAGCTGCAAGTCAAACAAATAAGCTTAGTGTTTAATCGTGTTCGTAATAGCAAGCCCAAAATTTATAAGCAAATAAATGTTTTTTGCTGTCTTGAGCAAGGGATCTAAAGGGATAAGACATTGGCCGATAAATTGATGTACATCCCCAATAATGATAAACAAAATTACCACTTCTGTAGATTTAAATTAGTGGTTGAAGCGTTTGAACACCCAACTTTATGAATTTGTTAAGCCAACGAATAAGATAACGTTATTATAAACTTTGGGGATTAGTGTTATAAACAGCCCATTGTCCCCTCTCTCTCTTATCGAGTACAAATGCCCAGCCCTGCATTTATTATAATTTAGATGAAAATATAAATATAAATTGTGTTGAATTTAATTATTCTAAACACATCTTGATCGCAAATATACAGCACATTGACCCCTTAGTCACAGGAAGGGAGTGGACATTGGACTGTACCCAAGGTTTGCTCTTACATTCTTTGGGTACTGATTGGTACATTCAAGCTAGCAGTGTCCATAAATTTTAACCAATAGCTTAATCTACAGAATGATTAATTTAGAATATCAGCATTGGGGGTCTCGATCAATTCATCGTCTATTGTCTTATCCCTTTCAATTGGTTAACAATCTTTACATTTTATAAAAATTCCCTTTTTTATTTTATACATTTTATTATTTTGTTAAAATACCTGCAAATATGTATAATGTATATGGGTTAATTGTATTACAAATTTAATACTTTTTTAACCAAGTTTGTTTGTATCAAATTACAACAATATACTGCACTGCATTAGAAGGGCTTCTAAAATAATATTTTTCTCTTGTCTTACATATTTTTTTTTATATTTTCAAATAAAACAAGGATGACAACATGCGAAAAGTTTGTTTTTTAACTGTAAACTAAAATGATTCCTAAAGTTTTATATACATGTTCACTCATTCGTTGTCCTAAAATCAAAATTAGCAGTTACAAGCTGTGGCAGTGTTTAAACTTATCCAAATTTAATCTACAGCGGAGGATAATTTTGGTTTATTATAATTGGGGTTGTACTGAAAATTGCATTATCATTTAAGATCCCTAATAATATTTTGCTTTGCATGTACATTTCGCCAGTTTATTTTGTACTTTTGAATACTTTTTTGTTGTTATTTTGACGTTAAAGTTTCGAAAGCTAGGAAAATATAGAGAGCAAAGGGACAATAGGCATTTTATTAAACAAGTCCAAAATGTTTTTTATAACATTTTCTTAATCGTTGGCTTAACAACTTTGGAGACTTTTTGTGAATTCTGATTGGTTTGATCATTAAATTAAGTGTCCAAACGTTTCAACAAAATTGTAATATACACAAAAGGGGTAATTTCATGTATCATCATTTGGGATGTTTATTTATTTATCGGCAATTGTTTTATCCCTTTAGATCCCCTCGGAAAAAAACTTGATTTGAATATGGCACCTGTAGGTCTGTGTTGAATATGGCCAGAAGTCCTGAAATGGCGCCCAGACTAGTCTACAGAAACAAAAAGTATGGCAGGTAAGATTTTATGTATTTTTGTACAATTCAAGATAATAAGATGGAAGTTTGAACCTAACCCAAATATGACAATCCTTCTTTTCTAAGGATCAAAACGGGTTTAAATTTGAGGCTCAGTCGCAGCTGACGTGCGTCTGCCGAGCCCTGATTATTAGGGACACATTTAATGCAAACCTAATCTTTATAAGAATCACTAAAAACTTCTAGTCTGTATCAAAGTGTTAATGTTGCTACTAATGCGTAGCTGTAGCCAATTTGTTTTATCCCTGGTTTTAACATTCTCAATGTTACGTATTCATAAACAAATCCACTAATCATTTACTTACTATGTCCGTCTGTCTGTACGTCTGCGCCCAGTTTCCTATTATTTTCTTTGCTGTTCTTGATTTTTACATTCAAGAGCTTCGCTATTTATGATTTTGTCTAGTATTTTTATTTCTAAATATCCTTCTACAAATAATTCAATTTCAGGAAGTCGTGTCCAACGAATCTGAAAAGCTGCGACCAGAAAGAATCCAGAATTTTTGATATCACCAGTTTTATCCAAGATTCAGAACAGGTAAAACAAATGCCACTATGGCATCGAAACCGATTAATGACCGTTGGATTAAAAACAGTTCTGGCATCGTATTACAGACACGTTTTTTACGAATATTATAATAGAAATAAAAACATTAATACCAGTCTTGTTAGCCCGGGACTTCGGCAGGTTAAGGCTTACAAAACTGGTTTTACTCTTAAATTTTTCATTTCAATATCTGCTGAAAGCTGTCTATAATACGAAAAGTAACTATCCCTTAATTTCAGCACGGCTTCTCCATAATCAAAGTTAAACGTTTACCTGCCAGTGTGTCAGTAAAAGAATTTGAGAAAAAAAACTTCTTAATCAGAAAAAAATATAAGCAAAAAATAAAGTTATCTAATGAAAATTAATATGGAATAATTCATTAATAATAAATGTAGAAAGGTTACTTTTTATTCCTACAATTATTTTTAAATTTTTTATTAATAATATTCAATAACATTTATGAAAAAACGATTGAATGAACTTTTTATTATCTTTGTAGAACATCGCCTTTCCAAACCTTTTTGTTTGTTTTGTTTGCTTTGACTGTGGTCAAAGCGAAGCACAGGCCATCAAATTTGAGGCAGAGAGTTTAGGACAGTTTTATTTTAGAAAATAAACTACAGACTATTTGGTCTAAATATAATAAAAAATTGGAGGTTGGGGTATGGGTGTTGATATCTGAGGCGAAACTTTACTGAAATAAAATTAAAAGAGGTCTCATATGTATATATATGTATTAAAGTATTTTTAATATCTAAGCTTAGTTAAAATACAATAATAAAAAATATCCCCTTGTTTAAAGCTAAGATTTTTACCTCAATTATTTTGAGTTCATTTTTTTTCATAAGAAGTAATTATTCAAATATTGTTACATTGTTACATCTATTATCAAAAAAATCCGAAATTATTTTCTTTATGTATTTTTCAGTTACACCTCCTTCGGTCAATATAAGATTCTTTTATTTAATTTGATGGTCCATTCCAATAGACATTCCATTAGATACTTGTACAATATAATTTTCAGGAATAATTTAAATTTTCCCTTGAGAGGTTTTAGGCTATTATCAATATGATTTAAAACAGTTTGAACATTATAAAATTGTATATATGGATATAAAATTTAGGTTGCTAACATGGAAATCACTTATTGGTCATTTCATTCATCCAGTAAGAGTGGAGGGATGGGTTAAATGGGGTGATCGTTATTTTAGCCAGCTAAAAGTATCACTACTTTATTAGAGTACCTGATATTGGTGTAAGTAATAACAAATATCAAATTATTTCCTTTTAAAGACAAGACTAAGAAACCCGTTGTAAAACATCAAAGCTTACCATTAGTAATTGTCACTTGCAGCCTAGGTGTCTTTTATACATTTTTTTGTGTGTAGACAAGCATTTCTAAAATAAAATAAAAATAGAAACAGATTACACTGAGTTACGGGGAGAGAGTTAGAGTTACAAATCTTCTTATGTTGTCTCGAATATCTTGTAGTTAGTTTTAATCATTTATTAAAAAAATTGCGATTGATTTTATACGTATTGTGCATTGAAAAGGAATCAATTCTACTTCTTTTCATACATTTTTCTAGCGGTTGCAACCATAGGCGTCCAAGGGGGGGGGGGTAATGGGGCGTTTACCCCCCCCCCCCCCTTCAAACGATTTTTACCCCCCCCATTCATTTGAACCCCCCCCCCCCCATTCAAAATTTACCCCTACCCTGGGGGTGCCGTAGGCACCCCCAACCATTTAGGAGGGGGTATTTACCCCCCCCAAACAATAAAAAATCTCTAATAAAAAAATTTTTCCGCGCTTCGCGCGCATTTTTAATACTATATATTTAACTAGCGGCTACGCCCCTAGAGGCCTCTAGTGGCACTTTGAATGTTTTTTTTATTTAAAATATCTAATTACAGAAATAATTGGTTTATGTTTCGTTGGAGTCTCTTTTTCGAGAGGGGTAATTTTTTTCTAGGGGCGATTTCTCCTGATAGGGTGGTGGTACCCTCCCCCAAAATAGTTATAAACCTTCCCGGGACTTATGAGAAGCTACCCTGTTAAGGAGAACCCGATCGGTTCAGCGGTTAGCGAGATCCTTCGCTACAAACAGACAAACACACAAACACACAAACACACAAACACACAAACAAACAGACAGACATCGTTCTACTTTGTATTATAGATAAAATTTAAATTATTAAGATTATGGCCCAAAAACCCATTAAAAATAATTTATTTTTATGAAAACAGAACCCTGCTTCTGCTAAACAGTTATTTATATCCTTTTTTTATGACAAAACTGCTTTTATCTTTATGTATTTAACTTTTTAGGGCTTGTTTTCTTTTTTAGGTTGATAATTCATTACATATGTACAGTACATGTTAAAATAGTGAAGTATAAACTTTAGGAATAAAAATTTGTATATCAGAATACACTAAATGTTTCAGGATTCACTGATTGTAGCATAAGATTTTATCTGATTTTATTTTTTAATCAATATACATATCATTACTTGAATGTTGTGTTAGATTTTCATGTACTTTGAGTATTACTCGCAGCTGGCTGAAATAACAACACCTCCCATCCAACCTTGTTACCCCATCCCCTCCTCTCCTACTAGATGAACAAACTGACCAATAAAATAGACAATATTAATATTCTATATTGACGGAAAATTTTCTCCTCTCAATGCGATACTATGAAGAATTAAAGATTTTCTTTACTTCTAAAATCTAATGCAATATTTTAGTAAAAAATATGACAAAAATTTAATTGTAAGGCGTATTCAAACATGTGCCGTGGCGTTTTTACTTCCATCAAATTTTCAATTTATTTGAATCCAAATTTGTACATTGGTAATTTTGAGAAAAATACACAAACTAATACGGTACCAATATACATGATTGGCAAATCATTCAATTTTGGATGGTTTAGGACAATGCCAATAATTATTTTAGAATTGAACTATTTACACATTCTCTTTTATCACGGTGGCAACCGCAGAAAATTTCAGTCTTTAGTTAGAAGTTTAAACAAGAAGAAAAAGAAAAACAAAAATTTAAGGCAAGTGACAAATTCTCCCCCCCCCCCCATCTTAGAAAGGGTTTAGAACAGTGGTGTGCACACTGATTCACCAGGGGGGGGGGGGGATGATAAAAGAGAAAGGCTTGCCTACCAATTTGAATTTTAAGAGGGTGTTGACAATCTTTTCATCCCCATACAATATATATTTGCAAAGGCTATCTAATATCACCTCGAGAGAGATTATTTAGTCCTTTGACACGTATATTAACTTTTTTTGTCTTATGTGGATATTATTAACCTTGTTATTATACTGTAATTAATTAATCATGATCAATTTTACTGCTTGTTTGTGATTATTTATGTCATGTATATATGTATGCCTATTTTACTATGTGTCATAAAATAAATATTTCATTTCATTTCATTTCATTACCTCATGCAACTAAAGAAAGGCTATTAAATGGTTTTAATTTAACGATCACTAATAATTTTCAATCGTAATGATTCTAAATACTAATAAAAATAATGTTTTTAACATCAGAAAATGCCTAAATTGTCCGAAATAGAATAATAAAAAGTTTAACTATACAACATGTTGTCAAATGATTGGAAATATGCAATTTCAGAAAAGGACAGGACACGGTTTTCTTAAAAATTATAAAGATGACTTTGTCTTTGCTATACCTATATATAGAGACGTCCAAGCTTTTTTTTTATTTTGAGGTGAGTAAAATTTAAGGTTTTAAGGTTTATCTAATGTATATTTTTAAAAATTTGAGTTGAGTTAACACCACTATACTCACACCTTTTGATGTGTTAATTTTTAATCGGCTATGTCGTCAATATGACCTTTAATAAAAAGTGGTTACGACTGACATATAGCGGACTAATATTGTTTATAAAGAGATCATTTTTGATATATTCTTGGAAACTATGAACAACAGTACGCATTACTATTAAAAACCTGAATATACCACTTAATATGTCATTTTTTAATAGTTTTGTTTTTTAATTGTTTTTCAGAATATCATTCGTCCTTTCCAATAATTCAACCCCCCCCCCCCTGAAAATATAGAATGAGTCCATAAATGGGTCTGTGTAATTTTATGGCCAATAATATTCATATTGAGGTGTGCATTCAGTTCCGCATAATATCAAATTAACAAAAAAAAGACACAGCCCGCTTAATAATCAATTATTCTTTGGTTAATTTTTCAGGATACCTTTTTATATAACAAAGGCATGTTTTTGGCTGTTTTTACGAGAAAAAAATTAAGACTCACTAGACGCTTTGACCACAGTCGTTAGTATGATATTAAGCAGTAATTTTTTTGTCCTAGGATAGTGTAAAGCTATTTTATTTTTATTGTTTTAATAATCTGTAGTTCTGATGATTTGATAATTTGAGTCTTGTTCGGAAGTAAATTCACACCTCATATTGAACTATATGCACTTATAGGATAAAGTAATAGGTAATATGTCATTGCAAGATCAAGATTCTTATTTTTTGGGATCACACGACTTTTGGGCAAAGGCATTCCACTCGCTCTAAATAGACTTGGATTCAGAACCCGATACTATTCCGACAGCTATAAAAAATAAAAAATAATAATGATTTAAAAACAATTTCTTACATTATTTCCCTTTGCTTACATTCTTTATATGAATGTAATTTATATGTGTGTTTACTTCAAAGAATATCAAAAGAAAAGCGAAAAAAGTTCCAAATTTATTTTTTCTTACCTTAAAAAAAGGTTTTTAGATTCTAACTGCAATGCGCGAGTATTTTGAAGTTCATAACAAATATTACAGATCGAATTAATCCACGAGAAAAATACTTTTATAGGAGCTTCATATCTTACATAAAAATATACATAGAGTTTTCTATTTGCTTAGTAGATTTTTTATTTGAGTTTTGAAAGATTTTTTGCATACACAAGTTTGCAAAAACATAGAGAACTGTATACATAATATGCATACTATTGCAATTCTTGCAGTGTTTTTGCAAAATTGTTAAAATTACGATTGCAAAGCTTTTAAATGATTTTTTTGGTACATTATTTTGCCTTAATTAATACACACAACACTAATTTTAATCTTATGATTTTTCATTTTCATATCTAGGAAAGCTGTCCACAATACGATGCGATAAATAACTTTTCTTGCTTTTTATTAGAAATACCCATCTTATATGCATAAATGTATTGAAGTTTGGATTGGCAGTTGGAAGTAATTTGTTAGATTTATACAGTAGTTGGTTCATTAGGTTGAGTGTTTCAACCACTTATTGTAATCTACAGAAGGGGTAATTTTGTGTATCATCATAAGTGACGTACATTAATTTGTCGGCCATTGTCTTATCCCTTTAGATCTCTGCATTTTACAACCCACTTCTATTCACATATATCAACTTTTCAAAGTTCTACAGACAAGCAAATTTTTTCTTATATCTACATCGACATTATGACCAACATTATGATTTTTTCATGAACCCATATATTTCAATTAATGCTATTCTGATATTGTAATTTTAACTTTAGCCTTATTTTGATTTTATAACAGCAAATTCCAAATTGCCCTAATAAGTCACAAAATTATAGTCCTATTGTTTAAACTGTATAGATAGTAAAAAAGGTTATAGACGGCAGTAGTGGCTTAAATACACATAGTGTACCATGTTAAAATCGATATATTATTACTTGGATGTTGCGTCAGATTTTCAAGTGAAGCTTACAGCTGGCTAAAATAACGATGCCAACAATCCACCTCCTTTTCCCCATCCCCTCCCCTCCCATTCTTTTGAATGAACGAACTGACCAACAAATTAGGTCTATATTAGAAAGCTAAATTTCGCCTTTCATAATATCCACGTATGTCCTATATCCATTCATGTTAAAAGTAAGTAAATATCAATTAAACTACAAATTTAAACAAACATTTTGATAAAGAAAGTATTTTCATGATTATTAGTATATTGAAAAGAGGGGTTATTATTTGTCCATTTTTAGGTTGGAGGGATTTTTTCCAAAGTAAATTTACTTACTTGTGCAAATTTATTTAACTTTTTGTTCTTCAAAAGAATAAGTTTATAAATCTTTTTAACCAGTGGTATGCACAGGATTTTAACAGTGTTTGATAAAAGGGAAGGCAGATCTTAAATGGTCTATTAACATACCCCTACATCCCCATTCAGAACTCGTATGGTGCTATAAATTAATTATATTGGTTTATATCGACTACAATATGGCATTAAATAGATTGGTCAACAGATCTTTAGTATAGATGTATATACAGATAACTACCTAGAACCCTTTTAGTATGCTAGTTAATTATTTTCTGCTACTGTGATAATATTCCTGACACTATTGGTTGATATTCAAAGACCCAATTGAGATTCGGCACAAGGGCCTTTGCATGGGGACATACAGTTATTTAACCCTTTTCCCCTCTAGTGTTTTACTCCAATGATTAAATAACTTAAATAGAATAATAAAAAGTTTTATGTTGATATAATTGCAGTAATCAAATGTGATAAGAAAGATTGAAATGTCAAAATAATTTTAATTAAAAACCGAACAACCTTTCTAAGATTTAACTTTATATATCTAATAGAATTCCTAATTTGATATAAAATGCTGGGGTCAAAAAAGATTTTTACTGTATAAAAAAGTTTAATTTCAGTTTAAATAAAGGTTTGGGGTCTCAGTAAAATAGCAGGATGACAAAACGTTGAGATTTAGCGGTTAAAAATTAGTAAAACTTTTATTTTTTTCTTAAGCTTTTGGTTTAATAATGAAATAAAATATTTAATCTTAAAATAACTGTTTAGTGTTTAAGTGAAATATTTTAACTTGTGCTAAGTTAATTTCAAATCAAGGGGATTGTAAACGTAAATTTTACCCCTAAAAATATTTTGTGTACTTCCAGGGATAAGACAATGGTAGATAAATTGATCTACATCACCAACGATGATAAATAAAATTATCCCTTCTGCATATTAAAATTGTTGGTTGAAAAGTTTGTCCCCTCATAGTTTAAATGCAACTGATCTAGATTTTACAAAGTATCCAAAGTTTTTAAGCCAACAAATGAGAGAAAGTGTATATGAAATTTTTCGTAATTATCGGAAAAGACAGGAAAAAATGTTTACAAAAAACGTTTTTCTAAATGTGATTACTAAATCTTTGCAAAATAATAATAGTTATTTATCGCATCTTATTATAGACAGCTTTCCGCGGAAATTATAATAAAAGATCAAAAGATAAATTTGCCACCTCTAGCCTATCAAAACTGGTTTTAATTTTATGATTTTATTTTAATATTTGTGGAAAATTTTCGTTAATACGTTGCTTCACATGATTTATACTATGGCTGAAAAACGGTTTAAAACCGGCGGATATTTGTCGGCTTAGAAGCCATATTGGAAAAGTCTTTAGCATGTATTGACTATTGGTGCACGTCCCTTCCCCCTGATCACAAATTGTAGTGGGAAGTTGTCTAAGCAAAAAACATCAAAATCTGGACATACCAAGTAAAATTTACTTAAATCTTAACATCATCCAATAAATGTATAGTTATAGATGTATACCCCAAACAAGTGGTGGGTACCTTTTTCGTCTACTAGCAAATTACCTTCTGCTCTTTTATAGCGAGTTGGCTGTGTAATATTTCCGATATCATTGGCTGATATTCAATTATCCAATTGAAAATCTGCACAGGGACCCCACCCCGTAGGTAGAGTTTCTTGTAGCTCGTGCCTCCTCTATTCTTTTACTATAATCAGTATCCTACCATAAAATTTTGGGTATTTAACATACAATAAATTTGTGTACTAAACTAGTTATCTTTTCTTATATAATGACTACCAAAATGGCAGATATTTTACACTTTAAAATTTTAAAGATTGTTTAAATTTCGAGTATACGCTTAGAAAAGTACATTTTAGTGAAGCTTTCTTTGGTTGATCTCATCTTAATGTTATAAAAAGCTTGCGTGATTTCTAGGTCAAGTCAGATGAAATTACTACTTAAAACATGTTTTTTATCCATCAAAATATATTCTTAAGCTTTTAGAGATAAAGTAGTGGTTGTGCTTTAGGTAAAGGTTTATCCCCTCCCACACCGGGTTCAAGTTACTTTATGGGACTAAAGTAAAGCTCCCCTTTATGAGAAGCTTAATTTACAATTTAAAATATATTCTTTCCGTCTTTTGTAGATAAGGTAATCGAGCCCCTTCCCCCGACCCCCTAATTATAATGTTGTTTTTTTGACTTAATAGAAGAATAGTTATTTATCGCATCGTATTATAGACAGCTCTCCGTGGAGAGTAAAATACAAAATTATGAGATTAATTCAGTTTAGTTGGCCCCGAAAGAAAGAAGGCCCGGGCCAACTAAACTGTTTTTGCTTTTATGATTTTCACTTTACTATTCCTTGAAAATTGTCTGTGATACGATACCATACATAATGTCTCAGAACAGATTCTAATCCAGCGGATATTTATCGGTTTCGAAGCTGAACTGTAAAATCTTTATCATACCAATACTCATACACTTCAACCATTTTACATAGAAAAAAAATAAAAATAAAAATAATGGCACTTTAAAATCTAAAAATCTAATTTTGAAAATTTGTTAATTACTTTCTTTTGAAATAAAATCTAAATTGTTTTTGTCACTAAAAAAAAAAAATTAGAATCTTTGAAACCCCGTCGAATTTTACCCACCTCGAAATAAAAAGCTTGGACGTCCCTAAATCCCTGTTATTTACTAATACAAAGGTAAAGTGATAGAAAACCATTTACTTTACGATCAGGTTTAACCATTTAAAGCCTTTGTGGCTAGAGAAGCAGGGCCATGCTTTCTAATAAAACAAATAATGGTTGTGCCTCTAGTTTCTAGGAGCTCTGTTTTTGAAGTGAGCAGAAAAATAGAATAAAACTATCCCACTAAAAAAACTAAAAACCATCCTGAAGCTTCTATGAAGAACTCAATCGGTTGAGTAGTTATCGAAAACTGAAGTAACAGATAAAAAAGTCATACTGCTTAATGAAATACAAAGATCAGTAGAGACTTTGGAATTATAGGACAATCAAAGATAAATTAAAACTTTCTTCAAATCAAAACCTTTGTAATTCTGTATATACAAGGATAGATACATTTGTATTTCAACATAAGCATACAAAAAAAGGATAAAATTACACATATTCATATTGTTTTATTGCATAGTTTGGTACTTTCATAACCTGGGTTGGTCGTTGCAAAAGCTGAAAATAACAATTTTTAAGTTTTTAAAGCCGAAGATCAATTTCAATTCTCGGTTTTCCATTTTAAATTTTTATTTAGAATTTCTTTCTATCTCTATTTGTTTATAGCTTTATAAAAAGAAACTAGCGGATTTTTCAATACATTCATTTGCCATTGAGGTTTAAAGATAAGTCTCAATTTAGTTTCTGTCTTCTGACATTTGAACTTAACTTAGTTATCAACTAAACCCGTAATATACTTAGATAAAGAATTGTAATAATGGATTTATTATTACTTGGATCTTACATCAGATTTTCATGTACTCTAATAAAGTGAAAATTGTAGCTGGCAAAAATCACGATCCCCAATCCCCTTTCCTCCTACTGGATGAACCTCAGTTTAAATTTTTGAATGAAAATCTCTATTATTTTTAATGATAGATTTTCTCTTTGTTTGTTTGTTTATTTTTGTTGTTAACCTTCAATAGCAAATACTTGATTCACTAAATAATGTCCTCAGAAAAGATGTTTGATTGTCAATTTAGAGGGTTTAGTAAAGTAGGGTTGTTGATTATGAAAGAATAATTATTTTAATGAATTTTTATGTCTATATATTCTAAATTAAAACTTTTACATAATAATTTTTCCTATGCTTTTTTCCTTTAAAATAGAAGCAGCTTATAGTGCTTAATGAAAAAAGTCATACAATACAAATGAACAATGATAGGCTAGTATACATTGTAATTTGTAATTGACCAATGGTAAAATGTATTCTGGCCTATCATTGGTCATTTGTATTGTATGATGTCATTTTTCATTAGGCACTTTGATCTACTTCCAAACAATGTGAATACGCTTTGTGTGTAAATGAATTAATAAACCAATTATTAATTTTTCAGGATTGTGAATTTACAGAAGAAAGTATTTGGAACAACGACCAAGGAATTTAATTTTACCATCTAATTCAAATTATAAAAAAAGGCACAGAAGCCGCGCAAAATCTGCCAATTTAAAACTTTCTTGGCGCTTAAAGGTATTTCCAGTATGGCTTCGAAACTGATTAATATCTGTTGGATTAAAACCGGTTCTCTGTCATACTGAAAAATTATATTTCCGCGAATAATAGAATTAAGACTATTTCATTAATATCATTTTTGTAAGCTCGGCCCTCGGGCGACCAAAATGGACTTAAATCTTATAATTTTTTATTTTAATATCCACGGAAAGCTGTCGACCTTTGATACAAGTGCAATTATGTAAGGACTAGGAATGATGCAAAAGTTATGATTTAAGGTACTTTACATTATTAGTTAATATATTCTTGCAGCTGCCCGTCTAACATCTAGGGAAAGCTAGGGCAATAAAATAGCAATAGATTAGACATTTCAAAACTTATTTTTTTTTTAAATGTAGACAAAACCATCCCGCTAAATGTAAAATGCAACCTTGTCCCAATAAAAATTCAAGATTTGACTAAAATTAGGTGATAACTGCTTTGGGACATGGAATTTTATTCAACTCAAAGAAAATTGTAGACAGGGACGTCTAAGCTTTTTATTTTCAGGGGGTTTGAGGGGAGGAAATGTAATGTATTTAAAAAATAAGGAGTTTCAAAGTTCGAGTTCTTTACCCCTTAATTATTAATTTTCTCCTAAATAACTTTCCTTGTCATTTAGAAAAAAATGAATAGAAAAGATAAAATTATATTGAAATGTAAAAATTTATTCTGTATATTATGCATTTGAAAAATCAAGGTCGACATAAATATAATTTCCAAGATTTTTCTTTTATTATTTTGAATGTTTAACATGTCTACCTTAGCTACGAATTTAGTGCTTATTTCTATAACAGGACAATCTAATCATAAAAAAGTACCAAGTTTTTTGTTTTTTTTGTCTGAAGTACTGAACTGATTGATTGTCCAGTTTAAGGAAGGCTCACATAAGACTTTGGTTTTGGGCTCTTTATTTTTTTTCTTCAGGTTATTTGTTTATTCTTTGAATTCAAAGTCCGCAGATGCTATTAGCTTGTAGCGGAGTCACTATTAGTGTATAAAAATATTGCATTGTCCGAATGTATTCAATTTTCTAAATTGAATACATTTTTATATGAATTATTCATTGATAAAATATTAGAACACGGAAAAGTCTTTATACAAAAATGCTTTAAACTTTTAATGCTTAAAAAGAAGGGTATAGCTAGTGTTAAAAGATATAAACACTATGTTTTTTTTTATGGTTGGTAGGGAAGGGGTTGAGTTTTAAGAGCTCATGTAAAAACGGACACAGGGAGTTTAGAACTTTTGAGCCTCATAAATAATCTCGAGTTAAATAGTTGTCATGAAATAGATATTCAAATTGCTTTCATTTTAACAGACACAATCTAACTCACAGAGGGAGGGGACATTTGGCTCTTTATTATACGGAACCCCAAGGTTTTATGATAACGTTTTCTTAACAATTTTCGACACCTTTATTTAATTTTGATTGGTTGGTTCACTAAGTTGAGTGTCCGAACGTTTCAACCACTAATTTTAATCTAAATAAGGTATATTTTTTGTATCATCATTGGGGATGTACATACATTTATCGGCCATTGTCTTATCCCTTTAGATCCCTGCATCTAAATACCTTTTATTAATATACCAATTTGTTTTTCTATGACACTTTTCTTATTCCTATCCTTGTATTGAATTTATGCATTCATTTCCTCAGATATTATAGTGCAGGGATCTACAGGGATAAGACAATTGATAAACAGCCTTAATGATTATACACAAAATCACCACTTTTGTAGATTATATTTAGTGGTTGAAACGTTTGGACACTCAACTTAATAAACCAACAAATCAAATTTAGTAAAAGTCCCCAAAGTTGTTAGACCAACGAATCAGGAAACGTTTTGATAAAACTTTGTGAACTAGTGTAATAAACATCCCATTGTTCCCTCTTCCCTGATTACAGTGGGACCCCGATCTCAAGTCAAGATTTAATAACAATGCATTTAAGAATATTTGGTAACGGAGAACCTAAGAGACAACAAACCTTTTGTAAATGAAATATCATGTATTACATCTTATTATAGACAGCTTTCCTATCTAGAAATATTATAAGATTAAAACCAGTTTTGAACCCCCGAGATGCCAATGGCACGTGCTAACAAAACTAGTTGATTGTACATTTTTACATTCGTAGAAAACTGAATATAATACGATACGACACATAATTTTTCAGCATAGCTAAGAACTGGTTCTATTCCAGTGGATATTAATCGGCTTCAAAGCCACGCTGAAAATATTTTCATGACATCCTCGTAACAAAATGTATATATACATAATAACCCCAGAATTTCATAGGGAACGGTCAATAGGATTAAAATTGATAGGTAAGGCAAAGAACCAAGGATTTTTTCAACAAACATTTTGGTTTTGCTTTTTAAAAGCAAAACTATAATTATTGACAGTCTGTTCATACCGGATAGCTCTGATCGTTATCATAGGCATGTCAATCTTGGCCTGATGATTTCTGTAATTAGAGGGTATGAGTTTGATCTCTAAATTGGGAGGGGAGGGGGATTTTTTATAGAGGCGATATCTCTGAGGGTTGTGGTACCATTCCCTCAAATAATTATAACTTTACCAGGACCTAGGAGAACCATATCTTCAGCAGTTAGCTAGATACAAATTCACAGGCAGACATCCAGTTACTTATATATACGTATAAGATTATCCTCTTACTCCTGGGCTTTTCAATATATTTGAATTTATGAATAAAAAATTTATGAAGTATGTTCAAATAAATAGCTTTTAGATAACTGTACAGCTTTTTATTTTCGCATTTTTTTGCCTAAAAAATGTCTTCCTATCATTTTTTACTATTTAAATTTTTTCAGTACATTATTTGAATTACTTTTCTGTAAATTCAATCAGAGCTCGGCAGAAGCCCGTCAGCCGTGACTAAGCCTCACATTTAAACACGTAGGAATGCTTTGAAACTTGTATTCAAAATAGAGATTCAAGTGTTCAAAAAAAACTTTTTAGTGTAACTTTTAAAATCTGTCAATAAATAAAGAATATTTTTAAAAATAATGTTAAAATTAAATAAAATGTGAACAGATAAATCATCAATGAAGCCAACAGATGTATCTGGACCTGTTGCTACTGCTACTGCCCATGGCACTCCACCAGCTGCAAACGGCTGCAGCAAAAATGCAAAATTCCTGCCAATTTCCCCCGCCCACAAACCAACCATAAGTGAAAGTGTCACCAGCAACGGGGGAGGGGGGATAGAGGAGGAGGAATTGAATGGGGAAGGTATTGACATACTGGAACCATCCTCCCCCCAACACTGCGATATTTTCTCTACCTCCCCCGTGCCCCCCGCGGGACTATTTCTTGGGGGAGGGGTGAACCATGGGGGTGTTGTCGTCTCCGAGAGCATGATGTCATCCCCTCCTGGTCTCCGGAGCTCTCACCCCCACTCTGTGTCCGCCCTCGCTCTTGTCAGTCCAAGAGAGAATCTTTGGGTAAGCAAATATATTTTTCAAGAAATCGTTTTTTCAAAAAGTTTGAAATCAGCTGATTTTATTTGCAATTTTAATTAACAACCAGTGACTATTGTTAGAAAGAATAAGATTTCAAAAACACTAGAGAGTAGAGAATTATGTTATTTATTTATGTTATTTATTTGGAAAGTTGCTATTACTTCAATGGTGATCCTTCAATTCCGCATTATAACAATCGCAAGTGTTTCTTCATAACTAAAAATAAGTGGAAAAATAAAGAGAATAAAAGTACAAGTGCAGCTTTTGTTAATATAATAATATGCGATTCTGATGACCATATCATGTATTATTTATGCGGAAATGTAGACTCACCACTTCTAATTACAATTTAATTCTTTTTTTATTCTTTTCTAAATTAACTTTAAAACTATTGATTTTCTTAGACTTTTGAAGATTTTTCCCTTTTCCTGTTAAATATTACGCAATACACTTTTACTTTTTATTAAAATCAGCTGTTTGCAGTTTAATAATAATATTGAAAGAGAAAAAAGTGTTAAAATAAATAGTGTAATATTTATTTAATAAAAAGTGATTTATTAATTTTAATTGCAGTAATAGTAGCTTAGGCCATATTTATTTTTAAAAACGCGCGGCTAGAGCTATACTACACAACAAGAACAAACTTCTTAGTAGAATATGTAGAGTGGGGCTACTCTACAAGCTAAGCCTTGTTTGTTTGTTTGTTTGTCCATTTGTTCTTAACCTTTATGAAGAGTAAATTATTTTTTTCTAAGGAATAAAAGTATAGGGTATCAAAAGAGGGATGGCAAACTGGGCTTTCACATTAGCCACCTAGATACCGCAAAACAATTAAACGACCAAGCTAATATTGCTTGAGACAAAATGAATGAAAAATGATTGCTAATCGAACTTTATCTCTAGATTGAAATCACCAAAAATGCTTTTTATATATGTCTATTAAAATATTAATTAACCTCTGAAAATGCGTTGCTGCTACTAGACATAATCAGATGAGCTGAAAATGGATTGCCTATTTCTTCAATAATTTCCAAATGTGTACAGCAGATAACCCAATTATTGCAAACGCTATTTTAAGCTACTCCGACCAAAAGGAAAAGCGATATAATGTATAAACGATTTATATTTTTAATTTTAATTTCTCAAATTTTGATTTTTTTTGGGAAGTTTGAAGCTTTTTTAGCTAGTAGCAAATATTGAGATAGGACGCGGATGCTAAGTACACTTTCGGAAACTAAATTTCAGTTCATCCATAATCATTATTGTTCATTAGTAGATAATCAGTCTCGGTAACGTTATGGGGTAATTGGGGTTTTACTCAGATACTATTAAATTTAGACCTCTCATTTTTCTTGTTAACATTCCTTTTATGGAGCATATTTAAGTATATAAAATCAATGACAGCCCGACTTCGCCACTTATGGATGTTGTCATCCTTGTTTTTATTCTATTTCTAATTTTCAGGCTGCAGATTTTAACCTGATAGAAACCCATTCCTCCATCATTAGCCTCGGACAAACCTCATCTTTAGGTAGGTTATTTTTTCTCACCAATTTGTGATCTGAGCTTAATGCATTAGGTTTCCTTACTAGTGTTAATATTACTAAAAATAGTTAAAAACCCTCCCTGGATATATAAAAAGCTTCAATGTAATGGAGAACCATAACGGATAAGCGATTAGTGAGACCTTTCGCAGCAGACAGATATACACCAAGACAGAAAGACATACTGTAACTTTTAAAAAAAGAATAATGTAATAAGTCAACAATTAAATGCTTATAAAAAATTCCCTGGCAAATTGCTGTATTTTATCAATATAAATGAATAGAATGTTTTCTGTTCCTTATGCCAATAATGTGAAAAAAAAAAATAATGTGATGTCAATAATAAATCAGCCATTACCATAATAATTATAGTCGAAACTAACTTATAATATAGTATATAAGAATCAAATGAATCTTTATGTTTTAGGTTCGGAGCCTTCTGGTTGCCTTGAGTATGCTGTCTTTACTGCCTTGGACACTCAAAATACAGGGTAAGCAAATATTTGGATTTGGTCTCGTTAAATTTTAAAAACCTGACTCCTAATTATTATAGTTTATGTAAAAAAATTTGAAGTCTTTCTATTTTGCTTAACTGCAAAACTGAAAAAAAATTACACAAAAAAGCTTTAACGAACCTTAATATTTAGAGATCAGGTTTCTGTATTGCAACAGGACCCAACCCTAAGGTCCTGTAATATGGATCTTTAACTGTAATACATTATTATTAGGTTCTTGAATATCATGTTTTTATTGTCTTTTTATTGACAGATTTTGATAATTCAAAATTTAGCATGAGTTGTTTTCAAAATATTTTTATCATATTTTCCTGTCCTTCCAAAATTACAGTTAAAACCTTTTTAAAATCTCTGGTATAAACAATGATCAATATCAATTCTTATTATTTTCAAATTCCCTTTCAAAGACACAGACAAAACACGAAGAAAACATATTTCTAGCAGTATGGCTTCGAAACTGATAAATATCCGCTGGATTAGAAACAGTTTTAACTATACTGAAAAATCATGTAAAGCTTTCTAATTTTCCACGAATATTTAAATGAAACATTTGAAATTAAAACCAGTTTTGTTAGACCCGAGGGGCTGGAGCCTAACTATAATTATTATATAATTTGTTATCCCTGTGGAAAGGGAGGGGTGTACCTTTTTTTAGCCCTATTCCATCAAAATATTGCTGCGCTTCTTATTATTTTTTACTATTCTTACAATTTCAACATTTTTTTTATGTTCTAATCTTTTTTTATGAATAATTATCCGCGCATTTTTCTCCCCACACATTTACTTGTTTCTGAATTCAATCAAAATATTTACAAAAATAAACATCTTGACATTTTGATTATTTTTGATTGGGTATTCTTATATATCCACCAAAGAAATGCTTTTTATAGCGAAGTTGTAACAAAATTAGGGTCTTTACTTTAGAACGCCTGTATGTTTGTAGATATTAGTACTTAGAATTATGACAAAATGTAATAGAAATTTATGAGAGAAAACTGTTAATAAGGTCTATTAGAAAAAAATCATTTAATACAAACTTGTTATATTTTGAGAGAAAATTTTAAAATTTAAATTAAATTTTGACTTTTCACTGCGTAGAAAGATAATAAGAATTAAGTCATAAAATGGAACTTTTAGTTATTAAGTAGCATTTCCTAACAAAAATATATGATTAAGCCAAGTTTCAAAATGACTATTATATTATGCTTAGAAATGCATAATAAATTGACTGGTGTTATAAAATTTTCTTTTTTTATGTAGAAACATATTTTGATTGTTATTTTTTACACAAAAGACAAATCATAATATCTACTTCTTATACTCAAATACCCATAAATACACACACACATACACACATACAAACACAGACTACACAGGGACACACACACACACAAACACAGACACACACACACACACACACACACACACTAACAAACATATGCCTTAATTTGTTGCCTATGGTTGAGAGGGAGGAATATTCTATAAATACGCAGGAATCTAAAGGAATAAGACAATGACCGATAAATTTATGTACACCCCCAATAGAGTTACACAAAATTACCCCTTCCGATTACAATTAGAGGTTGAAACTCTTTGACACTCAATTTATTGAACCAACCAATGAAAATTCAAGAAAAGTCCCCAAAGTTGTTAAGTTGTTGAAAAACGATATTATACAACTTTGGGGACTAGTGTAATAATGTCCCCTCCCTCTAATAATTGGGAGTGTACCACCCTTAAACCTTAAAATCCTCCCAGTTTATTTTCCTAAAATTTTAAGAAATAGACTACCCCCCAAAAAAGCTTTGATGTCCTTGGTTTAGACCATTGCTACAGTCAAAAAGTTAATAATACTTAAAATTTGTAGTTATTCAACTAACTTCAATATTATCTGCCTAATGCAATAAATTATCTTCAAAATATCTATCCCTGTTCCCTGTGCTAGGCATGGTAATGACCCAAAATTGGCACCCAGACCCCACCACACCGACATTTTTAATAGCGAAGCTTTTCTATAATAAGGGTCAGACTATGCCGTAACGATATTTTTTAATTTATACATGTTATAATGGTCCCATCGCTTTAAAACTTTGTATGATGATCCATATAACAGTAAGGTACGATTTAAGAAGTGTAGCAACTCTATAATCATTACAAGAAAGTCCGTACGTCCATTTAAAACATTACGATTTTTAACCTTTTTGACAAAATTTATTTTATGTGACATAATAACTAATTCTACTGATTCCTATTAAAAGTAGGTACATTGTTATAAGCGAAGCATCTCTAAAATCATGTCCTTAAAATGAAAGTATGTCCTTAAACAGTACCTTCTATTTAAGAAGTTTTGCAACAAATTTACTTACAATTTTGTTTAGACTTATGCATTAATATTCTGCTTATTCAGTTATGACACTCTACAAGTGTTAATGTTCGTTTGTCCAACCGTTCTAGAGCTTTAACTTTATGGATGTTGTCATCCTTGCTATATGAAGATTCCCAAGTCTGAGAGAGGGAAACAATTTATTTGACCGTTTTTGGCTTACATTACATATTCAGTAGCCTTACACAAAAAACGGAAAAAGTAAAAAAAGAAAAATTTTTAATAGGATAGTAAAGAATTGAAAGTTGACTTGTTTAAAATAATTGTAAATAAATGGGTTAGGAGCTAGGACGTCCTAGGCTGAGGTTGGGGTTACGGGTAGGTAATGAAATTATACTTCCAGAAAAATTTGGAGGACTTTAACTTTAATCCAATGAAATTTATTTATTTAATATCATCAATTTTTATTTTCTTAGATTTTGATCATTAGTTTCAAAATTATTTAAGTATTTTGAGCCATGCTACTTAGCTAGGGGTAGGGATGATATGATAATTATTTATTAGACCATAATATAAGAATAGGATAGATTTATTTTACAGTTAGGTCATTTTATACATTGTATTATTTTTATATTGGTTGGTAATCGATACAAACCAATTTGGCCATTTTACAATATTTTATATTGTTTTTTAATTGAATAAAAAGAAAAGGAAATAAGTTATAAAGCTTTACTTAAATATGATGTTTTTGTCGTCCTTCAACTTATAAAGTACTAGCTGCTTCGCCCCTAGCCTCTACGGGAGGACGTAGGAGGTCAGCAAAATAGCCTGAAATCACCCAAATACATGCATAAAGCTTTCCTGAAAAGTGCAAACAATTCTGAGTTGCAGTTTTCTAGATCTTAAGCTACAGACAAAAAGACAACTTCTTTATATTGTAGGAAAAATTTATTTCAACTTCTTACTGAATTGCTGTGTGTCCATCGAAGGATCTCACTAACCACTGAACTGATATTATTTTTCGTCTTAGTAAAGCTTCTTATAGGTCCATAGAAGGTTTATAACTTCACCCTAAGAAAAATTGACCCAAAAAGCCCAAAAATGCTATCAAGACTATTTGATATGAACATATGTTGATACAATAACATCACAAAACATTGACAATTCAAACAAACGATTATTTAAATCATGATACTAATACTCAGTGCTTTTACTCAAATCTTTTTCGGACCTACGAAACCACCTTTACTAATTTTTAAATTTGTAAAGTACAAATATTTCAACCCCTTGGGGGAGCTAAATCCCTACAGGGATATATATATATATATACGGGGTATTAACCCTACTGGGCTTTTCTAACCTTTACTTTACCTAAACAAACCGCTAGGTGTATTTGCTTGAAACCCATATGTTGAAAAGCTTTGCTCCTTAATATAAGATGAATTGGTTAGAAAATCTCCCACGGCTGTTAAGAATAACATAACAAGGACAAGTATCACCAAAAGAAGCGCAGCGTCGACAATAAAAAATCATCAAAATACCCAAGAGGACAATGGGCGGTTTAATACACCCGTCCCCAAAGTTTTATAATAACGTTTTCTTATTCGTTGGCTTCACAACTTTGGGGACTTCTGTGAATTTTGTTTGGTTGTTTCATTAAGTTGAGTGTTAAAAGTTTTAACCATTAATTTTGATCTAAAGAAGGGGTAATTTTGTATATCATTATTGGGTATGTGCATTAATATATCGGCTATTGTCTTATTCCTTTAGATCCCTGCAAAATACTTTATGATGAAAATTGAATTAGTGGTAGGTATCATCGATAAATATAACAGCATTGGTAAAATTTACATCCCTAGTATATAGCCCAATTAGTAAATAATCATTTTAACGTTCGTTTTGGACTTACATATTTAAAGAGTAGCTACGCTGCTTAAAAACTGAAACAATTATTCCAAAACTAAATTCTTAGCTGCATCGTTTTGGCAGCTGAACATTTTCTGAGGTTTTTTTCTTCTCTTGTTAGTTTTCAAATATGAATTCATTTACATAATACATTTATGTAAATATAAACTCTTATATTTAAATTTGTTTTATCTTCAAAAGAATTTTAGGCATCTAGGAGCTTCGTAATTAAAGAGAGAGGTAGAGAATGATCAGAAGAATAGCTTAAAACAATCCCAAGACTTAGATTTAACATAGACCATCATACATAGATAATAATAGAAGATTAGCGAGCTTTAAATATTCTATTGATGAAGTGATCTTCAAGGATTAGACAATTGATTTTAAATTTTTGACCTAATACCCCAATTACGAAAAACAAAATCATCCCTTTTTAGACAATTATTATTGGTGAAAATGTTTAAAGTTAGACTAAGATGGTATTACCAATCAAGGTTTAAATCTAAGGGATCGTGCTTGTGAAACTTTGGATACCAGAATAATTTACAGTCCAATGTCACCTCCGTAGCCGTTTAAATGAAACTAAATTTTCTAAGATTATCCTCGGACATATTATATATTTCACATAAAATAAAAGGAAGCATATAGCTGTTCTAAAGAGTGGCCTTTTATTATGATTTCACCCATGCAACTCATCTATTTAAATAATCCAACAAAAGAAACATTTTCAATGCCAGATGCTACTTTTTTAGTCCTTTTAAAGGGGTTTGTTCTACAAAAAGTCTTAGACCTTAAATTGATGACTGTAAGGGAGGATACATTGGGGTGTTTATAACACTAGTCCCCAAAATATTATAATAACGTTTTCTTATTCTTTGGCCTAAAAACTGAGGAATTTTGATTGACTGGTTCATTAAGTTGTCAAAACGCTTCAACTTGAAATTGTAATCTACAGAAGGGGTAATTTTGTAATCATTGGGGATGTACATCAATTTATCGGCCATTGTCTGATCCCTTTAGGTCCCTGAATTGTGCATAATAGTTTATTTTCTTTACTTAAAATGGTTTATGATCTTTGATTATTTCAAGTTTAAGTATTAATGAGGGCTATAAAAGTTCAATTAAGATAAAATAATAAATTAGTTTATAAATGAATGTTCAAGTGAATAATTATCATTATCATAAATCAGGGAGGGAAGGACATTAGGACGTTTATTACAAAAGTTCATAAAGTTTTATAAAAATGTTTTCTAATTTTTAATAAAATTGGACACTTATTTATTTTTTGTTTGGTTGGTACAGTAGATTAAGTGTTCAAACGGTTCAACCTCTAAGTGTAATCTACAGAAAGGGTTGATTTGTGTATTAACATTGAGAATGTACATCAATTTATCGGCAATTGTCTTATTTCTTTAGATCCCTGATTATGAATAGCAACAGTGAGTAAGTACAACTGAGCATAGGCGTCCAAGGGGGGGGGTAATGGGCCATTTGGCACCCCCAAACGATTTTGGGGGTGCCGTAGGCACCCCCAAAATTTTGTGAACAATACCCCCCCCAAAACAAAATTACCCCTACCTTGGGGGTGCCGTAGGCACCCCCAACGATTTTGGGGGGGGTATTTACCCCCCCAAACCATTTTGGGGGGGTAAATACTCCCCCCAAAATAGAAAATCTCTAACAAAAAAAATTTTTGCGCGCTTCGCGCGCATTTTTAATACTAAATTTTTTATAAAATTTAAATTACCCCCCCAAAAAATTTTACCCCAGGGGTAAATTTTGGGGGGGGTAAACAAATTTTACCCCTGCCAACAGATTTCAGGGGGGGTAATTACCCCCCCCAAGCAAATTTTACCCCCGGGGTAAAAATTTTGGGGGGGGTAAAAAAAATTTGCGGCGCGCTTCGCGCGCCATTTTACCCCCCCCAAAACCAAATTACCCCCCCCTTAAAAAAATTTTACCCCCCCCAAAATAAAAAGCTTGGACGCCCCTGCAACTGAGATTAATTTCTTAGATAAATCGCCTCTAAGCAAATATTTAAATCATAGAGAAAAATGAGTAGATTCTAAGGAAGGTACTGTAAAATGTTCTTCATCTTTTGTAAAAATTACAAAAAAAACTGTTAAATTATGTTTGTAAATGAATATTTTTACACCCTAGCTATTCAAGCCAGTGCCTATGATTATTCTGTGTTTTTTAACAAGTACCTATTTTAGTTTCTATATTTAATTATTCTATGATTGCTATTGGATAAGGATATGCTGGTACGCTAGCCTTCTAAACCTCTATATAGTAAGTTGTCTATATACAATTATTCTATGTTTGTAATTGTTAGGACCCTACACTAGCAAGTACCTATCATATTTTCTACATATAATTATTTCATGTTTGTAAATGAATTTGTTAGTAGAATAGTGTCTAACTTAATTATTCTATGTTTGTAAATATATATGTTGGCGCCCTAGCTTTCTAAATAAGTACATAATATAGTGTCTATTCATAATTATTCCATGCTCTTAAATGAATATGTTGGCACCCTAGCTATCTAAACAAGTACATAATATAGTGTCTATTCATAATTATTCCATGATCTTAAATTTATATGTTGGCGCCCTGGCTTTCTAAACAATTACATAATAACGTGTCTATTCATAATTATTCCATGATATTAAATGAATAAATAAGTACATAATATAGTGTCTATTCATAATTATTCCATGCTCTTAAATGAATATGTTGGCACCCTAGCTATCTAAACAAGTACATAATAAAGTGTCTATTCATAATTATTCCATGCTCTTAAATGAATATGTTGGCGCCCTAGCTATCTAAACAAGTACATAATAAAGTGTCTGTACTTAATTATTCTATGTTTGTAAATGAATATGTTGGCACCCTAGCCTAACAAACAATTAATCTTCCTAATGGTTAAAAATCTCGATTACCTTAATAATGATAAAATCAACCCTTAAATACATTTCAAATAATTATTTGCAGAAAAGGAAAGGAGGGTAATAACAATGAGATTTATTCCCAGGAATAATCTTTCTTACCAATAAGAGAAAAGATTATTTTATTGCCTATTGTCCTTTCCATACATATATCTTAAGTAATAAAAGTATAAAATGTTAAAAAGTATATAAAAAACAAATTAGCCTAAAACAAGTAAATCCCGCTTCTTCCAGTAACAATGGACGGACTAAGTTAGTTGTATTATAATTGTCTTTTACAAACAAACGGTCATTGTGGGGCCATAGAGTAGCTTCGCTACTGAAGATAGGCTTATTAATTTAGGCGGAATATTAAATAAATAATTGTAAGATCTCATTTAAGGTGAGTTATGAGAGATAATATTGATTCTAATGGCGTGCACAGTGTTTTGCCAGGGGGGTGCGCGAAGTGCAACCTCAATAGTTGACACCTCCCTTAATTTTTATTTTACCGAATCGAGAGTGAAGGGTGTAGCACTCGCCTTAATTTTCAGGGGGTGTAACTTTTTACTTGACACCCACCTTAAGACTGGCGTAGACTCCTTTAAGAGGGGTGTAGGGGCTGGATTTCTTACGGTTTAACCTCCTCTATTTATTTACCAGGTGGGTGGATACAACCCCCTTCTGCACGCCTCTGATTGATCCTAAGATGAGATCTACAACATCAACTTAAATTGCTGTTGTCCCCTTGGTGTTGCATGGGATATAAATTAAAGTACATCCAATGAAATTCAATCAAAATTTAACAAAGAATTTGAGCAAACAAATAAGATAACGTTTGTATAAAACTGTGGGTACCAGTCTACTTTACACAGTCTGATTTCCCCTCTCTCCCAGAGTGTAGCTCCCATGAAACTGGTATGACTATCTGAAACTAAATCTAACTATTAAGTATAGGATATTAAGACGTCCTTACTGCGTACTTATAAACAGATAAATAATAAAAGAAAATAAACAAGGATGACAACATCCATAAGTAGCGAAGCACAAACAATTAAATAAGAATTTAAAGATTAGTTGTCAAAAACATGTATAATGGGGAAAAATCACGAAACCTTTTCAACATTTGTTTTTGCTTTTTAAATACTTATATATCAGTACTATGACTAACAGACTGGCGGTCAAAGTAAATTACATACTGGATGCTCAAAACAACAGGAAATTTAATTTTGATATTTTCAACCAAAAAAAATTTTGAAATCGGACCATAAACACCAAAGATATGAGGAAAAATGTGAAAAATGTAAAAATAGCCAAAAACCTGCAACAAGGCAGTCGGACCATCATTGATGTTTACTTGAAAAGACAGGAAATTTAATTTTGATATCTATAGCTGAAAAAATTTTGGAAATCGGACCATAAACACCAAAGGTATGGATAAAAATGTGAAAAATACAAAAATAGCCTAAAACCTGCTAAAAAGCGGTCCGACCGCCATTGATGTTTTATAGTTAATTGGGCTCCATAATAATGAGAATGTTGTCAAAAAATTTCAGCCTTATATCTTTTATAGGAACCGAGAAAATCACGTTTCCCCCAAACTAAGACAGACGGACATACGGACAGACGGACATTTCAAATTATAGAGTAGTTTCGCTACTAAAAAGGCTAATATAAAACACTTACCACATAATACACATATACATGCTATTATTTCATAATTTGATAGCCAAATTGATCTAAAAAGCAGTTTATTTGATTTACATTGATTTTGTCCAAACCCTTTTTCTAATTTATGGAAACACAAGAACACAATATTTATTTAAAGTACATAGGTTTTTATCATCCTTGTTTTTTTCTTTGTTTGTTTAGAAATGATTTATAAGATCGTGTTTTGTTGATAATAATTGATAATTTGTTCTTTACCAGGGAGGGAGGGGACATTACACTAGTCCCCAAAGTTTTATAACAACTTTTTCTTGATCGTTGTCTTAACCACTTTTGGGGCTTATTGAATTTTGATTGGTTGGTTCATTAAGTTGATTGTCCAAACGTTTCAACAACAAATTGTAATCTGCAGAAGGGGTAATTGTATGTATCAATGTTGGGGTTGTTCATCAATTTATCAGCCTTTGTCTTATCCCTTTAGATCCCTGGTTCTTTACAATTCTAATTTTCTTTATCCCACCTTCTGGCATTGCTTTTAAATAAACAATAAATCTAATATTATAGATGTATAACCAGACAACTACCTGGATCCCATGTTTCGGGGACCTTTTTTGTCTGCTAGCAAATTATTTAATCAATAAATTTGTCTATCCCAATATTACTTAAATACTGGGATATACTTACATTTTAAGACTTGGTCACAGAGATGCTTCGCTATAATTTTAAATTTTCTACGCTTTTGAATTGCACCTAACTGTCATGCAAAGTTTAAAATCGGTAGGATAATTCTAACATGCCAAAGGGGTATCAGTAATGGAATGATGAAATGTTTTTAATCATGAATATTAGTATATGTAGATATGATATAATGAATAATAGGAAGAAAATATCATTATCCTTAAAAGGCTAATGTAACTAATATGGTTGAAATTGAAATAGAATTGGTTTTTAATAACGAAGCTTTACTATAATTAGGGTAGGTACGCACGATCTTACGTCCGTTGCGTATAGCTCGGATCTTAACCCTATAGAAATTGTGGTTATTCTATCTATATGCAATTTTTAGGTTTGATGTTGACTATATTCAATGAAAAATTGTTATGGATGATGTAATATCGATATTTGACATATCGTTAGTATAATCAATACTTGACATAATAACGTTAGAATTTTTAATATATTAAACTTTTTGATTTCTTTACAAACAAATGATTTTTTATATAGTGATTTCTAGGTCAATAATGAACAATGATAGCCCCGTGTGGCCGATTTTCGGGCTAACAAGACTGTTTTTATTTTAATATTCGTAGAAAATTGTCTTCAAAACGAGGTTTACATGATTTTTCAGTATGACTGAGAACCGGTTTCAATCCAGCTGATATTAATCGGATATGAAGTAATACTGGAAAATGGCTGCCTGAATTCAAACCTGATTAATATTAAATGTTTTCATATAAGTATCATTTTGTTACTTTTAAATTATTTGAGCTTCGCTTTTATGGATGGTTGTTATCATGGTTAGTTACACAATATATAAACCCATTTCATAAGACCTGACCCTCCGGCTATATTAGAATTTGTCAGGGATCTTAAGGGATAAGCCAATGGACAATAAATTGATATATGTCCCCAATGATGATAATCAATATTACCACTCCTGTATGTTTGATTTATACAATAAAACGAAATATAATTGCGAGTTTGGAACCAACAAATCAAATTCAATCAACTTTCCCAGATTTTTTTTAGCCATCGAATAAGATATTATGGTAATAAAACACTGGCTGCCAATATAATTAAAAGTCCAATGTCCTCTTTCTCCCTGAATTTTAAAAAGTCATTTCGACTCCTCTATATATGGTAATATTGTCTGTTAATGTATGTGTTAATGTTTCATTTAAAATACAGTAGATACCATTAACAGATTTATTTATACATCATTTGATACTGCAATAGAAAGAACATTTAATTAGTTCAAAGAGATATGTTTATTTGACTGCTTTGAAAAATGACGCATCTGCAGCCTGTTGGCTACTTTAAATCTCAAAAACTGCTAAGATTATAGATTATCATATTTGTGTGGTATCCGCCGAGGATCAATGGCAGACACCGGAGTTCAATTAGATTACGGCAGTGTGACAGACGTGGGCACCTTACTATAGAGAAGCTACGCTTCTCTAGCTTTCACTAGATAATGATCAACATCTACTCTTAGTTGTCACTTTATTGAAGGCTTAAGATATACTGGAGTTATATACAACAAACAATAATTACATGGATAGGAATAAATAATCATAACATAAAAGCATAAATAATATATATACAATGGTCAGTTTGGGCAATAATGATTCCCCCATCCCTGGAAAGGGTGGGGGAGAATTAAGAATACAGTTAACCATAATAAACATGACAGATGCAAATCACTAATTCTAAGCGTAGGGAGGGGGTCACTAGACCCCTTCCCCAGGACTCGGGGGAGGGCCATTGACCCTCCACCGAACCCCAGATCAGGGGTGCCATAGACATGGCTCACGGTTGCCGAATACCACAACTCTCCCCTCGGAAGGCTGGGAGATGGTTTCCCTACCAGACTTCCGACAGTGGTTGAGGCCTTCGGCCCGCTCCTTAGGGCTAAAATATATACAAACGATAATGATTCAATGGAATCCTAGTGGTGAGTATCTTCTTAGGGTTGATGGGCCCCCAATGTGGGATAGAAGGCAGAGGCTGCCTTGGGTTGGATACGTTGGTCAGCGCCGGCAGGTATCAGGTTTGGTGGTGGCACATTTGTTGCTGGAACGGTCAGCAGTGGGATCTGCGGGTTGTTGTTGGCAGCGGCTGGGGCACTGGCTGCCAGGTTGAGTGTCTGAGCAGCGGCCTGTCCTCCTGTGGGGCCGCGGGGTCTGCCAGAGGGCGGTCCTGGTCTACCTGGGCGGTCATGCCCGCTGTCAGTTGATTTCATAGACACCATTTCCTCGGCTGCTTCCCTGCCGATGGGGATGGCATCCCAGTCCACTGAAAAGTCCCGGGACTTGGCATGGTTGAGCCTGGCTCTAGCCATCGCCTTCTTATACAAGGCTGGGTGGTACAGGAACACTTGTGATATCGCATTCAGGGCTGCCCGGACTCCTCCTTGTGCTGCTGCCAGAGAAATGATGGTGAGGTCCCCCAGCAGTTTGAGGATCAGCAGCAGCAGGCACACGATGGCGGCGCCATCTCCCCACTCGTGGATGGCTTGTCTAAATCCTGCCCAGACATCCAGGGCTGCCTCTCCTTCCTCCGCCAGCCGGTCAATGTTGTAGGACACTATCCCATGGTCTCCTGTGGCCGAACAGCTGCCTTGCTGAACGCAGGAGCCATAGGATAGGCCGGTCAGCATGGCACTCTTGTATGCTGGGAACGCCAGCAGCTGTTGCCAGTCGTTCAACTCAGCCTGTGAATACAAACCACCTGAACTGAAGTCATCTAAGGGGTCTGTCAACAACTGCTTGGGCGTATCCAGCGGGGGTGGCCTCTTCTTGGGAGCAGGGGTCAACTCTATCCAGCCTTCCTCTGCGTGCACAGTCAGGGGGTAGGTGGAGGAGCAGGGAATCTTGGTGGCGTGCTCACTGTATACCCGCGTCACGGCGTCTACAAAACCTGTGGGCTCCACTGGCACTTTGTCCCAACACTCCTTGTGTTCGCGGACAACATATTTGTGCCTTTGGCAGGTCAGCTGCAGCAGGATGTCTCCCCTCAGTACCGAGAACGTGCTCCCCTGGACACGCACCGGGTGGGCCGGATCTAGTTGCTGGAGCTTCCAGCAGTTGGCCGCTACTTCTTCTGCTGCAGTGCTCCTCATGCGTGTTTCCAGGGTGAATCCAATATAACCTGCATGGATCTGTGCTTGGAGGGGAACGTCAACATCCCTGGCCGACACTCGGGGCAGCGCAGCCGCGGCTGGGTCAGCTGCCACAAACAGCGCTGGATGGTTGGTGGCATGGGCCTCGAAGTCGCAGTTCACAATTGAGGTGGGGCTGGTCATGTTGATGAAAAACTGGGCCTGATGGTCAACCAGATATGCGTCTCTCACCAGGCTGGGCTGGAGGCTGCGGATCAGCCTCAAGGGGCAATCTCTTCCCAGGTGGTCCCACACGTAGGTGGCTTCCCCAGTGATACAGGACAGCTCAGAATGGGGACAGTCGAGGGTCAGGTGGTCAGACTGGGACTCCACCCGTCCATCCTCCACCACATAGGTCTCCTCCTTGACCAGCAGCCGCCGCTCCTGGAGCACTAACTCATTGCGGTAGAGCTGGCCCTCAAAGTGGACGTCCTCCCCCTCGCAACCCACCCCCTCGGGGCTGTTGACGAGGGCGCCCACTACATCCACGGTGAAGAACAGGGGGTGGTTCAGCTGGAACGTCAGTGGCTGGGTCTTGCCTGGCAACGTGTATACTCGGTTCCTGGCCAGGTCTCGGCACGCTTCTGGGTCTATCTTGGTTGGCCTCATGAGGGTGGGGACCGAGGTCACCTTGAGGTGACCCCATACCCCACACCTGAATGTCCACTGGGACACGGTGAGTTGACAGCTGAACCCAGTGGTTTCCCTCACCTTGACTTGCTGCAGGACGTGGATGTCGTGGCCCAGGGGCACCTCCTGGTGTAGGGGCTCCGTGTCACACATCTTTTCTTTGTTGTAAGACGTGACATGGGTGGGGTTGGCACAGTCCCACCCCACCAGGACGTAGCTGGTTGTAGGCCACACTGCTGCCAGAAGGAGGCCCCACAGGACCATCCACCAATGGGAGAGGCTTCCAGGTAACCATCTTCCTCGTGCACGCGGCTGGGGATCTCCGGTTCTGGTCACGGCTGCTTCTTGGGGTTGGACACGGCTGGGCTGCTCCTGGCTAGACACAAATTTCCATTGAGCGTTATCTGTATGTGGCCGAGGCACCCCGATTCCCTCCCCAATGACAGACTGGCAAGCGACTGGCACTTGCCTGGGTGTCGGCTCCCCTAGCCCTAAATGCTCCCTTCCCTGGTCTAAGGCATGCCCAGTGGCATGGGGCTGAAGTGCATGTGGCACAGGCTCGCCCTTACTCAATGCCCTCCCCTGCCCTAGGAACTCAGGTGCATGTGGCACAGGCAAGCCCTTATTTTCCCAATTTCCAATCTCCCCAGCCTCAAGTGCAGGGGGCACAGGCAAGGCTGGGTGTTTACAAGGTTTTGGATTCAATACATTTAACAAATTCAACTTATCCTGATGGTGAGCCGCTGGGTTCCCTTGGCTGGTGGAGGGCTCTGGATGGCATGTAGCTGGACTCTCCCTGCAGGCTGGTGGCGCTGGCTGGCATGTAGCTGGGCTCTCACTGCAGGCTGGTGGCGCTGGCTGGCTGGGGGTGACGGGTGTCACCCCTTCCTCTGGGCCCGCTGGCTCGTTCCAGGACTCAGGTCTCTCGGTGGCGGCGACGGGGGTCGCCCCAGACATCAGGTTGGAGGCTGGCTCGTTCCAGGATCCAGGTATCTCGGTGGCGGCGACGGTTGTCGCCCCAAGCACACGGTGGGAGGCGCTGGATAGCACCCCCCCATCATCCCAGGTGGCGACGCCGGGTGGCGTCCCATACATCGATGCAGAGGTGCTGGCTAGCACCTCCTGCCTCTCTCGTTCAGCGGCTGCCAGGGCCTCCCCATACACCGTCTCAGGGACGCTGGGCAGCGCCCCTCCACTCTTGCTGGGTAGGCTCGGTCGGGCAGGTTCCATCATATTGAGACTGAAAGGCTGGGGCCTCAGCACCTCTGGCTCGGCTATGTTGTGGGGGTGTATCAGCTCTGGCCCCAGATGGTTCAGACTGAAGCCTAGGCCAACCCGGTTGGGCTCAGCCGCGCCGCCCAGTACGTTGATCCTAGCTGGGACAGTCCCGAACTGCGGCATCCCATCGGCTCGGTCCGCAGCTCTGGAGGCGGCTGCTTGCGGTGGTGGTGCTGGGGGCGCGCTCCCTTCCATATGGGCCACTCTGCTGGGCTTCCCTGGAGGGGCACCTTTGTCGGCGGTGCGCCTGCGGCTGGCTACCTGGGCCCAGTCAGCTCTACACTCGGCCGCCGTGTGGCCGTCATAGTGGCAACGCTCACACTTGGCAGAACGGTCACGGCGTGGCTGGGTGCGCCTCTCCTCTAGGCTAACTTCCATCGGCGTTGGACAGTCTCGAGCTCGGTGGCCTCTCCCCTGGCAGCGGTAGCAGCGGCCTGGAACCTTGTCATCTGGACCGACCTTCCCCATCTGGTGGAGACCCGGAGCCAAGGAGCCAATCTCCATTGGCTCCGACTCGTCATATTGGGGCAACTGGATGCAGGCAGATCCAGTCAGCCCGTCGGTCGAGTCCACTAAGCACACACCCTCCTTCAGTTGCTTAGTAACCATGGTCACGGTGAACATGGCCTTGCGAGTGTACTCAGGTACACTCGCAATTTCATGGTTCATCATGAGGCGTTTTACATTGGCGTTACGAATTCCACGGTTTAATTCGTCCACCAACAATTCAAGATCCTCATGATTGTAGGCGTCCCTATACAAGGCGCACTTTGTGGATATGTACGCCTGTATAGGTTCTGTCGAGTGTTGCTTGTAGTCCCTAAACGCTTGTTTAAGCGTTTGGGACTCAAAAGCAGGACGAAATAACAATTCACACTCGGTCTTGACCTGCTCGTAGGTCAAGGCTTGGCCTGCCTCGCCAAACAGATGGGACGCCATTTCCGCCGCTTGCCCTACCAATGACAGTAGTAAGGCGTTGCGGCGGTTGAGGGAATCATGAGGTGGCACGCGGTAAGCCGCCCATGACATTTCCAGTCGGCGGATATGTGCCGACCAGGACTGCTTGGGCGGCCCTCTATACTCCGGCAGATTGCTCAACATCAGCTTGCGGTACTCGGCTGGTGCCGGCTGAGGGTCATCCTGGAGCCATCCTGGGGCTTGGTCACCTCCTGGGACTTGATGCTGGTCCATTGGGTCAACGGTGAAACGGCGGGCACAAAGTTATACAGGAATACAATGAATGGGTTGTCACTAGAGGCTTCCTAACCTAACAGCCAACACTGTTTGTATCACTAGGTTGGGAGTTTTAGTTGCAAAGGTATAACTTAGCTGTACTTATCAATGGTTAGATGTTGAGGTAGATAGATGTTGAGGTAGATAGATGTTGAGGGTCTGAACTGCTGTCAGGAACTGATTGGGTTTTCCCTTATCACACTAGAGCTAGGAGGAAAGAAACTTGCAATTCTTTATTTGCTAAAATACCCCTGTTAGATGCTATGGAGTAGCTCTGCTCTGGTGTGAAGGTGTGTGTGTGTGTGTGTGTGTGCGTGGAATCTTCTGTCCTTGTAACGCGCGTTCGCGCCGTCAAATCCGCGCACACGGGGAAAACGCGCTCTCACCCCTCAGCTCGCTCCCTCATTGGTCCGTTTCGTCCGTTGGATTTATGATGTTTTCCGCACTTTGTTGCGCTACCCGTGAATGGCGCTCTGTATATCCGATCGCTAGCTCCACACTACAGACGGACTTGGCCTAGTGTGGGTAGGAAGGGGGGAAGCGCGTGAGGGGACGGGGGTAACTCCGTCCGTTCCCACTGTGAGGGAGGGGGTAACTGTGTGTTGGTGTAATGGGGCCTCTGCTTCTTAATCTCAGGCTTATCTGTTATATAACCCTGATTGTATTTGTCTTCAAATGGAGAGGGGCCCCCTCCCCTTCCCTTGGAATAAAGGGTGTATTTGTTATTGTGCTGTGGGCTTGAAATTGTTTTGATTATATTACATCTAACTTTTATTGCTGTCCTTATCACAATTTACATAACAGATTTGTTGACCAACTCTGTTCTATTTTTAGCTGTTATCACAATAAGCAGTAATCCAAGCCTGTTCTATTCTTAGATTTATCACAACACAACAATTTGTTTGCCAAGCTTTGCTCATAAACCTATTGTTTGGTCATCACATTGGGGTGGTAATCCCTGCAAATGTGATATAATATCTGTCTTCTAGATGGGTGGCTGCGTTGTAGCTTCTCAGGATACTCGGGGTTGACGTAGTTTTTCTCTGTTCTGGTGCACTACACCCGTATGTTAGCTCGCAGCTTGCAGCTATGTGGCATGTTTCAGCCTATCGGCGGCAGGGAATTTCCCGTCCTGCTAGCGCCGCTTATCCAAATCCAGTTGATGGCGGCAGGGAATTTCCCGTCCTGCTAGCGCCACTGGTTCGGATCCTGCTATTTCTTGCAGTAAAATTGGCCTATTTTCAGCCGTTTACACTTCTTTGGCTTGTTTCAGCCGGTCCGCAGGCCTGTTTCAGCCCTTTTGGCGCTCAATTCTCCGTTAGATATCAGCGCTGCTCGCGGTTATTCATCAAATTTCGCTGTCTTGCTTCCACAACTGCCAGATGCAGAGTTAAACTTTGCTATCCAGGGTGGGTAATTCAGGTTGCTTGCGTCAGTTTTGCCAGATTCACTGCTGGGAGTACCTTAGCCTCAGATGCGCGTCTGCTCTACACTTGTGGTTCGCCGTAATCTCACACAGCTGTCACCAAAGTTGTGGTATCCGCCGAGGATCAATGGCAGACACCGGAGTTCAATTAGATTACGGCAGTGTGACAGACGTGGGCACCTTACTATAGAGAAGCTACGCTTCTCTAGCTTTCACTAGATAATGATCAACATCTACTCTTAGTTGTCACTTTATTGAAGGCTTAAGATATACTGGAGTTATATACAACAAACAATAATTACATGGATAGGAATAAATAATCATAACATAAAAGCATAAATAATATATATACAATGGTCAGTTTGGGCAATAATGATTCCCCCATCCCTGGAAAGGGTGGGGGAGAATTAAGAATACAGTTAACCATAATAAACATGACAGATGCAAATCACTAATTCTAAGCGTAGGGAGGGGGTCACTAGACCCCTTCCCCAGGACTCGGGGGAGGGCCATTGACCCTCCACCGAACCCCAGATCAGGGGTGCCATAGACATGGCTCACGGTTGCCGAATACCACATTTGCCTATTTGTTCTCCTGTTAGAGAGAAACCCCCTCTTTTTAACTTTTCTTTAATTATGATAAGAAGTTTTTAGTTTATTTTCTTAAAGTAAGCAAAGGGGTACATTTTTCTAGGGCTGTATTTTAGTGGTAGAGATTAATTTAGAAGCAACATGAAGCTTCCCTAAAAATTCTCTAGCAATTTTCCTTAAATTAAATACTACTCTAAAATAGAAGTTTCTAAAAAAAATTAATGTACCAACTTTTATTTATCAACTTTGAATATAACCTTATAACTAAACAAAGGCTGTACAGTTTACATATTAGTCAGGGACAAGGGACTGTGATTCTGACTAAAAATTCGGTTATTGTCCCTTTTGTGACAACGCCTCTTAATAGGCGTTTTGTCGAATTTTTCCAGAAGCTTTTGATAGGTTATTTTATTTTATGTTAGGTTAGGTTAAGTGATTGCCCCGCAGGGTTAGAGACCCCCCCCCCCCGCAATGGTTGTTAGAAATAGGAGAAAAGCTACAACGAAACGCCCCTAAAGAGGCGTTGTCATGAAAGAGACTATACCCAAAAATTCGAATTGAAAATTTCCCCACAACCCACCTTCTTCTTTTCCCCCTTCTTATCCACTTCCCTTTAGTAATAGCACAAAATAATTTTTACGCCAAGTGGCGTCCTACAAAATATCCAAATATTCAGCAATTTGAAATGGAATTAATTTTCTGTATCACATCCCCTGCATATTAGTAGTTAATCACAAATTAGAATGTGGGTTGGAAGCTATTGTTCTAAATTTTAAAACCATGTTTTGAATCAAAAATAGATCTTACATAAAAATAGGCTTTAATTAACTTTTATCGAGCCAAATCAACTTTGGAAATATATTAATATCTATATTTTAATTCAAGCAATTAAGCAGAATAAAGTTTAAATTTTATGAAAGAGAAAAAAATTAATCAAAGATATTCAATACAAATTTACAAGATTACCACTTGAGTAGAATTATTGGTTAAAATATCTGAGACTGCTAGTTTGAACCAGCCAATCAAAATCGAATAAAAGTTTTAAAGCTAACAAATTAGAATTGAGAGCACATGTTTATAAAACTTGGATTACCAGTATAATAGGGTTCCCTGAGGACTAATAGTTATTGAGTGTCTTAGATCTAGTACATGTCTATATTTTTGTCTGTCTTCCTGTCAGTAATGCTTGTTTTTTCATATTTTTTTTTTATTATAGGACAACAAGTGTTGCCTGTCTTGTTGAGTACTGGGAGTGTCTGGGTATCTCTGATCCTGCCCAGGTTCTCGTCGATCTGGGCATCTCCAGGTAAATTCATTTTATTTCAGTATGGCTTCAAAACCGATGAATATCCGCTGGATTAGAACCGGTTTCAGAGCCATACTAAAAAGTTTTGTATAGCATCTTATTATAGACAAGTTTTCATGAATATTTTAAAAAAGAAATCATAAGTTTAATACCAGATTTGTTAGCTCAAGCCTTCGGCCCCTAGAGGTTAACAAAACTGGTTTTAAAATTGTTTTATTGCGGAAAGCGATGAATAACTATTTATAACATTTTATTAGCAGAACATTAACCTAAAATATTTGTTTGTAGGGACAGACAAATGGTTGACCTCCACCACCTCTCCTATCTTCTCATACAAGAGGTTAATCAGTCTCAAGAAATACTCAGGTAAATCTTTTACTAGGGGTCGACAGCCGTGCATGGCTGCGTCTGCATAATTAACGGATGGGGATTCGTTTGAATGCGGCTTAGGATGCCTTAATTAAAACTTGATTCCTGCGAATTTGGGTGGCTGGGTTTTAAAATATAATACAAAAGATTTATATGTAATCCTTCTTATAAAGGAATTTTTATAATTTTATGAAAAAAACTCGAATAATCGAGTTGGTTGTGCTTGGCTAGGGCTAGGCAGCAAGATCATTGAGCCTTAAAAAGCACACTATAACCACTTTCTAATTTTAAGATTGTGAATTGAGCTCTATATTCATAACTAATATAATAACGTATAATTTAGGTATATAACAGTTTGGACGGCCATACAAAGCTTCCTGGCGGAAATCAAGGTTCTCAAAACTATTCTGGAAAATCACACCAGAGAGAGGGACAAACTAAGGGCAGATTTACAGGTAAGTTATAGAAAAGATTTTTTTAATTAGATATTTTTTGGACGTAACGTTCATACCTAATTGTTTGTTAGAGAAGTCTGGATAAAATTAATTGAATGATGAATAACTTTTTAAATAGTTACTTACCTGTTATCTTCTTATGGGATAGTTTTAGTTTTAGTTCGTAATTATATTGTAGAAAACATATTTTACTTTTCTTTTTCCATTTATTTCGGTGTTAGCTAGTTACTGCTGCGTGGTTCTTGATTAATATGTTGAATATTTTATATTTCGTTATAATTTCCCTAGGACAACGGACTGGTACCCAAAGTATTATAAACAAGTTATCTCATTTGTTGGTTTAACAAGGATAACAACATCCATAAAAGCGACGCTCTGAAACGGTATGACAGACGAACATTAAGTCTTGTTGAGTGTCAGAACTGAATATACAAAATATAAATATATAAGTTTTGACAAATTTATACGTAAATTTGTTACAAAACTTAAATGCAGAATGTTGTTTAAGGACATACTGACATTTTTAGGATGCTTCGCCTATAATATTGTTCCTTATTGTAATAGGAATCAGTAATCCAACGAAAAAAACTATTCGTTACGTACGGACGGACGGACGGACCGACCCTTATTATAGAAAAGCTTCGGTTGTAGAAACAATCAACTAATCAATTTATGATTTAAATCTACATAAGGGTTTATTTTGTATATCATTATATATCCCTGTCGTTCTATGAGTTTCTGATTAATTAATTTCTTATCCGTAGGAAACAAATCAACGGCTGACAGTTTTAATCCAAGAGGGAGACGAACAGACAACCAGACAAGACATGGAAACTAGGCAAAAACTACAGTAAGTACCATTTATAGCGTAGCTACGATTTTTGCTGGGTTTTTTTTTGTCCTTTTTGACGAACTACAATTTCTGTTATAGAGAGTAGCTCATCTATATGTAGAATAGATAATCTATCTTTAAGAGCAAAAACCACGTATTTTTAGTAGCTCTAAAATTCCAAAATTTTACTTCTTATGATGCTTATTGCAAAATTTTGAAGCAGCTTGACGTCATACAATAAAAATGACAAATTATAGGCCAGTATACGTTGCAATTGGCCAATGGTAAAATGTATACTGGCCTATCATTGGTCACTTGTATTGTATGACGTCATTTTTTATTAGGCACTACAAGCTGCTTTAGAATTTTTGCATATATGTTTCTGATATCCTAAGTAGCAAAGAGTCAAACAAATGTACATCTAATACATTTAACTTTATTGCATGTCTAAAGCTTTTTGAAATGATTTTTCAGTATGGTTTCGAAACCGTTTAATATCCGCTAGATTAGAACTGGTTCTCAGCCTTACTGAAAATCATGAATAGCATCGTATTACAGATAATTTTCCGCGAATATTAAAATAAAAACATTGAATGGATACCAGTTTTGTTAGTTCGGGCCTTTGGACCCTCGGGGTTAACAAAACTGGATTTTATCTTTTTTTTATTTTAATATCCGCGGAAAGTTGTCTATAAAAAAACTGTTATCCTTTTAGCACATTTAAAAGATTTATCATATTATTTTATTATTATGGCCATAAAAACCTTGTGATAAATAGTTTTTTTTTCACTTCCCGTGTACATAGAGTAATTTTATATAGATCTAGCGGTATGCACTTAGAGGCCTCTAGGGGCACGTAAAATATTTTATTTTTATTTCTGCTGGTTACCAAAAAGTATTTTTCGCCGCTAGTTGGGGTTAGTTATGTTTTTGTTTGCAATTTTCTTTTGGAGGGTGGTGGTACCCTCCCCAAAAATAGTTTTGTACATGCCCAGGACCTATAAAATGCTACCAATTAAAGTAGAGTCTTATCAGTTTAGCAGTTAGCGAGATCCTTCGGTACAAATAGACTGACAGACAAAGATCCTGTTACTTTTATATGAGGATAAAACAGGGATAATTTGTTCAAAAATTAAAATAGCGCAGCCAAAAAAAAAACATTTATGTCATTTACATTAGATTTCTATTCCTATTACAGTTAGGGAGTTGAATCCATTTTTATAGAAGCAGAAATATAATCTATGATTATGGTTTGGACCCTCTAAAACTGTAATCTACCTTTCCACTTTCCCCTCTCTTGGTGAAGATATCTTCAACGCCGATACGATTTTTGAAATGTAAGATTTAACTTTCCCTTCCCTTGGTGAAGATATCTTCAACGCCGATACGATTTTTGAAATGTAAGATTCCACTTTCCCCTCTCTTGGTGAAGATATCTTCAACAAGAGAGGGGAAAGTGGAAGGGTAGATTACAGTTTTAGAGGGTCCAAACCATAATCATAGATTATATTTCTGCTTCTATAAAAATGGATTCAACTCCCTAACTGTATTATATAAAGTAGCAAGGTTGTTTTTGTTTGAAACTATCGATACCTATTAAATCGATGGAGTTCTCCAATTTAGGGAGAATTTACATAGGTCTTGGGTTGGGTTTAGACTGTTTTTAGATTTAAATCTAGGGGCTGTTTTTTGCTTTTTCCCTTTTCGATTACAGAGCACCTATGGGCTAGGTTTACAGCCGCTAGAAACAAATAAGATTTTAAAAATTTAAATACAAACTTTTATATATTAAACCATTCTTTTTAAAACTACTTCATGTTAAACAATGTCGGTTTATTATGCTGTGAACCAAAATACTGATAATTTATATGTATGTATGATGAATTAAATTTTACTCAAACCTAACTATTATAAAATGTTGCATTTTATCAATGGCAATGAAAAGTAATGTTTGTCTGTTCCGAAATATCTTGCTAACCGCTAAACCGAAATATTTCTCATTTATAGTGAAACTTTTGAAATCCTATAAAGTTGACTTAAATAGTTTAGAATTAATGTTTAAGTTAAAAAAAACATGCCTTTGGCTTCATAAAAAAAACCCTGTCCAGTATGGCTTCAAAACCTATTAGAATCCGCTGGATTAGACCCAGTTCTCATTAATTTATCATATTCATGTATAGCATCGTATTCGGGCCCTTGGAGCTAACAAAACTGGCTTTAATCTTATAACTTTCATTGTAATATCCGTGGAAAGCTTTCTATAATACGATGCGTTATTTTATTCTATCAAACTGTGGTTTTATGAATGTTATCATCCTTGTTGTATATTTAGATCTTTGGAGTGCAAGTACCAAGAACAGTTGAAAGAGGCTGACAGACGGTTTAATGAAGAAAAAGAAACAAACTTGTCTATGGTAAACGATTTAGAGTTCTATTTTCATATAAATAGGAGCGCAGCCATTCTAGATCAGGTCTGTACGACAAAAACATAAACAAACTTTTAAACGAAAACATAAATTACTTTGCATTCAATTAATTTGAAAATATAAAATTATCTGCAAGACAATGAATACTTATTTTTGTTGTTTAATACTTTACTACTTTCTTATCCTAATGATGATAAATAAAATTACCTCCTCTACACATTATAATTATTGGATGAAAAGTTTGGACATTAATAATTCGGATCCAACCAATTAAAATTTATTATAAGATAAGATAAAACTTTGGGTACCAGTATAATCAACCGTCCAATGTCCCTTCCCTTCTTGGAAATAAATATAAATTATAAAAATTTTAGAGATTATATTTTATGACATTTACAAAAAAAAGTAAATTTATGGTACATGGTAAATACACATATAAAAAACACCCATTTAAGCATAATATACATTTTTAGGTCAGTTGGTCTTAAAAAGCTACAAATAAGTATTCTAAAAATTATTATTTAAAACACAGCAGACAATTTTTAAGATTTTTTTCCTTTAATCGAACAGACCTTTCACTAAAGGGATAATAAAATGGCCGTATAAAATTAATGTACATACCAAATGATCATACATAAAATTACTTCTTCCGTAGATTACAATTAGTGGTTGAAACGTTAGGACACCCAACCAATCAAAATTTAATAATATTCCCCAAAATTGTTAATCCAACGAAAAAGATAAGGTTGTAATAAAACTTTGGGGTCTGGGGTAATAAACATTCCAATGTCCCCTCTTTACCTACCTTTTACTGAAAAACTCATTTCTTAAAGTCCTAAATGATCTATATTAGTGCACTTACATACAGACAGGCGAACACTCTGCTACTTAAGCATATAGAATTATTTTTCATATCTTTTTCTGTTTCTTTGGTTTTTATATACTTTTATAATCCCTGCTTTGGGCAGAAAAGAATTTAAATGTTATGTTATCAATATGCATAATCTTTTTATATATTATGTGAGGCCTTTACAATTGTACAACCGTCATAGTGGTGTTAAATTTTATTTTTGACGTTCAAGAATATATTGTTTGTTTAGTTTAGACTTCTATGAAGTAACAGCTGTTAAATTACTTAAATGTAGTTTTTTTACACATTTTATTTCCATTAAAACATCTACTTTTACATTTACAAGCGACAGCCAACTTAGCATCTAGGGGCTCTATATTCAAAATGATAAAGAATGACAGAAAAATAGCTCAATACAATCTTTAGACTTAAATCTAAAAATGGAATAGCTCAAAACCACCGAGGGTTGAAGCTTCCCTAAAAGTTAGAACTCAATCAGTTCATTAGTTATGGAAATCTTAAGCTACATACATTAAAAAAAAACTTAATACCTCATGGCAACCGTAAAGTCACCTAAATAGAAGCTTTTAATATACTTTTTCCAAATTATTTTAGTAAAATTTACAATTTTATAATTAAATAAGTTGCTATTTTGTCAAACTCCCAGTTTCTATTTATGGTTTGGCTCAGGGAGGGAGAGGACATTGGGCTGCTTATTACACTGGTCCCAAATGTCTTATCATAACGTCTTATTAGTCAGCTCGACAAACTTGGAGACTTTTAATGAATTTTGATTGTTTGGTTCATTTAGTTCAGTGTCCAAACGTTTCAACCACTAACTGCAAGGGGTAATTTTGTGAATCATCATTGGGGATGTACATGAATTTATCGGCCATTGTCTTATTCTTTTGGATCCCTGGTTTAGGCTACTTAAACAAACAAAAAACTACTGATTCTCTTCAATAAGTGTTTTAACAAAACAGCAGATTGTTGAATGTTTAAATAGCATTTTATAATTGTCATAATACTTTTTTAAAAATCTAAAATAAGTGATTTTTTAAAACATTCTTATTGCTTATTAATTTTTTTCTCGTATTCATTCGAATCCGGTGGATAGGAACCTGTTCTCATCCATACGAAAAAACTATGTATAGCATCGTATTATATCCAGTTTTCTACAAATATAGAAATGTACATTCAAAAGATTAAAACTAGTTTTAATCTTATAATTGTACATTCTATATCCGCGGAAAGCCGTTTATAATACTATACGAGAAATAACTATTAAAAATCTAAAATAAGTGATTTTTTAAAAACATTCTTATTGCTTATTAAATTTTTTTAAAACATGTTTTATTTCGTGTAAAACATTATATATAAAAAAGGTTTCTAAAACTTGATTGCAATTGCAAAAAAAATGATGCTGGAAAATTTTGTTATTTTTCAAAGACATAAAATCTGCATGTGTAATAGGTAAATATAAAAACTGTGGCTTTAGGCCCAAAGGCATTACATAAAAAAGAAGGCTGCTATAACCCTTTATTCTACAGTAATATTGGATATTAGGCAACTCTTCGGATCAAATTAAGGGGGAGATGTAGGGGGGGGGGGGATGCTTACGGTCTTCAGTAAACTAGTTCTTAACGATGTAATTAATTCAATTAGCAAGAATTAAAAGGCTATAAATCCTTGTAAATAGGCAGGGCCAGGCTAAACAACATGGACAGCAATTCTAAAGAAAAATTCATTTGCAGTAACATAAAAATTTAAAAAAATGAATAAACTTTTCTATTATTATTATATGTGTAAATCTTTTAATCTGTAATACAAAGTATCTTGATGTCTCTCTGTCTGTCTGTCCGTCCGTCCCTTAAGATCTCGGTAACCACTGAACCGATCGGATTCTACTCTTCAGGGAATATACCTACTGGTCCTGTGGTGGTTTTATGCTATTTTCTTTAAGCTTCAGTAGTAATATATTTTTATATTACCTCTTGGGGCAAAGCCCCTAGAGGCTAGGGGCTAAGCCGCTAATTATAATGTAAAGTAGTAATGTTTTTTGTTGGAAGCTTGATATCTCGGTAATTAATGGTCTGAATGGGTTGTATTTTTCAGAGAAGCGTTATAAATAAGCGTTTGAGCTGGTTTTTAACTATTTCCGTGACAACTCCCACCTCCCCCCCCCCCCTCCAACTCATTCACCTTCAATATCCGATTTGGTTACCACTAAAATGTTTCAGTGATATATTTTAAGTGGTTGTTTAAGTCTAATTTATTTAAGTCTTGGGATGGCACTTAGCTATTTTTCCGTCCCCTGACTGCCCCTTAGAATATATAACCCATAGGGACGCAGCTATATAGTGTATAGAAACTATACAGTTAAAATGTTGAGAATTTAAATGTTAAAATTTTTGCCTGAAAAATTATACCTATCTATAAGCCTAATGCTTTTTTTGTTCTTTTTCCCTAGTAATAAACAGTTGGTTGCTTCAAAATATATTTATATATTAATAAAATTTTAGACTTATATAAATCTTTTAATTCATAATTATGAATTTTTTTTTATAGATACAAAATATAAACTTTCCCTTGACTACATTTCAGGATTTCAAATAGCCACATATCTGCTTAGAATCCATACAAACCATTTTAAAAAATCCCAGTCATAGCGATTTAGTCAATTTAGTATTATAATACCACAACTGAAAAATCTCATAAGTGACCCATTCCTTCTTAATCGGTAATAAACACACCTGTATAAGTCGAAGTAACAAAAACTGTTAAGCATAGGCTTGCATCAAGGAAACTCTATAGGGTGGTACAACCCCCTTAAAATATAAAATTTTGAAATATTCACCCTTACCCACACCCTTCAAGGGTTAAGTCACCTGAGGTATATGTACCAAAGAGTTAAGTCACCGTCTAAGCTAGCTTTTACGGGCGAAAACATCACATATACAGAAAAGTTTTGCTTTGAACATTCATATCAACGTGTTATTTCTAGTAATTTAAATAGTTTGGTGTAACTTGAACGTGTCAATTATTTGTTTTAGTTTTAATTAATTGTTTTTGTTTAATTCAAAACACATATATATATTTATTTATGTAAAAAGTATCTCTTAATATCTGCTTTATAAAACACTTCGCTCGTTTTTCAGTTCATCCATAATCTTGTGTTATTGATGATGTTAATGTATACTTGTTTGTTGCACCGCCTGACATAGTAGCAGTTGGTACCTAAATCCTTAAATTTACTTTCCAGTATGGCTTCGAAACCGATTAATATCCTCTGGAATAGAACCAGTTCTCAGCGAAACAGAAATTTAATGTATCGTATCGTATTATAGACAATTTTGAATATTAAAATGAACTATAATAATATTAATATCAGTTTGTTAGCCCGGGCCTTCGGCCACTCGGGGCTAACAATACCGGAATTATCTTGTTATATTTTGTTTTAATATCCGCGGAAAACTGTCTATAATATGATGCAAAAAATAACTATTATTTCAGTTGAAAGCTCAGAGTGAGGAATCCTCTAAAAACCTGGCCAAGTATAAACAAGAACAAGACAATTTGCACCAGCAAATCCAAAAATTATTGAAGGTAAATTAATCTTTATATGAAAGTAACAGGATGTCTCTGTGTGTGTAGCTAAGAATCCTTTACATTGAAGGTTATAAATATTTTGGTGAAAATTTGAAGGTCAACTTTCTACTCCCTTTACCCTCAAGTGCCTCTAAAGGCCTCTAGGGGAAAAGATTTTAGTCTACGTTATAAAGGACAGTGGTTTTGGTCTGATTTAGTTATGCTCTTCAGAGAGGCATTATATTTTGTTTAGTGTGGGTTAAGGCTATCTAATACCTTACAATAGAACCCCTAAAGACTAGGAGCGCAGCCAATAGCAGACATATAGAATAACTTTTAAATCTTAATTTTGGCTTCCTTTATATATTTTATTGTTGTAGAGATACTCTCAAAAGATTAGGATTGAGAAGGCTTGAATAAATTTATATTCTTATGATAGAGAAAACCTGATCTCTTTTGTGAAGTCTAGGTCTATACTGCCGCGTTTTAAAGAATATATTTTTTTAGGATGTGTCTCGGTTGGAGGTTGACAACAAGGCCCTGTTAAAGTCTAAAAAGGAGGTGGCCTGTCTGACCGACAAGCAACACAACCAACAAGAACAATCTGATACACAGCTAGTGCAGAAAGGTCAGTTTTATGATTTAATCAAGAGAAAGATAGATCAATAATAATTATTTTTCCAGAAGGGCTTTGCAACCGATTCACATCCGCAGGAATAGATCCGGTTCTCAGCCATACTGAAAAGTCATGTATTGCATCGCATTACAGAGAATTTTTCACGGATGCTAAAATAAATATCATAAAAATATTAATCTTGTAATTTTTCATTTTAATATCCTCAGAAAACTGTCTATGAGTGATTATTCGATATATTATTCAAACTACATAGGCGGTAATATATATGTACCACTTAAATTGAATTTGTAAGTCCTGCTTTTCCCCTCAAAGGTTTCTATTACCCCTTGCAAAATCCTCGGCACGCCACTGCTTCTTAGTGTTTTGAAATGAAACCTAGAGCCAAAAATATAATGTTTACATAGTGTAACTTAATTTGTATTTAGCTAGACTTTTTAAAAGTTTGATAGCAGCAATAAATCTAAAAAAACATTTATTTTGTGATTAGAAAAAGTTAAACATAATAGCAATCAAAAATAAATTTCTGTTTCTTAAAACAAACAAATACATTTTTACAGTGAAATCTTATTATATATAATAGCTAAGTTTCCCATTTTATGGAAGCTTTGGGTGGTTTTAGACTATTTTACTGCCCCCCCCCCCTTCACCAAGATGCTAAAGTCATAAAGTCATATCATTTAAGAAATATTCTGTTATAAAATTCTCTAAATGAATTTTCTTTAGTTTGTCTGTATAAAGATCAACTTACGATGCTGTACGTATTGGTGCAAAAAATGGGGAAATTTTTAAATTGATTTGACGGGGCTGTTTATTTACGTCACAAGTGAGGGGAAAGAAAAGGGAAGGAGGAAAGAAAACCCCTAGAAAAGAGATGGGGGTATGACGTCACACGCCAAAACAATTTGAAATTTGTCCCCATTTTTTGCACCAATACGTACAGCATCTCAACTTACCCATGACTCATGACCTCTTTAAGCATCAACCAAAAGTGCTAAACTTTTTTTTCTGGTGAAATAAGTCAAATTTTATACATTAATGTAGCAGTTTTATATTGATATGATATGAGTATTTTTTTAATACGAACCATGTGTGATTTTATATTTCTTGTTTATTCTTTTCTCTTTTAGTAAAATTGTTGTAAAAATTAAATTGCTCCTCTTTTCATGAACATAATATCAGTGCTTTCCTTAAATCACTAAAATCTCCCCTTCCCTTAATTCTGATAAAAATTGAAAATAAAACTGATAGTTTTGTTTCCTATATCAATCCCTGTGTGTGTCTTAACCCTGCGGGGCTTTCCAATATCAATTAAAACCTAACCTAACATGTGACCTAATGTTTTCTTGCATTTTCGCATTTTCTGTGATATTAAGTAACATATGATCTTATTTTGAGACTTGACTGTACTAACTTCGGTGACAAATTGTTGTAAGAAAATTTGGATGGTATAAATAACTTTAGGTCCAAGGTTCATATGAATTTACGGAGCTAGTATAACAATGCTAATATACTTAAAACGATAAGCTCCTAATAGTGCCTATAAAAAAATGTCAACATGCAATACAAATGACCAATATTAGGCCAATAAACAGACTAAATTACCGATAGCAGGCCAGTATACATTTTAATAATTTGGATCATGGAAAGAAAACGAAGTTGCCGGTTTCGTCGTTTTTTCACAGTAGCCTTTCTCCTATTTCTAGCCCCTTTGGGGGGCTCTAGCCCTATGGGGCATATCTTCTAAGCCTGCGGGGCGATCATTAACATTTACTTAACCTAACCTAACCTAAAATAACCCTTCAAAAGCTACTGTGAAAATACGATGAAACCGACAACTTCGTTTGTTTCCATGATTAATAATTTTAGTCAGTATGACGTAATTTTTTATAGGCACTATAAAAAGCTTCAATTTCCATGGCAAGGGCGTGTGAGAATTCCTACCCCTAGTCAAGTGTCTCTGCACGCGGCTGTTAACTTATATTCAGGGATAAGGCAATTGGCAATGATTAAATTTTTATCCCTCTAACTTAAGATAGACAAAATGAGAGGAAATGACAATGTTTAATAATACGAAGCTACCAAATGCAAAAGCTAGTTTAGAAAATAGCCTATATCCTAACTTGGACTGTTAGAGTATACCATAAGGTATACTCTTTCTCTAATCTGAGCATAATGCGCGAAAAAAATTGGCAAGCAGTTTGTTAAAAGATCTTTTAGCAAGTGCATGTATGTATACTTTCGCCACCCATTGCACTGTATTATTGCAGTTTATGCATACTGTAAAAAATAGCTTGAAATCTTGCCATAGAAAAGAAATTTTTCTAGTTATTACCAACCATTTATGCCAAACAGAATATATTTTACTCAATATTATTAAATCAATTTTCCAGTATGGCTCCGAAACCGATTAATATCCGCTTAATAAGTACCAGTTTTGTTATCTCGGGTCTTTAGTCCCTCGGATCTATGAAAACTGGTATTAATCTTTAAATTTTTCATTTTCATATCCGCGGAAAGCTGTCTTTGATGCGATAAATAGCTAATTAGCACATCTTCATATTTATTTTCATATTTAGAATACATTTTTTAAAATCAAGATGATTTTTTTAGAGTGCTGAAATGTGTAGCAAAAAATGTACCACTCCAAAATATAGTATATATGGTGCAATAAGCACAGAGTTTTAACTTTTCTACTGTAGAATTTTAAAATTCTTTCTATCATTTGTTGGCTTCAAATCTTTGGGAATTTACCCCACATGGAAATTTTGTTGATCATCATTAGGAATGAACATTAATTAATCGTCTATTGTCTTATCTCTTAAAATCCCAGATTCAATTAATTCTATGGTATGACCTGGACCTCGTGTTTTTTTGTGTTATCTCCTTGTCCGTTCGCTACTTATGATTATAATTGTTCTCGTTTTATAGGAACACAATATTTTTATATGAGTTTCTAATATACAGAATGTAAAAGATACTATAGAAGATTTACTGAAAAAGAAAACATTAAATTGTAGGCCGTTTTTCAACTTTTTGTTGCTAAAAATGGACAAGCAGGAAGGGAAGAGACATTGTTTTGTTTATTACACTAGTCCCCAAAGTTTTAATGATGTTGTCTTAATCGTTAGCATAACAATTTCTATTGAATTTTGATTGGTTGTTTTTATTAAGTTAGTATCCAAACGTTTTAACCACTAATTGTAATCTACAAAAGAGGTAAATTTGTAAATCAACATTGAGGATGTACATCAATTTATCGGCCTTTGTCTTATCCCTTAAGATTCCTGGTAGACAAGAGACTGTTTGAAGTAAAAGATCCCAGAAATGGCTATACTGCTTAGGTATCACTTTTCAAGAGAAATAATCTGGACAGGTTTTCTTCTATTTACATTTTAGAATATTTTAAACTTTTAGAATATTTTAATCAGGAAAAAAGGAGACATTGGAAAATAAATTATGATGATACTCAAAATTTGTAAAAGCTTACTCTCTAATCAATTGATTAAAACTTTGGGTACTTTAATCAAATATTGATTGGGTGTTTTAAACTAGCAGTGTCCAAACTTTTCAACCGATGATTTTAATCTACAGAAGAGTTAATTTTTATCTTCATTTTCTTATCCCTTAAGAACCCTATTTATAATGGTTTAGATTTTAGTAGATCATTTGTATATCCACGAAAATATGATGAAGTTTAGTTGCACTTATAACCTTTGATTCAAAGATTTTATATCAAAGTAGAATAGTTATTTCTCGCATCGTATTATAAACGGCTTTCCGCGGATATAGAATGTACAATTATAAAATTAAAACTAGTTTTTTTAGCCCCGTGGTGCCGAAGGCATCGGCTAAAAAAAACTGGTTTTAATCTTATGATTGTACATTTCTATATTCGTAGAAAACTGGATATAATACGATGCTAGACATAGTTTTTTCGTATGGATGAGAACCGGTTCCTATCCACCGGATTCGAATGAATACGAGAAAATATTTGATAGTTGCAGTTACCGAGATCTTAAGTATCAAAAGACTGATATTGTTGAATACAGAAACAATATTAACAAAAGATATATACTTTTACTAGCATATAAACTGCGCCTATAGCATTTAGGGATTCTGTATTCAAAGGGTTCAGAAGGGGGTATAAACAGCCTAAAACCATCCTAAGGCTTAAATCTAAAAATGAAATATCTTAAAACCATTTAACGATCTACGTGAGCTTCCCTAAAAGGAACTCCAGCAATTCAGTAGTTATTAAAATCTTAAGCTACAGACAAAAAATCCTTACTAGTTACAGCATGCTATTACGCTCTAATTTGCAGAAATTTTTGTTGTTGTCTAAGGTTTTTCCTAACTGTGGTATACTATAACAATTGAATATAAAAAAACTAACATTTTTTGTTTTATGATATATTCATTTTGACATAAGTCTATTTTACTTTTTTAATTTTAAACTGATTAAATAATTGCTCGCATAAAATAAAAAAAATATTTCAATATAAAAACCTTGATTTTCACACACTTTTGCTTTAAGAATACAATAAAAACATTCATAAAAATTTACTTTTCCTCCTGACCTTTTATGTCATCGTTATATTTTGTCATTTTTAACCATTTTATCATATATCTTATTCAAGGTAAAGGCTGTATTTTGAAACACAGACAATTATGTCTTTTAAAAAATAAAAATGGATAAAAGAATAAATCTATGTATAAATATAGAAGTTTAACAACTACATGGATCCCCTGCTGGGGATCTTTTTCGTCTGCTAAACAATTAGATTTCTGCTCTTTTGTAGCGACTTGGCTGTGTTAATATTTCCGACGCTATTGGTTGATTTTCAAAGACCCAATTGAAAGTAGGCACAGGGACCTCGGGATTGAGATACCCCTCTATTGTTTTACTCTAATGAAAAAAAGAATGGTAATCCTTTTTCTCGTATTCATTCGAATCCGGTGGATAGGAACCGGTTCTCATCCATACGAAAAAACTATGTCTAGCATCGTATTATATCCAGTTTTCTACGAATATAGAAATGTACAATCATAAGATTAAAACCAGTTTTTTTAGCCGGTGCCTTCGGCACCACGGGGCTAAAAAAACTAGTTTTAATCTTATAATTGTACATTCTATATCCGCGGAAAGCTATTTATAATACGATACGAGAAATAACTATTATTAACATTAGAGTCATGTACCAGACATAGAGAGATAAGACAACTAAGATAAATTGATTGAATGATGAAAGAATTGCTCATTCTGTAGATTAAAATTGTTGACACAAAAAGTTTAGGCATTGCAAGCTTAAGCAAAGAAGAAATTGAATTCAAGTCTCAAAAGTTTTTTTTTCAACTGATGTGACTTATGTAACTTGATTATAAAACTTTTGATAATTATTCGATGTCTGTTAAATTAAAAGTTTAAAATTGAATGAAGTATGTAACTGCGCTATCAACTAAAGCTAAAATCATGCTCTTTTATACATTCCTTAATGAGATGTTTTTTTAGAAATGCTAATTCTTATCAAGATAAAAAGAGCGCTTTGCTTTTAATATGTTCTAAAATTTCTTAATATCAAGGATTTTTGATGAAAAATTATATTTTTGCTTCTGAGTTGTAATGTCTAAAACAGTGTGCCTAATTGTCATGGGAATTAATGGATGCCTGTCGAGTTGTTGCACTTTAAAAAGTTTTTATTGTTAAAAACAAATGTACTAAATAAAAAAAGCCTCTCTTCAAGAATATTAATTGACAATGAAGGTCTTTTATAATTTCTTCATTTGCTTTTTAAATTTGAATTATTATCAGCTGTTACATGGAAATACCATAGAATGATTCCCAACAATTATCATTAACTAACAAATGTGTTTTATCTTCTTTTTAATGAGTTAAGAAATACTAATTTTAGTAGTGAAGCTACTCTTAACTTTTTATTTCGACTAGCCTTCAAAAATTCCTTCATAATCAACTAAATTTAGGTAATTTCCCTCAAAGAACCTTATTAAGCACAGAATCCAATCAACCTTATTTTAAAATAAATTGAAAATTTGAGGAAGAGGTTAGTTTTGGGTTAGGTTGGTCTAGATAAAAGATTTTTGGTAGCCCCACAGGGTTAATACTAATTTAACTAGTTACTACTCTGTATGTGGGTCATCCTTTCAACATTAAAACTAAACTAAGCTAATAACCAATAGAGCTACTCTGTTAAAAAATATGTAGGTCATGCTTTCAAAATTTAGTTTAGAAGAACAACTTCTAAAAAGCCATATATTATGAAGGTATGGCATGATACATAGCTGCGCTTATTATGGTTTATATTTTGTCCTTGTTCATTATTGTAAAAATGAAAGGAAAGGGAAATTGTGATTGTGTCTTAAATATCTCTGAAACTTCACTTTTAATGATAATTGGTATTTAATTATTATTTCACAACTCAAAAGAAAGAAGGGAGGGGACATTGGGCTGTTTGATACACTAATCCCAAAAGTTTTATAATAACGTTTTCTTATTCGTTGGCTTTTTTTTTATTGGTTTGTTAAAAAGTTGAGTGTCGAATCTACAGATGGGGTATTTTTATGTATTATCATTAAGGATGTACATCAATTTATTGGACAATGTCTTATCACTTTAGAATCCTGACTCAAAAGCCTTTTTTAAGGCATACAAAAGACAGGTACAAATTTGATATACGTAATCTTAATCTTTAATAGCAACAATATCTGTATGTAATTTACACTAAAATATTAAAAATATAAACATTTTTCTGATGATTGATTTTTCTGAAACAAATATAATTTAAAAAATTATATCGATATATTTTTACTTGGATGTTTCACTAGATTTCCATGTACTCTAATAAATCTGAGTATAAATAACGGAACCCCCCATACATCCCCTGTACCATATCCCCTTCTTTCGTACTGGATAAACTTACTTATCAATAAATGGGTTCCATAATAGCAACATAAATTGACGACAATCTTTCCCCTTGTCAATAATTCCAAGTGTTCTATATCAATTATTACTTTATCTTAGCTCTTATGCTAACCAGTTTAAAAAAAAATAAAATCTATTGTAATAGTAATACAAAATATATATACAAGAGACTGCTTAATTTTTGAAAAGAACAAGAATGGTAATATAAATAAAAGGAAAGCCTAAAAGGTCATACGTATAGTAGAACTAATATTAAAAAAATTTATAGTAGCTGTTCTTAATATTTTCGCATTCATGAGAAACCTAATTGTAAAACATTTACATATCTGGACGTCCTTTCCTTTTAATACGTATTTACATAGAATCTTCGCTCATATGTTTATATCACCTAAGAAATCACCAATTATTAATCAATGAGATAATGCTTTTGTGTTGATTAAACTTTTATTTTTAAAATAACTCCACAGTTTTTATGCCTTATTGATACAGAAATCATTACAAAATGCTTAAACAACTAAGGACATTCGTTACCGACACACACACACTAACTGTAAAAAAGAATCAAGCTTAAAAAAAAATAATGCACTGAAAACAAACAAATAATGCTCAAATAAAAAGCCATAGACGCGTGCTACCTTCACTAAATACTGCAGATATTAGGAAATAGCTATGAGAGTTTCGTACAAAGATAGCCATAATATAATAAAGCTGTAAGTTTTTTTGTCTCAAGATATCGGAAATTCCTTGTCCGAATCGGTTGTACTTTTCAGGGAAGATTTATTGAAGTCTTGATGTGGTTTTAGACTATTTTCCCGACCTCCCTCGCCCTCCCATGTGCGAATCAATCAGTAATATAATAAATTACTTGGAAATAAAAACGATTTTAAAAAAATTTAAAGTAATATGAAAATATAAGACCAACAGACTTGCAAAAAAACTTTTGCTATCCAAACCATAGAAAAAAAACTTTTGCGGGTTTATTTAAATTCAAGTTCTTAGTGGTAGACGGATTTTAAACAATGAATTGAAGTTTTTAACAATCTAAACCTGCCATGTCACCAAACTGTATCAGGGATATGTTTACTAAAAAACAAGAACAATAACATCCTATGGTAGCAAATCTTTTTAGAAACTACAAATTAGCTGAATATATTGGCATACTGTTTAAAATATGTTAAACGTATTATATAAAATGAACTGAGTCTATAAAGATCTCTTTAATCGCTGGACTGATATGGTTCTCCTTTATAGTGAAGCATTGCATTGGGTCTAGTGAATATTTATAACAATTTCTAAATAATTCTAGATTGCCAATGTTTAGGAACAATCTTAACAAAACTCACCCATCTAAAACTCCGCCTATTTCCCAACCATCCAAAAAATTCCTTTAATAAAAACTATATTACCTCAAACAAGGCCAAGAATTATTCCCTACTCCTCCGTTTTAAAAAAACTAATGTTTTAATCTTTCTTTTTCAAACTTTTTCAGTTGTAATTTATATTTTCTGGTGATAACTAAGATTTAAAATAATTTGTGACATTGTTCTATATAAATGCATGTTTAATATCTTTGATCATATTTTCTGTTATCTAATGTATCATACCTATATTTTTTATACAAAATGAATTGAAAATAATTGCAAATTCGAAATATATCTTCAGGTCTTAGAATAGTGTATTTAAAAAAAAAAAAAATAGGTTGAAAAACATACTAACTTTAAAATACAATCTTTTAGAACATTTATTCCAATTCCCTTTCAATGCCTTAAATTTAAAGGGCTTTACAGATAAGATTCAATGACTACTTTAATAAAGACTAGCGGCTGCACAGAAATATAGCCTTAAACTATTCCAGTACCTTCAAAAAAATATATTTAGTAGTTTTGAAATCTTAAGTTACAGATTCAACACCGCCCTCAGGCGTTTTTCAGTCCTTGGATACTTGTATTATATTGTGTTAATCCTATAGTATTCATTGTTTATATAAAAAATAGTTTATTAATAAATTATTAATGCAATGTAATTACCATTCAGGAATGTTTAATATTAAATGAATATGTTGTTTTGTCCCAATAAATATTTGAATTTGAATTTGAGATAAAATTACCTTACTACTTTATATAATAGAAATTTAAATAGAAAGGATTTGAATAAATAACTGCAACTAAATACCACTCTCCTATTTTTGAAATGTACAAATTACCAAAAATAAGATATATTCTCTAAATTATAATTATATTTTAAATACTTGCCCTTTAAGTTGGATATAGAATAACTGGATATTGTAAGAGATTCTCGTATACCCTTATATCTCAGTTGGCTAATGTAACAATATCTTTCAATGGCTTTACCCCATCCCCTCCCCTGACAATGGATGAGCGTATTAACCAATATCTGAGGACTACATTAGCAAAAAGTTCTCTGACACAATATCCACGTATTCTATACCCATTCTTTTATCCCTTTATATTAAAACTAGTTCCTCTGTTGAAAGGTTCCGACGTGAATGAAAAATGCTTAATTTGTGTCCCAAAGGCTCAAAATTTCATCAAAAATTTGGCTAAAAAGTTATTTCTCATTATTAGCAAGAAATATTGGTGTTTGCTCATAGCAGCAAAAGTATTTTAGCCAACAATCCGCTCGTCGTCGGGGAGGTGATATGTTCGAATCTCGGCCTGACACCTATTTATAACTAAAGATCTTAAAAATGATTCCTACTGCTGCTATGCCAGGTGCGCGACATAAATAGTTAGAGGAGGGGGAATGTCTTGGCCATAAACAGGCGCATCTCAATAACAAATTATCAGACAAAGCTCGTGAAATCAAAGGGTGGGTTGTCTGTTGGATGTTACTTAACCTAATAAGTTTGGGTGTAAAACAAGAACAATTTATCCATAGATAACTCCGCAATATTAAGCTTTCATCAAATTATACTGATAAGATCCTTTAATAATAAAGTCTATTGAATAAATATTGATCAAAATTTATAGTTGTTGTTTTCCCTTCAAGTTACTTGTCGAGTACATCCCAACCCCTCATATTTAAAAAGAATTTGAAAATAAGGAGGGGAGAGTCATTTCTAGTTTGTTTGTTTATTACTTAAGGTTAGGTTATACTAGGTACTGGGTAAAAATAAGGGAGGGGGGTTTTAGTGCTCAATAGGCATTTTACGGGACAGCACCTAAATTTTATTGCTCTACTTCTGACGGGAGTACGGACGTACCCAACATATTGAGAACTTGAAATTCAACCTTTTGTAAAAATACCAGAAATATTGGCCATTTATTTTTGCCTGTAAATTTTCATGGTTTAATTCATTTCATTGTATTGCTTGCTTTTTAATCAACGTAAAAAGCAAGCCTAATATAAAATGGTTGGTTGTCCATATGTTTGTTTATTGGACATTTGTAGCTTAAGATCTCTAATTGAGCAACTAAAAAAATGTTTTTTTAGTTAATCCTAATAATTTTTAAACTAGCGAGTGCGCTCCTAGAATCTTGGGGCTCTCATTCAAAGGGGCTGTTAGAAAAATAGCTTAAATTCATTCCATGACCTAAATCTGAAAATAAATTAGCCTAAAACCATCAAGCAACCTATGCGAAGCTAATCTAAAATAGAGAACCTAATCAGTTCAGTAGTTCTTAAAATAGCTTCAGACCAATAAAAATCTACTTTGTGTATTTTTTTTCTTTTTTGTAACTAAGGCTCATTATCGTTCCCTTTTTATGATTTTTCCTATTTTAATTGTTATTTTGTTTTAGATTCCGGAGTAGTTTTGAGCTGTGCTGAAAGGAGCAAATTAACGTTAATAGAACAGGTAAGAATAGTTATTTCCAGTATGGCTTTGAAACCTATTGATATCCGCTGGATTAGAACCGGTTCTCAGCCATACTGAAAAATCATAAAATTTATACCAGTTATGTTAGCTCGGGCATAATTATGAAGAAAAGAATTGCAGTTAATTTATCATAGGGTAGGTTAGATTTATATCTTATTGAGATTTTAAGTAACACACAGCCTAACACTTATCTAAGGGGAGGGGTGGGTAAAGGGGTTTAACCCCCTTAAACCTTAAAAACTCATCGTTTACCCCGATCAAAAAAAAGCTTGGACATCATTGCACACATCCAACTACTTTTTTAACCATCTACTTTCACCTACAAATGATGATACAACAATACTTTATTATGATACTCTTAAAGGACGGTAATATGCATTATAGCATAGCTCAACAGTAAAAAAAAACATTTTGAAATATGACTATGAACAATTATAGAGTAAGAACGCTTTCATTTTAAATTTTATACAGAACAAATTTGTTCTAAAATTGCTTTAAAAAGGACGTGTTGCTGTTTGTATTGCCTAATCCTCATATGAATCTAAATTTAAATATTCAATCAAAATTAATATGCTTAATGAACGTTCAGCATACCTAAGTCTATGATTTGAGCTATCCGTTATGTACAATACAAACATACGGATACACCCCAATTCTAGCTTTTTCTATGTAACAATACATGCTGTGTTCAAAATACCCCCTGATTACTTTTTTATAAAATAATTTCTCCTCCTCGGGCGCTAGATATATATTAATATCCCATTATTATAAAGAAAACTGAAAAGTGTATAATACAAGCAACATCTATTTAGTAAGTAGCGTGGCAATGTTTGTCTTCCGTGTTGAACTAGAAACTTTGTGATGACATACAATTTAAAAAATAGACATTACAGGTGCCTACAGATAACATTTATATCAGAGAGAGAGGGGACAATGATTATTTCACTAGTCCCCAAAGTTTTATAATAATGATTTCGTATTCGTTAGCTTTACAACTTTAGGGACTTTTGGTGAATATTGATTGGTTGATTTATTAAGTTGAGTGTTCAAACGTTTTCACCAATAATTATGATATACAGAAAGACTAATTGTGACTGTCATAAATGGGGCTGTGCATTGCATCATTTTGTCTTATCCCTTAAGATTCCTAATATTTTCACAGTTTAGGATCAACAGACAGGCTGACCGACAGCCTTTGTAATGATAAAGACGGACTGAAAGACAGTATTTTGAGAATTGCTACGCATAATAAAATGAATGGATGACACGATTATGTTGTAATAATCCCCTATATCAAATCTGTTACTTTTATTATTTGTGGATATACAAATTTTATACAAACATCCAAACAATTTTATCCATAAGTAGCGCAACAATAACAATAGAAAAGATAAGTAAATTGTAATTCATTAAGCATGTTCAGGTGATTTTTGTACATTCCTTATGATGATACACAAAATTAACCCTTTTGTATATTACAATTAGCGATTGAATCGTTTTGACACCCAACTAAATGAACAAACCAATCAAAATTTTTAAAAAATTTCAAAAGTTATAAAGCAAACGGGTATGAAAAAGTTATTATAAAACTTTGGGAACTAGTGTAATAAACTGCCCAATGCCCCTCCCTCCCTAGATTTTTGTATCTTCAGAAAAAGTCGACTTATTGTTGAATTTATCTACACTACAATTTTGGAAGTTTGAGTGATCTTAACGAACAAATAGAAAGATACACATTACACAATCTGTAATTTTCTTGAATAAGGTTTTTTCTTCTACGCTTTAGTTTTTATTTGTGATAAAGTTTTTTCAGCCACACTGAAAAATCATGTATAGAATCGTATTTTTGACAGCTTTCCGCGGATATTAAAATGGAAAATTATAAGAAAAATTTAAGTTTTTATCTTGGGCTTCCGGCCACTCGGGGCCAACAGAAATGGTTTTAATCTTATAATTATTCATTTTAATATCTTCAGAAAGATGTCTATAATACGATGCGATAAATGACTATTGCTGTTATTCTGGAATTTAAACTAAACGTAGACATTAACTATTCTATTGTTATTTTTGCATGCTTCATCGCATTATAAGCTAATTTGCCTGATATTTATTGCCAATAAAGATTTTATAACTACCACTATTCTAATAATGAAATTATGATGAAGGAAGATGTCCATCATAACTATTTTCGGTTCGATTCGCCCCATCTCTTTATGCTTTCCCCTTTGAACTGGATTTTTCTGGATTATATATTCCAAAACTTGATAGCGATAAGGTGTTTATACAAGTGCGCCAATGTTTTTTTTATAAAATTGTTAAAAAATGACATCTGTTTGGTTTTCCTTTGCAATTAAGCTTTTTTTTAGGTACAGGGAAGGTTTTTAACTATTTTGGGAGAGCGTATCTCTACCCTCCTAATTTAAAATCACACCCCCAAATTTTTTTCTGAATATTTCTTATTAAAACTCCGTTAAAAAGTAGAAGGGCGGTTGACTTATCCCCCTCCCACCTTAAGAACACCTAGAGGCTTCTTGGGGGCGTCCGTTGCCCTATAGTCTTTCTTAAAATAAAAGCTATGTCTTGCATTTTTTTCAATTAGGTGTTTGATCACGAATTTCATATGGTAAAAATATTTTTCTTTTTTAATTGTTATCCTAATAAGATAAAAGTTATGCTTGAAAATTGTTTTAATAGCTATTATTATATGTTGCATTTTTAGATAAACGTGAGAATTGCGTTCAGAATTGCGTCAGAATTTGCGTCATTTGCGTCATTTCAATTTTCAGATTTTTATTACCCGTCATCGAAATTATAACTGTTGTCTGCAAAAAGAAATAGCAACCATTTAAATACAATCCAAGTAATATTTATTAGGATTAAAGTAATGTTTGTCATTAAAAACAAAAGACATAAAAACAACCAATAATTAAAAAGTTGATTAAAATTGTTGCTTGGGATTAAGTAAGAAATATAAAAGAAGGTCTTTGTGGTGTTTTCCTTAAAGTGTCTTGCGAGCACAGAAAGATTCTTCTGTTCCTTATTTTTAAAAAAGAAATTGAAAATAAGGGTTTCTTTTCTATAGTTAACCTATGTTGGGGGGTTGGGGGGGGCATATATTGTACTCAATATAACCTAACCACACCTTAAGTAAAAACACGAAATACTACAACCCTCCCCCTTCATTTTATTTCAAAAATAAAGGGGGGGTAGGAGGTTGTAACCGACCTGGCACTTTGAGAGAAAACATAATACATTGTTTGAAACCTTTACAGGATGATTACGACCCGAGGGTCAGCTGACTGTTCTTAATTAATGCATCAACATCTAATAAGGTTTACGAAAAAGCTGTTCACAGCGGGCGTAAAATTACGCACGTTTTCGGAAGCAGTGCGTTTTATGTACCCTTATAGCCCTGAATTCTAATAAAGCTGAAAATATTTCTTGTATTGTCGACTTGATCCTGTGTGTGTAACTGCTTTTTAGTATCTTAATTGCTTTTTAGCTACTGTATTGCGCTTTCGGCAAAACTAAAACATTTTTTGGATGATATTTTCCATCTATTAGTAATTTGAACCCTCTATCCTTCTCCCCTCCCTATCACCATAGACGTGCTTTATCATTTTATTACCACAGCCAATCTACACAAAAAAATGAGATATGAAGAAAAAACATCTAGTAGTTGTCTTACGCATGGAGGAATTTAAAATTAAAATAGAAATTATTATTTAATTAGCAATTCAACAATTATATCGTTAGCATTTAATAAGATTTATACATTACTTAAATGTTATGACTATTATTGTGAAATATCAACATTATCTTAATAACATTTGCTTTAAAGATAAAAATTTTACCTAAATAAAACTCTTTTTTTTCTTTGATTGAAAATAACTCTATATATAAGTAGATTATGTTATTAATTTTGCTCTGAAATTGGCCCTTCATCTGAATTAGATGCATATCAAACTCATTCAATAGGTAAAAATCTTGAAGGGGGAGGGGTGATTTGAAGGGTCGATTTGAAGTTTTTTAAGATTTTATTTTGTAATTAGGTAAATTCTTGTTCTTTTAGTTGTAATTATACTGTATCAAATTATACAAATTTTATAATATAAATACCAGGATCTAAAGGGATAAGACAATGACCGATAAATTGATGCACATTCCAAATGATGATACCCCTTCTGTAGATTACAATTAGTGGTTGAAACATTGGTACACTCAGCTTAATGGACCAACCAATCAGAATTCAATAAATTCCCCAAAGATGTTAAATCAACGAATATGAAAAATCATAAATAATTGGGGACTAGCGTAATAAACAGCCCTATTTACCCACCCTTCCTGCAAAACAATACCACAAAATAAAACAGAGCAATTTTCTAAATTTTGAATGTCAATTTTAAGTAACATTTCATACATTTTTCTAAGAGAAATAAAAAATCAGTTTTTATTTGATTTCTTTTAATTAATGATTTAAAGCTGCTTTTCCAATTCTCCTCTCATCTCCCTCAATTTTATGACGTCACATTGAGCGAATTTCTCCATTTACGAACGTATCCTAGAGTAGCTGCGCTATAAAAAAAACCTTATAGATGTTGTCATCCTTGTTTTAAAAGAATTTATATAAACATTTATCATAATAAAGATGTATAATACTTAATCGTTATAATCATGTTATTAATATTTCATAATAAATTTTGAAATATTATCAAGTCATAATGTTTATACATTTTTATATAATTTAAGTAAAGGTGTACAAAAAGTTTTTTAATATAATATCATGAAAATTAATAAAATTATATTTTATAAGGTTCTTATCTTGACTAATAATTGTCCAACCATAATAAAATGATTTCTATTAGATTCAAACCGTTTTTAAACTGTTTTATGGATACTGTTCTTAAATATAAATATAAAAATATAGGCTGTATCCTGTTCTCATTTACATGATCGCTGACAACTGCATATTTGCCAGTCCTTTTTAGCTTGAAAATATATTTAATTGATATATTGTTATTTGTAATTTCATGTACTCTAATATAAAGAAACTTTTAGCTGGCCAAAATAGCAATATCCTTTCCCCTCCCCTTCTACTAGGTGAATGAACTGACCAATAAATGAAGACCATTGTAACAACGACAAATTTTCCCCTTACAATATATTCACATATTCTATATCCATTATTTTTATACCTTTCATCATTTTATTTTTTTAGCCATTCTGTTTGATAGTATATCATATGTGAAAAAAATATTCATTTATCTTCATGGGAAAAAAGGGTTTCGGAATATAACAACAAATGATAAGTAGCTATAATATAAATTATGTAGATTTAAGTATCTTGTTAAAAGATTGCTATATACACTTAATTACGTCCACTTATGTAGATTACAGTAGTGGTTGAAACTTTTGGACACACATCTGAACCAACCTATCAATGAAATTCAATGAAAGGCCCCAAATTTGTTAAGCAAACGAATAAGTAAACGTTATTATAAAACTTTGGGGACTAGTCTAGTAAACAGCCCAATGTCCCTTCTTGATGTTGATCACTCAGGAAGGGAGAGGACAATATGGACAAGATTAATCCTTTCTTTTACAACCATTGACCTATCCCTTCCTTTCTGATAATTTGATAAGAAGTGTTGTGTAATACGTTATCAAAATTTTAAATTGCATTTAATAGCAACATTTTAAGCATAACTTTAATCATAAAGGGATAGGTTTTATAGTAGAAAATAGATTTTTAAGATTTTGCTATTGACTACCAAACAAAAGCGTGCGTGCAGGGGGGGGGGGGGTGTACTGTACAGCCCTAATGGAATTGGGAATGCCTGCATTCTCCTTGTTCACTCCATCAAAATACTGTGCACACCACAACTTCTTTGAAACACATAATTTTGTAAAATAAAGAGACTTTTATTTGTGAAAAAAGACTAAGTATAAAAATTCATTAGAAAATTTGAATATACATTATACATAAACAAACTTGAAAATCGGAATTAAACTTTTAAGAGAGAAAAGAAAACCTACTTCAAAAAAATTGAAAATAACATGAAAATAACATACTATGCTGGGGGCGGAGACATTAATGTAATAATACAATATATAATATTTAATAATGCTTCCTATGAATTACACATAAAAACTCTAAATAAAACTTTTTAATAAAAAAATCTAATTTCAAACTAGAATATTTATTCCTTTCCAATTACAAAGCTGTTCAAGTCTGTCTGTAAACAACCAGGGATCTAAAGGGAAAAGACAATGGCTGATAAATTGATGTACATCCCCAATAATGACACACAAAATTTTCCCTTATTTAGATTAAAATTAATGGTTGAAACGTTTGGACACTCGACTTAATAAACCAACAAAGCAAAATTCAGTAAAAGTCCCCAAAGTCAACGAATAAGAAATCTTTATTCTAAAATTTTGGGGACTAGTAGCCAATAAATTTATTATGTTAGATAAGTATTTACCACTTTCTCACAAACTTGGCTATTTGAAAATTTGCAGCCTTGTTACATTGCCAAAACACCACTGCAAAATAATTGCACTAATTAATGCAAACTCATGACGGTCCAAACTCATTAACTTTAGGTCTCATAATAACAGGTTGGGACTTGTAGTTATTTTGAAATAATGTATAACAATAAAATTTTTTGACGAAGCCCAAAATACATAACTTTTGCACCACGTCGTCATCCTGTGACGTCATATTCTCCATATCTTTTTTAGGGATTTTCTTTCCCACTTCTCCTCTCATCTCTCTCATTATATGACGGCACAAGAAGACGACGTGGTGCAAAAGTTATGTATTTTAGGCTTCGTCAAATTATTTTTTTTGTTGTGATTTAAAGTAAAATTTTTTAAAAGACAAAAATGCGTTGTATTCTTTTTCAAAACTTATCCAATAACATGTTATAATTCGTAGGATGGAACAAACTTATGTTAAAGGTAGTTAGTTATAGAGTAATTTTACATAGAAAGACATTCTGTTTTTTTGTAGTCCCCATTCGAAAGCTATGCCCGAAGCCACTTGTAGTCTTCAACAAAAATTACCATAAATTTTTCGCTTTTCCTGGTATTTTAATGCACAATTATGTTTTCAGGAGTTACGAGACCTAACACTTGTGAACAAGTCCCTACAGGACAAGAATGATGAAATGGAGACAATCATACATGATCAAAGAAACCAAATTGATAGGTAAAGATATGATGCTTTCCCTTAGAGTGCCAAGCGAGCACTGACCTCCCTTCCTCTTTAAAAAGAATAAGGTGGCATTATTTTTTTCTCTCAAAATGCGGGGACTATATCTGTTGTACCCTCTACCAAATGTAACCTAATCTAACCTACCTAAGGTAACTATTCCCATTCCAAATAAGGGTGATTTTCTGTGCTCTATTAGGCACTTTATGGGAAAATACTAAAAATATAAGTCAAGTGTCATGTATAGAGGGATAGGACAATGGAATTTAACATAATCTTTCACTTGATTTTAAATACAAATTTCTGCACCCCTAACATATTATTTAGGGCTATTTTCTCTATTACTGATAAAGTGTAGTTTCTTCATACGTAGAGGCCTCCAGATGGGAAGTATCTAGTTTTCTTATATGGAATTTTTTTTTTCATTTAGGTTGAAAAATGTTCAAGTGATCAACGTTAGAGGGTCAGATTCGGACCAATCTTGTATTTCAAAGGTTAGTTATTTTTAAATGAGTAACTTCATACTTTTGGGATGTGTTCGTTCGTTCGTTTGTCAGTCTGTACAGCATAAAATTTATCTCTTAATAAAAATATTAGAATTAGATTTAAGATTTAAATTCATGAATAATTTGTCATTATAAACTATTTATTTCCCATGAGGAATAGGGATTTTATGAACGATAAGGCATTGCAAGTTAGCGTAGCCTTGTTTTTTTTTATCGAAGTTGTATGCTCTGTTATATTTTTTGATGATATAATTGTCCTATTTAACAGATTTTTGGAATAATAATTCCTAGGACAACAAGATGCAATATTATATGCGAAGTACCCTATATTTAAATCATTAAATATAAAGTATCTCTTTATACATTATCCTAAATTTACGCAATTTTGCAACAAGTTTATGTACAATTTTAGACTTACAAAATAAGTTCTGACACTCTACAAGAGTTATTGATCGCTTGTCCTTTTTTATAATTTTAGAACTTTGCTTTATGTATGTTGGCATCCAAATATATATAGAAAATAGCAGTTTTGTTTATCAGACTTGAAATGTATCTTTTAGCCGGATTATAATTTGTTTTTAAAGGAAGTTACCCATAAGTCTTTAAGCGAAGGATAAAAACATGATTTTTGATAATTATGCATGATTTTAAATATTTAAATAACAAAAACATATTAAAAGATTATACTGTGATCTGCCTCGTTTTAGCAAAAGGTTAAAATTAGGTTGATGTTACCTTTTGGACTCCTTTATAGTGATCATATACAATATTACTATTGTAGACTATTAGGTTAAATTAAATTCATAGTGATATTTTGACAATAGTTCTATATTGATGAGATAACAGCACTTAAGTTTTTACAGAAATATTACTCAAAAATTGTATTTGATAAAAATAGAGAATTTGTATCTTTTTCTATTTTGGGAAGGTTTGTTCATTATCTTGTTTTAATGGATATATTATTACTTGGATCTTACACCAGATTTTTATGCTCCTAATAAAGTGAAGCTTGCAGTGAGCTAATATAACGATTTCCTCCTTCAACCCCCTCTACCCCATCCCTTTCCCTCATGCTTGATGAATTAACTTACCAATCAACGAGTTTCATGTTAGCAAGCTAAATTTTTCCCCTGTCATAATATCCACGTATGTTTTACATCAATTCTTGTTTTAAAGCGACCTTGACAATTTACATTTCAAAGGTTTAAATATTTGTTATGGGTTAAATATGTATTATGTTTGTACATGGACATGTTTTCTTAAAAGTTATTTATCTCATCGTATTATAGAGAGCTTTCCACGGACATTAAAATGAAAAATTATAAGATTAAAACTAGATTTGTTATCCCCGAGGAGCCTCAGGCCTAGTGTAACAAATCTGGTATTAATATTATGATTTTTGATTTAATGATCGTGGAACATTTTCTGTAATACGATACTATACATGATTTATACATGACTGAAAACTGGTTCTAATCCAGCGGATATTAATCGGTTTTGAAGCCTTACTGGAAAATATAAAATAAGTTCTTTCTTGATTATTGAAGGATTTTAAGAATATAAATTAAAACATATTTTCTCCTGACAAAGACATACAAAGAGACAGAGTTAAAAATCCAGTCTTTAAATTATTTCTTTTTTTACTTATATTGTTTAATTGATACAAGTTTACAAGTGTTAATATTTGTTTGTCCCACAATCTAATTATTTAGCTTTACTTTTATGCATGTTTGTCATCCTTGTTTTATTTTTAGATCCAGGTTGGGGAAGGATTGAACTGTATGAGTCCTGAACATGATACCTCAATTACCAACATAATTACAGGTAAAATATCTAACCGCTGAACCGAAATGGTTTTCCTTTACAATATTGCTTTCTTTAGGTCCAGGATAGGTTATTAACTATTTTGGGTGAGGGTACCACACAGCAATTTGATATCATTAAATTAAACTGAAAGTCTCACATTAAAAGATTTTAAAATCTGATAACTACCTAGTTAATTTATGCTGCAAAATTGTATTCATTTTTCAGAATCTCATTTTCTGTTTCTGTATTTGTTTATGTAAATTTTCAACATTGAACTTGAAAACAAAAGGTTGAATTCTATGTTTCTATTTATAAAAAAGGAAATACCATGAATTTTTAGTAGCGCAGCCACTATTAAAGACATATGTGGGGTAAGTCCGTCAGTAATGGATTACCCACTCACAAGTATAAAACATGGTATTAATGTTAAATTATATAAATTAGAAAGGTTGTTTGTCTGTAGCTTGAGATATCGATATTTAATTGTCATATCAAAGTTTGATTTTAGGCCATTTTCCTACTTTCCTTACTCCTTCGAATACATAGCTCCTAGATACTAGAATCACAGCCGCTAGTGAATGTACATAATGGTTAAAACGTTTTAGGACTTGAAATAAAAGTTCTACTCTTTGACACAATTTATCTTGTTTAAGTTGTTGGTAAACACATGTCAATTTTACTCATATGCTATATGCATTATCTTTAAAAGCCTTAATGTAGCATTTTCAGTAGCGAAGCTAATCTTTACTTTACATGGCTTTATGGAAATTAAATTAAGTTGCTCAGCAATAACAATTTTAACACAATTTAAATGAGAATGAAAGTTACGAGAATCCGGTAAGTTATAAAGTGTACAGCTTATAATGAAGACGATTCAAAGACAAACTTACAGTCAATCATCAATTATAAAGTTGCTGCTTTTGTAGCAGCTGCAAACCTGGCATTAAAGAAGGGGAAAGAAAGGAGCAGAAAACAGAATATAACCATCCAAATTTTAAAGTATAAAAGCCTAAAACCATCCCAGGACCTATACCAAGCTTCTTCAAAATGGAGAACCCACTTGGCGCTATAGATGTTGAAATCCTAAGCTTCAGACAAAAAAAAAGCCTTAAACCTGATATAATAGGAAAAAATATGTTTATCTTCAAGCCATTGTTTGATACAATATTTTAATTATAAGCATTTTATTTAATGTATATTATTAAAAGGTTTATAATTGCCAGTGTTATTAGCCTAAATTAATAATTCAATGTCTCAACTGTATTCTGGTAAGCCGAGCGTACTCGGCCCACGGGGTAACGAGTTCGGATTCAACGGGCCCTAGCCTTTAAGTATTCTACCAAACAAACAAGCAGGATTCAATCATACAGAATTATATATTTAAACTGAATAATATTTACAAGTTATGTTTACTATATATATACAACAAAAATATAACAATGGTTAGGTTTGAAGGGGGTGTGGGGCGCTAGGGCTTAGCGCCCGACGGTAGACAGGCTGTGGGGGCAGCAGTGGTAAAAGGGGAGGCAGTGCCTCCCGATTATATAAGCGCATGATGGACTCGTGATAGTTGCATGTTCAAGTCCCCTCCCCACATTTAGGCAGGCTAGTTTGACCGCCGGGTGCGGGGTTAACAGCGGTCATGAGATGGATAGTGATATAATAGGATTAGGTGCTGGGGGTTTGTTATCATAAGTCACAGCGAAGCAACTCTGTAATAGGCCTGTCCGTATGGGTGTCGTATTACCACAACCTCCCCTTCAAGGGTTGCGTGGCTCCTGAGCCACCAGGCCTTGAACCTGGGGATACGACAGCCGGCTCATGCGCCGGACAGGCAGTTCTTGGGGCACAGCTCGATGGAGGACAGCTCGGGCTACACAGGCTCCCCGGGACACTCGTTGCTCAGTCTGACTGTGGTTGGTGATCAGCATCGTCAGCTCCTGGTTGGCTTCTAGGCGTGGGTTGGCCACGGCCAGGCCTCGCCGCTGGAAATTTTGCCTCGTCTGCAGGATCAGTTCTGTCGCGGCTGGTAGCTGGACACGGAGGCCTAGGCAGACTCTGGTGGTTCCTAAGGGTGGAATGGTGATGGCAAAGGGCGCATAGAATTCCATGGGGGCGCCTGCTTGATTCAGGTTGCTTGGCCTCCTAGCTCCGACCCGGATGGGGATGGCTGTCATCAGCAGGGGGCACATGGCTTCTTCTTCTTCTTCTGGGGCGGCTTCTTCCATCGCAGTGGCTGGCTCTTCTCCTACAGGCTCGCTGCTGGCTGGCAGGTTCTCCATGTCCGAGTCAGGGTTCCAGATGGCATCTCTGAGTGGCTCTGGAGCGGGCGGCGGCGGCGGCGGTTCGTTGGGCTGCTCCTGCAGGTTTTCCTCCACTGGGTCACGATCTTGGCCGCTAGGCTGTGGGGCGGCTGCGGCTGGCTGGTGCACTGGGAACTCTCCTGGGTTGCTAGCTGCGGGCGCCGCCGCTCCAACTGGCAGCTCGGTGGCATCCTCGTCGCCGTCCACGTCAACTTGGATGTCGTCTGGGATCTGGTGGGCAGTCACATCTCCAGTGTATTTGCGCAGTCGGCCTACATGCGCGGTAACTTCTGAGATTCTGGCTGCGGGAGAGGCAGGTTTAATGACATAATGGACTTCTGTAGCTTTCCTCACCACTTTCCAGGGGCCAGTCCATCTCTTGGTAATTTTGGCTGCCTTTCCTGGCACCAGGCGAGGGGCCAGGTACCAGACCAAGTCTCCAACCTCATACTTGGCCGTGCCTTCGTAAGCTGCCGCGCTCCTTCTGATGGCTCCCTCCTCCTTCTGCTGGATGGCATCATAAACTGCATAGTAGCGCTGCAACAGAGCTTGGACGTTGGCTGGAACTGAAGCATATTCGGTCTCTGGCAGCCGTAGTACCATGTCCACCGGCAGTTTGGCCTCTCTCCCAAAGAAGGCCAGGAACGGGGTCACACCAGTAGATCTGCAGGCCTTGGTGTTGTAGGCAAAGGCGATGGCAGGCAGGTGGGGCTCCCAGTTGTTATCGTCTCTGTCTAGGAACAGGCGCATGCCTGTGTTGAGCGTCCTATGAAACCTCTCCACTCGGTTGGACTGCGGGTTGTAGGGTGGTGGATGTGTCAGGCCAATCTCGAGCCGGGAGGCCAGTTCCTGGAATACCTGGCCGGTAAATTCCATTCCATTATCGGAATGGATCTTCAGGGGGCATCCGAACGTGGCCAGGTGGCGGTGCAACAGGGCTTCAGCCACCGTGAGGGTGCGCTTGTTGGGGATGGCGTAGAGGCTGACAAACCGGCTAAATCCATCTTGGCAGGTGAGGATGTAGCGGTTCCCAGCTGGGGTCTCTGGCAGTGGCCCCACCAGGTCGATGAATAGGACTTGCTGTGGGTACCCCTGGCGGGAGGGCACGTGGATCCCCTGCTTCAGCCTCTCCTTGGTAACTTTCTGGACACACTCAGGGCAGGTTTGTACCATCAGGCGGACGTCACGGGCCAGGTTGGGCCACCAGAAGTGCATGGCAACGCGGGCGATAGTTGCGTCCATCCCAAAGTGCCCAGCCAAGGGGGTCCCATGGGCTAGAAAGAACGCGTCCTTCTGGAGGGCCGAGGGCAGTAGGTATCTTGTCCTCTCCCCTGTCAGAGTCTGGTCAGTGGTGGTGAGGCAGCCATGCTCGTCAAGCCCCAGGGCTGAGAAGCGGCTGGCGTACTGCTGCTCGTCTCGTTCCTTGCCACGCAGCTCAGCCTTGGTTGGGGCCTTGCCATCAGCCACCCATTGGCGGACACGGAGCAGGAGGGGGTCCTGTGTCTGGGCTTCCAATACTCTAGCTGAATCCAGTCGGGCGGCATGAGGCCGGCTAGCTGCGGCCTCCCCTGGCTGGCCCAGGTTGTGGATATACTCAGCCTGCTCTGCTAATTCTTCGGCGCTCGCCGTTGGCATGTTGGCATCTTCCCGGCGGCTGAGGGCGTCGGCGTTGGTGTTCTGAGTGCCAGGCCTGTGGCAGACGGTAAAATCCAAGGCCGCTAGCTCCTCCTGCCAGCGGGCCACCATCCCTGTGGATGTGTTCAGTGATTTCATCTGTAGCAGGGCAGAGGAATCAGTGTTGATTTGGAAGCTGCGGTAGGACAAGATGCCGTGGAATTTTCGGATCCCATAGATAATGGCGGCCATCTCTCCCTTCCAGGACGGGTAGCGCGTTTCAGGGTCGGTTGTCTTGCGCCCCACGGCGGCAATCAGCCTCTCCTTGCCCTCCTGGCATTGACTCAGTATGGCAGAGATGGCGCGGCTGCTGAAATCTGTGGTGAGCTGGAACACTGCTGGTAAATCAAACCTGGGCGGCGCTCGGATGGGGGCCTGGCGGAACTTGTCCTTGAGTTGCAGCAGCTGGGCTTCCATCTCAGGCGTCCAGGTTAGGGCCTTGGCCGTCTTCTGCCGATTCATCTCGTAGGTGAGGTCTGCATACTCTGGGATGAACAGGCGGTAGTATCCAAAGAAGCCCAGCAACGCCAGCAAATCCTTGGGGGTGCTAGGGGCTGGCCAGTCCAAGATGCGGTCAATATAGTCCTCTTGCATGGCTATCCCCTCACGGCTGAGGGTGTGACCCAGATAATCCACCTTGGACCGGAACAACTTGGTCTTGGCTGGCTTGAGGCGGATCCCTCCCCTGCGGTGGGCTTCCAAGACCTCTCGGAGCCTGGCCAGGTGGGCCCAGGTATCCTGGTGGAAGGTCAGGACGTCGTCAAGGTATGACTGGAGGTTGGCTGTGCCTAGTGGGTTTAGGACCCCTGCAATAAACCTGGAATAGACAGACGGTGCCGTAGCCAGGCCAAAGGGCATCCTTTTCCATTGATACAAGCCCCTGGGGGTGGTGAAGGCGGTGCAGGGCCGGCTATCCTCAGACACACGGATGGTGTAGTAGGCAGCCACCGCGTCTAGAGCACTGTAGACACGGTGCCCGCCAGCTCGTTCCACCAATTGCTGGATCCTAGGCAGGGGGTAGCTGTCCAGCTCCAGACACTTGTTGAGGGCCCTGTAGTCGACGGCCCAGCGGGTGCTCCCGTCCTTCTTCTTGATGGGCACCAGGGGGCTGCTCCAGGCGGAGTCCGACGGCTCTATAACTCCTTCCTGCAGCCAGGTGTCCAGTTGTTTCTCCAGTTCAGCCTCTTGCCGCGGGTTCAGATCCCTGAATCTCTGGCGGATCGGCTGGGTCCCTGGTTTGAGGCGCAGCTGCAATTCAACCACATCTGTGCAGCCGGGGGTAGAATTTGAGAAGACGTCCCTGTACTCTGACAACGTAGTCCAGACCTCCTTCTTGAGCAAGGGGTCCTTGCGTAGGAACTCATTGTCTTCCATCTCCAGGGCCTCCCACAACTCTTGCATGTCTATAGGCTCAGCAGGTTCTTGGAACGAGTGGAGACGCGGGGGAGGCGTATCAGAGACCTCCAAAATGTCAGGTTTGACCAGCTCCCCTGCCACTGGGAGGCCAGCATCCAGCAAGAGGGGCGCCTCCCCCTCATTGACCACCAGTACTCTGAACACAGTGGCAGAGCCAGGCCTGTGGGCATACAGGCCCTCTGGAATGACAAGGTCCTCCCCAAACCTCTGTTCTGGGGCAGCTAGTTGAATGGCATCCTTGGTGCGATGGCCCACTAGCTCAACAGGGACCGCCATAACCCCGCGGCCAGGCAGGACCACCCGCTTGGCTGTGCGGAGCTGGGGTGGTTGACCGTCAGTTGGAGTGACAGCGCTTAGCCTATACGTGGCTGGTGAGGGGTCAGCCTTGGCTCCGGGACCCACCGGCCGCGACTTGACGGGCTCGGCTTCTGGAGAGGCTGACGTGTCGGAGCCAGGCGTGGCTCCGGGGGCGTCCGGCCACGATTTGACGGGCTCGGCGCTGGGAGAGGCCAAAGTGCTGGGTCCAGCTTTGGCTCCGTGGGCGTCCGGCCGCGACTTGACGGGCACGGCGCCGGGAGAGGCTGGGGCCTGAGAGCTGAGTGTGGCTCCGGGTACATCAGACCGCGACTTGACGGGTCTGGACTCGGGCTTGGCTGGTGGACTGGCTGGAGGTCCCAGGTAGAGGGGGCCAGGTGGACACGGCTGGCCGTTAATAAAGGTGTCGGAGGAGAAGATGGGTTCTGGAGGGCTGGCAATCTCAGGAAACGTTGTTGGCAGGCTCTCCCTTGGCACCTTGGGCACTGGGGGCAACCCCATGGCTAGCAGGTTAGCTCCCTTGTGTGCGTTGAGTTCAGCGTCCACCCAGTGTGTGCCTTTCTCAACCACACGCGGCTGCTCCGGCAGGGGGCCTGGCAGAGGCCCCTCATAGCTTAGCTCTCTCTCGGCTGTCTCCCGGTCAATGGGGACGCCACGGAGTGGGATAAACTCCCCACGCGCCCACAAGCAAGGTGGTTGCATGTCGAAACAGAGCCTAGTTCCGAACTCCTTGAGAAAATACCCTCCTAGGTTCAGAGGGTGTGAGAGATTTCGGACCACAGACACGTGGTATAGATGGAGTATAAGAGTGTGTGAAACTGCCATATATAACTCTTTTAATTTTCCAATTACCTGGAGGGGCTGGCCGTCCTCATTAGCAGTCAGGATCTGGGTGTTGTCCGGAATCAACATGCGTTGCACGCCCATCGCGTGCATGAGGTGCTCAGAAATTACAGCAGACCCTGGTACACGGTTGCCAGAGTCAATCATGGCATCAACCTGTACATGCTGGGCAGGGTCAGGAGTAGGAAACCTCACCCTGATATGGCAGGGGAAGTGGAGGTCCTGCCCTTGAGACAAGGGGGCCTCTCGTTCTGCTGGGGTTGGCAGAAACTTTGGTGGTGGCCGCACCGCAGCTATGGTGGTATCGCTTACCATGGTGGCTTAGACTGTAGCTTCGAATCACTAGAGCTTATTAATTATCACTTGGTCAACAATTTTATATTTATTTTTATCACTTGGTTGACATTTTATACACAATGATGTGTTGTTATCACTAGGAGCTCTAGGTGTGATTCTGGAAGCACTGACAGCAGGGAATGTCCGTCCTGCAAGGTTCAGAGGGGTGACGGCGGTAGGGAATGACCCGTCCTACAGCGCCGCTGGTTCGAATCCCGACAAATGGCGGCAGGGAATGGCCCGTCCTGCAGCGCCTCGGGTTCGAATCCTGGGAGGCAGCGGCAGGGAATGTCCCGTCCTGCCGTGCCTGTGGCTCAAAATCTGCTATCCGTCGCAGTGGTAGGGCTTACTTGTGTGCTGAAGCTTCGCAGCCACACATTGCCTTCTTAGGGAGACCAGCACACAGCTGTCTGTCTCGTAGGTTTGGCCTGGGTGTCCTGGGGCTTGTCCCAGCTACACTTGCCAATTTAGACTCAGTTTTGTAGCCGTCTGGGCTAAATTATCCGATTGCCGTGGCTGCGCACCTAGCGCTACTCCTACACGACACGGAAAAAGCGTCTTAACTGGCGCTTTTAGCAGGCTAAATCTGCTTGCCGTAGGCCAGAGGCCCACATATTGCGTTCAAAATGATGGAAATTCGACCTAAAAAGGCCGTCTCACGGGTCAGTTGGCGGCTGATTGTCCCCTTACTTGCCAAAGGGTCCAATCAGAGGTAGAATAGGCTAGTTTCTGTAAGGCTCGATTGAAACACGCTGACACCAAGTTCTGGTAAGCCGAGCGTACTCGGCCCACGGGGTAACGAGTTCGGATTCAACGGGCCCTAGCCTTTAAGTATTCTACCAAACAAACAAGCAGGATTCAATCATACAGAATTATATATTTAAACTGAATAATATTTACAAGTTATGTTTACTATATATATACAACAAAAATATAACAATGGTTAGGTTTGAAGGGGGTGTGGGGCGCTAGGGCTTAGCGCCCGACGGTAGACAGGCTGTGGGGGCAGCGGTGGTAAAAGGGGAGGCAGTGCCTCCCGATTATATAAGCGCATGATGGACTCGTGATAGTTGCATGTTCAAGTCCCCTCCCCACATTTAGGCAGGCTAGTTTGACCGCCGGGTGCGGGGTTAACAGCGGTCATGAGATGGATAGTGATATAATAGGATTAGGTGCTGGGGGTTTGTTATCATAAGTCACAGCGAAGCAACTCTGTAATAGGCCTGTCCGTATGGGTGTCGTATTACCACAGTATCATTAGACTGTCTTTATTTACTTTACAATGGCCTAAAAACCCACCATTTAAAACGCCAGGAATAATGACAAAGATTCATAAAAAACACACATTACTGTACATTTTTTTAATGCTTGAAATACAGGGCTATGTATAAAGTCTTCTTCAATAATACTTTGACTTTGACATCCTGTTATATAAAGTAGAAAGTTTTTTTTCTGAAGCTTAAGTTTGTACCATTCTATTTTCAGATTAAAACTATTTTTCTAACCCCTCTCTGCAGCAAGAGGGGAGGGTCGTGTCTACATTTTTTTAAAGTAGCAATCTGGAATTAGTTGTTTTTTAACATCTTATTTTACATTAGCATGCTGTAATAGATATTAATCGCATAGTATTATTAACTGTTTTTTTTGCGAATAGTGAAATAAAAATTAATAGGATTAATTCCAGTTTTGTTAATCCCGAGACTCAGACATTTCTTTATGGCTTAGAAAACCTGTTTTGATTTAGCAGAAATTAATTTATTTTTTCATGTCTTTTAAAAACAATAATTAAAATAAATCTTTTATGTCCTATTTGAATTACATTTGTAAATACATGTTCCTATTTGATAATTCTTATGATGTATATGTGTGCTGTGCATAGTTATGTATTTGAAAACAATACCTAATTCTCTCATGAACTGGGCTTTAAGAACTTATTGTCTCAACAATATAACATTCTAGTATCATAGTGATAATTCCTTTAATTAAACTGTAATATATTACCCAAACGGATCATAGTTATATGAAATGGAGACATGTCAATGACAGTTTCAAAGTAAATTCCACCGACCACTTTTTTTCAGGGGCTAGCATTAGCAACTTGGATTTTCACAATTAGAATAGTTATTTATCCCATTGCATTAGAGACAGCTTTCTGCGGATATTTAAATGAAAAATTATAAGATTAAACCCTCGAGTGGCCGAAGGCGGGGTCAACAAAACTGGTATAAATTTTAGGATTTTTATTTTTATATTCGTGGATAATACTGTCTGTAATACGATGCTTTGCATTATTTTTCAGTATGACTGAAAACTGGTTCTAATCCAGTGATATTACATGGTTTCCAAGTCATATCATTTCTGAATCTCAGCCATACTGAAAAATCATGTATCACATTAATACAAAAAAATTATCCACGAAAATTTAATTAAAAATATTAAAATTATTACCAGTTTTGTGAGCTCGGGCCTTCGGTTGTCATCTTACAATTTTTTCAGATTAACATCCGCGATATGCTTTCTATAATACGATGTGATAAATAACTATTTTACAACTATAATGTTATATCTCCCTTCTAACTGAAAACAGTTTAAACATTAAAAGATTTTCAGAAATAAATACATAACTATTGCATTGTTACAAAGACATAATTACTAAAAGGATGACAACATCTATAAAAACGAAGCTCTAAAATTAGAAGAAAGAATAAACGAACAGTAACTCTTGTATAGTGTCAGAACTTTATAACCAGAACTTTATTTTTTGATTTTAAATAAAATTGTACATAAATTTGTTGCAAAATTGCGTAAATTGTGATGGACGGACCGACCCTAATTATAGAAAAGCTTCTCATTTAAAAAGGATGACAATATCCTCAAGGAAGCCTAGGACAAAAATTGACATAAATATTGTCGTTCAAAAAATGCTCTACAATTCAATTTGTCCATCCGTGATTTTTTGCTTCGCTTTGTATAAATGTTGTCATCCTTGTTTTAATCAAAATTCAGTTAATTTAGAAAGCTACAAATTAATAATATATTTTTCTACGACAAAATTTTATTGATACATTTTTTCAATGGTAGAAATATTTAGGTCATAAAAGTGGGTATAAAATAATTAGTTTTATTACCGACAATAAATCAAATATTCAAAGTATCAAATTTTTAAAACTTTTTTATATCGTTAGAAGCGAAGCTGCTCTATAAAACTTGTGTGACGTTTTTCAATTACATTTCTTATTCATAAGGTTTAATTAAGTTAGGTTCAGTGAACCCCCGACAGAATTATATTTCTTATCTTACATTGTCTTATCCATAAAGATCCCTACCTAGAATGTGCATTGGAACAAAATTATGTTTTATGTTTAATTCACATAATTAATGTAGACAGATGTTTACAAATAAATTTTCTATCATCTTGATTTTTACAAGCAAAGCTTTGATAAAATTATGATAAGTTCGTCCTTCCGTCCGTCCGTCCGTCCGTTCGGATAGCTTTTTTTTATATTAATTTAGGCATGTTAGATTTTTTTATGTATTTCAAACTGTATAATTAAGATACGAATCAACATGCACAGCTTTATAAATGTTACCATAAAGATGGGGAAAAAAACTCTAAAACCATACTAGAGGTGAATTCTTAAAAAACTGTTGTCCCACTAAAATCAGTAAGGCAAACTAAAAATTTAGAGGGGATAATTTTGCCTCACCAAAATTTTAGTGAGGCAAACTAATTTTAGTGGGGCAAAAGTTTTTTTTGAGAATTCACCTTTTCTGAAACGGAGTACTCAATCGGTTCATTAGTTACTGATATCTTAAGCTAAAAACAAAAAACCTTACAACTTTATAAAACATGAAAATTTAATCCTCTGATTTGAATCTTTACTTAATATACACCATCAATAAAAAATTGGAAAATTATTTTATTTTAATAATTATCCCTTCAATTTCACATAAAGCTTTCTAAAATTCAAACTTACAGATTTCAAATATTTGTTTTTATTACTTTTTACATATGTTTTTCTATCATGACGCAGCTACTAGTTAATTTATATTTTTAAAAACATAACAGTACAATTTAATCTTTTAAGTTAGGTAATATTTGTTTAATACTAACTTTCGAGAATGGGTCCTTAATTCGCCTAACATAAACTATGTCTAATTGGGTAGCTCACAGGGGCCTATAAATTGTTGTACATCCACACTGATAATACACAAATTACCCTTCTATAGATTACAATTAGTGGTTGAAATATTTAGACACTCAACTTAATGAACCAGCCAATAAGAATTAGATGAAAGTTTCCAAAGTTGTTAAGTCAACAAATAAGAAAACGCTATTATAAAACTTTGGAGACTTGTTTAATAAACAGCCCAATGTCACCTCTCTCCCTTAGAAATAACGAATACATATGCAATAATAAGCAACACACTTCGTCTTTTCTTCAGTTTTTTTTATGACTTACTACGAATGGATGTTGTCATCCTTGTTATTTTATGATTGTGTACGTATTTGTTGTTTTTAGTTGCCATATGTTTTTCTTTTATTGTGCTGTCTTTTTCTTTACATCTCATAGTTGACAAGGTTAATTTCAAAGTTTTACAATAGTTATTTATCGCATCATATTATGGATACACAAATTTACCCCTTCTGTAGATTAGAATTAGTAGTTGAAACGCTTGAACACTCAACTTTATGATCAACCAAAAAAAAACTCAACAAAGTCTCCAAATTTGTTAAGCCAACGAATTTCGTTATTATAAAACTTTGGGGACTCCGACTAGTCCATTGTCCCCTATCTCTCTGATTTCAAATACGGCAACTTTGACTTGCCACATGCTGTAATAATTTATAAAAACATAACATTTCAATTTACAACATTTTTATTTCATGAAAAAATGCATATGAAAATATACTCTATAATTTTTTAATTTTTACCGTTACATTTTTACAGTAAGTTATCTTTTTGTTGTTGAAGATATTGGGGGTAAGATTGAATTTAAGACTTATATATTAAAGTGAGGGGAATGCCTCTACTATAAGAAGCACAAAATGATGTCCATTAAAGTATAATCCATAATATATAATCCAGACAACTACCCGGCCCAAGTGGTGGAGACCCATTTCGTTTGCTAGCTGTTATTTTGTAGGTATTTATCTGTATTTATATTACTGACACTGTTAGCTCATTTCGAAAATCGTTACAGTGTCCCCTTTTGAGGGCAGATTTATGTAAAGCTCATCCCCCCTCTATTCTTTTACTTTAATCAACGGCCTGTAAATCATTAAAACTTTTTATTACAGATATATTGAAGACTGAAAATCCGCGAAGTAAGAAAGAAGGTCCCTTCTCGCTTCCAATTATTTCTAACAAGAAAAGGTAACATTAATAATAGCGTAGCTACTATTTACTAATTTTTATATTTGTTTTTTTTTTAAAGAGGAGATTCCTTATGAAAGAAAGAATATATTTAAATTTTTTCATACTTCTGTTGACTTTATGTGCATCCGTAGACTATTTCTAACTAACTATTCTATTCTATAAAGTAGTAAGGTTTTTTTGTCTGTAGCAAAGGATCTCTCTAACTACAGAACTGATTTAGTTCTCCATTTTAGTGAAGCTTTACTTAAGTCCCGGAATGATGTTAGGCTCAGTTATGTAGATTTAGACCCAAGGATGACTCTTTAGTTAGGTTATTTTTCTGCCTCTTAACCCTTTGAAGACATATTCCCTATTTGCCAAGGATGGTTTTAGGCTATTTTTGAATTTCAAACCCTTTAAAAAAAAGCGCCCCTAGATTCTAGTTAGCTTTAAATTATTTGTCCTAAATTAAAAATTCAATATTATTTGTCCAGGAATCCTGGAGTCCACCTGGAGCAGCACTGTAAACACCTGGAGGGAAAGCTGGATCAGGTATAGTAATTTTCCAGTATCATTTCCAAACCTATAAATATCCGCTGGATTAGAACCGGTTCTCAGCCTTACTGATAATATGTAAAGCATCGTATTACATCCAGTTTACTATGAATATAAAAATATTGTACAATCATAAGATTCAAACCAGTTTTTTTAGCCTTTGCCTTCGGCATCTCGGGACTTGTTTTAATCTTATAATTTTGTATATTTCTATATCTGCGGAAAGCTGTTTATAATTTATAAATAACTATTACCAAATTAAAGCCAGTAAAAAATGTTTTGACATATGGACAGACGGAAATAGAGTATCTTAGCTACTGCAAAGTAATTAGGAAGGCAGATATTAGGTGTTTGAGTTTAATATGATGATCCCCATTAATAATGACCTATCTTTAATAACCATGAATAAAGGGAAGGGCGGTAGAGGTGAAATATATATACTAGTGAAAAATTACACATTTTTAATCTTTTTAAACCTTGGCTATTTATTATATGCATCAATAGTACAATAGTTATTTATTATGCCTTTACTTTGTATATATATGTAGGGTTCTAAAAAAGTCTGCTTTTGTTGACATAATAATTATGCTAATACCAGACAATTTTCCTTTTTTTTTTTAAATTTATGTAACGGCAAGTCAGTTTTAACCACTTTTTTGGTACCCAGTTGACATAGGAACCTTATAAACATACTCTCTTCTCCAATTATAAATGTCGCGCATCTGACATAGCAGCAGTATAGTATGAACCATTTTTAACGTCTCTTGTTTTGACACGGTGATGAGCTGAGACTCTATCCCATCACCTCCCCGACGACAATCTAATGCACTACGTGTTAAGCACATGGCACATGAAAACTTATACCTTTATATATGTGTAAAGTCTCATTAAAGTCATAAAGCTGGCTAATTAGGGCGGTTATCTTGATCAAAAGTCATATTTTTGCAATGGATGTAGAATATACGTGGATATTATAACAGGAAAATTTAGGTTGCTATTTTCCCTGTCATTTATTGGTCATTTCGTTTATCCAGTAGGAGGGGAGGAGATTGGATAAAGGGTAGGGAGTGTAATAATTTTAGCCCGCTACAAGTTTCACTTTATTAGAGTACATGATTATCTAGTGTAAATCCAAGTAATAATATATCCATTATTTTTGCATATCGTAGTTAGCCTTTCTAACATCACGGCTACTCTATAATTGAACTTTGTCTGGAGGTATGCAGCTTAACATGTTGCGCTTAGCTTCAACCTTAGCCTTACGTGCCTTTACCCATAATGGGGTGGCAGCTAGTAGTTGGAAGATGAAAGAAATTTAGGAAATATAACTTTTCTAGGGACCATATTTCTTTCACGGGGTTGTCTTAGTCGCACCCTTCCTCCAAAACAGCTAAAAGCCATCACTCGACATATAAAAAGCTTTGGACCTGCTGTTAAAAAGATCTTTTTTTCAACATATTAAAATAATTGTCCTTGTTATACAAAAAGAGAAATTAATTAATTTTCGCCTTTCTAAACAAATGCAAAAAGAATACAGTTATAACTTGGCTTTTACTTCTTTTTTTCATACAAATTTTTTTAGCGTAAAGATTGCTTTCGCGATTAAAAATTTTAAAACTTAATGATTTTTATCTTTTCTTTCAATTCTAAAAAAGAAAAGTTTACATATTTTTTCTTTCTTTTTATTTAAAGTATTAAGTTTTTTTTGTCTTAAGCTTAAAATCTCAATAATTACTGAACCTATTGGGTTCTCTATTTTAGGTAAGCTTCACGAATGTCCCATGATGGCTTTAGGCTATTTTATTTTCAGGTTTAAGTTTTAGGATGGTTTAATACTATTTTAGCCCCTTCTCTGCCCCTTCAAATTCAAAGCCCATTAGATGCTATGTGCTTAACCGCTAGTTATATTATACAAGGGTTAGGAAAAAATGCCATCAAATAATGAGTTATTGAATAATTATTTATCGCATCTTATTATAGACAGCTTTCCGTGGATATCAAAATGAAAAAACTATAAGATTAAAACCAGCTTTGTTAGTCCCGAAGGTTGAAGGCCTATGCTAACACAACTGGTATAAATGTAAGATTTTTATTTTAGTATTCGTTGAAAATTGTATTTGGTATAATGTTATAAATGATTTTAAATTATGGCGGAGAAACGGTTCTAAACCAGCGGATATTAATCGTTTTTAATGCCATGCTGATTGAATATCCCAAAACTAATATAAAATAACATTATTTGATTTGTTATTAATAAAGAACAAATATTATTAAATTTAGTAGGATTTGCCGCTTTGCATAGTGCATTTTCTCTGAGATCTAAAGGGATTAGACAATGGCCTATAAATCGATGTACATCCCCAATATTGATACACAACATTACCCATCTGTTTATTTAAATTAGTGGTTGAAACGTATGAACACTCAATTTAATGAATCAATAAATCAGATTTCACTAAAGTCCCCAAAGTTTTTAAGCCAACGAATAAGAAACCATTATTAAAAAAAATTGGGGACTTGTGTATTAAACGGCCCATTGCCCCGTTTCTCCGTTTTCTCATCTTCTGACCTTTAGTAGCTATATTCATATTTTCTATAATTTTAATGAGTTAAATGTGAGTTAAAGAGGAGCAAGATTCTTTCTAAAATTTAATTATTAGTTTGGTTAGGTAATGTAAAGAAAATAGATATTCATGCTAATTCTTTTACCAATATCAATTATCGGTAAACTTTTTCATAATATATTTTAAGCAAAACTGTTCATTTAAAGCATTTCAATCAAGTTCTTTTATATGTTTATTTTTGATGATGTTAAAATTGTTTTAAACGCAGGTAGGTAGGGAGGATTTTGTTTGGCTGAAAATTTTTGAACACTTTTTAATTTATCTTAATTTGATAGGTAAACTTTTCCATCAGTGATTTAAAAATAAATAAATTTATGGTAATTTTGCTTATTGTAATCGGGGATGTACAGTACATATGTTTATCATCCATTTGCTTATCTTTAAAAATACCTAACAATAACGACTTATATAATGCTTAAGAGGTGTAATCTTTTTATGGTAATTTCTCATGGATCTTTTAAAAAATTTCAAAGTAGAGATAACCCGTATCGGTTCAGTGGTTTGCGAGATCATTTGCAACATACACATACTGACATCCTGTTACTGTTATGTAATGAATAATGTCAGGCGATTTGAATGAGTTTAATGGCTCTTATAAATCTTTTTTTTTGCGTAAGTGATAGCGCGTTAAATCTATGCTCTTAAAAGCCAGAGAGAGGGTGGACAATGGGCTGTTTATAACACTAGTCCCCAAAGATTTATAATAACGTTTTCTTATTTGTTGGCATAACAACTTTGGGGACTCTGGTGAATATTGATTGGTAGGATCATTAGGTTAAGTGTTCAAGCTGTTTACCCAATAATTTAAATCTGTAGAAAGTATAATTTTATGTATTATCATTGGGGATGTACATCGATTTATTGGCCATTGTCTTATCCCTTTATATCTATGCTTAAAAGCTGCACACTTTCCTTATTTGAAAATATGTAGATTATATCTTAATGTAGAGCCCCTGAGGTTAAGAAACTTTTTGGTATAATCCCTCTACAGGCTAGTACACCTTTTCTTTTCCCATTTTAACCACTCTTATTTAATGCTATATTGTCGTCATAAACGCTAAAAAGATGATTGTCTGACCTGATCAACATTTAAATTTTGATTATTATTTTCTCTTTCTCTGTGCAACATGGGAAAAAAATAACAAGATAATGGGGGTCCGCTTCATTAGTTTTAAATGAAAAGAACAAGTATGCCAGCATCCAATAAATAGTAACCATAACTGTATATGTTGTATAAAGTCAAGGACGTCTAAAGGGGTAAAAGGATGTAGGCACCTCCAAAATGTTTGGAAGTATATTAGATTACCCCCCCCCCCCCTGCAAACCTTTAAAACCCTCATTTACCCCCCCCCAAAAAAAAAAAAAAATTAAGATCAAATGAATTAAAATAAAATAAAATGTCTTGTAAAAGGTGGTAAGTCTTTAATTTTAGACGGTAAGCCTCACATAGTTATAAGGATGAATTTTCTGCCCTCTTTATCTCTTCCCCTAGATGCTAGAGTAGACTATAAAAGTTGGAAAGATTTTTAATCAATATAATAGATTTGAAATCTGCATAAAATTTTAAGGATTTTTTTATAAAATTCGTTTTTTATATAATTCTTTATTTAAAGGCGCAAATACGATTTAAGTTAATAAATTTTGACCAATAGGATAGCTGGATTGGAAACTACCTACGCTCTAATTGGTTGAATGATGTACGTCACTTAAGCTTCTCCAATCAGAGCGCAGATAGTTTTCAATCCACAAATCACAGATATCAAAATTATTTAACTTGATTTGTATTTGCGCCTTTAAATAAAGAATTATATAAAAAACTAATTTTATAAAAAATCCTTAAAATTTTATGCAGATTTCAAATCTATTATATTGATTAAAAATCTTTAAAACTTTTATAGTCTATGCTAGAGGCAATGCAACTAGTTAAGCAAATCATATAATATCAAATCAGTACGACTTTCCATACTTTTATGTATGAAAATAATGTCTTATTGTTTTGAAGTAGCTACAAAATAAACTTTTAAGTGAGGAAAACCATATTGTCTATTGAATTAATAATATTAAATCAGAAAATGAACTCTTTATAAGGAAAAGGCTGACAATTACTGAATGGATAAACCAGGATAAAGATTGTAGAGTAGCTGCGTTCTCTCTAAGAGGATACAAAGAAATTGCAAATGTACAATAATTGCTAAAAGTTTCTCTTGTTCAATGTAAACAAATTAATGCAAAAAAAAATCTGATAAGATTACTGGAAAATATTTAATTTATGTATGATGTGAAGTAGCTTTTGGGGATTTGTGTCTCAACCATGACACTTTGGTTGAGCTTGACTTCCGAATTAGCGGGAAGTTCACGAGATCAGTTGGCGAACATACAAACCCCCAATACCAGGAACCATCAAGTTTCAACAGAAGGTTTGAATATAGATTTATTGATGAAATTATTTCAAAGACCTGAAATTACAATATCAATTAGTTCATAATTCCAGTTATTTATAACCACGTAATCTTATTTGCTTTTTAAAAATCATTTTTCTCTACGGTAAAAATCTTTGGAAACTTTGGCTTTAAAGGAAAATCATTTGGTTTAATAAATCATTGTTAAATGCAACAATAAGGCACATAAAAATTACTAAAACATATATTAATCATAATTAAGTTTCATGCTTAGCTGGCTAAAGCCTTTTTAAAACTACATATAATCGTCCTATACACCATTCTTCCTTATAAAATTAACAAATTCTACCTGAAGCTCTTATGGTTTCAAATCCCTGATATACTAGGGTCGTTCACACACAATGAGACCAATGATAGGCCCAATTTTGTTCTCCGAAATCTTCACACTCTCATATCTCATTCAAAAGTGAAAAACGTGGGCGCATATAAACAATCCATGCTGCGTCACTTTATGAAGGGAAAGTCAAAAAAGACGACATTGCGCTTGATTCTAGGATTAATGATAAGGAATTAATTTCGTACTTGATAAACACAAAGCTTCCTCGAAAAGAGGTTAAGACAATTTGAAATATTTAAAAACAAGAATGAAGACATTCACAAAGCAAAGCACGCAAAAATTAATCAAAATTCGTTGAAATGTAATAAATTCTGTGTATGTTATATTATGAAAGAAACAATTTTAAAAAAGAAATCAATCATTGTGTTGTCTGAATAATTTTGATTACTGAAGGACTAATTTTGTTTATCATGATCTCGGTAACCACCGAACCGATTGGATTCTACTCTTCAGGGAATATACCTACTGGTCCTTTGGTGGTTTTAGGCTATATTCTTGGGAAGTGGGACACCAATAACCCCCCCCCCAAAAAAAAATCCCCCCATTTTTTTAATGTGGTGGTTGCAGCACCAAAGGTACTTATTTTTTTTTATTTACCTCTTGGGGGCAAAGCCCCTAGAGGCTAGGGACGAAGCCGCTAGTTCTAATAAAAAACAGTCCAGGACAATCCACTAATTTAATAACAACCAGAGAAAAAAAGAAATTTGCATTTAGATAATTGGTCGTCAATTGGTGTGTTTAAGACAAGTATTCTTTGTTTTTCGAAACTTTGGGGACTTTGATTGAATTAAGATAAATGTCTAAACGTTTCAACCGTTAATTGTAATCTACAGAAGGGATAATTTTCTCTATCAAAATTGGGAATGTATAATGATTTATCGGCCATTGTCTTATTTCTTTAGATTCCTGTCAATTTTAACTACTCATTAACGCAATTAAAACAAATGAAAATGGATTAATTGTCCCCAAATTTATACTTTTGCAAAATTTTGCCTTTAATAGAAGATTCTTTAATATCTTTAAATTTCGTAAAGAAACAAAGAATATAAACTACAGAAATGATTCTGTGAAGTATAATCTTGAGATTCTTTAATATAAAAGGACAATAATCAAACTGTACAAAAATGAACCAAAAACATATTTTTCTTGCAGATCTGATAAACGTGGCTTTCTTTGTTTTGTTTGTATTGTTTGCAGGACACAGAATATCCAGGGATCGTAAGGGATAAGACATTAGTAGATTAATTGATGTACACACCCAATTATGATAAACAAAATAACACCCTTCTGCAGATAAAAAGCTCGACCAAACCAATTAAAATAAAATAACAGTGCCCAAAGTTTTTAAGCCAAAGAATAAGATAACTAATAATATGATAAAACCTTGGATACTAATACACTTTTTACAGTCCAATATACCCTTCCACCCTGAGAATATCTGATTAAAAGGATGTTTATTTTTTATATCTAAGTAGCTAGAAAGCTCCAGTTTTCTTGGAGGTTCTTTGATAAGATTGAGGTAACAGAAAAAAAACTTCAAAACATCACAATTTTAAAAATATAATGGCCTCAAACTATCCCGGGACCTTGGGAAGTTTTCTTAAAATTAAGGAACATAATCAGTTTAGTGTTTAGCGAGATCTAAACGGACAAAAAAAACTTACTCCTTTATATAAAATGGGATTAAAACATATAAATGAACGAATCTTCTAAATAAGTAAAAACTAATAGGATTTGAATTAATCTAAAAAAGTTGTTTTTGTATTTTAGCTTAAGAACATAAACACCATTTGCTGATAAAGAAAGCAGCAAAAAAACGGCCGAGTAGAAAAAAAGATTTGAACATGGAAATGTGACCATAAATTATAAAAGTGGTTCCTATGAACATAAAATAATGAATAAAACTGTTGGATTTCATCATAGGTTTGCCTGATATTGTGGTGTAATAATAAAGTACAAGATAGACTACAGAATATGTTTTGTATCAACTTCTATTTAAATCATAATTGAGGAACAAAGGATTTTTATTTGAAAAAGATTCCATAACAAAATTAAAAGATTGGTCTATTGCTATTTCGAAACTATTGAAGAAAAAATGTTTCTTGCCCCTTGACAATTAATTGGCCTAAATGGATTTATTATTACTTGGATCTAACACCAGATTATCATGTACTTAAATAAAGTGAAACTTGTAGCTGGCTAAATAACCCCCCCCCCCTCCCCCGATCCATCCTATTTATCATATTTCCTCCTCTCTTACTGGATGAAAGAATAAATCAATAATTGATGCCCATGTTAGCAACCTAAATTGACGACAATTTTTCCATTATCATAATATCCATGTATTTTCTATATCCATTTTAACCTACCCAAGCTATGTTTTTGAAAATTGACTTTTCGCCAAATTTCCATAATATATATTGTTTCGGTACGCATGCCTTGCCGTACACGAAATCTTAATCTCCAAGCCCTCCGAATGACCAACATGTGAATGTTTACAAATGTGTATTTATTACCATGAAAACGGTGCATCTAAAACAAAAATATAACAATTAATTTCATAATATTAATGGCTTATTATTTTTGTATATCGAGGTTGCGTGATTTCAATTTAATTAAAAATATAAAATTTCTAAAAAACTTTAAATTGGCACGAAACATATTAAATAGCATCAGAAATTGATAATTTTAGATTCAAATGATCAATAAAATTAAGGAAAATATTCGTATGTCAAAAGTTAGCAGTTAAATGGTCTATTTGTTGAAAAATTAATGTTTTAAACTTCTTCGTAAAAATATACCATACTACACTTATTATTAAGAATTAAAGATAAATTCTTACCACATTATACGTCAAACTAAGCAGGAAGGCTTATTTGAGATCTTCCACGGATTAGAGCGCATGTATATCCATCCAATACATTATTTTTATTCACGTAGCTCTTCACATGGGAATCAACAAGGAAAAAATGTGCGCGCCTTTGTTTGTTTACAAGCGAAGCGCGGAGATAGTTAGGAATGCCGCGTAACACACTCATTCTCTGGTGTAAGGAAAAGGGAATTAATGGGTTCGAACTTGCCAGGGAATACAAGAAAATCATTCCAACACACACCCGTCTAGTCACTGGGAATCGAACACAATAACTCATCTTAGCATCATGCGTGCAGACAGTGTCCACAAATCACAATCTCATAACGCATAAATTACAAGAGTTTAAAATGGCATGGCCATCAGGCCTAAAATTAATTATGGTAACTTACGAACACCACAATAACTCAAACCGACTCCACTACCACATAAGGATAGGAATAAGGAATGGGAAAAGCATTCAACATTCATGAAATGCACATTTACCACTCACACATCTCATTAATCATGGCCTCATAATCTCAATTAAAGTTAGAATTACAGACCATGTAATTGCGAATACATGAATTAATAATCAATAGTACCTAAACTTTGATTAGGTACCTACATAATAATAGGCAAATGATTTTTATATTAAAAATCGCATCAATAATTAAATAATCAACTCAAACTTTTAATCAAAAGAAAGAAAGATTAAATAATGACATTTTTTCTACTAAATCTTTTTGCTAGAAAAGAAAAATAGAATTTTCATAAAAAACTTCTCAAAATTAAGCATTTTCTCCAGCGGAAAAATACTCGGCTTACATCTAGACATTCTTAGATAAGATAGGTAAATCCTTAAATCTAACATGTTTAATAAAATAGATACTTAAATCTAAACAAAATATGACTGTAAAAATCATCAAACATCGGAAAATTAAAATTTCATAATTTTAAATCTTCGTGAATTAAAATTGCGTAAAATAAAATTGCAATTGAAATATGCAAATTAAATTACCAAAATAAAACAAAAGCTCAATTATAAGAAAAGAACTTCTCAAAATGCTGAGTTTGCAATTTCTCTCTGTTTTAAGAAGAAAGCAACTTGTACATATTCATACAGTCAAAATTAAGGCAATTTGGGGCCTCAGTTAGAATGTACCCCTCAAGATACAAACTAACCAATCTTTCAAATATTAATAATGCCATGTTCCAGCTATCCTGACGGACGTTATGTCTTTCCATCACAATTTTTTGATACTGCATAATTTCCGACAGGATTTCTGGCGCAGGGCTCCATCAACTGAAAATAAACATAATTAGTGATGTTTAAATCAAATCAAAAATTAAAAGAATCATGAATAATTCAAGAAACTTTAGAATCATCAATCAAAGCAATCAAAATAAAATTATCTTATGCTTTAGTTTTGCCGTTCTGTAGTATGTCTGGCCGAGGTAACAGAGCTAAGATACACTATAGAGCGGTCTTATTAAGCTTAAATCTTCGAACTCAAAGAATCTACTTAATTCAAGACGAAAAAAATCTGCATTTTTCTTTAGGTACATCGGTTAAAAGGTAAATAGAAATAATTTTAATATATATGTAATATTAAATTATCTATGTGATTATAATAAATCTTAAGAAATATTTATATGATGTAAAAAAATCTCATTGTGTTACTTTTTTATCATATCGAATTTCAATTAAACAAGGATAAAAATGTTCGTATTTGCGTAGGTACCTAGGAAAATTCCCGCGAAAAAAATCCCTGGTCCCGGAAAGACTTAAATCATTGAAAAAACTTGCGTAAACGTATAAATAACTTAAGTTTGTATTTCAAATGAAAAAAAAATCTTGCGTCGATTTGAAAGTTTAAACGAAATTGAGTCAAAATTTGCGTTTTTTGTCTTTCGAAAAAAAAAAAAAAACATCTGATAAATCTACCGTAAAATAAAATTCAAAGTTAAACAAGAACGATACTTATACTAAACTTTGGGTAGATTGATCTTGAGCAGACGTCTTGCGGAAGTCTCGTTACTCGTGGCGGCTGCGTCATCTGATAATTTGAACTTGCAAACCACGGTCCTCCCACCTGGGCGCACTTCTTCCACACGCCCCAATCTGAACTTCTTCATCAAATTTGTGCTATCGTCGATCAGCACCACGTCTCCCGGCTCAAGCAGCACCTTGTTGCTGCGCCACTTGACGGACTTGAGTAGCTCAGGCATGAGCTGCTCGTTGTACACCTGATGGAACTGACGGGTCAACTCCTCCAAGTTCTCCAGCCTCCTGGTGATGGGCTCTTTACAACCTGTTTCAAAGGTGCAGATTGCATCGTTGGTCCTGCCGCCTAACAGATCAGCAGGTGAAATTATTCTCCAGCAATTGACGTCATCTCCTTGGGTGGCATAGGTCAATGGCTTAGAATTCAGGACTCTTGCAGTCTCAGCACACAACACCAATAAATCATTGAAGGTTACAGTAGCACCAGCCAACTTCTTGTTCAACACACGCTTGACCAGCCCAACCTGCCTCTCCACAGTACCCACGAACGAGTGTGCTGCGGTGGGCACCAGATGCCATTCAAAATGCATTCGGGTATCCTTCAAAAGTTCATCCATAATTCGCTTGGCACCGGCCATATTGGTGCCTCTGTCTGTGGTAACCCTTCTAGGCATATTGTAAAACGCCTGAAGTTTTCTCAAGCCGACCAGCACGGCTTCAGTTGAATAATCAGTCAACACATCAACAAACACAGCCTGTGTAAATCTACAGGCCACAATCAACAACCAAACTTTGTACTTGGTCTTGGAACTCCTGGTACCAACGCCAGGCTTCGTAACTTCGATCGGCCCCGCAAGGTCCATATGCACCTCCTTGAAGGGCATAGAGGGCTCGACACGATCTGGCAGAATATTAGCAATTGCGGGACTCGAACGCTTGGCATATTCAATGGAACATGCAGCACAACTCTTGACCACTTTCATAGCCTCCATGCGGCCATGTGTGATCCATGCATACCTGCGGCTTTGCGCCAACGTCTTACGATGGCCTCCATGCCCCAATTCATCGTGGGACTGTTGAAGGATGAGCCGCGCCAGCCTGTTGTGGCGGCTGAGCAAGACAACACCTGGGCTGTCCTTCATAATCTTCCTGGGGCCTCCAGCAGCGGCCTCAAGAGCCTCATCTCCTCTCCCGGACATTTTCAATATTGTAAATGTCCTAAGAGGATAACATCCATCATGACCCACAATGGGCCAACAAACCTGGACCTTGTGATGATAAGGTTGAAGGGAGTCAAATTTCCCCTCGGCGTCCATGGTCATCTCCTTCTCTTGGTTGAAGGAAGTCAAAAACAGGTCACAAACAGAATCCATGTATGTATTTGTGAAAGTATAGTTCTCATAATGCTTAGAACTATCATTGTTGCTAACACCATCCTCAATTGTTGCAACGCCACGTTTCTTGACAAGCAGCGTTTTAAAGCAGTTGGCAGCCTTAAGAACTGCGGCAACAGTCCTCCTTGCCTGCCTGTAGGTCCTTCTTGCCAGGGACCTCCAGAAATCATTGTCCACTACCTGTGTGAACATTACCTTGAGCTTCGCCATCTTGGGATTTAGCTCGCTCTCGGGAATGGATGCATTTACCTCACCCGCCGTCTTAACGGGCCACTGGTCCTGTTCCAGGCGCAACCAGCTTGGACCTTCTTGGTATGTAGATCCAGGTTGTACATCCTCAATCGTACACAAACCACGCGTTGCCAGATCGGCAATGTTGTGCTGGGTTGGAACCCATTTCCAATCTTCAGGGCTCGTCAACTGTTGTATCTCAGAAACACGATGACTGTTAAAAACATTTAACATAACACTGTCACTGGATAGCTGAGCTAGGGCACAGCTGCTATCACTAAAAAACACTTTGCCAGAAATGTTGAAAGGTAGGGCTCTGGCAACAGTATCCACAAGCCTTGCCAAAATTAGACAACTAAGCATTTCTAACCTTGGTATAGACTCAATCTTCACTGGTGCGACACGTGACTTGGCGCAACACAAAACTACATCATATCCTCCAGGAACTGGCCATCTCAGGTAGGTGATGGCTGCATAGGCCTGGTTAGATGCATCGCAGAAACCAACAAGCATTGGAAGCCCCAACGGCTTATCAGGAACCATCGAACGTCTAAACGACACATTTCCAAGTGCCGAACGGTCCTGGAGGCTGGACACGAGCTCCGACCTCAACTCTCCAGGTATAACATCATCCCAGTTGCATCCATGTATGCAAACTGAGCGTAGACAAAGCTTGGATTTAAGCAGCAATGGCGCTGCTAGACCCATTGGGTCATAAAGTTGTTGCACAATTCTCCAAACTTCACGTTTAGTTATCAACTCAGGTAGACTTCTCCAGAGGTCCTCCAGATCCAGATCCTCCAGTAACTTTCTACCCTTAATCTTCTCGCCGTGGTTGGCTCTGACAGGTAGGAACAACTTATCCTGTTTAGGGTCCCATACAAGGCCCAGAACTTTTACACTGTCAACATCATCTCCAGAATAAACAACAGATTTAAACTTGAAATTGCCAGGTGCAATCATATCCTCCAGCTCTTGGACCAGCTGGACAGCTTCAGGTTTGCTGTTATGACCGCTCAAACAGTCGTCCACGTAAGTACAAGTCTCCAATTTGACCGATGGAGGATCTTGATACAAAATAAATTCGGAACTGAGTGGTTGCTGAACATCTCTCCACACATCCTGCTGGGCTACAACGTCACAACCTCTAATCTTCTCAGATCCATAAACATCTTGAACATCCTGCTGGGAACGTCCACCAAAAATACGACCAGTGAGTCTGAGGGCGGTCACGGCCATATCTCCAGCCAAGGCCTCACCAAAGTTGATGGTTTTGGTAAGGTAGACCTCTGGCTCTCCATCAACTGTATCAGCGAAAAAAACACGTTTCAGCTGAGAATCTTCATAGGTAGCTAATAATGAATTATAGAACTTCTGAATATCAGCCACGAATGCACACTTATAACTTCTGAACCGGATAAGATTGTGCATCAGAGTATATAATGGAACTGGGCCGTCCATCATAATACTATTGAGGCTTAGCCCCTTGCAGCAGAGGCTAGAATTGGCACATATCCTCAAGGGCGTGGAAATAGACTCTTTATATGCGCAGACTAGGCTCGAATAATACACGGGCTTAGTATAAGCTAGGTCTTCTGGCGAAGCTTTCTGATACACTCCACGAGACACAGCTTCTTGAAACACTTGGCAGAAGGTGCTGTATTCACCTTTTTTAATCATTCTCTGCCGGTCACGTAAGCAGATCTTATAGGCCTGCTCTGAATTGTCAAATAACACACTTGGCGGCTGCTTGTAGGGATATGAAGCCGTCCAAACATGGTTCTCAAGATCTAATGTCAGACCTTCTTCAATCAGCTGCCGCTTACGCACATCCAAGGCGGACTGCCCGGCGGCTATGGCGGCGCAATGACGGCAGTTCTTACAACCGCTGCACATTGATGGCGGCTGTATTCCCAAACTCTCAGTACTCAGGAACTCCATCTTGCTGACCTCCAACTTCACAGCTTTACAGGCGACAGGATTAGCAACAGTCCTGCCATCTGCAGACACAACTAAATAGCCTGTACCAAATAAGCTTCTGTACAGTCTAGAATCACCAACCATTTTATCTGCACACGGGAACATAGCTGGTGTTAAATGGCCGATTAAAACATCAATCTTGCCGTCGACCATAGAAAAATTATCAGGCTTCATGTTGAAAATGTCGGCGGCGGCTGTAGGATCAATAGAACGCAACCCTTCTTCAGTACCAATGTTGGGCACTACCGCCGCCTCCAGAATATGTGAATTCCGGTTGCGGTCAACCAAACAAATCTTGACTGTAGGACATGCTTGGCTCTTTCCATCTGCCAGAGAAATAGTAGCTGTGCGACCAGTTGATGGCAACTCTAACTTCTTGGCAATACTTCTAGAAATCAACGTCAAATTTGCTCCACTGTCCCACATGGCATTGACGGTGACTTGACGTTTGTCAGCCGCCAACGCCGGGACCTGCTGCAACATCAGCATAAAATTGTTCTTGCTAAACAATTGTGATTCATACACTGCCGCAACTTGTCCACTAGCAACTGATTCATGTAATAATGAATTATGAGGCTGGTTGCAACTGTCAATGGTACAGCTGCCAAGCTTATCGGCTCTGGGACAATCGGCCACCCGATGCCCTTTTTGTAAGCAGAGTAAACAGGCGCCTATCTTCTTGATGAAGACTTTGCGTTCAGGAACAGACATATCCCTAAACTTGGAGCACTTAAACAACAGGTGATCAGAGTTACAACCTTCCGACGGGCAAGGCTGTTTCTTCTTGGTCTTAGCTGGAGACCCAGGTTTACCAACGGCTGTAGCTGCGGCCGCAGGATTACCTTTCTTCTTGGAGGGGGTGTCTACATCGATTGAACACCTCATCAAAATGGCGCCACGCTGTTCCTCTATAATCTTCAACAGCTTAGGAATATTTGGGGTATCCATCGAGCCCAACGCCAGGTTGAGCTTGTCCTGGAAATCACGTGGCAACTTTTTGGATAACATTTCCAAAAGAATAATGGTCAACCACTGGCTTGTGGTGACTTCCTCATCATCATCATCTTTAGTCAGCTGCTCGAGCTGGCTAACTGCACCACCAAACTCTGCTAAGACTGTCACAATCTGGTTGGAGTCCGACGGTTTAGGCTTCTTCTCCCATTGGTTGAAAAGGCAGAGCATCTGACGTGTTTTGGACTTAAAACGTGCGTCGAGGTAAGCCCATTGAGATTCATGTGATTGAATCTGAATTAACTGAAGTCTCAACTCTTTATTTTTGCAGACCTTTTCACTGCTCAACAATAACTGTAAATATGACGGGTCCTGTCCTACGGTAAGTTTTTTAAAATTGTCCTTGAAACTTACGTAGGCTGACTCTGAGCCGTCAAAGCTTGGAAGAAGACGTTCGTCGACACGATTCATATATCCTGGCGTGAACATAGAACCGGTGCCGAACTGTGGTGTGCCAAACGGCGACACAAATGGCGATGCTGTCGAAGCACCCGCCGTCGTTGTAGGCGGCTTCACAGGTTCAAGCTTAACCTCGGCCAGCCGTTTCATCAAGGCAGACAAAGTGTTTATAATTGGTTCTGGTAAGGGAAAGTATGACCCTTTAATAACCTTCACAATCTTTAAGCAACGATCATATAGTTCAGCCTTATGGTCAGGCAAATTATCACCAACTAAATCAACAACACTTTGAATGTCACTAAGCTCCTCCATAGCATCTAGAGCATCTTTCAGAGCGTTATAATCTTTTTGCACAGTAATTATATTAGAATAAATGTCACTAAACTCCTCAAGCTCTTGGATTCTCACACCAAGCTTGCTAAAACCGACCATAATGCTATCGAATGTCTCGAACTTGTCATGGACAAGGATTGACTCCTTAGTGAAATGTCTAACATCAAGCTCTGAAGATTCACTGACCAACTTCATCACTTTATCTAGTTCACTGGTTAGGGCCTCGACGGCTGGGCGCAGCCGTAGTCCCAGTTGAGCGCCTTTATTCTTTTTAGGACCCATGATTGTCACAATAATTAACTGTACTGATTACGATTATAATAGTGTGTGGTAAGGTATCACAACCAACACATTCACAAAACTTCACAGATATTTTCTTAGCCGCATCTGTTCTGTCTCGTTTTCATTGTTTCGGTACGCATGCCTTGCCGTACACGAAATCTTAATCTCCAAGCCCTCCGAATGACCAACATGTGAATGTTTACAAATGTGTATTTATTACCATGAAAACGGTGCATCTAAAACAAAAATATAACAATTAATTTCATAATATTAATGGCTTATTATTTTTGTATATCGAGGTTGCGTGATTTCAATTTAATTAAAAATATAAAATTTCTAAAAAACTTTAAATTGGCACGAAACATATTAAATAGCATCAGAAATTGATAATTTTAGATTCAAATGATCAATAAAATTAAGGAAAATATTCGTATGTCAAAAGTTAGCAGTTAAATGGTCTATTTGTTGAAAAATTAATGTTTTAAACTTCTTCGTAAAAATATACCATACTACACTTATTATTAAGAATTAAAGATAAATTCTTACCACATTATACGTCAAACTAAGCAGGAAGGCTTATTTGAGATCTTCCACGGATTAGAGCGCATGTATATCCATCCAATACATTATTTTTATTCACGTAGCTCTTCACATGGGAATCAACAAGGAAAAAATGTGCGCGCCTTTGTTTGTTTACAAGCGAAGCGCGGAGATAGTTAGGAATGCCGCGTAACACACTCATTCTCTGGTGTAAGGAAAAGGGAATTAATGGGTTCGAACTTGCCAGGGAATACAAGAAAATCATTCCAACACATATATGATCAACCTATCATTATTTTGTATGATGATTGCTATGAAGATAACGCATAATTTTTTAGGCTAAGAACTTTTGTCAATATCCCTTTAAGCTTGGCTTTTACAAATATTGTTATCCTTGTTATAAAGCATTTTTGTTGCTAACAAACGGAAGACCGGCAATTATGCAAGCAGGAACACAGTAATAGTGTCTGACTGATTATGAAGTAACAAAAAAAATTAGCCAATGAGAGGCCACTATAAATTTTACCATTGGTCAATAACGGCATCTCATTGGCTATTTTTTTTTGTTACGTCATAATCAGTCAGACACTATTACTGTGTTCTGCAAGCAGTGCTAAAATTAAGGAACCGTGACCAAAGATAGGGGTACAGGTTTCCAGCTATTTTAATCACGTAATGTCTAAATATGAAAAGTTTATTCTATCATGTATTCGTATAAATATTGTCAAAGCTTAATTTTTTTTGAAAGGCATGTCGATAATATGCAGCCACGACAACTTTAATTAATACCAGGGTTTTAAAGTGATAAAACAATCGCCGATAAATTCATGTACATACCCAATTATGATACACAAAATACACCTTTTGTAGATTTAAATATTGATTAAAACGTTTGAACACACAACTTAATGAACCAACCAATCAAAATTCGATTAAAGTCCCCAAAGATGTTTTGTCAACCAATAAGACTTTATGGACTAGTGTAATAAACATCCCATTATCCCCTCTGTCTCTCTGAATTGATACAAACAAACATTAAAATTGAGAATTTATGTCCCTGTTCAAGTCATTAGCCGAATGTATTTGTGGTAAAAAAGCCAGTAATATATGGATGGATAGAACAATGGACAAAAATTCAATAAAATGTCCAATACTGTTTTTGGAGTGGGGTAGTAAATATGTCCTTACAATTAAACCATTTTTCCTGTTAACTTCGTATATTTTGTCGACATACAAGTTGCCGATAGTATTCTGTTAGACAAATGAGTCAAAGCTGATATATTATCGACCCATGAGTTGGGGGATAGATATGTCGAGATTATGAAAAACGTACTAGTAACCTACATCTACTATAAAACGCTATTCCTTTAATATAATTTTTTACACAAAAAGGAAGGGATCTAAAGGAATAAGACAATTGCCGATTAATTGATGTGCATTCCCAATGTTAATACACAAAGTTACTCCTTCTGTACATTAGAATTAGTGGTTGAAACATATGGAAACTTAATTTAATAAACCAATTAATTAAAATCCATGAAAAGTCCCCAGAGTTGTTAAGCCAACAAATAAGAAAACGTTATTATAATTTAATTTAGAATTGTTGCTCCATTTTGTTGGCATTATATTGTACATTAATATGTCACACTCTAAAACTTTCGTCAAAAAATGACTTGCTTTATTCCAATTTTAGTGTTTATTTGGTGAAATTAAACTAAGAAATATCTTTTTAAAAGCTACTCTATAATTCACGTTGTCCGACAGTACATTCTAAAATGTGATTTTCTAGGCTGTTAATTATTTTCAAAAAGCATCCAATCAATAACTTTCTTGGTCCGTCGGTCCGCAAGTAATGCTACATGAGATTTAGTGATTTTCTTATCTTATAAATCCTCCTACCTTTTTGCTCTTTGCCCATTTGTTTGGTGCTTTGGTCCGTATCATGTTTTCTGACTGACTTAATATTACCCTATTTTAAGCAATAAACAACTTAATCATTAGCTTTAAAAAGTTATGTTTTTAAACTTTTGTTTATTCTTATCAGTTTTGTCCAAAGATGTGAATTTAAGAATAAGAAGGAAAAGGCAAAATTTGAATGAATTACAAAAACAAACCTTTTAATACGATTAGTTTTAACAGCACAGCTTATTATTTTTAATAACAATAAAAAGTTTCTTCTTGGTATTTTTAAAAGGACAGGTTGAAAATGTTGCACAACCAGATAGAATTGTTTTCTCAATAATACTTTTAAAATCAAAAATCGATCAATATTGAATCATATGGACAAAATGTAAGTTCATTTATATAGTTAGTTTTCCTTGAAATTTTTTTTTATAAAAATATCGCAATTATGTCTAGAATTATAAGCACAACGCTCATTTAGTTTAATTAAAAGTTACTTCCATCATAAAACCTTTGTCAGGGGGAAGAGACTTTGTGGTTTACCCTTCACATTCTCAAAATAGCCTAAAACCTGAAGCAGCTTATAGTGCCTAATAAAAATGACGAAATACAACACAAATGACCAATAATATGATAGTATACATTGTACCATTGGTCAATTGAAATGTATACTGGCCTATCATTGGTTACTTGTATAGTAAATTTTTATGTGTTAATAATCTAAATAAAGGAAATAGTTATGCAACAACAATCATATGATCATTAATCAATAATAATACTGTATCATAAATCAGGGATTCAAAGGGACAAGACAATGGCCGATGAATTGGTGTACATCCCCAATGATGATAACCAAAATTATTCCTTCTATATTTTACAATTAGTGGTTGAAACATTTGGACATTCGACTTAATGAACAAGCAAATCACAATTCAATAAAGGTCCCCAATGTTGTTAAGCTAACAAATAAGAAAACATTATTAGAAAACTTTTGAGACTTGTGTAATATACAGACCAATGTCCCCTCTTTCCCTGACTATAAATAATACTTTTTGTTTTAATTTTAAATTATGTGGTATTTGCAATCTGAATTATTACATAAGTTAAGTTATATTGCAGTTTTTATCGCAATAAAAACAAGTATGATAACATACACAGATACAAAGTAAATATAACAGGAGGCAACCATGATTAAATAAGGACTAGATTCATTTTTTAACATGAAAGGCCGCCTTGAGGATTCTAATGGACATGCTTATAATCAAGAAAATATTACTGTTTGAATTAATATTAAATCAATATGAAACATATAAAAATAGCTTAAGACCTCCCCAGGACCAGTAGCAATATTCCCAGAAGAGTAGAGCCAATCGGTTCAGTGATTACTAAGATCTTAAGCTTCAGACGGACGGACGAAAGATAGACATCCTTTTACTTTATTATAAGGACTAGCGGCTACGCCCCAAGAAACCTCTAGGTGCACTTAAGTTGGGAGTGGGATAAGTCAACCCCCCCCCCCTTAACTTTATACTTTGAGTTTTCAAAAGAAATATTTTTTAAAAATTTGGGGAAGGGGGATTTATATTTTTTAAAAATTTGGGAAAGGGGGATTTTTTATTGGGATGGATTTAGACGTATTTTTATGACGTCGCACATGACACTTCCCGTATCTCCCTCATTACTAAATTCAATAATAAGAAATTGATTTTGAATTAATCAATATAGCTTAAAGTTTATGTGCTGTGTGTGTGTGTGTGTGTGTGTAACTGAGATAATAGTTTAAAAAGTTTCCCATAGATGTCTCACGGTTAAATGAATATCATTCATCATCCCCTGATTTAGAAATTATCATTTAGACACACTTATTATATAATCATAATTTATAGAAGAAATTATTTTTCATAAACAGAATTGGGAAACTTATTATTAATATTAAACAATGATAAATAAGTCCAAAACTAAATCAACAAAAATGAAAGTAAATCACATAAGTGTACGAGAATTAGTGTAGAAACTCTATACTTAACTCATTGTAATAGGACCTGTGTCCGTCTGTCTGTAATGAAGAACCGACATGATTCTCTTTAATAGTGTAGCTCCTTATAAGCCCTTGGAAGGTTTATAACTATTTATACACTAAAATTTATTATAGGGGGATGGTCGACCTAACCCCCTAACCAAATAAAGGGGCGAAACCGATTGTATTAAATACATAGTAAAATGACCATTTATTAATGTCCTATTGAAATAATAAACTAATTTAATTTTACCTAACTGGACTTGTCCCTTGGGTAAAATTCTTTCATTTTTACTACTTTCGTCTTGACAATTATTATTATGATTATTTTTAATAAATTTTCTGTTTACATATACCTATAGAATTTATTAAAATTACCTATGTAAAATGTTTGAAAAATAAATGGATTCTGGTTAATTACTTCACAAGGAAAACTGGTTGAATATTTATTTACTTTGTTAATATTTATATTTTTAAATCATCTGTTAGGCTTTATATATTTCAATAGATTTATTTTTTTAATCCATGATTTTTGTACATTTTGTTTTTTTTTGTTCATAAATTACAAAGAGGGGATAATACAACTAATGAAAAAGTTGTTGGACCAAAATTTTAAATTATGATGATTTAAGCAAAATATTTTAGGTTTCCAAATAATATGCTACTTTTTCTCAGAGAGAAAGGGGACAATGGGCTGTTTATTACACTAGTCCCCAAAGTTTTATAATAACGTTTTCTTATTTGTTGACTCAACAACTTTTGGTAGTTAGTGAATTTTGATTGATGATTGCTTCATTAAGTTGAGTGTTGAGCAACACAAAAGAATTTTTTTTTAAACAGACAGACATTCATTCTATTCACTCTATTTAGGTAAAATTTGAGATTATGCGAGTGTTGGCAGAGAGAGAGGCTTTCTCTAAAGAAAACGAGGCGTTGAAACAATACAAGATGGCGTTTCTACAGCTGATGGCACAAAACCAAAATATTCAAAGGTAAGCCAAATTTGTTGAAAAAAAACTCTTTTCTTTTCCTTATACCAAAGTAACAGGATGACTGTCTGTCTTTCTGTATCTAAGGATCTTGCTTACTAATGAACTCATATATTTCTCCTATGCATTTAATCTTTATATATTTACAATGAAAGCTTGGAATTTTTTTAAAGGAGGTACGCATCCTCCCAAGATAAATTCCCCTGGAAAATAACAACACCAAATAAATTAAGGTGGATGTAAACAGATTTTTTACTAATATCCACTAAAATATATTTTTAGGACGTTCTTAGTTAAGATGTTTTTACAAATTTTAGACGTATTCATTTTTTAAAAGCATCTTTAATCTTTTAATTTATTTTTAGGGATCTAGAAAAGCTGCAAATCCCGGCACCATTTCTCGACTCCCCCTCCTCCCTTTCCCCCGACTTCCCCAAGAGCCTCAAACTCTCCCCCTCCTCCCTTTCCCCCATCTCCAAAGACTCGCCTGACTTCTCTAAATCTGGATCAAATATTTTGCCGGATTTTTCCAAGGCTCTGTCATCGCTTTCGCCGAATTTTACCAAAGATGGAAATGCCCCGCTGAATTTTCAACAAGAATTGTCCAAGGAATGAAGACAGTTGCATTTTGTATTTTTGTATTGCAGCTACGCTGCTGTGTATATTGGTTGTTATTTGCAGGGATCGGAAGCCTCACGTAAGCCGCGCATAAGCCTCAGTTTTAAACCTGCTTGTGAGCAGAAAAAAAAATTTAAGAAAGAAGGATTGTCTGCTAAAGAGCCGTTTTATACATCCAGCTGAATTTTATAGTGATAAAATCACGATTTCACTGAGGCTTACACGCGGCTTACGTGAGGCTTCCGATCCCTGGTTATTTGGTCGGTTTTAAATACATTTGTCGTGTAATTTGGTAATTATAAGCATACACAAACAGCTAAGAATATGAACAGAAAGAAATAACTAGAAATGAGATTAGAGATAGCGATTTAAGGGGATATGACAATGGATGATAGATTTATATACATCACCAATGATGATAAACAAAATTACAAAATTAAAATTATTAGTTGAAAAGTTTGAAACCAACCAAGCAAAATTTATTAAAAGAGCCAATGAAGTGGTATTAAAACTTTGGGTACCAGTCTAATTTATAGTCTGATGTCTTCCCCTTCCAAATGAGATATATGTTGTACAAAATGTCTTCATTGTGAAACAGGAGATCCTAGTTCAATCTGCAGCCTCTCTGACCACCAAAAACCAAATATCTTTCCAGCATGAAATCTGTCTGAAGGGGGTTGCCGCGGCAGCTGAACAGGGGGAGGGACACAGTTTAACCTACAGCCACCAGGGATGGAAACTTAATATTTATTTACCCATAAATAAAAACGTTTTTTTTGTTGTCAGTGGCGTGCAGTAAAGGATGTAGAGGGGTGTTAACACCCCTTTTCAAATTTAAAAGATTTCACACCCCTCTGGTGAATCGCTGTGCACGCCATTGCTTAAAAATAATGCTGTTTTACTTTTGGATTTTAATTGATAAAATAAGATCTGTAAATTTCAATATGATCCGTTACCTTTCTTCCCCCTTTTTCACTCTTTATGTTTTTAAAAACCTGTAGAATTACCGTGCATCCACGTAAAAAGTTTTTTAAAATTTATGGATCTAAAGGAATAAGACAATTGCCGATAAATTGATGTACACCCCCAATGATGACACACAAAATTATCCCTTCTGTAGATTAAAATTAGTGGTTGAAACGTTTGAACCTTCAATTTAATAAACCAACCAATTAAAATTAAGTAAAATTCCCCAAAGTTTTCATGCCAACAAACAAGAAAATGTTATTGTAAAACTTTTGGACAAAATAAAACGATAAACAGTATTTTGTTCATTCTCTCTCTCTCCGTTAAAAATCAAATAGACTAATGGATAAGAATAATAAGTTACCGAATCAGGACATACTGTTATGCAATCCTCTGGAGGTCCATAGAAGCAGCCCAGATGGTCAGGTATGTAGCATTTAACAAACAAACAGGCGTACAATAATATAGTTATAGAGTAATTACGCTTCTGTAAAAATATTTAAAAATTCAAAGTTTAGTAAAATTCTTTTAAAGAAAAGAAATCTACGAGAGAGAAATTTAGAATTCACGAAAATAATCAAAATAATATGTATTTATTCTTTAATTCAGAAGAATTAATTGTGATTCTTTTTAAGGAATTCGATGGAGGTCCTCTGTTGAAAGAAACTCTTCAAATTACTCAGCTAGAAAATGATAAGCAGGTATTTTAAATAAATAATTAAGCTTTTTATAGTGCCCATAATATTGGTCTACCATTGGTCAATTAAAATGTATATTGGCCTGCCATTTGTAATTTAGTATGTGTTTTGGTCTTTAATTGGTCATTTGTATCGTATGACATCATTTTTTTATAGTCACTATAAAGAGCTTTATAGATAATTAAAACTTTTTTTTGTTAATTCCCTACTGTGACATATAATCAACCTTCTTTTTTCAATAGTATTTTTATATAAAACATGGAAAAATAAATTTTATTTTTATCAGATTTTGGAGAAAGAGCGAAACCTTTTGAAAGATGAGGTGACGTCTTTGAGAGAAGAAAATCAAGAATTGTGTAATAGGTACTTTTTTAACAACAATTTTGCTTTTCGTTTTATTTTTAAGAATACTTTTACAAAGCAATACACCAATTTACCACCAATTACTTACATTCCCTCCAAGTACATACCCTCTAAAGCATAGTTCGTTTTTTTAGGAGGTGTAAAATAAAATAAGGATGGTTGAAAGCTTTTCAGCGCTGTTGTAAAAGTAAGACCCGGGGGGTGGGGATTAATTTATATTCCATTGTTCTATCCAAGTATTCTTTAATCATGTTGTTCAGGTGCGCGAGGTTGGAGGAGGAGATGCACCTGGAGATGAACAGGAAGGACGAGGTCATCACCAGCAACAGGTCCAAGATACAGGACATGGAACAGTCGCTGGACATGATGAAGACGGAGTTCGAGTCAATGGAGGTACAGTACAGTGAATGATTGATGACACCATAGATTGGTTGTTATCAGGGATCTAAAGGGATAAGACAGTGGCCGATAAATTGATGTACATCTCTCATGTTAATACAAAAATTTATCCATTCTATAGATTACAATTATTGGTTGAAACATTTAGACACTTTACTTAATAAATCTACCAATCAAAATTCATTAAAAGTTCCCAAAGTTGTTAAGCCAACCAATAAAAAAAACATTATTATAAAACTTTGGGAACTAGTGTAATAAACAGCCCATTGTCCCCTCTCTCTTTGGATTGCTATTGTTATGATAGATGCTTAAATTGATTATAAAATAATTATGTGGATTAACTTCTGTAGTTTTTTTAAGCGGCATGCATGCACAGGAATATACTTTGTAGTTTGAATTTTGAAAAAGAAAGGTTTATCTTTTTAAATATTAAAGGGAGTAGTTAAACTATCCAACCCCCTGCTTCACGCCAATTACTATTTCTTATCCCAATTAAGGTTAATTTCATAAATATTGATTGATAATCGATCATAGAGTAGTTGAAAATCAGAGTTGATTGATTGATTGGTTTACTTTAGGACTACTGGCAGACAAAACTGGAAGAGGAGCGAAGCTTCTACGAGGAACAGTTGAGGAAAAATGAGGATGAATTCAGCAAGCTTGAGATCCAGATGAATGAGTATGAAAACATGTATGATTGTAATAAGAAGGTGGAGGATGATAGACTTTCCACCATTGAGGTGAGTAACACTGATTGATATTGATATGAATGAAAATATTGAGAACTATACAAGTTGTAACGATGGATATAGGACACATGGATATTGTGACACAGAGCAATTTTCGTCATACTATAGTAATATAATATAGTCAACAAATAATTGCAAGGGAAGAGATTTCTTCAGGGATCTAAAGGGATAATACAATGGCCGATAAATTGATGTACATCCCCAATGATGACACACAAAAAATCCCTTTTGTAGATTACTATTAATGGTTTAAACGTTTGGACACTTAACTAAATGAAACAACCAATCAAAATTGTTTTAAGGTCCCCACAGTTGCTAAGCCAACGAGTAAGAAAACGTTATTATAAAACTTTGGGGACTAGTCTAGTAAACAGCCCAATGTCCCCTTCCTCCCTGGGTATCTTATATTATTGATCACGAACAGATTTAATGACAATATCTGGTTCCAGGAGAGCTGCAGTATGGAGGCCCAGATATCAGACTGGGAGGATGAAATTCAGCAGCTTAAACAACAGCTGGAAAGAGAACAGGAACAGAGCAAGCAGCTTAGAGAGCAGCTGCATAGTGATAGTCAGGTATAAAGATAGATAGATAGATACTTAGAGAGCAGCTGCATAGTGATAGTCAGGTATAAAGATAGATAGATAGATACTTAGAGAGCAGCTGCATAGTGATAGTCAGGTATTAAGATAATCACCCAATTCCCCCCCCCCCCCTCCTTTAAATCTATTTTAAAACAAATATCATGAAACAAATTATTTGGATACAACTAATGTAAAATTGGAAATAATCTTGTGATTTTTAATTTTACGATCCGCGGAAAGATGTTTATAATAACTATTCTAAACTTCAGGAAATGAAGGAGTTGCGTGAAGAATTGGAGGATTTAGAAAAGAAGAATATTTACATGGAGGAAATTCAACAACAGTGGAGTAAAAAATTGGCACAGGTAAAGAATAGTTATTAAATCCATCGTATTGTAGACAGCTTTCCAAGGATAGTAAAATGAAAATTTTTAAGATTAAAACCAGTTTTGTTAGCCCCAGATGATCGGTTAAAGCCATACTGGAAAATATTTGCACATCTATCTCATTTGAATGGTGGTTCAATAGTAAAATTCACATTGAGCAACACTATTTTTGGACAATCTTTAGTTTAATCATGCTTAGCTATTGTAACAATCAATTCTACAAAAAAAACGAAACCTTTAGAAGTCAGCTGGGGGTATATCTTGTTTTTTCATATAACTGAAGAGGGATTGGTAAGAAGGGGAGGAAAAGGGGAAGGGGGTTGTGGGGAAATTTACCTTTAGAATTGTTTGTCAGAATATCATTCCCTTTCCCTAAGTGTAATGCAGTCTCAAAAATGATATAACAAAACGTAGCGGCCTCTTCATCTACAGTTTTCATACAATCAGCTATTCATAAGCTTCTGCCAAAAATGGGTGTAAAATAACTATTAAACTTGTAGAATAATATCAGGAATCTTTAGTGATAAGACAATAGACGATAGAACGATTTTTAAAATAAAATACTTCTACTGGAGATTGAAATTATTAGTTAAAAATTTAGATATTGCCGGTATGAACCAACTAATCAATGAAAAAGCGCCTTAATCCAACGAATAGGAAAACGAGATTGTGATATTTCCAATGTCACTGATAGATTTGTACACCCATCCTATTATTTTCAGGTTGAGGAAAGCTGTCGGATCAAGGTGTCCAAGCTCCAGGAGGAAATTACCTGCAAAACTTCCAGCTTTGAGCATTCTAAACCTGGCTCCAGTGAATCTGAAAAGGTAGCAAAAGTTTTACTAAGACTCTCGCTTTGGAAATGCAGTGAAACGGGATCAAAAAATATGTTTCCAAAGAACGTAATTGTTAATGCTTTTATCTATTTATCTTTCTTGAAACTATGTATAGTGCCTATGAAAAACTACGTCATACTGGCCTACCATTGGTTAATTTAAGTGTATACTGGCCTGCCATTGGTAATTCAGTCTGTGTTGCCTTTGGCCCTTTGTATTGTATTACGTCATTTTTATAGGCACAATAAAGAGCTTCATCTTAATCAAATTGTAAATATAATATTTGTTAAGGAAAAGGCCATGTGGAGGCTCGATCTTGCCAACCCTGGGCATCAACCTCAGCTAGCGGTCAGCCTGTCCAATGCAGGCCCTCAGAGCCTGAATGAAATAGGCAGCCATAAATCGTCCACCATAACGTTTATACCTCATTCCCCGAGACAGGTATAAAATAAAACAGCCAGCTTTTATATAATTTTCTTTTTTAGTAGAGAAATTACTCTATATTTTACTTTTTATGTCCGTCCGCCCGTCAGTCAGTTACTCAGTCGTAACGCTATGGGAAAATTGGATTTTCTCAGCTGCTCTTCAAGATAGACGGCTGATTTTTAAAAGCGAAGCTTTTCTATAATTAGGGTCGGTCCGTCCGTACGTCCGTAACGGATAGCTTTTTTCATTAATTTGGGCATGTTAGAATTGTCCTATCGATTTAAAATTTTGCATGGTGAATTCTTTAATAGTTAGGTACGATTTAGAAAGCGTAGCAACTCTATAATCATCACCAAAATGTCCGTACGTCTATTTTAAACATGTTGATTTTTTAAATTTTTTTAACAACAAATTTTGATGTGCTCTAATCATCCGATTGATCTGATTTTTGGTATATTGATTCTTGGGACAACAAAGTATAATGTAATAAGCGAAGCAACTCTATAATCAAGTCCTAAAAATGTAAGTATGTCCATAATCATTATCCTGAATCAAGCAGTTTTTCAACAAATTTAATTGCAATTTTGCTTTGACTCTACATTTATATTATGATTATTCAGTTCTGACACTATACAAGTGTTAATATCCGTTTGTCCTACCGTTTAAGTGCTTCGCTTTTATGGATGTTGTCATCCTTGTTTTGTGAAGTTTCCCTATATCAATTAGCGTCCAGTGCTTAATTTGCTTTATTCGTTAGTCTGTCAGTCATGCTTTAAAATCCAATTATTATAAAGTATATTCTTAATTTAACAAATGCTCTTTAAATATCCCTGTCTGTATCCCATCCATGATTTTTTTGAACTTAGCTACTTATAAATGTTATGTTTTATTTTAGTAACTATGACTCTCATGAAACATGTCAAGTTTACATTCTATAAATGATTCTTTTGTTCTAGAAGTTTTCATTATACATTTTCAGGGTCCTAGTTCCTTGCCGTCTGACCTGGTGACCTCTGCCCAGCGAGAGGTGAAGCGCCTGCAGGAGCTGCGCAGGATCATCCAGGAGGAATGCGACGCCCTCCTGCTCAAGAAGGAACGTCTGAAAGAGGAGGTTTGCCAACTAGTTACGGATGGCATGATTTTGTATTCCAAGGATCAATCAGAAACGACGCCGATCAATGCTGTGATGGATGATACTTTTGACAGCATGTTATTGACTGAGGACATTACCCCTACCAAAAGCGCCACCAAAATGCATGATGATAAAATTGTTGGTGTTATAAATGGTGATGGTGAAAGTAAAATGATGTTAAGTTTTGATGAAACTTCATTTGATAAATTGGTCCACAGTGTCAGCAGCATTGAACAACGTCTGCTTGCCTTACACAAAAGCCCGCGAAATTCCAGTCAAGAATCAGCTGACAACCAAGATGCTAGAACATCTGTTAAATTTGATGAAGCCGGTTTATCAAACGGTCACGTGACACGCAAGGATGCCTGGACACAGCTTCCTAGCTGTTTGGCTGGTGTGGGTGCAGCCAAATCAGCTGTTGAGGGGGCGGAGCAGCACGCCAGCCTTGAGGAGGGGGAGGGTCACAGCCATCTTGATACTATCTCAGCACTACTCATGGCATATAAGGTGCCTTCATGGTTTACAGATGGTTTCCAAAGTTGTCTATGATATTGGTATCACAGTAAAAAGACATGATTCAGCTTTTTTGCTTAAAGTTCTGTGATTCTATAACCAGACCACTTAAGAAACCATCTTTGGTAGCACACTTTTCTGGTTAAAATATGACAAATATGACATATTGATTTTCTAAGCCCAAATTATGTCTCAAAACACTTTGCTTGATTCTGACCCTTAATTAATGGACTTTTTAGCAAGTTAATATGTCATATTAAAAAGAACGCCAAAATTAATGCGTTCAATTTTCAACAAAATGTTAAACCCATCTTTATACTATTTTATTTAAAATTATTCTCTTCTTTAAAAAGCATGAATTTTTGCATGAGCCAAAAATGGCCAATAAACTAATTATTTTTTTTATGTCTATTTTTTAAAAACTTTATTTTGATTTGCACTCGTAAAGTATAATCTTAAAAAGACTATACACGTAAATTCGATACTTTCCTTGAAAGTGACCTGCCAGCACATAAAATCCCAACCTCCAACCCCCTCTTGTTCTTGAAATAAATTGAAAATGTTGGGGGAGGAGTTTTCTTCTTTGTACCCAACACTTGCGGGAGGCCCTAAGTCCAATATAACCTAAACTGACCTAAATTAAAAGAAACAATTACACGAAAAACTACCTATTTCAATTTATTTAAAATAAGGGTGTGGTATTGTGTGCTCGACTAGACACTTTGAGGAAAACTGCTGTAAATTCGTCATACATATACATTTGTATGTGTAAATTAGGGAAAATTTTCAATATAAAAATGGCGTCATGCTGGCCTACCCTTGGTCAATTAAAATGTATGCTAACCTTCCATAGGTAATTTAGTCTGTATAGTGGCCTATCATTGGTCATTTGTATTGTATGACGTCATTTTTATAAGCACTATAAGAGCTTCTAAATTAGGTTGTGTACATGGATATAGAAAGGGAACGTAAACAGCTGGAGTTAGAACTGGAGGACAACCTGGAGGCCGTCAGAACAGGTATGATAGCCTTTTCAGATATTATTTTATGAATTTATTTTAACATTTTTAAGCATGTTTTAAGTAAAAAGAAATTAGTTAGGAATATCTTTTTCTAGTCAGACACAAAAAAAATTAAATTAATGATAGGATTTTATTTAAAATTCTTTAAAGTCTATACAATGACGTCCAAGCTTTTCATTTTAGGAGGGTGAAATAAGGGGTTTCAAAGGTTTGAGGAGGTGTAATATACTGTATTTTTAAAAATTTCTAGGAGGCCTTGGACGACTCTTTTATTTTTTTTACAGTATTGATATAATCTCTCTGTCCATTGGTATCTAAATGAAATCTTTCAAACCTTTCAAATAATCAGGATGTGAAGATCTGCAGGATGGGAGTGTATCATCCAGGGGAACAGATAGGACTGTCCAGGAAGCTGGCAGCACCTCCAGCAATGGTGGGTCAGATCAGGTGTACCTGTCTGTGTCTATACATGGAGAGAATGGAGTCTATACCTGTCTTAAACAAAGGTAGGGACATTGGATTTAATATTACTTAAATCTTACACCAGACTTTCATGTTCTCTAGAAAAATGAAGAGTAGCGGGCAAAAATAACGATCTCCCCAAATTAACGACAAGCTTTCCCCTGTCATAATATCCACGTGTTTTCTACATCCATTGATAGAATAGGAAGCTTTGTATACAAAGTTTTAACATGAAATCTTTTTTTTAAGTATAAAAAGTTTCTTTTATTAAATCTGAATTGGTTAATTTAGCAGGGTTCTAAAGGAATAAGACAATGGCCGATAAATTGATTTACATCCCCAATGATGATATGCAAAATAACTCATTCTGTAGATTACAATTGGTTTGGACACTCAACTTAATGGACCAACCAATCGAAATTCAATAAAGGTGCTAGCTTAAATAAGAAAACGTTATTATAAAACTTTGGAAACTAGAGTAATAAACAGCCCGATATCCCCTCCGAAAGGGAGGGATAGAACATTGGACTGTTAAGTATACTGGCATTGAAAGTTTTAACATGACATCTTATTCTTAAGTTTAAAAATATTTTCACAGAATCTTTTGATAGGTTATTTTAGGTTAGTTTAAGTTAGGTTTGGTGCTTGCCCCGCATGTTTAGGCAATTGGCCCGGCAGGGTTAGAGCCCCCCGCAGCTGCTAGAAATAGGAGAAAATATACTGTGAAAATACGATATAACAACCCTTAAGAAGCGTTGTCACGAAAGGGACTATACCCAAAGTTTTGCTTATGGCTTAAAAACAGTTCTAATTTAGTGGATATTAAGATTGAAAAATTTAAAGATCAAGATTCAATTGTTGTGTAATAAAGATTACATAATATTAAATAGATTTTAACAATAAGTTTATTTAAAGAATTTTTTACAATAGATTTCCATACAAAGACCTTATCTATCAAAATATCTTTTATAAAAATTTTAAGAATGACATGTAAAGTGATTTTACCTTTTTCTTTGACGATTATTTAGAAATTTTCATCTCAATTTTTCAAAATTATTCTCATGGAAATAGTAAAAGGCAAAATTTTTATATATAAGTAACGGGATTTCTGTGTGTCTTTACCGAAAGAACGCGATAACCACTGGACCGAAATGACTTTTCTTTACTATCAACTATATATATAAATGTCCTTGACTTAGAGTACCTCCACCCTCCCAAGAGAAATCTAGAAATAAATTTCTAATTTAAACCCCATTTTTTATGCTTTTTAAAAATTAAAATTTAAAGTGACCATTTTTTAGTGGCGACTTTTCTTTGGAGGATTTTGGTACCCTCCCCCAAAATAGTTATAAATCATCCCAGGACCTATGAGAAGTTGCGTTGAAAAGAAGAACCATATCGGTTCTGCACTTAGCGCTTCGGAACAAGACAGATACAGATCCTGTTATTTTCGTATAAGGATTAGAGTACAAAACTTTTTTTGTTTAAATTTATCTATCATTTTATCTCTGAAAATTTCACTCTCTTTTTGATCATTTTGACAGTTGGTCAGAGAAAACAAGGATGAAAAAACCATTAAAATAAAGTTCAAGTGTATTGTAAGAATTTTTTAAAAATCTATTTAAATAAAAGTTATAAGAAAAACAATATATAAATTTAAAACAAAAAGCAATGTAAGACCATGAGCATTGAGCATATAACAAAAAATACTACTTATTATTGAAAAATTAGTTGCTTCATCCCTAAGAGAAGGGCGGATGGTTGGAAAATAGCTTAAAACCCTTCTCAAGAAATTTTTAAGCTTCCATTAAAAGTACAACCTATTCCGATCCGCATTTTCGAGATCTATAGCTTCAGAAAAAATATATTTCTTATTTTATGGGACGATTTAACAATGCATTAGAGCTATCCGTTGATATAATATGACAATGTAACCAAATTAAAGAAAAGCTATGCTTTTCCAAGTGTTCGTGTTAGTCGTGTTCTGATTTTAGTAATTTTCATAAAATTACCTCCTCTAATCTGATGTAATCTGGAAGGGATAAATTTTCTAAATTTAGGGCAAAGCACAAAAGAAAAATTAATGACAGGCATTAGAAGGGTCCTATTGTGTACATTTTCTGTACATATAAGAATGGATTTATTTTTACTTGGATTACATCAGATTGTCATGTACTATAATAAAGTGAAATTTGTTCCTGGCTATATTTATGATCCCAAACATCCAACCCCTAACACTTAAACCCCTACCCTCATAACGAATTGACCTCTGTAATTAGATCCCAAAGGTCTCCTGGGACGAAGTTGCCAGTATTAAATACAATCACCTTGTCCTTAAACATAAAATTAAGCTAAACAACTTTGCCTGAACGCGTTCTTGTAATGCAATTAAGAAATATGACGTTCTAAATTAGCTACAGGTTGAAAAGCTTTACAATATGGCTTCGAAACCGATTAATATCCTCTGGATTAGAACCGGTTCTCAGCCATACTGAAAAATCATGTATAGCATCGTATTACAGACAATATTCCAAGAATATTTAAATTAAAATCATAAAAATAAAAAAAAATGTTTTGTTAGCCTTAGTCTACGGCCTCTCTGGGCATAGAAAACTTAATCTAATATGTTTTCATTTTACTATCCGCGGAAATTTGTCTATAATACGATGCGAAAAATAACTATTCTAGAATGCGCCTAATAGCAGAACTCCATTATACCTTTTTATAATAAATGTGAATATATATTATATAACGATTTACTTGGTAATATTTTAACTGTATATTGGTTACGCATGCCTTGCTTGGGAGTTTAGCTTTACTATGATAGCAATCTATTTTAGTAGAATAACTACTCTAAAAAAGCTTGCTACTTGATGCAAAAGGATAGTATAGTTTGTCTGTATGTGTATAATTTAACACTTATAATGTTCAAATATCATTAAAATATTTATTTAATTTTTAGAATTGAAGATCAACAATCAAGGTGTAATCAGCTACAGCATGCTCTAACCAGACAAAAGTCAGAAACTAGCAGAGTTCTTTCAAGTAAGTTTGGTTTTTAAAAGAAAATCTGCTTCATAAACAATCTAATGACTCCTAATTGTAGGGGCGAGAGATTTTAAAGAAAATAGCATAAAACCATAAAACTAAGAACTATGTAAACTAGTTCTTAAATTGAAAACTTAATCGATTTAGTGGTTTGTGAGAGCTTGATGGACAACTAAAAAACCTTACTACTCTATACAATAGGTTTTAACATTTTTCTATAGGAGTCATGAAGAGTTTTTAAAATGTTAATAATGTTTATAATAACGTTTATAATAATGTTTATAATAACGTTTTCTTATTCGTTGGCTTAACAATATTGGGGAATTTATCAAATTTTGATTGGTTGATTCATTAAGTTGAGTGTCCAAACGTTTCAACAATTAATTGTAACCTACTTAGGGAGTAATTTTGCGTATCATCATTGGGAATGTACTTCAATTTTCGGCCATTATCTTATCCCTTAAGACCCCGGATTCCAAACTGTCTTCTCCAGGTATGAAGGAACAGCACCGTGAAGAGGTGGAACAGCTGGAGGGACTGGTGGCCTCTGCACAACAGCTTATATATTACAGTTTTATTATTCCAGGTATGAAGGAACAGCACCGTGAAGAGGTGGAACAGCTGGAGGTACTGGTGGCCTCTGCACAACAGCTTCTATAATATATTTTTATTATTCCAGGTATGAAGGAACAGCACCGTGAAGAGGTGGAACAGCTGGAGGGACTGGTGGCCTCAGCACAACAGCTTCTAACAAATCAGACTCAAAAATATTCACAGCAAATGGAGAGATTATCGCTTGCAGACAGGTAAAGAACCAACTGAAAGTGGATCATAAAAAAACTGTTCGAGAAAAGTTTATTTTATTCTTTTTAGATTATACATAGGATGGATATACTAACCAGTAGGATATAAAAACACTTTATATAATAATATAGGAAGTAGAAGCCCAAGGGGGGGGGGGTTAAAGGGGTGATAAATCTCAACCCCACCAAATAAAAAAGCTTGGAAGTCCTTGGGGAGGAGGGTAATTTTTGTGGTTTAATAACCGGTTCGTGGGAATGTACCAGCGTTTCTTTTCTGTCTATTTTACAGAAAAAAATTAGTAATAGTTATTTCTTGCATTGTATTATAAACAGCTTTCCGCGGAAATAGAATGTACAATTATAAGATTAAAACCAGTTTTTTAGCCCCGTGGTGCCGAAAGCACGGGCCAAAAAAACTGGTTTTAATCTTATGACTGTACATTTTTATATTCGTAGAAAACTGTTTATAATACGATGCTAGACATAGCTTTTTGGTTCCTATCCACCGGATTCGAATGAATACGAGAAACCATAATTTTCAAAATAAAATAACCAAGAAATCAAACAAACATTATAAGGCAAAAACGTAGCTACAAATAGATCATGGTTTTTACATTTTTTGTATACTGCAACAATTTTTTTTAGGGTAATTATGGAGTTGTTATCAGAAAATGAAACTCTCAACACTGCTTTGTTTTCACTTCAGGTTTGTTTTGTTTCTTGACAAGTTTATTACAGAATTATGGGTTGCGACTCAGTGGAAAAAGTTGTAGGGGTGGTGGGATTAATTTGTTTTCAGAGGTTTTTTCTCTCCTTAAACAAACACCCTAAAAGCTATATATTTTTAAAAGCGAAGCTTTTCTATAATTAGGATCGGTCCGTCCGTCCGTATGTCCGTCCATCACGGATAGCTTTTTTCGTTCATTTAGGCATGTTATAATTGTCCTATCGATTTCAAATTTTGCATGGTGATTCCTCTAGTAGTTAGGTACGATGTAGAAAGCGTAGCAACTCTATAATCATTACCAAAATGTCCGTACGTCCATTTTAAACATGTTAATTTTTTTTACTTTTTTAACAACAAATTTTTATGTGATCTAATCATCCGATTGATCTGATTTTTGGTATAGTGATTCCTTGGACAACAAAGTATAATGTTTTAAGCGAAGCAACTCTATAATCAAGTCCTAAAAATGTAAGTATGTCCATAAACATTATTCTGTATAAAGCAGTTTTTCAACAAATTTACTTACAATTTTGCTTCGACTCTTATACATTTATATTCTGATTATTCAGTTCTGACACTATATAGGTGTTAATGTCCGTTTGTCCAACCGTTTCAGTGCTTCGCTTTTATGGATGTTGTCATCCTTGTTAAATAAACAAACATCTTACTTTTTACGTTAGGATTATAAACTTACTTTTACAAAAACAATTAGAAAGTTAGTTATCATATCTTTCGATTTTAAACATTAAATTTGATTTTAAAAAGTCGGATCATGGAAAGAAAACAAAGAATCAGGCTTCGTCGTATTTTCACAATAACTTTTAATAGGTTAGGTTAGGTAAATGTTAAAGTTAAATTGGCCACACATGGTTAGAGTCCTCCACAGGGGCTAAATATAGGAGAATTGTACTGTAAAAATACGACGTAACCCGCCACTTCGTTTTCTTTCCATGACCCGAAATGTCTTTCAGGGTCAGATTCGTGGTGGGCGGTCAGCAGCAGTAGGTACTCGCGTCCACCGGGGCCAGGGGGGCCAGGGACAGGCAGACAACAGCCTTGCCTACAACCAGGGACAAGGGGGGGAGTATAGTCAAGACTCCAGTCTAGATCATGACAGCTATCATAGTCATAACCAACCTCACAGTTCAGAAAATAGCCATTTTGTGTATCAAGTTGAGGAAATATGATCTTTAAAACAATTTTTGAGGATTTTTTAATTAATTTTTCCCCTTAATTTAATGAATTTATTGCAATTAGATAGAACAAGGGATAAGGCACATCAGAAAAAATTTGTTGTCTCCATCTTTTCAAATTTAAAAGTCCCTAAGTTTATGTTAAAAATATGTTTGTTAATAACCATTAATCTGATCTCTATACCTCTATAAATATAAATTAACACTTTAATGTAAATACCTACACATGCAGTAAATCATTTACAATTGAAAAAGTATAATTCTTTTTCTCTAAGTCTTTGCCATATCACAAAAAGATTGTCACTTTATTATTGTTAAAAAAAACTTATATAGATTTATAACAAATTTAATATCAACTATGAGAAATGTTATATTTTATTAATAATATGCCATATAATAATTGTTAAATGATACAGTGAAAAAGTGTCATATTTTTGAGAAATTAAATGTTACATTTTATGATACTTTACTACCAAAATGTTTAATCTTATATAATAATGTTAAAATATGATAGATTTTACATAATTTTACCATGTGTAATTTAACCGAATGTAGTTTTTCATAACTTATTTTTGACTTTGTTAGAATTAAAGAGTGGGAATAGTTATTTATCGCATCGTATTATAGACAGCTTTTCGCATTATAAATTTAGAATTTCAAGATTATTATGTTAGCCCCGAGGGGCCGGATGCCAGGTCTAACAAAACTGGTATTAATTGTATGATGTTTCTTTTAATATTCGTTGAAAATTGTCTGTAATACGATGATATAGATGATTTTTCAGTATGGCTAAGAACCGGGATGCTGTACGTATTGGTGCAAAAAATGGGGACTAATTTCAAATTGTTTTGGCGTGTGACGGCATACCCCATCTCTTTTCTAGGGGGTTTCTTTCCTCCTTCCTTTTTCTTACCCCTCACTTGTGACGTAAATAAACAGCCCCGTCAAATCAATTTAAAAATTGTCCCCATTTTTTGCACCAATACGTACAGCATCAAGAACCGGTTCTAATCAGCGGACATAAATCGGTTTCGAATCCACACCGGAAAACTTGTTGCTTATACCTTTTTTCATGAAATAATGTTGTTGACAATATGACAATACTAGATAGTTAAATAATGTGCCCATCCAAAATCGTGATTTTTATCAGGGATCTAAAGGGATAAGACAATGGCCGAAAAATAGATGTACATCCCCAATGACAATACACAAAATTACTCTTTTTGTAGATTACAATAAGTGGTTGAAACGTTTGGACACTCAACTTAATGAACAAATCAAATGTTATTAAAAGTTTTTGAGGAAATATTTTTGTGATTGGTTGCCTTTTTAAGCTTGGGTACATTTACAAACTATTGGGTACCTGTCACCAGTAAATATTGGGTACCTGTCACCAGGAAATAGATTCTTAATATATAATAACAACGGTTATGTCATATCAACAACATGGAGCATGGATAAGGGATAAGTCACGTGCATTAGCAGATAACATTTACCAGTATGGCTTCGATACCGGTTCTTAGTCATATTGAAAAATCATGCATAGCATCGTCTAAAAGACAATTTTCAGCTAAACTAAAAATAAAAATCATAAATCAGCCCGGGTCTTTGTCCGCTTGGGGTTAAAAAAACTGGTTGTAATATTATAATAGTTTTTATTTTAATATCCGCAGAAAGCTGTCTGTAATACAATGCGATAAATAACTAATCTAGAAATCATTAATATGATTTTTAATGAATAAAATAATCTTCATATTTGAAATATATTGTTATTTCTGATTTCCGTAAAAAAAAGGGAGGCAGAAAAGTTTTTGTCAAGATTGATTAATAAACTCCATGGTAATTTGATAAATATAAAAATAAAGCCGTCCTTTAATTGTCAAAATATTTTATTACAAAACATTTTATCATATTTTTAAGAAATTAAATGTTTTTAATTGATTATAACGTTTCCTACAACCGTGAAAATTATAAAAATAAACATGTAAAACGTGATCTTAGGTTTGTTAACTATTGACGTATAGGCTGATAAACAAAATAATATTCAAATTTTTAATTAAATTCATTCATAAAAATTGAATAGTATTTCCAGTATGGCTTTGTATAGCATCGTATTACAGATAATTATCCACGAATATTGAAATAAAAACATACAATTGATACCTACCAGTTGAAACATTTGAACACTAATATTTCATTTATTATCTGCAGAAAGCTGTTTATAATACGATGCGATGAATAACTATTTTATAAATCAAGAAATTTTGGAATGAATTTTGTTAAAATGTTTTTATGATATCAATAAAAAAGTGGAATGTTTAAAAAAAGAATTAGGCATATCTATCAACTATAAGGTTAACTACTGCGGCAATTTTAAGAGATGGATAGAAAGCTTAATTACAACCAATAGATATACCTATAATTGATAAAACTTACTACTTTCTTTAAATTTGTTATTGTTTTCCATTGATCTAGTCCTAACCAAATTATTAATGTCAGAAAATATTAATTTTGTCCGTATAACAAAATGTATATTAGTTGATAAAAATTATTTTTCTGTATATGAAATGTTTAATGTTTATGTATCTAACTTTAATAAATATTTTTTTATTAAATCATGTTTTTAGATAATCTAATGTCAATCTTAGTTTTATTTTATGAGTATTTTAAGAGTTTGTCCTCTACCAATGGATTTAAAACATACGTGGATGTTATGATAGGAGAAAAATTGACGTCAATTTAGGTTGGTAACATGGACATCATCCATTGGTCAGTTCGTTCATCAAGTAGGGGGCGTGGATATTTGGTCAAGGGGTTGGATAGTAAGGGTCGCTATTTTAGCCAGTTACAAGTTTCACAAGTGTACGATCCAAGTAATATCAAATTCATTTCAATACCATATTTATAATTATGTTATTCATCTATAATAAAACGAAGTACGATGTCTGTCTGTCCGTCTGCAGCATAAAATCTAAATAACCGCTTCCCCGGTTAGGTAGTGCTTCGCATAAGATATAATATTCCTTCTGTGGGAGGGGGATATAATATCAAGAACAATATCATTATCAGGGAGTGCAGAAAGTATAATAATGGATTCATGAAGCTAATTATTTTAAGTTACTCATAAGGTTTTTGAGAATTAATTTTATTAATTTCAAGAAGAGGTAGGGGACAATGGGATGTTTATTACACTAGTCCCCAAAGTTTTATCGTTGGCTTAATAAATATAAGGACTTTAATTGAATTTGATTGGTCAACCATTAAGTTTGACGTCAAACGTTTCAACTACTAATTGTAATAGACATAAGGAGTTATTTTTTCCCTGAATAATTTTCTGTTTTTTCCTGTCCCTGTAACCCTGAGAACCACCCATCAGGGATCTGAAGGGATAAGACAATGGCCGATAAATTTATGTACATCAACAATGATGATACACAAAACTACCCAATCTGGTGATTACAATTTGTGGTTGAAACATTTGAACATTCAATTTAACAAACAAAGCTATCAAAATTCCGTAAAAGTACCCAAAGTTGTTATTCCAACGTTATCATAAAACTTTGAGGACTAGTGTAATAAACATCCCTGTAACCCTGAGAACTACCCACTCAAATGTCTTATTTCTTAAGTGTCTCATCATCTAATCTTTTCTTTTTCAGTAGCGTATCTACTCTATACTACATTATTATTATAGGACGTACTATACATATTCTTATTGATAATGTTCTGTTGATGATAGGCATAACATGCATCCGATTTTGTACAGTGTATAGTTATTTTGTTCACATATTTTCAATAATTAGTAAAAGTTGATGTACAAAAAATGGAAAATGTCAACAACAAAAAATAACATTTTTAAAACCATATAATAATACATCTTTCAGCAGCAGTATTTTTTTTCTTTTACTTTTTAAACTTTTTTAAACATCTGATTAAATAAAAGAGATCATAACTGATGTATATCCGACTTGTCGACATAATAATTTCTACTAAAAAGTATAGTTGTAGTTGAAGGGAGGAGACGCATTTTTTCGGCCAATGCAAGACTCCTAACTCCCTACTTTAATGTTAAGTAACAGCAGGTTCTATAATTTCTTTTTTAATGATTTTATGTATGACACAGGCCTAAAGTTTCTTGCTAAATATTAACATTGTTTAATTGTTATGTAAATTTTCATCCTAGTTAGAAACATATTTTGTAACGAATAAGTCGACCCAAAAATGAAAATACATAACATAAAAACCTAAACATTTGTTAGTATATAGCGCAGCTATTCTATAACTAAGTTAGCTCAATACTACGGTTAGCATTAACTTTTTTCATTGTTAATGGATGAAAAAGCAATGAAATAAAGAAGAGCCATATCAGTTGAGTCGTTAGCTAGATATCTTGTTGCTGACACTTTTTATAGGGATACAAATAATGGATATGATTTTTCTCGTTGATATTATGACTCATCCTATGATAAAAAGCATCACATTTTTTTGTCTTAAAAAAGCCTAATTGCCTTAGGGTTGTTTTGTGCTATTTTCCTGGCATAGAGGCTAGGGCGAAGCAACTAGCATAAAAGCATTTTTAGAATTGAAAAAAAACAAGAATAATAAATTTCATATTTATTACATCTAGGAGAAAAAAAGATTGTATTGTATAACATAGAATTTTAAATGCTTTTAAAATATCGTTCATAACTTTAATATAAACAGAGAATATTAATCTATCGCGTCGTATTGTAGACAGCGTTCCGCGGATATTTATATGAAAAATTTTAAGATTAAAACTTTTTAATTTTAATTTTATGAAAAATTGTTTGTAATACTCAAGATTTTTCAGTATGGAAGAGAACTGGTTCTAATCCAGTGGGAATCAATCAGTTTCGAAGCAATAATGGAAAATTATTTCTACAAAAAAAAACCAATGTGATTTCACTTTTTATAAATCTTTGCACGATTAAATAAAGATTGTCCCGCTAATCCCCAATTTTTACTTCATTTTCATTTGACTTTCTAAACCTAGGACTCCCCAAAGTAAAATTCAGGGATCTAAGGGATAAGACAATATACGATGATTTGATACACATCGCCAATGATAATAAACAAAATAACCCCTTCTGTAGATTAAAATTATAGGTTGACAATCAATCATAAATTATTAAAAGTATCCACATTTTTTATTTACCCAAAAAGATTAACGAGATTTTAAAAATTATAATTGTTTGTGGAGATATAAGGTCATTGCTAGGTTGTACCACCCAATCATTGCTAGGTTGTACCACCCAATCAAGATTTATTAAAAGGCGGTAAAGTTTTAAAATAAATCCAATTACTTATGTTTCTGGAACATACAATTACCGGGATGTCTGTTGACTAGGATAAGGTTAAATTCTTAAATCAGGGGATGGGAGATATCGTTGCATTAGGTAGCTGCGAAAAAACATTTACCAGGGTATGCGAGAATCTGTCACAAATTCCACGTATTCAATATCCTTTGTGCTAGGTATTTGTTAAATGAAATTATGATGTGCTGAAAATGAATTTTCTATTTCTTTCCTAATTTCCAAAGTTGTACAGCAGATAACCCAAATATTGCAAACGCTATTTTCAGCTACTCCGGTCAAAGAAAAAAGCTATATAATGTAAAAACGATTTATACATTATACATTCAAAATTTTGATTTTTCAAATTTTGATTTTTTTTTTTTTTGAGTTTTAAGCTTTTTTTAGCTAGTAGCAAATATTGAGATAGGACGCGGAAGCTAGGTACACTTTCGGAAACTAAAATTCAGTACATCGAAATTATGACATGATTATCAGTGAGAATCACGGAAAAGGAATTAACCCAATAGTATAATCACAATAGCAGATTTACAAATCTGTACAACATGAATGTCGGGAATGTCAGGAAAATAGCCTAAAACCACGTCAAAACATTTACACAGCTTCCCTGAAAAGTACAATCCAGTCGGACAACTAATTTTCGAGATATTTAGCTAAAAAACTTGCTTCTTTTTGAAATAGGACAAGTGGCTGCGCACCTTTCATTAAGGGGACCTATACTTGAAATGGTATTGAGAGAACAGAAAAATAGCATTAAACCATCTTAAGTATTAAATTTTTCTATGTTAAATAATCCTATATAGTAAATTGTGATAGTGTATATAATTTTACTGTGCATGTCACGAACTATCAATTATCATTATTATTACATGAGGAATCTCATATGTTGTCCTATCAGTTCCGCAAATTTTTCGCATTACCAAATAAATTATTACAATAGCATAAAATGCACCTGTTTCGGTGATTAAATCTTATCATTAAACACCTCTTATGTTAATTTTATATTTGCAAATATGATACACTATGCGAATTTGATAATATGAGGATATTTAAATCCTCCCATATAATCATGAACAGGTATTTATATTAAGCAAAAAGATTTTTATGTTAATGCAAATTAAATAGCATAAAAAATTAATTTACAATGTTTTAATTTGTTTATAACATTTTTTAATCTTAAATTTTTAATTTAGGTTTTAGATTTAATGCAGACCAACATCCAAAATGTTAAAATGTAACCTTTTCACGTATACAGCAAAAAACTTTACTTGAAGAATGCTTTTGCTAACAAAAAAATGCAACTTTTTATTATAACTATTCTTGTTCTGTAGATTAAGATTATCTGGACTCTGCTAGTTTTAAGCCAACCAATCAAAATTCAATAAAAGTATAAAATTTTAAAGACAACAAATGAGTTAACGCATGTATTTATAAAACTTTGGGTATCAGTATAATTGACAGTCAAATGACCTCTCCCTCCCTATATTAATATACATGCTCATTGCCTAAATAAATTTATGATCGTGATGTAATTGCTAAACTAATATAATATAACATTTATGCTGAATTAATACATTTAATCATCATTTAATGATTATATCCCATAATAGCGGCTACATTTTTTTAGCCGGTGCCTTCGGCACCACGGGGCTAAAAAAACTAGTTTTAATCTTATAATTGTACATTCTATATCCGCGGAAAGCCGTTTATAATACGATACGAGAAATAACTATTCCTAGTTTTCTTAATTAACCTAAAGATGCAACGCTGTGGTTTATAGCAGGAATCATAAGGGATAAGACAATAGCCGATAAATTGAAGTATATCCACAATTTTGACACACAAAATTACACCTTTTGTAAATTAAAACTAGTGGTTTAGAGGTTTGAACACTCAAATTGATAAACCAACAAACCAAAATTCAGTAAAAGTTCCCAAAAAACAAATAAGAAAACATTTTATAAAATTTTTGGGACTAGTGTAAAAACAGCCTATTCAATTCATAGTTTAGTTCAAAGAAAAATATTTTAAACACACATCAAGATATCAAGGTGATTTCATCAAAACTTATTTTTGAACCACCGAATCCCCTCAATTATTTATTTTTAAAACAATTTGTAGCATCCCCCCCCCCCTTCCACCACCGTGATACAGATCTAATCCAGCACGGACCTATACCAGCGGGGCTCTGTGAGCTCATTTAAAATTATCTTCTATTGTCTTATCCCCTTTGACTCTGGCAAAACCGAAGGTTAAGATTCAATTTAGATTTTAGTGTAAAAGACAAAAAAAAATTTATCTTCTTTGGGGATATAAGACACTTGTCATAATATAGCAAATATGATGAAATGTAAAACCAAATGATCCAGTTGTTTTGAGATATTATTGGACAGACAGACACTTCAGTATTACAGGAAAGTGTGAAATATTACAATTTGAATTATAAATAATTTTAATTTATTAAACTTATTGACAGAAATTCTCTAGAGTAGCAATGGTATTTCAGTATCGAAGCTATTCTATAATAAACTTGTGTGTTTATCAGTCTGTTAGTCCGTCAGACTGTCCGTAATGTTATTTGGGAAATGCGATTTTCTTGACTGCTATTTAGGATAGATGGCTGAAACTTTTGATGATGATTCCCTGTATCAATGAGCATTCATTATTTTTAATTATTCTTCTATTTCTATGTATTATTGCATATCTGTTATCTATCCAGAAGAGAGGGAACAATGGGCTGTTTAATACACTAATCCCAAAAGATTTACAATAACGTTTTCTTATTAGTTGGCTTAACAAATTTGTAGACTTTGGTTAATTTTGATTGGTTGATTTATTAAGTTGAGTGTCCAAACGTTTCAACCCCTAATCTTACGGTACAGAAAAGGTAATTCAGTCTATCATAATTGAAGATGTAGATCAATTTATCGGTCATTGTCTTTTCCCTTTAGATTCACAATATCTTCTCTATATTAATTTCATCTGTTTGTCCTTCGCTACTTATGGATGTTGTCATACATACAACTTCAAATAGAAAGCAGGGATATAAAGGGATAATACTATGGCTGATAAATTGATGTATCTCTCCAATGATGACACATAAATTACTCCTTCTGTAGATTGCAAATATGAAAATTATTGGTTGAAACGTTTAAACACTCAACTGAATAAACCAACCAATCAAAATTCAGTAATAGTCCCCAAAGTTATTAAGCAAAGGAATATGAAAACGTTATTGTAAAACTTTGGGGTCGGGGACTAGTTTAATAAATAGCGCATTGTCCCCTTACTCTCTGAATAGAAAGCCTAATTTAACAACTTGGCTTGTAGTAAACAACAACTTTTCAAACAAGTAAACAACAACAAAAATTGGCACATAATAATATTGAATGCTTTCATACCTTTGTAGTTTTCACTTCCTTGTAGGTGGGTGTTTTCCAGGGATCTAAAGGGATAAGACACTGGCCGATAAATTGATGTATACCCCAAATGATGAAACACAAAACTACACTCATTCTGTAGATTAAAATTAATGGTTGAAACGTTCAACCTAAAAACCAACCAATTGAAATTCAGTAAAATCCCCAAATTTATTAAGCCAACGAATAAGAAAACGTTAATTTAAAACTTTGGGGACTAGTGTAATAAACAGCCCATTGTCCCCTGTCTCTCTGTGTGTTGTCAGGGATAGGGACATGGCATATAAAAAAAACTGTTTGGCTACCAACCATAGGCGTCCAAGGGGGGGGGGGGGTAATGGGGTGATTACCCCCCCAAAATTTTTTTCACTTTACTCCCCCCATTTAAAATTTATCCCTACCCTGGGGGTGCCGTAGGAACCCCCAACCATTTAGGAGGGGGTATTTACCCCCCCCCCAAACAATTTTGGAGGGGTAAATACCCCCCCAAAAATAAAAAATCTCTAATAAAAAAAATTTTTGCGCGCTTCGCGCGCATTTTTAATTCTATATATTTAATAAAATTTAAATTACCCCCCCAAAAATTTTACCCCGGGGTTAAATTTTGGGGGGGGTAAACTAAATTTACCCCTGCCAACAGGTTTCAGGGGGGGTAATTACCCCCCCAAGCAAATTTTACCCCCGGGGTAAAAATTTTGGGGGGGGTAAAAAAAATTTGCGGAGCGCTTCGCGCGCCATTTTACCCCCCCCCAAAAACGATTTACCCCCCCCCCCCCCAAAATAAAAAGCTTGGACGCCCCTGCTACCAACTTATCTAACAATCAAAAGCTCTACATAGTAAAATCCTTTTAATTAATATGGTATACAAATAATGATTGAAGTAAATAATGGGATACACATTAATTTAAAAGCCATTGTCTTCTCCCTCCCTTAGGGTTCTTAAAGGACAAAACAATCAAAAAATACCCCTTCTGTATATAGATTATTCAACTTTACTTGTATTGGTTGATAAGTTACTTGGTTACCAGTTACGATTTTAGTCTTATATCTCATCCCTCCCTTTGTTTCCTTGGTTTTCCTATTGACACCTACGCTTAATAGTAAAACTTTTCTCGTGGTTAAGCATTTCAATAATGGACATTAGACTAGCTCTTTTCAATAATGGACATTAGGCTGGCTCCATTTCAATAATGTACATTAGGCTGGCTCCATTTCAATAATGGACATTAGGCTGGCTCCATTTCAATAATGGACATTAGGCTGGCTTCATTTGAATAATGAGCATTAAGCTGGCTCCATTTCAATAATGGACATTAAGCTGGATCCATTTCAATAATGGACATTAGACTGGCTCCATTTTTACAATCCACATTAGGCCTGGCTCTATTTCAATATTGGACATTAGGCTAGCTCAATTTAAATAATGAACATTAGGCCAGCTCCATTTTAAAAATCGACGTTAGGCTATCTCCATTTCAATAATGGACATTAGGCTGGCTCCATTTCAAAAATCGATGTTAGGCTATCTCCATTTCAATAATAGACATTAGGCTGGCTCCATTTCAATAATGGACATTAGGCTGGCTCCATTTCAATAATGGACATTAGGCTGGCTCCATTTCAATAATGGACATTAAGCTGGATCCATTTCAATAATAGACATTAGGCTGGCTCCAATTCAAATATATATATATTTTCTCTAATGGATGAAATTAAACAAAACAAAGAAGTAAAATCTACATTATTGCTATTAATATCTTCATAATAGCTTTTCCATTCAAATTAAACCATAATCAAAACTTGATTCCAAAACTTGAACTTTTTAAACAAGCCTATCTGAAAAAAAAACAAAAAAACATTTTCTTCCTTCTTTTACATTGAAAAAATTTTGTTTGGTAGGCCAACTACTTACAGTTACAGTAAAATTTAAGAAGAGCTTTGCTTTCTCAAAATATGTCTATACACATAAACTGTCAGTTTCGATACATTTAAGGCCAAGAAAAGATGAATTGAGGGATGTACAGCTTTCAGTTTAACAGACAAAATTTTTTTTATTTTTATTGTTATATTGAGATAATTATTAAAAAGTTGCAAATTTTTGTCCAATTTTAAAAATGCAAAAAGCTACATATTTTTTAAAAAGCCTATACCATATAATTATACATATATACTTCCGGCAATTTAACTAATGGACGATTTTGAGTATTTAAGAAATGGATTTTTTTGGAAAAAGATTCTGATAAACAATTTGTTGAACACGGCTGATTAAACTGTTCATTCTTAGGCAAAAATGCGGGAAAAAGTTAATTGGCCATTTTACTACTGCATTTACACCCCCCCCCCCTGAAACATATAAGGAGGGTTTCACGGTAAAAAAAGCCTACTTGACAAGGGTTTACACATTTGATTTTTGTATTTTTATTTTGTAGGGGTTTGCTGAATTTATCACAAGCTTCGCTTTATTTTTACTGTATTACAGTTCATTTTTTTATTGTAAAAAATTATTTTAATGTATGTCCATGTCTTTACAAAGCAAACTGTTTAATTGATATGCATTTTATTAAAAGGTTTCACAATTGTATTGATTCCATATTTGGTGGATTTATAACGTGGTGCATACATCTCTATGCATTTTTAAACGCGAAGCTTTTAAAAAAAAATAGACTCCGTACGTCCGTCCGTAAGTCAGGATAAGCTCTTTTTGTTAATTTAGGCATGTTGGAATTGGCCTATCAATTTCAAACTTTAGACCATGATTCTAGTAACAAATATGTATGATTTAGAAGCAACTCAATAATCGTTACCATAAAGTCCGTACGTTCATTTAAAACATATTGATTTTTACTTTTTTCACAATCCCTTTTAAATTTTATAATTCATAATTTTTCTCCTATTCATCAAGATTTTGAATTAATGATTGTTAGGACAACAAGGTACAATATTTTAAGCGAAGCATCACTATAATCAAGTAAATATTGTAATTATGTCTTTAAACAAAATCCTGTATTTATGCAGTTTAAAATTAATATTCTGCTTATAAGTTTTGACACTTTACAAGTGTCCTGATTTGCTTTTATGGATGTTGTCACATTGTTTTCTATGTGGCAAAAATGATTTGTTACTCAAAAGAGCAAAAAGGCCTTCAAAAATCCCGTTGTGAAATGAAATTGTTGATATTTTTACATTCTGATATAAAAGAGGTAGGGAAGGATAGTTTTATCTCTATGCCTAACCTCTGCGGAAGTTACCCTGTACTCAATATAACCTAATCTAAGGTAAAAATTCACACAAAAACTACCCACTACCCTTATTTTAAATTTATTTCAAATAAGAGGTGGAGTGTTCTTGTGCTTAACTAAGCAATTTGAGGGAAACTGCTGTTAAATCTTTATAAAATACAGACAGACAAGCAGACACCTTACACACCAACTATTTTTTATCAGAAAGTCAAAAACATCAATAATTAGCGGCAATGGACAAGTTAGGTAAGGCAGGAGGTGGGGGAAGTTGAACATTCATTTTTAATTATAGTTTTAAAAAGTAAAAGGAAAGAAAATATATTTTTTAACCTTTCCCCAAAATTTTAAAGCTGTAAACCTTTCCTGGACCTATAAGATGCCTCGATGCAAAGGAGAACCATATGGGTTCAGCAGTTAGTAAAATCCGTCGCTACAGACAAAAAAGCTTACTACTTTATATAATAGGAATTCAATTTATTCGTAATACATCAATGTTTTTAGCTACAAAACAACGGATTTTTTTTGCATAACATGACATATTATTTATCATACAAAACTGTTAAGAAATTGAAATGGAAAATAGTGAAAAACAGAAAAGAATGATATTAAAGATAACAAAGTAAATGTTTTTTTTAATAAAAAGAAAAAAAAGGGACTTGGTTTTGCTTGTTTAAATTTTAATAACAACTTTTTATTTTAAATACTCGTTTCGAACAACAATCCAGGAATAAGGTATATCCAACAAGCGAAATATATCTAAAATAACATTTGGGGGGCAGATAAAAAGGTCATCAATTCTACTATGTGTTTCCGCAAAACAACAGCTGAGAATCACGTACAGATTCGGGATTTTTTTTCTCGAATGTATTTGCTGTTGGTATAAGCAACGACAATCCTATTCCTCTTTTTTCATAAGATGATCATTAATAAATTAAAATAAATACTTTAAATCTAATAATTATATAATTCTATTGAATTTTAGCTATTCAGATTTATTTTTGTTGTTGATGTGTAAAAATATTTTGGCAAATAATATTTATAAACAAAAAAAACTATTTTATCATTAATTTTACTTCCGTTAAGAATATATTCTGAAAAGCAGCTAATAAGACAAATTAATGTCCAAAAGCTGCAGCCCTTCTATAATGTTAAAAAATGAAATTTAGAATTTGTATCTGGCTGATTGTTCTCTAAGATCTCGATAATGGTTAAACCGACCGATCATTCCATAACAACATGAATTTATTTTTCATTTAGTAGGTTTGGTGATTTTTTAAAAATAACTATATTATATCATTTGCCAAGAAATAGAATCGAAGAATTAGGTAAAGGGTAGTTGCACCCAGGGATGTCCAAGCTTTTTATTTGAGGGAGGTAAAATTGTTGGTTTCAAAGGTTTTAATAAGGGTTGTCTAATGTATTTTTTTAACTTTGAGGGGGGAAGGGGTAATCTCTCCTTTCATCCCCAAACCCCCCTTGGACGACTATGTTCGCACCAAATAAAATATTTTTTTTTGAAAAATGTACCAATGATAAATTTAAAATCTTCAAAAATCTTTTGTTAATCCATAATTTTTAGGTATATTTTTTAAATAAAGAAGAAATTGTACAAAATATTTTTTTGTATCACATTATTCAATTATATGTTCAAAGAAGATATATTAAATTAGTTCTAAATTTATTGATTAAAATATACATATCTTTAAAGAAAAAAGATAACAAAAGTTATTTAAAAGGTCAATTACTTTGAAATTTAAACTGTTTGTTTAAACTAGATAAATAAGTTTATTTTGGATTTTTTAAAAGAAAAAGTGCGCATCCTTTAATTTCATCATTCCTTGTAAAGCAGCTACTCTACTCCATAAAATCAAATGTCCATCTGATTCTAAATTTGGTTGTCTGTCTGTAATAATGAGGAAGTATGGATTTCTCGACTGCTATCTAAGATAGACAGCAGATTATACTAATGACCAATAAGCTTCTACTCTATAACTCAGTTGTCTATCTGTAACATATGTCAGTAATTCTGTAGGGGATTTAAATTACCATAAGTAAATGGTTCTCTAGTCTTCTTTGGATTAAGCACAACTTGAGACATTGTTATTATAATAGACGGATGGTTATTCTGCTGACCAATGAGCTTTCTTCTTCCCTATAATATATGTCTGTACTACTGTAGTGGATTTAAATTATCTTTTTCTGTTATTTAAAATTTTGCTGACCAATTCATCATCATCGCCAATTATCTCTTCTCTGTAGAGCGAAGGCCACGCACAATGGTTCTCCAATATACTTTGGATTAGACACGACCTGAGGCATTGCTTAGAGATGGGATTTTGTAGTTACATTTCTTTATGTGGATTCAATGAGAGCAGGTTTTGTTCTAACGAAGGATTGTTAACTCCACAAAAAAAACCTGAACTGTTGGAAGTGACCAGAACTCAGTCAGGCATCTAACCTAGACCCTTTCAAGTATAGTTGAACTCTTCTGGTGTAGATGTTAGAATCATAAATCATGGTGAATGCTGGATGTATGGCAGGAACGTCTCTGGATTCCCCTCATGCTGACCCATTTTTGTCTGCTTTATAATTTACTTCGTCTGTCATAGACATGCATTAATTTTTTTAGGAAATATGCATTTTTTTCATGTTTCATTAAAGATTTTGCAATTCACAACAAAGCCGATCGACTTCCTCCCAATCCGAATACAGATGACCTTGGCGGATGCCTTTAAAGAAATGGCGTCATACAATACAAATTACCAAAGGCAGGCTAGTATACAATTTTAATTGACCTATTGTAGGCCAGTATGACGTCATTAATTTTAGCCAGTAAAGTAAAAATAACATGGAAACTAACTATTTCTTTTTTTTATCTCTTCTAAGAAAAAAGTTTTATTATTTAAGATAAAAACTTGTTCACAAAGTCCTTCAGTCACAATATCATAACAGTAGCATCAATAAACTAACACAAGCTGTAACTCATCAGTAATTCTATAATAAATGAAAGTCTAATAACCAGCTAAAGATAAAAAATGACCGGGATATTTATAAGTTAGTGATAAAAAAAGGTTGTTTGCAGTTCGTTAAAAGATTTTCATTTAAATGCTTCAATTCTTTATTTCTACACTGCACATAGGGGCAACAAGGGGCAACAATTCACCACCCCCAAATCAAGTTTTAAACATTCTATGAGTATTATCATACCCAATGTACATCATATTTCAAAGGAATCGTAAAAATACGCTTTTTAAGTAAGCATTCTAATGCATGGAAGTCAAGAAATGCAAAAATTTTCTTACAGAAAAGGGCATACTTTTTGTGTTTCACCAACAATTTTAAAAGTATTATAAAATCTCTTAGAATTAACGTAATTAGACAAAATAACTTCTGATGAGTCATGCATTACATATATTTTGACAGTATAAAAGAAAAAACACAAATTGAAGAAATTAGTCCTAAATAATTCTAGTTAAAGTCAAGATTTTAGTTTTTATTTGTTTGTTTTTTAATCAACATTTAAGAAGACAGTAAGAGGAAACATGTTTTCGCCGGGTGTCGCCGGCTAAAAAAACGATATTTGATTACCCAAAGACATATTTTAATCGCCAGTACTGGTTTCATTTACCCCCCCCCCCCTCCGCGCCCCCGTAGGGGTATTTAGCCCGTTTTCTGAACGTGGGTGCACGAAAAGCTTGTAAGAAAAGGCGTTTAAATGCGCTTTTAAAGTCAAAACTTAAGATATAATTCAAATAAATAAAAGACACAAAAACATAGACATATTGGGAAATGTTTATTCTGACTTAGAATTAAAGTTAATAATAAATATTTTCAAGTTCTAATGCACTTAATGATGGGGAGGAGAGGGGGGGGAGGGCTAAACCTAAATCTAAACCTCTTTATGTTTGATGTTTTAATGTAACTAAATAATCGTTTCTATAGATTATTACAAATATCAGGGATCTAAAGGGATAAGACAAAGGGGGGGAGAGGGGGGGGAGGGCTAAACCTAAATCCACAAAATTACCCCTTGTGTAGATTAAAGTTAGTAGTTAAAACGTTTGAACACACAACTGTAAAACTTTGGGGACTAGTGTTATAAACAGCCCAATGTCCCCTACCTCACTGCGGAAAGGTAAAAATAATATGCAAATAACGTGAGGTTCTTATAATCATTCTAAATTGGAATTAGCAAGTAGTCTTCTGTCTGTCTATTGGTAATGCTTTGTTTTTAAATTATGTAGTTACAGGGTATTCATGTTTAAAGTCAGCAGTTTTATTTAGAAAGGGAGGGGACTGTTAATTACACTAGTCCCCAAACTTCATAGTTTTATAATAACGTTTTTATATTCGTTAGCATAAGAACTTCAGGAAATTTAATTGATTTTTTATTGGTTGGTTCATTAAGATGAGTGTCAAAACTTTTCAACCACTAATTGTCATCTACAGACAAATAATTTTGCAATATAATTTATTAAATATGTATTTATTAAATATGTATCAATATTGGGGATGTACATATTAATCGGTTATTGTTTTGTTCCTTAGATCCCTAGGTGTTAATATATAATACAAAGTAGCTTGATGTCTGTTTGTCTGTCCGTCCATCCCTTAAGATCTTGCTAACCACTAAACTGATTTAATTCTACTCTTCAGGGAATATATTTACTGGTCCTGTGGTTGTTTAAAGCTCTTTTTCAAAAATAAAAATCCCCCTCAATTTTTTCATATTTCTATAATTAGGGTCGGTCCGTCCGTACGTCTGGTACAGTTAGCTCTTTTACGTAACTTAAACAGGCTAGAATTGTCCTTTCTATCTCAAGCTTTTCATGCTGATTTCTACAACAGTTAGGTACGACTTAGAAAGCACAGCAACTCTATAATTGTTACCAGAAAGTCCGTACATCCATTTATAACAAGCTGATTTTTACTTTTTTGACAACAAATAATGGTTTTGAATGTTAAAAATATCCTATTCATCTGATTTAATTTTTTGAATACTGATTCCTATTTCAATAACGTCTATTGTTATAAGCGAAGCATCTCTATAATCAAGTCCTAAAAACGTCAGTATGTCCTTAAACAGTAACATGTATTTAATCAGTTTTAATTACAATTTTGTGTAAACATGCATTAATATTCAGTTCTGACACTTCACAAGTGTTAATGTTAGTTTGTCCTTCCATTTCAGAGCTTTGCTTCTTTCATGGATGTTGTCATCCTTGTTTAATTACCTCATGGGGCAAATCCCCTAGAGGCTAGGGGCGAAGCCGCTAGTGTACATATAAACAGTAAACAAGAATCATTATATCATTATAAATATAGATATTAGTTAATAAAAATTTATGTTAATCATGCCCACATTTATAATGGATTTATTAAACATAAAAATAAAGTATAACTTGTAGCTTGCTAAAATAAGGATCCCCATCCACCCCCATTTACACCATCCCCTCCCCTCCTACTGAAATGAATTCCATGACCCCAAATTTAACACTTTGAACACTAAAATCGGACTACAATTAACCTAGTTACACTTTAAAGGGCCCAAAAAGCTAGTGATAGGGTAGCTGCGCTACTAAAAAATTCTTATATTGCTCTGATGACCAAAACCCCTAATTAGACATTTTAAACACGAAATTCAAGATAGTTGATGGATAGATAGATGGATAGATTGATGGATGGATAAATTGATAGTTGATGGATAAAGAGATGAATAGTTGATGGATAGGTAGATGGATCTATATATAGATGGATAGAGAGATGGATAGAGAGATGGATAGAGAGATGGATAGAGAGATGGATAGAGAGATGGATAGATAGATGGATAGATAGATGGATAGATATATGGATAGACAGATGGATAGATATATGGATAGATAGATGGATAGATAGATGAATAGATAGATGGATAGATAGATGGATAGATAGATGGATAGATAGATGGATAGACAGATGGATAGATAGATGGATAGATAGATGGATAGATAGATTGGTAGATAGATGGATAGATAGATGGATAGATAGATGGATAGATAGATGGATAGATAGATGGATAGACAGATGGATAGATATATGGATAGATAGATGGATAGATAGATGGATAGATAGATGGATAGATAGATGGATAGATTGATGGATAGATAGATGGATAGATAGATGGATATATAGATGGATAGATTGATGGATAGATAGATGGATAGATAGATGGATAGATAGATGTATAGATAGATGGATAGATAGATGGATAGATAGATGGATAGATTGATGGATAGATAGATGAATAGGGTAAGGGGGGGTTAATCTGGTAATTTTCTATCTACCTTCATAAAATGACCTTTATCTCCATGTTTCTTTCAAATGACAGAAAAAAAACATAAAAGCAAATTTGTTTGTTGTTAAATTACCTACAAAAAAGTATAAAATGAAATTTTTGTGAGATGAATTTTAAGGGTACTAAATAATTAAATCCCCTTTTTGGTTGATTTGCCCCAATGTGCACTGGTTAATTTAAAAATATCTAATAATGTTTTCGTTTTTGTTTAATGTTTATAACTCATTTATTAGCAGAGTATAAGAATATCATAAACAAAACTTGATACATTGCACCAGATTTTCATTTACTCTGAAAAAGTGATGCTCACAGCTGGCTAAAATTTCGATACCCATCCCCTCCTCTCCTACTGGATAAATAAATGACCAATAAATGAGATCATATTAGCAAGTTAAATTAACGACAAATTTTTCCTGTCAATATATCCACATTCCACATATATCCTTTATCCATTTTAAAAAGCCCTTTTTTTACAAAACAACACCAAATTAGAAGAATCAATTCATTATTTTTTCTAACATTTTTTTTCAGACCTATTAAAATGAGAGAGTTTTTGTCATTGGTATTTCTTGTTGTTACCGTACACCATGTGACGCCATTTTGTACGGATGTGTCGTACAATGCATGTAAGGTAATGGTTATTTATCGCATCGTATTATAAACAGCTTTACGCGGATATAGAAATTTACAATTATAAGATTAAAACCAGTTTTTTAGCCCCGAGAAGCCAAAGGAATGGGCTAAAAACTTGTTTTTAATGTTATAATTGTTTATTTTTATATTCATAGAAAACTGAATTAATAAAATGCTATACCTAATTTTTCAGTATGGCTGAGAACCGGTTTTAATCGGTATCAAAGCGATTTTTAAAATAATATTTGAATCAAATATATTTTCGCCTACTGTGGCATTAAATTTTTTACTTAATACATGATACATTTATCTTATTACCTTGAATTTTTGAATAGTGCTTCCTAGGAAAATTAGGCACAATGCCAATTATTTGTAAATGATGACAATAAATGTAGGATGACTCCAGTGAGCATATTCAACCATTTGTTGAACCCAAAGAGATTTGCCAACAATTATGCAAGACATTCAATACACAAGATGAATGCCAGTTTTACAGGTACCTACACATTTTTAAAAGAAAAGCTTTTCTATAATTAAGGTCAGTCCATTGGTCCGTACGTCTATAACGAATAGCTTTTTTAAAATTTTAGCATGTTAGAATTGTCCTATTAATTTCATTCTTTGCATGATGATTCCTTTAGTTGTATGATATGTAAAGCGTCGCAACTCTTTAATTGTTACTAGAATGTCCGTACGTCCATTTTAAGCATGTTGATTTTTAACTTTTTAACAACAATTTTTATGTGATACAATCATCCAATTGATCAGATTTTTGGAGTACTCATTCCCATAACAATAAGATACAATATTATAAGCAAAGCATATCTATATTCAAGTCCTAAAAATGTCAATATGTCCTTAAACAGTATACTGTATTTAAAAGTTTTGCAACTTTATAAATAATTTTGTCAAAACTTATATATCATTATTTATATTCAGTTCTGACACTCTACATGAGTTTTTGTCTGTCATACCGTTTCAGAGCTTTGCTTTTATGGATGTTGTCATCTTTTTTTAGCAAAGCTACTATAAAAGTGTTTTTAACTGTCTGGCAATTACAATTTGTTTATATTTTAATAATCTTTTATTTCTAATTAATGTAATTCTTGGTACAGTAGTACATTGATGTTTAAGGTTCTAAACCTTCCAATATAAGTATTTTGAGTTATTTGAAAATTATTCACTATATCTCAATCCGATATTTATATCTTTATCTTTCTTGTTCTCTACCTATTTGTCCTTAGCTTTCTCTTTATCTCTTTTTTCTCCCACAGTCCTTCTTGCTCATTACCTATAATGATAATGTATGGAAGTGGACTTTTAGGAGGTTGACCACCCCTTTTCCAGTAAAAACCTTGTGCATACCACTGCACTGGTTGTATTCTAATTTTTATTCAAGTAATACTTAGGTATATTTTGGACAACAAATATGGGTACACTTGCTACATGTACACAGAACCTTTCAAAGCCTATGCTGATCACTGTGATTCCATGTAAGTAATATTTATTCAAAATTTATTTGGCATCATTTATATTTTTGTGTTAAAAACATGATCAAAATTTCCTGAAAATTGTGAACTAATTTTAAGGAGAAATAAGTTAGGACCTTAGAATTTTCAAAATTTAAAGATTTTTTGTGTTTCTATACTAAAAAAAAACATTTTAATGAAAGGTTCAAAACACAATAGTCTCTTATTGAAGGATAAAGAAAGTAAAAAAAATACTATGCCTGTATAAATATAAGTTAGAAAATTTGGGTATAGTCCCTTTCCTGGCAACGCCTCCTAAAGGGCGTTTCATCGTATTTTCGAAGAAGGTTTTCTCCTATTTCTAGACAATTACCTAACCTAAAATAACCTATCAAAAGCTACTTTCAAAATATGATGAAAGGCTCCTTAAGCGGCGTTGCCACAAAAGGGACTATATAGCTGAAACTTTTTATGAAAAAAATAAACTACAGAAATTTATATATGAGCCCAGAAAGCATGGGGAAGGGGCTCTTTTAAAAACTTGCTAAAGACTTATTTATTTAGGGCTGATAATCTATTTTACAAATTTTCTTTATGTAGAGTTCCTTGTATGACAGTGTAAAATATACACATTATTAATTATAAAAGTATTTTAGTAATTTAATTCTTCATTTAATTTCCCTTGACATAATTGGTTCAATAGTATTAACATTCAGATTTAATATAAAAAATATTTTAGTTCTGCTCCCAAAACTGTGATGACTGAATGTATTGAGAATGTTCAAGAAAGTAAATAAATTATTAATTTTATTTTTTGGTAATGATGAAAAATCTTTTTAAAAAATGAAAATTTACAGCATTAGCTAGCCTTTTTTAAGAGATAAATTTGGTGTATTTGGGTAGATATTCAAGTATTAAAAGTAGAAAGATTTTCATGTTTGTATAAAAAACAAGGATGACAACATCCATACGTAGCGAAGCACAAAAATTATGTATAAGATTTTAAAGATTAGTTGTCAAAAACATGTATATTAGGGAAAAATCATGAAACCTTTTCAATATTTGTTTTTAATTTTTTAATACTTATATATCAGTAATAAGACTAAAAGACTGACGGTCAAAGTAAATTGGATGATCAAAACAACGGGAAATTTAATTTTGATATTTTTAACTAAAAAAATTTTGAAATTGGACCATAAAGTGTGTTACCCTTTTTTTATGTTTTATTATTATTTGGCCACAACTTGGTAAAAAATGCTCACAAATCAGACCTTTTTCGACCGAAGATACTTAAATGGTTCCTTTACAAGCCCAATCAATCAGTTTTAGGATATCTTTATATTTCAAGAAAAATTTATGAAAATACTAAAAATCGGCAGATTTGGGTGTTACCTTTTATATGCACAGATACCATAAAATCAACAGAAAAAATACTTATTTTTACTTTTCTGTCATTTTTAAAGTTTGATTCTGTTAAATTGGCTATTCTTGAAGGGATTTATGCATTGATTATACTGAAACATAATATTGGGCAGAAATTAATGTATTTCAAAGAAAGAAAATTTTGAAAATAAGAAATTCGACCTCTATCACTTCAGAGGACAGCTGCCAACCTCCAGTTGACAGGAAATAGTTAAATACTTGTTAGCAATAATAATTAGCCTAAAAAGTAAAAAGTTTTTTAATATGGCAAAAAAATGATAATCTAAATCTTATTTTGGGGATGATGATCTTAAAGACGCTCTTGCTGTTGGTGATGATGACCCAGATGGTTTCCAAATACATGAGCATTATGACAACTTATCTATTAAACTATGGTCCGATTTTTGTATTTGTAGAATTCTCCAATCAAGAGAAATCCCAAAACATACAATCATGGTTTTTAAATTCTCCAATTCATAAGGTAAATATTAGGGTTGGGCCGGATACTTTTTTGGCCGGATACCGGATACCGGATATCCGGCTGATTTCAAATGCCGGATATCCGGTAACCGGCCGGATATCCGGCCAACGCCGGATATCCGGCAAATTACCGGTTATCCGGCCAAATTACCGGATATCCGGCCGGATAACCGGCCAAATTACCAGTAGTAAAAAAAAAATTCTTCAGAAATCTTATATAAATTTACATAAAGTTAAACTTATTCAGAAAAAATGTTCTTCTAGCTTCAATAATAAGAAAATTATAGCCATTTAAGATTTTAAAAAGCAGAGATTTTTGGTGTAAAGTATAAAAAATTATAGAGCCGGATATCCGGCCGGATAGTTTCAATATCCGGTATCCGGCCGGATATTAAAAATGGCCGGATATCCGGCCGGATATCCGGCCGGATATCCGGCCACACCGGATATCCGGCCCAACCCTAGTAAATAAAGATGGTTATATTTCTTGTTACAACTTTTAATTGGAGGCTGCTACAAATACAAAAATTGGACCATAGTTCAATAGATGAGTTGTCATAACGCTCATGTACTTGGATACCATCTGGGTCATCATCACCACCAGTAAGAGCGTCCTTCAGATCATCATCCCCAAAATTAAGATTTAGATTATCTTTTTTTTGCTTTATTAAAAAACTTTTTGTTTTACTTTTTAGGCTAATTATTATTGCTAATAAGTATTTAACTATTTCCTGTCAACTGGAGGTTGGCAGCTGTCCTCTGAAGTGATAGAGGTCGAATTTTTTATTTTCAAAATTTTCTTTCTTTGAAATACATTAATTTCTGCCCAATATTATGTTTCAGTATAATCAATGCATAAATCCCTTCAAGAATAGCCAATTTAACAGAATCAAACTTTAAAAATGACAGAAAAGTAAAAATAAGTATTTTTTCTGTTGATTTTATGGTATCTGTGCATATAAAAGGTAACACCCAAATTTGCTGTTTTTTTAGTATTTTCATAAATTTTTCTTGAAATATAAAGATATCTTAAAACTGATTGATTGGGCTTGTAAAGGAACCATTTGAGTATTTTTGGTCGAAAAAGGTCTGATTTGTGAGCATTTTTTACCAAGTTGTGGCCAAATAATAATAAAACATAAAAAAAGGTAACACACTTTAAACACCAAAGATATCAGGAAAAATGAGAAAAATATAAAAATAGTCAAAAACCTGCAAAAAGGCAGTCTGACCGCCATTTATGTTTCCTTGAAAAGAAAGGAAATTTAATTTTGATATCTATAACTGACAAAGTTTTGGAAATCGGACCATAAACACCAAAAGTATGGATAAAAATGTGAAAAATAAAAAAATAGCCTAAAACCTGCTTAAAAGCAGTCTGACCGTCATTTTTTTTATGAAAAGACAGGAAATTTTGTTTTGATACCAAAAACTGAAAAAATTTTGGAAATTGGACCATAAACACCAAAGATATGGAGAAAAATGTGAAAAATACAAAAATAGCCTAAAACCTGCTAAAATGCGGTCCAACCGCCATTGATGTTTTATAGTTAATTGGGCTCCTTAATAATGGGAATGTTGTCAAAAAATTTCAGCCTTTTATCCTTTATAGGAGCCGAGAAAATCACGTTTCCCCCAAACTAAGACATACGGACATATGGACATACGGACATACAGACAGACGGACAGACGGACATTTCAAATTATAGAGTAGCTTCGCTACTAAAAATCTTACAAAGCAATGCACTAATTGAGTTTTAAAAGATGTTCACATAGGTCCCAGTATATTTTTAGACTAATTTGTTAAAATTAAAGTATTGGGATTGCTTTAACCCTTACAGATTGGAGGGGGGGGGGGGCTCCAAGTGCCCCCTCCCCTCTAGTTTTTTCAATCTCATTTTTTTGTAGGTAAGATGAAGAGCTTTAACTTCATGACTTTTTAAGTTTAGTAATTATACGTCGGCAAGAGTTGATTTTATAAGGATATCTGGTCTGTGTCGGCCGTGGTGTCCGGTCAAAGTCGGTTGGGTAGCAAAAAAATTAGAAAAAATTCTAAATAAATCTTAATTTCTATATTATGACTTTTGTGTATAAGGTAGAAACCTAAAATTTTTTTGGTGAATACTTCAATATCAATGACCTTCTGAGAAAAGTGGTGTTATGACCGTTTGACCGCTCCCTGACCGACTTTGTGACCGATTTTTGTCCAGCTTTTACTACAGACGTATATCATGAATATCGTGGCTTCTATTACAGCTAGAGACCTATAATTTTTTTGGTAAATCCTTGAGCAATAATAAACAGATAAAAATATTAATTTGCGCCGCCAACCGCCGTTTTACCGCCGTAACCGCCGTAACCGCCGAAAATGGCGGTTTCCGTTATTTGCCGTTTTTCGGCGATGATGAGAAAAAGTATTTTTTTGTTATGAAAAATAAAAGTTCGTCCTAAAATTTGGTCATCCTAGCTGCAAAATTGGCCGCTGTACAGCTGTTTTAAAATTTAGCGGCTGGCCGCTAAAAAGCGGCTAAGGAGCGGTCTGACCGCTATGACTAGAAAAAGCAATTTTCTCTAAAAATACACATGAACCACCAGAAAAAAATTTTACGTCTTTATCTGTACCAGGAGCCGAGATATTATGGTGGGAATTGGGGCCCGACCTGTAAGGGTTAAGCAATTTTAACTTATCTCCCTTCCTAGGATCAGGTCATTTTTTGGAATATTTCTAAAAGCAAATTGACTGAAATTATGGTCTTTTAGAAACTCAATACCTAAATTTTTTTGTTAATATTCATTGATACTATTTAAATCTTTTCTACAATAATTATTAAGATTCCTGCTATGTTACCCAATCCTCCAGGTGTTTGTATGATGGTGAAGTTCTTGAGAAAAGTCAGGCTGTAGATTGGAAGGTAGGTACTTTCATCAATTATCTTATGAAGTTGTACAAATAGACAGATTTTCTTCTAATAAAAGATGTATTGCGAGTTTTGATGGTGATTGTTTTTTTAATGAGGCACAATTTAGAAAATATAGCAATTTTATAATCATTCCAGAGGGTTCATTTATTATAAGATTTTATTTTGCTTCTTGAACCAACTTTTTACATTATATAATAATCATTAAGAGATATAAGTTTTCCGGAATTTTAATGTAGGGAGTAGATTTGAAATCTGCATCAAATTTTAAGGATTTTTTATAAAATTCGTTTTTTGTAAAATTCTTTATCTAAAAGCGGAAATACATTTTAAGTTAATTAATTTTGACCAATAGGATAGGTGGATTTTAAACTACCTGCGCTCTAATTGGTTGAATGATGTACGACATCCAATCAGAGCGCAGATTTTTTAAATCCACCAATCACGGATGCCAAAATTAATTAACTTAATTTGTATTTCCGCTTTTAGATAAAGAATTATACAAAAAAACGAATTTTATAAAAAAAATCCTTAAAATTTGATGCAGATTTCAAATCTACTCCCTACATTACTATTCCGGAAAACTTATATCTCTTAATAATCATATCATCTTGTGAGCCGTAGGTCTATTCATAGGTTTATTATCAAGTCCTAAAACATAGGTATTAATTTCCTTGTCAGCATTCCTTAATAAAGCAGTTTTGCAACAGATTCATGCCAACAATTCGATTCAGGCTTCTTAATAATATCTTTATTCTTTAAGTGCTCACACTATATGCAAGTGTTAATGTTTGTTAGTATGGCTAACATCCTTTTGCTGTTTAGTTTTGCAAGAGTCTGTGCGATACAAACTCTGGGTGCCTTCGTTGGGTATATTACAAAGAATCACAGGTACCTTTCATATTGTTGATTAAAGAGATAAACTACAATGGACAAGTTACTTTCAAAGATTTTTTCATTAGTGTTCATTAGTGTGTTCATATGTTTGTAACTCACAAGGCTGAGAATTAAAGTAAGCAATCACATAAATAAAATCACCATAATTTGCATGAATCAAACCTTTAACCTAAAGAGTTTTCAAAATCTATGCTTTGCAAAAAAAATCTTTTAAGACTTGTGAACAACTGAACAGAGCTGATCAGACTTGCAAGGAAGTTTTTGGCCCTCCCAGGTAACAATTAGGAAATATACTAACCTAAAAATTTACAAAAAAAAAAGTAATTTTTATAGTTGTAAATAAAATTAACTTTAAAAATTTATTTCACTACCTTTTCACTTAAAACCATTGGAAAAGATTTGATAAATATACATATAAAATCAATCACTGTAAATAAATTCAGCTTATCCCCAATGGAATGTGGTGAGGCACCCCCACAACCTACAACACCTCAGCCAACTCAAACACCTGATCCTGAAGTAATGTTTTTTTTAAGTTTATGTGTGTGTGTGTGCAGCTGCTATTAACTTAAAGATTCATTAGACATTCTGGAACTTCCACCAAGGAAAGATTTTTAATATGATTAAATCCAACCTACCTAGTTAATTTCCTTGTTGAATAACATTCATTAGGAATTAAACAATTAATTCTACGCACAACCTTTGTCTGGAAGTTCTATCTGTGCTTGGTAATAATTAATAATGTTTCTATTATCATGTTGTGTGTTCAAAAAACTTATACCCGACACCTAATTCTCAGACAGGCAATTATTAACTCAAATGTAGCGGGTGACAAATAGTAATAGTATAGAAATAGTATTTATAAAAGTTTTGAGTTTAAGATCTTATTAGAGAATCCCTTTCATTTTGTTTAATTCTTTAGAACTGTGGTGCTGATGAAGTCAAATTTTATGAAGATAAAGGTATGTGTAATTCATAAATGACATTCAAATGTATATTCTATGTATATCTATCTAGATATCTGTTGTATATACTACCTATGTGTAAGAATATCATAAACACATCTGACCAGAAAAGTATTCATTTAGATAACTGTATGATGTACTACCAGTGCATAAATGGAGCCGTCACACATCTGACCTGCCCCGATTGTGACAAGTTTGACAGTGGTAAGTAATTCAAATTGCTTACATTTGTTGCACATTAGTCAACATGTGTTGCCCCCCAACAATAGCTGAAAATCACCTGCAGGTTTTATTATTTTTTTCAAATAAATTTTATTGTTGGTTTAAGCTGTACATTAGTGCATAATCAAAATTTGCAGAAAAATATATTAAAAGTTTTGGGTATAGTCCCTTTTGTGACAATGCCCCTTAAAGGACGATCATCATATTTTTAAAGTTGCTTTTGATAGGATTTTTAGGTTAGGTGATTGCCCCGCAGGGTTAGAGCCCCCCTGCAGGGGCTAGAAATATGAGAAAATCTACTGTGAAAATACGACGAAACGCCCCTCAAAAGGCATTGTCACTAAAGGACTATACCCAAAGTTTCTACTCCTGGAGAAAATGCACTTTTTTACATAATTTTTAGCAAAATTTTTTCATAATTATAAATAACTAAGTATTTCTAAATTTTCAAAAATTGCTTCATGATCACTTTAATCATAAACTTACAATGCATATTACATGTGTTACTGTGTGTTATTTTATGAAGCTAGTGGATACTGCAAACAGCCACAAACGGTTGACTGTGGAAACAGACCATATGATAACTCTTGTACAGTAAGTTTTATACTTTTGCCTATATAGCATCTAAATTCTCCCAATTTTATGTAAATCTGAAATTTACTAAATCTAAAAAATAAAAAATATATTTCATAAATTTGATTTCATTGATAATATACAACTAATCTTATTTCTTAGTTTACAACACGTGGTGGACTGTGCCCACAAGACTCTGGATACTTCCCTGTAAGTTTTATTTGACTTCAAACTAGGGTTGGCAATCGGCCCAATTATTGGATCGGATTCGGAGGTACAGCTAAAAAAAACTGTTCTTTATCTTAGGATTGTACATTTTTATATTCGTAGAAAACTGGTTATAATACCATGCTAGACATAATTTTTCAGTATGACTTAGAACCATTACTTATCCAAATGACATTGATCGGTTTCAAAGCTAAAATGGAGAATATATTTCTAGGGACCTAAAGGGATAAGACAGTGGCTGATAAATTGATGTACAATGTACATCCCCAATAATGATACACAAAATTACTCCCTCTATAGAACACAATTAGTGGTTTAAATTGTTGGACACTCAACAAAATTAACTAACCAATCAAAATTAAATAAAAGTCCCCAAAGTTGTTAAGCCAACAAAAACTTATTATAAACATTGGGGACTAGTTGAATATACCGCCTATTGTCTCCCCCCTCTCTCTCTGACATATATCTGTTTTTAGGTCTCAACCGAATGCAAAGACTATGTCAAATGTGATGGTGGAAATCCTCAGTACATGAAGTGTGGAAACAAGGTGAGGCAAAGATATTTTGGTACAAACAAACAGACATGCAGCAAATATACCTCTATCTTGGTACAAACAAACAGACATACAGTAAATACCTATTTTTTGGTACAGACATACAGCAAATACCTCTATTTTGGTAAAAACAAACAGACATACAGAAAATACCTCTATTTTGGTAGAAACAAACAGACATACAGCAAATACCTCTATTTTGGTAGAAACAGACAGACATACAGACAAATATCTCTATTTGAGGATTACTTGTACGGGGATTTATGCCCTCCGGGATAAACTGGTTCTAATCCAGCGGATGTTAACTGTTTGAAAGCCATACTGAAATGATGCTTCTAAACCGATTGATACCCACTTAATAAGAAACTGTCTTTGTAGAAATTTCTCCACAAATATTAAAATAAAAATCCAAAGATTAATACCAGTTTTGTTGCCCATCGGGGCCAATAAAAATAGTTTTAATTTTATATTTTTTTATTTTTTTTTGTGTGCAAAGCTATCTATAATACTAAGTGATAAATAAATATTCCTATTACGGTTGAGTTTTATCTTATCTTTCTTAAAAAAACATAATGTCGTTTTGTCTAATATAAACTAAGGATGACAACATCCATAAGTAGCGAAGCACAAAAATTCATGGATTGCACAAAGTTAAATATAAATTAAATGTGATCAGAGATAAAAAGGAAAGAAAGGTAAGAAAGGACCATTAACAACAAAATTATGTGAAAATCATTTTTTAAAAAGGTAAAAGTGACTAAAAAGCTGTCGGACAGCCATGGATGTTATATACTTAAATATGCTTCATAATGCTGGTAATGTTGTCAAGAAATCAGAGGTCTAGCTTTAATAGTGGCTGAGTAAATCTCATTTACCCTATAGCGTCACGCAAGGAAGAATGGACTGTCGGATGGACAGGTATTGTAAATTATAGAGTAGCTTAGAGTAGCTTCCCTACTTAAAAAGAGAGCTTCAATGTGGCTCGACTCACTCTTGGAGGAAATTTGCATGATTCAAAATTCGAGGTTGATGACAACGGCCAGGTTCAGCAGCTGTTATACAATGATGACGGTATTATGTGTGATTGGGTCTACAGGTAAGATACATCTTCTATGTCAGGCGCATAACACAAAGGGTGTGTTGTAAAAAAAATCACCTTTTTTAAAACCAAAATGTGCAGCTTGTGTTAATAGTAGAAAGTTGCCGTTCTGAGCTCTAGTAAATATAAATACTAGTAGCTAGTGAAAATGTGAGGATGGGTTGAAAATGAAACTTGCAAGTATTTTGAACCATTATCACAAGCTACGCAACATTTATCAGCAAAAAGGGCCTACTGGTTTTTATAGTCAAATTTTTTTACCACATAATATTTATCAAGTAACTCTAGCAGTTTATTCCAAGAAATTTAACTATTTTATTAGTTTTTTTCATATGCTTCACATTATTCGAGGAAAGTAATTTTTACATCATATAATTTACCTGCTATAGCAGTAAATATACTATTAAAACTGACTTATTATGCGAAAAAATTGCTGGCCTTTTGTAACAAAATCGGTACACTTTCAAACTTAAAATATCATACTACCGCAATATCGGTTCAGCGGTCAGCTAGATCTTTCTGTACAGACAAACAGACACAAACACAAACATCCTGTTACTTTATTATGAGGATTTATAAAATTTCAGAGTGTCCTGTGGTACTCGACCAGTTTGCGATGCCGAAAAGAACTGTCAATGTCAGGTAGATAAAGAGTGTTTAAAAAACCAATAACTTTTTTTCAATATAAACCAAACAGTTTTGGTCTAAAACTACAGCTTGAAACCTAGCCCTCGTGGAGAATTTTGCTTTACTAGGAGATTAAAAAAGAACAACCGTCTTAAGTACTTGTAGATAGATCCCATAGTGTTCAGAATTTTTAATAGGGCATGTAAAGACCTTTCTATAGACACCTTAACCAGTTATTCAATTCAGTCCTCGCCATACAACAGTGAATCACCAAACATTGAGACATGACCTTTGGCCCACTTGGGCTTACAAAACTGTTATAAAATTATGATTTATCATTTTGCTATTTGTTGAAAATTGTCTGTAATACAGTGAATGATTTTTCAGTATCACTAAGAGCCAGTTATAATCCAGAGGATATTAGTCGGTTTCGAGGCCATACTGGAATATTATATTGTTTAGTTTGCTGTACCTGTGAAAGCAGGAGAGGAATGTAAAGACAATACCCAGGGTGTGGCAATCAGGCCAGACCCGTTCAATTGTCAGAATAAGATCATTTGTATTGGTGAACAATCATCTGAGACTATTCCTTGTCCAGCAGGCCAGGTATAGTAAATAGTAACAGGTTGATAAGATCCATTATTGTGAAGCCATGAAGTGGTAGGACAAATGCTTGTTTGAGTCAAAACTGAATAAACAGATTATAAATGTATAAGTGTAAACAAATTTGTAAGTAAATTTGTTGCAAAACTATTTAAATACAGGATAATGTTTAAGGACATACTTACATTTTTAGTACTTAATTTTAGAGATGCCTCGCTTTTAACATTGTACCTTGTTGTAATAAGAATTAGTGATCAAAATATCAATTAAATAGGATAATTACACATATAATCATATAAAAAAGAAAAGAGTTAAAAGTTACAGACATACGTACGGACGAATCGACCCATATTATAAAAAAGCTTTGCTATTAACAAAACTATTGCCTAATTCAACCCACTTGCCCTGATGAGTTTTATACAAGAAATAAATATGTTATGATTTTCAACAATGCCCTGTAAAGCAGTTGTAAGTTTTGGATGTAAGAACATACCGACCATTATTTTAGAAAGTTTTGGTTATTAGTAAGTTTCTCGACATAGCCTAATAAGGGGGGGGGGGGTAACATTACTTATGACAAGAGGCTTAAGGTGGAGATTATATTGCCCCTTATGATAAGAGGCGATATGGTCGCCCTTTCTTAAGGGGCAATGATATCGCCTCTTGTCATAAGGGGCACTATAATTAACCTTTATCGCCCTTTTGAAAGAGGCGATGCAAATTAAAGGGGTGTTACAAAACCAACTATAGCTCAAGTTTTTTTTTACCCACATGTAAATGAATTGAAAAAGAGAAACAAGCAATAATACTTTAAATATATTTGCCGTTGTGTTGTGAATATTTATATTTTCAGTACTATGATCCTAGCATCGACAATTGTATCAAAGAAGAAACTATTTGTGGCGAAAGGATTGTTTTATCATTAGATCTTTTCATGAAAATACACTTTTTCGAATTTTAGTCTTCTGCTAACCTAAAAAGTTACTTTAGGAGCCTAGAAATACATGTACAAAATTTCAGCTCTCTATCTCTACTGGCGACCTAGCGCCAGGCATGTAAAATATCAACAGATAACGGTAGCACGGCGGTTTTAACAATATCTCAGCAATGTGCAGGATTTAAGCTCTTCTGCATATTTCAATTTAAACACATGAGGACAAAGGTATATTATCCCAAAAATCTTTTGTCAAAGTCTACTCTACACCTAGCGCCAGTCAGTTTTCTAAAATCATGCATTTTAAACCTGTGAAAATAGAAATCGCCAGCGCTAGGTGTAGAGTAGACGTTGACAAAAGATTTTTGGGATATTATATCTTTGGCCTTATGTGTTTAAGTTGAAATATGCAGAACTCCTGAATTCATCTTCCAAGCCATTCTCTAGGCATTTAACTTTTTTTTATGAAATAACGGGATTTCAAAACTGCCCTTTGAAAAGGCCTAAAAGATATCTTTTTTTGTCACTTTTTTCACTGCTTATAGTTACAACTTATTAAGATATTATGTTCAGTTAAAAAAAATCGGCGCCTCCAGCACCAAAACTGGCAAAAACTGGCAGTTAAACTTATGTGCCCCTACTTGCCCCCCTCTTCGGTAAACAGTAGTTATCTCAAGAAGTAAAAGATATATCAACACACAGAAACAAAGCTTTTTAAATAAAACTGAACTAAGTAACTATTATTACACATTTAATTTTGGGACTTTCCTTCTAGGGGCTTGTGGAGCAAAAGACCCACCAAAACACTAATAATATGAGTTCTGAGCTTATTTTTAAAGATATCAACCTAATTTTTTTAAGAAAACTTTTTTCACATAACCAAACTCAGCAACCTATACAGATTTCATTTTGGGACTTTCCTTCCAGGTGCTAGTGGAGCAAAAGACCCCCCAAAAACACAAATAATATGAGTTATGAGCTTATTTTTAAAGATATCAACCTGATTTTTTTTAATCTTTTGTTACCATAATTGAACTCAGTAACATTTACAGATTTCATTTTGGGACTTTCCTTCTAGGGGCTTGTTTGGCAAAAGACCCCCAAAAACTAAAAATATGAGTTCTGGACTTATTTTTAAAGATATCAACCTGATTTTTTTTTGAAAACTTTTTTCACATAACAAACTCAGCAACCTATACAGATTTCATTTTTGGACTTTCCTTCCAGATGCTAGTGGAGCAAAAGACCCCCCAAAACACAAAAATATGAGTTCTGAGCTTATTTTTAAAGATATCAACCTGATTTTTTTAAAGAAAATTTTTTGAATAAAACTGAACTCAGTAATAATTACACATTTCATTTTGGACTTTCCTTTGAGGGGCTTGTGGAGCAAAAGACCCCCCAAAACACAAAAAATATGAGTTATGAGCTGATATTTAAAGATATCAAACTGATTTTTTTAAAGAAAACTTTGGTTTTTTTTGGGGGGGGGAGTAATTTAAATTTTATTCAATATTTGGTATTTTTTTTGTTATAGATTTTTTATTTTGGGGGGTATTCAAAATTGTTTACCCCTCCTAAAATACCACCTCCTAAATGGTTGATATCTTTAAAGTCCTAAACTCATATTTTTAGTTTTTGGGGGTCTTTTGCCAAACAAGCTTCTAGAAGGAAAGTTCCAAAATGAAATCTGTAAATGTTACTGAGTTTGGTTATGTTAACAAAGTTTTCAAAAAAAAATCAGGTTGATATCTTTGAAAATAAGCTCAGAACTCATATTTTTAGTTTTAGGGGTCTTTTGCCCAACTAGCCCCTAGAAGGAAAGTCCTAAAATGAAATCTGTAAACATTACTGAGTTTCATAGACGTCCAAGAGGGGGGGTAAAGTGGGATAACCCCCCCCCCCCCCCAAACGAATTTGGGGATGCCTCTTCCCCCCCCAAAAAAAAGCTTGGACGCCCTTCTGAGTTCAGTTATGTTAAAAAAGTTTCCTTTAAAAAAATCAGGTTGATATCTTTAAAAATAAGCTCAGAACTCATTTTTTTGTGTTTTGGGGGGTCTTTTGCTCCACTAGCACCTGGAAGGAAAGTCCCAAAATGAAATCTGTAAATGTTACTGAGTTCAATTATGGGAACAAAAGATTTTTTTTAAAAATCAGGTTGATATCTTTAAAAATAAACTCCGAACTCATATTATTAGTGTTTTGGTGGGTCTTTTGCTCCACAAGCCCCTAGAAGGAAAGTCCCAAAATTAAATGTGTAATGGTTACTTAGTTCAGTTTTATTTTAAAAGCTTTCTTTCTCTGTGTTGATATCTCTTTTACTTCTTGAGATAACTACTGTTGGCCGAAGAGGGGGGCAAGTAGGGGCACAGAAGTTTAACTGCCAGTTTTTGCCGGTTTTGGTGCTGGAGGCGCCGTTTTTTTTTAACTGAACATAATATCTTAATAAGTTGTAACTATAAGCAGTGAAAAAAGTGACAAAAAAAGATATTTTTTAGGCCTTTTCAAAGGGCAGTTTTGAAATCCCGTTATTTCATAAAAAAAAATAAAATGCCTAGAGAATGGCTTGGAAGATGAATTTAGGTGTTCTGCATATTTCAATTTAAACACATAAGGCCAAAGATATAATATCCTAAAAATCTTTTGTCAAAGTCTACTCTACACCTAGCGCTGGCGATTTCTATTTTCACAGGTATAAAATGCATGATTTTAGAAAACTGACTGGCGCTAGGTGTAGAGTAGACTTTGACAAAAGATTTTTGGGATAATATACCTTTGTCCTCATGTGTTTAAATTGAAATATGCAGAAGAGCTTAAATCCTGCACATTGCTGAGATATTGTTAAAACCGCCGTGCTACCGTTATCTGTTGATATTTTACATGCCTGGCGCTAGGTCGCCAGTAGAGATAGAGAGCTGAAATTTTGTACATGTATTTCTAGGCTCCTAAAGTAACTTTTTAGGTTAGCAGAAGACTAAAATTCGAAAAAGAGTATTTTCATGAAAAGATCTATTTATCATACTTTACTAATAGCTAAGAGAAATCTTTATTTCAAATAACATCTATCTTCTATACTTCCGAGTAAATAATATTTTCTCAATTAAGTTTCAATTTATGTACCTATTTTAATACCTACCAAAGACTATGGAATGCTCATCTAACAAAAAATACTAAATGAAAATTTTGCCGCAACTCTCTTTGTCAGTTTTCTTAGATTGCAGCCAAGCGGAGGCATGAGGAAGGTTGGTGTATTCATCCCCTAGATTTTCAACTCCCTGCACCACTTTACACCATATTTATCGGGCTAACACCCCCATAAAACGGCCAAATGGCGCGTCAAACTAAAATATCATACATACTTTAAAGAGGGGTAAAAATGGACGCTTTTTGAGATCTTTTAATTATTCATTTTGGTTGAAGGGGCTTCCAAACCAATTAATATTCGATGGATTAGAACTGGTTCTCAGTTATTCTGACAAATCATCAATAGCATCGCATTATAGAAATTTTTCATGAATATCAAAATAAAAATCATGAAATTTATTGTTAATTTTTCATTTTAATATCCGCGGAAAGCTGTCTATAATACGTTGCGATATACTATAAACATATAGAAATTAAAATAAAATGCTAAAACAATAAATCTGCAGACCTATCTGTGCAGCTGACAAAACTTGCCGCTGTGTCGAATAATTTCATCATCGGTTGTTACTAGTCTATTATTTTTACGATTCAAAAGAAAATTGTAATATTTAGGTATGTTAATTAAATTGTTTGTGCTAAATAAAGGTTTTAATAATTTCAGTTTACTGGATCATTTAAAATGTCGTCATCTATATAAAAGACATTAAATTTAGGTTTATGATGATTCTGTTGCATAATTAAGTTATATACTTCTGTCCTACAGTTCAGCGGTCCAATGTCACTTTGATAAATTATCTTTACAAACATCTTCACTCCTCTTCGATCAACAAAATGAGCATATATTTCTAAAATAAAGTAAATTCTCAAATAAGGTCCAAAAAAAAACAATAAATATATAAATCTTTTATATTTTAAAAAGATATATTAAAATAGATTTACAAATATTATGATCATTTATTAATTCTTTAAACATGTTCAAAATGACCCCCATTAGCATCAACACATAATTAGCTGAAAACTAAAAAAATTGTAGTAATGGTGCTTCCTAGCTACGTGAATGCTACTAATAACAACTTTTGTTGGGCTTTAGAAGTTCTATAAAGGATTTCTAGATTAAGTCCGTAAAATGACTCCTGTTAATAAGGTATGCCTGTAATTTTACAATGCATTCCCCCTTCTATATCTATTAAATGTTATAGATACAAGACCGTTTCATCAAAATACACTTTTTTTCGAATTTTAGTCTTCTGCTAACGTTAAAAGTTACTTTAGGAGCCTAGAAATACATGTACAAATTTCAGCTCTCTATCTCTTCTGGCGACCTAGCGCCAGGCATGTAAATTATCAACAGATAACGGTAGCACGGCGGTTTTAACAATATCTCAGCAATGTGCAGATTTTAAGCTCTTCTGCATATTTCAATTTAAACACATAAGGACAAAGATATATTACCCCAAAAAATCTTTTGTCAAAGTCTACTCTTCTACACCTAGCGCCAGTCAGTTTTCTAAAATCATGCATTTCATACCTGTGAAAATAGAAATCGCCAGAGCTAGGTGTAGAGTAGACTTTGACAAAAGATTTTTAGGATATTATATCTTTGGCCTTATGTGTTTAAATTGAAATATGCAGAACACCTAAACTTCTTCCAAGCCATTCTCTAAGCATTTTAATTTTTTTTATGAAATAACAGGATTTCAAACTGCCCTTTGAAAAGGCAATAAAGGTACTAAGAAAGAGAGGTAATGTCTGATTGAGCCAATAAATGAATCGCATCGGAGCATACATGAAATCTCATTGGTTGAATTAAACTGAAGTTTTCTAGTTTTTTCATTAGAGTTAATTAGAGCTGTTTTTTCAACTTTTACTCGGATCAAGTCCATCACATGAAGTACTGCCTTCATATTGTTGTTTCACATCTATGTTTTATCTGTGCATTAATAATTAATATGCTTCATCTATTGCAATCGTTGTAAAATAATAAAAATCCCTTCATGAATTTAAGTTAATAAAATCATATTTTTTTCTTGAGTTTCTATTAAAACAAAAAAATAATATCTCGGACTTCAAATGTACATGATTTATATTCTTTAATTCGTAATTCATATCTATTATAAACATTTAAAATACATAAATTCATAGTTTGTTTCATGTTTACCTCGAAATAAATTATATAAAAATAAAATAACAACAAATAGCAATACAACAGTAAGTTCGTTACGTTTTTAACAGGACCTAGCGTTGTACTGTGTATACACTGTACACATATGGGAAAGGGAAATGGCATATTTTTTTTCATTTTGTTCATATAAAGAGTCAGCTGTAAATAGTCGCATTTCTTAAGATAAAGCTTTTCTCACGTAAATTATATCGTGTTAAAATTTATTTTCTAGTATAGTGTAAAGCATATTACAAATCCTTTAATAAGTTAGCTATGAATTGTTGAATTCCTTAATATAAAGTTAGCTTTCTAGAAATTATATACTCGAAAAATTTTAAAGTTTTTTGTCAGCTGAAGGAGTTCCTTTGTCAGATTTACAAAAAAGGGGTTCACAATATAATTCTTCTCTCCTATTTCTATTGAAAAGGCCTAAAAATGATCTTTTTTTGTCACTTTTTTCACTGCTTCTAGTTACAACTTATTAGGATATTATGCTTAGTTAAAAAAATTCGGCGCCCTTAGCATCATAACCGGCAAAAACTGGCAGTTAAACTTCTGTGCCCCTACTTGCCCCCCTCTTCGGCCAACAGTAGTTATCTTAAGAAGTAAAAGAGATATCTACACACAGAAAGAAAACTTTTAAGTAACCATTACACATTTCATTTTGTGACTTTCCTTCTAGGGGCTTGTGGAGCAAAAGACCCCCCAAAACACTAAAAATATTAGTTCTGAGCTTATTTTTAAAGATATTAACCTGATTTTTTTTGAAAACTTTGTTAATATAACCAAACTAAGTAACATTTACAGATTTCATTTTGGGACTTTCCTTCTAGGGGCTTGTTTGGTAAAAGACCTCAAAAACTAAAAATATGAGTTCTGGACTTATTTTTAAAGATATCAACCTAATTTTTTTTTGAGAAAACTTTTTTAACATAACCGAACTCAGTAACCTTTACAGATTTCATTTTGGGACTTTCCTTCTAGGGGCTAGTGGAGCTAAAGACCCCCTAAAACACAAAAAATAACCGAACTCAGTAATGTTTACAGATTGTTGTGGAACAAAACACCCCTCCATATTTAGGTGTTTTGGGGGGGGTCTTTTGCTCCACAAGCCCCTAGAAGGAAAGTCCCAAAATTAAATCTATAATGCTTACTTAGTACAGTTATGTTCAAAAAGTTTTCATTAAAAAATCAGCTCAATATCTCTAAAAATAAGCTCAGAACTCATATTTTTATTGTTTTTGGGGTCTTTTGTCCCACTAGCCCCTAAAAGGAAACTCCCAAAATGAAATATGTCATGGTTACTTAGTTCAATTATGTTTAAAAAGTTTTATTAAAAAAAACAGGTTGATATATGCAAATATATGCTCAGAACTTATATTTTTAGTTTTGGGGGTCTTTTGCCCAACTATCCCTGTATCTGTAAATATTACTGAGATTGATTATGTTAAAAAACTTTTCTTTTCAGGTTGATATCTTTAAATATAAGCTCAGAACTCATATTTTAAGTGTTTTACTTCTTGAGATAACTACTGTTGGCCGAACAGGGGGGCAAGTAGGGTTACAGAAGTTTTACTGCCAGTTTTTGCCGGTTTTGGTGCTGGAGGCGCCGATTTTTTTAAACTGAGAATAATATCTTAATAAGTTGTAATTATAAACAGTGAAAAAAGTTTCAAAAAAGATATTTTTTAGGCCTTTTCAAAGGGCAGTTTTGAAATCCCGTTATTTCATACAAAAAATAAAAAAAATGCTTAGAGAATGGCTTGGAAGATGAATTTAGGTGTTCTGCATATTTCAATTTAAACACATAAGGCCAAAGATATAATATCCCAAAAATCTTTTGTCAAAGTCTACTCTACACCTCATTTGTAGAGTTTCAGAACTGATTAAACTTAATATCAAGTATACACAAAATTGTAAGGAAATTTTTTTGCAAAACTGATTAAATACACAATACTGTTTAAATACTGTTTTTATGACTTGATGATAGAGTTGCTACGCTAATAATATTTTATCCTGTTGTAATAGGAATCAGTATTTAAAAAATCAGATGAAAAGGATAATAAAGCATACAAAAATTAGTTGTCAAAAAATCTGCTTATTTTAAATGAAAGTACGGACTTTCTGGTACCGATTATAAAGTTGCTACGCTTTCTAAAACGTGCCTAACTGTTATAGGAATCAGCATGCAAAGTATAAAATCGATAGGACAATTCTAACCCGTTTAAATTAACGAAAAGAGCTAACCATTACGAGCGTACGGACGGACCGACCTTAATAATATAAAAGCTTTACTTTTAATAATTTTTAAAATATTGCATACTTTTAGAGTATTAGTTCTAGAAATAAATATAAGTGAATTTTTTTGTATTTTAAATTATAGCTATCTCTGACATTTACCTATTCTATCTTAAGACTGATTACTGATACGATTGAGTTCTCCATTTTAGGAAAGCTATGCCTAGGTCCTGTGATGGTTTTAGACTATTTTAGTTTTAGTTTTCAGTCTTGGTATGGGTTTTGGCTATTTTTGTGTCTATCCTTTCCTTTAGAATGCGAATCCCCTAGATGCTAGGGGCACAAACGCTAGTATATAATTAGAGCAATGTATTTAAATAGATATTGAAAGAAAGCTATCTTTTAAATACTGTGTTAAAAAAAAGCGGCGGAAATTAAATTGCTGAGACTCTAAAATTGTGCGAGGTCAGTTAGTTGACACGCGCAGCTACAGTTAGTTGACACGCGCGGCTATTGACATGCATACAGCTACTGTGCTTGGTGTTCAGTCATAAGCGCTTAGATATTCAATTATTCATAGCTTTAAGCATTTAAAAGTGGATTATTATCAGTTTTGTATATGCATCAAGGAGATGGAGGCCCGGAATAACATAACTTTAAGAATTTTATGAATATTATTTTGATATCAATAGAAAATTGTCAGTAATGCGATGCTTTTCACTATTTTTCAGTATGGATGAAAACCGATTATTATCCAGCGGATATTAATTTGGAAGCCATAATGGAATACACATTCTTACCCATATGATTGGATATAAGTGAAATAAGTGATATTCTTTACTTAAAATATTGGATTGATTTTACATATTAATGAAAGAACTAACATTAGTCAAAAATAATTTTTTAGTTCTTTGACAATATACTTTTTTATTTTTATTTCTTATAGAAATTTAATTTTTTTTATCTAAATACCATGTATATAAAGGGATAAGACAATGGCAGATAAATTGATGTTAACCCCAAATTATGATACACAAAATTACCCCTACTGTAGATTACAACTAGTAATGAAAGCGTTTCGACACTCAACTTAATGAACCAACTAATAAAAATTTATTACAGTCCCCAAAGTTGCCGAGCCAACAAATGAGAATACGTTATTATAAAACGTTGGGGACTGGTGTATTAAACACTCCAATGTCCCCTCTCACTTGATTAAATACAACTAGCTTTATAAACTATAAAGATGCATCGTTTATAGTATTGTGCCTTATTGTCCTAGATATTAATCCTCCAAAATAAAAATAAAAATTATTGCTATATTATGTAAAAAAGTAAATGGTTATGTAATATGTAATGTTCTAAATCTGCTAATGGTTGTAACGTTGCTACCAATTTTAATTGCATTTTACAGGACATTGACATTATAATTGATGGACTGACCCTATTTTTAAATAAAAAACTTCGCTTGTAAAAAGTTTATTTATACATCCTCCCCAACCCTTACATATAAGGGAAAGGCGAATGTTCAAGATTTTTAGCTTAAATATACTTGCGTTTGCGTAAAATTTATTACAATTGTGGATAATTGCATATTTAATCTTTGTATATTATCGATATTGTTTTCTAATACACTAAAATTATATTTTTATTTTAATGACTATTTGACATTTAATTTTTGATGAATTTTTCAAATTTAACGCGCAATCATTTAAACTAATTTAAATTTTACCTTGCCGGCAACTTGACACATATTTTACTCACACACACTGACTCAAATACAAAAATTCACACGCACACACACACACACACCCTCAAGGATATAAGGATAGATAGAGAAAAATACAATTAAACTTGATACTCAAATCTTTTTACCCTATAGGATGGATTGGACTGGCCATAAGGACTTTTAATATTGCAACGCTGTCTAAATTGTTCCTATCTGCTTTCGGAAGAAATCATTTACAGACGTATGGACATACTGACGGAGCAGCTCTAGTAACACAAAAGCTTTGTTTTTTTAAAATATTTTTTACTACAATAATTATCACTTTCCCTTTATAAATACCACCTGACTGAAGTAATAGCTATGTTTAGAAAGCAATGCAAATACATGTACCTAAAATGAACATTACAGCACCTCGGGATTCAATCATGTTAAAGTACAGAAACCTGACCAAGACAAAGCTCAATCTGTACAACTTTTGCACCACTTTTTAAACTGTGACGTCATAAAAATGAGGGATTCTTCATCGCTTTTTTGGGGGGTTTTATTTCCCACTTCTCCTCTCAAATCCCTCATTTTCATGGCGTCATGACCAAATATAGAAATATAAAAAAAAACTTTCCACAAACCACTGTCCATTTTGAAAATAGACAAAAAAAGTCAAGAATAATATTACTTACTAATAGACATTAAAGTTTCCAATTTTTTTGCCTGATTTTTCATTCAATTTAATATTTATATTTCTGCATTATCTATAGCCAAGTTACTATACTCGAACATGACCAAATCTTGTGGTCATTCTCCTACATGCGTTTTTCCATAAGTGAAAGTATAACTATATTACAAGGACAAACATGTAAATAAGAAGTGCAACGATAATATCTTTGGAATTCTGGCAACTTTTAATGTTTTTTTTGTCTTAGTGTCATGAACAGGTTCTTAGCCATACTGAAAAATCCTGTAAAGCATCGTATTACAGACTATTTTCCACGAATGATAAAATAATTATCATAAGATTGATAACAGTTTTTATTCTAATGATTTTTCATTTGAATATCCGCGAAAAGTTGTCTATGATACGATGTGATAAACTATTGTCCAATTAGGGAATGCAATGTAAGCTATTCTGGAGTGATATACCTTCTAAGGAATAACCTAAACCCTGACAAACACCAATATGGACGAATTCTACTTCCATAAGGCCATTAAGATGTCTGTAACCTCTGAACCGCTTTTGTGCTTTTCAGAAGAGAGTGTAAGAGCTTTAAAGTCCTACTTATTTAAACCCAACATAACTTCTTTGAAACCTTGGTAATACTTCTGATTAAAGCAGAGACGTCCAAGCTTTTTTATTTTTTTACTTGTGAGTGGGGTTTAAAAGTTTATTGGGGGGTACTAAACACCCCTTAATACCCACCATTGAACGTCTATTGATCATAGCCCATTTTCTTTTGTAAAGTAAACCAAGATGTTATTAATTTTTACTTGAATCTCAGTATGTTTAATTTTTTTCTAAATTTCTTATGTAATTTTTAAAAGCAAAGCTTTTCTATAATTAGGGTTGGTCCGTCAGTCCGTCCGCAACGGTTTGCTCTTTTTGTTAATTTTGGCATTTTATAATTACTCTATCGTTTTAAAGCTTTGCATAATGATTCCTATAACAGTTAGGTACAAAGGAAAAGGTAGCAACTCTGTAATCAGTACCCGAAAGTCCGTACGTCCATTTAAAACAAGCTGATTTTTAACTTTTATTGACAACATTTTTTGTAAGGTATAATTATTAAAATAGACATGTTAGAATTATCCCATCGATTTCAAAATTTGTATGATGATTCCTATGACAGTACAAATTAGAAAGCGTAGCAACTCTATAATCAAATTTTACAAATGAAAGTATGTCCTTTTACTGTATCCTATATTTACGCAATTTTGCAATTTATTTATGTACAATTTCGTTTAGACTTAAGATAAGATAAGATAAGATAAGATTTATTTTCCTCAAAGGTACAACATATTTTATTAGATATATATTATAAATTATGTTACTATGCTTGATTTGTTTGATTCATCTGGTTTGTTGTGTTTGGTGCAGGTTAGATAATAATATACATAATAACAATTATTAAGTACCTAGCATGGAATTGGCCGAACTTCATCTCCACCTAGTTACCAGGCCAGTTTAAATTGAATGGAGACAATATTTTACAATAAAAATTCCATGCAACATTGTACCAGATAGTTGGCATAACCCTTTAAGGGTTGTGGAGCCACTGGTGTACTTTGACGCTTGCCAAGCCGATACAATGTTATATGTGCAAATAAATAATAATCTTAACAATGAAACAATATCTTGCTGTGTATTTCAGACATCCTCCTACTATCAGTTGCAACTTCTCCAAGCGTGAATTCGGAACAATTAAGGAACCAAAACCTCCATAAGGAGTCGCTATTCCCGTTGAGATCCCTTTTCAGCTCCAAATAGACAGTTTCCTTTATATCAAATTATTTTCATTATAGAGTGGAGTTTTGTCCGGGTTTTAAGGACATCTCCACACCAATAATTACAGGATAACGGCAAATTTCGCGATAACACTTGGTCCAATCCAAAAAATCCAAAAAAAAACCAAAGAAAAGTCCAAAAAAGGACAAGAATACCCTAATAATAATCATATCGTGTACTTAAGTGAACAAGGTGTAATGGTTGGTTTCGATTCCTACGGAATCTGATTTTTATTTTTGAGAATGGATATAAAAAATCCTAAGAATAGGTCATATGCGATTCCTACGGAATCTGATTTTGGTATTTTGATAATGGGAGTGTGTCCCTAAATATGTATGGTTCGATTCCTCCGGAATCTGATTTTTGTGTTTTGAGAACTGGTCACAGCATGGCTGTGAATGGGGCAACAAAATGGGAGAGGAAGAGGGGGGGGGGGAGGGGGTTTTAAGGGAAGGCGAAAACGTATCATTAATCCATTGATTCCACCCCTTTTTGAAGGTAAAAGGGTGAAAGTGGGTCATGTTAAAAAAGACTGTGGCGTGCTATTGCGCGCGTAATTTGGTTATAGCTTTGCTTTAGTGAGGTTTAAATCTTACTATTGTTTAGACACGAAATGTTCGGAGAGGAAGAATACCAACAAATGTGGCAGCCGCTACGCAATAGATTGACAATAACATATGAACGACTTCTCAATATAGTTAATGGTGACAATGTCAGTGACGAAGTACGTCGTGAGGTAGCCCGTCTTCTATACCAACAGGGTTATTTAGAAACCGAGTTGGCCCTCACACTATACAACCCAAACAAGGACATGGAGTTTCATGAAGCTAAATTGGGTGAAATTGCTGAGCGGATAACTGCTCAAGAGGGGGCCTGTCTCCAGCTATAGTTCCAGAAGTTGGCCATTTCCGGTTTGAACCAGTTACGGTCAAGTTCTCTACGACTTTATATACAAGATATCCGCAAAAATATCCGCAAAAACACCCGCGGAAATGTCCACATGATGTTCACAAAAATCAACAAAAATCAACAATGAATCAACAGAAAAAAACTGCAAAAAGTTACTGATATGGCTATTGAAATATAAAATTGTTTTTGAAGAATAATACAGTTTAGTTTTATCCAAAAAAGTAAAAGTATTAAAATATCATAAATTATCATAAATTCATTGATTTGTTTAATAAATCCTAGATATCTTGCTATGAACTTTTATTTTTTATGAAGGATGTATAGAGTAATAGGATGTCTGTTAATATTTCGCTATGGATTAATTTTCATTAGCATAAAAAAAAGTGAAGTGAGAAACTGGTTAAAATAAGGGAGATGGGTCAGGGAATTCAACAGGTTAGGGGGAGGAGGGGGGGAAAAAACTAGAAGGGGAGTGGTGGGTGGTTTGTGCGCGGCCGTGACTTCCAGCTAGACAGACGGAGCGGCGCCTATCGTTTGGTATATACTGGGGGGGAGAAAAATAGGGGGAGGGGGGAAGAGTGGTTTTCCGGTAAAGCACGGCAGAATAAAGCAAAAGAATAAAGCAAAAGAGGGGGCGGGGGGGAGACAATTGGTTGTAAAGCATAGGGGGAATACGCGGGAAATCGGAAGTAGGGAAAGTTATTTATTAATTAATAAGTTAAATTAAGATTGAATAATGTATGGTATTAAGACACAAGGGGGGTATAAATATGGGGGTGGGTAGGGTCAAAGTTCAATTGTCTCAGAAATGTCAGATCAAGAAGAGGAAGTTGGACAAGGCCAAGGTGCTTTACCGGATGGGGCGCCGGAAGTTCCGGAGGAGGCTGGAGGAGAAGAAGATGTTCCCCTCCAAGACCAGGTGCAGGAGCTCATCGCCATGTTGAACTCAAGCGATGAAATCGATGATCCTGCACCCGTGCACGGCGTCCAGCAGCTGCTGAACCTCGCGGCAGTGCCTGATCTACTCCCATTTCCGGGGGTAGACAGGCGCTGTCTGGACCTCTGGTTTATGGTCAAGAGGAGGTTAATGGGCGTCGTGTACGAGGGCGACAGACTTATGTGGAGGAGATTCCGCCAAGATGCCATCGATGAGGAGATCCTCCGCATGATGTACTCCAACTATGGGTTAGTCGTGAGGCTAATTTCAGTAATGCCCACGTACGCCCGCTCCTTCCAGGCCAACATGGATTCCATCGCCACCATGGACCGCTTGGTCACCGTCCAGCAGGACCTTGTGGAGGAGCTCCTCCAACAGGAACCCGACGACGTCGATGACTCCAGCGACTACGACGAGTAGATGGCTATGCCCACTACATGAGCTTAACCAGTCCAGTCAGCGATAGTCATATATTAAACAAAATTTTCGATATCTAAATTTGAATAAATAAATATATTTTTGGTCAAAATTATGAAAAAACTTTGTTATTTTTTTATTAGATAAAATAGAGGTAGAGGTTGCGCGATTCGTTAGTTGCTTGATAAAAAATATATAATATAATAGAAGAAGTCAAAGTCAAAATATAAAATGTAAAATGAATAAAGTGGATAAGAAACAAACTATGCTAAAGCTACTCTATACATAGGTATGTATGTCGGTTCCTACGGAACCTACTCGTTGAGATTTGAGGTTAAAGAAATGCTGTTTTATTATTTTTTTGGTATAGAAATTAAGTGCTTACAAAAAGTCGAGGGCTAAAGATACGAATAGAAACTTAGTTAGAACAAAAAATTGTTAAATAGAGGAAGAGAAAAAATAAAGTATTTGCTTTTTTTTTAAGAAAGTAAGTAATAAGTAAGTAAAATATCTTTCTTGAGAATAATTTTATTATCAATCAGTTTAATTTCAAAAATAAAATATTTGCTTTTTTAAAATATTTGCTTTTTTAAAACTCAATCTTGTTTAGGTAATAAGTAAAACATTTTTTCTTAAAAATATTTTTATTATCAATTAGTTTAATTTCAAGTGGAAGGTTGTTGAATATAGTTGGGAAAGAGTTAAGAGGGGCGTGCAGGAGAAAGTTTCTATTGGTGCCCGGTTCGTAAGCAAAGTTGTTCCTGTTCCTAGTGCCATACGTATGTCTGTCTTGAACAAAATTCCAGGTGTTTTCGAAAATTTTGGGAAAATTGCCTAATTTATAGGCGTGCATAAATTTACAAACATTGAATTCAATTAACAGGTTAAATGGAAGTATGCCATTAGATTTAAAGAATTCAGCTGTGTGAGCTCTGCTAGGTAAATTTTCGATTATTCTAATGGCTTGCTTCTGCAACTTAATGATTGGTGCTAACAGATACATAGGACAGGCAGTGAACAGGAGACAACAATATTCGATATTCGACTTAATATAAGAAGAATAGAGTAGCTTTAAGTGTTTCTTGTCCAACAAATGACGCATTACTTTCATACTATAAATTATTTTAGAGACTTTGCTATAGACTTTTTCAAGATGATAAGAAAACTTCATTTTCTCGTCCAATTGAATTCCCAAGTGTTTGATACTACCCTCATTGGTACCGCTCACAAGATCCAACTTAGTGATTTTTGACTCATCATTTTCGTTATGATTATTCATGTTTACATAGACTTCAAAGTTGGTCTTAGCGGCGAGCTCAGCGGGGGTGAGTATCTCACGGGGGGAGGAAAAGACCATACATTTGGTCTTGCGGGGGTGAATAAGAAGTTTATTGGCATTGTACCATTGGGTCAGTCTGGGGACAAGCTCCTTTGCAAGGTTGATCAATTGTATAATATTCTGCTTTTCAATGAAGCCCACTGCGTCATCAGCAAAGAGATTGATTAGGATCTCTTCACTGCATGAAACAAGGTCATTGATAAAAATCAAAAAAAGAATTGGTCCCAGGACTGACCCCTGAAGTACGCCAATGATAATGAATTCAATTGTGGAGGAGAAAAGGCCCTTAAAATATACACGCTGTTTCCTATTTGCATAATAACTACGGAACCAATCAAGTGCAACCCCCCTTATCCCTGAATTCTCCAGTTTGCTAAAAAGGATGTCCCTATTTATCATGTCGAAACACTTCCTTATGTCCAAAAATATGGCCATACAGGAAGTGTCTCGACTGAGTGCTTGGGTGATCAATGTGCTTAAGTTCAATACATTGTGAAAGGTTGAGATTCCTTTCATGAAGCCAAACTGGCGGTTGCTAAAAAAAGACCGATCTTCCAAGAACTTAACCAGCGTTTCACAGACATATTTTTCAATGGGCTTGGAAAAGTTGTCAATGAGTGAAATTCCTCGATGATTATCTGCCTCGCTGAGTGAACCTGATTTGTGAAGGACAACTATTTTGGAAGTTTTCATTTTTTCAGGAAAAGTGCCATTTTGAAGTGATAAATTATAAACATGTGTTAAGGGAGTGGCAATGGTATCAGCACAGCGAGACAGAACATACATCGAGACATCATTTATGTCTGTGGAACGCTTAGGTTTAATACTACGAATGATATTAATAACCTTGAAGGGGTACAATGGCTCAAAGAAGAGGGAATCTTGACATGGGGGTGGTAAATATTCAAAGAAATTTTTGGGGGTGGAAGGAATTTCAGGCCTTAGGGAAGACCCAATCTGACTAAAATAACGATTAAATTCATTAGCTATTTCTTGGTCATTTTCAATTTTGTTTGGGCCTACTTGAAGGTATGTGCACTCAGGGGAAGATTTACTAAACCCAATGACTTCCTTTAGGGTTTTCCAGAGTTTTTTCCCATCCCCGTTTGCATCTCTTATTTGTTGTCTGTAATATTCAATCTTTGCTCTTCTCACTTGCCTATTGTAATTATTCCTATAGACATTGTAAATACTTTCATTTTCAATTGTTTTGTCTTTTAAAAAGTTGCTGTACAAAATATCTCTATGCAATCTACAACGCAATAAAAAGTCTGACATGAAAGGCTGCTGAGGCTGGGTACGTTTGTTTTTTCGTTTTTTTCTAACTGGACACTTTTCATTATAAAGTCTCAAAAAGGTTGAAATAAAGTTATCATAAGCAATGTTTGTGTTGTCTTGGTTTAAAACGTGATTCCAGTTAGTGTGGTAGAGTGCATAGTTTAAGGCATCAAAGTTTTCATCATTCAATTCTCTTTTTTCAAAGAAATCTGGAGGTTTGGGTTTATTTACTCTGTCTATTCGGAATGAATTAATAATTGGCAAGTGATCGGAGATTTTTGAAGTTAAGACAAAGGAAGACATTAGGTTTTGAATAAAGTTACCTACCCCGAATAAATCAAGAAGGGTTGCAGTGGTTCTAGTTACTCTAGTAGCTCTGGTAACGGTATTTATGATACCGTTAAAGGAAAAAGACTCAATAATTCTCATGGAGTTGCTATTTATATTATTTATTTTGAAAAGATCAAAATTGAAATCTCCTACAATGAAGTATGGTATGCTTAAAGCTGCTATTCTATCAATCAGGTCCAAAAAAAGTTCAAAAAATTCTTCTATTTCAGCACTACTCTGATTGGGTGGCCGATAACAGTTTAGTAAGCAAAACTTTAGTCCATTGTGGGAAATTTTTAAGCAAATAGATTCAAGAATATTTTCTTTAAATGAAAATTTATCAAATAGTTTATCTACTTTATAATATTTGCTTACTAGAATACCCACCCCTCCCCCCCTACTTTTTGTGCGGAGTTTAACATGCCAATCGTAATTATTAATTCCATAGCAATCCATATTTACATCCTTATTCAGCCATAATTCTTGAAAACACAGAACATTTAAGTGGATATCATGTTGTCTAAAGAAGTCTACAGTGGAGACAATATCATTGTATTTAGAATGTAATGACTGACAATTAATACTAAAAATATTGAGAAGGTTTTCATTGAATGTTTTCAGTTTCTGTACGATACCTTGTTCACTTGAAAAAACGCAATTTATTCCGAATTCGTTCTCAAAATCGTTAAAGTAGTCGCCGTAAATCGGATTCATAAGATTTAGACCAATGTTATCGTTTAAGTTACCGTAATCCTGGTTAATCTGATCATTAGGGAGGTTTGTCATAGCAGAGCTGGTCCAGGAGCACCGCAGGAGGAATCGTCTTAACATCAAGTATGGACATCTGAAACACAGTAGATATTAGTGGACAAATAAAAATAGGTAATATACAATATATTATCGTTAAAGCGAAAAAAATTACCATATTTACTATGGTTATTCCGATAGCGTTTAGTTTATGTGTGTGTTGGGGGTGGCAACACATTTCAAGCTAGTTTAGTTCCCCCTACTCATTTTCATACAAGTTCCAAGTATTTTATATGCTAATCAGCAGAAAAATAAGAAAAATAGATTGAAATTAATATGCTATGTTGGCGTTCTAACAAGTTGGGTAATATTTAATATTAATATTATAATAATATAGAGTTTACGTGGATATAAACATTAAGTTTTTCGAAATAAATCACTTTGTAAATGAATTTAAAAATGATGATAATAATTTTGTTAAGTACCTTTTTTTCCGACGTATAAGATACTTAACCTCATGATGTGATTACCGCCTTTGTAGCTTTGCTTTGCTTAGCTTTGTTGGCGGTGTCTCTAGCTTTGGCCCTCGTGGCCACAGGATCAGAAGGTGCTGAGTCAACGACAGGGGCAACAGGTACAGAAGGTGCTGAGTCAACGACAGGGGCAACAGGTACGGAAGGTGCTGAGTCAACGACAGGTGTAGATGCGGCAGATGCGGCAGACGTGGCGGCAAGTGCGGCGGTGTGTGTGGCGGTAGGTACGGCAATAGATGCCGCAGGTACGGCGACAGACACGGCGGCAAGTGCGGCAGACGTGGCGGCAGATGCGGCGGCGGTCACGGCGGCAGGTGCGGCGGTGAGCGCGGCGGCAGGTGCGGCAGTGAAATCAGCTGTAGCGGCGGCTGCGGATGCGACGGCGGCAGGTACTGACTGTGTGGGCTGTGCGGCTGGTGCAACGGCTGTATGTGCGGCGGTTGCGACGGTTGCGGCAGAGTCTATGGGAGGGAACACAGCTAGGTCCCCAAGAGCTGGGGCAGGGGCAGACGTTAAATTATGTTGAATCGTGCTGGAAGGGTGGGCTGTGATCGTACTAAACTGTCTTGGGAAGTCATCCTCTGTTAAGTCAGCCTGATTAGAGAAGAATGTTTTCCTTTCCTCAGGCGCTAGCTTGTTGAAACAAAGGATAGGCGGTGCCTCTGACAGAAAAAAATCCTCGCTTCCAGGTATGGGTTGGGCCATTTCCTTCAGGTCTTTGCCAAACGGGTTAAGGCAGCGTATCCAGCGGCTGCCGTTCTTGAGCTGAAATTGGACATGTTGGCCAGCGACTTTGGCCCTCGAAATCTGGTTTGTGGCATACACAAAGGTCATGGTCTTCCTGTTGAGGTCGGACATATCTTGCTTCGCCTGGACTAACCTATTGGGGAAGAACGGGACCGGTGACGCGTTGTTCCTGGGATTGAACCTCTTGATCTCGGCGTTGTAACGGTCAAGCACAGCCTTCTTATTGTTCATCCACGCGTCGAGGTAGGATCTAGACATAAAACGAAAAATAAAAACGGGGATCTGGCCCTTTGTATATGGGAGCATATGGGCACGCTCGACGATATCACAAAAATGTGAGGGAATATATTCTAATTCTCCACGTTTAAGAGCGGCTTCAAGGGTGGGCCTTATAATGTTTCTAAATATGATAAACTCTGTAATATTTTCACGGCTCCACGGCTGCTGAAAATTCACTATTCTACAACTCCAATCGCGGCACCTTTGCTCTCTTATCGAGTTTTGTAGAAGTTGAAATTTGACGAAATTTTCTCTCGACGATTCAATAGAGTTTAAATAGTCTTTTTGTTGTGTAATCGTGGTCCTAATCGCTTTTTGTTCACTTGCAACAGATTTAGCATCTACGAAATTTTCTATACCTTCGATAGATTGAATTTTAACATTTAAATCTGAGACTCTCAATTTAATATCGTTTATTTCGGTTTTATGACTGGCAAAAGTACTATGAATAAGCTCATCCCTTACCTTAGCTATATTCGCATCGTATTCTTTAAACTTAACATCCAAAGCAGCGTCCAAATTTGTTTTAAACTTTGACCAATATTCTGGGTTGTCACACGTACTACAGGCCATGATGAAGTGAAGATGGCGGAACCGAGGGTGCTGAGTGAGTGTGGGTCAGCTGACCAATGGTGGGACGCGAAAAAATGTTAGCCAATGGGAGAGCTTATTTGTCGGGAGTACTTTGCGCCGGTAAAAATGTTGCCAGACCGATAAATTATCATAAAATTATCAAAAAAAAATTTGAGAGTGTTTTCACCAAAAATTGTTCATTAAGTTAAAGCGATTAGGTTACACATAAGTTAAAAAAAAACTTTTAATTCATTAATGTTTTATTTTCACTTTTTTTGTGTTAACAATTGACCGATACGTTAACACATACACATTGCCAGGCCTAAATACGAGGTGCCCTCTGGCTACAGTGTCTTCCCTTTCCTCCAACTGCGGAGTGACCACGGGCAGTGGGGAGAGGGGAACTAGTTGAGAGAGAGGGGGAAGGTAGAACTGAGCTTAACACATGGGGTAGGGCGGGGGAGAGCTTGCTAAATGCGTGTGCTCAGCCCGACTCTCTGAACTAAACTTAGAATTAATGTTCTGCTTATCAAGTTAAGTTTTGACACTCTATAAGAGTTATTGTTCATTTGACCTCCCTCCTGACTACAGAGCTTTGCTTTTATGTATGTTGTCATCCTAGTTTTTTCTGAATCTAAACAAATCTGAATGTGTTTAGACAATCTCTACAGAATAAAAATAACTTAAACAAAAATTGAAATAAACATACCCTTATATAAAAGTAACAGGATGTCTGTAACAGGTGTGTTTTATGGATCTCACTAACCACTGAACCAATATGGTTCTAATTTACAATGTAATAGCATAGGCCCAGGAAGGTTTATTTCTTTTTTTAAAGTAGGGTACCTACCACGCCCCCCCCCCCCCTAGAAATCGCCCCTGGAAAAAAATGCAACACACAAAATTTATTTTTCTATTTTTTTAAAGACAAAGACAGGTGCCCTTAGAGGCATCCAGGAGGCGTAGCCGCTAGTTGTATATATTGAATATCTCAAAATATTTTATTAAAAAGAAATTGAGAATTCATATTCTCAGAAATTTACAGCTGATGAGTCATGAAATATGTAAAATTTAACACAACAAGGATGACAACATCCATAAAAGCGAAGCTCTGATACGGTAGGACAAACGGACATTAACACTTAGAGTTGCTTCGCTTATAATATTGTACTTTGTTGTCCCAGAAATCAGTATACTAAAAATCAGACCAATCGGATAATTAGGTCACATACAAATTTGTTGTTAAAAATGTAAAAAAAAATCAACATGTTTGAAATGGACGTACGGACATTCTAGTAATGATTATAGAGTTGCTACGCTTTCTAACTCGTATCTAACTATTACAGAAATCACCATGCAAAATTAAAAATCGATAGGACAATTCTAACATGCCTAAATTAACGAAAGTAACGGATGGGAGACCAGGTACGTGCACGCCGTCCATCCTGCACCGTGCATTAATGACCCTAGGAGCTACACCAGAAGAGTCCTACTGTGCTGGAAGGGTCCCAGGGTAGATGTCAGACTGAATTCTGGTCATTTCCCCCAGTCCAGGGGGTTTGGGTGGGGCTAACAATCCTTTCCTAGAAAAAACCTGCTTATGTTCAACCCGCACAAAAATTAACGAAAAAAGCTATTTAAAAAAGTAAAAAAATCAACATGTTTAAAATGGAGGTACGGACATTTTGGTAATGATTATAGAGTTGCTACGCTTTCTAAATCGTACCTAACTACTAAAGGAATCACCATGTAAAATTTGAAATCGATACAACAATTCTAACATGTCTAAATTAACGAAAAAAGCTATCCGTGACGGACGGACGGACGTACGGACATTCCGGCCCTAATTATAGAAAAGCTTCGCTTTTAAAAAGCAAATTAAAGTTTTAGGTGATTTTTAATTAAGGTGCTATTTTCAGCATAGAAATCCCCTCCCCCCTTATTTTGAAACAAATTTGAAAATAAGCAGCGGGTAGTTTTCTGTTTGTTTATTACCTTAGGCCAGGTTAAGTTAGATTGGTAGCCCTACAAGTGTTATGGGAATCCTTAGGTGTCTAACCCCTTTCCTTAATTGCAATTCATTCAAAAATATAAGAGTTATGGAATTTCAGTGCTTAAGAGGCACTTTATGGACAACTAGCGGCTTCGCCCCTAGCCTCTAGGGGCTTTGCCCCAAAAGGTTTATTCAACCAATTTTTCGTATTTTAGATTTAAAAGAATAATTTAAAAAACATTTTTTTGGGGGGGTTGGTAAATTTTTTTTTTGGGGGGGAGGGGGGAGTAGTCGACCCCACTATTTTTATTTTATTTTTAAAAAGAAAAAATTTTTTTTTGGGGGGGGTGGGGGTAATTTTCATTTTTTGGGGGGTTGGGGGTGTCCCACCCCCCCCCCCCCCAAGAAAATAGTTATAATCCTTCCTGGGACCTATGAGAAGCTACCCTGTAAAGGAGAACCCGATTGGTTGAGCGGTTAGCGAGATCCTTCGCTACAAACAGACAGACAAATAGACATCGTTCTACTTTGTATTATAGATATTGACCTTGTATCCTATGAACTAGGGTTAGTTTTATATGAGATGCGCACTGACAAAATTTCAGCTAATATTGCAAGAACATTTAATTTTGGTATTTTAGTTTTTTTGCATAATAAATATTTTTGGTACTGTACTTTTTTGTTAAATATTGAATGACGTTTTTTTAATTTTCTCGTTTAGGCTTTTGCATATTATTCGTTTGCCGTGACCGCTTGTAGATTTATTTTTCGCCTTCCAGGCAGAAATTGACATGAGTTTTTAAAGCTTTGAAAATTTAAAAGTAGAGTTTAATTACGTAGATCAACACAAGTAAAAGGTCATAATTCATCATTATCCTATTATATAAAGTAGTAAGAGTTTTTTTATGAAGCTTATGACCTCAATAACTATTTATCATATTATTATTATTATGTGATAGTTTTAGGCTTTCTTATTTAAAGATTTAAGTCTTAGGATGGTTAAATCTATTTTTTAAGCCCCTAGATCCTAGCGACGAACCCAATTTATAATGAAGTTATGCTATTATTAACTTTAAGTTACATAATTTGTTCTTGTTTCACCATCTAGTACTCAGAATATATTCACACACAGAGAGAGGACAGTGGGCTGTTTATTACTTTAGTCTCCAAAGTCCTATAACATTTTCTTATGTATGGGCTTAACAACTTTGGGAACTTTAGTGAATTTTGAGTGGTTAATTCATTAAGTTGGGATGTACATCAATTTATCGGCAATTGTCTTATCCGTTAGGTCCCTGATAAATTCACCATGTCAAATCGAGACATGTTTTAGGTTTTCTATTTATGAAACTGCAATTATTTCAAATATAAGCCCAAAAAAATCTGTCAAAGAAATAGATCAGTCAAGCTAGAAGTTGTCAATAGAAAGTTATACATTTAACATTTATGTTAACCCGCGACTGTTGCGTAACAAGTAGCGCATCGGCTCCGTGTCGGGAAGGTGATAGGTTCGAATCTCGGCCCAACACTGTCCATAACCAACGACATTAAAAGTTGTTCCTATTGCTACTATGTCAGGTGCGCTACATTAATTGCTAATATTAGGGGGAATGGCTTGGTCCAAAACAGATGAATAGAAATATAAGAATAGAAGCATATTCTGAACCCTTTTTTCTGTCAAAGAAGGAACATTTCTAGCAGACAAAAGTATTGTTTACTTTCGACTCAAGCTGATGTAGATTCTTAAAAAATGATAGACTCGCTACTCGATAGTGAGGCAAAATTATTTTTGTGCAATTAATTCTGATTCCGCAAAGCTTTCTACTAAGAAAATATACTGTTTACAGCTGACTTTTATCTATTTATGAAATGAAAAAAAAACATGCGTTCTAACAAAATGTGTACACAATTTCAACCAATGAGATTAAATGTATGTACCGATGCGATTCTCCTATTGGCTCAATCAGACATTACCTCTCTTTCTTAGTACCTTTATTAACAGAAGCAACTCATTACCAAACACAGCACAGTTAGGAGTTCAAGACAAAGTTTGTGCAATCTAAGGGTCAATGTTTAAAGTGCGTGAGGCCATATACATCATGCACAGCAATTAAGCAAGATTTGGTTCAAAGTGTCACCAAAATGATATCTCGTCAAAGGCTTCTTCTCTACAGGCTAATAAATTCATGTTAAAAATAATCCTATGTGCTAGAGTAAAAGTATGTATTTATGTCAAGTAGAATCTTACAAAATGCTTGGCCGACCGCTCCATAATTCTAAGAATTTTGTTTTAGTCAGAACAGAGTTTTTGGCTTTTTATTGAAAAAGGGAGCAGGTTCTGATATGGAACAGATAAAAAAATTCCCAGATTTTTTTTATTTCTTATTTAAAAATTATTCTACAGACATCTTCGGTAATATAGTCAAATATATATATTGATTTGATATATGTTATGAAATACAAGGAACAACTTAAAAACCTACTTTAATATTGAAGTTTTTCAGATTAAAAATGACACCTGAAAATGAAGAAATTAAAGTTAAAATAATAGACACATCACAACGTATACAGGAATTTATCTTTAACAAATAGTATTTTTTATTCAGTTGCATATTGTTGTATACTATGGATAATTGGAAGTTAAAACTTGTATTGGGGGGAGAGGGATTTAATCTCATCCCTTAAGTTATCATTGGAATAAAAAGAGGTAGCTTAATTAACTTATTTTTCAAATGAAATATTTAAACATATGTGGAAATAGAGATATTTTAAATATTTAAACCAAGGCGAAAGACCTTTTTTTACTTTAAAAAAAGCTTTAGAAATGACCAAATTACCAAAACAAATATCTTATTATAGAGCAAAGCAATATTTGTCCAAGTCAATTTAGATTCAAGGTTTGATCCTGCAGGTCCTGGTCCTCAAGGATTTCTGCAAACATTAAATGGCGTCTGTGACTGCAATTCTAGACTTTTAAACTTAGGATGAAGGATAACGTGGTCATTAAAGTCTTGGTACTAATGTACTATGTATTTAAAGTATCCTCACTTTCTGATGAATATGAATAGCTAATCTTTGTCTGCTATAAATTTATTTTTAAGTAATGATTGTGCCTTGTTTGTCCATCTAGGATTATAAATCTATAATAAATTAGTTTGTATTATTGTGCTTATTGTCATATGAATCAGCATTGAAAAGTGTAAAAAGATTAACGTTTCAATACAAAAATTCTCATGCAAGGTTTAAAATTAAAAGAACAGTTCTAATATACCTTAATTTGACATCCATCCATGATGGACATGAGATGTAAAGAAGATTAATCTTTAACATGCCAATAGGAAACATTTATAGATATAAAACTACTCGTGAAATATGATTGGAGTCCTAGCTACTATTGTGATAATTGTAGAATTTAAGTACCATTGAGCCATAATATAATATCTAAAGATAAATAATGATTACTAGGAGGTTTTATTACTTTTACTGAAAGATAACCAAGACTTAAGGGATAAACTTAAAGCAGAATCTGACCAAAGGTAACTTTTTAAAACTATTATCATCATCAGAAAATCCATTAACCATTTTGAACAGGTTCATCAACATGTTAGACATCATCGTTACTCATAATATGACAAAACTGTTCTAATAATTTTTCGTTTTGATATCCTCGAAAAGCTGTATATAATATGATGCGATAAATAACTATTATTGAGTTTATAACGATGAAATAAAATTTGATTTTTATAACAAAAAGATATTAGATTTATATTTCTTTAATTTTGATTCAAAAATTAATTGAAACACTCTGTTTATGTATTATTTTTATATAATTATTTTTTCTATAGATTAGGATAAAAGAAAACTCATTTTAATTGGAGTTCTCACAATGATTTCGAAGGTGCTTTGACTTTTGTGTCAGAACCTAAATTGGGACATAGTGCATTTCATTACCCTATATTAGGTAACTTTAAATTAGGTAAATTTAAAATGCAGCGGTTTTTGAGAAAATTAGATTTGAAAATTTTAAGTCAGATTTTCATCCCCTAGGAGTTATCGCATAGTCATGACAAGAAAAGCAAAGATTATTTATTTAAAATTTTGAACAACTTTGCTTTTATAAAGTTCTTCATAAAACCACTCCTGAAGGGAGTTAATTAATGGCTAATTGTATCAGTTGCTTTGCTAAGGTCACGGAAATTCAGCCTTAAATAAATCATATAAAGAGATGTTTTATGAAAGACTTTATAAAAGCAAAGTTGTTCAAAATTTTAGATTAATAATCTTTGCTTTTCTTGTCATGATTATGCGACAACTCCTAGGGGATGAAAATTTAACTTGAAATTTTCAAATCTAATTTTCTCAAAAATCGCTGCATTTAAATTTTTATTGAAAAGTGAAATGAAGTTACCTAACCTAGGGTAATAAAATGCACTATGTCCCAATTTAGGTTCTGACACAAAAGTCAAAGCACCTTTGAAATCAGTGTGTGCTGTTTAAACACTATTTTATGACTTTTCCTAACAATATTTTTGAGCAATGATTAAAGGATATGTATAATTTTATAATAGTTATTTATCGTATCGTATTATAGACAGCGTTCCGCAGATAATCACATGAAAATATTAAAAGATTAATTTTATGATTGTTTTTTTTATTTGTAGAAAATTGTCTGTAATACAATGCAATACACGATCTTTCAGTAAGGCTGAGAGCCATTTGTAATCCAGCGGATATTAATCGGTTTCTAAGCCAATCTGTAAAAAAAGTTACCTACTCCTTTAACTTTATTATTTGTATTTTATTTACAACAAAATTTGTGTTAAAAAATGAATAATTCTAATTAATTTTAATTAATATTTGTGTATTGTTTTACTAATTAATTATAGTAAAACAATAGAGGGGGAAGGGGTTAAATAACTATACGTCCAACCCGAGGACCCTGTGTTTACTTTCAATTGGGTCCTTGAAAATCAACCAATAGCATCGGGAATATTAACACAGCCAAGTCGCTACAAAAGAGCAGAAGCAATTTAATTTATTAGCAGAAGAAAAAGGTTTCCAACAGGAAAATCCAGGTAGATAGCTGGACAAAGTGTCTCAAAAAATCAGCCTTGTGACGTAATAAAAATGAGGTATTATCCCTCTTTTTTTAAGGGTTTTCTTTCCCACTTCTCCTCTCATCTCCCTCATTTTTATGACGTAAAATGGCTGATTTTTGAGACTCTTTGTCCAGCTACTCCAGGTTGTTGTCTGGGTTATACATCTATATCTACACATTTATTGTTTATTATCAGGGCTAAAGAAACCGCAGGACTCAGAGACAGGCTGGAACAAGAAACAAGGTAAACACAAATCCCTATAATAATGTAACAGGATGTCTGTTTGTATGTCTGTACCGAAGGATGTCGCTAACCGCTGAACTGATCGGGTTCTCCTTAACAGGGTAGCTTCTCATATGTCCCATGAAAGGCCTATTTTCCTCTTTTTTCTCCCAATCAAAAAGTTCAGAATGCAATAACACTTTTAAGTTACAAAACTATCAATCTTATTATTTTAATGTACAATATGTTTCTTTATAAAACAAATACAATTTTCTCAATGACGATTAAAATATCAAATTTACTAAAAAGCACATTTACGTAAGAATAAAATAATATAATTAACTTTTACTTAGGTAAAACATCCTAATTAAGGATTAAATAAGTTTACATGGTTGTTTCACGCAAAGTGACTAATCGATCATAAACCTCCCCCTCCCCCCCTTAATTTTAAATAAATTAAAATTAGGGTTGGATTACAGTGAGGAAGGGGACATTGCGCTCTTTATTACACTAGTTCCCAAAGTGTTATCATATCGTTTCCTTATTCATTGACTTAACAACCTTGGGGGCTTTTATTGAATTTTGATTGGTTGGTTCATAAAGTTGAGTGTTCAAACGTTTTTAAACTACTTATTGTAATCTACAGAAGGGGAATTTTGGCAATATCCGATAAATTGATATACATGCCCAAAATACCCTTTGGTTGAAACGTTTGAACACTCAACCTTATGTACTGACAAATCAAAATTTATTCAAGTCCCCATAGTTCTTAAGCCAACTCATGAGAAAATGTTAGTATAAAACTTTGGGGACTAATGGTTTAAACATTACATTTCTCTCTCTGATAGGTCGCTTATCTAATGATATATAAGTGGTATAGATATTAGTATTTGACATTTTGTAATTATACATTTCTTAGGACATTTTAGTTAGTAACACTGCAATAAAACTGGAGTCTTAAAAATCTAGAAGTTCTAGAAGTTCTAATGTTAAAACATGTAAATAATGTGTTTATTCCCTGCAATTTTAAAATTTGTTAAGTATCCAATTACTAATATTAAATTCTACCTACATGCTAAAAATCTTAGTTTTAGTAAAATGCTTTTATTTTGATTCATAAGAAATTATGTAAACGAGTTCCACAATATTTATGTAATTTAAGTCATAATGGCCTACCATTGGTCAATTAAAATGTATACTGGCCTACAATTGGTCAATTAAAATGTATGCTTGCCTACCACTGGACAATTAAAATCTATACTGGACTATTATTAGTAATTAAAGTCTATACTGGCCTATCATTAGTAATTAAGTCTGTGTGTTAGACTATCATTGGTCATTTGTATTGTATGAATTAATTTGTTTATTGGCACTATAAAGAGCTTCAAGAAATAGAAATAAAAATTGATAACCCTATCACTGTAGGAACATACAGAAATATATAAGAACAGGCAAAAACTCATATAGAGTAGATAAAATAAGCTACAGTTTCAATTGTGCATCCATTTAAGATTGTCTACCCATAAAGCCCCTTAAGTTTTCGTACAAACTAATCTTTTTCATTAATTTTAGAGATCTTCGTAGCCACTTGGATAGAGAAATATCTGAGAGAACTTTGGAAGGAGAAAATCTTAGACATCTTATTGAAGAAAATGCTAAGGTAAAAAGAATTTCAAATTTAATAATATTGAAGATCATTTAACATGGACATTTTAGAGTAGATTTGCAGGTTAAATTTATTGGGGGGGTTCTAGGGCAGTGAGAGGAGATAATGGGCTGTTATTAGACTATTACCTAAAGTTATATATTAACGCTTTCTTAATACTCATTGGTTTAACGACTTTCGGGACTTTTGATTTTGAATTTTGATTGGTTGGTTCATTAAGTTTAGTGATAAAACATTTTATACGCTAATTTCAATCAAAAGAAGGGGTTAATTTTGTGTATTATCATTGGGGATTAACATTAATTTATCGGCCATTGTCTTATCCCTTTAGATCCTTGGTTATGGTTTCTTTTAGTTTTTACTTGATTTTTGAACACTGAGCATCTGCTATTTATACAACTTTATCCATATTTCTATCCATTTTTTGTGCTTTGCTATTACATGTTGTCATACTTTTTCACATAGGCTGGTGACGCTGGCATGAATGAGCTGAGAGACATGCTGGAGAAAGAGAGCATGGACAGGATTCAACAGGCTGGAGAGATGGACAACTTCTTCAGGCAATGATTGATTGATTGATAGATTGTGAAAGATTGATTGATAGATTGATTGATAGATTGATTGATAGATTGATTGATAGATTGATTGATAGATTGATTGATAGATTGATTGATAGATTGATTGATAGATTGATTGATAGATTGATTGATAGATTGATTGATAGATTGATTGATAGATTGATTGATAGATTGATTGATAGATTGATTGATAGATTGATTGATAGATTGATTGATAGATTGATTGATAGATTGATTGATAGATTGATTGATAGATTGATTGATAGATTGATTGATAGATTGATTGATAGATTGATTGATAGATTGATTGATAGATTGATTGATAGATTGATTGATAGATTGATTGATAGATTGATTGATAGATTGATTGATAGATTGATTGATAGATTGATTGATTGATAGATTGATTGATAGATTGATTGATTGATAGATTGATAGATTGATTGATAGATTGATTGATAGATTGATAGATTGATTGATATATTGATTAATAGATTGAATGATAGATTGATTGATAGATTGATTGATAGATTGATTGATAGATTGATTGATAGATTGATTGATAGATTGATTGATAGATTGATTGATAGATTGATTGATAGATTGATTGATAGATTGATTGATAGATTGATTGATAGATTGATTGATAGATTGATTGATAGATTGATTGATAGATTGATTGATAGATTGATTGATAGATTGATTGATAGATTGATTGATAGATTGATTGATAGATTGATTGATAGATAGATTGATTGATTGATTGCTAACTGTTTTATAGATTTACATATTGGTATCTATCTTCCTATCAAGCTATAAATCTAGGTAGATTGAAAGTAGATTGATAGATTAGTAATTTGAAGGATAAATTGAATAATAAATTGATGAAAGATAAATTGAAAGATAAATTGAAAGATAAATTGAAGGATAAATTGAAGGATAAAGTGAATGATAAATTGAAGGATTAACTGAAGTATAAATTGAAGGATAAAGTGAATGATAAATTGAAGGATAAATTAAGTGATAAATTGAAGGATAAATTGAAGGATAAATTGAAAGATAAATTGAAGGATAAAATGAGTGATAAATGGAAGGATAAATTGAAGGATAAATAGAAGAATAAATGGAAGGATAAATAGAAGGATAAATTGAAGGATAAATTGAAGAATAAATTGAAGGATAAATTGAAGGATAAATTAAAGGAAAATTAAATGATAGATTGATTGATTAATTATATGATTGATTGATAGATTATTTATTAATAGATGGATAATATTAGATTCATTATAGAAATGAGAATGAGGATCGCAAAAAGAATTTGGAAGATGTAAATGAATGGATCAGAGTTGAAAATGAGAAAAGGTAAATTTGAAGAATAGCTTCACTTAAATTTTATTTTAAACTTTGAATTGAATAAGTTAATAATTAAGTTTTAGGTGTATCCAATTAAATAACTTTTTTTAAAGATAACCTTTTAATTTTATTCATACTTTTTTGTTCAATATGTCTGTCCGTCCAACCGTCCTTAAGTTCGTAACGATAGGGGGAAATATGATTTTCTTGGCTGTTATTTAAAATAGACTGCTGAATTTTTACCAAAGAGTCGGACCACTTATAGTTGGTCCGTAGGTCTATCGACCATGCTAAAAAAGACATGGTTCCGTGATTTCATATATATTATGATATACTTCTCTCTTTTCTTTTTTTCCCTTTTTATGATCACTGAATATTTGATCCTGAATTCAATCTGTCCGTTTGCCCAACTGTGTTTTTTAGCTTCGCATCTAATAGATGTGGTCATTAATGTTCTTTTTTGGCTATTCAACATCAGGAATAAGGTATTACCAACAAGCGAAATAAATCTAAAATAATATTTGGGGGGCAAATGGAGAGGTCGTCAATTTTTCGATGTGTTGCCCTCCTTCCCTCCCCCCCCCCTCCCCAACAACAGCTGAAAAACACGTTTAGGTTTAGTGTTTTTTTCTAAATTAATTTTGTTATTGGTATAAGCTGATTGAACATCAGTTCAATCTACAATTGTCCCTCCCTTTCACTTTGTTGTCATCCTTGTTTTAATTATCAGACAAAAAGAAGCTGAGGAGTTGAGAGAGAGGATGGAAAGAGAAAAGAGAGAACTGCAAGAATTTATTGGTAAATACTTTTTTTAAAGAAACGGGATCTGTGTCTGTCTGTATCTTAGGATCTCGCTAACCACTGAATTGATATAGTTCTCCTTTGCAGTGTAGCTTCCGATAGGTCCTGGGAATATTAAAACTATTTTTGGTGGAGGGTTCCACTATCCTCCAAAGGGGGTCGATTCCTCTCCATCCTCAAATCCCACATCAAATGCCCCTAAAGGACTCTAGGGGCGTTAAAGATAAGGAATAAAGTTTATTAGGCTAGGGTTTCCTAAGTCTTACAATTTTCTCTTTATATACAATAAATAGTTTATTTTATAAGAATTGGCCCATTGATATCCAGAAATATAAAGGGATAAGACTATGGACAATTTTTATGCTGTTCCCTTATTTGATAAACAAAATTAACCCTTCTGTAAATTTAAATTATTGGCGGAAAAGAATTATTGCTTAATCAAAATATTACAAAATTTTACGTTTTTAAGCCAAGTAATGAGATATCGTGTTTTTTTCATTATCACTGTATCTTGCAGTCAATTGTCATCTCACTCTCATATTAACTGTCCTTTTTTCCATCCATTTTAGTAGCGAAGCTACTCTATAATTCACTATGTCCGTCCGTCAGTCAGCCCGTCCGTAACGCTATGGGGGAAACGTGATTTTTTCGGCTCCTATTTAAGATAGACAGCTGAAATTTTTAGTGAAGATTCCTATGACATATGCCCATCTAATCAATACATTGTTTTGTCCGTCTGTCTATCAATTGGGGTGCTAGATCGATTCCTAGATTTTTACGTTTTTGTAATTTTCTCGATTCCTGTTCAAGATAAATGGCTGGAATTTTCAGGTATTGAATAAATTTAGATTTCACATATTCTGATAAAGTTTTGTTTAGATGCCCTTATTGGTTTGGGTGCTAGTTTTCATGATTTTGTCAATTCCTATACAAGATAGACAGTTGAAATTTTCAGGGATTCAATAAGTTTACATTTTGCATATTTCCATTAATTTTTATTAAGATACCTTTATTGGTTAGGGTGCTAGATCGATTCCTAGTTTTTCAAGTTTTTGTGATTTTATCAACTCCTGTTCAAGATAAACGGTTGGATTTTTTAGTAATTAATTAAGTCAACATTCTTCATATTTTGACCAAGTTTTTTAAACACTTACTATTTTTTGGGGTGCTAAATCGAATTTAGATTTTAACGTTTTTCTTATTAGCTTAAGGCTTCAAAAGACCATTATACAATATACATTTTTAAAAGGTTTCGTGATTTTTATAATTGAAGTTTTTTATTGCATAATCTATAGATCATTTCCTGTTGTATATTTATAATTTTTGAGCTTCGCTACTTATGGATGTTGTCATCCTTGTTTATTACTAATTTAAGAATAAATAATGTCTTTCACATGATAATAAAATGATTTTCTTCAATATTTTCAAAGAAAGTTTTCAAGCATCATTTGTCTTGATTTTCTCCAACATGGAATCAATGAAAAATCCGCATTTTCCCTCACTTTGAAAGTGGACCGTAGGGGGACAAAGTGTCTAAAAAAACAGCCATGTGACGTCATAAAATGAGGAGAAGTGGGATAGAAAACAACTCAAAAAATGAGATAAATATTCCCTCATTTTTATGACGTCACATGGCTGATTTTGAGACATTTTGTCCCCCCATCGCCTCTCCCCTAAAGGTTTTTGCCTAAAAGGGGAGAGGGATAAAGGGGTGTTTAGTGTTTACTCCCCTCAAACTTTGAAATTTCCTATTTTACCCACCTAAAGATTCTTAAAAATACATTAGATTACCCTCCCGCCTCAAACCTTTGAAACTTCTCACTTTACCTTCCTTAAAAAAGAACTTGGACGTCCTTGCTTCTAAAATATTTTTCTTTTTAATAAGAGGTCCAAAATCTTATTAGAAAACGGCAACGTTTTAATATCCTTTCAACTTCCATTCTCCATTTCTCAACAAATAATTTGCAAACATGAAAAGAAAAAAAACAAGAAAATCACTTTATTCAAATACATATATTCTTACTAGCGCCACGCCCCTAGAGGCTTCTAGGGACACGTAAAATGTTTCCCTGTGTCAAGATCAGCTGTTTAAATGTTTTATTGCCCACTAGATGGGGTCAGTTATAAGTTTTTTGCGATGCCTCTTCGCAAGGTGGTGGTACCCTTCCCAGGACATATGAGAAGCTACCCTGTAAAGGAGAACCATATCGATTAGCGGTATCCTTTCATACACACAGACAGACAAACACACAGGATAAAAAATATTTGATGTGGGTTTGTATATTTCTACAGCTCGAAAACGGAGTGTTAGGTTCCAGATTTTTTAGAGATGCTTCTGTTTAGTTCGGAAGTTTTTTGATCTACCAAGACCAAATTTGATCTTCTTTATCCTTTATTTTATGGAATTATTGATTAACATTAAATAGGAATTAATACGTCTACATATAATAGAGAAAATGATAAATTTTCTTTCAGTTTTGATAATATAACCATTTTATTTTATGTTTATTAGCAGATAACATTGGACCGTTTATTACACTAGTCCCCAAAGTTATCTTATTTGTTGGATTAACAACTTTGGGGACTTTTTAAAATTATTTTGAGTTGTTTCATTAAGTTGATTGTCCAAACGTTTCAACTACTAATTGTAAACTGCAGAAGGTGTAATTTTGTACATCATCATTGGAGGTGTACATCAATATATCGGTCATTGTCTCATCCTTTTAGATCCCTGAGATGTGCCCCTATGAACCCAAGAACACTTTAAATATAAGAGAGATGGGGCAAAGTCAACCTAATACCTCAAATTTTACTCTTTTACTAAAAAATTTAAATCTTTGAAATATAAAGGATCGACCTGATCCAGCTAAATAGTTAAAATCTTTCCAGTATGGATTCGAAACCGATTAATATCCGCTGGATTATAACCGGTCGTCAGCTATCCTGAAAAATCATTGATAGCATCGTATTATTGAAAAATATCCAACGAATATTATAATAAAATATTAGTAAATCCATATCCGTCCAGCTAGAATACTAATTCTTTCAGTTTGTTAAAAAAATAGAAATGCCTAAAAATACAAATATAACTAATAAGGAAAATCCGTCAAAAGTAGAAAATACACTTTTGTCCTAACATAAATATTGAATTCTTTCGTCAAGGGTCGCAAGTCGCAGCCTAACCCGCATTAATCCGAGTGGTTTACTAAATCCACACCATGCGCCACCTAAGAAGCGGCAGCCGCGTTTCCGGAGAAAACCAGTTAAGTCACCCTCAACCCTACTTATTAATGGAAGCCAAAGCTGCGGACGCAATCAACCTAATTCACCCTTATATGCGGCCAAAAAAAAACGCGGTTGCTGAGCCCTGGATTTCCTAATTTAGAATATATTCCAACTGGAAAAAAAAATCAACAAATTAGATATTTTCTACGATATAGATTTCTAGTTTATTCGTAGTAATTCTTTAATTTACCAATTAAGGTGTGTCATTAATTTGATTTCCTGAATTGTTTAGATAATAAATCTATAAATTTAGTTATAAAACCAGACAACTACATGGTTTCTCCTGTTGGGGACCTTTTTCGTCTCCTAGCATATTGCTTTCTGCTCTTTGTAGTGACTTGGCTGTGTTAATATTCCTGACGCTATGGGTTGATTTCCATGGACCTAATTGAAAGTCGCCACAGGGTCTTCGGGAATGGGAAATACAGTTATTTAACCCATTCCTTCTCTCTATAGAAACATCGTAGTTTCCAATAAAAAATGATTTCATACAATACAAATGACCAATGATAGGACAGTATACATTGTAATTGACCAATGGTAAATTGTATAATGTCCTATCATAGGTGATTTGTATTGTATGACGTAATTTCTTATTGGACACTATAGGCTGTTTCCCTGTATTGTATTGCGCAATGCTTCGTACAACATACCTCCGGTGAAAAAAGAAAGTCGTCTTCATCCAGAGACACAAGGACACAATTTACCTCACAAAATTTCCCTGGGTATTCACTTTGTGATTACATTCACACAACAACTAAGACAGTTTTACTATAATGTTTAGATAAGGACAACAAGGCTATGGCTGACAAAATCGCTGCTGAAAACGCTGAAAGACAAAAGAAAGAAGAGGAAATGGCTAAAAGACTTGCGGATGCACAACAGGTGAGCAAAAACTTCCTTAATGTAGGGTAACAATGACATAAACATTTGTACATTACCTGTAAGATCTCAGTAACGGTTGAACCAACAGGATTTTTTTCCCAGGGAATATCCGGATTTGTGCTGTGATAGCTTTGACAATTTTTTAAGGGGTTAAGGGACCATCCGGAAAATTCAATTCATCCCAATATAAAACTTACATGATACATATTACAACTTTACACATAAATCATTGGCATCGCCCCAAGCATAAAGGTTAAATGTATTCGAAGGGGTAGGGATACGGAAAATAGCTAAAAACTATCCTTAGACTTGCATCTTAAAATTGAAATAGCCTAAAATCCCTAAAGGGAAATAAATACAGTTTGATTGCACAAGAAGAAAAAACATGCAGAAGATTATTTTTTTGTAGGCCAGTGAAAACGGAACAATCCAGCTGTACAAGAAAATGCAAGCAGAAAATCTGGCAAGGGAGGCGGAAATTGCTGAACTTAAAGAACGACTGGAGAGGTAAATTTTTAATCCTTATAATAAAGTAACATGATGTTTGCCTGTCTGTCTGTTTTTTTATTTACTGAAGGATCTCGCTAACCGCTAAACCGATCGGATTCTCCTTAACAGGGTAGCTTCTCTTAGGTCCCGGGAAGGTTTATATTTATTTTTTATTCACAAGTAGACCAAATACCCCAAATTTGAAGCCTTCAGCTTCTATACCAAAAAAGTTCTAGGCATTTTAAAATGACATTTTATGTACAATGGAAATTTTGAAAGAATTGCAATGCTCATGTTGAAAACTTTAAAATTAAACTACGTGGCCTAGAAACAAAATTATAAGCTTATTTTTGTCATAAATTTAGGTTTCCAGTAACTAATTATATTTTTACAATAAAAATACCCATTTTTATAGTCAAAATCATTAAAAAAAATTAAGTTTTACTTGCGTTGTACTGAATGTACTGTAGCCAATCAGAAGGCTGAATCAGCTTAACAACCAATCACAGCTAAGCTTGTATTTACCCCTTTGTTTCCGCTATGATTTTCGTTTAAAAATGCTATTTAAATCGAATTTTTTTCATAGATTTTGACTATGAAATGTGGGGTTTTTATTGTAAAAATGTAATCAGTTACAGGCAATCTAAGTTTCTGACAAAGATAAGGTTATAATTTTATGTCTAGGCAACGTAATTTAATATTGTTTTTTCTTTTATGAGCATTGGAAATCTTTCAAAAATTCCATTGTACATAAAATGCTATTTTGAAGTGCCTAGAACTTTTTTGTTATTGAAGCTGAAGGCTTATAATTTGGGGTATTGGGTCTTCTTGTGGCAGTCTTTCAGCAGTTAAAGCGTGTTATTTCTTGCAGGCGTCCTTTAACCTTTGATTTTTATTATGGATTATGATTCCTATATGATGTTATTTGACGTAATCTGTTAGGGAAAACTTATTATCCAATGAATATTATGTCAAAATACATTAAAACTCTTCAATAGTTTAAATTCAAACGAAAAGTAAATCGAAAATTTGTTCCTTTTTGCCTCAGATCTAACAAAACTGGGTTGAATATATAAATATATAAAAACAAGATCGATAACAATAATAAAAACTTTTGATAATATTGTTAAATTATTTCACCTTGAATAAATATAAAAGATGCGGCCCTAGCATCTATGGTCTCTTTGCTAAAGGGTGTCAAAAGGGGGCAGAAAAATAGTCTAAAAATATTTCAAGGCGGAAATCTAAAAACAAAATAACCTAAAAACCACCATGTTACATATGTAAAGCTTCCCTGAAAATGAGATCTCTATCAGTTTAGTAGACAAGAAAACCTTACTACTTTATATTGGATATGAAAAGTAAATTTGTCTGAGGCATAGGATCTTTTAAACTGGTACACCAAGTGGGTTGTTAAATTTATATTTCAGGAAAGTTTTATATATGCTATACGATGTTTTAAGATTTCCCCCTAAATACAACCTATTAGCCATAACCTTCATAAGGGGTAATTTTGTGTATCATCATGGGGGATTTAATTCAATTCATCGGCCATTGTCTTATCCCTTTAGATACTTGACCAAATATGGTGTATGTGTATTGTGTAACGAAGAGAACCAAATTTTAGAATATCTTTGCTTTTCCAATAAAAAAAATGAAAACAAATATCAAAATTCTTTTTCTTTCATCTTTCAATTCGATGTGAACCAAAAACATGATTTTCCAAAAATTAGGGTAAATTCCAAAAAGTAGGGTAAATTCCAAAAAGTAGGGTAAAATTTATTTTTCAAATCCTTATAATAAAGAAACAGGATCTAAGTGTGTCTGTTTGTACCGAAGGATCTCGATAACTATTAAACCGATACGGTTATGTAGCTTCTCATTTAGAATGTCGACTACTTTCTCTTCATACCCCAACTTAAGGGTCCCTAAAGCCTCTACGGGTGTATCCGCCAGTAATTAAATAGGACAGTTAAATAGGACAGTTAAAGTTTAAGTTTAAGCGTTGAATTATATTTCGTCTGTAAATACCAGAGAATCATAATTGCCTAAATAGCTACAAGACTTTAATTTAAATTCTATAATTATTCCTCCAAGCTTTTTTTTGGGGCGGGGGGGTAAATTTTTTTAAGGGGGGGTAATTTGGTTTTGAGGTGGGTAAAATGGCGCGAATTTTTTTTACCTCCCCCCCAAAATTTTTACCCTGGGGGTAAAATTTGCTTGGGGGGGGTAATTACCCCCCCTGAAGTCTGTTGACAGGGGTAAAATTTGTTTACCCCCCCCCCAAAAAATTTACCCCCCGGGGTAAAATTTTTGGGGGGGGTAATTTAAATTTTATTAAAAATTTAGTATTAGAAATGCGCGCGAAGCGCGCAAAAATTTTTTTTGTTAGAGATTTTTTATTTTGTGGGGGTATTTACCCCCCCAAAATTATTTGAACAAAATTATTTGGGGGGGGTATTTACCCTCCAAAATTATTTGGGAGGGGGGTAAATACCCCCTCCTAAATGGTTGGGGGTGACTACGGCACCCCCAGGGTAGGGATAAATTTTAAATGGGGGGGGGGTAATCGCCCCATTACCCCCCCCCCCTTGGACGTCTATGGGATAAAGTTCTACTTTTCAGGGAAACTTTTAAGTTTAAAGCTATTTTCACGAGGGAAAAGAGGGAGAAAAAACTAAATAAAAGTCTGAGAAAAAGTTGCTTTTAACTTTTTAAAACTCAAAAAGTGCTTGATTTTATATCTAATAGAGGGTAGAAGCAATTTACTTTTTTACTTTTTAAAAGGAGGATTTTCTATATAACATAAAATGAATGAATAAGTAAAGTTTATAATCGTTTTCTTCTATTGTCAAAATATATTTTACTTAGCAACCATTTATATATTTATTAAATCATAATTCTTATTTTTCTGCTTCCATTGATGAAATAAATATAGTTGTTTACATTCTAAAAGTACGGAAATTTAATTAAAATTAAAATTAAATTCATACAAAAATAAAAGAGGGGGCATGAGTAAAATAGCTGTACCCCCAGTAATTAAAGACCCTATAAAGAGGGAGGGGACATTTTTATCGGTTGGTTCATTTAGTTGAGTGTCCAAACGTTTCGACAAATAATTGTAATCTACAGAAGGGGTTATTTTGAGGATGAACATCAATTTATCGGCCATTATCTTCCCCCCTAATATCTTTGCTCAATAATGCAGCCAAAGATTTGTCAGCTTACAAAGTAAAAATCCGAGTTTTTACATGTTTTTTCTTTGTTTGAAGGCAACGCCATTAATTTGAAATTAAGATGACATATGCCATTCCAGGACCTGTATTGTAAAGGAGAACTATATCGGTTCAGCGGATAGCGAAATCCTTCGCTACAGACAAAAAGCTTATTACATTTTATTATAGGATTAAAGAAAAAAAAAATTTATAAAGTAGCAACTATTTTAAAAGATCAATAAATAAAATTTGGATCATATGAAGGAAATGAAGTCATTCCTAAAAAGGACAGAAATCCCCTTCCTTGGGTATAGGAAGGCTATTTCCTTTCCTTTTTCTTACAAATTCTCAGTAAGGAAGGTGATTTCTGTCCACTATCTTACAAATTATCACTAAAGGAAGGTGACCTCTGTCCACCATCTTACAAATTCTTCCTAGTTCTTAGAAATTCTTCCTTTTCCTCACTATTACAACCATGTTTAATTAATCTACCTTATTTCACCAAATTCTTCCTTATTCTCAGAAATTCTATCTTAATTACACAAATTCTCCCTTATTCTCAGATAACTTACCTTATTCTAAGAAATTCTTCCTTATTTCAAGAAAATCTACCTTATTCCTCCAAATTCTTCCTTATTCTAAGAAAATCTACCTTATTCCCTCAAATTCTTCCTTGTTATAAGAAATTCTACCTTATTCTCCCAAATTCTTCCTTATTCTAAGAAATTCTTCCTTGTTCTAAGAAAATCTACCTTATTCTAAGAAATTCTTCCTTATTCTAAGAAAATCAACATTATTCTCCCTAATTATTTCTTATTCCCCCAAATTCTACCTTATTCTAAGAAATTCTTACTTTTTCTAAGAAAATCTTCCTTATTCTAAGAAATTCATCCTTATTCTAAGAAAATCTACCTAATTCTCCCAAATTCTTCCTTTTTCTAAGAAAATCTACCTTATTCTAAGAAATTCTTCCTTATTCTAAGAAATTCTACCTTATTCTAAGAAATTCTTCCTTATCCTAAGAAAATCTACCTTATTCTAAGAAATTCTTCCTTGTTCTAAGAAAATCTACCTTATTCTAAGAAATTCTACCTTATTCTAAGAAAATCTACCTTATTCTCCCTAATTCTTTCTTATTCCCCCAAATTCTACCTTATTCTAAGAAAATCTTACTTGTTCTAAGAAAATCTACCTTATTCTGAGAAATTCTTCCTTATTCTAAGAAATTCTTCCTAATTCTCCCAAATTCTTCCTTATTCTAAGAAAATCTACCTTATTCTAAGAAATTCTTCCTTATTCTAAGAAAATCTACCTTATTCTAAGAAATTCTTCCTTATTCTAAGAAATTCTACCTTATTTTAGAAAATATACCTTATTCTCCCAAATCCTTCCTTATTCTAAGAAAATCTGCCTTATTCCCCCAAAGTCTTCCTTATTTTAAGAAATTCTTCCTTATTCTAAACAATTCTTTCTTATTCTAAGAAAATCTACCTTATTCTAAGAAATTCTTCCTTATTCTAAGAAATTCTACCTTATTCTAAGAAAGTCTACCTTATTCTAAGAAATTCTTCCTTATTTTAAGAAAATCTACCTTATTCTAAGAAATTCTTCCTTATTTTTAGAAAATCTTGCATTATATAGGGGTCCCAAACTCAAAAATGAATTTTCAGCGCGATCCGACCACCCGTTCTTAAGATATGGTGACCTGGTGTCCTTGGTATCGACTGTAAGATTTGGGAAATGGTTCGAATCCTTAGTAAATTTGGTCAAAAAATATTTTGACACTTTTCAATTTTTGATCAAAATTATTTGTCCACCTTCTTTTTTTCTTCAAAATTTTGACTAAGTGCCAAAATATTTTTGGCCTTTACTGCCAAATTTATTAAAGATTCAAACCATTTCCCAAATCTTACCATCGGTACCAAGGACACCAGGTCACCGTATCTCGAGAACGGGTGGTTGGATCGCGCTGAAAATTCGTTTTTGAGTTTGGGACCCCTATATATTGCAAGAATTTGCTATGTTTTGCAAGAATTTGCTATGTTTTGCAAGAATTTCTTAGAATAAGGTAGAATTTCTTAGAATAAGGAAGAATTTGTTACAGTACGGTAGATTTTCTTAGAATAAGGAAGAATTTCTTAGAATAAGGTAGATTTTCTTAAAATAAGGTAGAATTTGAGGGAATAAGAAAGAATTAGGGAGAATAATATAGATTTTCTTAGAATAAGGAAGAATTTCTTAGAATAAGGTAGAATTTCCAAGAATAAGGAAGAATTTGGGGGAATAAGGTAGAATTTGGGGGAATAAGAAAGAATTAGGGAGAATAAGGTAGATTTTCTTAGAATAAGGTAGAATTTCTTAGAATAAGGTAGATTTTCTTAGAACAAGGAAGAATTTCTTAGAATAAGGTAGATTTTCTTAGAATAAGGTAGAATTTCTTAGAATAAGGAAGAATTTCTTAGAATAAGGTAGATTTTCTTAGAATAAGGAAGAATTTGTTAGAATAAGGAAGAATTTGTTAGAATAAGGAAGATTTTCTTAGAATAAGGTAGAATTTCTTAGAATAAGAAAGAATTTCTTAGATTAAGGTAGATTTTCTTAGAATAAGGAAGAATTTGTTAGAATAAGGTAGATTTTCTTAGAATAAGGAAGAATTTCTTAGAATAAGGTAGATTTTCTTAGAATAAGGAAGAATTTGGGAGAATTAGGAAGATTTTCTTAGAATAAGAAAGAATTTCTTAGAATAACGTAGAATTTCCAAGAATAAGGAAGAATTTGGGGGAATAAGGTAGATTTTCTTAGAATAAGGAAGAATTTCTTAGAATAAGGTAGAATATCCTAGAATAAGGAAGAATTTGGGGGACTAAGGAAGAATTTGAGGGAGTCAGGTAGATTTTCTTAGATTTAGGAAGAATTTCTTAGAATAAGGTAGGTTATCTGAGAATAAGTGAGAATGTGTAAGGAAATGTAGACATTGTTATGAAAAGGTAGAATTTGGAGGAACTAGGTTAATTTTCTTAGGATTAGGAAGATTAAGTGAGATTTAGGGAGGTGATTTTTATTCTCTTTTTCAGATATGTGAGAAAAAGGAGAGTGATTTTTGTCCATATTTCACTTATCTGAGAAAAAGGAAGATGATTTCTGTCCTTTTTGGAATGAAATTTCTGTCCTTTTAAGGAATGACTTCATTTCCTTCATATGATCCTAAAATTTATTTTAGAACTTTAAACTTTTTCTAATATATATTTCTTTTGAAATATTTATGTATTTTAAAAATTTCTGAACTAGTGCAGTCCTCAGTAACATGTTCCTGGTAATAGCTATCTATTAAAATATATGAAATTTAATCGCTGCTAGCTGCCAAACGGCTGAACGTACATACAATAACCACACACTGCTTTAACATAAGAAGGCAAATAAATAGCCAAGATACAATGATTTATACGAAAAACTATTATTATTATTATTACGTATTTTATTGGTTTTTAATCAGTTTATAAACATAAAATCACAAAAATATTACTAAAAATATAAAATTGAAATTATTTACAATTACTATATAAAAATAAATTTGGTTTCTTTCATGTGTTCCGTCTTCTTTGAAGATGTGTTGAGTGCTGGTAATTTCTCGTCTAGTCAAAGTGAGGGCAATGGCAACTTTTTCATTAACACATTTCATTTGGTTATCCTGATTATCTGTTTACCCTGAGCCGTCAGCTTAAGAAACTGAAAAAAAAAGAATGAAAGTTTAAGTTAGAAAAAATTCATAGTTGAAAGAAATATTGACAGATATTAAGAAAGAGATACAAAAACTAACAAACAGATTTTCTTAATGTCCCTGTAATAACACTAACCCTTTTATCCTCTTATCCACTTATTATACGCATTCTGATATTTTGGGAAACGCATAAATATTGCTCTAAAATTCTTTAAAAACTCTTTTAACATTGACAATACAGGTTTAATTTTCTTATTTCTACATTCAAAAAGAAACCAAGCTGAAATAATAATTTCTGTATTGATTATTATAGCTTTATAGAATGGTATATTAGACGGTGCTCCCAAGAGAACATAATTGGCAACCCATGTTATTTTAGATTGGTAAAGAAAAGTGTTAAAATATTCTAAAAGTAATTCTGTATTTGATGAACAATAAAGATAAAAATGACAAGAAGTTTCTCTAGGGGTGGGAAGATTTAAAGCTATTGTACATTGTGTACATGCTGGACTAGTGTCACTAAATTTTGATAAATTTGCATTAAAATGAAGAAGATTGTTAGATAATTTAAAAGCAAAGTCTCTTATGTTCATGGGAAGATAGGATAATCGCCACATGCACATAAACCTTGATTCTCTATTTATATCTATTTCATTACTGAGCCACATATTTCTAGTTTTAACGGGTTGACAATTAGTTAACATAGATTTGGATATATCTAAAAAGTATCTAAAATCTTGTGCTCTCAAATTGGGCTTTGAAATAAAGACTAATATTGAAACAGATTTTTGAGAAAATTTTGTTTTACACCTATTTAAAAATACTCTTAGATTATGTTTCATTCTTAAAAATTCATTTGGGGTTACATAACAGGAAGATTTCCTGCAAAATTCATCATAATTTAAAACATTGCCAAAGTTTGAGATAAAATTACTTAAGGTAAGATTTTTTAGTTCATTACCATACCTTAACCATGAGTTTATTGTGAAGAAGTTGTTATTGATCATATTTCCTTGATTATCCGTGAATAAATGATTATTAACAACTTGGGCAGCGAGAATGTTTCCACTAAATTTCCAATAATAATCACAAAAACGTAAAAAAGCTTTAACTAGATTGTACAAAATTGGGTTAGATTCTGGAATAATTTTATCAATTTGTATAGACAAAGGGTTTTTAAGATTATAAATTTAAGATTAAAAACTGTTGTAGATTCCATAATACACAATGCTCAGAAAGCTTATTCCGATCAGTATTTTATACAAGAATGTTTAATAAATGTATATGAACTGCTTTCAAAATCAAACTCCACAAATTCTCCTTTAGCAAGTCTAATAATTGATTTTTCGAGGGCATTTGATACAATAGGAAATACCTACTTACAATCTGTATTGCATTTCTCTAATTTTGGTCCAAAATTTATTTTAATGGTATCTTCTACTTTTAAAAACCGAAAATCTTGTATCTTGACTGATTGCGGTTTAACACAAAATTTTGAAAATAAAATAGGTATTATTCAAGGAGACCTTCCATCTCCAAATTTATTTAAAATTGCAATAAACCCACTCGTTATAAAATTATGTCTAACAAACACTCTTAAAATTCCAAATTCAATTCCTTACAATTTTAACAGAGATGAAAATAAAGTAAATGTAGCAAGTGGTTTTGCAGACGATATGCAAAACTTCATGGAAGTAAAGGCAGAATCTCTCCAAAAATGTTATGATATTTTGACCAGCTTTGGAAAATTATCAAACCTTAAAGTTAACAACTCTAAGACTCAAATTATAATAACTGGTGGGTTACCTTCTTTAGATTTTATAAGAAAAGTTGAGGAACTGAATTTTGAAATTTCAGATAATTTCACAATTTTAGGTCTAAGCTTGCACAAATCTTTAAATGACACTAATTTAATTTGGGACAAAATATTGGCAAAAGTTGTAAAATTGCGCAATTTTTGGAATTTATTCAATCTTAGTATTCCTGGAAGGGTTTCTATTATAAAAACATATTTTTATTCACAATTATCATATCTAGGTTCAATTTTCGAACCAACAGACCAATTTTTAGCAGACTTTGAAAAGTGTGTTGTAGGCTTTCTAAAACAAGGGGGAAGGATTGCAAAGGATAGAATTTTTCTTGACTGTAGCAAGGGTGGGCTTGGCCTGCCTAACCCAAAAGAATTTCTCACTAGTCTTAAAGTTAGCATTTTTTTAAAAGGTCTTAAGGCAAATGATTCATGGGGTAAAGAATTGAGACAATATCTTGCAGATCCCGAAAAACTTCACTGAAGAAAAAACGCACTGCGAGATAACTGTGCATCATTGTGTAATGACTAATGTAGATTGGTTGTAGTCCTTCTTTCATTGGTACAATTTACTGCGAGCATAATCTATACGTAGCTGGTAAATTTTATGAGAAGGGTTGAAACTGAAAAAAAACTGATATTGATTTTATAATCTTATTTTAATTATTCGTAGAAAATTGTCTATAACACAAAACGATGCATATTCTTTCAGTATTAATCAGAAACGCTTCTAATACAGCGGATACTCATAGGTTTCGAAGCCATAATGGAATATTATTTATCGCATCATATTATAGACAGTTTTCCGCGGAAATAGCTGGTATCAATTTTATCATATTAATTCTATTATTCGTGGACAATTGTATGTAACACTATACGATACATAACTTTTCAAGTATGGCTCAGAAACCATATTGGAAAAGCCTTACTTTTTTGTCAAACACTTTGCTATAGTCAATCAAACATAAATTCACAATTATTCTTTTTTTTTAATTTTGTTTTACAATCGTCTGCAAAAACAATGTTATAAAATAATATTTGTTATAAATTATAATCTGTTTTTGTCATATTTTCTTATCCTATATCATATATACCTTAAAAATTTATCAAAACAACTTTTGTAACATTTTAAATCTTATATTGTTGGAGCCATAATTTTTTGTATGTTTTATGAATACGTTAGATTGTTAGATTATTAGATTATTTAGTTTTTTTTTTAATGAATAGATGGTTCCTCTCTATTATCTTAGATCCTTGTTCAAATAAAGAATAGCCTAAAACCATCCCAAGACTTAAATAGTAACGGACCGTCAAAAAACCTTGCTACGTTACATAAATGATTATTTAGTATCAAAAGCTTAACAAAATCTAAATATATTTTATTTTCAGTGGATATTATATATATATTTTTCATACAACACTAATATTTTTCCAGATTCAGCCATACTGAAAAAACCATGTATAGCATTCCCAGGACGGAATTAATACCATAAAAAAACCTAGTTTTTACCACTTTTATGGTAAAATTTTACCAGCCTATACGATTTAAAAGGTGGTAAAATTTTACCGTAATCGTGGTAAAAACACTTTTGGTGGTACTCTGTGACGCTTTTTACCAGCGATTTTTACCACAATTATCGGTAAAATTTTACCAGATTTCCGGTAAAATATTACCATTTTAGGACGCAAATTTATACCAGATTTTGACCAATTTTTACCACTTTTTTGGTAAAATTTACCGCAAATTTCTGGTAGATTTTACCGAAAAAGTGGTAAAACTGTTCAACACCTGGTAATATTTTTGCCCTAAACTGGTAAAATTTTACCAGAAATAGGGTAAATATGGTAAAAATTTACCAATAATTGTGGTAAAAACGGGTGGTAAAAATCACGAGAAAGTGGTAAAAAACGACCTTAATTATAGAAAAACATCGCTTGTAGGTATAAATCGCAAAAATAAAAAAAAATTGTTTTCATTTTTATCTTTATTGATTGAAACAACACTTAAACATATTTTTCTTGATTCTACTGCTCTGGCCGCGAAAACTGTTGCGCAACCTCCTGGATTTGCTGGGCACCGGCCCCATTCGACCTCGTATCATGTGATATTCAACCTGGAATAAAATTGCTCATTAGTTAATTAGATAATTACAGGGATATAAAGGGATAAGACAATGGCTGATAAATTGATCTTCATCTCTAATGATGATACACATCGTTACCCCTTCTGTAGATTACAATAAGTGATTGAAATGTTAGGACACTCAACTTAATGAACCAACCAATAAAAAATCAATAAAAGTACCCAAGGTTGTTAGGCCAAAGAATAAGAAAATGTTATTTGAAAACTTTGGGGGCTAGTGTAATTTACAGCCCAATGTCCCATCCCTCCCTACTAAATATCTAATCTATAATACAAAGTAGAACGATGTCTGTCCGTCCGTCCGTCCCAAAGATAAAGCCTATACTCGCTGTTTACGCAAATGTGTCAGAACTTCCCCCCCCCCCTTACTCTCACACCTAAATTTTTTCTTTTGAAAGCAAAAATAAAAGTGTGTAGGTTCGACTCCCCCTCTCCCCCCTCATTCATTTCCTACAGGCATCTTGACACGTGGCAAAAAAATCAACAAACTTATCTAACTAAACATCTTTGAAAACGCAGAACGAGAAAAAATAAAGGGAAAGCTTACCTGGAAAACATAATCAGTAACAACATCCGTGGCTAACAAGAACAGGATAGTACTCGGCTTTACTGATTATATGCTTCACGTGGCGTATGGAGCCTTCTTTAAGAAGTTGAGCACAGATTTTAGCAAGGCAGCCCGCTGGGGTAGGCAGTGAAAACCAGGCTTGGGTACATCCTAAATAGAGATAGGTTGTTAGAAGATTTTAGCAAGGCAGTAAGAATGTTTGGAACTTTATACAAATGTCTAACTACGTTTTAAATCAACCATCTCTCTCCATAGGCATTAATCAAGTATAATTTCCCAGGGATATAAAGGGATAAGACAATGGCCGATAAATTGATATACATCCCCAATGATGATACACAAAATTGCCCCTTCTGAAGATTACAATTAGTGGTAGAAACGTTTTAGCAATCAACATAATGAAGCAACCAATTAAAATTAAATAAAAGTCTCAAAGGTTGTTAAGCAAACGAATAAGGAAACGTTATTATAACACTTTGGGGACTAGTGAAATAAAAAGCCCATGCGTTCCTGATAATTTCCCCTGGAACAAAACTGACCTGAACTTCTACGTGTCTGGGGTCAACAACAAACTTCTCCAGGAGCATCACTTCGTCACCGAAGGACTTCATCGGCTCGCGCTTGGCAGACTCCAGCTGGGCCTCGAACTCGCCAGCGGTCATGGCAATCCTCATACCCTTGCCACCCCCTCCGCGGACAACCTATGACAATATCAAATAACAGTTTTCCACAGGTAGAAAAATAAAAACAATATAAAATTTAGCAGCTACTCTACAATAAGGTATGCCGTCACTCCGTCTGACTGTACTATATATCATTACACAATGGTAGAAAAATATAACACTACATTTCTTTACATACATATATATAATTTATATAACTTACATATTCCTTTTTTTTTTAACATTGATTCCCAGAATTATACCTAAGGTATAATGTTATAATCGAGCCTTGAAGTTGAAATATATTATGTCATTGTCCATATTAAACATCCTGTTTTATATTTATATTATTTACTATTTTATTGCGGTACATGTGGACATACTTGTCCTTGTTCCCACCTTGATCATAACAGGGAACCCGATCTTGTCTGCCTCCGCCTTCAAGGTGTCCAGGCTCTGGTCCTCTCAGTGGTAACCGTGGATTACAGGTACGTTAGCGGCTTCCATGATCATCTAAAAAACAGGTTAAATATTAGAAAAATTGTAACGACAGACTTCTTTTAAATACACAGTTGCTTTTCCTAGAGCCTACTTGTGTTTCGTCTTAAAAGAGGATGGTTGGAGGGTTTTTACCAATGAAAATTTTCGAGGTCATTTTTCCAAGAAGCGGTGTCATACCCCCCCCCCCCCCCCCGCCAAAAAAACAGCATAAACATTCCCTGAAAATTATGGAAGACCAGAAGATTGAGATCGTAGAGGACAAATGAACAGACATCCTGTTACTCCGGTATAGTATAGAGTGTTATTTCTTTCTACTTGAAATCAACCAAAATAAGTTCCTGAGTAGCTACTCTATCATTTACCTTAGATGTAGACTTGATACCCATATCTCTAATGGCAGTGGACGGTGGACCAACAAATATAACTCCTTTCTCCTGATAAAAAAAAAAATTTAAATTAAAAGGTAGGTATCATTCTTATTAATATAATATTACATTCTTGAAATTAACCAGAAAAAAACGTAAGCAGTACAGTGGCGTGCACAGGGTTTTTACGGGAAGGGATGTAATCTTAGAGGTTTTTAAAAAACGGGGGGGGGGGGGGGAATCTACATAATTTTAATTTTAAGGGGTGTGTTGTCAACCCCATTCCTCACACTAATGACCGTGGACAAGATAATGAACGAAATATACATATATAAATCCCCAAATATATTGAACAAAACAACACCTTAGATTAGTTCAGACACTGCTAGTTTGAATGAACCAATCAAGATTTAAAGTTGTGAGCTAACGTGCTTATAAAACTTTGGGTACCAGTATAACTTCCAGTCTAATATCCACTCCCTCCCTGCAGTCAAATGGAAAATATTACCTGTCCAGGGATATAAAATACACGTGGATATTATTAATGACATATCATGGAAATTAGGTTCCTAACATGGACTTCATATATTGGTCAGTTCGTTTACCCAGAAGGAGGTAAGGGGGTGTTGTAAGGGAGGAATAAGGGTGTATCTTTATTTTAGCCCGCTGTGAGTACCGCTTTATTAGAGTACATGAAAAACTGGTGTAACATCCAGGTAATAATATATCCATTTACCCAAGAATCTTAAGGGATAAGACAATGGTCGACAAATTGATGTACTGTACATGTACAACCCCATTGATGATACACAAAATTACCCCTTACATAGATTACCTTTTGTGGTTGATACGTTTGGACACTCAACTTAATGTACCAACCAATCAGAGATCACTTAATCCCCAAAGTTGTTAAGCCAACGAATAAGAATACGTTATTATAAAAGTTTGGGGACACGTGTAGTTAACAGCCCATTGTCCCCTCCCTCCCTGCATTTACCTGGCAAAGATTAGCAAACTCGACATTCTCGGAGAGAAATCCATAGCCAGGATGTACAGCATCGGAGCCGGTTTCCGCCGCAACCTAAGATAATACAGTGTATGGTCAATAGTAACTAAGCCCCTAGAGGCCTCTAGGGGCACTTGAGTTAGTGGTGAGTTGAAATAGATCCCAACATTTTTTTATTTTAGTTTCAATAGAAAAAGTAAAAAATCCATCTTAAGGCTTAAATATGATCAGAAAATAGAATAAAACCAACTCAGGACCTATGTGATGCCTACCTAAAATAGAGAACCCAATCGGATCAGTAGTTATTTAGAAAAAAAGTCTTACTGCTTTATATAATAGGATGATGCATATAAGAGTTATTCTAAATCTTAATAGGTAGATTCTTCCAAGTTTCAATTTAAATTATCAATCACACCATTAAGCAAAAAACAACACCCATTTTTTTGCAATGTGAAAGGTGTGGGGAGGGGGGGGGGGGGGGGCTGGGAAAGAGCCGACCCACTACCTTGAATTTTAATTTTTCAAAGTTTTTAAAAAATAAAATTTTTGGGGTAATTTTTCTTAGGCCTATAAAAAAATCCATGTATAAATTAAAACCTTTCCGAGACATACAATAAGCTTCAATGTAGAGGAGAGACGTGTACGTACGCTAGATATTTCGCTACAAACGAAGACAAACAAACATCCTGTTACTTTTATTTAAGGATTATTTTAATCAATCAATTCTTGTAATGTCCATCTAAAACTAATACCTAACAGTATAATGTCAGAGATATAAAGGGATAAGACAAAACAATGGTCGATAAATTGATGTAAATCCTCAATGATGATTAACAAAATTACCCCTTGGATTAATATTAGTGGTTGAAACGTTCGAACACTCAACCTATTGAGCTAACCAATCAAAATTCACTAAAGTCCTGATGTCGAAAGTTGTAAACCAACGAAAATGTAAACGTAATTATAAAACTTTTGGCACTAGTTTAATAAACAGTATCTCCTCTCTCTGGTATAATATACCTTTAAAATAGTATCTCCCCTGAGATAGCTCTGTTGTGAGGCAGCTGGACCAATTCTAACAGGTTCGTCCGCCATGGCTACATGCATAGAGTTTCTGTCGCTGTCACTGTAAACTGCCACAGTTTTAATACCTATAATAAATTTTGACTAAAACACAATAAAATGTAGGTAACAAAGGAAGGGTTGGGGCGGAGGTGCCACTTTATATAGGAAACAAATAAAAATCGTCGGAAAAAGCCGTTTTTTAAGCAAACAAAAGCGCGTTTTGCTCTATCTGTGAGATATTATGAATAAGATAATGTTAAGATTTGATATTAAGATGAGAAAAATTTACGTTCACAGTCCCTTTAAAGACACAATACCTGTAATAATAATACCCTGGCCTTTCTCATTATAAGCCTAGGCAGAGCCATGCTGGTGAGTGATGCTAGCCCAAGCGTGGACCGTGGTGAACTGTACTTCTAACGCCAATACCTAATTACAGGGTTACGAAAGTTTAAATTGATGTTTTTTTTTTTAATGTTAATATTAAATGTAATATAGTTTTGTAATGACATATAAAATATATATTCGATAGAATATAAAAAAATATAGTGCATTCAATATTAAAAAAAAATATTTAAATATATATATAGTTGTTAACCATATAGAATCTATTTCCGGCCGGGTTCTTAAAAGATATTGCCGCGTTTTTTCGACATTTTTTACGCTATGAATAACAAGCGCGACATTCGCGAAATCTAAAAGAGTATACAATGATTTATTTAATTATTTCGCTTTTGATGGTACGGCCTTCATAGAAAAAAAAAGATTATCTTCAATCCATTTTTGCTGCATATTAATTAATGCATCTTTTTAGAGCTGTGTTAGACATTAGAAAAATTGCTAAAAAAATAATTTAAAATTCAGTATTTTTATGTTATATACTCTGTTTGAAATTCTATCGTCAACGTTCAATCAATTAATGTCTAAAAAACGCCGAAAAAATGTGGCATTCATCTTTTAAAAACCCCGGTGGTATTTCCGGTTGGCAAAGACAACATAAATATAGAAATCATGAAACATTGTTGTTCCACAATTTTGCCACATTTTTAAACATCTTGCTTAAAAAAAATCTTCCAAACAAATTGTAAATTCTACAAATTTAAATATTTAGAGAAAATTGAGTAGTAATTTACTTCTTGATTCAAAATATTTGATTAAATTGAATCAAAACTAATAATTATTTTTGGCACTCTATATTCAAATAATCATAAGCAATTATCAATAGTGCGCATGCGTGCACAGAGGTGCCATAAATTTCAAAACTTAAAAATATAAGTTTTGTAGCGAAATTACTCTATAATTCGAAATCTCTGTCTTTCTTTTAGAAACATTCAGGGGAATATACGAAAGCTTATATTTATATTAAAGATGAAAAATCGATAAATTCAAATGCACACGGCACATCTGCGTAAACACACAGACCTGGATTTTTTTTCTTTTAATTTTAATTCGTATGAAGCTAGCTCAAATAAGTAAATATTAAATTTGATATATTTTTGACGATGCGGGAGGATGTTTTAAAAGAAATGATGAAATAATTTTCAAGGTTTTAAAAAAAAGTTAGCTTCTTTTATGCGAAAAAATTCAATAAAAAGTAAAAATTTTTACCAAAAAGTTGGTCAAATTTTACCAAGTTTTTTTTTTTGGCAAAGTCCAAAAATTTGGACTTAGCCTAAAAATTTACCTTGTCAATTTTTACCAAAAAGTTGGTCAAATTTTACCAAGTTTTTTTTTTTGGCAAAGTCCAAAAATCTGGACTTAGCCTAAAAATTTACCTTGTCAATTTTTACCAAAAAGTTGGTCAAATTTTACAAAGTTTTTTTTTTTGGCAGAGTCCAAAAATTTGGACTTAGCCTAAAAATTTACCTTGTCAATTTTTACCAAAAAGTTGGTCAAATTTTACAAAGTTTTTTTTTTTGGCAGAGTCCAAAAATTTGGACTTAGCCTAAAAATTTACCTTGTCAATTTTTACCAAAAAGTTGGTCAAATTTTACCAAGTTCATTTTTTTTGGCAAAGTCCAAAAATCTGGACTTAGCCTAAAAAAATACCTTGTCAAATTTTACCAACTTTTTGGTAAAAATTGACCAAATTGCGTTTTTTTGTCTAAGTCCGAAAATTCGGACTTAACCTGAAAAATAGAGTTGTAAAATTGACCACATTTTTGGTAAAACTTCCAAAAGTGGTAAAATTAAAAAAAAAAAAAAAAATTTAAATTTAGGCTTCATTGTATAGAAGTCATTATTTTAAAGTACTACAACTGATTATGAAGAGCTGTTTTGTATTTAAAACACAAAAAACGGGTTTTTTTGTTTCGTCAAATTTTACAAAAAAAATGGTAAAATTTGACTAATTTTTTGGCTAAAATTTTTGCTGGTAAAATTTACCACGAAACTGGTATATTTTACCAGGTTGACCAGCTTTACCACTTTTCTGGTAAAACGACCTTTTTTTCTGGTATTTCGTAGAACCTGGGTTGTATTACAGACAATTTTCCACTAATATTAAAACAAAATCCTAAAAATAATACCATTTTTGTTCGCTCGGGCCATCGGCCACTTGGAGTTAACATAACTGATTTTAATCTAATTATTTTTCATTTTAAGTTCCGCGGAAGGCTGTCTATAACACGATGGGATAAATAACTGTTATTTTTTTGTAGAGAAAAGGCTGAGCTAGCTGCACGTATGGAAAAGGAGAAGGAAGAAATTAGAAACAGACTTGAGAAAGAAAATCAGGAATAGTTTAATTTAATATTTTTTTTTAATAAGTGAAGCTACTCTATAACTTACTTTGTCTGCCCGTCCGTTTGTCAGTCCGTCCTTAAGTTTATTCTTACATTCCTTTCTAAGTGATTTTTGGGTTAAAATATTTAGATTTTCTCGGCTGGAATTTAAGATATATTGCTGATTTCTTTTAAAAGATACCGCAAAACAGCATACTAGTGGCTCACCCCTGTTGGCCTTAAGGCGCATTTAAGGGTGGGGAGGGGAAGTCACTCCCCTACCCACTTTCAATTTTAGTAGTAAAAAGAAAAAAGTAAAATTTTAGAGTGGATAATTTTTTTTCTATGGGCGATTTTTCTTGGGATGGTGGGGGTTCCCTCCCCCAATATAGTTATAAACTTTCCCATGACCTATGAGGAGCAACCCTGTTAAGCGAGATCCTTCGGTACACACAAACAGTCACACAGAGATCTTTTTACTTTATTATAAGGATACAATTAACTCTGTGTCGGTCTCTCGTTCATGCAATAAATAACCTATAAATATTTTTATGAAGGATTCGTAATTTTCTATAATTCATTTTGTCTATTTAAACAATCTTAAGTTTTTTTGATGTTGTCATCCTTATTTTTTTCATGTCTTTCATTATAAAACTGCTGTAGAAGCATTTATTGTTAATCCTACTTGTGTAACTATTTTTAACTGTCTCATTATTTTTATACTCAGACAAAAATGTATTTTCCAGTATGGCTTTGAAACCGATTGATATCCTCTGGATTAGAACCGGTTCTCAGCCATTCTTAAAAATCATGCATCGTATAGTATTATAGATAGCTTTCCGTGGATACTAAAAAAATCACAATATTAATTCCAGTTTTGTTAGCCCGGGCCTATGGACTCTCGGGCCTTAAATAACTGGTTTTAATTTATTATTTTATTTAAATATCCGCGGAAAGCTGTTTTAAAACAACCAATATAAGTAGCGTAGCAATAACAAGCTAACAACAGAGCATAATAAACACAAACAGGCGCAACTCATTACCATGTACAGTTAAGACTTCCAGACAAAGTTCGTGCTATCAAAGGGTTGGTTGTTTATCGGGCTTTCAAGCACTTTTTTTTGTTTGGTGACTAAACGGAAAGAAAAACGTTTATAACGTTTATTAATACAAAAATTACCCTCTCTTAAAATTTAATAGCTATTATTGACACAACCCAATCTGTCCCGATTTTGTATCACTTTGAAAAGTGCGATTCCAGATACGTCATATACGTTTCGGGAAAGAAAAAGGGAAGGGGGGAAGAAAATCTTTTCAAAAGAGATGGGAGAAAAGGGAAGAGATATTCTTCCCCCCTTCCCTTTTTATATGACGTCACAGGAATCGCACTTTTCAAAAGTGATACAAAATCGGGACAGATTGGGTTGTGTCCTATTATTCCTTGGTTTTGCGTTTATAAAAGTGGTATTTATTGTATTTTATTTTACAATTTACAAACTTGAGAATTATTGTTAAAATTTTACAATATCATTTAATGAGGATTTTCCTCAAAGACCGTTGCGATCACAGAAAAACCACCCCCCGTTCATTTTTAAAAAATGAAAATATGGGTGGGGGTAGTTATTCGTATGTTAGCATTTTACATTGGGTTAGGTTATATTAAATTGGTTACAATAGCCACGCAGGAAGCTTTTTATAATGCCTGTTAAAAAAAGACGTCGGCCTACTATTGATCAATTAAAATATACTCTGGCCTAATGGTAATTTTGTCTGTGTATTGGCTTATCATTAGTCATTTGTATTGTGGTCATTTTTTACAGGCACTGACAAAGAGCTTCGCCCCGAAGGGTTAGATACCCCTGCAGGGCTAGGGCATAAAGGAGAAGGATTTAAATTTATTGAATAAAGGGGTCGGGGGGTTTTGCAAGCACTTTGTTGGAAATCATTAATTAAACTATTAATCTTCTTATATAGGAATTGAGAGATAAACTGGATGGAGAAAAAACAATGTTAAAGGTATTTTTTCTTTCTGTATTATTTTAATTTTAAGAAAAATATAAATGTCGTAAAGCAAAGAATTCATGAAAAAGAATTTAGAAATACATGAATTAACAATAGAAGGTAAAAAATGTAAACATGAATGATACCATTTAGAAAGGCGAAGCTTTGAAACAGTAGGACAAACAAACAATAAAAGTTTGAAATGTAAAAATAATACGTTAGTGCTTTTTTAAAACCTATTTCTGGACCAACGAACCCTTTTAAATTAATCCTGCGAGGCCCTATCATTACCGAGTATTTGGCAGAAGGGCTCTGTTAACATTAGCTTGTTCGTGGAGAATGTCGCTCAAAAAAATAGCATGTGACGTCATAAAAATGAGTGATTATCCATCTCTTTTTTGGGGGGTTTCTTTCCCATCTCTCCTCTCATCTCCCTCATTTTTATGACGTCACATGCTGATTTATTTAACCACTTTTTCCCGTACCTGAACTTGACAAAACCTGATCAAAAATTAGAATAATTTCGTGTGGACCAAATGTGACATGAAGGAAACAGCTTAAACCGCGGCCTTTACAATTCCTGTTTTTTCCCAGATTTTAAAGGGTACGTTATGAAGTTGATAATGACTTTTATCACATTTAATGTGAGAATGTTGCTATTATCATATTCAAAATAAATGCTGTAATAAGCTTTAAAATATTTAAACACTAGTCTCTCATTGGACACAAAATGACGTCCAATAAGAAAAAGGAATAAAAATATTGGAAAGAAAATTATTTTATTTCAAAATTAATTCTTGGCATTTTGGAATAAAAAATATAGGGGAAAGAAAATTATTTATTTCAAATTTATTTCTGGTCTTGAAATAATATTCATTATTTTATTTTAATTAGAGTGTCAACCAATAAGAAATAGGCATGCTGTTTTAAAAGTTTGGAATAAAAATTATTATTTTTTGTCAATTCCTTTTTTCAGAGTATAAAATGAGAATAAATTTTCCAACATCATTATTGATTTCTAATTTAACATTTCATACAGTGGGTAATATTTATTTCAACATTTTTTGTCATTCAAAATCAAGTGTCACAAAAATAATAATATTTAACATAAAAAAGAAATTTTTAAAATTATTTTGTTTTCTTTATTTGTTGAAGATTTAAGCCCAAGCTTTTTCTGAGGGGGGAGACCCCCCTCAACCCCCCCTCTCCTGAGGGGGGAAACCCCCCTTGACCCCCCCCCCTGACGCTCTCTTCTTTAAATCTTTCATTATTTCTGTAATTTATTCTAACTACCTTATAAATTTCAAAACATGAGATAAAAAGGAAATAATTTGCTGTACAATATTAAAAAATTTAAAAATTGTAAAAAAAATTCCAACATGATTTTTAATTTTAAATACAAGAATATTTTTTCCTATATGATATGTTAAATTTAAATACAGGAATAATTTTGTACTGTGGAATAGAAGAAATAAATGCTGTACATTAGAGTGGCTTGATTTTCAATGATTTTCTAATTTTAAATGTGCTACATACACTTTCTGTCTGAACATCATATAAGAGACCAAAAAATGAAAAGAAAATATTTTGAATAATGGGGAGGCTCGCTGATGCATGTAAACTTTTAGAAAGACACTTGTGGGGAGATTTTTTTTTTTAGGGGGGGGGTAATTATTTTTCTTTCAAAGTATAGCTTTATGCACCTTCCCAATTTTGTCTTGAAGAGTAGAATACGAATAAAAAATCTGTTTTTAAAACTATTGACTATTGAAATTTAAAAACCAAGAGATTTTACATTTAATTTAAGATTTTTCATGCTTGGATGAATATTTTTTAAAACCAATTTGATATTCTTATATTAATCAACAAGACAAATTCAAAAAGATGCATAAAGCAATACTTTGAAAGAAAAAAAGTTGCACCTCCAGAATAAACTTCTAAAATTTTTAATGCATGGAAACACCTTCCCCCCATTTCCCCTCAAGGACAAAATCAACTTTTTATATTTAGGTTTCTTATATGACGTTTAAACTGTAGATGTTGATTACAAATTCAATGTCCAAAATTGATCCACTCTACTGTACATTGTTATAATTTAATATTTGATGTGGTTATAATCATTAGACATAGATGGTCAATCTGACCCCATTTTTTTCTTAAAAAGAAACCTTTGTTCACTTTTTGTTGTATATGAAATACAGCCCTATAGGCAACATTATTTGCAACTAAATTTTGCAATGATATAATTTTTAGAAAGATAACTTTATTATAAGAAATTAAATTATTTATAACTAACTTATTATATGTTGTGTCATACGCTTCACATTATATGATGGAAGAAATATTTTCTTCAAATATTTCACCCAAGGAAAGCTTTAACCTAAGATATTCAACAATTTATAGCTGATACATAATGTAAACAAAATTCCCTTGTGCTGTCTCTAGGTTATCTCTATTGTATAAATGAACGTACAAAAGAGAAGGAGAGAGGAAATAGACAGAAAAGTGAGGGAGGGGGGAGGGGGAAGAAATATAGAGAAAAATAGACAGGGATATTTATTGTTCACCCTTAGATGATGTAAATTTTTTGATAGACTTTTTTGAATTTAAGAAAAAGATAGAGAATGAGACAAAACCAAGTATCATATTTTATTAATATTGCTTATACAAGAAAGGTCATTCAAAATTATTTCACCTATATTAAGGTCAAGTGACAAAAATTTAAATTTCCACCTACTTCGCCCCCAGAGGGGGCAATAGTAGAAGGAAAATTCAAATTTTGATCACATGACCAAAATTGTTGAAATAATTTTAATATCCTTTCTAGCATTCACAATATTACGAAAATATGATACATACTATTCCAGTATGGCTTCGGAACCGATAGATATCCGCTTGATTAGAACAGGTTCTAAGCCATGCTGATAAAACATGTATACTATAGTAACGTACAATTTTATACGAATAATATGATAAAATTTAAAATAACTACCAGTTTTGTTGGCCCTGACCTTTTTCAACCTTTCGGATACTGAAAATAATCCTATATACAGTGTGTTTTTTTTATGAGAACTTTTTTGAAAGCAATTTTACCCCACTTATAGTTATCAGAATTTAATGATTAATGGCTTATTTTCTTCGTTTTTTATAACCATTTATAGAACATCAGAAAAATATTTCATTTTTTATTTAAAAAGTGCAGTAAAATCAAAAATTCAAAACCTAGGTGTCAACATCTAAAAATGTTTTTAGCGCATTTTTCTTAAGCTCAAATCTTCTACCCTTTGCAAGAAAAAAAATGGATTTTCAGTAGTCGACTTTGGGGGGCCAGTACTCCCTCCCTGGTTGAGATATGGCCTTCAAACTTTGTTATGTTCTAGTACATGTCCCCAATAGTATCTGTATCAATTTTTAACTCTGTATCTCAACTTTGAAGCGTTTTGCAGCCATTCTTGCAAAGTGTAGAAGATTTGAGTATGAGAAAAATGCGCTAAAACCATTTTTAGATGTTGACACCTAGGTTTTGAATTTTTGATTTTACTGCACTTTTTAAATAAGAACTAAAATATTTTTTTGATGTTCTATAAATGGTTATAAAAAACGAAGAAAATAAGCCATTAATCATTAAATTCTGATAACTATAAGTGGGGTAAAATTGCTTTCAAAAAAGTTCTCATAAAAAAACACACTCTATTTCCTTTTTACTGTCCAAGAAAAGCTGTCTTTAATTCCTTGCGATAAATAACTATTAAATATAGAAAACAATTTAAGTAAAAGATGATCTTATAAACCTATAGAGATGCTAGACAATATAGACATTTAAAAGTGTATTGTTGATAAAATAAAATAAAATAAAATTATATTTTCCCCCAAATAATTTGATATGACACTGCATCAAGATGCAAAAAGAAGCAATGTAAAAAAAAATTGGGAAGAAAACGAAGTAGCGGGCTTCGTCGTGTTTTCACAGCTGCTTTTGATTGGGTATTTTAGGTCAGGTTATGTAAATGCTAATGATTGCCCGTAGGGTTAGAGTCCCCTCTGCAAGGGCTAGAAATAGGGGGAAAGCTACTGTGAAACCCCTATAAAGTAATAAACCAATCGCAGCTTAAAGCGTCTCTTTGAGCTAAGCTCCTATCAGGCAAGGTGCGAAGCCGTTAGTAATCTTAAAATGAGGATGAAATATTACTCAATATCCTCTAGACATCATTAAAGGATTTCCTTAAACACACCAATGTCTTCGGGCAGTCTTTTCTTAAGTTAACAGAATTGATAATAAAGATTCAACCGTAAATTTAGTTTTTTTTAGTTTTTTTTTCTTCTTGGGGATGGGTGGCCTAGGGTTGCAGGTTCCCTCAACAAAAAGCTTAATTGTAAAAAAGAAACTTATCGGTCTATCTCTGTTAGCGAGATATTTTAGGACAAGCCCAAAACGTCTGCAATTTTTTTTCAAAAAGCGAAGATTTTCTTTAACTATGGACGGTCCGTCCTTACGTAACGGTTAACTCTTTTTGTTAATTTAAGCAGGTTAGAATTGTGATTATCAGTTAGTTACGACTTAGAAAGCGCAGCAACTCTGTATTCGTTACCATAAAGTCCGTACGTTGTTTAAAACATGATAATTTTTTACTTTTTTGAGAACACTTTTTGTGTGTTAAAATTTTCTGATTCATGGGATTTTGGTATACTAATTCCTAGTACAACAAAGTACAATGTTATAAACGATGCATCTATATAATCAAGTCCTAAAAATGTAAGAATGTTCTTAACAGTATCATGAATTTAAGCAGCCTTGCAACAAATTTACTTACAAATTTATTTAGACTTATGCATTAATATTCTGCTTTAAAGTTCTGACATTCTAAGTCTACGAGTGTTAATGTTTGCTTCGCTTTTATAGATGCTGTCATACTTTTTTAAATTTGAGAATTATTACTTTTATTCCAAATGGGTTGTTTTTATTAAAATTTGATTTGATGGAACCATTTTGGAACCTAATGATTTAAATGGAAAAATACCAAATCTAATTCAATAATAGATATGGTATGGTTAGATGCTCAAACTGGCTACATGGTTTGACAAAGATTTTATAGTTGACAAACATATTTGTTTATTTTTTGTTATATATGATTAATTCAAGTAACATAAGCCACAAAATTTTCGACGATATAATATCTAGAAAGCTAACTTTATCCGAAGAAATTCAATTATTCAACATAAATTGTTTCACATTATAAAATGAAAAAAAAATTTACTCGATATTATTTACCCAATAAAAGCGTTACTCTCAGAAATGCGACAATTTATAGCTGACTCTTTAAGCGAATGAAATAAAGAGAATGTGCCCTTTTGATCCAAAATCGGTACACATTTCAAGCAATAACATGGCTGAATGGTTCTTCCGCTGTTATCCTATTGGCTGATTTAGAGATTGTGTCTCTAGATTATCTCTTATGGTTCAATATCGAGCCTAATGGAAAGGAAAATATTGGATTATTAACACTCAAAAGCTTTGAAAAAAAATTCTATTTTATCGAGATATTTTGTATCGTTTCATGTACAAACCTCAGAAGAAGAAAAAACTTATTATATTGTAAAAAAAAAAAGTAATAAAAACTAACTATAAATAAATTGTATGGCCTAGCTTTTACTATTTAAATGCATTCTTTAAACTAATATTTTAAAGGTTTTTGAATTTTTCTATTATTAAGTCCTTTAAACTTTTTTTACGAACATTTTTATGCCTTATTGAAAAAAAGGCATTTAGTTTACATAAATTAATACATCTTGATCACGAACGAACTTTTTTTGAAGAAACAATTTGTATTTGGAATGCTTATCAAAGGTTTAGTAAAGGAAAGGAAAGGTATAGTTCCCGTAGGAATGTAGGGATAGGTCACCTCAAGATTGGGAGATGGTCAAAAAATAGGTTTTGAGTAAAAGCACCTATATTATTTTCATGAGTTTCATTCTTTTTAATTTAACCAATTTAAAAAAAAAAACAAGATTGGCTAATATAGCTCTTTTTAGTGTCAATAAAAAATGACATTTACAATACAAATGACTAATGATAGGACGATGCACAGAGCAAATTACGAATGGCAGGCTAGTTTATATTTTGATTGACCAATGGTAGGCCAGTTTGACATCATTTTCATAGGTTCTATAAAAAGCTTCTTGACTGTTTATTAATTACAAGAGGCCTCTAGGGGCACTTGTTTATTTATTATATTGTTAATCTTTTTTTATATTTAAGACAAATATTGATGGGAACCACAACACAACAACAAAGAGATTGAATGAGCTGGCTGAGAAGCTAGCCAACCAAATCAAGAACGGTTCCGGTGCTATCAATGATTTGGCTAACAGGTTAGTCACAGGGAGGGGGGGAGGGACAATGGGCTGTTTATTACACTAGTCCCAAAAGTTTTATAATTACGTTTTCTTATTCGGGGGCTTACCAACCTTGGGGACTTTTATTGAATTTTGATTGCTTGGTTCATTTAGTTGAGTGTCCAAACGTCACAAACAACCAATAATTGTCATCTACAGAAGGGGTAATTTTGTGTATCATCATTGGGGATGTACATCGATTTATCGGTCATTGTCTTATCCCTTTAGATCCCTGGTTAGTTGGCACTCTCACATAAAGTACCGTGTTAAACACTAATAACATCCCCACCCCTCAATTTTTAAAATTAATTAAAATAAAGAGGGTTTGGTTTGGTTGTTACTTTAAGTCATGTTAGAATATATTAGTTACCAGATAGCCCTGCAAAGTTAGAGCCCACTGCAGGGGTTAGGCATAAGAAAAAATACCACCCTTTTTTTAAACTACTCAAAATGAGGGGAAGGTGGTTATTAGTGCTTACATTGTGTGCAGTGTTATACATGAAAGTAGAGCTACAAAGTCTAAAAAAACTTATATGCCATCACAGATGGAGGGGACATTGGACTGTAAATTATACTGGTACTCAAAATTTTATATTCACGATATTATATTTGTTTGAGTAATTTTGTTTAATTTTTCATTGGTCTGATGCAAGCTAGCAGTATTCAAACTTTATCATGATTTGTCCATTGTCCTATCCCTTAAGATACTTGTATCCTATACACTAAAGCAGTATGATATATGTCTGCTTAGTTCTCGTAAACTACAGTACAGGCTTTCCAACATTTTCTCTGAAGTTTTATATTGGCACAGGGCAGGTTAAAGGCTATTTGGAGGGAGGCAAATCCACTAGGAGATAAGGTTTGAAGGAATGGTTTCTGGATCCCTGACCAACCAAATTTTTTAAAAATTGTTTTGGTATAGTCAGTTTCTTGACACTGCCCCCTATCGCCTCTTTATTTCATACTAGCGGCTTCATCCATAGCCTCTAGGGGCTATGCCCCAAGAGGTAAAATTACATCTTCTATTACCTACCTAACAGAAAAAATGCGAATGTATCGCAAACTTTCGCGAATAAATTAAGAATTCGCAAAATTCGTAAAAAATGGGAGGGATTTTTTTGTTTTTGGGGGGGTTGGGGGTGTCCCACCCCCATGAAAATAGCCTAAAACCACCACAGGACCAGTGGTATATTCCCTGAAGAGTAGAATCCGATCGGTTCAGTGGTTACCGAGATCTTAAGGGCCAGACGGACAGACAGACGGACGGATGGACGGATAGACGGAAAGACATTATTCTACTTTGTAGTATAGATTAGCCCCTTCAAGGGGCTATGTTACCGCCTTTTATCATATGTGGCAATGTTAAGTCCCTCTATCGCCCTTTTAGGCCCTCTCCATTGCCCCATTTGTTATGCATATCGCCTTGATGGACTCTTTATCGCCCTTCATCGCCCCTTCCCTGCCTGTCTCCTTTACCAATTCATCGCCTCTCCATTGCCGCTTCATCGCCTCTTCCCTATATTATATAGCCCTTATATTGCCTCTCCATCACACCTTCATTACCTCTCCATCTAAATGTAAAGTTACTCAACAAATGAGCCACCTGTATTAAATATTTTTGTACTTTACAGTACAAATGATGGGATTGATTAATGATCTGCATGCATAATTGATTCTATGGATCTACTGCAGTTCACGGTAAAATATTGCTGGTAACGAATATTGCCAAAAATCTATGAATTTTAAAGGCTGCTAGCTACTAAACGGCTGAACTTACAAATCATACCCTCACACCATTTTAAGCGGTATAAGAAGGCCTACAAATAATCTGGAATAGCCAAGATCCAATGATGCACAGGTAAAACTTCACTGAAGAAAAAACGCGTAAAATAGGCCTTTTTCGCGCATTTCTCTACACTGCAAGATAATTATGCATTATTGATTTATAGCTATTCCAGATTATTTGTAGGCATTCTTATGCTGCTTAAAACAATGTGCGGGCATGTTCTGTACGTTGAGCCGTTTGGCAGCTAGCAGCCTTTAAAATTCATAGATTTTTGGCAGTATTCGTTACCAGCAATATTTTACCGTGAACTGCAGTAGATCCGATTCTATTATTATGCATGAGATGAGTACTTACAAAAAAGTATAGATAATTAAAGTACATTGCTGCCATATTTTAGAAATGGTAGAGTATAATAAGTAGAGTTTCTTTTTGGTACCAGAAAAAAATAAACTTACTTATGCTTTTCTGTAATTTGTGAATTCAGATTTGAGTTTCATAATGAAAAATATTTTGCGAGGAAATTTTAAGTTTTGATTATTATATATCAAATCAAAGTACGTGGAAATGTACAAACATAATATATCCTTTAATCAAAAATGTGAAATTCATTATGTGTTTACAAGTTTACTTTTTTTAATCATTAAAGATATATTATTATTATTTTTGAAAACTAAAATTTGGTAACAATTACATTGCATTTTACTTCAAGGAAGTGTGGGAACATTTGACTTTTTAATCTATGATTAAGGGTATTTTTTGCTAAACATCATTGGAGATGTACATATTTAAAATATAATAGAAATGATAAAACAGCTAGGTTATGATGTACTGTTTTCTATGTAGATTAGCAGCTGAAAGCAGTTTATTGAAGAGCTTGATCTCTAAACCTCTGTCTATCTACTTTGATGCTTATAGGAATGAGGTAAGATTTGTTGAATTGTTGTCAAATTATTGCTGCGCTACTTAAGGACTAACTGTTGTCCTTGTTTTCTGAAAAAAAAGTTTTGTACATTTTTTTTGAATGGAAAATATTGATCAATTTAACACTACAGAAATTAATAATCTACATATATCTTATTTTTTTCATTTGCTTGAGAAGTTTTGTATCAGAAAAAAATCTTTCTCACCAAATTCGAAGGTTTTTGTTTTGGAATAAATAGCTTTAAATGCAGCTAGCTCTCATATTGTTAAAAAATCAGTTGGATGGTATACAGGAACTATAACGACACTTCTTGACCCCCCCCCCCCCTCCCCCTGTTCACAATAAAATTAGGACGATCCTAAACAAATTTTGAGTTTAAAATTTAATATATAATTCCTTAATCTTTAAAATCTTAAAGTATTTTTAGAAACACTGTTTTCAAAATTTCTCATACTATTTACTTTTTACATTAAACATTTTGTGAATTCTTATTTTCATTCTCCCAGATAAAGAATTTAAAACATTTGTTTCAAAATTTATAAGAATTTTATGTTCTCTAAATTTGTGATTTTACATTTAATACTGTAAAACTTGTAATTAAACAAATTTGGGTATAGCCTTTTAAAATATAATCAATTTCATTGTAAAAATTTTATTTTGGAAAGAAAAGTAAAAGATTTAGAAATTACACCTTGGAAATTGTGATCACATTTTGTTTATGAGTTGACATGCCCTTTAAACATATTTAAAACTTTCAATAACCAGTAAAAAATTAAAGTAGGGACTAATCAGTTTAGTAGTGGCACTTCAAATGTTTTTGTTTTTAATTACAGATTATGTTTTAGCACCGCCCTGTGAAAATATTTTTCTATTTTTTTTTGGCGATTTCTTTTGGGATGGTGGTGTTACCCTCCCCAAAAATAGTTATAAACCTTCCCAGGAACTATGAGAAGCTACCCTTCAAGGAAGAACCAAAGCGGTTCAGCGGTTAGCGAAATCTTGCGGTACAGACAAATAAACAAACATCATGTGATGTTATTATAAGGATTACCCCTTTATTTTTTAGGATATTGATAACGGAGGTGAGGAATACCTGACTTTTACTGGCACCAGAACTAATCTGGGAGGTGGTATGTGTGCTAAGGTAATGAAGCTTTTTAGTCCCTCTAAAACATGACGTCATACTGGCCTACTTTTGGTCAATTTAAATGTATATTGGCCTACCATTAGCCAATTTAATGTATACTGGACTTCCATTGGTCAATTCAAATGAATACTGGCCTGCTTTTGGTAATTTAGTCTGTGTATTGACACCAGAACTAATCTTGGAAGTGTTATGTTTGCCAATGTAATCATTACAAGTTGAAGCCGAGGAAAGTGTCATGTGTGACGTCTTAAAAATAGATATAAATCCATCTCTTCGTTAGGGGAGTTCATTTCCCACTTCTTAGCCCAGGAATTTGGCATCTCGCGGCTAACAAAACTAGTTTAAACTTATTATTTTTTATTTAAATATCCGCAGAAAGCTGTCCATGATACGATTAAGTATTTTTGTATGGACACCTTTGAAGTTTTAATCATCTTAATGGTTTCCACATTATTTCTAGTTTCATTAAAGTAATAAAGTTCCAAGGAATTTAAAAGGACAATCATATATTTCAGCTTTCACTTTTTTATATTAAAAAATCTGAAATAAGCCTCCAAATTGTTTTTTTTTTCTTGGTCTGATTATTTGATTGTGTGTTGTCTGTCTGATTTTAGGTCAGTAAGTCTCAGTAAGTCTGTCTATAATAACTTTTGTCTATTTGTTAGTTTATTAATAAACTACTTTTGCTATGCTATTTCTATTACTAATTTTTTATAGCCAGAATTAGAGCTCTGTTTATTCTTTTTTAGGCTTAGGTTGGCTGATGCTTAGGTTGAATAATTATTCCAAAGCCCTTGAAAGTTTCATGTGTGACGTCATAAAAATACTTTTAAAAAGGAGGGATGAGCGGAGAAGTGGGAAAGGACACCCTTAACAAAGAGGTGGATTTAGAAGTATTTTTGTGACACATAACACTTTCCAGCACTTTAATTATTTTTATAAGCTGCGAGGCCTTACTGAGCCCGTGCAGCTAGATGCGGCTCTGGCTGCAGTTTTCTCAAAGTATAGATAGTTAGCTGTTGCTTTAGGTACTGCACGGCTGGCAACGAGGCTGCGGATAACGTTGCCATTTCATGTTTGTTTCTCTGTATGAACTATGTATTATGTTTTAGAGTGGCGCTGTGAATTTTAATTCATTAACATTTTAAAACCAATTGATATCCTTTTAAATCTTGTAAAACTGGTGTTTGCTAGGTATAAAATTAGAGTTCAGTTATGTTTCAGCTTTTTTTACGTTTTTTTCCAACTAAAATTCCTACATTTTTCAAATCATGCTTTTTGATTATTGGAGAAATATTTTTATATTTTCTATGCAAATTTGTAATGCATTTTTACTCCTACTCTTTATCTAAAATACAAACTGGAATAATGTCTGCCCGTCCTTTCGTCTGTCCCTGGGTTTCTACTCTTCAGGGAATATACGTACTGGTCCTGTGGTATTTTTAGGCTATTTTCTTGGGGGTGGGACATCCTCAACCTACAAAAAAAAATCTCCCCCCCCCCCCCCAATTTTTTGTATTTGTGTATACCATAAATTTGCGCAGTTGCAAGTTGGGAAGGGTACCTATTTTTTAGGTTGGTACCTAATTCTTTTATTTTTTAATTACCTCTAGAGGCTAGGGGCGAAGCTACTAGTATTGAATACAGGGATAGGACAATAAAATTAAATTACTAACCACCAATCTCAATCTTAAAAGAATATATAGTTTTTTTAATATGTTTTTATCTCCTAATTAAGTTAGAGAAATAGCCTAAAACCTGATTAAATGTGTATACATACTATACACGTATGAGGCTACTATGTTCCTTCTAATCCAGAATTATTTTTAGTCTGGCATATTTACGGCTCCTTTGGATGGTTCGTACTTGTTTACAGTCCACGTTTGCACACATGACATGCGCAAAGGCCTTCTTTCACTCAGGTAAACTTTTTCCAGTACGGCTTCGAAACCGATTATTATCCATTGGATTAGAACCGTTTCTCAGCCAAACTGAAAATCATGTATAGCATCGTATTAAAGACAATTTTCCACGAATATTAAATTAAAAATCATAAAATAAATATCAGTTTTGTTAGACCAGGCCTTTGTCCTTTTTGTCTGTCCTTCTGTATGTCTGTTTGTCTGTCCTTCTGTCTGTCTGTTTGTCTGTCCTTCTGTATGTCTGTTTGTCTGTCCTTCTGTCTGTCTGTTTGTCTGTCCTTCTGTATGTCTGTTTGTCTGTCCTTCTGTCTGTCTGTTTGTCTGTCCTTCTGTATGTCTGTTTGTCTGTCCTTCTGTCTGTCTGTTTGTCTGTCCTTCTGTCTGTCTGTTTGTCTGTCCTTCTGTCTGTCTGTTTGTCTGTCCTTCTGTCTGTCCTTCTGTCTGTATTGTATTTGCCATTAACTTTCTGTTTTCTCATTCTTTTTTCTATAACTTTTTTGTTTTTATATTTTATACAACTTCACTAAGATTTACTTATAGATAATATTCTAAAAACCTTTTATGCCAGCGAATAACAATTTTAGGATATATGATAGAAATAAAGGATCCATGACCATAAGTAGCACAGTACAAGAAAAGATGGATAAGAATACGTACAAAGGGATTTAAAGAGCAGATGTTTAAATCAAAAATTAATTTCTTGGGAAAAAATCACGAAACATGTGTTTTCAAATTTGGGGTATAGTCCCTTTCGTGACATTGCCTCTTAAGGGCGTTTCGTTGTATTTTCACAGAAGTTTTTGATATGTTATTGTAGGTTATGTGATTATCCCGCAGTGTTAGGCAATTGGTCCCGCAGGGTTTGAGCCCCCCTGCAGGGGCTATAAATAGGAGAAAATCTTCTGTAAAAATACGACGAAACGCCCCTTAAGGGGCGCTGTCACGAAAGAGACTATACACAATTTTTCTTTATATCTTATTGTACTATGACTGACAGACCGACGGACCAAGAAAATTACATACTGGATGCTCATTATTATAGGGAATCTTCACAAAAAAAAACTTAGCAGTATATCTTGAATGACAGCAGAGAAAATTCACCTTTCCTTCCCTACAAAAAAAAAACATTTTACTGAAAGGATAGTTCAAAGCTTTACAATAGGGATTTTTTTATTGTTTATTTATAGAAATTAGCTATAAACATAAATCTTATGGTTATATTTCTTCTTAATTATATTTCTCGCTGCGTAAATATGCTGATTTATCGTTCTTGGTTATAAAACAACTGTCGTATATTTTTTATTGCGTTGAAACCCTTTTACTTTTATAAATAAATATTTTTATTATGTGTTATATAAAGCCAATTTAGATGATTAAAAATGTTTTTATTTGATAAAAAAATAAGAGGAAATACAAACTGTCCCAATTTTGTATAACTTTTGCGGAACATGTTCCCATTACGTCATATTTTTAATTCCCGAAAAAGGGAAGGGGGAAAGAAAAAAAAAGGGAAGGGGGGAAGAAAAAAGAGATGGGAGAAAAGGGGGTTTTCCCCATCTCTTTTGAAGAGATTTTCTTCCCCCCTTCTCTTTTTCGGGAAAGAAAAATATGACGTAACTGGGACTTGTTCCGCAAAAGTTATACAAAATTGGGACAGTTTGTATTTCCTCAAAAAATAAGAATGTAATATTATGATTCTTATAATTTTACATAAATAGTTTCAGCTTTATTTTAAAACTCTAATCTGTTGGTTATTAATTAAGTAAATTATTAGCAATTAAATTAAAATAAAGTTTTTTGTTTTAAGCCTAATATCTCTGAAATTTCTGTTTCGAATGGATTGAAAATTTCAGGGAAGCTCTATACATGTCTTGTCTTTTTCGGATCTCCCCTAGAGGCTAGGCAACTGTTTAAAAAACACCAAATTGGCCGAGAAGGAACGACGTTTTCAAATTATACTGAAAATGTGACAGGGAGGGGGGTTGGTTAGTTTTTCTTTAATTTGTTTTTAATGTTAGTAAGGTCTTGTTAGGTCATAAGAGCAGCCCAGTGCAGGCATATGCCCCGAAGGGATAGGGCCCACCTAGGGTTAGACAAATGAAAACAAACTACCTACCACCCCCAACACCCCCCCCCCCCCATTTACAGTTTATTTAAAAATAAGGAGGAGGGGACTTACTACTTGCTACGTAATTCGAGGGAAAGAATTTAAAACCTTGTATTTGAGTTACATACCTCTAGGTTAAACATCAGCCAAGAAAATCTAATAACTTTTCTATCTGATCTCATTTTTGTTCTAATTTTAGATGTAACGGTAATGAAGTGGCTAGTTTCTACGATCAGAACCATGACTCTAATCATAAGGTAAAATAATTTTGGGCTTAAAATCATAGTCATTTTATACAATCAATAGTTGATGATCTTTTATTCAGGGATAAGGGATGGGAAACGTAGGAAAATATTATTTCAAGCCTAGGCCTAAAAAACCAGTTATGGGATGGTGCATTAGTTCATTATCAACGCTAATGAAATTAATGAAATGAAATACCCTTAACCATTTAAATAAATTGAAAGTGTAATAACAGATCTTACTACAGGAGACTATATATCTATCTATCTATCTATATAGAATTCTATGGCTAGCCAGAGTGTAATAACAGATCTTACTACAGGAGACTATATATCTATCTATCTATCTAGAATTCTATGGCTAGCCAGAGTGTAATAGCAGATCTTACTACAGGAGACTATATATCTATCTATCTATCTAGAATTATATGGCTAGCCAGAGTGTAATAACAGATCTTACTACAGGGGACTATCTATCTATCTATCTAGAATTCTATGGCTAGCCAGAGTGTAATAACAGATCTTACTACAGGAGACTATATATCTATCTATCTATATAGAATTCTATGGCTAGCCAGAGTGTAATAACAGATCTTACTACAGGAGATATCTATCTATCTATCTAGAATTATATGGCTAGCCAGAGTGTAATAGCAGATCTTACTACAGGAGACTATATATCTATCTATCTATCTAGAATTCTATGGCTAGCCAGAGTGTAATAATAGATCTTACTACAGGAGACTATATATCTATCTATCTAGAATTCTATGGCTAGCCAGAGTGTAATAACATATCTTACTACAGGAGACTATATATCTATCTATCTATCTAGAATTCTATGGCTAGCCAGAGTGTAATAACAGATCTTAGTACAGGAGACTATATGTCTATCTATCTATCTAGAATTCTATGACTAGCCAGAGTGTAATAACAGATCTTACTACAGGAGACTATCTATCTATCTATCTAGAATTCTATGGCTAGCCAGAATGTAATAACAGATCTTACTACAGGAGACTATATATCTATCTATCTAGAATTCTATGGCTAGCCAGAGTGTAATAACAGATCTTACTACAGGAGACTATATATCTATCTATCTATCTAGAATTCTATGGCTAGCCAGAGTGTAATAACAGATCTTACTACAGGAGACTATATATCTATCTATCTATCTAGAACTCTATGGCTAGCCAGAGTGTAATAACAGATCTAACTACAGGCGACAAGATTCAGATTTATATGTACACACATACAGGTAAAGACTATTGAAAGGGGCTTTACCAGAAAAATGAACCCCTTTATTTTAAAATGAATTGATGATAAGAGGGGGAAGGAGTTTTTTCCTATGCCTAATACTTGCAGGTGGTTGGGTGGGGGGCACTTTTTTTCTTTCTTTTTTATTCTTTCTCTTTCTTTATCTTTCTTTTTCTTTCTTTCTTTTTTTTTCTTTCTCTTTCTGTCTTTCTTTCTTTCTATCTCTTTCTCTTTCTTTTAAGAGGAGGAAGGAGTTTTTTCCTATGCCTAATACTTGCAGGTGGTTGGGTGGGGGGCACTTTCTTTCTTTCTTTTTTATTCTTTCTCTTTCTTTATCTTTCTTTTTCTTTCTTTCTCTTCTTTTCTTTCTCTTTCTGTCTTTCTCCCTCTCTAATTTTCTATTCCTCTCTTTTTTTTTCTTTTTTTTTCTTTCTCTTTCTTTCTCTTTCTTTCTCTTTCTTTCTATTAATTTCTCTTTCTTTCCTTTTTATTTCTTAATTTGTCTTTTATTTTCCTTGGTTATTTTACTTCATTTATTTTTCCTTTTCTTTTCCTTTGTTGCTCTTTTTTCAATTTCTTTCTATTTTTTGTCTTTTTTCACATATGCTCTATCTTTTTTTCCTGTCTTTCTCTTTTTATATTTATGTTATACTATTTTTTATCATCCTTTTCATTTGATATGTTATAAAATAATACTTTAAGATACAATTTTGTTTGTAGTTTTTAGAAGTACAAAATACTGTAACCAATTTGTCTTTCATTTTTGTTGCGAATCTAATCTTTAAGTTATCGGCCTGTCAGTCTGTCGGTTTGTAAAATTGAATTCTCTCTCGCCAAGGACGTCTAATAAAGTCCTTCCCTTGAGCATCCTTATCTGTTGCTATTTTGCTTTTTCGTTATCTGCTGTTTCTATATCATGCTCTCTCTCTCTCTCTCTCTCTCTCTCTCTCTCTCTCTCTCTCTCTCTCTCTCTCTCTCTCTATTTTACACCTCCTTTCTCCCTTTCTGTCTCCTCCCCCCACCCCCTATACCTCTCTTTCTCTTCAATGTTTAGCTTTGTAGAGCAAGAGCCTTGCTTCTAATTGATATAATCATTCTTGTTAATTTTCTAATCTTCACAGAGGACAAACATAAAGGACAAAAAGGAAAACTATATTTCATAAATGTAATTTCTCCCAGGGAGGGAGGGGACATTAGACTGTTTATTACAGTAGTCCTCACAGTTTTATAATAACATTTTCTTTTTCGTTGGCTTAACTTTCATGAATTTTGACTGGTTGACTCATTAAGTTGAGTTTCCAAGCGTTTTAACGACTAATAGTAATATACAGAAGGGGTAATTTTGTAGATTAATTTATCGGCCATTGTCTTATCCTTTTAGATTCCTGGATTTCTCCCCATAGCAACTTAAAATTAATATTTCCTTTTCCTTCGTATTAATTTACTGAGTTATATAGCTATAAATCTTTAACATTAGGCTTTGAAAAAAAGTTTTGAAAAGCTACTCTTTGAGTGTTCTTGTCTGTCTACCCTTCTATTTTTAGTAATTTATACCTCATATATTTGTACCTAGCCCTTTTTCATGAAGCTCAAAATAGTGCCTATAAAAATGACGTCATATTAGAATAGTTAACTATGAAGTTTTAAAATTTAGTGCCTGTAAAAAAGGTGATAAATTTTAAAAGTCATTTTGCCGAATAATCCCGAATTACGTCATATTACAATAAAGGATCATATTAATATGGCGTAATTTTCATAGGCTTAAAAAGGGCTTCCTTTTTCACGTATTTAGTTTTACTAATATTGGCTGTAATCGTTTTGAAACTTTGTATAGTGCTTATAAAAAATGGTAGCTGGACAAAGTGTCTCAAAAAATCAACCTTGTGACGTCATAAAAAGAGGGATTATTCATCTCTTTTTTAGGGGTTTTTCTTCTCACATGGCTTATTTTTATGACCTCACATGGCTGATTTCTAGGACACTTTGTCCAGCTACAAAAATAATTATGTTATACTGGCATGAAATCGGTTGTAGTAACTTAGTCTGAGTATTGGCCTATCATTGGTCATTTGTGTTGTATGACGTCATTTTTATACGCACTATAAAGAGCTTCAATCATTTTTGTTTTTGTTTAGGTTTAATGGATAAAAAGTCCAACTTCTTTACCCATTTCTGTGGTGTGTTCTTGAGGCCAAAAGGATTTCTAGATAATCTTGATGCAGATCCAGCTCTACCAAATGGACATAAATGATCAGTTGTCCAGTATGTATGGCTCCGAATACGATTAATTTCCGCTGGATTAGAACCGGTTCTGAGCCTTACGAAATCATTTATTGGATCGTATTATGTTATATTTTTTAACGAATAATAAAATAAAAAACCATAAAAATCCATCCTTTGCTTGCTGTAGCCGTTGGCCCATTGGGAACAACAAAACTGGAATTAAATTTACTATTTTATTATTTTTTTATTCAAACTATCTATAGTACGATGCAGTAATAGTTTTAAATGTTTTTTTAGGTGTTATTTTATAAAATATCTAATTTAATGGCAATGAAATACTAAAAAACATATTTAAGTAAAAGTAAAATTTTTATATAATCATAATTTATTAAATTCTTACTCTGTTGAATATTTATATTGCTATGGATATAAAAGACCTTGTGCTTTAGAATAAACTAATTTCTTCAAAAATATAATTATGTATGATCATATTTCATCGATTTTTTTATGCAAACGTTATTTAAAGTACTTTTCTTTTCTGGCCATATAATTGCACTTATATAATCTTTAGAAAAAACAAGGATGACAACTCCATAAAATCAAGGCATAGCAGATCATACATGATGCTTAATATGACATAATTACGAATAAAATGGTCAAAAATTATAGGGCAAAGTTTGAAATAGATAGGGCGATTCTATTATTCATAAACGGCCAACAAGAGGTGGGTTCTTGAAAAAGTCTCGCCGAATGAGCTATAGTAAACAGATCATCAAAATAGATGAAACCAGCGGTTTCGCTCCTAGCCTCTAAAAAAATAATCTTTTATAAATTTTTATATTTATTTATATTTTTTAAAACCTTTTTTCTCTTTTTAAATTTTTTAAGAATTTCCTTGCCATTAGCCTCTTTAGGGCTTCGCCCCTACAGGCGAAGAGAGGTTTCACAATCTTTATAAATTTGATAAAAAAAAGTTCAAAAGAAAAAAGAAACTAAAAAGAAGAAACAAATTTTAAAATATAAAATTATATAGGTAAAAAATTATAAAATCATTTTTTGGGGGGGAGGGGTAGAGTGTCTTAACCTCCAAGAAAATAGCTTAAAACCACCACAGGACCAGTAGATATATTCCCGGATGAGTAGAATCCAATCGGTTCAGTGGTAACTAAGATATTAAGGGACAGTTGGACGGACAGACATGATTTTACTTTGAATTATAGATACAATGCTTTTATCCTTTTGGAGATTTTTTATGCGGTTTTGGAAGTTTTTTTACAGAAATAATTTTGGTGATTTGGCAAATCTAGCAGATTCTGCGATACTTAATTTTTTTAAAGAAAAGCTTGCTTTCATAAATATTACCAGATCAGAAAAATGCATAAATGTTTTTTTTACTTGAGGTATTAATTGTTAATATCTATATTTTATAACAAATGTTGTTTATATTTGCAGTTAAACAAATATTTTAACAACAAATATTTTTAAAAAATAATTGAATATTGTAATTTGTATTGTGTATTGTGTATTAGCTCATTTTCTATGTTTTGTAGAATAGTTATTAATAAATTATTTAATTGTATAAATGTTTGATGATTTTTAATCCTATTACAGTTAGGGAGTTGAATCCATTTTTATAGAAGCAGAAATATAATCTATGATTATGGTTTGGACCCTCTAAAACTGTAATCTACCCTTCCACTTTCCCCTCTCTTGGTGAAGATATCTTCAACGCCGATACGATTTTTGAAATATAAGATTCCACTTTTGTCTCTCTTGTTAAAGATATCTTCACCAAGAGAGGCAAAAGTGGAATCTTAAATTTCAAATATCGTATCGGCGTTGAAGATATCTTCACCAAGAGAGGGGAAAGTGGAATCTTACATTTCAAAAATCGTATCGGCGTTGAAGATATCTTCACCAAGAGAAGGGAAAGTAGAATCTTACATTTCAAAAATCGTATCGGCGTTGAAGATATCTTCACCAAGAGAGGGGAAAGTGGAAAGGTAGATTACAGTTTTAGAGGGTCAAAACCATAATCATAGATTATATTTCTGCTTCTATAAAAATGGATTCAACTCCCTAACTGTATTATATAAAATATTAAGTTTTTTTTTGTCTAAAGCGATCATAATAACTACTAAACCAATTGGTTTCTCTATTTTAGGTAAGCTTCACATAGGTTTAATGACGGTTTAGGCTATTTTATTTTCAGATTTTAGGATTGTTTTAAGCTATTTTTCTATCACCTTTCTACATCTTCTACAAATAGAGCCCCTGGATGCTTGGATCGTATCCTCTAGTTAAAATTTTAGTAAGAATTTTTTATCTATAGTTTCGTGATTTTTAAATCGGTTCTTTCTTTTACTTAGACTGCTTTTTTTATATTCACTGACTTTATTAGCCCGTTAGCAGTCCCTAAATTCTTTTTGCTTCGTTACACATAAATGTTATCATCCTTGTTTCTAACCAAATGACCTAGACCATGAAGAACTACCAGTACTCAAAAAGAATTGTGGGGCTTTCCTTTAAAGTGCCCCCCCTCCTCCCTTATATATTTAGAATGGTTTTTTGTTTGCTTGTTCATTATCTTAGGTTAGGTTATATTTGGTAATTAGTAGCTTCACATGTTGGAGAAAAAAAATATTACTACCCCCCTCCCCACTCTCCTGTGATTTTTAACACATATATTTCAGAATGTGGGAGGTCAGTGCTTTATTGGCACTTTGTGGAAAAGTCTCAAAAATAATGTTTTTTTGGCATATAGACATGTACTTCAGTCTGGTCCTTATGAGAATGGATATAATAGATTATACGTGGATATTATGATAGGGGAAAAATGTCATCAATTTAGGTTACCTACATGGACATCCTTTATTGATCAGTTCGTTCGTCCAGTTGAAGTTGAAGGGATGGGGCAAAGGGGATGGGTGAATGGATGGGGTCGTTATTTTAGCCAGCTACATCTTTCACTTTATTAGAGAACATGATAATCTGGTGTAAGATCCAAGTAATAATAAATCCTTTCTTATGAGACACGTTATGTGCACTTGATAATGATAAAGCTACTCTATAAAACATTTAAATAACCTTGATACTAAAAACAGTTAAACAAACATAGAAGAAATTCGACAATTACTAGAAAATTAAATCACCAACATAATTCTTTATTTTAGACGTTAAGATAATTTTTTTTCAGAACTTACAATACTATTTACTAGAGGGAGAGAAAGAGAGAGAGAAAGAGAGAGACAGAGAGACAGAGACAGAGAGAGAGACAGAGACAGAGAGAGAGACAGAGAGTGAGAGAGAGACAGAGACAGAGAGTGAGAGAGAGACAGAGACAGAGAGATAGAGAGACAGAGAGAGACAGAGAGAGACAGGGAGTGAGACAGAGATGGAGACAGAGAGAGAGAGAGACAGATAATAGAGAGAGAAAAAAAGACTTATCCGTTGCTTGAGAGATAAATGTATATACAGAAAATAAGAGAAGATTTGTGGGAGCAAAGAATTCTAGCGGAGAAAAAAAGGCAAAAAAATAGAATAGTCTTAGTTTGATACCCATTATACAAACGTGACTAGTTATAGATTTCTTAAATTTTGATGTAAAATTACATGTAAAATTATCCTATCGATTTATAACTTGGTTTAATGGTTCTTAAAACAGTTATGTTCGATTTAGAGAGCTTAGCAACCCTATAATCGTTATAATAGTCCAAAGGTTCATATAACAACATGTTGCGTTTATTATTTTTTAACAAATCTTTACATGATAAAAACCTAAATCATCTGATTTTTTGAAAAAATGATTTCTAGGACAACTAGTTACAATGTTATAAGCGAAGCTTTCTATAATCAAATCCTAAAAATGTAAGTATGCTCTTAATCAGTATCCTGCATTAACAAATATACATACAATTTTGTTTACACTTATAAATTCATATTCTGCTTATATTCTAAGCTCTACATGTTCTACTGTCTATTCTTAGAGAGTCCTTTTGTGTATGTTGTCATCCATATTAAGCTTTAAATTTAAGTCTAAAATAATAAGTTTCAATATTTTCTTGTTGTCAAACGCAATTATAAAGTCAAACTGACTCAAATTATTTCAAATGAATTTTATTTGAAATAATTTGATCTATAGAGGAATCTATTTTATTTTCTTTTATTTGGGGTACAGATAGATCTATCGACCATTGTCCTACCCCTTTAGATCCCTGTTTAAACCTCTAGCAATTATAATAAGATTAGTTGCGTGTACAGGGTTTTGCTAGGGGGTGTGCGAAGTGTACCCGAAAAGTTTAGACTCTTCTTTTAAATAAGATAAAGAGGGGTGTGATCTTTATGAGATCGTATTACAGACAACAATAGAAATATTATCTTATAGTCAGGGCGATGTTATATCTTTTATTTTAGGGGGTGTGACTTTTTAACCCCCTTCGCTCCACTAGGGGTTTATCAAGGGGATGAGAGGGGTGAAGGTAAATCTTTTACTAATATTATGGGGTGTTCAATTCCTTCCTAAACCTACAAATTGAGTTAAAATTTTATTGAGTATGTTATAGTAAAGTTAATAGTAATATAAATATGATTAACAAGAAACTTTTATATTATTTCATATCTCCAAATCGTTGAAACATAGCATAAAAATGTAAATAATCATATAGAAAAAAACTTCATTTTTGCAACAAAAAAAACCTTTCAAATTATAAAGTAAATATTTGCTTGTTTTTTTACATATTAGAGTTATATAAGTCTAAAGTAAACTATTTTCAAGACTTTAATAGTTGTTATAGACAGCTATCCAATGATATTAAAATGAAAAATTACTAGATTAAGTTTTGTTAGCCTCAAGTGGTAGAAGGCCCGGGCTAATAAGCAGACAATCAATAGAAGCAGATATAAAAACTAAAATTTGGTTAAATTCAAATAAATTAATATTATGAACCGCTAATCGCTGAACCGATATGGATCTCCTTTGCAGTGTAGCTTTACCCCCCTAAGAGAAATTGATTCTAGAAAAAAATTACTCTCATAAAATTTTTGCTTTACGTTTTAAAAACTACAATTGGTGAGGGATCCCGGATACCACCCCCCCCCCCCGTATCCGCTGGTTATTCTCTTTCCTGTATGTTCTGACTAACCTGATCAAGTTAAGATAAATTTTTGATAAATTTCATAAGGAGAGTGAGTTCATCGTAGCTGGACAAAAGATATCCAGAAAAACAAATTTTCTATCTATGAAACTTTATTTTTATTGCCCAAAAAATACTATAAAAAATTCAAGTTCACAAACTGCAGTTTTCATTTACATTACAAAAATATTCTAATATTGTTCAAAACTATTTTTTTTGATAGGTGGAAATGTATGATTAAATGACAAATTGTTTTATAAAAGTTATATTTTTGTAATCAAATATTCAGAACTAAAGGCTGAATCCCTAGCATCTCTAGAAAGAGTGAAAAACAGAGAAAAAGCCTAAAACCATCCCGTTACCTATGTGAAGCTTCGGTAAAAAAAAAGATCAATCGGTTCATTTGTTATCGAAATCTTAACCTTCAGACAAAAAAAAACTTTTCTACCTTATATTATAGGATATAATATGTTAGCATAAAAAGGTATAGTCCCTTTCGTGACAACGCTCCTTAAGGGGCGTTTCTTCGTTTTTTTCAAGTAGTTTTCTCATATTTCTAGCCCCTGCGGGGGGCTCTAACCCTGCGGGGCCGATTGCCTAACCTTGTGGGGCAATCACTTAACCCAATATAACCTAACCTAAACTAAAAAATAGCCATTTTAAAAATACGACGAATCGCCCCTTAATGGACGTTGCCACGAAAGGGACTATTCCCACATAAACAACCAAATACTTTTATCCTAAAACTATTTTGTTGTAAATTTTTGCTACCTGTGTAACAAGAAGTTTTGTTTATATTACTCCTGTATTCTGATCAGGTCTGTTATATACAGAATATGATCAAACATTTTTAATGTCAAATTTATGTAACATGCATGTTAAGTTTTTAAAGTAAAATATATATTTGTGTTTTACAATAAAGCTTAGCAAGTTTCAGTTTTTAAAAATATCAGTATCCAGCCAGTGCTATTTATTGTTTAGAATTTGTATAACAAGATGTTTTGTTTATATTACTCCTAGACTCTGATCAGTTCTGTTATATACAGAATATGATCAAACATTTTTAATGTCAAATTTATGTAACATGCATGTAAAGAGGGTAATTTTTTCGTGTATTTTCCGTAAAGTTGTGTGTTAGCGTTTAGTCAAATGTGCAAACTGTTTACATTTGGACAAAATTTAGAACAGTCTGACTTAATAAGCCCATTTGATTAACTGCTGATACACAACTTTATGGAAAAGATGCGATAAAATGACCCTCTTAATAGATTTTGGAGAAAGATTAGCATTACTTTTTTGTAATTGTCTTTTATTATAAAGTTTCGGGTAAGGTGTTGAAATCATAAGAAAAACATAATTGATTTTGTCAGAAATTTTAATTTTCAGAGGCGGAGCAAAGTCAGGTTTTACATTTTTGATATCTATTTGGATTATAACAGTAATTTTTTTGGCTAAAACTAATGAAAATTACCTATATTCTTAGAGTCAGGCCTGAAAATAAAGAAAAGGTAATTTTAAGATTTTTGAAGAAAAAAAATTTTAAGTGAAATTTCTTATATTATCTTTTTAATAGAAAAATATACATATCTTCATAAAAATAGTTATGCATGATCATTATTACATTTGCCAACTATAACCTTTTTGGACATGCTAAATAAATCAATTTCCTACATAAAATTTTGGAGAAAAAAAAATAATATATAGCAAACATGAATTGGTTATCAAATTGTAATTTTATTGGTATATGTGCATTGTTTTGCAACTTTAAGTAACCTTAAAAGGTTTTGATATAATTTGCTAAAAATATGTAAATATATATTTTGCAACAATATTTAATTTCATTTCCTGTTTTTTTAAGAGGTTTATAGATATTTGCAAATAATTATTTATAAATATGAATATTTATATTGTTCAATATTTTATGAATTAGTTTATTATTTGTTTTATTCATTATTCATAATAAAAGAGTTTTTACTAAATGTAACATTTATTTTACAATTTTTTTTTAATTTTCTTGAATATTGGGTAGAAAAAAGGGACCAAAAAGCGAGTATTTTGACAAAAAATACTTAATATATATTTAATTTCTCCTTGTTTAAATTTTGTTTTACCCAGAATTAAGTATAAATAAGTAAGTTGCTAGTTCCTACTTTTATTTTTATACTCCATCTGTAACTAACAACTAAATAAGTTTGGAAAACAAATATTTTGTGATTTCAGATAATTTTGAATTTACTTGTTGGTTTTGCCCATTCCAGTATATAATCAGTACATTCACACTTAAAGATACAGAATAAAAAAACATGCTGTTCCTCTAGCTTTAAAAACTCAGCCTTCATCAGATTGCATTTACGTAGACTTCCTCAAGAAATATAGGTATTAAATATTTTCCTTTAAAAATGTAATTTTTATTAGTTGCTTGTCTTATCGTATTATAGTCACCTTTTAGTGGATATTAAAATAAAAATTTAATTATGAGATTAGAACCAGTTTAGGACGAAGGGCCCGACGCGCGACTACAACAAACTCAAAATTGCAAAATTGTGAAATACGAAAATGTACTGAAATTAAATAAACAAAAAATCATGCCACCGCCCTCCCTGCCCCCCCCCCCTAAATGTTGAAAAATGCCCCATTTTGCCCCCCCCCCCCCCTGGTCAACAAAAATGCCCCTTTTTGCCCCCTACCCTACAAAAAGCAAAACTCTTCCAGTTTCAAAAAAAAAAGATCAAGAAATACTCAACAACAAAAAAATTTGGCGCTTCGCGCCAAACAGACAGTTACTATTCATTTAACCTTACCAAATTTTTAATTAGTGTAGAAATTAGGTTATAATCTTTTTTCACTGAACATAACAAACCAGGTAATAGGAAGTATTTTATTTTATATAATATAAACTTTTTACCAAAGAAATTTTGTACATTTCCAATGATGATACACAAAATTACCTCTTATATAGATTACAATTAGTGGATGAAATGTATGGAAACTCGTCTTAATTAACCAACCAATCAAAATTCCATTAAAGTCCCCAAAGTTGTTGAGCCAACAAATAAGAAAATTTTATATAAAATATTGGGGACTAGTGTAATAAATAGCCCAAAAACCCCTCCCTCCCTGCATATTTGAAGAAAAAAATTTGCGCTTCGAGCCCTTCCAAATGGTTTCTGCTTTTTATCACAATTGTATATTTGGTTTTATTTCTATAAAAACATGTGTAAACAACAAATATTTTATCAAAAAGTTATTTTATATAAAAAAGAAACAGCATTGATATTTATCTAAGCCTTTTTCTCAACACTGTATGTCTGTCTAAATGAATAACTATATATGATGTCATATTATTTTCAGGATAAGTTTATCATTTTTTTTGTGTACATACCCTTACAAAAAGACATGTTTTTTTTGGCAATTTTCATTAAAAACCCTTAAAACTAACTACACTCTATATTCCTAACTTGATAAAATACGCCACACTTGTTGTTTTTTAATTGATTTTAGTTCAAAGGGGGAGTAAATATTTATAAACAAGTATTTTTTTTTATTTTTTACATAGTTCTTTATATCTTTGGTTTTTATGGTACGATATTTTTTTTTGTGGATTATAAGATTAAAAAAAATAAAATTTCTTGCTGTTTCAAGCATCCAGTATGTAATTTTCTTTGACTGTCATCACACAACATACAGGGAAAAGGATTTGTGACTTTTTCTATCTAAAATATATATTTATTTCAACAGATGCTCTTTAAATCTACTTGTCTGTATTCTTATTAATGATTTTTTGTGCTTTGCTACTTAAAGATGTTGTCATCCTTGTTGTCATACAATAAAGAAATATTTGAAATCAGTTTTACATATTAGGTTAATTTTTGGTAAATTATTTCCAAAATGAGTGTTTTTATCTCCCCCCCCAAAAAAAATATTTTTAATGGGGTTATTCATCCTTCCTGTTGAGATTTTATAACATCCCCTTCCACCCATAAAAAATGTTTTGTGGTGGGGGGGGGGAAGGTTAAATTATCTTCTGTAATTTTTTTTCGAAGATGCTTTCTAGCTCCCTTCCCTTCGGTCATTGCAGGGTGGGGAGAAGGGATGGGGTAGAAGAGATGGGGGGGAGAGATGGGGGGAGATGGGGGGGAGATGGGGGATATAAATGGGAAATAGGGATGGGGGAAGGGATGGGGAAGAAGGGATAAGGACTAGAAGACCCATAATCGAATAATCCCACCCCTTAAAACGCCCTTATTTAAAATTAGTATATAAAATCAAAATGCCCCCCCCTAAAGCAAAGTGCCCCCCCCCCCCCTAGACAAAGTGCTTCGCACGCCACTGCAAGTATTTTTATGATTGAGAATCTATTCCTCTTTATTTCTGCGTTTTTCAACATAAGATTCTCTCGTTATCATGATTCACCTGAAACTTTCAATAATATTCTATATCATGGACAGGTATAGTGATTTTTGCTTTGAACCATAGACAACTTTCCGCGGATATTAAAATAAAAAATTATAAGTTTGACATACGTTATGTAGGCCCTGAGAGGCCGAAGGACCGGGATAACAAAACTGGTAATAATTTTAAGATTTTTTATGATTTTTCAGTATGGCTTATGGTACGTTAGTAATATACTTTTTAAAAATGCTTTGAAATTTAAGTTACTTATTTGTTGGTAGTTTAAATTTTTAAATACAAATAAAATTTATAGTACATTAAAAGATATCATAGGGAATGGAGTGATTTACTTTAACAATTTTATAATTTTATTGGTTGTCTTTCCTTTGATTTTACTCTAAAATACTAAAATTATCTAGATTAACTAAAGATATTTTAAATTTTGCTATTCATTTTCTTACGGTCATGATTTTCCTTGTATTTTAACAAGCACTTATCTACATGTATTGATTAATACCTCTGGGGATGGCGTATAAGAACCTTTATAGTAGGTCCCAAGGCATTAACATCAAATTATTGCAGACAACGAACCCTTTAATTTCTCGACTCTTATCTGAATGTTCTATTTGTTTATAGAATGCGATGCATCTCTACAATTCTTCAAATCAAAAAGAAAAAAGAAACGTTAAATATCTTATTCAGATTCTTCAAAAATTGACTTTTTTGTATGTATTATTTACTGATTTGTGTTTTTTTCCTTTACAGGAAGATTGAGAATGATAACCTTAGTTATTGAAATATATATATGGCCTGTACAAAGATGTTAGTTTGATAAAGTAGTCTTGGGTTGAGATGGATCAATAGCTTTTAAAACTATTTGTTTATGGCAATGCGTTGTGCATGTTTTAGGCCAAGATATTCACCCAACTTTTATTCATGTCGCACATCTGACATTACAGCAATTGGTACAATTTTTAACTTTTTCATTAGCTTGATTCATTATTGTGTAAATTTTTTGCCTATTTTGTTATGTTGCACTCTGATATTTTTTGGAAAGCATGTCTATGTCTTTAAGATTATGTTACAAAATCTGATCATAAACAAATAGTATTCTGGTGATGCTCAAAAAAGAATCTTACACTTTTTGCACTTACGAAAATATCAAGTTTTAAAGCATTTTATAGGATACTAGCGGCTACACTCCAAGCATTTAGGGGCTAGAAAAATAGCTTAAAACCATCTTAAGGCTTGAATGTGAAAACAAAATAGCCTAAAACCACCATATGACATATGTGAATCTTACCTAAAATATAGAACTCAATCGGTTCAGCAGTTATTGACATCTTAAGCTTCAGATAAGATAATCTTACTACTTTATATGCTAGTAGTATGGGTTATTCTATATTAGCCTATAAATAAATTTTCCAGTATTGCGTCGAAACCGATTTTCATTCGCTGAATTGAAACCAGTTCTGATGCATACTGAAAAATCTTCGTGTTTTAGAAAGTTTCATATTTTAAATAAAATTATACTAAAGTAACAGGATGTCTGTGTGTTTGTGTGTTTGTCTGTTTGTGTGTTTGTACCGAAGGATCTCGCTAACCGCTGAACCGATCGGGTTCTCCTTAACAGGGTAGCTTCTCATAGGTCCCGGGAAGGTTTATAACTATTTTGGGGGAGGGTACCACCACCCTCCCAAGAGAAATCGTCCCTAGAAAAAAATTACCCCTCCCGAAAAAGAGACTTGAACGAAACATAAACCAATTATTTCTCTAATTAGATATTTTAAATAAAAAAAAACATTCAAAGTGCCACTAGAGGCCTCTAGGGGCGTAGCCGCTAGTTTTAAATAAAATAGAAATCATTAAATTATTACCAGTTTTGTTACAATTTTTGCTCTTAAGCTGTCTTTAAATCGATTTGATAATTATCAAAACATTCCTAAATTTCTTTATAATTTAAATTCTTCAGGTTAAGATTTTTTATCTATTGGTATAATTGTTGTATCTTTTGCTTCTGACAGACTTCCTTTTACTTGCATATTGGATAAAAAGTACAAATATTTATTATTGATAAATATTTACTTACATTGTCACTTTCAATAACACATAAAAAAAAACTTATATTTTCCTTCAAATATACATATGTATGAGTATGTTTACACAGGGAGTAAGGGAGGGGACAATGGATCAAATATTAATTTTTTAAGAGTCTCAGACTTTGGGTACTGGCTTAAAGAAAAATGTGCACGAATTCAGCAGGTTCTGACTGACATTGGGTACTAGCGCATCAATGCCCGCTAACTAACTGAGTTAGTTTTGAATATAGCAGACAGAAAAATTTGTTACTGGTTTTAACAAATATTTTTTCCCAAAAAAGGGTCATTTCATGTATAAAAACTCTACTGTGATATTTATGTATTAAACAATCTAAGAACCCCTTGAATTTAAGTGGCAGTTTAAAATATATGAGAAGGGTTGACGACGTTCTAAACAAGATTTTTCTGGTGATTAATTACAGAATGTTTACTACATTGTGATGTATTGGTAATTTAATTTTCAAGTAAATGATTTTGATCTTAGAACTAATTTTGTTCTAAATTATATTACCATGATCCCTTTACAATTTTGGTCAAATTTTCTTGATAAATCTGCAGTGGCGTGCGAAGCACTTTGTCTAGGGGGGGGCATTTTGAAGATTTTGTAAAATTTTGCCCCCCCCTAAAACAAAGTGCCCCGGGGGGGCACTTTGCTTTAGGGGGGGGCATTTTGATTATATATACTAATTTTAAATTAGGGCGTTTTAAGGGGTGGGATTATTTGATTGTGGGCCTTCTAGTCCTTATCCCTTCTTAGCCATCCCTTCCCCCATCTCTTCCCCCCCCCCCCATCTCTTCTCTCCCATATCTTCTCCCCCATCCCTTCACCCCACCCTGCAATGACCGAAGGGAAGGGAGCTAGAAAGCATCTTCGAAAAAAAAGTACAGAAGTTAATTTAACCTTCCCCCCCCCCCCCACCACAAAACATTTTTTATGGATGGAAGGGGATGTTATAAAATCTCAGCAGGAAGGATGAATAACCCCATTAAAAAAAATTTTGGGTGGGGGAGATAAAAACACTCATTTTGGAAATAATTTACCAAAAATTAACCTAATATGTAAAACTGATTTTAAATATTTCTTTATTGTATGACAACAAGGATGACAGCATCTTTAAGTAGCAAAGCACAAAAAATCATTAATAAGAATACAGACAAGTAGATTTAAAGAGCATCTGTTGAAATAAATATATATTTTAGGTAGAAAAAGTCACAAATCCTTTTTCCTGTATGTTGTGTGATGACAGTCAAAGTAAATCAAAGTAAACAGCAAGAAATTTTATTTTTTTAAATATTATAATCCACAAAAAAAATTATCATACCATAAAGACCAAAGATATAAAGAACTATGTAAAAAATAAAAAAAATTACTTGTCCTTTCATCTATAGATATAAAAATCTCTTAGAAATATGGAAATCTTTGGGGTATAGTCTCTTTTGTGGCAACGCCTCTTAAGGGGCATTTCATCGTATTTTCATAATAGCTTATAATAGATTATTCTAGGTTAAATTAGGTCAGGTGATTTCCCCGCAGGGTTAGGCAATTGGCCCCGCAGGAGCTATATATAGGTGAAAAGCTACTGTGAAAATATGACAAAATGCACAAAAGGGACTATACCCGAAATTTAAAAGATACAAAAATAGCCAAAAACGTCCTGAAAAGCAGTCTGACCTCCATGAATTTTTAATAGTTAATTATAGACAGCTATAGTGAATTATAGAGAAGCTAAAAAGTTATATCAAAACATCCTACCCTCTTTAAATGGCACTTTAAAACTCTGTTAATTTTTGATTAAGTGGTGTTTCCAAGGATTTATAATATTTACTCCCCCTTTGAACTAAAATCAATTAAAGACAACAAGAGTGGCGTATTTTATCAAGTTAGGAATATAGAGTGTAGTTAGTTTTAAGGGCTTTTAATGAAAATTGCATGTCTTTTTGTAAGGGTATGTACACAAAAAAAATGATAAACTTATCCTGAAAATAATATGACATCATATATAGTTATTCATTTAGACAGACATACAGTGTTGAGAAAAAGGCTTAGATAAATATCAACACTGTTTCTTTTTTATATAAATAACTTTTTGATTAAATATTTGTTGTTTACACATGTTTTTATAGAAATAAAAACAAAATATACAATGTGATAAAAAGCAGAAACCATTTGGAAGGGCGCGAAGCACAAATTTTTTTCTTCGAATATGCAGGGGGAAGGGTTTTTGGGCTATTTATTACACTAGTGCCCAATATTTTATATAAAATTTTCTTATTTGTTGGCTCAACAACTTTGGGGACTTTAATAAATTTTGATTGGTTGGTTAATTAAGTCGAGTTTCCATACATTTCATCCACTAATTGTAATCTATATAAGGGGTAATTTTGTGTATCATCATTGGGGATGTACAAAATTTCTTTGGTAAAAAGTTTATATTATACAAAATAAAATACTTCCTATTAGAACCCGGTATTAGTGTCAGACTGATTATGACGTAACAAAAAAAATTAGCCAATGAGAGGCTACTATGAATTTTACCATTGGTCAATAATGTCCTCTCATTGGCTAATTTTTTTTGTTACGTCATAATCAGTCCGACACTAATACCGGGTTCTTCCTATTACCTGGTTTGTTATGTTCAGTGAAAAAAGATTATAACGTAATTTCTACACTAATTATAAAATTTGGTAAGGTTAAATGAATAGTAACTGTCTGTTTGGCGCGAAGCGCAAAAATTTTTTTTTTTAGTATTTCTTGATCTTTTTTTTGGAAACTGGGATAGTTTTGCTTTCTGTAGAGTAGGGGGCAAAAAGGGGCATTTTTGTTGACCAGGGGGGGGCGAAATGGGGCATTTTTCAACATTTAGGGGGGGGGCAGGGGGGGCGGTTGCTAGGGGGGGGCAGGGGGGGGCGTTTTGGTCGCTAGGGGGGGGCGATTGCCCCAAATGCCCCCTTCGGTTCGCACGCCACTGTAAATCTGATTTTTATTGCTTTTCAGCGAAAACTCTTAAATTGAATTAATTGCCCATTGTCCCCTCCCTTACTCCCTGATGTTTACATGTATACATTATGCAAGATCAGGGAAGAAGGGGATATTAGACTGTAAATTATACTAGTCCCCAAAGTCTTACAATAATGTTTTCTTATTCATTTGCTCAACAACTTGGGGTGCTTCTATTGAATTTTGATTGGTTAGTTCATTAAGTTGAGTGTTCAACCACTACTTGTAATCTACAGAAGGAGAAATTTTGTGCGTCATCATTGGGGATGTACATTAATTTATCGTGCATTGCCTTATCCCCGCTGATTTCTCTGCATAGAGACCTAATGAATAGAGGGGGATAATTAAATGAAGTAATTAGCCTAACAATAAATGAAACAAGGATAATTACTATCAAAAATTGCGCAGTTCAGAATTAAACAAAGAAGATAATGATATTTGTTAGCTGACAAAAAATTTAGGTCTCGTGCGGATTCCGTAGTCTAAATCTTCTACCTGGATTCTCATCTTTACTCTAAAATCTATGGAATTAAACAAATAACTTCTACTGGCGATTCCGCCCCTAGAATGCTCGCTCCAGGGGCAGTTAATGTTGGGTGGGGGGTTGGAGGAGAGAGTAAGAGAGGGAATTCATACAGTGACGCAGTTAAACTGGCAGTTTAATATATTATCTAACTTCTAAGAGGTATTTGAGCCAGCTAAAACTAGAAACAATGATAAAACTAGAAAAAAATCTCTCTGTTTGTATACAATCCGATTATATTATAATTCTTAAGAAAATATTCATGTGCGCACACACTGTGGCGTGCATGAGAGAGGGGAGGGGTGTACACTGTACATATACAAGTGGATTAATTCTCTCACTAGAGTACTAAGGGGTCAAGGGAATGCTTTAAATTATTTTGTTGTAAGGTAAATCCACATCCCCAAGAGAAATCGCACCTAGAGAAAAACATACCCCCCCCCCCCGCCCGCCCCCCCCCCCCCCCTATAAAAGAAAAAGTTGATGATCAACTCCGCCCCCTCTCCCTAGTTTTAAGTGTCAGTAAACTCCTCTAGGGGCGTAACGGCTAGCTTTTTTGTCTGACTGCCAAGTTATTGAGTTATCTATACAGGTCCCATACGTTTTTTTCTATAAGTTCAAGAGGTACAGTCTATAATAATTCATAAATCTATAAAATATGGGGGTCTAATAAAGAAATTTTTCTGTGTAGAAATAAAGAAATAACTTTTTCTCTGTGAATAGACACTAATTTTTTATTCCTTATGCTTTATGACTTTTCTAAGGATTGTGGGAATATTGGAACTCGAGCAGAAGAATACTTTATTTCTATAGAAATCAAAAAAGAACAATCAATATATTTATCACTTAAGGATGTTGCACCGGATTTTCATGTACACTGATAATTAAATAATACTCGCAGCTTGCTAAAATACCGATTCCCCCATCCTACCCCCTTTTGGACTAAAAATCTTCAGCAAATTCTTTTTAAAAAATAGGGGGGGATTTTTTGTTTTTGTGGGGGTTGGGGGTGTCCCACCCCCCCAAGAAAATAGCTTAAAACTACAACAGGACCAATAGGTATATACCCTGAAGAGTAGAATCCGATCGGTTCAGTGGTTACCGAGATCTTAAGGGACATACAGACATTATTCTACTTTGTATTATAGATATCCATTTCTAGCGGATACGCTAGGGACACGTAAAATTGTTTCTTTTCAATCTATTTTAAATTCAACTATTTACCAAAAATATTTTTTTTCGCCGATAGATGGTGTTAGTTTTGTTTTTAGCTAATTGCAAAATTCGTCCGCAGGGCGGAGTTTTTTTATTTAATTTATTTTTGTCGATTTTTCTGGGGAGTGTGGTGGTACCCTCCCCCAAAATATTTATAAACCTTCCCGGGACGTAGGAGAAGCTACCTTGTTAAGGTTAACTCGATCGATTCGGCGGTTAGCGAGATCCTTCGGTACAAACAGACAAACAAACAAACATCCTGTTACTTTATTATAAGAATAAGAGCATAACATAGTTTAGTGTCTGCAAATAGTTTCTAAGGTTCAAAAAAGGACAATTAATTTGCTCATCAAACAAAGACAATAAAGGATTAATGTTGGTCTGAGGCAAAAAGATAAAGATTATTAAAAATTTATACTACTGTTATATTATATACTCAACTAGCGGCTTCGCTTCTAGCCTCTAAAAAATGTAGTACATGTGGTGGGTCTTCATCATCTTCATCTGCATAATCAAAAAAAAATTCAAGATCTTCATCTTTATTATCTGCATCATCAAAAAAAATCGAGGGAGAAATTTTTTATTTTTGGGGGTGTTGTGGGTGTCCCACGCCCCAAGAAAATAGCCTAAAACCACCACAGAACCAGTAGGTATATTACCTGAAGAGTAGAATCCGATCGGTTCAGTGGTTACAGAGATCTTAAGGAACAGACGGACGGACAGACAGACAACAAGCTACTTTGTATTATAGATATACTTAATATCGGCTAGCCCCAAGAGGCCTCTGGGAAATAGGGGGGAGGGACATTTTTTTCTAGTGTTGATTTCTCTTGAGAGGTTGTTAATACTCTCCCCCAAAATAGATATAAACCTTTCCATGATCTATAAAGATCGAAACTGGAAAGAATAGTTTTCTGCAGTTAACGAGATCCTCCAGTGCAAACAGATTGACAGACATACATCCTGTTACTTTTAGATAAGGAAAAAAGTTAAAACCACAAGATTGTAATATTTATCAATAATTTTGATGAAAATAGAAGAAAAATTTAAATAAGATTTTATCAATATTTTTGTTTTATGTATATTTAAATGTTTTTTTTTTCCAGAAAATTAAGCCCTAGCCTTGAATAATCTAGTAAATTATATATATTTGTATACAGAGAATATAGTTGTTGATGATTTATGGTGGTTATAATAATTTATAATTCTATATCTTTTTGGCAAACAAGCCAACAAACAATGACTTGTCTGTAGGGTTCGACAGCCGCAGCCGCATAAACAAGGCAGCTTATGGTGCCTAATAAAAAATTACGTCATACAATACAAATGAGTTATTTAAGCAAACAAAATTTAGCATAAATGGATATTTAAATCCCAAGGTATTAAATGATTGAGCATTAGCTCATCATTTAATACCGAGGGATTTAAATATCCATTTATGCTAAATTTTGTTTGCTTAAATAACATTCTATTGCAACAAAAAGGTGATGTTAGCAAATAATTTCTTGAATAAAATCATAATACGTTTTTTCATTTAATTTTCATTTTTTTCACTGTTGTGTTTTTATTTGACATTAAAAACAAAAATCATAAAAAATCTTCCAAATCAAAGAGAAAAAATTTTTGAATTATTGGTCAATTTAAGTTCAAAGATTTTTTTATTGTAAAAAGTTAATTTTTTAAAAATATTTTAGAAAAAAAATCTTCTAACAAAAAAAAATTATCATAATCCAAGATGGCGTCAATACATGTAAAATAATATTTTCAAAACAAAAAATTAAAACTTGAATATCTTTTTTCACAGATTGAATTTCAAAAATCGGTCTGACAGTTTTTCCAAAGTCAGTATGATCTATCGAATGAAAAAGGTTTGAAACTGATAGAACATTTCTTTATACTAAAACATAGGCGTCCAAGGGGGGGGGTAATGGGCCATTTGGCACCCCCAAACGATTTTGGGGGTGCCGTAGGCACCCCCAAAATTTTGTGAACAATACCCCCCCCAAAAAAAAATTACCCCTACCTTGGGGGTGCCGTAGGCACCCCCAACGATTTTGGGGGGGGTATTTACCCCCCCCAAACCATTTTGGGGGGGGTAATTACCCCCCCCAAAATAAATGTTCTTTAAAAAATTTTTTTTTAAATGTTCTTATTAAAAAATTAAATGTTCTTAAAAAAAAAATTTTTTGTTGGGGGGGGGAGGGAGTAATCCCTGCCCCCCCCCTAAAAAAAGTCATAGTGTGACTCGAGCCTTGAGGTGTAATATATTTTATGGGAACTATGTGAAGCTTTCCTAAAAAGGAGAACTCAGTATTAAAAGTAATGAAATCTGAAGCTATAGTCAAATAAACCTTACTTACTACTTTATGTTATAGGATAGTACTTATTAACTTAATAGATTAGGTAGGTGCTTTTTTTACATAATTAAATTACCCCCCCCAAAAATTTTACCCCCGGGGTAAATTAGTTTGGGGGGGGTAATTACCCCCCCCAACATATTTGGGGGGAGTATTTACCCCCCCCAACAGACTTAAGGGGGGGTAATTACCCCCCCCAATCAAATTTTACCCCCGGGGTAAAAATTTTGGGGTGGGTAAAAAAAAATTTCGGCGCGCTTCGCGCGCCATTTTACCCCCCCCAAACACGAATTACCCCCCCCCCTAAAATTTTTTACCCCCCCCAAAAAAAAAAGCTTGGACGCCCCTGTACTAAAACATATTTTTCTCCCGTTTTTTCCCACACTTCCAAAAAATGAAATTCAATGAAAATTAAATGGTTCTCACCTTAAGAAAATTTTCTCACGGGTCCAAAAAATGAATTTAAATGAAAATCATATGTACCATTTAAATCAAATTAAATGGTTCCCACATTCGAAAAATTTTCCCACGCTTGTCATTCTTGAAAAATGCCAAATAAATGGACATTTAAACAAACCAAAGATCGCGTTTTTTGCAATGGAATGACAAATGATATGCCAGAATACATTTTATCATTGGTAAATTTCAATGTATTCTGGCCTATCATTGGTCATTTGTATTATATGACGTCATTTTTATTAGCCATTATGAGCTGTTTCGCATAAACCATAAGGTCTTGATGTAAAACTGTTTAATCTGTTGCTAATTTGGAATTTATACGCAACCAGGGGCTGCTATTCAGCCAATTAATTCCATTTGAACTGCCGAAAATTAAATATTAAAGTAAAGTTGGAGCAAAACTTGTTTTTTGATTTAACTGAAAATGAAGTGGGTAAGAATGGGAGAAAAAATGGAAGGGGGTTGAGGGGAAATTTTCACTTAGAAATGTTTGTCAGAATCACATTCTCTTTTCCCTGATCCGCAACCAATAACATTTTTTCACAATAAACTGCACAAAACAATATGCGGCTGTCGAATCCTGCTTGTATGCTGTTGTTGAGAATCTTTTTAGAGCAAAGCTACACTACAAGGTTATATCTTTTTCTGTCTGTATGTCAGAAGTACATTCCGTTTTTCCCAATTACAATTAAAGCCAACTTATGAAAACATTGAAGAATTAACATTTTTTAGTTGATTTTATAATGTATTCTCTTAATTTTGTTAAATATTTGGTACGTATTTAAGAGATATTTTGTAACAAGGGATATAGAACATACATGGATATTACTATGGGGAAAAATTGTCAACAATTTAGGTTGTTAACCTGACTTCATTCAATGGTCAGTTCTTTATCCAGGAGGGGATGGGGTAAAGGGGCTGGATGGGGGGATCGTTCTTTTAGCCAGCGAAAAGTCTCACTATATTAGAGAGCATGATAATCTGATGTAAGATCCGCGTAATGGTAAATCCATTTGTGTAATATTTAAAACTTATATTGTATTTATCCTTTATATATTGTTATGTAAACAAATAATTATAATTTCAGACAAATAATATGAAAATGGAAACACAATTTGAATACTAATTGTGTAGGTGAAATATTTGTGATATTTTAAAGTTATAGAAACAATGTATAAAATTATAATCAGGAAATTTAGATCATTTAAAGTTCATTAATAAAAGTTAGGGGTATAGTCACTTTCGTGGCAACACCCCTTAAGGGGCGTTTCTTCGTATTTTCACAGTAGCTTTTCTCCTATTTCTAGCCCCTGCGGGGGTTCTAACTTCTAACCCTGCGGGGCAAATCGCCTAACCCTTTGGGGCAATAACCTCACCCAATATAACCTAACCTAACCTAAAATAACCTATAAAATGCCATTTTGAAAATACGACGAATCGCCCCTTAAGGGGCGTTGCCACGAAAGGGACTATTCCCAAAGTTAGTTTCTGTATTTCCGTCATTAATTAATCGGTCCGTAACGCTAAAGAGGAAATTTATTTTTCCCGGATGCAGTTTAACACAGATAGCTCAAATTTTTCTGCATTATTCCAACAACCAGTCATACATTGTTATGTCCGTCTGTATGTCGTTTATGCTTTAAAAGACATAAAACTTGTTTTAAGTTTTCGTTATTTGCTCAGATTTTTTTGCATTCTTTTTTATAACTAAACATCTTTTATACAATTCACTCTGTCCATTTGACCATCAATGATTTTTTCTGTGCTTTGCTACTCATGGATGCTGGTATCATTGTTATTGGCTTAATCAGCTTCAACATTATACTACGTTACTTTTATTTAAGCTATAAAATTTCGGTGCTTTCACTGTAACTCTTTTCTTGAACATTAAACCTTTTTCTATTATTGAAGAAAAATATGTTTCAGACACCTGTGGGGAGACTTTTAATTCTAACCTTTACTTTACCTAACCTAGCATCAAAAATACGTTACAAGACTTAACTAAAAATAAAATAGCTTTAAACCATACCGGGTCCTATGTAGAGCTTACCTTAAACGAAGAACTTAATCGGTTTAGTAGTTGAAGAAACTGTTAGCTTCAGCCAAAAAGTATTTCTAATTTCTAAATATAACAGGATATATAGATATCAAACACTTTGCTGAAGTTTATTTGTCATAAAATAACAATTAGATCTAAATAATATAATAATGTTACATCAATTTTCCTTTAAACCAGCTATGCTGATAAAAAGTTTTGTAAAGAAAAATAATCAATTATCATAGAAATATTAAATATAATTTTAGGTATTTTAAGTATATTTTGAAACCTAAATGAATCTCTTTACTTTAGCTTTCTGGTAAAATTCAATAGACAAAATTGATTAAATAAAATCATGTTAACTCTCTCAAAAATCAAATGAAACTCTAAGAAGAAATAAGATTTTTAGAAATAAATAAGAATTTATCATCTTCTTAACATTTACTGTTTACATCTAAAATACAAAGAGGAACGCTGTCCGTCCGTCTGTATGCCTGAAGCTTAAGATTTCAGTAACCGCTTAACCCATTTGGCTCTATTCTTTTGGGAATATAGTTTCTTTTTTAATAATATTTCTATAGCTTTAGTAACGACTATATATAGGGAAAAAATTCCCATTAACTCTAGGGGCGAAGCCTCTAGTATACTTTAAAGAAAGAAATATAAAATTTAACTTTATAATTGAGTTGTTCTTTCTAATCAAATAAATCAAAAGTGTCAATTTTATTGAGAAAAGTTTACAAAAGTTTCAAATTACACAACTTATTTTACACTTTGAGTGTTTTTGCAATAGAAATTATCAACTTACGTCCAATTTTAAGTGAAGTTTTTTTTTTAAAATTGCATATCCTCTTTTTAGGAAGTTGTTTGTGTAGATGTGTGTGTGTGTGTATGTGTCCATTAAGATATAGATAACAACTAATTTCAAAAATTCTATCATTTATGGCATTTGGCTGATCGTAAATATTTTTGTGGCAGACATCAGTGATACAAGCAAACATTATCCTTGTAATATAGTAACAGGATCTTTGTCTGTCTGTCTGTATAAAAGGATCTCGCTAACCGCTAAACCGATATGGTTCTCCTTTACAGGGTAGCTTCTCATAGGTCATTAGAAGGTTTATAACTATTTTGTTGGAGGCTACCACCATCCTCCCAAGAGAAAAAAATTGACTCACCAAAAAATTCTGATTTTTTTCCAAAACTAAAATTGAAATGGCGGAGGATGGGTCTATCGCCCACCGCTAGTTCTTTATATAAACGAATAAAACATGTAAACTTGTAAATACGACTGTAATATTATTTATTATTTTTACTTCACCTTAGAAACTCCAAATTTTCACTCGCCTTTTTACAAGAATCTAGTAAAAAACTTTTTTCCAAAGTTAACAATGTTTCAGTTAAGAGAGTTACTATAAAAATATTACACCCATGTAAAAAAAAATTTTTTTAAGACACTAAAAAGTACCAATGATACCCAAAGCATTAAAACTCTAAATTGCTGGACCGTTCCATTATTATATTTTTTTGTTCATTTGAGATAGAAAGCCTTTTTTATATACTGCTTATTATGTTCTGACACCCTACAAGTGTTAATGTCTGTTAACCCCTAACGTCTAATTTTAGAGCTATGCTTTTATGGATGTTGTCATCCTTGTCATATAGGCCTGTAAATAAAATTTTTGTAGATGGTTTTAGGATATTTAGTTTTTAGACTTAAACCTTGAGATGGTTTAAGGCTATTTTTTTAACCCCCCCTTACCCCTTTGAACGCAGAGCCCCTAGATGCTTGTGCGGCATCCGCTAATCTATAAATATATAAATATAGGTATATGGATATTTAAAATATCTTTTTTTAAATTTACAGATTTCTATGTTATACCTACAGTTGTACAATTACTTAAGTTTGTAGATATTTTGTAATAAATCTTTCCAGTATGGCTTTGAAACCAATTAATGTCCGCTGTATTGGAACCGGTTCTAAGCCACACTGAAAAATGAGTACAGCAAACAATTTTCTACAAATATTATATTGAAAAATTTCATAATTAATACCAGTTTTGCTATGCAGTGCCTGTGGCCCTTTAAGACTAACAAAACTGGTTTAAATCTTATAATTTTTCATTTAATATCCGCGGAAAGCTGTCTATAACACTATTCGATAAATAACTATTCTTTTGATAATTTAATAAGACTGAATCTTTTATACAATAGATGAACGTATATCTCGTTGATGGCTTTGTCTGACCTTTTTATATAATACAAATTATAATTCCTATAATAAAGTAATAGGATGTGTGTCTGTCTGTCTGTACCGAAGGATATCGCTAACCGCTGAACTGATCGGGTTCTCCTTAAAAGGGGAGAGTCTCAATGGTCCTGGGAAGGTTTATAACTATTTGGGGGGGAGTACCAACACCCCCCCAAGAGAAATCACAAAAAAATCGAGAGAGAAAAAAATTTTCGCCGGGAGACTTCTTCGCAATATAAAGAGGTATCGTAGAGACTTGATCGCCAAATAGATATGCATTGTAGAGACTTGAACCCAAAACATTAGACATTTAAAGTGCCACTAGAGGCCTCTAGGGGCGTAGCCGCTAGTAAATAATAAGCTGCTCTATAATTCACGTTGTCTGACCGTCATTCTGTCACGCCATTGATTATTATTTAAGACAACTGAACATTTTCAGAAAATATTCCAATTACATATTCACATCTATACATTGTGTTGTCCGTCTGTCTGTCGATCATGCTTCAAAGTCTTATCTTTTTTTAATTTTTGCATATTCTCTCTCTCATTCTTTTTTTGTTATAACAACTAAACATCTACATTATAACTCACTTTGTCCTTTTGTCCATTCAAAGATTTTTATGAATGTTATCATCCTTGTTTCAAATTAAAATTTGAATGATCTAAATGGTATGTGTAGAAGTAATCTGAACGCGCCTGACGTCACAGTGGAAGCAGACAACTTTACTCAATTTCAGGAAACTATAATTATTCATTTGAGTTTAATTAATAAGCATTATAGTTTAAGACATGTTTTTTTCAGTAATCAACTAATTAAAATATTGAATTGATCATGGAGCTTGCGCACATTTTTTAAATTCCAATTGCGTGGCTTGTGTTAATAGTAGAAAAATGTTATGCATTCCAATAGAATCGTCATAATCTTTAGTTTTTGGGAATATAAGTACCCTTTTTGTGCTATTTGTAGTTTAAAATCTGCGTTGAAAAATGAGAGAAAAAGGATAAAAAGTTTAAGTAAGTTGGAACATTTTACTATGTAGCTCCTATAAATTACATAGCATAGGAATGGTTCTTATATAATCAAAAACTAAGGCTTATGACCTTTAAAAATAGGTTTATCAAAAAAACTATTTAATTATTTAAGTATCTAGCTTTCCTGGATAACAGGTGGTGAAATGTATTTCTGAAAAGACTCATACATTTGATAACTAAACATTATTAAGGCTGTAGATCTGAGGATAACTTTTAAAATGACTTGTACCTTCATTCTATAAGTTTCTTATGCAACTAAAGACATATTAAAAAGAAAAATTTGAATTTGATATCATTTAAAATAAAAAAATTTGAATTAAAAAATATACAAAATGTTATTATAATTACACTTTAACATTTTAAATTCTTTATTGTTTGAATAAAGAATATTCACCACTGAAAGTCTGAAAAATGTTAAGCAAATAATTGTTTTAATAATTAATTACATCAACAAAAAAGTTATTTGCCGAAGGTCTACAAAGTGTCCTAAAAAAATTAGCCGTGTGACGTTAATTTATCCATCTCTATTAATTGGTTTTCTTGCCAACTTTTCCTCTCATCCCTCATTTTTATGAGGTCAAAAGGCTCATTTTTTTAGACACTTTGTAGAGCTTCTTATTTGCCCATTCTTAATTTCTTTAAGTTTACGTCAACAAAAAAGTTATTTGCCTATTATTAATTTATTGAAATTTGATAATGTACATAGTATTGTACAAATTTCCACAACGAACTTTTATAATATTTTAGACTAATCAAAAAAATACTAGTGTAGATTCCTATAACCATTGGAAATAAAAGATCCTGTGTAAAAAATTTGGAGATTGTTTGTTGACAAACTGGGTGAAAATAATATTAATTAAAAAAATATCTCATTTTACTTGATATTTAAGATTTCTGGAGAAAAAAATTTAAACATTCACTACATTAAACGCACGGGTATATTAAAAGGCACAAAAATTTATGATCACACAGCACCTTAATATTTACTTAACCAAGTTTATGATTCCACAATTTAGATAAAATAACAAAAATTAATCTTTAGCAAACACAAGGCATAATCCATTGAACTTATACAAATTTTTCATAATTTTTTAAAACCATTTCCTTTTTTTCTGAAAAGTAAAACCTATTAAAAATTGAGCCAAACCAATCCAATGACAAAACTAAATATATTCAAATAATTATTGTTTATATGATTTTAAGTGACTTAAAGGAACCCTGAAAGAAATACACCACTCTAACTGCTGAAGGACTGCCACAAGTAGACCCAAAACCCCAAATGTTAAGCCTTCAGCTTCAATAACAAAAAGTTATAGGCTTTTTAAAATGACATTTTAAATAGATAGATGCTTCAAATTCCGAAGGATCTCGCTGACCGCTGAACCGATATGGTTCTCCTTTATAGGTCCTTGGAAGGTTTACAATAATTTTGGGGGAGAATACCAGCACCCTCAAAAGAGAAATCGCCCCTAGAAAAAAAAGTCCAACCCCCCAAAAAAGAACCCGGTATTAGTGTCTTAGAAATTATCTTAGTGACGTAACTAAAAACAAGGGATTAGAGGGGAGGTGGGAAAGGTAACCCCTAAAAAAGAGATGGATAATAGAGGTGATTGATAATTGATAATTGATAAAGAAAATGTAGGAAATAATTTATACTCTCTGTACTTTCTACCATAGATTAATTAATTTGTATTTTCTAGACAAGGATGACAACATCCATAAAAACGAAGCACAAAAATCAGAAGGTAGAACAAACGCACAATAGCTAGAGTGTCAGAACTTAATAAGCAGAATATTAATTTTGAAGTCTAAATGAAATTGCACATAAATTTGTTGCAAAATTGCGTAAATATAGCATACAGTAAAAGGACATACTTCCGTGCAAAATTTGAAATCAATAGTATAATTCTAATATGTCTAATAAATGTTGTCAAAAAAAGGTTGAAAAAAGTCCGCATATTTGATTAAATTTTTCTTAAAATCCGCATATTATGTTGATATAAACTATAATATATTATCACTAGCAGTAACATCACTAGAAGCTTTTAGGGTGGTAAGGGGGAAAGTTCATTCTTCCAATTTTCAATTTAAGTTTTAAAACAAAGAAGTAAAATTGCAGAGATGGTACTTTTTTTCTAGGTGTTATTTTTTTTGGAGAGTGGAGAGCCCTCTTCCTAAATAGTTATAAACTTCTCTATACCTATAATAAGCTTCACTGTAAAGAAGAACCCTTTAGGTTCAGCGGTTAACAAGATCCGTTGCTACAGTCAAAAAAAGCTTAGCTTACTAATTTATATAATAGGATATAATAAAGTAACAGGATGTCTGTTTGTCTGTCTCTTTGTTTGTTTGTTTGTCTTTTTCTTTTAAAATCTAGAAAAATAAATTGGTTTATTAAATTGGACTCTCTCCTCCTCAAGTGCCCCAAGAGGCCTCTAAGGCGTAGCCGCTAGTAATAGGATACAGTAACAAAATGCTAATCCTTATATCAAAGTAAAAGAATGTTTGTGTGTGTGTGTCTATTTATATGGAAGGATCTTCCTAACTAATATGCTTCTCCTTTGCAGGGACATAGGTCATAGGTCATGGGAAGGTTTTTAACTATTTTAGGATAGGGTACCTGCACCCTCACGCGCTTAGAAAAAAAACCACCAACATTTTTTAAATTTTTTTATTTTAAAACTAAATTTTCCTTTTAAGTATATCTGTCAGACAGACAGACAATAAATATATGGAGCAGATCTGTATAAATATAAGGTATCTTGACTAATACTTACAGCTGGCTATCTAAAAAAGCAGTCGTGAAAATAACATTTCTCCAACAATAAGGTTTTTTAAGCATGACCGACAGTCAGACAGACAAAATAATGTATAGAGTAACCTAATATCTTTTGATTTAATTGTTATTGGTTTGAAATTTTGACTAAAAAGCTGGCTTAAAAAATAGCTCATATGTGATAAAATATATAGCATTTTGCGCTAACTTATGATGGGTTTATACAATAAGTATAATTATAAAAGCAAATATTTGAAAATTATTTAAAATCATTCAATGTTTAATGTAAGATTAAGCCAATTATTAATCTCGAAATTACATATAGGTTTTTTATTATTTTGCTAAATAATCTATAAAATATTTACACATTGTAAGTCAACTCTTGAGTTATGTAAGAAGTACAATATCAGCTGATAGATCTTATTTCAATTTTGAAAGATAATTTTATAAAAAAAAATAAAAAAAAGTTGATTTTGTTTTTTAAAAGTGAGCAAAAATAATGTAGAATTTTTAGAAATATTTTTAATATTTTTTAAAAGCACAAAAAATCTTGATTTCAGGCCTATATTAACAATTCTTAAAAATCCTAGTAGTATCGACACATCCTATTTTTTTTACGTCACTAAGATAATTTCTAAGACACTAATACCGGGTTCCCCAAAAAATGTTGACTTTTTCTTTTTAAATAAAAATAAAAAATGGGGTTATCAAATTCAACTTTCCTCTCCTTAAGTGCACATAGAGGCCTCCAGAGGCTTAGCCGCTAGTACAAATATAAGGGGTTTGATTATTATAATTATAATTATTGAATTAGACTTATGTGGATGAGGTTCTCAAATATGTCAACACAAAAGACACAGTATTTTACCTAGGTAAGAATTAGTTAGTAATTGTCACTACTCTAAATAATCGAGAGAAAAAAGGCAAAAGTAGCTACGCCCCCTAGAGGCCTCTAGGGGCACTTGAGGATAGGTGAGAAGTCTATATACCCCCCCATTTTCAAATTAGTTTTTAAATATTTTTTCAGGGGGTAATTTTTGCTAGGTACAATTTCTCTTCAGAGGGTGGTGGTACCCTTCGCAGAACCTATGAGAAGATTCATTGTAAAGAAGAACCATATCAATGCAGTGGTTAGTGGGATCCTTTGGTATACACACACAGACAGAAACAAATAGAAAATTAAAGATATCCTGTTATATTTATATCAAAGGATGAAAATAAAACATTTATTTTACAAGCATTACTTTTATGCTTTTTATGTATTTACTTGTCCTTATTCAAAAAAGTAGATGAATTATGTGGTCTTATTTCAGAGGATGAGTACCTGCTTCAAAGACTTATAGATTGTGTTAAAAGGTAAATTATTTAAGTTCTTTTTATGATTTATAATCATTTCTGTAACCTAATGAATTGTTATAATAATTTTAATTTTTAGTAAAGCTAGTTAAGGTGACAAATTTTATCTTAATTTTCATGTAAAAAGTGAAATAGATTCTTTTTTCAATACACAAAGTCAAATCATGGAATATTTGATAATATAACTGTTACCTAATTCTGTTATGAATTATAAATTATATAACCCTGTAAAAATGCACAAATTTAAATTCTCTAAAATAATTTGTAATAATTACTATGATTACTATAAAGAATTGCTTTTGATTTTGATTGTTAGTTATAACTACTGAAGGGATTTTATAAATGGCCCTTTGCTAAGATCACGGAAATTCAGCCTTAAAGAAATCATATATATAGAGGTTTTATGAAAGACTTCAAAAAACCAAAATTGTTCAAAATTTTAAATAAACAATCTTTGCTTTTCTTGTCATGATTATGCGGTAACTCCTAGGGGATGAAAAATGAACTTGAAATTTTCAAATATAATTTTCTCAAAAAGCCCTTGTTAGAATATTTTGAAAATTTTAGGATTTAATCTTGATATAAATGTCTAAAACTTTTGTTTACTTCATAGGGCAGACATTTTTTGTTTTCCTTTTACACTTCAAGACAAATGTGAGCTGCTAAAACGATTTCCCACTTATGATTTTACCCTATCCCCTCCCCTTACCATGTAGAAACTTATGTATTGAACAATTGAGGACAATGTTAGCAACCTAAATTGACAACAAAAATTACCCTGTCTCAATATCCACGAATTCCATATCCGTTCCTAGGCTACAAATCTAAACATAAGCCAATATTTGACAGTCAAGAGAGAAATTAGTTAGGAGGAACACAGTAAACGTGTCGGACTAATTATGACGTAACAAAAAAAAATAGCCAATGAGAGGCCACTATAAATTTTACCATTGGTCAATAATGGCCTCTCATTGGCTATTTTTTTTTGTTACGTCATAATCAGTCCGGCACTTTTACTGTGTTCAGTTAGGAGACAAAAAGTTTGATAATTGATTTACAACAAAAAGTGTGAAAGTCATGACAAACTAAAAAGTTTTCCACCCTGTCAATACACAATGTACTTGAAATGACAGCATAAAGTGAATTTTAAAAAAGTTTTGTCTTTTCTATAATTGCCTCACAATCAGAAGGATATGAAATTGTAAACTGAAATTCACTTGAACCTAACAGAAAATCCACAAAAAAATCAAATTTTATCAATTTTAAGAAAATAATCAAAAATATATATTTCTATATTCCTGAATTAAAATACAAAGTACATGGAACTTTGAAGTATTTTATTTTGGATTATATGCAAATATGCTTTTTTAAATGATCTGTACTTTGTAAACAAGAAAAACAACATCCATAAAAGCGTAGCTCTGAAACGGTAAGACAAACGAACATTAATACTTGAAGAGAATCAGAACTAAATAATCAGAATATAAATTTAAAAAGTAGAAACAAAATTGTAAGTAAATTTGTTGAAAAACTACGTAAATACAAGATATTGTTTAAGGACATACTTACATTTTGAGGACTTTATTATAGAGATACTTCGCTTATAACATTGTACTTTGTTGTCCTAGGAATCAGTATCCAAAAATAAGATCAATCGGATAAATTTATCACATAATTATTTGATGTTAAAAAGTTTTATCAACATGTTTAAAATGGACGTACGGACATTCTGGTAACAGTTGTAGAGTTGCTTCGCTTTCTAAATCATCATGCAAAGTTTGGAATCGATAGGACAATTCTAACCTATTTAGATTAAGAGCTGTTTTTATTTTAAGAGCTATCTGTCTGTGACGTACGGATGGACGTACGGACGGAACAACCCTAATTATAGAAAGGTTTTCGCTCTTAAAAAAGATGTGTATAATATAATATTGTGTAGGTTTTGAAGTGTTTTAGTTTAAATTTAGAATTTAGACCATTTTTGTAAATATTTACAAAGCAACAAATTTTGAGAAATAAAAATATTGTTTTTGTGCTTAAAACATTGGATTATTAAAAATATTCATGGTGGTTTTAATAATATAATATTTCAAATGACTCTGTCTTATTTCAAAGGTATCTCTAAATTGTGAAAATTCATACATCTTCAGTATTTTCATAGTAAGATAGACAGGTGGTATCAATATATATTGTACAGTACAGTCACAAATTTTACAATGTTTCTCCAAGCTGGCTAATATAACTATTACCACATCCCCTCCCCCTCACCATGAAGGAATGTATTGACCAATATCTGAGAACTGTATTAGCAAACTAAATTGACGAAAAAAAATTCACGTATTCTATATCCATTGATAATGAAATGTAATATATTATTACTATTTCAGACCTGCCTTAACCACAGATGGTCACTGTCCCCTCATCTTTGATTCCTGGTCCTGTTTTGATGCGACCCCTCCAGGTAAAAATAAGTGTGGGGGTAGACAAGGACGTCTAAGTATTTTTTAGGTTAGAGGGGGTAAAGTGGAAATGTTGGGTTTCAAAGAATGAGTAGGGTAGGATAAGTGGTTTCAAAGTTTTTAGGGGTAATCTAATGTATTTTGAAAATTTTGAAGAGGGTAAAATGAAGAGGTTTCAAAGTTTTGAGGGAGGTAATCGCCCTTTTACCCCTCACTCCCTTGGACAATATTTGGGTATATTAGGAGAGAAAAAAATGTCAATAGTATAGACATAATTTACAGCTGCGCATATGGAGGCAATATAAATAGTAAATAACAAAAATAAAAAAAAATAACAAAATTTCATGTTTTCTTCTTCAGATAATCTGTATGAGGGGCTTTTATCAAAATTGGCAGTTTATGCACAATTAAAGTTGTCACAAATATAGGTATTAAATAATCAATTTTAGGAGAAAGTCAGTATACCGCCTGTCCTTTGATACCTGATCTCAACTATGATATAAAGAAACAGGTAAGGACAATACATTTATTATTACTTGAATCCTACAACAGATTATCATCCACTTTAATAAAATTAAACTTGTAGCTGGCTAAAATACCGATCCATCCCTTTACCAAATCCCCTCCACTCCTACTGGATAAACGAAATGACTATTACACGAGTTCCATTTTAGCAACCTAAATTATCATAACATCAACGTATATTTTATATACATTAAAAGGACACATTTGCAATGAAAAACAACTGTACAAACAAAATTAATATAAAATGTACTTAATTTTATATCATTTTTTTCTTAACAATCACTTGAAATATTTTTATGCATTGTTTATAAACAGTTTAAGTAGCCTTTAAAATTATAATATTTATTAAATAATAGTTTTATGAATAAATATAGAAAAGTTTGATATAGTCCCTTTCGTGGCAACGCCTCTTAAGGGGCGATTCGTCGTATTTTGAAAATGGCTTTTGATAGGTTATTTTAGATTAGGTTATATTGGGTTATGTGATTGCCCCGCAGGGTGAGGCAATAGGCCCTGTAGGATTAGAGCCCCATGCATGGGCTAGAAATAGAAGAAAAGCTACTGTAAAAATACGAAGAAACGCCCCTTAAGGGGCGTTGCCACGAAAGGGACTATACCCGAAAAGTCTAGACACTCAATCATTCAATTTAACCCATATTAGCAGAGCTAATTGTATAAACAATCCGACAATATCATTGGTTAGGGATTGTACATATTTTGGAACAGAAGGGCGGATTTTTCTTCATTTATTTTTTTAAAAAATTAAGATGTACTCGAAATTTTGAGGCTCGTCTCATGGGATTGACTTGTCTTTGACTGATTGAGTAACCGGGATAATAAATCTATTTTCTTGTCTTTTTAAGAATCAGACTTTTTCATAACTGCTTTATTTTGTAATAGCGGCTACGTAACTAAAGCCCTCTATGGGCACTTAAGGTAGGAAGGGATTCAAAAGGCGGCCCCTCCGTATTTTATTATTTTTTTAATTAAAAAACTTTTTGGGGTCGGGTCATTACTTTTATTTGGGAAATTTCTTTTGGAAGGGTGGTGTTACCCCTCTCCCAGAAAAACCATAGCGGTTCAGTAGGTTAGCAACATACTTCTGTAAATGACAGACAAACACATAACCTGTTACTTTTTATAAGGATTTATGTTTTAGGCAGAAAAACAATGCGAGGAAGATGGAAATTGGTGGATTCATCCTTTGTCAAACAGGTTCAAACTACATTTATTTTAGCTAGCGGATGCACCCCTAGCCTCTAGAAGCACAATTACAGAGTTACGGAATTCGGAACAATTAAAGGGAATTATAGAGCAGCTTCCCTACCAAAAGTAAAATTTTAACAATGTCATAATATCAAAATTTTATTTTAGTTTTAGTTTTGTATTAGTTACAATACAAATTTTACTTTTAAATGTCAGACTTATATTTTTATTTTAGTATATTGTATATATTTCTCTTTAATGTTTATCAAAGCTTTGATATTAATCAGGAAATGATTGGACATAGGGCTGTTTATTACACTAGTCCCCAAAGTTTCATAAGAACGTTTCCTTATTCATTGGTTTTACAACTTTGGGAACTTTTCTTGAATTTTGATAGGTTGATTTATTAAGTTGAGTGTCAAAACATTCAGCCAGTAATCTACAGAAGGGGAAATGTTTTGTTGTATTATCATTGGGGATGTACATCAATTAATTGGCCATTGTCTTATCCCTTCAGTTCCTTAGATATAAATAGCACAAATAGTAAAATTGTGTAATTATTTAGGAGTTGGTCCAATTACACAAACTGTATAGATATTGAAGATTTCACATTTAGAACTCAAATTAATCAGCTAACAGTGGCAGGTAATGTACCTTAATTATTTTAGGCCGGTTTGTCCGTCTGTCATATTTGATTATGGATATAAATTTGTACTTCCAGTATAAGGGGATGGGATTGGGTAAATAGGGGGTGGAAAAAGGGTGTCGTTATTTTAGCCAGCTTAGTGTTTCACTTTATTAGAGTACATGAAAATCTGGTGCAACATCCAAGTAATAATATACCGATTTATAGGATTTTTTCCTATGAGACAAGCGACAATATTTTGAGACAATATAATTTTCTTAAAGATAAGTTTTACTCTAGAAAATTCAACTTTTCATAGCTGACTTATTATACATTTTTTGTCATATTCTTCACATTTTACTACCTAAGAAATATTAGACGATTACCTAAGAAATAAAAATATAACTGCTCCTTTCGTAACCAATTCAGTACATTTTCTAACAATGATATTGCTAGATTGTTCCTCAATTGTTTTTCTATTCGTTGGTTTAGAGAGTATGTATCTAGATTATTATATCTATTCTTCTTAACAACAAAGATAATTATTTAATGAAGGGGTAGTTTCACGAAATGCATTTGAACTTAATTCAATGAAACGCATATTTTTTGCTAGTTAATGGGTTAAACTATATTTATATGGCATATATTTGAAAGAATTTCAATTTTCTACCACGTAGTTTTGAAAATATCAATACTTAAAAATCGTCTTTTTGTGATATATGCAATTTAAAAAGACGATTTTCAAGTCTTGATATTTTAAAAACTACGTGGTAGAAAATTGAAATTCTTTCAAATATATGCCATATAAATATAGTTTCACTAAATTAAGTTCAAATGCCTTTCGTGAAAATACCCCTTTATCTTATTTCATTAGAAAAAAGACCTACATAATTATTAAAGCTAGTCTATTATTAATTCCATTTATGGATTTATTATATTTTATTTTATTTTCTTTTTTGATGTAGGGTTTTCTTCTACTGTTATATCAAGAAGTATATTTTTTTGTCTGAAGCTTAAGATTTCAATAACTACTTAACTAATTGTGTTCTCAAAATATGTAGGCCTTGGGAAGGTTATAGCATGGAATGGTTTTAGGCTATTTTTTGCCTTCCCTATACCAACCAACTACTGGCTTAACAACTTTGAAGACTTTTGTTGTAATTTAATTAGTTGCCTCAATAAGCTGAGTGTCTAAATGTTTCAACCACAAATTTTTATTTAAAAAAGGTACAATTTTGTGTATCATCATTGGGGATATTCCTCAATTTACCGACCATTGTATTATCTCTTTAGATCCCCAATTTTTTATTTTGATTTTAGGTCTGTCAATATCATTGATATGTTTGCTTGCATCCCTTCTCATCTTCTCTGTGCTGAGAAACCTGTCCTGTGGTAGGATAACCATGCACAAGGTTTGTTCTTGTTTTTTTCCCTAAAACTAGGATGACAACATCCATAAAGTCGCGAAGCTATGAAATCAATCAATAGAACAAACAAACATGAACACTTTTAATGTCAAAGCTTAAGAAGTAGAATATTAATTGAAAAGTATAAACAAATTTGTATTTAAACTTGTTGCAAAATTACATACTTACACTTATTCCAAAAATCATACAAAAAATTTTGCCAAAAAGTTTTTTTTTTAAATTAGCATGTTTTAAATTGAAGTGCGGACTTTCTGGTAATGGTTATAGAGTACTACACTTACTTATTTTGTACCTAGTTGGTTTATGAATCATCATCCAAAGTATGAAACCAATAGGAAAGTTTTAACATGCCTAAATTATAAAGGAGCTAACTTTGATATAGGACGGACGTAAGACCCTGGTTATAGAAAAGCTTCGATAAAAAAAAAACATCAATGTTCTTAATTAATGGTGCGAAGATTGCAAACAAGAAAAAATGCATATTTTGGTAGAAAGGACGTAAGGACAGACATAAGCAAGTTATTGAATAGCTGCTCTACTAAAAATTGGGGGGGGGGGAAATTATTTAACATATGTTTGATGGCTTTAAAATCAGTTGAAATAACAAAATTTATTAAATATAAGGGGCAGATTTTATTATTATATTATATGATTTTCATCATTATTCCTTACGTTAATTAATTATAAGAATACTTTAGCTAGCTAACAAATGCTAACTGACAAAGAATTATTTATAATTGTTACCAATTAGGTCTGACAACTAAAATTCTATGAATATTTTGCCAATTATCTTTAATATAAAATCTTTCCAATAAAGAAGTTTAAGGGATTTTGTATTTTTGGGAAGATTCAGTATATATGGCGTTTTCTCTAAAAGTGCCGGTCAAGCACTTAACCCCTCCCCCACCTTATTTTTAAAATATACTAAAATGAGAAGGGGTAGTGTTGTTCCCTTACCTGCGGGGCCTATACCTGTGGAGATATCCAATACCAAATTTAACCTAACCTGACTTTTAGGTAATAACAAACGAAAAACTAACTTGCCACTTATAATTTAGTTTAAATATAAGAGGGGGGGGGGGAGGTTTTTGTGCTCAGCAAGACAATCTAAGGGTAATGAATATTCTGTTCTTTTTTTTCATCATTATGTTTCAATTTCTATTTTTTTTAAATTGAGAGACGGTTATATGATTTTATTGTTTTAGAATATGTTTGTTGCGCTGATATTAAACAATATAAGCTGGCTTCTTTGGTATCATCTTGTTTTATATCAGGTATTATTTTAATTTCCGCTGGAATAGAACAGGTTCTGTGCCATTCTAAAAAAACATATATCGTATCATGTAAAAGACTTTTTTACGAGTTATAAGATGAAAATTATAATATTAATACCAGTTTTGTTAGCCACGAATGGCCATTGGAATAAATCTTATCATTCAATGCGATAAATAACTATTAATAATTGTATTCAATTTTTGTAAGCTTTCATCCTTATTGTCTTTTTTCTTTTATACTTTAATGTTAATAGGAAGTAAACTCGCAAAAATACATTTATTAAAATTATAAAATAAAATATATATGAGAACTGCTTACACCATCAATATTTCTTGTTTATAGTGCAAAGTGTTTTCTTTAAACTAGAGAAAATTATATTGTTTAGAATTTAAACACATTTGCATTTTAAGTATTTTTTCTTCAAACCTTTGCACCTTAACACGTAGGGCATCCGCTCGTCGTCGAGGAGGTAATAGGTTCGAATCTCGGCCCGACACCGCGTCATTAATTAGGATGTTGAAATTGGTTCTTACTGCTACTATCTCTGGTGCGCGACATAGTTAGATCAGGAAGCCTTGGCCCATAAACAGGCGCAACTCATTACCAAGCACAGTTAGAACTTCTCAGCCAAATGGTTGGTTGTACGTTGAATGTTACTCAACCTAATATCCTAGGGTGTTAGAGTATCCCATCTCATTCCATGTGGATGATGCTCTGGATTCTCTAGATGATCACTTAAAAATCGAAGGAAATAATATCTTTAAAGTTCGGAGCGTTGTTGTTCAATGACATCTTTTGAAACCTTTTCAGTTTTATTTTTCATTTTTCAACATCAAACGATTTATTTGATAAAAGCTTCGCTCTAATTAAAAAAGAAATAAAAACATCTAAAATTTTAATTTTGTTTCTGACACCATAGTGATTTGAATATTTATGAGATATTTAAAAGTTCAAAATAAAATTCCTTTTTAGAACAAATTCTATGACGGATAGGAAAAAATATTATAAATATCTTTAGAAAATTTTCCCATAATTATATGTAGAAGAAAAAAATATCATTAACACAAGTGAATTAAATAGGCTAACAAAACTAAGATATTCTTATATTTTCCAAAATGGCTTTGAAACCGATTAATATCTGCTGAATTAGAACCGGTGCTCAGTCATACAGAAAAATCATGTATAGCATGGTTTTACAGACAATTTTCCACGAATATTAAAATAGAATAATAAAATAAATACCAGACTCGGGGCTAACAAAACTGGTTTTATTTTTTCATTTTAATATCTGTGGAAAGCTGTCTATGAAATATTAGAAAACATTGATAACTATTCATAGATTGGATTAAACAAATTAGTTTTAAAAATGGTTCAAATTTAAAATTTTGTATTTATTCTTATTGTTTAATTCTGCATTAATAAAATATGAATAGAATTTATTTAATCATCAAAATATTTTGGTAATTGTTATTAACCTAAATGTGTCTAAATTTAAATTTTAAAAATCTTTGAACTTTTAATTTTCTTACATAAATATTTTTTGCATTGTTAGAGATGCTTTTTATATAAAAAAAATGACGTTATAAAATACAAATTACCAATGATAGGCCAATGCAAAGACTAAATTGGCAATGGCAGGCCTAGTATACATTTTAATTGACCAATGGCTGGTCAGTATGGCGTCATTTTTGTTGGCACTTTAAAAAGCTTATTGTTAGATATTAATTATTTTTTTTTAGAGTTCAGTATGGTTGAGTAATGTAGTATGGTGTAGAATTCTCCATGTTCTCCTACATTACTGTATGCTAACCACCTACTTTTGGAGCCTCTGTGAGGGCGCCTATCTACAGCTTCTTCTTATCAACACTTTTCAGGTAAGAAAATCATATGGTACACAGTCAAACGCCTTTGTAATCACAGTGCAAATGAAGGTGCTTTGACTTTTGTGTCAGAACCTAAATTGGGACATAGAGCATTTCATTACCCTAGGTTAGGTAACTTCATTTCACTTTTCAATAAAATCTAAAATGCAGCAGTTTTTTAGAAAATTAAATTTGAAAATTTCAAGTTCAATTTTCACCAACTAGGAGTTACCGCATAATCATGACAAGAAAAGCAAAGATTATTTATTTAAAATTTTGAACAACTTTGCTTTTGTAAAGTTCTTCATAAAACCACTCCTGAAGTGAGTTTATTAATGGCCATTTTTATCAATTGCTTTGCTAAGGTCACGGAAATTCAGCCTTAAATAAATCATATATAGAGAGGTTTTATGACTGACTTTATAAAAGCAAAGTTGTTCAAAATTTTTAATAAATAATCTTTGCTTTTCTTGTCATGATTATGTGGTAACTCCTAGTGGGTGAAAATTGAACTTGAAATTTTTAAATCTAATTTTCTCAAAAACGGCTGCATTTTAGATTTTATTGAAAAGTGAAATGAAGTTACCTAACCTAGGGTAATGAAATGCACTATGTCCCAATTTAGGTTCTGACACTAAAGTCAAAGCACCTTCGAAGGCACTGTGTAATATAAGAAATCCAATTTCTAAAAAATTGAAGCAGATTATAGTGCCTTAAAAACGACTAAATACAATACAAATGACCAATGATAGGCCAGTATGCATTTAAATTGGCCAATGGTGAAATGTATACTGGCCTATAATTAGTCACTTTTTATTGTTTTCTATGCACTATAAGCTGCTTTTAGATTTTGAATTTTGGAAAAAGAAAAAAAAATTGAAGAAAAAGTGAATTTATAATACATATGTTTTACATGTATGAATTTAGTATTATACAGTCTACACATTAATTATAAAACAACAACAGGAAAAGTTTTGAGAAAAATATGAAAACTGTATCAAACTAATTTAACATTAATTATAACTTTATATTTAATTATATAATCAAGGGTTATATAAGTTTACCATGGGAAGGAAAAATCAGGGATCTAAAGGGATGAGACATTGTAAAATAAATGGATGTACAATGTACATCCACATTAACGATAAACAAAATATCGTTTCTGTAGATTACAATTAGTGGTTGAAACGTTTGGACACTTAACCTTTATGAGCCAAAAAAATTAAACAAAAGTTCCAAAAGTTATTGAGCCATCAAATAAGAAAACGTAAAACATAAAATGTTGGGGACTAGTGTAATTAACAGCTCAATGTCCCCTACCTCCCTGAGGAAAAGTGCTTCTCTTTTCTTTCTATAATTTGATATAATTCTTAAATTATAAGAGCATTAAATAAAGTTTTAAACAAGCTACATTTATTTATATCTTACTATTAGGATGACTTCTGCTGGGTGGATGAAAGGAAAAATGCCGCGTTTGATGTTTTATACAGTTGGAATGTCGTCTTTGCTTTTATTTTAAAATATTTTATTTTTATAGGGAGACAAGAGTAGAGTAAGATGGCTGCAGCTGGTTGGCTGGGTCTTTCCAATCATAATAATCATCCCTTACTCCGTGTACAGATCTTACTATCAGGATGACTTCTGCTGGATGGAAATGGACAGGTACAGTACAGTACAAACCAGTTTATCATCTTAAACAGAGATATACTGAAAGTGTAATTAGTGATGTATTAAAAAATATGCCTAAATCCACCATTTAGTTAGGGATTTCTTTACCACTGATCCATCCTTTTTAGATGTATTTTATGATTTCATGACACTTTCCGCATCTTCCTTAAACAGACTTCGTCTGTAAATCAGGGCTTGGCAGCTGCCTGTAAATCAAACTTTTACCGTTTTACAAAATCAGCTGATAGTTTAAATATACATGAGAAAACTTAACAGTCCCTCGTTCAAAAAAGATTTCAAATAATTTAAACCATTTTAAATTTGAGGCTTCATCGCGGCTGACACTTAGATTAAGTTAAGTTTAATCCTACATTTTTGTTAAATGACATGAGAAATCAGTAATTTAAATGGTGGGCAGACGGACTAAGATATCTTACCAATTTTACAGTATGATATATTAGAAATGTATTGGCCTTAAAAAGGGTCTTTTACATTAAACCTATTTTAGTGTGAGTAGCTATATCCTTGGCATCCCTGTCGTTTGTGTTATCATTGTCAACATCATTTTCATCACCAATGTTATTAGAATTCTCAGGTAATTAAGATGAAGCTTTTTATAGTGCACATAAAAGATGATGTCATACTGGCTTACCATTTGACAATTAAAATGTATTTTGAAAAATAGTCTGTGTATTGTATGCCTTACATTGGTCATTTGTATTGTACGACATAATATGACATAGGCACTTGTTTATTTTCATATAAATATTAATTTATGATTTAAAACCACGGAACATCTGCTATTTAAATCACTTTGTTCGTCCGTCTATGGTTTTCTCAGTGCTTCAATACTTATGGAAGTTGTCATTCTTGTTTTTATTTTAGTCAATTACCAAAAATAATAATGAATATACAAATTAAAAAACTAAAATCAAAATGATTTTCTGTATATGCTGTCATTAATTTTTTTGCTCGTTAGATCATTGATATTTTTATCAATTTACAATATATAGAGTAAAATTAGTCAATTAGGACATTTTTGCTGAAAGTACAAGAGCAATTATGTTCAATGTAAGCAAAACCATTTAAAATCATAAGCAAAATATACTGCAAACTATAGATGTAGAACATACCTGGATATTATGACAGGGTAAAAACTACCGTTAATTTAGCTTGCGAATATTGAACTTATTTATTGGTCATTTCGTTTATCCAGGTAGGGAATGGGGTAAAGAGTGGAATCGTCACTTTAGCCCGCTGTGGATTCACTTTTTAGAGAATATGGAAAAAGTGTAAGATTCAAGTAATAATATATCCATTTTTATTAAGGTCTAAGCTGCGAATAGAGACGACAGTGCCACCAGTAGCAAGGAACATTTTCATTTATTAACATTTAAAATCCTTTTCTACGCAAAGCTTTTTTTGTCTGTAGCGAAGGATCTCCATTACTACAGAACTGATTTATTTCTCCCTTTTAGAGAAGCTTCACATAAGTCCCAGTATGGTTTAAGACTATTTCATTTTATATTTAAGCTTTGAGACGGTTTTAGGCGCTTTCCCCTTTGAAGACAGAGTACCTAATGCCAATGATGGGTTTAAGCTATTTTTTTTCATTTCCCACCACTTTGAATAAAAGGCCACTGGGTGCTAGGGACATTAATGCTAATAATATTTATAAGAGAAAACTTAGTGAAGGAACTGACCCTCTCCCTCTGAAGGTCTGACCCTCTCCCTCTGGAGGTCTGACCCTCTCCCTCTTGAGGTCTGACCCTCTCCTTCTGGAGGTCTGATCCTCTCCCTCTGGAGGTCTGACCCTCTCCCTCTGGAGGTCTGACCTTCTCCTTCTGGAGGTCTGACCCTCTCCCACTGGAGGTCTGACCCTCTCCCTCTGGAGGTCTGACCCTCTCCCTCTGGAGGTCTGACCCTCTCCCTCTGGAGGTCTGAACCTCTCCCTCTGAAGGTCTGACCCTCTCCATCTGGAGGTCTGACCCTCTCCCTCTGGAGGTCTGACCCTCTCCCTCTGGAGGTCTGACCCTCTCCCTCTGGAGGTCTGACCCTCTCCTTCTGGAGGTCTGATCCTCTCCCTCTGGAGGTCTGACCCTCTCCCTCTGGAGGTCTGACCTTCTCCTTCTGGAGGTCTGACCCTCTCCCACTGGAGGTCTGACCCTCTCCCTCTGGAGGTCTGACCCTCTCCCTCTGGAGGTCTGACCCTCTCCCTCTGAAGGTCTGACCCTCTCCCTCTGAAGGTCTGACCCTCTCCATCTGGAGGTCTGACCCTCTCCCTCTGGAGGTTATTCTCCTATTTACATAAAATGTGGCAATGTAATTTTACAATTATAAAATTACTCCTTATGTATTTCAAAATTATTTATTGAGATGTTTTAACTAAAGAATTGATATTCTATAAAAGTAATCAAAATTTTAAGCCACCGAATGATAGCACGTGCTTATAAAACTTTGAGCATCAGTATACCTGTGTTCTTTCCTGTATAGCCTCTACTTTCCATCAGTCAAAATTTGTAAGGATGCATTGGAGCTTAAATGATAATGATTTAACTAGAAGAATGAGTACATCGAGTAGAGCTACTCTCAAACAAGCCAAAGCTGCTTTATTTCTGGGTAAGATAATTTATTTTAATAAATCGGGGCTCGGCAGTTAGGGCTCAAATTTAAACCCGTTTGGATACTTTAAAAAAATTTGAAAGACGGATTGTCATATTTTAATCAGGTTTAGACTTCCAGCTGATTTTTAAAATTGTAAAAAGTTTATTTCTCTGAGGCCTTTAACCTTATTGAGTAAAAGGTAGAGGTGCCCTGCAGGTAAAGTATTTATTAGGAGTAAAGGTCTAAAATATGGTTTCAAGATAAAGAAAAAGAAGAGAGAGGTTGGGTTTTCAAAAAAATAGTTTGAAAAAAGACCAAAATGATTAATATCCGCTGGATTAGAACAGGTTATAAGCCAAACTGAAAAATCCTGTATAACATCGTATTAAATACAATTTTCCACGAATATTATTTAATAAAAATCTTAAAATTATTACCAGTTTTGTTAGCCCGTGCCTTCGGCATCTCGGGGCTAATAAAACTAGTTTTAATCTTATAATTGTACATTTTAATATCCGCGGGAAAATGTCTACAATACAATGCGATAAATAACTATTATTAAATATTGTAGTACCCATACTTGGAGTATACTTCCTTCTGATGCCAGTCCGTCCTGCCCGTGGCTCCAGCTTCGAGTATGTCTATGAAATATTATCTGCAATATCATCATCCTTTCAAGGTGACATCACTATATTATTTGGTAGAGCTTATGCCCCCTAGAGGCCTCTAGATGCACGTAAAATGTTTTCTTTCCCATCTATCTTAAAATGAGTTGTTTACCAAAAATATTTTTTTTTTCAAAGACACAATTAAAAGTCGGCTCAGGATCCTCGGGGTAAGGACATGAAGTTATTTAACCCCTCCCCCCTCTATTGTTTTTGCAGTAGTAGGTGAATTATCAGAAAAAGAATATAAACAATAAGAACACAGTAATAGTGTCTGACTGATTATGACGTAACAAAAAAGATTAGCCAATAAGAGGCCACTATAAATTTTACCATTGGTCAATAACGGTCTCTCATTGGCTAATTTTTTTTGTTACGTCATAATCAGTCAGACACTATTACTGTGTTCAAACAATAAACATCCATAAGAAGCGAAGCACAAAGAAATCATGGATGGATAAACGGACAAAGTGAGTTATAAAGTAGATGTTCATTTCGTAAAAAAATACAGAAAGAACAAAGACGACAACATCCATAAGTAGCGAAGACCAAAAACTATGGATAGACATTGGGAAAAAATCTGCAATATCATCTTAATTTAAACAAAAAAATCTAAAAATATAGATGTATAACCAGACAACTACCTGGAACCTACTGATGACTTTTTTCGTCTGCTAGCAATAATTGCTTTCTTCTCTTTTGTAGCATCTTAGCTGTATTGATATTCCTAACGCTGTTAGTTGATTTTCAAAGACCTGGTTAAAAGCAGACTCAGGGTCCCCGGGGTGAGGACATATGTACAGTTATTTAACCCCTTCCTCCTCTATTGTTTTACTCACATTTTCTAACAGTAATAGGTGAATTATCAGAAAAAGGATAAAAACATCCATAATAGCAATAAGTAAAACAATATTGATGGAAAAACGGAAAAGTGACGAAGTAGAAGAAATATATCATAAAAGAAGATATGTATAAGAATCGTAGAAAATCCCGAAATATTAATAAAAAATATATATATGGCCTTTAAAGTTGTATACTGGATGATATTCGGAAACGGGTATTTTTTACAAATAAAATCAGCCGTCTATCTCGAATAGCGCTCAAGAAAATCACATTTCCCAGATGGCGTTACGGACTGACAGACAAAGTGAATTATAGAGTGGCTTTGCTATTATAAAAGTCTACTCTAATATTAGAAACTAGAGTTGGCTCGATATAATTATCTCCCTATTGGCTAGTTTTCTATATGCATATCTATTTCTCAATAAATCTATTTTCCTCACCCGGCATTACTATCTAAAAGAAAGTAAATATTTAATAATCTAAATGATTTTAAAAAGATTTTTTAAATTATATTTTTTTCTTTACATTACCATCACCAAAGGGTTAATGATGATGATTACAATTTTAGTTTAATATTTGAACACACAAAGTGTCGCCACAATCGAATTCTTTTAAAATAGAGTTTTCTTAAATTTATTATATTATAAATTTAAATTTTCTTTTTTATGATTAGAAATTAAATACATTGATATAAGGTAAATAGCAACATGAAATTAAAAAAAGGAATTTATTTTTAATAAAGTAAAATAATGGGTCTTATCGTTCTGGGCAATGAGAGTTTATTATGGATTATTGGAGCACTATGAGTTTTAAACAAATATTCCTTGGAAAGCTTGAGCTCGTTTATAGACATTTATTTCCTATATAGATCTGACATGGATCTTGAAGCAATTAAGCAGGCCGTTTTGTACATGTTAAAAATTGGAAGATTTCATTAAATAAAAGTTATCGCAAATATACTTAGTAAATAAAATGTATTTTCAAGTTCTATAGCAAGATTGCAGATGCTACATCTTCCTTAGAAAAAAATATTCCTATCATCTTTCCTGTAAAGGTTTATTTGATTTCCTGCAAATTTAAAGGGCAACAAATATTTTTAGTAGCGAAGCCACTCTATATTTGAATATATCTGTTCGTCCGTCATTCTGTAACGTAATGGGGGAAATTATATTTACTCAGCTGATATTGAAGCTAGACCTCTGATTTTTCCTGACAACATTCCCAGCACAATGAAGCATATAACATTTATGGGTGTCAGACTGCATTTAAGCAGCTTTTTACTTAGAAAGGATTTTCACATTTCTTTTTAAAAAATTATGAGAGAAATAGTATCAAAATTAAATTTTCCGTCGTTCTAAGTTTTTTATTATTTTTCACATAATTTTTTTAGGATACTTTGTTCCGAAAAGTATCAAGCATATAACAGTACGTCAGTGTGTCAGTCATGCAACAAACGACGTATTTTTTTAAGGATTAGTGATTTTAATCATTCCTAATTTCTTTAATTTTATTTTTTTCAGTTTTTTTTACTTTTACTTACTTTACTTTGTGCCAATCCATGACAATTTTGCAATTTTTTAATAATTAAATGGAGCTTGCCCTTATACTGTCTAGCGAACAACGCAACCCTAAACCCCTTTACTTTCAAAGTAAGATTGGAGAACCTACTCCTTCGAGGCTACCCTATACGCAATATAACCTAACCTTACCTGACCTCAGGAAATCGCCGGATAAATAGTAAATAAGAATACTGTGAAAATAGTATCTAAAAATAATAAGCTCTTTATATTGCCTATAAAAAAAGGGATAAATTTAAAAACCTTTGCCTAAAAAATTCTGAAAGACATCATATTAGAATAATGGACTATACCAATATTACGTCATTCAGGATACACTGACTTTTAAATGTATTCCCTTTTTTATAGGAAGAACTTGATCAAAAATTGAAAAAATTGCGTAATTTTGCCAAAGCAAACTCTAAATAAAATAAATTTTAGGTTTCTTTGTGTCCATTCTGTTATGTTTCTCCAACAGTGAAGTATTATCCGCTATACGTCAGAGAAAAGAACAATTCATTATCTCCAGGTAATCAGTGATGATTGGGTTCTTGCCTTTCCACGCACCTTGAAACATACTCTGTATCTTAAAATTGCGGTTTAAAGCGTCTATAGACAACCAACCCTTTGATTGGACGACCTTTGTCTGAAAGTCCTAAATGTAAGGTAAGGAGGGGACATTGAGCTTTCATTACACTGGTCCCTAAAGTTTTTAATAAGGTTTTCTTATTTGTGCTTTCATTGAATTTTGATTGGTTGGTTCATTAAGATAAGTGTCCTAACGTTTCAACCACAAACTAAAATCTGGAGAAGGTTGTCTTGGGTATCATCATTGGGATTTATATCAGTTTATAGGCCATTGTCTTATCCCTTTAGATCCCTGCCTAACTGTACATGTTAATAAGTTGCGCCTGTTTATGGGCCAATGCTTTCCCTTCTACTCTTACCATTGATGTTACGGGCCTGATAAATAAACATTAAAGTACTTCTTCTTAAAGTTAAATTTATTTTGTTTTGCTTTAAAGATTTCTTTGTTTCGTACACTATAGTAAATAAACCTTTCTTCAAAACATATGTACAGAATATTTACTGTACAAAGTTGGATAAAAAATTTACCTGTCATCCAATAAATGTCCATAATTAGAGCAGCAAAAATGATCAAGCTATTAAAGTTTTTTATTGCATAAGAACAATTTTTCTATTCGAACCTAAATCAAAATTTTACTATTATTTAATACCTATATTTGCGACAACTTTACTACACAGAAACTTCCAAATTTTAACTTTTACAAAAGATCCCCTCCCCCATGGCCTGGGTGGGTTTGAACATGCGACATTCTAAAGTTGAGTTTTGAGGAACACTAGATTTAATATTTCATATTTGATTGAATGGTTGGAGTGATGTCTTAATAGTGAATTTACCTAAACCTTTAAGGCTGATTTTGATTCTTTCAGTTTTACAAATTCTAAAAGTGCATTTTAGAATAAAAAAATTTCTAGAACAAATAATTTTTTTGTTAAAATTAGTATATTTAATGATGGAATTAGGTTTCAACATGTAATAATGAAAGTGATCTAAAGTTGTAAACAAAACTCTTGATAAAAAACAATCAAATGTTTATTCAAAGGGGATAAAACCAGAATAAAGATAGAAAAAGTAGTGTAAATGTTTTGTTATTGTTTTAAGAATTCAATTGCGTTTTTCTCCACTAATACAGTTCTGTTATAAAACTAAAAGAGTACTGCGCCAAAAATCAAAGATATGAAACCCTCTAAAATGGCAAAATATTGACTTTAAGTAGAAAATCTAGGACCAATGTTTTTCATTTTTTGTCACTGTTTAATTGAAATATCTAACATCAATGATTTAAGTATATACTAGCAGCTACGCCCCTGTATGCCTCTAGAGAGCTTTAAGATGGGTTGAATTCACCCCCCCCCCCTTCAATTGTAATTTTTGAAAAGAAAGTCATACTGTGGTGCTGCATAACTTTTAAATATTTTTGGTATTTTTGGCGATTTATCTTGGGTAGGTGAAGCAACCCTCCCCTAAAATAGTTACAAACCTTTCTATTACCTTTGCAAAGGAGAACCATATCGGCTCAGGGGTTAGCGAGAACCATCAGAAAAGACAAACAGAGATCCTGTTACTTTTACATAAGGATTAAAAAATCCAGCTTTTACCATTCTACTATTAGAGTAAACAAAAGTATTATTAGCCAGCTTATACCAATAAAAAAAATTATTCGGAAAAAAATACGAAACCTATACGTGTTTTTCAGCTGTCGTTGGGGGGGCAACACATCGTAAAATTGACGACCTCTCCATTTGCCCCCCAAATATTATTTTTGATTTATTTCGCTTGTTGGTTACACCTTATTCCTGATTATTAGCTTTGTTTCTTTACATTTTGACATAATTGTCCTAGTTTTACCAGGGAGTAAAAGGGATAGGACAATGACCAATAAATTGATGTACATCCACAATGATAATACACAAAATTACCCCTTCTCTAGATTACAATTAGTGGTTGAAACGTTTGGACACTCAATCTAAAAAAAAACTTATCGAAACTCAAGAAAAGTACCCAAACGAATAAGATGATATTATAAAACTTTAGGGACTAGTGTAATAACAGCCCAGTCCTCTTCCTTTCTAAAGTTTTACCCTAATTTATTTCTAGGGATTGGAATGAAAACACAACAGTGAAGAAATTTGTGGACACTCTGTCTGTTTACAGGTATTATTTATAGCTTTTGAACACTCTGTCTGTCAGAATTTCAGTCCGTAATGCTGAGGGGGAAATAAGATTTTCTCGTCTGCTATAAAAAATAGATAGTTGAATTTTTTTCTATGTTTGACGTTCATGATCTGCTAGACATTCAAATTCTAGAAGCACACATTTTTGTGAAGGATATATCTCAAATTCACCTGTTTTTTATGGACAATAGAACGAAATCAACGAAATTTTTTTTGTGTTATCCATTTAGGACATTACTCAGCCCCTCTAACTACCCAAGAAAATTTTGTTGATGGAATATACAGTACACATATATTATATAAATTCATTCTTAATTTGTAAATAAAAACTGAGCAACAGATAAATGCGACTTAAAAATATGGTTTATATAATCAAGTGATGTTTTTTTCTTTAACAATCTTTCCAAAAATATGATGCTTATTAACAAAATAAAAATTTAATCTAAGTAGGATGTACAGACTAAAAATGAAAAATAGACTCATTATAATTTTATATTCTACCTAATTAATCTTCTTTTTATAGCAGTGATGTCACATAATGTATATTAATTTTTATACATAAGAGGTAGATTCTTTAAAAATCAAAATTGGGAAGCTTTTTATAGTCCCTGTTTATAGTGCCGTCATACTGGCCCACCATTTGTCAATTAGAATATGTACTGGCCTGCCATTGGTAATTTAGTCTGTGCATTGGTCATTTGTATTGTATGACAGGGATCTAAAGGGATAATTATAATCTACAAAAGGGTAACTATGTGTATCATCATTGAGGACGTACATCAAATTATCGGCCATTGTCTTAACCCTTTAGATCCCTGGATCAAACGATTTTTTTTAAGAACCGACCCCAGAATACATTTTTGCAAGTTTTATACTTCAGATATGTATATTGTATAAAAAGATTACAGTATTGCTTTGAAACCGATTAATATCCGCTGGATTGATTATAACTGGTTCTCAGCCGTACTAAAAATTAAGTATTGTATTGTAGACAATTTTATACTAATAGTAAACTGAAAAATCATAAGATAAATACCAGTTTTGTTAGACCGGGCCTTCTGCCCATCGCGGCTAACAATCGTTTTAATCGTATAATTTTTCATTATCAATAACCGCGTATAGCTGTCTGTAATACGATATGATAAATAACTGTTATGAAAGATGTCCGAAAGTTGAAAAGTTTTATATCATTCTGCTATAACTTATTGTAAGTAAAGTTTTTCTATAATTATAGCGTGTCTTGCGTCCATACTTCCAAATTGATAGCTTTGATATTAAGATTAGACAAGTTTATAATGTCTTATTGATTTTTAAGTATAAAGGGGATTCATGTAACAATAAGGCATAATTACGAAAGCAAAGCAACTTTACAATTGGTATCTATCTGTTTCTTTTACACTTGTATAATTTACATAATCCTATTGTATAAAGTAGTAAGTTTTTTTTGTCTGAAGCTTAAGATCTTGATAACACCTAAACCAAGTTAATTATCTTTTTAAGGTTTTTAAGCTTCATTAAGCTCCTGTGATGGTTTTAGGCCATTCTATTTTTTATATTTAAGTCGATCTTACAATGGTTTTAAACTATTTTTCAAGCCCCCCTCTACATCTTTGGAAACAGAGCACCTAGAGGCTAGGAGCGTAGCCGCTAGTTTTATACAAAGGATATATTTAATTCACTCTGTCTGGTCGTCTGTCTATTAATAAGCATCAAGCAGTCGACTTACTTTGTTTAAAAGGTTTTGTGAATTTTTAAAGTTTAATAATCATAAATTCTCTTTCTTTCTTTTTCCTGTTTTATGATCAATGAACATCTCCTCTCTATAACTCAATTTATCTGTTTGTCAATTCATGATTTTTTGTGCCTCGCTACTTATAGATGTTGTCGTCCTTATTATTACAATTGGAGAAAATTTTATACAACATTATATTTAACAAGGATGACAACATCCATAAGTAGCAAAGCTCAAAATCATGACTGGATATCTGGAAAAATTACTATGTAATACAATAAAGATTAAACTTGATAAAATAGGGAAATCAAGAAACCTTTAAAATCACGCAACCTTTAAAATCACAAAAACTTTAAAAAATCTAGGAATCGATCTAGCACCGCAATTAAAAGACAAATTTGAATGAAACTTAATGGAAATATGTAGAATATCAAATTAATTAATCCCTGAAAATTTCAGCCAACTATCTTGAAAAAGAGTTGAGAAATTCACGAAAACTTGAAATCTAGGAATCGATCTAGTATCCCAAATAACAGATAGATGAAAAAAATATGTATAGTTTAAAAGAGCATATGTCATAAGAATCTTCAGCTGTCTATCTTAAATAGGAGCCGTGAAAATCACGTTTCCCCCATAGCGTTACGGACTGATGGGCGGACGGACAGACAAAGTGAATTATAGAGTAGCTTCGCTACTAGAAATAATAGATATTCATTATCTTAGTTAAAGGAAAACAAAAAGATAATCTAGATTATTCTGTTTAAGAAGATTTCGAAAAGTTATTTATCGCATCGTATTATAGACAGCTTTCCGCGGTTATACAGTATTATAAGTATCTCAGAGGGGCCGAAGGCCTGAAATAGCAAAAACTGGTATTAATCTTATGATTTTTAGTAGCGAAGCTACTCTATAATTCACTATGTCCGTCCGTCCGTCCGTCCGTCAGTCAGTCCGTCAGTCAGTCCGTCAGTCAGTCCGTCCGTAACGCTATGGGGGAAATGGGATTTACTCAGCTCCTATAAAAGATAGGATTCTGAAATTTTTTGACAACATTCCCATCATTAAGGAGCACAATTAACTATAAAACATCAATGGCGGTCGGACGGCTTTTTAGCAGGTTTTAGGCTATTTTTTTAATTTTGCACATTTTCCCCCATATCTTTGGTTTTTATGTTCCGATTTTCAAAATTTTTTCAGTTAAAGATATCAAAATTAAATTTTCCGTCGTTTGGAGAAAACAATAATGACGGTCAGACTGCCTTTTTGCAGGTTTTTGGCTATTTATATATTTTTTACATTTCCTCCCATATCTTTGGTGTTTATGATCCGATTTTCAATTTTTTTTCAGTTATACATATCAAAATCAAATTTCACATTGTTTGAAGAAAACAACTATGACAGTCAGACTGCGTTTTTGCAGGTTTTTGGCTATTTTATATTTTTTACATTTTCCCCCATATCTTTGGTGTTTTTAGTCCGATTTTCAAAATTTTTTCAGTTAAAAATATCAAAATTAAATTTTCCGTCGTTTGGAGAAAACAATAATGACGGTCAGACTGCCTTTTTGCAGGTTTCTGGCTATTTTTATATTTTTTACATTTTCCCACATATCTTTGGTGTTTTTAGTCCGATTTTCAAAATTTTTTCAGTTAAAGATATCAAAATTAAATTTCACGTCGTTTGAAGAAACAACCATGACGGTCAGTCCCATCCACAAAATTTTGTGCTTCGCTACGTATGGATGTTGTCATCCTTGTTTTATTAATATTTGTGAAAATTATCTGTAATTCGATGCTATACATAATTTTTCAGTATAGCTGAGAACTAGTTCTAATCCAGGGGATATCAATCGGTTTCCTAGCCATTACACTGTTTAAACTAACTAGCTGCTTAACTTTAATATGACCATTACATAACCATTAACAAAATTATTAACAGAGGCGAGCATAGGGGGGGGTGTATTAAAACTTTGGGGAATGTTCACCCAACTACATCCCCCATGATAAGGCTCTACTACACCACACTGAAACTTCCAATGGGGGTGTTAAGTTAAAAAAGTGAGTTCGTGGAAAAATTTGAGAGATTTTTAAATCAAATGACGCTTGTTTTTTTTTGAGTATGTTTGTTGATGATTATGAAGTCAGTGAAAAAAAGGGACATTGGGCTGTTTATTACACAAATCTCCAAAGATTTAGAATAATGTTTCCTTAATTGCTTGCTTAATAACTTTGGGGACTTTCATTGAATTTTGATTGAATGATTCATTAAGATGAGTGTCCAAACGTTTCAACAACTAAATGTAATCTAAAGATAGGGTAATTTTGTGTGTTGTCTTCGGGGACATACACCAATTTATCAGCCATCGTCTTATCCCTTTAGATTTTATTAGGATTCTTTTAAATCTAAAAATTCAAATTCAATGTAATGAAATGAAGTGAGGGTAGGAAAATTCAAAAATAATTAAAAACTTTACATTTGCAGGCACACGACTATGGACACGACCATCCAGACGAGCAACGCGAGTAACCCCAGCCGTAGCAGGTCTGGATATAGAATACGTGGATACTGTGACAGATTCTTGCATACCCTAATATCTATAATACAAAGTAGAATGATGTCTGTCCGTCTGTGTGTCCGTCTGTGTGTCCGTCTGTATGTCCGTCTGTCTGTCCGTCCCTAAAGATATTGGTAACCACAGAACCGATTGGATTCTACTCTTCAGGGAATATACAATATACAAACTGGTCCTGTGGTGGTTTAAGGCTTTTTTGGGGGGGTGGGACACCCTTAACCCCCCCAAAAACAAAAAAAAATACCTCCCCAATTTTTTTTATATTTATTTGCGAAAATTGTCAACTCATTTGCAATTTTTTCAGCTGGGATTGGCGATTCATTCGCAATTTTTTTTGCTGGGTAGGTAATAGAAGATGTAATGATTCCCATACTCATAACATTTTTTTAAAATTTCCTCTTGGGGCACAGCCCCTAGAGGCTAGAGGTGAAGCTGCTAATGTCTAATATAACCCCACCCCCTTCCCTGACCACGGAGGAACGTATTGACCATTAACTGAGGACTATATAAGCAACATAAGTTGACGACAATATTCCACTGTCCTAATATCCACATATTCCATATCCATTGTATTAGGTCTGTGTCCATCATACCAGCACCCACCCCCACCCAAGTGGTACCTATCATCACAATACAAAGTGCTGAAACATCCTTCATAGAACCGGTTCAAGTTTAATTCACTCATCAAATTACGCGGCATCTTTGTAAACTCTAAATTTTGGATCCTTTTTTGAGAAGTTAAAATAAATTTTTAAATTTTCATAGTGCCTATAAAAAAATGACCAATGATAGGCCAATACACAGACTAAAATACCAATGGTAGGCCAGTATACATTTAAATTGACCTATGTCAGGCAAGTATGACTTCATTTTTATAGGCACTATAAAAAGCTTCCATTAAACAAACAAAAAATTATGAACAAGTAGATTATAAAATTTAAAAGATTGTTCTGAAAGAAAATCATCTTTCTTCATTATATTTAATAGCGGCTGCGCCCCTAGCATCTAGGGGAGGTGGGACAGTAAAAATTCATTTGAAACCCACTCTTTAACAGACAAGTAAAAATTCATTACCCTAAACTACCCTCGAATTTGGATTAAGAGGGTTATAAAAAATTTTTGGTGTGCTTCGCGCAACCCACATTCAAAACCCTCTGAATGCTACTTGTTAATTTATATGTTTTATTTTAAATCAAAAGCTGTCTTTCATTAAAGAAGTACCTTCATTATATAGTACGTAATAACATATAAATGTGAACATTTTGTAAAACAATTAAATCATTATTATTGTATTTTTGTATGTGTCAAAGACATTATATAGATCATTTATTCCATTTGTGCTGTTATTAGTAGCGAAGCTACTCTATAATTCACAATGTCCGTCCGTCCGTCCGTCCGTCCGTCTGTCCGTCCGTCCGTCCGTCCGTCCGTGATTAATGAATTGGGGGAAACGTGATTTTCTCGGCTCCTATAAAAGATAGAAGGCTGAAATTTTTTGACAACATTCCCATCCTTAAGGAGCACAATTAACTTTAAAACATCAATGGCGGTCAAACTGCTTTTTGGCAGGTTTTGGGCTATTTTTTATATTTTCCAAATTTTCCCCATATCTTTGGTGTTTATGGTCCGATTTTCAAATTTTTTTCAGTTAAAGATATCAAAATTAAATTTCCCGTCATTTACAGAAAACAACAATGACGGTCAGACTACCTTTTTGCAGGTTTTTGGCTAATTTTATAATTTTCACATTTTTACCCATATCTTTGGTGTTTATGGTCCGATTTTCAAAATTTTTTCAGTTAAAGATATCAAAATTAAATTTCTGGCGTTTTAATTTCTGCCTTTTAGCAGGTTTTTGGCTATGTTTTACATATTTCCCCATATCTTTGGTACTTTTGGTCCAATTTTAAAACTTTTTTGCATTAACAGTTTCAAAATATTTTTTCCCATTGTTATTTGCATCTAGTATGTAATTTACTTTAACCGTCTTCATCATACAAAATAAAACAAGGTTTCGTGTTTATTTTCTCCAATAAATCTATTCTTGATTTTAATAAATACACTTTAAATCTACTTCTACGTATTCCCATCCACAATTTTTTGTGCTTCGCTACTTATGGATGTTGTCATCCTTGTTGGCAATATTACTCGCCTACTTATTAATGGATGAGACATCTTTAAAAAGTTTGAAAATAATGTCCATTTGATTTTTATGAAAAGTGATTTACTAAGATTTTCTATGCTTACGGTCGGTCCGTCCGACCGACCTCATAATATAGCTCTGATTGTAAATTTAAGCATGTTAGAATTGTACTATCGACTCCATACTTTGTATGATAATTCTTACACTTTTAACTACAATTTAAAATGCTTTACAACTCAATAATTTTTACTAAATATGTCTGTATGTCCATTCTAAACACGTTAATTTTATAGATATCTTCTTATCAATGTTGTCGTCAAGATATTTATAGTGCCTATAAAAAATTTCATCTTACAATACAAATGACCAATGATAGGCTAAATTACCAATGGCAGGCCAATATCTATTTTAATTGACCAATGGTAGGCCAGTATGGCGTCATTTTTTATAGACACTATAAAAAGCTTCTGTTGTCATTCTTACTATCGATGTTATTTAAATGTATTTACATAATTTGATCTTTTCTACTGTGTTATTTGAAAATTACAAGTATTTAATTGTCTTATGTATTTTTAAGCAAGGATATAAAGAATATGTTTTCATTAAATTCGATTAAAACTAATAGTTTTGTCACTGTTGCTTTGACACCGATTAATATCCACTATATTAAAACCAGCTCTTAGTCATACTGAAAACTCATGTATATCATCGTATTACAGACAATATTCCACGAATATTAGTGGAAAAAAACCATAAAAATATTAATCTTTTAATAATTCATTTTGATGTCCGCGAAAAGCTATCTATAATACGATGCGATAAATAACTGTTATCTTTCCCACGTCCATGTTATTTTATTTCTGAAGAAATAAATTTAGAAATCTATTGTATTTTTATACCATGTATAAATAAATATATTTACTTTGGAATTTTTGTATTCTGTAAAAATAAAAAATAAAAAGTGTATTTTTAAAAGCGATACTTTCTACTTTTGTGAACCATCAGCATCATTGTTTTACTCTAATAATTATTAACAACCTTCAGATATTGATCAACACACACAAGAAACTTTTCTATCGTTAAAGGTATGTCACTGGTTTACATCTTATATTTACTGAATATGTAAATTGTACATATATTTGCCATTGTAATATTCGAAACACAGCAATTGATACTAATGCACTTTTAATGACCTAAAAAGGACCGTTTGATGTTCATTGGATAGGAGTTATCCTCCAAATCCATACAGGGTTCTACCCTGCCTCTTGAGAGCATACACAACATCCTAGCGGTGACAGTCACCCTCTTGGCGTGTTCAGTGTAGGTGACAGCATCTCTGATCACATTCTCAAGGAAAACCTTAAGAACACCACGGGTCTCCTCGTAGATGAGGCCAGAGATACGCTTGACACCACCATGGCGAGCTAAACGTCTGATGGCAGGCTTGGTAATAACCTGAATGTTATCAGTGGTTGCAACGTTTAGACACTCAACTTAATAGACAAACCAATCAAAATTCAAAAGTCCCAAAAATTTAAGCCAACCAATAATAAAAACGTTATATTATACTTTGGAGACTAGTGTAATAATCAACCCATTGTCCAATCTCCCTATGATAATATTGTTATCAAATAAGACAATAATAATTTGTATATTTATATATTTGTTTACTTAAGATAATTTAGCAGACTTTGTTGCTATGCGTTTTTAGTAGCGAAGCTACTCTGTAATTCGAAATGTCCGTCCGTCTGTCCGTCCGTTTGTCTGTCTGTCTGAGACAGAATAGGGGAAACGTGATTTTCTCGGCTCCTATTAAAGATAGACAGCTGAAATTTTTTGACAACATTCCCATTATTAAGGAGCACAATTTACTGTAAAACATCAAGGGCGGTCGCATAGGCGTCCAAGGGGGGGGGTAATGGGCCATTTGGCACCCCCAAACGATTTTGGGGGTGCCGTAGGCACCCCCAAAATTTTGTGAACAATACCCCCCCCAAAAAAAAATTACCCCTACCTTGGGGGTGCCGTAGGCACCCCCAACGATTTTGGGGGGGGTATCTACCCCCCCCAAACGATTTTGCGGGGGGTAATTACCCCCCCCAAGATAAATGTTCTTTAAAAAAATTTACTAAATTAAATATTTCATTAAATAATGAAAAAGAATTTCTATAGGCGATTTCTTTTGGGAGGATGTCAGGGTGTCTCAAAACTAGTTATAAAACTTACCAGGACCTATAAGACGCTTCACTTTAAAGTATAATCATTCCGGTTCATTGGTTAGTGAGTTAATTATTGTATTTTTATGTTCTAAAGAATGAGATACTACTATATATTTGAATAGTAGTGGCGCCCTTAGCATCTAAGAACTCGTGTTTTCTAAAGGGTAAAAAGGGAGGAGAAAAATAGCCTAAAACCACTCAAAGGATTGACCTATAATAGTGTGGAACCATCATGGGATCTATGTGAAGCTTTCCTAAAAAGGAGAACTCAGTATTAAAAGTAATGAAATCTGAAGCTATAGTCAAATAAACCTTATTTACTACCACAAAGGCTCTGATAGGAAATTGACAACTTATTCATACGTACTGTACTAAATCAATCATTACTTGGACTAATTTAACCAAATTAGTTTTTTTTTAGGTTTTTGATAATTCATACAACCCCCTTAAGTAATTCATTACAATAAAATACAATTTTAAAATTTATTTACTGTGTAAATATGCATAAATATGACGTTTTTACTGACAATTATGTTGATTTTTACTCAAAGCATTTTTCTTGTAGACAATAAAATGATTATAACTTTCGTTCTATTTAAGATAAATTGATGAAATAAAAAGTACATTCAATATTATTAAGCTGAAACAGTGAAAAGTCACTTATTGATTTTAAGAAATAATATACCCCTTTGAGTGGGGGAGGGGGGGGGGGCGTTGAGTATCGTAATAAGAAACTAATGTAAATTTCTTTTCTACGGTGGGTTTTAATGATTCATATAGCAGCCAAACTGTTTTAGGCAATACCCATTTGTCTGTCTGTCCCTCTGTCTGTCTGTCCCTCTGTCTGTCTGTCCTTTTGTCTGTCTGTCCCACCACTTGTCTGTCTATCTGTCTAACTGCCTCTCTTTTGGATTTCAATGAATCATTTAGCATAGCCTAATTTTAATTTGTTAATGCCTCAAAGACTGTCTGTTACTATTTACCTGTCCCTCTGTCTGTCTGTCTGTCCGTCTGTCTGTCTGTCCCTCTGTCTGTCTGATCATTCACAGGTTCTCTATTAGATTTTATCTAATTAATTGTCTATTTTAGTAAAACTTTGATAATTCTTCTTGCCCGTCTGTCTGTCTATCTGCTGAGTTTCTACCCTCCTTGGTCTAACAGACTTATTCACTTAATTTATAAAAAATTAGATTTAACTAATAATAATATGGTGGTATCTTGTACCAAGAGATACACAAATAACCTTGTGTTGAAAAAAACAAATAAAAAATGATTCAATTTCTTCTATGAAGAAAAGTGTAATACATGTTCCTTTAATCTCTTTGTACATCAAAAATATGTTTCAAATTTATAATATCAGGTTATATTCCATTAATTTATTAACAACTAAATTTTTTGACACCCCACTTATGACTTTTAACAGCCCCCTTTAACTAAAATCAAGGGCGATTTTATTAAGATTTTACCAAAACTACTTTACATAAGAAATTTATTACATTTTAAATTTTTTTTTTATAAAAAGAGGATTGGGATATATCTCCCTCCCAACATTAACTTTAAAAACTATTGTAAAATATATTAAAAGTTATAAACATATATCTATCAAGATCATTAAAGGAATTAACTCAAGTTTAAGGGGGAGGGGGGGGGGGGCTTAATGCAACCATTTCGTAATCAATGCACAAATTGCACTTAGAATTCGAATTTCGTTACAAAACTTGGCATGAGTAATCCTTGGTACATCTATTTTCCCAAAATGGAACAAAAAGTTGGAAAAGTGATGGCTGGCGGCTCAGTCATTTAGCCGTTTTTGGGCTATATTCAGGGCGAAACTATCATTAATTGCATAGTAATCAACTTTTTGAAACATATTTTTGCTTTAAATATCCATTTTTCAAATTTCTTGTACTAGCTGCTAGAACTGGCTGAAAATGGCTGGGAGTGGCTAAGAGTATGAAGAGTATATATATAGGGCTTGTGACATGTCTAGGGGTAGGTTTTTATTGGTACTGAGCTCAAAAATACTACTATAAATAGTGGGGGTTCATCCATTTGGCAGCTGGGGCTGTTACACAGACTGTTAAAAACCTACCTAGAGACATATCACAAGCCCTATCTACTCATTCTACTCTTGGCCGCTCCCAGCTGAGCTGCGGCCATTAGCAAGCTGCCAAATGAATTTTTTTGTGGTATTTTTGAGCTCAGCACCCATAAATACCTACCCCTAGATACACCAAAAGCCCTATCTACTTATCATACTATTGGCCACTTCCAGCTGTTTTCAGCCAGTTCTAGCCTAGCTGGGAAGTTGGTGGTACTGAAAATTAAAACATGGTTATTGGTATAATTTAACATACATTAAAGCAAAAGTATGTTTTTGAAAAAACCTACCCTAGACATGTCACATCTTCCAAATTTAAAATTGCATACATAAATAATACAATATTTGAGGCCATAATTTACTATAAATATGAACACTATCTGTGTAAAAACTTTGAGGGAAACCCCAAATAAAATTAATGGTCTTCCTATCAATAAAGTGGGGTTTGGTGCTAGAAGGTGAGCAAAATTGATATATATTGAGCTAAAATTTTGTAACTGCCTGGTCCAGTAGTTACTACATCTAAAAGAAAAACAAAATTAAAATTTTTTTTAAGTTAGGTAAGAAAAACTGCAAAAATGGAATTTGACTTTGCAGATTTCTTGCTACACCTTCATATGTTATAATTGAGACTGCTCCATTTTTTTGGTAAAGAAGGTGTATCAACTTTTTCACTTTTTATTTAAGATAGCTAGCCGGTTCTTTTAGTAAGTAGTAGATGTAAAATTTTTCATAGAATTCAGATATGCAATTGGTTTTTTTGTAGACCTCTTATTTTTTAAGTAATTTAAGTTTTTAAAAAAAATAATTAAGTCGGTTTTAAGGTACTAAAACGCATCAAAATAAAAGAAGAAAATGGCCAGTATGAACAAAAATAGTAAGATCTTTAATTTGACACCTTACTTTTAAAATTATGTTGAGTAATTATTGAAAAAATCAATTTTTTTAACCTCAGTTTAATCAAAACTTTGAAGTAAAATATATTCTTCCACAGGCATAAAAAATATGGGTTCATATATAACTTTAGAATCAGAAAAATATTATGAATCCATTGTAAGCTAAATTGAAAAAGTTTTATAAAACTATAATAAAAAATATAAGTTTATTTTAAGAATCATAATTTTCGGCTTTAAAGGGTTGAACAACTTGAAAACTTGAAACTTGAAATAAACCTAAATAAATATACATACAATGTAACAGATATTTTTTAAACACAAGAAACAATAAAGCATTTTTAACTGCATTGTTTTGAAGTTTATAAACAGATAGAAGCATATTTGTTCATAATTTTTCGTTCTTTACATGTTATGTAAGTATCACTATTTTCATTGTAGTATCTATTGTATATATTCTATGAACATTATCCTTTTTTTTGTCAATTCTATTGGTTGAGGTTTTGAGGTTAAGCTTCCCGATTAGTCAATTTTTGAGACTTGTGATTGGCTAGTTTAATAATTACAATTAAGTGTTACCTGTAAAAAATAATACATTAGGCCATTTTTATTATTTTTATTTTTTTACTTTTTTCAATTTTGCTTACAATGGATTCGTAATATTTTTCTGATTCTAAAGGTATATATGAACCCCTATTTTTTATGCCTGTGGGAGATTATATTTTACTTCAAAGTTTTAGTTAAACCGATGTTAAAAAAATTGATTTCTTCAATAATTACTCAACAGAATTTTAAAAGTAAGATGTCAAATTAAAGATCTTACTATTTTTGTTCATACTGGCCATTTTCTTCTTTTAATTTGTCGCGTTTTAAAAAACTTAAATTACTTAAAAAATAAGAGGTCTACAAAAAAACCAATTGCATATCTGAATTCTATGAAAAATTTTACATCTACTACTTACTAAAAGAACCGGCTAGCTATCTTAAATAAAAAGTGAAAAAGTTGATACGCCTTCTTTCAGGTTTATTTTTACATACTAGAAATGAAATTTTGTAAAAATCTTTAAAATTGAGATCACACAAAAGAACTAAAAAAACATTCTTTTTGCAGATTTCAAAAACTTTGAAGTGCTCGTGAGGTCACAATTATTGCATCACAGAAAAAAATATTTAGCATGGGTCATTTTTTTGCTTAAATCAACCACATTTTTACTGGGGGCAAAAAAAATTCAAAATTTTTCCATGGCGGGATGATTTAATCTACAATATATACTTTTGGCTTTTGACAGCTGTTCTCAGCCATTTTTGGCAGTTTTCAGCTGTTATGACAGCAAAATCTAGAAATTAAAAAAGTGTTTTTAGTAATATGTCCATGACATAAAGTTATAATGTTAATTAAGAAAAGTTTAATTCCATGGAAATGTTCAATTTTTTATATCCTTATAAGCCATTACCCAGCTGCCACTATTTTTGGTAGTATTTTTCAGCTCAACACCCATTAAAACCTATCCCTAATGGATGATTCCTACGTAATTATTGCTGGATTTGCCCTGAAAATAGCCCAAAAATGGCTAAACAGCCATTAGCCATTACTTTTCCAACTTTTTGTTCCATTTTGGGAAAAGAGATCTACCAATGATTACTCATGCCAAGTTTTGTAATGAAACTCGAAATCTAGGTGCCATTTGTGCATTGATTACGTGATGGTTGCCTTAACCCCCCCCCCCCCCCCTAAGCTTAACTTTTTGTTAAATTTTGAAAAACAGACCTACTAATGATTACATATGCCAATTTTTATAACAAAATTTGGATTAATTAATTATGGGATGGTTGCATTAACTTCCCCCCCACCCCTACATATGTATGAGAGTTTCCTCATGTCTCAATTTACTAATTAAAAGTTGTACAGTACAGTTGTACAGAATATTGAAAGATTTTTTTAGTAAAGTCTGGTAATTAATTTACCTAAAAATAGATAGCATAGAATTATCTGAATCAGTGACTTGCTTAAATACACCCTCCTTAAACACCCCCATCCCCACTTTATTTTAAGGGGTGTAAATTTATTTCCTTTACACCCCCTTGGAATTTATAGAGGGGTGTATCTGAGGGTATAATCTCTTGTCAAGAGGGTGGACATGGGTGGACACCTAGGGAGGTGTATCCATCCCCCTTAATTTTACAAGGGTGGTGTAAACAACCCCTACACCAACCTTTTGCACGCCTTTGATCTTAACTATACTTTCGGAGTACATGAAGTTGTAAATTCAGTAACTATTCTACAAAAATTATCTTCCTAAATTGATATATGATTTTCAGGGTAATCTCCGGTGGACTAAACATTAAAATTTTATGGAAAAAAAGATATCTTTGGAACATGCATGTCTTGAAATTATCCCCCCTTTGTACTCAATACGCATTTTTAATTCTAAGTGCGTCAATTTTGCGTTTAAAGATACCCTTAGTTTAAGCATTAATTTCTCCAAAAAATGATGAAAAAAGATAAATTTTTTTTTGATAAAATGATAAAAGTATATGTAAAATGAAATAACCAGCAAAAAAAATTACAAAATTACGTTAAATAGAACGAAAATTAGAGCGTTTTGTATGCCTTATAAAATGCGTATTTCTCATGAAAATTGTAACAATTTAGTGTGTTGAGTAAAATATTTACAAACTTCCCGCTTTTATAAGTAGCTAGAGTCCTTGTGCTACTTTATGTTATAGGATAGTACTTATTAACTTAATAGATTAGGTAGGTGCTTTTTTTACATAATTAAATTACCCCCCCCAAAAAAATTTACCCCCGGGGTAAATTAGTTTGGGGGGGGTAATTACCCCCCCCCAACAGATTTGGGGGGAGTATTTACCCCCCCCAACAGACTTTAGGGGGGGTAATTACCCCCCCCAAAATTTTTACCCCGGGGGTAAAATTTGATTGGGGGGGGTAATTACCCCCCCTAAAGTCTGTTGGGGGGGGTAAATACTCCCCCCAAATCTGTTGGGGGGGGGTAATTACCCCCCCCAAACTAATTTACCCCGGGGGTAAATTTTTTTGGGGGGGGTAATTTAATTATGTAAAAAAAGCACCTACCTAATCTATTAAGTTAATAAGTACTATCCTATAACATAAAGTAGTAAATAAGGTTTATTTGACTATAGCTTCAGATTTCATTACTTTTAATACTGAGTTCTCCTTTTTAGGAAAGCTTCACATAGATCCCATGATGGTTCCACACTATTATAGGTCAATCCTTTGAGTGGTTTTAGGCTATTTTTCTCCTCCCTTTTTACCCTTTAGAAAACACGAGTTCTTAGATGCTAAGGGCGCCACTACTATTCAAATATATAGTAGTATCTCATTCTTTAGAACATAAAAATACAATAATTAACTCACTAACCAATGAACCGGAATGATTATACTTTAAAGTGAAGCGTCTTATAGGTCCTGGTAAGTTTTATAACTAGTTTTGAGACACCCTGACATCCTCCCAAAAGAAATCGCCTATAGAAATTCTTTTTCATTATTTAATGAAATATTTAATTTAGTAAATTTTTTTAAAGAACATTTATCTTGGGGGGGGTAATTACCCCCCGCAAAATCGTTTGGGGGGGGTAGATACCCCCCCCAAAATCGTTGGGGGTGCCTACGGCACCCCCAAGGTAGGGGTAATTTTTTTTTGGGGGGGGTATTGTTCACAAAATTTTGGGGGTGCCTACGGCACCCCCAAAATCGTTTGGGGGTGCCAAATGGCCCATTACCCCCCCCCTTGGACGCCTATGCGACCGCCCTTGATGTTTTACAGTAAATTGTGCTCCTTAATAATGGGAATGTTGTCAAAAAATTTCAGCTGTCTATCTTTAATAGGAGCCGAGAAAATCACGTTTCCCCTATTCTGTCTCAGACAGACAGACAAACGGACGGACAGACGGACGGACATTTCGAATTACAGAGTAGCTTCGCTACTAAAAACGCATAGCAACAAAGTCTGCTAAATTATCTTAAGTAAACAAATATATAAATATACAAATTATTATTGTCTTATTTGATAACAATATTATCATAGGGAGATTGGACAATGGGTTGATTATTACACTAGTCTCCAAAGTATAATATAACGTTTTTATTATTGGTTGGCTTAAATTTTTGGGACTTTTGAATTTTGATTGGTTTGTCTATTAAGTTGAGTGTCTAAACGTTGCAACCACTGATAACATTCAGGTTATTACCAAGCCTGCCATCAGACGTTTAGCTCGCCATGGTGGTGTCAAGCGTATCTCTGGCCTCATCTACGAGGAGACCCGTGGTGTTCTTAAGGTTTTCCTTGAGAATGTGATCAGAGATGCTGTCACCTACACTGAACACGCCAAGAGGGTGACTGTCACCGCTAGGATGTTGTGTATGCTCTCAAGAGGCAGGGTAGAACCCTGTATGGATTTGGAGGATAACTCCTATCCAATGAACATCAAACGGTCCTTTTTAGGTCATTAAAAGTGCATTAGTATCAATTGCTGTGTTTCGAATATTACAATGGCAAATATATGTACAATTTACATATTCAGTAAATATAAGATGTAAACCAGTGACATACCTTTAACGATAGAAAAGTTTCTTGTGTGTGTTGATCAATATCTGAAGGTTGTTAATAATTATTAGAGTAAAACAATGATGCTGATGGTTCACAAAAGTAGAAAGTATCGCTTTTAAAAATACACTTTTTATTTTTTATTTTTACAGAATACAAAAATTCCAAAGTAAATATATTTATTTATACATGGTATAAAAATACAATAGATTTCTAAATTTATTTCTTCAGAAATAAAATAACATGGACGTGGGAAAGATAACAGTTATTTATCGCATCGTATTATAGATAGCTTTTCGCGGACATCAAAATGAATTATTAAAAGATTAATATTTTTATGTTTTTTTTCCACTAATATTCGTGGAATATTGTCTGTAATACGATGATATACATGAGTTTTCAGTATGACTAAGAGCTGGTTTTAATATAGTGGATATTAATCGGTGTCAAAGCAACAGTGACAAAACTATTAGTTTTAATCGAATTTAATGAAAACATATTCTTTATATCCTTGCTTAAAAATACATAAGACAATTAAATACTTGTAATTTTCAAATAACACAGTAGAAAAGATCAAATTATGTAAATACATTTAAATAACATCGATAGTAAGAATGACAACAGAAGCTTTTTATAGTGTCTATAAAAAATGACGCCATACTGGCCTACCATTGGTCAATTAAAATAGATATTGGCCTGCCATTGGTAATTTAGCCTATCATTGGTCATTTGTATTGTAAGATGAAATTTTTTATAGGCACTATAAATATCTTGACGACAACATTGATAAGAAGATATCTATAAAATTAACGTGTTTAGAATGGACATACAGACATATTTAGTAAAAATTATTGAGTTGTAAAGCATTTTAAATTGTAGTTAAAAGTGTAAGAATTATCATACAAAGTATGGAGTCGATAGTACAATTCTAACATGCTTAAATTTACAATCAGAGCTATATTATGAGGTCGGTCGGACGGACCGACCGTAAGCATAGAAAATCTTAGTAAATCACTTTTCATAAAAATCAAATGGACATTATTTTCAAACTTTTTAAAGATGTCTCATCCATTAATAAGTAGGCGAGTAATATTGCCAACAAGGATGACAACATCCATAAGTAGCGAAGCACAAAAAATTGTGGATGGGAATACGTAGAAGTAGATTTAAAGTGTATTTATTAAAATCAAGAATAGATTTATTGGAGAAAATAAACACGAAACCTTGTTTTATTTTGTATGATGAAGACGGTTAAAGTAAATTACATACTAGATGCAAATAACAATGGGAAAAAATATTTTGAAACTGTTAATGCAAAAAAGTTTTAAAATTGGACCAAAAGTACCAAAGATATGGGGAAATATGTAAAACATAGCCAAAAACCTGCTAAAAGGCAGAAATTAAAACGCCAGAAATTTAATTTTGATATCTTTAACTGAAAAAATTTTGAAAATCGGACCATAAACACCAAAGATATGGGTAAAAATGTGAAAATTATAAAATTAGCCAAAAACCTGCAAAAAGGTAGTCTGACCGTCATTGTTGTTTTCTGTAAATGACGGGAAATTTAATTTTGATATCTTTAACTGAAAAAAATTTGAAAATCGGACCATAAACACCAAAGATATGGGGAAAATTTGGAAAATATAAAAAATAGCCCAAAACCTGCCAAAAAGCAGTTTGACCGCCATTGATGTTTTAAAGTTAATTGTGCTCCTTAAGGATGGGAATGTTGTCAAAAAATTTCAGCCTTCTATCTTTTATAGGAGCCGAGAAAATCACGTTTCCCCCAATTCATTAATCACGGACGGACGGACGGACGGACGGACAGACGGACGGACGGACGGACGGACGGACGGACATTGTGAATTATAGAGTAGCTTCGCTACTAATAACAGCACAAATGGAATAAATGATCTATATAATGTCTTTGACACATACAAAAATACAATAATAATGATTTAATTGTTTTACAAAATGTTCACATTTATATGTTATTACGTACTATATAATGAAGGTACTTCTTTAATGAAAGACAGCTTTTGATTTAAAATAAAACATATAAATTAACAAGTAGCATTCAGAGGGTTTTGAATGTGGGTTGCGCGAAGCACACCAAAAATTTTTTATAACCCTCTTAATCCAAATTCGAGGGTAGTTTAGGGTAATGAATTTTTACTTGTCTGTTAAAGAGTGGTTTTCAAATGAATTTTTACTGTCCCACCTCCCCTAGATGCTAGGGGCGCAGCCGCTATTAAATATAATGAAGAAAGATGATTTTCTTTCAGAAAAATTTTGGGGGGGGTAAAAAAAAATTTTGGCGCGCTTCGCGCGCCATTTTACCCCCCCCAAAAAAAAAAGCTTGGACGCCCCTGGGCGGTCGGACCGCTTTTTAGCAGGTTTTAAGCTATTTTTGTATTTTTCACATTTTTCTCCATATCTTCAGTGTTTATGGTCCGATTTTCAAAATTTTTGCAGGTTTTCGGCTATTTTTATATTTTTCTCATTATTCTCCATATCTTCAGTGTATATGGTCCGATTTTCAAAATTTTTTCAGTTATAGTTATCAAAACTAAATTTCCCGTCGTTTAAAGAAAACAACCATGGCGGTCAGACTGCCTTTTATCAGGTTTTTGGCTATTTTTATATGTTTTACATATTTCCCCATATATTTGGTGTTTTTGGTCCAATTTTCAAACTTTTTTGGGATATCAGTATCAAAATAATTTTTCCCATTGTTATGAGAATCTTTTATTTAATCTACTTTGACCGTCGTCATCATTAAAAATAAGAGAAGGTTTCGTGTTTATTTTCTCCAATAAATCTATTCTTGATTTTAATAAATACACTTTAAATCTACTTTTACGTATTTCCATCCACGATTTTTTGTGCTTCGCTACTTATGGATGTTGTCATCCTTGTTATTTATCAATTTCAATTCTGTACTTTGTAAACCCTTGATTAGTATTGTTCTTGTTAAGAGCGAAGCTTTTTAAAAGGGAAGTAAAAGTATTAAAGTGATTTTTGTGTATAAAGATGAAAGGACAAGTAGCTTTATCTTAGGTGTTTTTGTCCGATTTTCATGATATTTTGGGGAAAATGTTATCAAAAATTAGTGATTTACCAGCTATAGGTGAAAAGATTTTTTATATTTCAGAGCTTGAGAATGTTTTCATCCTTGTTATTATGTACTTTTCAATAATTTTGTTTACTAAATTAAAACTAAAGCAATTAAAAGCAGGGAGGGAGAGGAAATTGGGCTGTTTATTACACTAGTCCCCAAAGTTTTATAACAGCGTTTTCTTTTTCGTTGGTTCAACATTGGGTTCTTTTATTAAATTTTGATTGGTTGATTCATTTAATGTCCAAACGTTTCAACCACTAATTATAATCTACAGGAGGGTAGTTTTGTGTATAATCATTGGGATATACATAAATTTATCGTCTATTGTCTTATCCCCTTCGATTAAAATAAAAGCTTTCCTTTAGATTCGCTTTTCTATACATTATCATCCTTGTTTCAACCTTGTTAAGAGTTCATTTGATAATTATGTATTTGGAATAGTTTTTCCAGTATCGCTTCGAAAACGATTAATATCCGGTGGATTAGAACCGGTTCTCAGTCATACTGAAGAATTATGTATATCGTCGTATTATATCCAGTTTTCTACGAATATAAAAATGAACAATAATAAGGTTAGACCAGTTCTTTTAGCCCGTGCATTCGAGATCTCGGGGCTAAAAAAAAATTTTTAATCTTATAGTTGTACATTTTTATATCCGCGGAAAGCTGTTTATAATACTATGCGATAAATGACTATTAGCAAGATTTTTTTAAAAATTTTGTTCTTTTCCATCTTACGTTTTAAATATGTGCTTTTTAATGCATATGTTAGCTTGGCTCAAAAACAATAAATTTTGCATTAATTCTAGAAGTTTAATTGCATGGTGTAATAGCTGAAAGATCGACTTGTTAAAAAGCTGATATCAAATTCGACATTATGGCAAACATCAAGCAATAATCTCTCTCTTCTATAATCTAATAGGATCTCTTTTAAATACTAGTCTTTCATTTCCAGTATGGCTTCAAAACCGAGTAATATCCCCTTTATTTGAACCAGTTCCAAGCCATACTGAAAAATCATGTTCCACGATTATTAAAATAAAAATCATAAAAAAATACCAGTTGTGTTAGCCCTGTCCTCCAGCCCCTAATGAGAAAATAAAAATCATAATGTTAGAGTTATAACCGTGAATACAAAACTGGATTTCATATTATAACTCTAAATTTTACAATCTGCTGAAAGCTGTCTATAATACGATGCAATAAATAATTGTAATTTACCCTATCTTAGTAGGTTATTGGGTTAGATAGTGGACGAAATAATACCATTTCTCGCAGTCGTACTCTGTCATGCCTCGTGTTGGAAGGGTGACACAAATTTAAGATCTCAGTCTCCGCTATTTGATTTACTATTTTTCTCTATAAGATAGAAGCGATGCTTGCAAGATTGTTTAATTCGCTATAATATAAAGATAAATTTTTCTCAAATCGAGACATCTGGGATCTGAAACTTGCGTCACCCTTCCAATACTACGTGAGAAATGGCATTATTTGGTCCACTATCATTGGGTTAATTGTCATTATTTGTATTTCATGACAGGCTAATGTGCATATGTTATATTTATGTATGGGTTTATACGTGTGTATTACGTGTTTGTCTGTTTCTTTTATCCGCAGATAGGAAAATTTTTACACCAAAATAAAGTATTCGTATTACAAATAGAGTTCCTTCTTTTAGGGAGATGTCGCCCCAAGAGGCTAAAAATTTTGAAGTGGATTTTTTTGTTGGGGGGGGGGGGGGTATTGAGGGTATCGTCCCCCCCCCCCCCCCACCCCACTCCACCCCAAGAAAATAGCTTAAAACAACTTAAGGAACAAAAGCTATATTCTCAAAGAGTAAAGCCCAATTGGTTGAGTGGTTACCGAGATAAGCTTTAGAAGAAAAAACATCGTTCTACGCTATATTCAATATTTGGGAGGAAGATTTATTCAGTGTTTAGTTTCTCCTCTCTTTCTACAATTTGTCAGACAATTTCAAGAATAAGACAATGGACGATAAATTGATATCATTCTCAAAGATGATGACCAAATGTTAAAATCATTGGTTGACACGTTAGTACACTACCAGTATGAAAGTACCCAAAGTTTTTGAGGTAATGAATTCTAAAACTTTGGGTATCATTTACATAATTATTATAAATAATTTCTATAATTCTAGTTTATAAAATTATTTTTTTGAACACTTTCCCCCATCCTTGACCGTTGTCTTAATACATGTATGACTTCAAATTAGGCAGAGTCGTATATATATAATCCATGTGATCTTTGGGCATCATATGTTTCTTATAATACATTTTAGAACAGTGAATGTAGTGTTCGTTCATTCTAAACTTTAATTAACATTAACAAATATTTAAAAAAATAAACAAAATTATTAATTCCTCCTGCATCATCAAATCATTGGTTGAAAAATTTTAACATGGCTATTCTGAAGCAACCGACCAAGATGTAATAAAAGTAGCAAAAAATTGTTGATGATAGCAAAACTATATAGAAATTACAAGTTCACATACTTCAGTGAAAAATGTACAAAGCATCCATAACTTATTAAATCTAATGCTTTTATCTTAAAGATAGGGTAAGATGTTACCGGCTTTTAGAAATATAATATAAACATGTATTAAAATATATAATCATATGTTCTAGTAATCGATATATTATTCATTGGATGTTGCACCAAATTTTCAAGTGATACTCGCAGCTGGCTAAAATAACCCATCCACCTCCTTTACCATATGGATGAACAAACTGAACAATAAATAAGGTCTATATGAGCAAGCTAACTTGACGACAAATTTTCTCCTCTCAATATATCCACGTATATCCTATATCCATTGTTCTAGTAAAATTAAACATAATACACGAGTTATAATAAAGATTTCATATCTATTTCAAGTTAGTAGATATTATATTTTATAACATCAGCATATGTGATTTAGTATTTATATATGTGTTTATCTAAAATACAAAGTAGAACGATGTCTGTCCGTCTGTCTGTTCGTCTGAAGCTTAAGATCTCAGTAACCGCTGAACCGATTGGGCTCTCCTTTTAGGGATTATACCTACTGGTCCTGTGATGGTTTTAAGCTATTTTCTTGGGGGGTGGGACACCCTCAACCCCCCCCCCCAAAAAAAAAAAAACAAAAAAAATCCCCCCCATTTTTTTTTTTTATTTATTGCAGAAGATTTCCTTGGTCCTTTATTTTTTTTTTGCAGGAGATTTCCTTGGTCCTTTTACGAATTTCACCTTAATTTTTTTGATCACCTCTTGGGGCAAAGCCCCTAGACAATTTTGCTTCGACTCTTATCTATTTATATTCTGATTATTCAGTTCTGACACTATACAGGTGTTAATGTCCGTTTGTCCTACCGTTTCAGTGCTTCACTTTTATGGATGTTGTCATCCTTGTTTAATATCAAAATAATAAAAAAGTTATTTCATTTATAATGTTTATTACATTCTTTATTTACAGGGTTTGTATGAATTTTAATAGGCATTTTCAGTTAGACATTAACATTAGGTTTATCAAAGAAAAACAATTGTGGAAGCTCTTTAAATAACGTTATACAGTACAAATGACCAATGATAGGCCAATACACAGACAAAATTACCAACGGCAGGCCAGTATACATTTAAATTGACCATTTGTATGCCAGTAACACGTCATTTTTAATAGTTACTATGAAAAGCTTCCATTTAGTTGCATTTTCAGTAATTTGTTTCTCAGGGGAGCTTCCACTTAGTCGCAAGCATTGAGCAGCACACTCCCATCCGCGTGATAGCAGTCGCAGTAGTACAGGCCGAAATAATCATACCCCTCATAGCACTCGTCAAAACCAGGGGTGAAGATGTTGGGTTGTTGGGTGAACAAACTATCAAAGAACCTAACAATAAAATCCATTTAGAATTATCCTGTTACATAAAGTAGTAAGACTTTTGTTTGACTGTTAAAATCTTGCTAACCACTGAACCGATTGAGTTCAACGAAATTGTTTTGTAGGCTAGAGACTCAGCTGCTAGATAATCCGTTAGGAAAAATAACTAAAAATCAAGAAAATTAGTTTAAAGGCTTTTAAGCCTGTTGTATTGACATAGGTTAGGTTATGAGTAGAAGAGTCCTTTATTCACTGTATATTAGGGTAAGGCCCCGCAGGTTTAGAGAATTAGTAAATCTAAATTAGTTTAAAGTCTTTTCAGCCTGTTGTATTGACATAAGTTAGGTCATGAGTAGAAGAGTCCTTTATTCACTGTAAGGCCCCGCAGGTTTAGAGAATTATTAGAAACTACTAGAAAACAAGTAGTTATAAGAATTTGGTGGAGGCACGAAATGCATTTCTTCAAAATTGTTTTCCTAAAAATAATTCCCTCTAACTCCCAAAAGTAATAATATTTATTTATCTCATCGTATTATAGACAACTTTCCGAGCATATCAAAATGAAAAATAATACGATTGAAACCAGTTTTGTTTGCCCTAAGCGAATGAAGGTCCGAGCCAACAAAACTGGTATTAATCTTAAGATTTTTATTATAACATTCGGGGAAAATTTCTGGAATACGATGCTATACATGATTTTCAGTATGTCCGAGAACCAGTTCTTATGATGCGGATATTGATCGATTTCGACGCCATACTGGAAAAAGGTTGTTACCTGCTCTGTTGTCCCCTGGCCTGTAGCTGTGCTCTTGCTGCGTTACTTCGGCGGAATGGGTTAGACAGGCTGACCTGTAAAGAAAAAGGGTTCATTAAATTTAGAAATATAATAGAAATGTTAGACGAATAGGAATATCACTTTGCCTTTCTAGATTAAAATTATAATAGTTATTCATTGCATAGTAATATAGGCAGATTTCCGCAAATAGTAAAATAAACAATATGCAAGATAATTTCCAGTTTTGTTAGCTCTGAGGGTTGAAAGGTCCAGTCCAACAAATCTGGTATTCATTTTATGATTTCTTATTGTTTTAATTTCAGAAAGCTGTCTACAATACAAATAGATTTAATTAGTTACAATGCGATACGATACATGACTTATCTGTATGGCCCCAAACCGGTTCTAATCCAGCGGAATTTAATCGGTTTCTAAGCTATGATAGAAAATGTTAAACAACAAAATACAAAACTGACCTGAACCAAAGCAAGTAAAAGTAGAATGGCGCAAAATTTGACTGACATTGTACAGCTGTTTGAATTATACTAAAGGCATTCGCGAAGTTTAAGCCATTTTATATTCTTTTTTTAATCTATTTTTAGCACAAAAATGGTTTAATTATACGGCTGTAATAATTATATAAATAGAATGATTTAAAATAGGTCCAGTCAATTATCAATTATGTTATCCCCTTTCCCAATCCAACCCCGGCCCTTTAATTGATAGTGGATCAAAATAATGCCATTTCTCGCGGTCGCAGCGGTCATGCGTCTTGCTAGGGGGGTGACGCAAGTGTAAGATCCCATATTTCGCGATTTGATTAAAAAAATATCTCTATATTATAGCGAATTAAATAATTTTGCAAGCATTGCTTTTATCTTATAGAGAAAAATAGTAAATCAAATAGCGAAAACTGAGATCTGAAATTTGTGTCACTCTTACAAAATGACGCATGACGGCGTATGACCGGGAGAATTATTTTGTCCACTATCCTTTAATTTTAATCCTATATTATTCTTAACCCAATTATTTATGCATCTTCAACAATCTTGCTGAACGACATTGCGTACTAATTTTTCGTACATTGTGCATATATTTTTTTTATTTCTTGATATACGTTGCAAAATTGGAAAATAAAGGAGCTCAAAAAGAAAATAAAAATCTACACAAGTTGTACAAAATTTTGGTGTTTCATTGTTGGTCATTAATTAATATTTTATAAGTTGCGATTATCAACCTGTTACCCTAATTTAAAGGCCTCTTTGACTTAAATATCAGGGATCTTAAGGGATAAGACGATGGACGATAATTTGATGTACAAACCGATTTAGAATAAGCAAATCCCCTTCTATAGAAAAAATGATTTGCTGGAAAGTTTGAATAAAAGTTTAAATAAAACAGTAGGTCAAACGAACATTAACACATGTAGAGTGTCAGAACTGAAAAATCAGAATATAAATAAACGTCGCTTTTAAAAGTGTTTTAAATTTTTCCGGAGATAGTTGCTTCAAGAATCACCACCACTTAGAGTTTGAAGATATCGTTAAATATTGATAGTAACGTAAAGTGGAAGGGGCAGTTTTAGTTGTAGTAAAATATTTGGGGTTTTGATAATATGATGCATTTGACAGTGGTAGTGTGGTACACCATATCTTAGAGATATCAAAATTAGATCAACTGAAAATTGATTGCCCATTTCTTCCTTAATTTCCGAAGTTGTACAGCAGATAACCTAACTATTGCAAAAGCTATTTTCAGCTACTACGGAAAAAGCGATACAATGTATAAAAGATTACATTCAAAATTTAAATTTTTCAAATTTTGATTTTTTTTGAAGTTTGAAGCTTTTTTAGCTAGTAGTAAAAATTGAGATAGGATGAGGGTGCTATGTACACAATCGGAAACTAGAATTCAGCTGACCCAAAATTAATTTAAATATCATACAATACAATACCGCCAATTTATTTTTTTTAATCTATTACAAATAATATCAAAATCCATGATTAAATCAACTAATTGCATTAAGCTTTTAGGGGAGGGAAGAAAGGTTAGAACAATAGCCTAAAACCATTTTAAGATAGTTATAAAGCTTAATTGAAAAGTTACAAAAATTCTAAACAGCATTTTCCAAAATCTATAAAATTTGTAATTGCCAAGATTGCATGGTTAAACTGTTGGTGAAGCTTCTTAATTTTTGCATTCGTGACTTTCTTTATTTGTAATTGAATCTTTAGTGAATAGTGATAGGAAGGAAGGGGGCATTACACTAGTTCCCAAAAATTTATAATAACATTTTTTTAATCGTTGGCTTAACAACTTTTGGGGACTTTTGAATGGTTGGTTCAATAAGTTTCGTCTCAAAACTTTTCAACTACTAATTATAATCTTCAGTAGGGTAATTTTGTGTAAATCATTGGAGATGTACATTTATTTATCGGCCATTGTCTTATCCCTTTAGATCCCTGGGATAGTGGTAAGTTTCTTGGTTTTCCATAAAGTAAAATTAATCTGCTTTTTTAGAACACTCTCTAAGTTTCACCTGATGTTAACGCGCGTCTTAGTGCTCGCAATTGCCCCCCCTCCTCTCCCCCGCCCCTCCTTATGGAAATACTTTTCTATAAATAAAATAATCTAATTTAAGAAGTCTTTTGTAACTCCTTATCTAATTTAAATCTATCAAGATTTTATAATTTAATAGCGGCTCAGAGATTTAAAGGAATAAGACAATGGCTGATAATTGATGTACATCCCAAATGACGATGCACAAACTTACTCTTTCTGTATTGGTTAAAACGTTGGACACTCAATTAAATGAATCAACCAATCAAAATTCTATAAAAGTCCCCAAAGTTGCTAGGCTAACGAATAAAAAAAGTTATTATAAAACTTAGGGGACTAGTGTAATAAACATCTTAGTGTCCCCACCCTTCCTGCTATCGGTTGCTCCCCTAGCATCTAGGCGAAGGAGATAGCTCAAGACTTTATTGCAAACTATAATAGCATAAAACATACCAAAAGCTATAAATAATGAGCGCCAATTAATTGGGAAACCCATTCGGTTCAGTGAGATCCTAATGGACCACCAAATAAAAACTACTTTAGTAAGAAATTTTTAGCTACAGTGTACTGCTAGGGGAATGCGCGAAGCGCAGTCGAAAATTTTGCCTTTTTTGACACTCCCCTTAAACCAAATTCGAGGTGGCTGAGGGAAAGGAGGGGGGAAGGTATTTTCAGGCGAGAGGATAAACCCTCCTTGGTATCCATCCTTATATATCAGCGTCCTTTGATTGGTAAAATTTCACGTCACCATAAATAAGGTGTAATTTTTTGGAGTGTTTATCATTAAAATTTTTGAAGGCAATGTAATAATCTTAGCCCAATGGATTTATTATTACTTGTCTCTTGCACCAAATTAGCATATACTCTAATAAGTAAACTGAGAATCTTGTAGCTGACTAAAATAACAATCCCATACCCTCCCCTCCAACTGAAACTGATTAATAAATTATGTCAATATTAGCAACCTAAATTGACGACAATTTCACCCTGTCATAATATCCTGCCTCCCTTGCAGTTTATATAATTGTTTTTACCCTCTGCATCAACGCAGGGAGGGAGAGGACATTTACCTATTATTAGACTAGTCCCCAAAGTTTATGACGCAGTTTTCTTATCTGTCTTAACCTCTTTTCGAGGAAGCTTTGTGTTTATCAAGATCGAAATTAATTCCTTATCATTATCCCAAATTAAGCGCAAATGTCGTCTTGTTTGACTTTCCTTTCATAAAGTGACGCGGTATGGATTGTTTATATTTTGATGCGCCCACGTTCGTTACTTTTGAATGAGATATGAGTGTGTGAAGATTTCGGAGAACAAAAATTGGCCTATCATTGGTCTCATAGTGCGTGAACAACCCTAGTATACCAGGGATTTGAAACCATAAGAACTTCAGGTAGAATTTGTTAATTTTATTAAGTGGAATGGTGTATAGGACGATTATATTTAGTTTAAAAGGCTTTAGCCAGCTAAGCATGAAACTTAATTATGATAATATTATGTTTTAGTAATTTTTTTATGTGCCTTATTTTTGCATTTAACAATGATTTATTAAACCAAATAATTTTCCTTTACAGCCAAAGTTTCCAAAGATTCTTAACCGTAGAGAAAAATGATTTTAAAAAGCAATTAAGATTACGTGGTTATAAAAAACTGGAATTTTGTATTAATTGATTTTGTAATTTCAGGACTTTGAAATAATTTCATCAATAAATCTATAATCAAACCTGCTGTTGAAACTTGATGGTTCCTGGTATTGGGGGTTTGTATGTTCGCAAACAGATCTCGAGAACTTCCCGCTAATTCGGAAGTCACACTCAACCAAAGTGTCATGGTTGAGACAATTTCAAAGGATCTGAAGAATAGGTGTTAGCATTCTTCAAGAGATCAATAGCATCCAGTGATTATTGATGCAATAAACTGTGACAATTTTTTCTGTGAAATAAGTACCTAGTGAATCAATATGCCACTAACCAAAAAGCAGAAAATTGAGCGAGCTATCGCTATTGGCAGTGAAAGGCTAGAAGTGTTTGACGAACAGTTAAAAGTGTTTTATGACAATCTAAAAGCCTGCCAAAGTTTTAGTTCATGTGAAAATGTGAATTTAAAATCAATTCGTGACATTTTTAGTGAGGTCAAGGACCAATCTGACCTAATAAAAAGTCTAAAACCTGCCGTGGAGACTAGTGAGCTGCGCGAGTTCAAGCGTGATTTGGATGAAGCTAGTGAACAGAAAACTGTTGCAGATAAAGTTTATGCGTCGTTGGAGCAGTGTACGAAAATTCTATACTGGCTTGACAATGATTCAGACGACGCGAGGTCAAGCACTGTCGCCAGGAACCTCGACGTCATTGAGAAGGTGAAGATGGACATGGGAGTGCTTAAAATTTCCATGGAGTTGCGCCAAGAAGTACGTGATATGTACCGAAGGCTTAGAGAGATGGAACGTCATTCATCTAACTTGGATGAGAGTGGGACACCTGCCATACTCTCCAGAAGTATGTCTGCCGTGGATATCCGGAGTTCCAACCCGCAGTATGGGCGCTGGGACAACAGTTTGCTGCCGTCCTTCGACGATACAGATACAGATTACTCCAACTTTAAACAGGTCTTTAAAGATCTATGCGCTGGTTACGGATTTTCTGACCAGAGGTTAAGTCTGATGTTGTGTATGGAGAAGGTGATAACCAACCCGGAGCTACGCAAGCAAGTGTCAGCGATTAGAGATCATAATGAACAATGGCTGTTTCTCGATCAGATGTTTTTATCAAACACCCGCCGGTTCATGAAGATTTTAACTAAGCTGAACAAGATGAAACCTGTGGATAAACCTGTGGACGTGGTTAGTGCAATTGCTACCTTCAAGAGCACGATGCAGGAAGTAGAAGCCATCGTTGGTTCTGCAGCTAAGGATTACCACCACCTAACTCTTATTCATATTTTCAAAGACAAGTGCCCTGATAGTCTGAGAGAGAAAATTATGATGGAGCTAGGTAGCATGAACCAACCAAACATCCAGAAGATTGTAGAACTGCTGGAGAGGACCAGGGGAGCAATGTTGGCCGGTGATATGTCCTATGACACTAGCGCCGGCAGGAGAAATCGGGACAGAGCTGCCGCCGCGCAAGTATCTGGCCGCAGCGACAATAAGAATGGAAAGGCTGGAAAGGACAAGGCTTCCAAGTGGAACAGTACATGTCCTGTGGAAAGCTGCAAGGAGAAACACCCAATTTTCCGTTGCCTCACGTTTAAGAAGATGGATGTGGTTGACCGAAAGAAAGTTGTCCAGCAGAAAAAGTTGTGTGAACTCTGCCTGTGTGACGGCCATGCTGCTGACAAGTGTAATAAATCGGATAAGCTTGGTGTTTGTGGCACCAATAATTGCGACAGATATCATAGTAGGTTGCTCCATGAGGCTAGTGCTGGTGTGAATACAGTCTACAAGTCAAGTTCTGCACCCAGCCCCTGTACCTTCTTACTTCAGTTAGTTCCTGTTGTAGCACCTGGCGGCGGCACCTGCCACGCCACTGTCATGTTTGACTCTGGTGCAAATTTGCCACTTGTGTCTGAGAAGTTATCCAACAAGTTGAAGCTGAAATCTACCGGCAGATATACAACTATTTCTGTAGCTGACGGCAGTGAGTCTTCCTGCCGCAATGTTGTGTTTTATCTGAAGGATAGGGACGGTAATTTGAGGGAGTTTGAGGCAGCTGTCATGCCTACCCTCGGCGGGGCCAACAAGATGCGCTCGGTCCACCCAGAAACCGCCGCCGAAATATTTAAGATGCCGCCAGAAAGATTTACATATATTAGTGGAGGCTTAGATATCATCATTGGAAATACACATCCTGACGTGTTTCCATCAACCTACCAGAAAGTGGGCCAGTCTATGTTGTGGCGAACCATTTTTGGTAGTGGTTTTATCTGTACAAGTGCTGACGGTGGAGCTGGAGATCAAAAGTCGGCATATAAGGCTGTCAGTGTCAGTGGAGGCACCTTGCCAGACTTTCTGACGTCTGAATCGTTTGGCGTACAGCCGCAGGCACTTTGTCCAGGATGTACTGCCTGTCAGGAGTGCAAGGCTATGGCCGACGGCACTACCTGGGACCAGCGTGAGAGGCAGAGGATAATTGAGGCAGGTTTAACACTAGACTTGCAATCCAACAAGTGGACAGGTCAATATGCTTACATTGAAGATCCTCACACTTTGCCCTACAATGAGTTTAGCCCGCAAAATTGCTGAAAAGGATCGTGCCAAGATGGTCAAGGAAGGTACCTATGATATGTATGTACAGGTATTCCATGACGCCATATCCAGAGGCGTGTTTCAAAAAGCAACGCCTGAAGAATTGCAGTATGAAGGGCCTAAGTCTTGTTCATCAATAGTGGTTGCTTTCAAGGAGGATTCAAGTTCCACACCCATGAGATTGTGTGCAAATAGTTCTCTGACGTTCAAGGGCACCAGTTTTAATAACATAATGCTGGGAGGTCCGCCGCCAATGCAGAAGATTTTTTATCATTTGTTGCTTTTCCGCGGTTACAAGGTTGGTTTAACCGCGGATATTTCCAAGTTTTATAACTCCATCCTGGCCACAGAGTTCGACAGCCAGATGAAGAGAGTTTTATTTTCCCCGACGCCAGACGGTCCACTTGAAATTTACCTGACTAAAGTGGTGAATTTTGGCGAGTTGGCTGCGGGAAATTTGGCAGTCAAAGCCCTGAAGTTGACGTCCCGCCTGTTCGGCGGAAAGAGTGAAGCAGAGGTCAAGGAGATGTATGGAGAGGGTAAGATAAATGGTAGTGAAATTGTTATAAAACCTGAGTTGTGGAAGGAGCCACAAATAACTACCTACCCTGAGGAAGATTTCAAGTTACCTCAGATTCCAGTTGCAGTCAAGCTTGAGAAGCACAGCTTCATAGATGATATTATTTCGGGAGCAGGATCTGTGCCAGAAGCCAAGGAGATGATGAAAGAAGCCGACAGAATTATCAGCAAAGGTAGTTTTTCCTTCAAACAAGTCATTTATTCTGGTGATGATTGCCCGCCAACCAAGGTTCTTGGGCTGATATGGAAGCCAGCCACTGATGTGTTATCCATCGCCACGAGAGTCAACCAAGATGGTAAAGTCAAGGGAAAGAAGGTGAAAGAGGATGCTGATTTGTACAACCTCCAGGACGCCTTGGACGAGAATCTGACAAAGAAGATGGTCCACAGGTTCGCCGCCCAGACCTTCGACCCGCTCGGGCTTTGCAGCCCTATCCTGTTGAGAATTAAACTTGTCCTGCGGAAAACATGTTTGCTGAATTTGGGCTGGCAAGATTTCATTCCAAAAAGTCTACGGGATGAACTTGTTAAAGTGTTCACGAAGCTGGAAAAAAGCTGATATATGTCACTTATTAATGTTTTTTAAGAGTACTATTTTAAGAATTAAGTCTTAAATACTTCCCATTTAAAAATAAATCAAACTTTAAAAAAACGAATTTATTCCCTTGAAAACATCGTTGTAGTTTGTGTTTAATTATGGTGCATTATTTGCCAAATGTACCACTTTTCTGCACTACCTCTCCGATTTTGTTAATACTCTATATTTTGGTCCGTTGGGTCATTCAAGGATGCTGGATGGCCAAAAAAAAGTTTCAGAGTCCCTGGATGTCTAGATATCTAGCTATCTATGAAGGTAGGTAACAAAAATGTAAAAAACACCCATTTTTTCACAATTTTGAAAATTAATTTTTTCATCAATCTTACATTCAATCTATACATTTTATACACCAAAATGATCGTTTATTCATGTAAAAAGCGCACATAATGCTATTTTGGCCAAAACTCTAATTTTACAGGGTGTCCAACAAAAAGTGTATTTTGGATATCTAGCGTAATACCCAAAATACCTGTCCGAAAAAAATCATTTTTTTTGGCTTAAATCCTGTGTTTTATCTGTGTGCATGTGTGGTATATAACGGTTCGGACCACCCGGGACTATAAGGTTGTCAAATTTCACTTTGGAACACCCTGTAAATGTGATTTTTGCTTCTGTAGAGCTAAAACTTGGTCCAAATTGGCTATTTTTTTCAAATTACTCTAATATGTGTATTAGTATGTTTGGCCATAGTGTTTTCTGACCAGATCAATAATTTCATATTTTTTGGACACCCTGTATTTTCAAAAAAAGAGAAAATTTTTTTTTGATTTTTTTAAAATTTTTTTTCTATTTTTAAGTTACTTAAAACTGTCATATAGATACAGATTTTGACTAATAACAATAATATTTGCCTATTTTACAAATTTTTACACTTTTGGGACACCCTGTGCATGTTTTTGAAAAATGATGGTTTTTGCCCATTTATGGGGGGAAGGAGTCGTTTTAGGGCCATAGACTATTTCTTCATTTTTGTACAACTTTTCAAGACACATCATTTGTTATTTATGCAAAAACCGCAAAAACCGAACCGTTTTGCCGTTATTCACTGCCAAAGGCGGAATTTTTTTACGTTTTTGCCGTTCCGGAGGTTGTAATGGGCATTTGTGGTAAGAAAACGTTGATTTATCAAGATCCCTCTTAAATACTTTTATTTAGGTAATTTAATTTACTAAATTTCATATTAAGTAAAATTTTGTGTGCAGCTAACAGTTTTTCGTCGAGATGGATTTCAATTGTTAAAACAAGAAAATGAAGTGAATATAACATAAATAATTGCTATAACATAAGTGATAAAAGAAACATAAATCATGTGCATTTGAAATGCCTTTTGACAAAAATCGGTTGGATATACAAAAAAAATTACTTCACATGAAATTTAGTAAATTAAAATGCCTAAATAAAAGTATTTCACAGTTATCTTGATAAATCAACGTCTTCTTACCACAAATGCCCATTAGAACCTCGAGAACGGCAAAAAACGTAAAAAATTCTGCCTTTGGCGGTAAATAACCGCAAAACGGTTCGGTTTTTGCGGTTTTTGCATAAATAACAAATGATGTGTCTTGAAAAGTTGTACAAAAATGAAGAAATAGTCTATGGCCCTAAAACGACTCCTTCCCCCCATAAATGGGCAAAAACCATCATTTTTCAAAAACATGCACAGGGTGTCCCAAAAGTGTAAAAATTTGTAAAATAGGCAAATATTATTGTTATTAGTCATAATCTGTATCTATATGACAGTTTTAAGTAACTTAAAAAAAGAAAAAAAATTTAAAAAAAAACAAAAAAAAATTTTCTCTTTTTTTGAAAATACAGGGTGTCCAAAAAATATGAAATTATTGATCTGGTCAGAAAACACTATGGCCAAACATACTAATACACATATTAGAGTAATTTGAAAAAAATAGCCAATTTGGACCAAGTTTTAGCTCTACAGAAGCAAAAATCACATTTACAGGGTGTTCCAAAGTGAAATTTGACAACCTTATAGTCCCGGGTGGTCCGAACCGTTATATACCACACATGCACACAGATAAAACACAGGATTTAAGCCAAAAAAAATGATTTTTTTCGGACAGGTATTTTGGGTATTACGCTAGATATCCAAAATACACTTTTTGTTGGACACCCTGTAAAATTAGAGTTTTGGCCAAATAGCATTATGTGCGCTTTTTACATGAATAAACGATCATTTTGGTGTATAAAATGTATAGATTGAATGTAAGATTGATGAAAAAATTAATTTTCAAAATTGTGAAAAAATGGGTGTTTTTTACATTTTTGTTACCTACCTTCATAGATAGCTAGATATCTAGACATCCAGGGACTCTGAAACTTTTTTTTGGCCATCCAGCATCCTTGAATGACCCAACGGACCAAAATATAGAGTATTAACAAAATCGGAGAGGTAGTGCAGAAAAGTGGTACATTTGGCAAATAATGCACCTTATACATATCTAAAAACCTATCAAAATCGACAAATAACAATCTTTTAGTTGAAGTTTACTTGCAAATTTATAGTAAAATAAAAGCTTTTGTTACGTACCCTATTAAACTAACTAAAAAATGTTGAAATTGCTATCTACGGATAGATTAAAAATTTTCTTCCGATGGTCACAGAAATAAAGCCATATAAGGTAAAGAATATTACTGATAATGGTACCTGGATATTCATTTTTTCCTTTATTTAAAAATTTTTATAAATATCCACATATCTACATGGCTTTAGATATGTGACGTTAAAAATCATTTGAAATCATTTAATTGCTTTGTATATGTATGATAAAATGTAATATAACCATTGAACAGGATACATACAGGCAATTGATAATATTATAATTGAAACTATAAAATTAAGCTATTCTCGGGACCATCAATAATGTATCATCTTATTTAACGCCTATCTCAAAAAATGCTTATCTCAGAAAATGCTTTTTTAAAATACATTTTAAAAAGCAAAGCATTGTTTTATATCTAGCAATCAATATATTGATAAGAATATATTTTGATATCATTAATATGACTTAATTATATTCATTTTGTATAAAGACACATTCATGTATTGAAAATTGTTAAGATAAAGTCCAAGCTTTTTATCTTTAACTAGTGGCTATGCCCCTAGAGGCCTCTAGTGGCACTTTAAATGTTTTTTTTATATTTGAAATATGTTTATGTTGCATTTGATATTTATGTTTCATTGAATGCTCTTTGTTAAATCAAGAACCATAATTTTTTTTTGATTTCTTGTGATTTCTCTTAGAAAGGTGGTGGTACCCTCCCCCAAAATAGTTATAAATCTTCCCAGGACCTATGAGAATCTACCATGTTAAGGAGAACCTTAGCAGTTAGCGAGATCCTTTGGTACAAATATACAGACACACAAACACAAAAACACACAGACAAACATCCTGTTACTTTATTATAAGTATATTAGCTGAGAAAACAGGTTGGAGCATTTTTTGAGTACCTTCAGGTTGAAATAAACACACACACACATACACACAACATACAGAGTACGGACCCCACAGAACTTGACTGTATTAAAGTTTATTCTTCAAAACATGGAATAGGATAAAGAGCACACAAATTCTATTCTTTTATAATAGATTTATATAAAAATCTGTTATTTATGGATGTACAATCAGAAGAGATATTGAATCAAGCCAGTCAGTAATTAATATATACAAAAATGGGAATAAAATAACATGTTTTTTCAGTTATGGGAATACAATTATTTACTTATTATAGTTATTTAAATTGTCCTATATTGGTCCAAACGTACAACTTAAAATACACTGAAGGGACTGCAACTTTTACAATATTCAAAAATGTTTGGTTTCTATATTTCAACTTGACAAAATCCGTTGGTACCATTTGTACAATGACAGGTAAGAGAGGGGACGAAGAAAGAAAGAGGGAAACACAAACGGCTAATATAAGTTGGGTTTATAAACAAAATCTGTATGATTATAAATCTATAAATTAATAAACTTGTTTAACCAATTTGTCGAGATTTTACATAATATCACCAGGGACGTCCTAGGGGGTGGAGGTTAAAGCGGTAGGCATCCCCAAAATTTTTAATTTTTAACCCCCTTAAAATAAAAAAGCTTAGACGTAGCTAACTATATGATATAAAGATTTCTTCCTCCAAAATGAACTTGGTGGTGCTGTAGGCATCCCAGAAATTGTAATTTTCAATTCTCCCCCCCCCCCCCCCAATAAAAATTCTTGGACGTCCTTGAAAAGCATGTTCTATGTTATTAAGATTTTCAATGATTAACAACCTTTTTGTTTTAAAGACCCAACTCTGTGTGAATGAAACAGTCATATTACTGGATAAAAATTAATTAAAATCAACTTATATATTATCCAGATTTTATTTTATTGATGACCTTTTCATTTCAAATCCCCAACTCGGTTTTTGAAAACAGACATATTTCCTTACAATAATGGGCCCTGATAGTTTATTTTATATAAATTTTTCATTTAAAATGAATGTTTAGTCAAAAAATATGTATGATGATTATAGGAATACGAATTTAAGGCTTTTAAAAAATTTAAATAAAAAACTAAATTTGGATATCTAGGGTTTAAAAATAGGCAGGTATTTATTGAAATATGGCTCTTTTGCGATCATTTAGAGAAAAACAAAAATGCCTATGTTTATGGAAATACTTTAGCAAGACTGCTTAATTTTTTGCTGGATATATATAGCAAATACTATCTATTTACTCTTTTTGCCCAATTTTATTCTTAAATGATGTAATTTCTGAAGATTTCAACAATTTTTCATATGTAAGTGTACCTGCATAGATATATCAATATTTGGTAACTAATTTTACGAAATTAACACAGGTTTTATATTTTATTGTAAATCAAGTTTGAAAATTTATTTCAAAAGAAATGTAGTACAACAAAATTTTTGTAGTATAAATTTCATTTTTTTTATGTGTAAGCAAAGAAAAGGGTGATTTTTCCTTAGTCTTATAAGTGCACAGATTGTTGTGTTATTTTTGTGAGAAATGGATCTCGGCATCCTTAATTAATCTATTTCTAACTTAGTGGAATTTTTAAGGCATTATACTATGAAAATTACTTAAAAAATAAGAAAAAGGAAATAAAAATGCAATTTGAAAAAATTGCTTCGCGATCACTTTAAGTCGCTGGAGGACAGAGCTGAGGTCGCTAAATTGGAGTTTGACCGTTGTGTGGTCCCGGAGGAACCAACTGGCCTTCCATCCTTGATGATGTTTTCGGATGGGTCATCAGAGGCCTATGCATGTATGGCATATTTGAGGTGGCCAACTAGGCAAGGGTTTGAAACGTTCCTGCTAGCCACCAAGTCAAGAGTTGCGCCGGTCAAGACTGAATCAATTCCACGCCTTGAATTGATGGGTTGCCAGATGTCCACAAGGTTGTCAAAGTCCATCAGAGATGCCCTGCCCTTTGATGTTATCAGAGTGATGTACTTTACTGATTCATCGTGTGTTTTATCACAAATAGTTTCCAACAGTGCTATGTTGAACACATTTAATTCTCATCGCATTGGAGAAATTCAATCTGCAACCAACAAGGATGACTGGAGGTGGGTCCCAGGGACACACAATGTTGCAGATTTGGGCACCAGAAGCACCTGCAAGGTATCAGATTTAGGTCCAGGTTCCAGGTACAGATTGGGCCCAGAATGGTTGCGCCAGGATGAAAGTGCGTGGCCGGTGAAAACTGCCGAGCAAGTCAAGCAGGATTTACCACCGGAGGAGTTGAATACCAAAATGGTTAAGTTATGTTCAATGAAAGTTACCGGAGAAGCCGCTGAAGATGTCTTTAGGTTTAAGCACAGGAGATCATTTGGACAGGCCAAACGTATTATGGCAGCTGTCCTGCAAGTATCGAACACCTGGTTGAAGAAGCTAAAGAGCAGACAAGAAGGCAAGGCTACAGCCGCTGGTAGTCATGTAGCAGCCGCAGATTCTGTGTACAAGCCGTCTTTGTACAATTTTATGGCGGCGGCGGAACTTTTCATTGTGTCATGTAGCCAACAGGATGAGTGGATAAATGACGCTAAAGGCAATTATTCGTCATTGAATCCATTAGTGCATGAAGTATCATTGACCTGGCCTGTCGTTGGTCCCGGAGGTAATTATGTGACCAGGGAGATGAAAATTCTAAAAATGGTTGGACGTGGAGAGCCCGTCATTGACGCCATTACTGGTGGCCGTAAAATGCTTTTTGAAGACATGCCAGGTTTAGTAATTTTGGAGCCTGGTAATTGGTTAGCTGCTGTCTTTATGAGAGAAGCGCATGTTGAGCTTCATTCTGGTGTCCGTGGAACTTTAGCTGAGAGCCGCCGTTGGTGCTGGATTGTGAAGGCAAGGAGGTTGTCCATCATGGAGGTGAAGAAGTGTTGGCCCTGCAGTGTTGAGAGGGCCAAGGAATGTCGTACTACCATGAAGGATGTGTTACCTGACAAGTTGGTTCCGAGCAGGCCATTTGAAGCTGTGCAAGTTGACCTTATGGGTCCGCTGGTTACGAGGAGAGCTACCGCCAAAACGAGGAGTCAGACAGCAACGAAGAAGGTGTGGGTGTTCGTGGTAGTCTGCAGGTTCTCAGGGGCGCTATGGTTAGATGCCTTGGAGAAGTATGATACCAGCAGTATCCTGTTGTCCCTGCGCAAGTTGGAGGCTGTTCATTGTCTGCCGAAGGTTATAGTAAGCGACATGGGCACACAATTATCCGCTGCTCGCAAGGTTTTAGAGCAGAAGTTGGGCAGCCAGGTAGAGTTTTCTTGGTCACAGATTCCGGCCCGAGCCCACCATTTTATTGGGCAAGCTGAGAAAATGGTAGGATTAACCAAGAGATTGCTGTCCAAGAAGTTGGTGAATAGTTCTGTTAATTTTAACGAGCTCCTGGTGCTGTTGGCAGAGGTTAGCAAGTTGATGAATAGCAGACCATTGACGATAGAAGCTGTGAACGACGTGGAGAATTGGCGGCTGATTACCCCTGGCCAGCTGCTGGGAAATGTTGACCGCCAGCCGTTGTGCAATGTGGCGATGAAACCGGAGGACCAAATTTCCTCCAGGTTGAAGTTGTTAGAAGATTTGTCTGCCCAGTTTTGGACTGCCTACCGCCAGGAGATTCTACCGAAGATATTACGGATGTCCAAGTGGAAAGATGAGATGGCGGAGCCACTAGCCGACGGAGATATAGTTCTGGTTACGAGTACCAATCCGCTGATGAGATGTTTGCGGATGGGCCGAGTGACGAGGATTGAGGATGGGAGAAAGACTGCAAGAGTCTTGTTCAGGCTGTCAGATAAATCTCCCCTGGAAGAACATGCTGTATCAGTCAGGCAGTTATTAAAAATTATGATTAATAATTGATTCTTATTTTATGGAAATTGAGATTTTTTTTAGTAAAAAAAGCCACATTTTTCATATGCCTATTTTTATGCCTAAAATAAGAATCAAGTGAAATGCGATTAATTTTTATTCTATTTCATATGCTCAAATTTAATTTTATTGAGTTTAATTTCTTTTCAAAAGTACAATTCATTATAAAACTTACCTGAAAAAGTTTACCAAAAAAGAATAAATGCGTCGAGGTTGCGTGATTCGATATTTATTCTAAGAAAAAAATCAAGTTTTTTTTAGCAGATTTTTTTAAATTATATATGAATTTCAATCAAGTAAAACATTTTTATTCAGATCAAGGAATGATTGAAAATTCATATTTAAAGTCTCATATTTTACAAAGAAAAATTGGTATTTTTTTTCATAATTTCGATGAAAATTCTAACGAAGATATTATTATTATTTTGCTATTATTTAAGTATTGAAAAGTTTTATTGTTGACTAAGATGTTACAGTTCTTATTCATTAAGTTTGAAAAACTTTCTGCCCAAGGATTTTGAAATATTTTTTCTTACTACTCTTTTTGATGCTTAACAAATTTAGTTTCAAGTACCTATAAATCTTAATTTTCTTGTCTAAGATTTATTTCGTTTTATTTTACCATTATTGTTTACATTTCAACCTGATTTCGTAGGTACTTATTGATTTATTAATAATGATTTATTACCTATTGATTATGAAATGATTATTATTTAGTATAAGTTGTTATATTTACAACATCATGATTAATAGGATTATCCATTTTAGGATTTGTGTATGTGATCTTGTGAGTGTCATGTGCCTGGAATATTGTATGGTACAAACCAATCCCCATCCTTCTATCCTAAAATGTGAGGTATTATGAGTCCTAGTGAGGAGTATAATATTGTGTATGCATTTCACGGGGTTTCATTTAGTTAGGAGCAAAAATTGTCATGTTTTTCGGGATGTGGCCATTCTCATGTGATTATGGTGAGTTGAGTTTAGTGAGAAATGTTGCTAGTGCTCAGCGCAAAAAAACCTTGAATCTCGTTAAGGAAGTTAATTTGACTTTCAAACGGGGGGTGTGTCTTAACCTCTTTTCGAGGAAGCTTTGTGTTTATCAAGATCGAAATTAATTCCTTATCATTATCCCAAATTAAGCGCAAATGTCGTCTTGTTTGACTTTCCTTTCATAAAGTGACGCGGTATGGATTGTTTATATTTTGATGCGCCCACGTTCGTTACTTTTGAATGAGATATGAGTGTGTGAAGATTTCGGAGAACAAAAATTGGCCTATCATTGGTCTCATAGTGCGTGAACAACCCTAGTATACCAGGGATTTGAAACCATAAGAACTTCAGGTAGAATTTGTTAATTTTATTAAGTGGAATGGTGTATAGGACGATTATATTTAGTTTAAAAGGCTTTAGCCAGCTAAGCATGAAACTTAATTATGATAATATTATGTTTTAGTAATTTTTTTATGTGCCTTATTTTTGCATTTAACAATGATTTATTAAACCAAATAATTTTCCTTTAAAGCCAAAGTTTCCAAAGATTCTTAACCGTAGAGAAAAATGATTTTAAAAAGCAATTAAGATTACGTGGTTATAAAAAACTGGAATTTTGTATTAATTGATTTTGTAATTTCAGGACTTTGAAATAATTTCATCAATAAATCTATAATCAAACCTGCTGTTGAAACTTGATGGTTCCTGGTATTGGGGGTTTGTATGTTCGCAAACAGATCTCGAGAACTTCCCGCTAATTCGGAAGTCACACTCAACCAAAGTGTCATGGTTGAGACATTATCAGTGAGCTTAATAACTTTGTGGACTTTATTTTATTTTGATTGGTTGGTTCATTAAGTTGAGTGTCCAAACTTATGTTTAAACATCTAACTATTATCATTGGATATGTACATTAATTTATCGGCCATTGTTTTATCCATTTAGATCTCTGGTATCAAAGGTCGTAGGTTGGAAATTCAAAATAATTTTGTTCAACGTCAATATCAAACAAAGCATTTTTGTACACAGATTTAGGATAAAGGTAATGATAAAATTCTAAAGAAAACAAAGATAACAACATCCATAAAAGCGAAGCTCTGACATGGTAGTACAAACGAACATTAACACTTGTAGAGAGTCAGAACTGAATAATCATAATATAAATTTATAAAATTCGAAACAAAATTGTAAGTAAATTTGTTGAAGAACTGCTTACATACAGGATAATGTTTAAGGACATACTTACAGTTTTAGGACTTAATTATAGATATGATTCGCCTAAAATATTGTACATTGTTGCCCTAGGAATCAGTATTCCAAAAATCAGATCAATCGGATTATTATAATGCTCTTGCTCATTGATACAGAGTTACCTCAACAAAAATTTTAGCTGTTTATCTTAAATACCAGCCGAGGAAATCACATTTTCCTCAAAACGTTCTTACAGACAGACAGACTGACATTTCGAATTATAGAATAGCTTCGCTACTAAAAATGAAGAGGATGGAAGTTTCGGTGGTAAGGAGAAGAGGAAAGGAGAGGTAGATAAAATTGAATTAAAGACATACAGATGAACGGACATTGTTAAAGAGTAGCGTTGCTCATAAACATATTTTAATCCACTTCTTTATAATTAAATTTTGACTTTGTTTACAGGGGGGAAGGGGACAATGGTTTGTTTATTACACTAGTCCCCAAAGTTTTATAGTAATGTTTCTTAATTGTTGGCTTAACAGCTTTTGGGACTTTTATTGAATTTTGATTTGTTGGTTCATTAAGTTGATTGTCCAAACGTTTAAGCCATTAATTAAGGGGTAATTTTGTGTATCATCATTGGGGATGTACATCAATTTATCAGCTATTGTCATATCCCTGTAGATCCCTGTCTACCTAATTTCATTTTAATTAGAAGACTTTTATATAAAAATTAGGAATAAATAAAATTTAATTAGGACAAATTTTTGTTTATTAATTTTATACTGGTAGAAAATTTAACTAAGTTTATTTAACTAATAATTAAACTAAGGAAATTTTAAAAATATTAATCAATATTTTATTTTCATTTTACTCATTTTCTCTTAGTTCTATTACATTAATAAAGTAGTAAGGTTTCTAAGTTTTTTTTTCGTAAGCATCTGGCTAACCACTGAACCGATAGAGTTTTTATGTTGGAGAGGTTTTATATAGGTCTCAGGGCTAACAAAACTGGTTTTAACCTTACCCTTTTGCTTTTAATTTCTTCGGAAGGATGTCTATAATACGATGCAATAAAAAAAACTTTTCCATTAAACATATGTATGTGAAGGAGTTGCATCCTAGTTGAATAGTACAACTGTTTAAAAGATCTTGGTTGGTATACAGATGGGCATGCTGTTTCTTTAGAATTTTTGATTGTCTGTACAGGTTTTTTTTCTACCTTTTGCTGCAAACCTCCATAAAAATCATATATGTATGATCTCAGGGAGGGAAGGGATATTGGACTGTAAATTACACTCGTACCCAGAGTTTTATTAACACTTAATTGGATTAGTTTGAGCACTTTTATTAAATTTTGATTCGTTGTTTCCAAGCTTTTCAACCAATATTTTATCTGCAGATGAGTAAATTATCATTTGGGATGTATATTAATTAATCGTTAATTGTCTTATCCACTAAGATGATTTAGTTTCAGAAATTTATTAAAAATGAGTTCTGTACAAAATAATTCTGCCTTTGGTGGTCAGAGGAGGCAGAGCTTACTCCCACCAGAAGTTACTGTACGCTTGCGGTAGGTGCATCTATCTATCTATCTATCTATCTATCTATCTATCTATCTATCTATCTATCTATCTATCTATCTATCTATCTATCTATCTATCTATCTATCTATCTATCTATCTATCTATCTATCTATCTATCTATCTATCTATCTATCTATCTATCTATCTATCTATCTATCTATCTATCTATCTATCTATCTATCTATCTATCTATCTATCTATCTATCTATCTATCTATCTATCTATCTATTTATCTATCTATTTATCTATCTATCTATCTATCTATCTATCTATCTATCTATCTATCTATCTATCTATCTATCTATCTATCTATCTATCTATCTATCTATCTATCTATCTATCTATCTATCTATCTATCTATCTATCTATCTATCTATCTATCTATCTATCTATCTATCTATCTATCTATCTATCTATCTATATATCTATCTATCTATCTATCTATCTATCTATCTATCTATCTATCTATCTATCTATCTATCTATCTATCTATCTAGGTCAAGATTGGACACATTTCGCCAGAGTATAGCAGAAGTTCCCATAATAGAGGTTCCTCCGGGTCCAGTGGCTACACATGAGGTAGGTGCCAGGGAGAGAGGGAGGGTCCAGTGGCTACACATGAGGTAGGTGCCAGGGAGAGAGGGAGGGTCCAGTGGCTACACATGAGGTAGGTGCCAGGGAGAGATGGAGGGTCCAGTGGCTACACATGAGGTAGGTGCCAGGGAGAGAGGGAGGGTCCAGTGACTACACATGAGATAGGTGCCAGGGAGAGAGGGAGGGGACAGTGTCTACACATGAGGTAGGTGCCAGGGAGAGAGGGAGGGTCCAGTGGCTACACATGAGGTAGGTGTCAGGGAGAGAGGGAGGGTCCAGTGGCTACACATGAGGTAGGTGCCAGGGAGAGAGGGAGGGTCCAGTGGCTACACATGAGGTAGGTGCCAGGGAGAGAGGGAGGGTCCAGTGGCTACACATGAGGTAGGTGCCAGGGAGAGATGGAGGGTCCAGTGGCTACACATGAGGTAGGTGCCAGGGAGAGAGGGAGGGTCCAGTGGCTACACATGAGATAGGTGCCAGGGAGAGAGGGAGGGGACAGTGTCTACACATGAGGTAGGTGCCAGGGAGAGAGGGAGGGTCCAGTGGCTACACATGAGGTAGGTGTCAGGGAGAGAGGGAGGGTCCAGTGGCTACACATGAGGTAGGTGCCAGGGAGAGAGGGAGGGTCCAGTGGCTACACATGAGGTAGGTGCCAGGGAGAGAGGGAGGGTCCAGTGGCTACACATGAGGTAGGTGTCAGGGAGAGAGGGAGGGTCCAGTGGCTACACATGAGGTAGGTGCCAGGGAGAGAGGGAGGGGACAGTGTCTACACATGAGGTAGGTGCCAGGGAGAGAGGGAGGGGACATGGGACTATAATTTACACTGGAACCCAAAGTTTTATAAGCAATATCTTTCATTCGTTGGATCAAACACTTTGGTTACTTGGGTGTCGAAAATTTTCAACCAATAATTTTAACATAAGGTAGTTTTGATTATTATCATCGGGGGTATACAACAATTTCTGGTTCATTGTCTTATCCCTTAAGATCCCTGGAAAGGAGCAGATACAATTGTTAAACTTATAATCAATGTTAAAACAAACGATTCCTTACATGTAGAAATTTTTTGGGGCTTTTTTAAAGCTCCGTCAATTATTTAAAAAAATAATGGAGAGGAGCAGCTTTTTTCCCATTGCCGAGCCCCTACGGAGGGTCCTAACAATGCAAGGCTACCCAGTACCCTAACCTAACCTAACCTGACGTTAGGTAATAAACAAACAAAAGAAAAGATATCACCACCCCTCACTTTCTTTCAATTTATTTTACAATAAAGTGAGGGGGAGGGGACTCCTTTGCTCGACTTGGCACTGTGAGAGAAACCGCCAAATTCTTTAGATCGTGATATTTTGTAAAATTGGAACTTTTCTCTACATTTGTAGTGAAATTGAATATTTTAAGTTTTTAAAAGCGAAGCTTTTCGAACCTAGTAAAAGTGTCTGACTCTGCATGATTATGACGTAAAAAAATTAGCCAATGAGAGGCCAGTATACACTGTAATTGACCAATGGTAAAATTTTGAACGGATAGCTTTTTTTCCTTAACTTAGGCATGTTAAAATTGTCCTATCGATTTTAAACTTTGCATGGTGATTCCTGTAGTTGTCAGGTGCGATTCAGAAAGCGTAGCAACTCTATAATCGTTAAAAAAAATGTTCATACGTCCATTTTAAACATGTTGATTTTTAACTATTAAAACAAAAAAAAATTATGTGATATGATAATCCGATTGACCTGATTTTTGGAATACAACAAAGTACAATGTTATAAGGGAAGCATCTCTATAATCAATTTCCAAAGATATTTCCTTTCAGCAGTTTTTCAACAGATTTACTTACAATTTTTCGACTTTTATATATTCACATTCTAAAAGTTCTGACGCTCTAAAAGTGTTTGTTTGTCCTACCGTTTCAGAGCTTCTCTTTTATGGATATTGCCATCCCTGTTTTTAAATGAATAGCTAATTAATTTCTATTCAAAACTTTAGAAATCTTTTAATGGCTAAATTACTCTTTTTCCATGATATATTGAGAAAAAAAATAAAGTTTACGTCCAAAATTTTTAGAATTTCTATCTACTATTATTACCAAAGTTTTACAAACATGGTATCTTATTCGTGGAATTAAAAACTTTGGGCACTTTTACCAAATCTTAATTGGATGGTTCAAACTTTTAGTTTTCAATCTTTTCGGCCAATAATTTTAATTTAAAGAATCTGAATGGGTAATTTATACGTCCAATTAAAACATGTTGATTTTTTAAATTTTGAATGATACAAATATTATATTCATTTGATTTTTGGAAGAATGATATCTAGGACAACAAGGTACAAGGTTATAAGCTAGTTATCTATATAATCAAATCTTAAAAATGAAAATATGTCCTTTTACTGTATCCTGTATTTACGCAATTAACTTATGATTGTTCGTTTGTCCTTCTTTCTGATTGTATGCTTTTATGGACGTTTTCTTATTTGTTTTAAAAATACTTATTATTTCACTAAAAGTTTTATGTAAGTTTTCTTCCATAATTTACAAGAGAAATATTTTTATATTTATGTATAAATTTCTTATTTATTTCAACTAAAAATTTCTAAGGAATTGCTGAAATCATATCTTTTGTTACAGTTACATTAGAAATTTTAAACTAAAGTTCTTTTGTATGTTCAAGATAATTGAATATGATATTTGCAAGCTACTCTAAAATTTACTATGTCTCTTTGTCCGTCAATCCGCCCGTAATGCTAGAGGGGAAATTTTCTCGGCTTCTATTTAAGACAGACTTCTAATATAATTAATCTATTATGAAGCTCTTTATAGTGCCTATAAAAAATGACGATATACAATACAAATGACTAATGATAAGCAAATACACAGACTAAATTACCAATAGCAGGCCAGTATACATATATATTGACCATTGTAGGCCATTATGACGACATAAAAAATCTACATCCATTATATTAATTATTTGGTAATCCTAAAAAAGAAAAAAAAACGTTTTTTTCTCATTCTTCTATCTTTTTTCTTTCTTTCTCTTTTATGTCAACTGAACATCTGTTCTATAACTCCCTTTGTTCGTTAGTCCATCTCAAAGATTCCTTTGTGCTTCGCTATCAATGGATGATATCATCCTTGATTTTGGTTAGTTTTAACTAGACATCTACATGATATTTTAAACAATAATTGTACATGATATTTCAAAGCTAAGCTTTTATACAGGTGATTTTTAAAGAAATTTCTGTAGAAATGATTGCGAAGCTGTTGGAAATTTTATAATGAAATATAAAAAAAGGACCAAGGAAATCTTCAGCAAAAAATTTTAAAAAAGGACCAAGGAAATCTTCAACAACAAAAAAAATAAAAAAAAGGACCTAGGAAATCTTAAACAAAAAAAAGGGGGGGGGGTTTGTTTTTAAGGGGGGTTGGGGGTGTCCCACCCCACAAGAAAATAGCCTAAAACCACCACAGGACCAGTAGGTATATTCCCTGAAGAGTAGAATCCGATCGGTTCAGTAGTTACTGAGATCTTAGGGGACAGACAGACAGACAGACGGACGGACAGTCAAACAGACAGACAGACAACGTTCTACTTTGTATTATAGATGAAACCGTGTCACCTAGATCTCAATACCCAAGGTTTGAACATATAGGAACAATTAGCTAATAAGCAATGTTTTGATATAAAAGGCAAAGATATTCAAAGATAAAAACTAGAATTACAGACAGACCGACATACACATTTTGTGTCTTTTATCTATTTGAATAACGTCCTTCTTTGTGAACTTTCAAAGTATCTGTAACGAGTGAGCTTGTTTTTTCTATTCGTCTGACTATTCGTATTGTTTTTTGTTGCACTCATGCACTGTAATATTTTACATTTCAGCAGAGATAATAGGACACGAAATATATATTCTTTATATAGGAGGAGCAGGGGCCTGATGGTGGTTTTGGCTGGATTGTTCTAAGTAAGTATTCTTTACCTAATATACATTAGGTTTTTTTCATGAGAACTTTTTTTAATACCCCACTCATAGTTATAAGAATTTAATGATTCATGGCTTATTTTCTTCGTTTTTTAAGACAGTTAATAGAACAACAAAAACAATTTTTCAGTTTTTATTTAAAATGTATAGTAAAATCTAAAATTTAAAACTTAGGTGTCAACATCTAAAAATGGTTTTAGTGTATTTTTCTAATGCCCAAATCTTCTACCCTTTGCAAGAATGGCTGTAAAACGCTTCAGAGTTGAGATAAAGAGCTAACGCTTGATACAGATACTATGAGGGACATGTACTAGGACATTTAAAGTTCGAAGTCATTATCTCAACCAGGGAGGGAGTAGTGGCTCCCAAAAAACAAGAATCGGAAAAAAAATAAAATTGAGTTCTCAATACATTTTTTGTCACTATACTGCCCATAGAATCAATTCTATTCACTTCGGTGTTGGGGGACTATGCTGGTTCATATTAGAAAAAAAAACGGGGGGTCAAAATTTTGACCCAAAATTTCAAAACTTGGATTTTAAGTATTTGACTTTGGGGGGCCAGTACTCCCTCTATGTTTGAGATATGGTCTTCAAACTTTAATATGTCTTAGTACATAAGTCCAATAGTATCTGTATTGATGTTTAGCTCTAGATCTAACTTTGAAGCGTTTAACAGCCACTCTAGCAAAAACCTTAAAATGACCATTGTTTACAAATTTCTTGCTGATCAGGAGTGGAGTGCCATGACGTTTGTATTTGTCATAACATAATTAAAAGATTTTAAAAATTTTTCTTCGCAAATTTTAAAACTGTCTTGAAAAACGAAGTTCTCATTAAATTCTGATAACTATAAGTGGGGTAAAATTATAATAGAAGGTTAAATTGAGGATAAATTTTCCCCTGTCAATGTATACACGTATTCATACAGTCTAATACATTTTTTTAGTTGCCAGTTTTCTGTGTCTGTCCATCCTAGATGGAATAGCTTACACTTTTGGAGTTTTTCTGGATCCTCTCATTGCTCAACTTGATGCTAAAAGAAGCCAAGTTTCAATAGCAGGTTAGTTCATGCGCCCGAAAGTATCATGTGTGACGTAATAATAAATATGTCTAAATAGGAAGGATGAGAGGAAAAGGGATAAAGAAAACCCTAAAAGATAGATGGATTTAGACGTAACTTTATGATGTCACACATGACACTTTCCGACGCTTCGGTTAGTTCTTACCAGAGCAACTAAACTACAATTTGTGTATGTAAGTATGTCCGTCAGTCTATCCTTGATGGACTAGCTTATACTTTCGGAGTTTTTCTGGATCCACTCATATTGCTCGGCTTGATGCTTAAAGAAGTCAAGTTTCCGTAGCAGGTTAGTTTAGTCAGGGATTCAAAGGGATAAGACAATGACAGATAAATTGATGTACATTCCCAAAGATGATACAAAAAATTACCCATTGATTACTGTAGATTCTGTAGATTACAATTAGTGGTTGAAACGTTTGGACACTAAACCTAATGAACCAACCAATCAAAATTTAATAAATGTTCTAAACAACGAACAAGAAAACGTTATTATAAAACTTTAGGGACTAGTGTAACAAACAGCCAAATGTCCCCTCCCTTGCGGATATTAATCGGATTCGAAGCAATACTGAAAAAATGCTTTAGTATCACCCTCATAACATGTTTTTTTTCTCCAAGGCTTCTCAATGTTACATTTTAAAATGAAGCTAATACTGAATAAAGATATTTATAGAATTTCTTTTATATTATAGTATATGAATATAAATTAATTAGGTTTTATAGATATTCAAATCAATTAATTTATCTATTGTTTGTGTCCTTCATTCCAGGGATCCAAAGGGATAAGACAATGGCCGATAAATTCATGTACATCCCCAATAATGATATACAAAATTACCCCTTATGCAGATTACAATTAGTGGTGGAAACGTTTGGACACCTAACTTATCAAACCAACCAATTCAATGAAAGTCCCCAAAGTTGTTAAGGTAACAAATAAGAAAATGGTATTATAAAATTTTGGGGACTAGTGTAATAAACAGCCTAATGTCCCCACTTCCCTGCCTTCATTCTCAATATATCTTTATTGTTCTTATAATGTCAGTATGATTTTTAATTTTCAATATTCTTTACCTTGGCACATATTTTACAAAAAAAACAGACAATGATGACAGCATCCATGAAAGCGAAGCTCAGAAATCAAACGGTAGAACAAATTGAAACACATGTAGGTGTCAAAACTTGATAATTATTATGTTTAGGTAGCCTGCTGGTTGCAATGTATGCCTTTGCAGGACCTCTGTCGGCCAAATTAGTTTCCAGGTATGCCACAGAAATGTACAGGGATCTAAAGGGATAAGACAATGGCCGATAAATTGATGTACATTGTACATTTCTAATGATAATACACAAAATTCTGTAGATTAAAATTAGTGCTTGAACACTGAACTAAACTAACTAGCCAATCAAAATTCAATTCCCCAAAGTTGCTAAGCCAACAAATAAGAAAACGTCATTATGAAACTTTGGCGACAAGTGTAATAAACAGTCCATTGTTCCCTCAGCCAGAAATATTACTGATCTTTTTTAAAATTTGAAGTATTAAAACATTTTGAAAATAGTTTTCTTGATGAGCAGTTTTGGTTGGGAAAGGGGGTATTGCACACCTCATCAGGCAACTGCAGCTACTTTTTTAGTTAGGTACTTAACAATGTACCACCCCCTTGGATGAACCTGTAAAATCCTCATATTTGGCCTAAAGGTCCACGAAGTTTGATTTAAATATCAAAAACGTTTATTCTTAGACAACCTTCACTTGTAGAGCTTTACAAGTTTTGAACCAAGTCGTGTTAAAATAATCCTACCATTTTTTTAGTAGCGAAGCTACTCTATAATTCACTTTGTCCGTCAGTCAGTCAGTCAGTCCGTCAGTCAGTCCGTCAGTCCGTAACGCTATGGGGGAAATGGGATTTACTCAGCTCCTATAAAAGATAGAATGCTGAAATTTTTTGACAACATTCCCATCATTAAAGAGCACAATTAAGTATAAAACATCGATGACGATAGGACCGCTTTTAAGCAGGTTTTAGGCTATTTTTGTATTTTTCTCATTTTTTTCCATATCTTCAGTGTTTATGGTCCGATTTTCAAAAATTTTTCAGTTATAGATATCAAAATTAAATTTCCTGTCGTTTAAAGAAAACAACTATGAGAGTCAGACTGCCTTTAAGCAGGTTTTAGGCTATTTTTGTATTTTTCACATTTTTCTCCATATCTTTGGTGTTTATGGTCCGATTTCCAAAATTTTTTCAGTTATACATATCAAAATTAAATTTTCTGTCCTTTAAAGAAAACAACTATAACCGTTAGACTGGTTTTCAGCAGGTTTTAGGCTATTTTTGTTTTTTCTCCATATCTTTTGTATTTATGGTCCGATTTCCAAAATTTTTTCAGTTATACATATCAAACTCAAATTTCCCTGTTGTTTAGAGAAAACAACCATGACGGTCAGACTGCTTTTTGCAGGTTTTTGGCTATTTTTAAATTTTCCCCTTATTTTTCCATATCTCTGATGCATTTTGGGATATCAGTATCAAAATAATTTTTCCCATTGTTATGAGCATCTTTTATGTAATTTACTTTGACCGACATCGTTATACAAAATAAAACAAGGTTTCGTGTTTATTTTCTCCAATAAATCTATTCCTGATTTTAATAAATAAACTTTAAATCTACTTTTACGTATTTCCATCCATGATTTTTGTGCTTCGCTACTTATGGATGTTGTCATCCTTGTTTTTGTTTTTACTTGCAAATGTTTACTTTTGATTGAACAGGTTAGGTATTAATTTTGTTAGCATAATTGCTTGTGCGTTTTTACTATAACAATTTTTAAAAGCGAAGCTTTTCTATAATTAGGGTCGGTCCGTCCGTCCGTCCGTACGTCCGTCCGTCCGTCCGTCCGTCCGAGATAGTTAGCTTTTATTCGTTAATTTAAGCATGTTAGAATTGTCCTATCGATTTCAAACTTTGCATGGTGATTTCTGTAGTAGTTAGGTACGATTTAGAAAGCGTAGCAACTCTATAATCATTACCCAAATGTCCGTACGTCCATTTTAAACATGTTGATTTTTTTACTTTTTTAAATAGCTTTTATTCGTTATTTTAAGCATGTTAGAATTGTCCTATCGATTTCAAATTTTGCATGGTAATTCCTGTAATAGTTAGGTACAATTTCGAAAGCGTAGCAACTCTATAATCATTACCAGAATGTCCGTACGTCCATTTTAAACATGTTGATTTTTCTACTTTTTTAACAACGAATTTTTATATGATCTAATTATCCGTTTGATCTGATATTTGGTATATTGATTCCTGGGACAACAAAGAACAATATTTTTAGCAAAGCAACTCTATAATCAAGCCCTAAAGATGTAAGTATGTCCATAAACATTATCCTGTATCAAGCAGTTTTTTAACAAATTTACTTACAATTTTGCTTCGAATCTTATACTTTTATATTCTGATTATTCAGTTCAGACACTATACAAGTATTAATGTCCGTTTGTCCTACCGTTTCAGTGCTTCGCTTTTATGGATGTTGTCATCCTTGTTTGTTAACATTTTAGGTGGGGAACAAGAAAAGTATGTATTGTAGGATGCTGTCTGTCAGGTATAAGTTTTAAATGGCATCGTATTATAAACAGATTTCCGCAGGTATAAAAATGAACAATTATGATATTAAAACCAGTTTTTTAGGCTCCAAGTTGCCGAATTCATATGGATATCATACGATTGATACATGATTTTTCATTATGGCTTAGGACCGGTTCCAATCCAGCGGATATTAATCGGTCTCGAAGCCACACGGGAAAATATTTACTTTTCATAATGGTGCTATCTCATGTATAATTTTTCCTCTTGATAAACTCAACCTTTTTTATATTTTGTAGTAATACTATGCGTTTGGTAAACATTAAGAACAGTTAGACTTAATAAGCGCATTTGACTGGAAGCTTGCTCACAATTTAACGGAAAATTACAGAATATTCCTTTAGTCGCTTAGTCGTTTGTTTGTTAGGATAGGTTATGTTAAGTTTTGTATGGTTAGGGACTTTCATGTAAAGGCCCCGCAGGGGTTTAGTCCCCCCCCCCCCGCTCCCTTTCCGCCGATGTTCTCCTACAACATCGGCTCTTTAATTTATAACTTTACTAAGTGTCTCAAAACTTAGCCATGTTACGTCATAAAAATGAGGGAGATGAGAGGAGAAGTGGGAAAGAAAACCTCTTAAAAAGAGATGGATAATACCTCATTTTTATTACGTCACATGGCTGATTTTTGAGACACTTTGTAAATTTACCTCTTTCCTTATTTTCATACACCATTTTTTGTGCTTTGCTACTTATGAATGTTTTCATCACTTGTTTAATACAATTGATATTTTTTAGCCCTTGGCTTGGCTCTGTCTGGTGTCATGAACAATTTATATGGTCTTCTTGTAACATACAGGTAGGCATTTTACAGGGATCTAAAGGGATAAGACAATGGCCAATAAATTGATGTACATCCCAAATGTTAATACACAAAACTATCCCATCTGTAGATTACAATTAGTAGTTGAAACGTTTGGACACTCATCTATCAAACCAGCAAATCAAAATTTAATAGAGTCTCCAAAGTTGTTAAGCAAACCAATAAGAAAGCATTATAATAAAACTTTGGGGACTAGTGTAATAAACAGCCCATTGGTTCCTCCCTCCCTGGGTTTTAAAATATTTTTTTTCAGGTATTTTAAAAATTTATAATGAAAAGTCTAAAGGAGATCCCTCTGGGATACAAATCTCAGTGCGGCCTAAAAACGTTTCAAAAATGGGAATTTGAGGGTTCAGGGATTCTTGTGTCATCATAAGTTATTCTTATCAGTTGTAAGTTAAGTAACAACTTATGTAATTCGATAATAGTTATTTATTGCATCGTATTATAGACAGCTTTCCGCAGCTATTATAACAAAAAAATATGAGATTAAAACAGTTTTGTTTTCCTAACCAAGCGGATATTAATCGGTTTCAGAGCCATACTTTTTTAAATTAGGGCCTCGTAATAACAGCTGTTTTTAGGGTCTTGCATAGTATTAATGACGACCTTTTTACCTGACATCTAAATATTTAATATATAATGCCATTTATTGCAGGTATATAAAAGAATAAGAAAATAACTGATAAATAGATTTCCAATGGTGATACACAAAATTACCCTAACTGCAGTTATTGGGACGTTTGGACACTCAACTTAATGAACCGACTAATCAAAATCCAATAAAAATCCCCGTAGTTGTAAAGCCGGAAAATAAGAAAACGTTATTATAAAACTTTGGGGATAGTGTAATAATCAGCCTAATGATATCATTTTTATTTTAAAGATTTTTAATTCTTTTCGAAGGAGAGATTAAATTTATTTTTAATAAAATGAAGAAACTAATTTGAATATAATTGCTTTAAAGGTAATATAATAAGATAATGGTCTAACAATTTACGAGGAATCTAATTTTCAGTATGGCTTTGAAACCGATTAATATTCGCTGGATTTGAACCGGATCTCTACCATACTAAAAAATCATGTATATCATCGTACTGCAGACAATTTTCCACGAATATTAAAATAAAAATAATAAAATCAATACCATTTTTGTTAGGCCGACCCTTTAGTGCTAAAAGAAACTGGTTTTAATATCATAATTTTTATTTAATATCCGCGGACAGCTGTTTATAATACAATGCGATAAATAACTATTCTTATTAATTGTTAGCGTGATGGGAGGAATTGGATTTGGTTTCATGTATATTCCATCAGTTATTGCTGTTGCTAATCATTTTACAAGGTACAGTCTTTTTATAAATTGTTTTTAAAGTACAGTCCTTATATTCGATAAAAAATTTGTTTACTATAAAGACAATAAATCTATAAGTATAGATGTAAAATAAATTGGTTGAGACCCTTTTTGTATAATAGGAAGTTGCTTTTTTTTGTAAATGCTCGGTTGTGTTTATATTTCTGACGCTATTAGTTGATTTCAAGGACCAAATATAAAAAAATACAAAATAATTATGACAAGAAAAGCAAAGATTATTTATTAAAAATTTTGAACAAATTTGCTTTTATGAAGTCTTTCATAAAACCTCTCTGTATATGATTTATTTACGGCTGGATTTCCGTGATTTTAGCAAAGCAACTGATAAAAATGACCATTAATGAACTCCCTTCAGGAGTGGTTTTATGAAGAACTTTATAAAAGCAAACTTGTTCAAAATTTTAAATAGATAATCCTTGCTTTTCTTGTCATAATTATGCGGAAACTCCTAGGGGATGAAAATTGAACTTGAAATTTTCAAATCTAATTTTCTCAAAAAGACCCCGCTGAAATATTTTTGTTTTACCTGGAATCATCATGGTTTTATGTCTGATTTCACCATACATAGGTCTCAGAGCTCGGCACTTACTTTTGTCTTGATTCAATTGTAGCCTAGTGTAATGTAATAATATCTCGATTACTGTTAAGATTGAGATCCATGGCTATTGGAATTTGTTTATGTGGAGCTGGTGTTGGAACTTTTATGCTTGCCCCGTTTGAAGCTTATCTTATAGGTAATGTAATTTATCAGCGAGGCTACTCTATAAGCATGGAGGTGACGTTGTAATGTAAAACAAAATCTCATTTGCTGGTTAAAATGACTTTTTTAAAGAAAAGGTTGTTGAAATTTTCAGTGTTCTTTTTTATTAATACTTTTTCAAATACTTTTCAAATAAATTATTAACTTAAAACTATTAAAACTTAATATCAGTAGAAATGTTGGGAAATTGTGATTTTCTTAGCTGCTATTTAAGATAGATAGATGTTTTTTGTGAAGATTGACATATTTAGTTATTTAGTTTCGTTGCTAATGGATGTAATCATTCTTGTTTTTCTAGAAACATATTCCGTGGACATTGCCTTCTTTGTTCTTGCTGGCCTATGTCTAGTTTGTGCGCTGTTTGCGGTCACCATGAGACCGGTCAAATTTGTATCTGTTCAAAATACAGGTAAAATAATAGGTCACTGTACTGACTCGAATGTCTCTTCAGTCCGAAAAATAGGTGGAATTAAATGTCGTCTTCAAAAAACGGAAATATCTTGTTTGTGCTCTGTTTGCGGTCACCATGAGTTGGTCAAATATGTACCTATTCAAAATACAGGTAAATTAATAGGTAACCATATGGCTGGTAAATTAAAATACTGTTTAGAAACCTCCCAGGGATCCTAAAGAAGCTTCACTGTAAAGAAAAGCCATTTGAGTCCATCGCTTGGCGAGATCTTTTGGTACAAACAAACAATACAGAAAGACAGACAAACATCCTGCCTCTAATCCTTATAATCAACAGGATCTCCATGTGTCTGTCTGTATTGAAGGATCTCTGTAACCGCTGAACCGATATAGTTCTCCTTTACAAAGGCTTCTAATTGTTTTTCCAAACTGAAATAAAAATGGGGGTTGGTCGACTGCCCAACCAAAAAATTATCACTGCAAAACTTTTGATATACACTTTTACTTTTTAAACTAAAATAAAATGGGGAAATCTCAACCCCCCCCCCCTCCCCCCTCCCACCTCTTGTGAATGTTGAGGCGTAATGGCTAGTATTTAAATAAAGATCCATTTCATAATACAGATGAGAGATCCCCCTTGGTAAGAACAAGTAACAGTTCAGAAGATGGAATCCTAAAGAAAATTATTTGTCTGGCAATTGACAGGTAAATTTACAATAAATAGCTTACCCCCTCTTTATAGTGATACAGGAAAAGTGGGATGGGGGTTAATAGGGATAATACAATAGATTATAAGTGGCCAGTTGAGAACTGATAACCCCCTCCCCCATCCCTTATTTCACTAACCCCTTTATTTTTCATTTATTTAAAAAATAATTGGTGTACTATTTTTTCTGGTGCCTAACATTTTAATTCCTCGCTTAAAAACGATTATAAAAGATTCTAAAGAACTATTCCAATAAAATTAAGATAAAGATTGTAAAATATGCATTATCGAGTTACTTTATACAATTTTGGAAAATTACAAATGCATAACCAGCGAATAAATAAGTTCAAAAATTAAAAGTATATCAGGTTCACGACATACATTGTTCTGGAAAGGGGAATGCCTTGTTCAAAAACAGGCAAAATTATTACCATGCACAGTATGGACTTCTTGACAAATGCATGAAAAATCTATACGTTAAGTGTAATTTAATTTTGAGACGAAACCTATTAAATTTTTAAGTCTAGTTTAGAAGTTAGGGTTTCCTGTGTCTTATATTTCACTTTATTTCTATGTAAGGCTAGGGAAACCATAAAGCCTATGCTAGCCCTAAAAATAATTTATAGGATTTGGCCCAATGAACTATATTTTCCTTTTTTTATTTAGGGAATTGTATGAATCGCCTGATTTTTGTATGTACATTTTGGCTGTTTTAGGAGATCTTTTTGCTACATTTGGTGAGTTTTTTACATTTAATAATTACAAGCGAGAGGAGGGATTTTGGACTGGTCCCCAAAGTTTTAAACAATCTTTCTCATTCATTAACTGTAGAATTCTTTGGGGATTCAATTAAATATCTATTGGCTTGTACATTCTAGATTTGCCCATTCTTTTCACCAATATTTCAAATCTATAAAAAGAGAATTTTATAATAAGATGTATAGTCCAACTTTTGTGCAGTCATAATATCATAATTAGGCAAGTCATAATTTTTAACTAAATTATTCAATAGATATATAGGGTTCTAAATGTCATAAAAATGTTTAGCCATCGTTTAGACGTAAATATCGATATAACAGTATGTCGTTCATAACTTCATATGTCGCCCATAAACACTATTAATTAATGTCTTAAATTCGACAAAAATATATAAAACAAATATTTGAAGATGCTAATTAAACTATCCTATTATATAAAGCAGTAAGCTTTTTGTCTGTAGCGAAGGATTTCGCTAACCACTAACCGATATGGCTCCCCTTTACAGTGAAGCTTTTTATAGGCTCTGAGTTGGTTTTAGGCTATTTTACTAAAATAAATAAATATGGTTTTAGGCTTCAATATCCCTTCGAATATTGAGCCCTTAGATGATAGGGTCGCAGCCGCAGTTTAACTTATATAATATCAATTAGTATCTTCCCTGTCAATTAAGTTGTTATTTTTATTATTCAGGTTTGTTTATTCCCTATCAACATTTGACACCTATTGCAAGAGACGCTGGAATTGCTCATTCTAAGGCAGCCTTTCTCATTTCAGTCATAGGTAATACATGAATTAATAAAAGTTAAGCTCTGAAACGAGAGTATAAACCAACATTTACACTTGTAGTGTGTCATAACTAAATATAAATGTATAAGTTATATCTAAATTTGTTGCAAAATTGCCTAAATACAGGATACAATTTAAGGACATACTTTCATTTTTAGTATTTGATTATAGAGTTGCCTTGCTTAAAATATTAAAACCTTTTCCTAGTAATTATCATTTCTAAAAATCAGAAGAATTGGATAATGAGTATCACATAAAATAGGAGCTATCCGTTACGGACGGAAGGACGGACCGACCCTAATTATAGATACGCTTCGCTTTTCAAAAACGCTAAGCTTAACCAATAAAAAAACTCAATATTCAACTTTTATTTTTAGGAATCAGCAGTACAGTTGGCCGACTGATTGCAGGTATAATAATTATTCTAGATTATTGCATCGTATTATAGACAGCTTTCCGCGGATGTTAAAATGATAGATTATACGGTTAAAATGATTGTGTTTTGTATGTATAATTTTAAGATCCAGATTAGAGTTAAACAATAGAGTGTTAAACAACTATTTTCCCCACCCCCCTAAGGCTTATGTGCCGACTTTCAATTGGGTGTTTGAAAATAAACCAATAGCTTTAGGTATATTACAACAGTCAAGTTGCCAAAAAATAGCAAAAAGCAATTTGCTAGCAGACGAAAAAATCCCCAACAAGTGATCTAGGTAGTTGTCTGATTATACATCTATATTTACTTATTTATTATATCCAGGATGGGTGTCTGACCGGCCCTGGTTGCATCCCTCCAGTATCTGTGCAGGCAGCCTGCTGGTCGTTGCTCCAGCCTGTTTTGTCATAACCTTTGCCAAGTCCTACATTGTCTTTGTAGCCATGGCGGCGCTGTTTGGTTTCTTCACAGGTAAGGATACAGATAACCCGGCTACAGATAGCCAGCAATTGACTTCACACTAAATTTCAGAATTCTCATAAATTTCAAGGTAAATTATTGAGGTTGAAACTATCTGTGCTGGTAGCCCACTGGTTGTTGCTCCAGCCTGTTTTTTCATCACCTTTGCCAGTCATACATTGTCTTTGTAGCCATGGCGGCACTGTTTGGCTTCTTTATGGGTAACTATACAAATAACCCAGCTACAGATAGCCAGCAATTGACTTCACACTAAATTTCAGAATTCTCATAAATTTCAAGGTAAAATATTGAGGTTGAAAGTTTCTGTGCTGGTAGCCCACTGGTTGTTGCTCTAGCCTGTTTGTCATCACCTTTGCCAGTCATACATTGTCTTTGTAGCCATGGCGGCACTGTTTGGTTTCTTAACGGGTAAGGATACAGATAACCCGGCTACAGATAACCAGCAATTGACTTCACACTAAATTTCAGAATTCCCATAAATTTCAAGGTAAATTATTGGGGTTGAAACTATCTGTGCTTGGAGCCTGCTAGTTGTAGCTCCAGCCTGTTTTGTTATCACATTTAGAGCCAAAATGTAATATTGCAATCCAGATAGTCATAAAACCTTTAAGAAATAAGATTTATGTCCTTTGAAGCATTACCGACAAATGACAGACGGACAAACTAATAGCACCAAGACAATTCCATCATTATCTAGGTAGTTGGATCGCAGTGATGTCCCCTTTGTTTGTCAGAATCCTCGGCCTCCCCCTTCTCACCCCTGCCTTTGGTCTTCTTACTGGCCTCAGAGGAATTTCTGCTTTGTCAGGTATACAGTTGATATGTAAGGCGCTTTACAGTAATAGCCAGGTAATAATAAGTGAAATTAATCTAAAATAATATTAGGGGTGGGCCCTGGGGGGGGGGGGGTGGCAATTAAAAAGTTGTCAATACTACTAAGCGTTGCCCCCTAATTGGCTAAAAACCACGTAATTAAAGATTAAATTAAGTTAGATAACAGCTGGCTTGACATTATAGAAATCTAGTATGCACAGAGTAGACTTCAAAACATTGCTTTCTAAGAAGTGAAGGTTCCTCCAGGTCTCTAGGAGCATAAGAAAGATAAGGTAGGGTTAGAATGAAGTCGACCCATTACTTTGCAAAGAAAAAAGGGAGGTATTTTAATTCTGGGGCTGATTTCTTCTGAGAGGGTAAAGGAACCCTTCGCAAAATAGTTAAAAACCTTTTCTTGTCCTGAAAGGTTCTTTACTGTAAATGATATCCTTATCGGTTCCCCTATGCTAGAGACAGTCATATAGACATCATTTTACTTTCATATTAATAAACACAAAATCCAATAGCACTTTTATGTATATATTTTGATTTTTTATTAAGGACCTCCTTTGGCTGCCAAGTTGGTAGAAAATTTTGAAGACAGGTAATGCAATAGAGATAATCTAGAGACATAAGGGGCACCGTGGCTAAGTGGTAACACACTGAACTACGGTGGTGAGAGTTCGAGTTCAATTCTCCGTGTGTTGACTCGAATTTCTCATTCGCAATAATAATCACGCACCTTCCCCTGGTTGTGTTAGAAGGGGATTATTGAGTGAGTTTGGATACTCAATAGTCACGTACATAATATCAGTACTACCCTTATCCCGAGCTCCTCTGAGGAGAGCGTCATTCATTACGGTGACTTAAATTGGGAAACCTGCCATACTCGGCGAGGGTAAGGTAATAATGAGTAGCTCTCATGAGACAGCGGGTCAAGTCATAATGTGCTTGAACGTGGAGCTTGATAGCCCTAGTGGCTATACAAAAGTGTCTCAGCCTACTCCATGACTACTTAGGCCCAAACCCTAAGAAACTATGGCTAATCAATCAATCAATCTAGAGACATACTCTCTATATCAGCTAATAGAATAACAATAGAGCTACATTCCAGATTTGTTATTGGTGTAAAGATTTTGGTAGGAAAAGGCATATTTTTTAATTTCGTTTCCAAACTGAGTCAGCTACAAGATGACAAAACCTAAAATAAGTTAGCTATCAATAGTTAAATTCCTTAGCATAAAGTTACCTTTCTACAAATTATATTCTCGAAAAACTTCGTCGCTTGTATGACTTGAATGCAAAAAATAAAAAAAGGTGTTTTTCTGCTAAAGAATTCCTTTAAAAGCGAATTTTGTTGTCAGATGGACCATCTAGATATTATATAGTATGTCTATTGGAAAATTTATACAAGTTATCTTCTGCATAATATAAAAATAAATCTTGTATAAAAATATCTGTTTTTTTATAACTCCAAACTGCCTCTGCTCTTGCCTATCTTTACCACAAGTTTGAGTCTTTTTAGCTCTATATTTTTTTTATCTATGATATATTTTCTTACATTGAATATTTTTTAGGCGTATAGCTCTATACTGTAGTGGTCTATGCCTGGCTATTTCTAGTTTAATTATCTATATATTATATTTAGGCGTATAGCTCTATACTGTAGTGGTCTATGCCTGGCTATTTCTAGTTTAATTATCTATATATTATATTTAGGCGTATAGCTCTATACTGTAGTGGTCTATGCCTGGCTATTTCTAGTTTAATTATCTATATATTATATTTAGGCGTATAGCTCTATACTGTAGTGGTCTATGCCTGGCTATTTCTAGTTTAATTATCTATATATTATATTTAGGCGTATAGCTCTATACTCTAGTGGTCTATGCCTGGCTATTTCTAGTTTAATTATCTATATATTATATTTAGTGGTCTATGCCTGGCTATTTCTAGTTTAATTATCTATATATTATATTTAGGCTATTTCTAGTTTAATTATCTATATATTATATTTAGGCGTATAGCTCTATACTGTAGTGGTCTATGCCTGGCTATTTCTAGTTTAATTATCTATATATTATATTTAGGCGTATAGCTCTATACTGTAGTGGTCTATGCCTGGCTATTTCTAGTTTAATTATCTATATATTATATTTAGGCGTATAGCTCTATACTGTAGTGGTCTATGCCTGGCTATTTCTAGTTTAATTATCTATATATTATATTTAGGCGTATAGCTCTATACTGTAGTGGTCTATGCCTGGCTATTTCTAGTTTAATTATCTATATATTATATTTAGGCGTATAGCTCTATACTGTAGTGGTCTATGCCTGGCTATTTCTAGTTTAATTATCTATATATTATATTTAGGCGTATAGCTCTATACTGTAGTGGTCTATGCCTGGCTATTTCTAGTTTTATTATCTATATATTATATTTAGGCGTATAGCTCTATACTGTAGTGGTCTATGCCTGGCTATTTCTAGTTTAATTATCTATATATTATATTTAGGCGTATAGCTCTATACTGTAGTGGTCTATGCCTGGCTATTTCTAGTTTAATTATCTATATATTATATTTAGGCGTATAGCTCTATACTGTAGTGGTCTATGCCTGGCTATTTCTAGTTTAATTATCTATATATTATATTTAGGCGTATAGCTCTATACTGTAGTGGTCTATGCCTGGCTATTTCTAGTTTAATTATCTATATATTATATTCAGGTGTATAGCTCTATACTGTAGTGGTCTATGCCTGGCTATTTCTAGTTTAATTATCTATATATTATATTTAGGCGTATAGCTCTATACTGTAGTGGTCTATGCCTGGCTATTTCTAGTTTAATTATCTATATATTATATTAGGTGTATAGCTCTATACTGTAGTGGTCTATGCCTGGCTATTTCAAGTTTTATCTTTTTTGTTCTATCTCTGTGGAACAGGGACAGTTTTAAACAATTTGTTTTTAAGCAAAACTACTTTGAAATTCATTGGTTAAGCCCTTTGACTTTAAATCTAAAAAGGAGAGGTAGGGAGGGGACATAGACTGCATATTTTATTTCTACCCAAGCTTATAAAGATTCTCTCCCTAGTTTGCTTTAAAAAATGGTTTTAACTAATAATTTTGATATACAGAAGGGGTAATTAAGTTTATCATATATGGGGAGGTACATCAATTTATTGTCCTTTATCATATTCCTTAATATCCCGGGGTGGACAGTAGGTACAAAATAAAATAAAATGTTAAACAGCCTAGATTTTATTAAATCCAAATTGGTTGGTTCAAATTAGCAGTGTCCAAACTTTTCAACGTATAGTATTAATATTGTCCATCAATTTATTGTCCATTGTCCTCTTATCCTAAGTAGAAAAATATTCATCTTAGTTGAATTTTTGCAATTAAAAAAGTTCTCAGAAGTGTTTAAAACTGTAAAAAAAATCATTAGAAGCAGAATGAGGCGGAGACAATATACATCTTTATAAGAAAAAGACATCGAAGAATTTATAAAACAATCTGGAATCTCTATATAATTATAATTTGCTTTTTAAAGTGGAGATTTTTCATAATATGTGACAAATTTCAGAAGTGATTGGACATTGGGGTTTTAATTACACTAGTCCCCAACGTTTTAAAATACGTTTGGTCTTATTTGTTGGATTAACAACTATTGGGACTTTAAATTCTGAGTAGTTCAAATGTTTTAGCTAATAAGTGTAATCTAGAAAAAGGGTAATTTTGTGCGTCATCATTGGGGATGTACTTCAATTTATCGGCCATTGTCCTATCCTTCTTTGAATGTATAAACGATTTATACAAATATACCTTTTTGTCAGGGATCTTAAGGGGTAAGACAATGGACGATAATTTATGTACATTTCCATTGATGATACACAAACCCCTCTTATTTAGATTACAATAAATGGTTCAAATGTTTGGACACTTAACTTTATAAATCAATGTTCAATTAAAGTACCTAAAGTTGTTAACGAATAAGAAAACGTTATTATATTACTTTGGGAGCTAGTGTAATAAACATCCCATTGTCCCCATCCTTCTCGACATTTTCTAAATAAGTGGGGTCATTCAAACCCATTTTTTTATTTTGGCATATATCATGGAAAAATTTCCCCCTCCTTATTTATATGATAAAATTTTCTGATACGATTTATAAAATATTAATAAATCTATCTATTTATTGATGTTCTTACTTTATTTTGCTTTTACAGATACTAATGAATTGTTGCTTATCCCTTAAGATTCCCAACTGTAATATTATAAACTAGCCTCTATGGGGCTTTGCCCCAAGAGGTAAATTAAAAAAAATATTTCTGTATTTCTGGTGCTGCCATTTATTTTAAAGTAGTTTCCTCAGAAAACGATTTTTTTTTTTTGGGGGGGGGGGATTTTCATTTTTTGTGGGTTATTGGTGATTGGTGTCCCACCCCCCCAAGAAATATCTTAAAACCACCATACGACCAATAAGTATATACCCTGAAGAGTAGAATCCGATCGGTTCCGCGGTTACTGAGATCTTAAGGGACGGACAGACATCATTCTACTTTGTATTAAAGATGGATCGATATATAATACGTGGATATTGTGAGAGATTCTCATATACCCTGATGAAATGTTTCTTCCAGCTGGCTAATAAACCGATACTCTCTCCCCTACTTTATGACTTTATCCCATCCCCTCATGAAGCCATTGTGCAATATCTAAGGACTATATTCAAGGGCGTCCAAGCTTTTTCATTTAGGGTGAGGTGGGTAAAAATAAAAATTTTTGGGTGTCCCTTCGGCAATCCAAGTTCTTTTGGGGGAGGGGGGCGAAGGGGGGGGGGTGAAATCTTTATATCATACAGGCAAGGATGTTCAAGCTTGGAAAAAATTCAAACTTCAAAACTTTGGGGGAAGAATCACACCTTTCCCTCCCCCCATTGGACGTCCTTGACTATATTAGCAACATAAATTGATAAAAATACAAAGCTTATTTTAGATAAAAATGTATTTTGCTATTATTCTAAATTTATGGGACAATGTATAAGATAAGAATAGTAGTTCTAGTCGCATACTAATTCTTTTTCAGAGAGGGAGGGGACAATGGGCTGTTTATTACACTAGAGTTAGACCCCAAAGTTTTATTATAACGTTTCCTTAATCGTGAATTAACAACTTTGGGGACTTTTATTGAATTATGATTTGTAAGTTCATTAGATTGAGTGTCCAAACGTTTAAACTACTAATTGCAATCTTTCGAAGGGATAGTTCTGTGTACTATCATTGTGGATTTACATTGATTTATCGGCCATTGTCTTCTCCCTTTACATCCCTGAATTCTTTTGGTTACAGCTACCCAGTAGTCAGATAATGTACACAAGTTTTAAAAGTACAACAAGAGATTACTTTTAAAGTTGAATTATTCAGTTTTAAAAAGGGAGAGGTCATTTTCTAGTAAATCCCGTAAAGGTGTGTGTTATAAGGCCTAAAAATAGTAGTAGAACGATAAGGTGCTCTATATATTTGTATTTCCTATTGAATAGAACAATAGGGAAGAAATTTTTTTTTTTTTTTTTTGATAACCGTACCTGGAATATCTGAAATTTCTATCAAACGCTTTGTTTGGCTCAAACTGACACAAATAAAAAAAATATAATTATAATAAATCAACCTGTAAAGAATGACTTCTTCCTTTGTTTAATGGTATAAATTGTTCTTAACCTTTACCTTGTACCTATAGAAAACATTATTATTATAATTATATTTTTTTTTAATTTTTGTCAGTTTGAGCCAAACAAAGCGTTTGATAGAAATTTCGTATTTTTTTTAGATAATTCAGGTACGGTTATCAAAAAAAAAAAAAAAATTTCCCTATTGTTCTATTCAATAGGGAATACATATATCTAGAGCACCTTATCGTTCTACTACTATTTTTAGGCCTTATAACACACACCTTTACGGGATTTACTAGAAAATGACCTCTCCCTTTATTGTATTTAATTTTTAAAATATATATAAAACTCGAGAAAAAAAGCCCAAATGGTGAGGTGACATAGGGCTGCTAATTACACTGGTACCCAAAGTTTTATGCTGACATTTTTATGTTTGGTAGCTTAAAAACTTGGATACTTTTTCAATTTTGATTGTTTTTTTTATAAACTAGTAGTGTCTTAAGGTTTCAACCAATAATTTTAATCTAAGGAAGGAGATAAATGGTTCATAATCATTCGGGATAAATATAAATTTATCATTCAATGTCTTATCTCTAGAAAATGTACTGTACATAATCAGACCCTGAATTTACTTGTGATCATTATTGTTTGTATTATTTTGTACAAAATCAAGAACAAATAACTGGATACCACATGAACAAGGCTACAAGGATATGAAAGGGGGGGAGGGTGAAGAATGATTACCCCATCCCACGAAAAATTTACAAGATTCCGACCACCTATCAATAAAAAGTGTTCATTCCCTAGATGGGGGTGGAATGGTTTCATGAAACCTCTGAATTTACGCCATGTAAACTTCGATTGTTTTACTTCCCCGCATAAACAACTGGACCTAGAACATAATTTTAAGGTTTAATTGTCGTCATTTCGTTAGGGTGCTGGGTTTAGATAGTAAAATTGTCAAAATTCCATCAAATGGCTTTCCTGGGACACCCTTTTGTACAGTAACTTTAAAAAGTTATATAAATATCAGGTATAAGGTATAACCAACAAGTAAATTAAATCTAAAATAATATTTGGGGGGCAAGTGGAGAGGTCGTCAATTTTACGATGTGTTGCCCCCCAACGACAGCTGAAAACCACGTATAGGTTTTGTGAATTTTTTCGAATTAATTTCGTTATTGGTATAAGCTGTATAAATATATTGATTTTAAGCATTCTTGTCTAAATTACTAAAATCAGTCTTGAAACAAATAAATTAGTCAAATTTAATAGCCTACCAGGACCGAGTATTATAGTTATTTCTCGTATCGTATTATAAACGGCTTTCCGCGGATATAGAATGTACAATTATAAGATTAAAACTAGTTTTTTTAGCCCCGAGGTGCCGGAGGCACCGGCTAAAAAAACTGGTTTTAATCTTATGATTGTATATTTCTATATTCGTAAAAAACTGGATATAATACGATGCTAGACATAGTTTTTTCGTATGGATGAGAACCGGTTCCTATCCACCGGATTCGAATGAATAAGAGAAATCAAATTATTAATGAACATAAAATATTTAGTAACATGCACGTAATAATTGTAGAATAGGTTTGCTAATAAAATGAATAATCATAATAACAATCACATTTATTTTACATTAATTATTGATAAATATTTGGTAAATAATAATTGAAAATGCTATAAAAATACATATCACACAAATTCAATGCAAAATGACGTTATTGTTGTTATTATTAAAAAGCCTATTTTATAATTTGGGAAAAAAATAAAATGCCCTTTAAATATCTAAAGTATTAACAGGTTGATATATCTTTACATTTATAATTTGCCGCTAAAAGGACATCCAATAATACGCTGTTTTTCGACATTGAGACACATGATTGGATTACTTAAGCAACAAATTTACCAAACACGTGTCTCTTGGCAAAAATCATCCAATAATACGCTAGTATTTTAACAAGACAACACATGATTGGTTTATTTCAGCGGCAATTATTATTTTCAAAGTTTTGTTAGTAATGTAAACAAATTGATCAATAGTCTCAATATTACTCCTTCTGTACACAATAATGGCGTGCACTGGTTTTTGCCTTTACTCACTTTACGATTTTAGACACCTCTTTTAAAAACAAAATCGATGGTGTGTAATACAGACAACAATATAGGGGTGTCAATCTATTTCCAGGGGGATGATACACTAATCAACATACTTAACAGGGTCAGGAAATTAGTCAAGGGTGGTGTTAAGGGGTTGGACACGTAAGGGTGTTCAAAGTGATCCACCCCCTTTAACTTTTCCAGGGGTGTTGGACACCTCCCTCTTGTGCACGCTTCTAGTTTAGGCCAGCTGGTTTTTTTACTGCCAAAAGTTTAACAGTTTTTCAGGGATTAGGGTTAATATTTGTTTCTTAGATTGTAACATCAAAGTGGTTATTTTGCTTAAAACCTTGATAAATTTCAATTATTGAGGCAAAATGTGCATTTTAAACCAAAAAGTATAAATAAATGCATTTCTTTAAATACAAACATAAATGACAATCATTTTTTAAAGTAGCGTAGCAAAAGTTAATCACAATTTGCTAAAAAAGTTTGAAGAAAAAAAAACATGGGACATAAAAATATGACATATTTCGCAAATATAAGGCAGGTAGGAAGAAAAATAGGGCTGTTAATTACACTAGTCCCCAAACATTTTCATATTCATTGGCTTAACAACCTTTGGGACTTTCTTTAATTTTGAGTGGTTAGTTTATAAAGTTGAGTGTCCAAACGTTACAACCACGAATTGTAATCTATTGAAGGGGTAATTTTGTTTATCATCATTTAGGATGTACTTCAATTTATCAACCATTGTCTTATCCCTTTAGATCCCTCGGTAGAAGGATATGGACGAACAAAGCAAATCCAAGAGCACAATTAACAATCTAAAAACTAAAATAAAATTGGCTTCTTATATGGAAGGTAAGGGTATAATTTAATTTGGTTATTAAATAAATTAAATAACATACTATCAGGTATGACATCGAAACCGATTAATATCCGCTGGATTAGAACCAGTACGAAACCATACTGAAATATCATGTATAGCATCGTATCACAGACATTTTTCTACGAATATTAAAATAAAAATCATAAAATTAATACCGGATTTGGTAGTCCGGTCTTTGGAGGTAACAAAACTGAGTTTAATCTTATTTTTTTATTTTAATATCCACGCAAAGCTGTTTATAATAAGATGCAATAAATAACTATTTATAGGTGTTTATACTGAAACTTTAAAGATATGATCAACTATGACTGACAGTCTGATAAATTTCTGGGGTTTTTTGCCAAAATTTTTTACTATACCATTATGTAGACTCGTAGAGCGTATCAGTTATTTCTTAAAATAAAATCACTGGTTTTTAGCGTACAATATATCCTTATTAGCGGCTACGCCCCTAGAGGCCTCTAGTTGCATTTTTAATGTTTTTTTTTATTTAAAATATTTAATTAGAGAAATAATTGGTTTATGTTTCGTTCAGGTCTCTTTTTCGGGAGGGGTAATTTTTTTCTAGGGGCGATTTCTCTTGGGAGGGTGGTGGTACCCTCCCACAAAATAGTTATAAACCTTCCCGGGACATATGAGAAGCTACCCTGTTAAGGAGAACCCGATCGATTCAGCGGTTAGCGAGATCCTTCGGTACAAACACACAGACAAACACACAGACATCCTGTTACTTTAGTATAAGGATGGTTACATATCAGTAGAGTTTCAATGTGATGACAATTTAATTTTCTGTGTACATTCTCTGACTCTATGCACTTTGAATAATTGCAATTGGTTTCTCATCTTCATCCCTGAAAAAAGTAATAGGTGCAGAGAAAATGGAATGTGATTCTGACAAACAATTCTATTTCCCCCTTCCCTTTTTTTCTCCCCTTCTTAACCACTTCCCTTTCAGTTATACCAAAAAATAAGTTTTACTTAATTTACTTAATTTTCGGCAATTTCAATTGGAATTAATTGGCTAAATAGCAGCCCCTAGACTGGTGGTTGTCTGGTCAGTTTTAAAGAAAGTTTTAGTACATGGTAACCAAAATCAATGTATTAATAAGTATTGCGTTGTTACTTTGTCTAAATATCAATGTAATTCCATACAGAGACAAGTTGACCTACATGCAAGCGTTTGAAATAGCTGAGATTTTCAGAGAGAGAGAGGGGGGAATTGGGCTGTTTATTACACTAGTCTCCAAAGTTTTATAATAACGTATCTTATTCGTTGGGAACATTAGTGCATTTTGTTTGGTTGGTTCCAGCTTATACCAAAAATGAAATTAATTCGGGAAAAAGCTGTCGTTGGGGGGCAACACATTGTAAAATTGACGACCTCTCCATTTGCCCCCCAAATATTATTTTATATTTATTTCGCTTGTTGGTTATACCTTATACCTGGGTTGGTTCGTCAAGTTGAGTGTTCAAACGTTTCAAACACTAATTTTGCGCTACATAATGGGGTAATTTTTGATATCATCATAAGAGATGTACATCAATTAATCGGCAATTGTCTTATCCCTTTAGATCCCTATGTGCTTCTAAACATACCTGTTCAACTGTGATGGAATAGGAAGAGTTGATATTAAGTTTATTATAATCTAAAAATAACAAGGACAAATAAGTTCATAAGTATAACATTACAATAGAGGGGGAAGGGGTTAAATAACTGTATGTCCCCACCTCGAGGACCCTATGCCGACTTTTAATTGGGTCTTTCAAAACCAACCAAAAGCGTCAGGAATATTAACACAGCCAAGTCGCTACAAAAGAGCAGAAAGATATATGCCAGCAGACGAAAAAGGTCTTCAACATCTATATTTATGGATTTATTGGTAGAACCACAAATTCTCCCATAAAAGCAAGGTCTCGAGCAGTGGTGCTATGTATTGTAGAGGTATGCAGAGCTAGATATTCTCATCTTCGTTACTTGAGATAATATTATAGTGTAGAGAGGTGTCAACATTTAACACCCCCCTAAATTTAAGTTGGGAAGGCCTTCCCTTTTTTCACTCCAAATTGTTTCACAACCCTTAGGAGAATAGCTGTGCACACCACTGCTTGAGAATGAATTAGAAAAATCCTTTAAAAAATTGAACCAATAGGGAGGTAGTGTATTGTTTTATTAGGAAAATGTTAATTAATAATTTTTTTTAACTAGGTATGAATATTACTAAAAGGAATCATAATGTAATAATAGTATGGCAAGCAGTCTTTTATTATCTTTATTAGGTATTAGTTCTGAATAAATTTTACAAATCTTACCAGAGCATATTGTATGGTAGAAAGTTGTTCTGGAAACATCCAGAAAGATAAAATAGCTGTGATTGCACTACAGATTTCAGATCACTTTATTACAATTATCAAATATGTATTTTTTATTGTGGCTTTCATTTTTGTGTTAACTTCTATGAAAGTAGTCGTATGAAACATGTATAAATGGATGAGATACTAGATGAGAATGGCTGTTTTTGTCTTATATATTATATATACCTTTTAAATCATTTTTATCGTCTAATTAAAAAAGATATAGGTATAAAACTCACAGACTAAGGATGGTTAATTCTCTCATCGTATTATAAACAGCTTTCCGCGGATATAAAAATGTACCATTATAGGATTGAAACCATTTTTTACCCTCGATTTGCCGAAGGCACGGGATAAAAATATGATTTTAATCTCTCTGACTCTTTATTTTTATAGTTATAAACTGGATATATAATTATATTACGATGCTAGACATAATAATTTTCCAGTATAGCTGAGAACCGGTTCTAATCTACCGGATATTAATCGGTTTCGAAGCAATACAGGAAAAACCATTAAATTACATTAAAAATTAAATAAATAAAATCATTCCTTGCGCCATTAGTGATTAATCCAAATTTGTCATCTTCTTTCAGTACCGTTGAATATAAATTTAAACAGGCTATCAGAATAGCACTTGCCAAACAACCAGTCACAAAAAGTTCCTAAAAATAAGAAAGAGATTAAACTAACAAACTCTCAGAAAGAGAGGGGACAATGAGCTGTTTATTACACTTGTCCACAAAGTTTTTTAATAATAGCGTTTTCTCATTTGTTGGCTTAACAACTTTTGGGACTTCAGTAAATTCTAATTGGTTGTATCACTAAGTTGAGTGTCCAAACGTTTCAACTATTCAATCTTATCTACAGAGGGGTAAATCTATAATGTATCATCATTGGGGATGTACATCAACTTGTTGGCCATTGTTTTATACCTTTAGATCCCTGACTAACTCTAGCAATAATAGTCTAACATTCTTATTAAATATTATTATGTCTATCATACCTGTTAAATATGTCATTCATGAGTGTATTAACTTAAGCAATATCTTATAATAGTCTAACAATCTTATAAGTTATAAGGCTGGCATACCTACTTAACCTTTCATTTCTAAAATATAGACTCGTAGAGACTAAAATGTCTGCTCTAGATACAAGCTAATTATTCATGTTTAAGATCAACATATATATTATATTGACTTTGATAGATACCTTTTTATGATACTGTATACATACAATACTTTTTACCATGCTATTTACCATGCCGTCTATTATAGAGTGTACAAAACTGTCTATATTACTGTTTACCATACTGTATCGTACTATTTACCATACCGTCTTTAATACTGTTTACCATACTGTCTCTATAATACTGTTTACAATAATGTTTATCATACTGCTTGACATACGGCTATCATACTGTTTACCATACTGTCTCTATAATACTGTTTAGAGTGTACTATACTGTCTATCATGACTATACTGGAGATAGACTAGAATGCCTCCTCTAGATATAAGCTGGTAGGTTACAGGCTAACCAATCACACTAACTATCATACCTGGAATACCTTTTCCAGGTAAAAGCTGGCAGGTGACAGGATAATCACACTATCTATCATACATGTCTATTATGTCTAAACTGGAGTGCCTGGAATGCTTCCTCCAGGTAAAAAATGGTATTTTCCAGGATAATCACACTATCTATCATACCTGTCTATCATGTCTAAACTGGAGTGCCTGGAATGCCTCCTCCAGGTATAAGCTGGCAGGTGCTAGAATTATAACGCTGAATACTGATGAGAAATAAAGCCTGTCCCAGGATTTAAACCTAAAAAATAAACGAGATGTAAAGATATCCTCTACTTGATTAGATTTCCATGTAAAGGGGGTCATTTTTTCGCGAATTTTCCGTAAAGTTGGTGTAACCTTTTAGTCAAAAGCTCTTATTAAGTCAAATTGTTTTCAATAAGAGCTTTTGATTAAGGTTAAGCCCAACTTTACTGAAAATACGCAATAAATGACCCCCTTTGTTACTTAAGATATTTAAGAACAACTGGACTCAACACAAATGTTATGTAAAATTATCATATTAGTCCTGAAAACGCATTAGACCAATTTCTTTGAAGAATGTAAACTATTGGAAGACAATTAGTGGTCTTAGAAATTAACAAAATTAAATCTAATGACCCAAAGATAAAATTTTGGTTCCTTTTTAATTTTACTAAAATCAGAGACAAGATATCAGTATTCTGACAAACAATTCTAAGTGAAAATTTCCCTACAACCCACTCTCTCCCTCCTCTCCCTTTTTACCCACTTCCCTTTAGTTCGAGTACAAAAAAGTTTTACGCCAACATTACATCTCTAAAATATCCAAATTTTTTGAAATATCATATAAAATGAATTTGCTAAATCACAGCTCCTGACAAAATCAAATGCTTAATTCTGTTACTGAATCTTTGTTTGTCTTTGTTGATTTAACTTTTCCAGTATGGATTCGAAACCGATTAATATCCACTGGATTAAATCCAGTCCTCAGCTATGCTAAAAAGTCATGTATAGCATTGTATTAAAGACAATTTTCCACGAATATTAGAATAAAAATCATGAAATTAATACCAGTTTCGTGAGCCCCTCAAGCCAATCAAAACTGGTTTTAATCTAATATTTTTTAATTATCCGCGAAAAGATTTTATTTTTTACATATTCAACTAAAAGTTATAAAAATTACCTAGCATCTGCAATTCTAGCATGTAGGGTTGAAGCTGCATTACAAACCACACCTGCAAATGTCGACAATTTTAGTTTATCTACAAACCTCTCGGAGGTGTATATTTTTAAAAATTCAATCCCCCTCAGCACTGAACCAGTGTACATAATGTGTAATGTGTGAAACAGATTATTAAATTACAAATAAACAATAAATTAAATAAACAAAATAATATAAACTTGTTGCAGAACTTCGTAAAAACAGAATTTTGTTTAAGGACATACTTTCAATATATAATTTTTATGACTTAATTTTAAACATACTAAAATAATGTACCTTGTTGCCTTTAGGAATCATTGTTCCGAAAGCAGATTATTAAGATAATTAAATCATACAAAAAAGGGTTGTTTGAAATTAACATGTTTTAAACAGACGTACGGAATTTCTGGTAACGATTATAAAGTTGTCACACTATCTAAATCATACCTAACTGTTACAGTAATCATCACACAAAGACGATTGAATTCGATAGGACAATTCTAATATGCCTAAATTAACGAAAAGGGCAAACGGTGAATAAAATACTTACCAACAATAAGCCAGAAATAACCTGACTCCTGAAATTCCAAACTTGATTGGCTCAGAACTAATCCAACACATGTAAAAAAACATAATTTATAAGACAATACAAAAACTTTTATTTCCAAAAATAAAAAAAGAATATTTTTTCAAAATAATACAATTATACCTACTTAAGACGCAAAGCAACAAAATGCTACAAATTTTATAAATTAAGAACAGTAAACGGTAATTCAGTAATAATATTATCTTTCTGCGGATATGAAAATGAGAAATTATAAGATAAAACCAAGTTTTGTTAACTCCGAGGGATGAAGGCTTGTGCTAACAAAACTGTTAGGTATTAATCTTTATTTTAATATTTGTGGAAAATTATTTGTAATACGATGCTGTATATGATTTTTCAGTTTGGCTGACAACTGGTTTTAATCCAGCTGATATTAACCGGATTTGAAGCCATACTGTATTATAAACGGCTTTCCGCGGATATAGAAAGTACAATTATGAGATTAAAACTATTTCTCTTTAGCCCCAAGGTGCCGAAGGCACTACCTAAAAAAACTGGTTTTAATCTTATGATTGTACATTTCTATATTCGTAGAAAGCTGGATATAATACGATGCTAGACATAGGTTTTTCGTATGGATGACAACCGGTTCCTTTCCATCGGATTCGAATGAATACGAGAAACAATATTACTCGTGATCATAACAATGGCGCCAGCAGCTCCTTAGGAGAATCGAACCGCACTTCGTGAAAAAAAAAAATATTTCCAGTATGGCTTCAAAACTGATATCGGGTGGATTAAAACCGGTTCTCAACCATAATACTGAAAAATCATGTATAGAAGCGAATTACAGACAATTTTTCATGAATATTAAAAGACACAAGTTCTGAAAGCTTTTTAAAAATGACGTCATACTAGTACCATTTTCATATTTGTCTATAGTACGATGATATAAATAACTATACTTGTGATCATAACAATGACGCCAGCAGCTCCTTGCAGTGGGGGAAGGGGTACCCTGCTCTTGCTAGGGTACAGACGGTCAAACAGAAAGATGGAGGCTGGCAGCGCATTCTGGACTGCCAGGTACACACACACAGGAAGTTCTGCCAGGGCCTACAAACAAGAAAACATATTGTGTATATTCTGCCCAAGATTTATTTTTCCCCCAGCTGCAAAATATTCTATTTCCTTAACACCCTCCCCCCCCCCCCACTCTAGCTATGGATCCCATGCAGAATATACAGCATTGCAAGAAAATGATACTAAAGACAAGTACCTTAGCTACATAGCTAAACACAACAAGAAAGTACTTTTTTTTGATGATATTTAAAATTTTCAAAAGAGGCACACATCTTAGCTAATCCATTGATTTTTTCATTTTTTCTCTCTTCAATCATGATTCATTTTCTATAATTCATATTATATACCTTTGAGTTAGCTACAAGTGCAGTTGTATAGAACAGTAGTCCAGGCAAAATTGATATAAATCCGGCCCTAAAATTCAAGAGGATTTATAAAATTAATTCTAATCCGTCCATAATAACTAGGTAATACGTGGATATAGTGACAGGGGAAAATTTGTCGTCAATTTAGCTTGCTAGTATGGACTTCATTTGTATTGATCAGTTCGTAGGAGAATAGTTGATGTGGTAAAAGGGGTTGGATGGGGGTATCGTTATTTTAGTCAGCTGTGATCATCACTTAATTAGAGTACATGAAAATCTGGTGCAACATCCAATGTAATTTATCGATTAATACAGATAAACATTTGTAAATAATATTAAAAAGTTATGTAGGTATCATTTCGTATTACACACTATTTTCTACAAATAAGAAAATAAAAATCATAATATTAGTACCAGTTTCTTAGCCACGAGGGGAAGAATTAATCCTATAGTTTTTAATTTTACTATCCGCGGAAAGTTGTCTATTACACGATGCTTGGTTTCAAATAATAAAATTTCTTATTTTAATTTAGTATTTTAAAACCTCTTTAAGTGCATATTTTTGTAACATTTTACGTCATTCAATTAAATAAAGATTATAAAACTTTATTTAAAAGAAAATATACCTAAATAAAACTTTATTTGTAAGATAATTAAATTTTTAGAATTGAATCTAAGGAAATCAGAATATAAAAGTATAAGATTCGAAGCAAAATTGTAAGTAAATTTTTTGAAAAACTACTTGATACAGGATAATGTTTATGGACATACTTACATTTTTAGGACTTGATTATAGAGTTGCTTCGCTTATAATATTGTTCTTTGTTGTTCCAGGAATCAATATACAAAAAAACAGATCAAACGGATAATTAGATCACATAAAAATTTGTTGTTAAAAAAGTAAAAAAAATCAACATGTTTAAAATGGACATACGGACATTCTGGTAATGATTATAGAGTTGCTATGCTTTCTAAATCGTACCTAACTCCTACAGGAATCATCATGCAAAGTTTGAAATCGATAGGACAATTCTAACATGCATAAATTAACGAATAAAAGCTATCTATCTCGGACGGACGGACGTACGGACAGACCCTAATTATAGAAAAGCTTCGCTTTTAAAAATAGACTTGGCAAAAAAATATGTTGAGTTTTTCTTGATTTTAGGCCGGAGCTGGAGCTGGAGTCGGAGCCGTGGTTTTCGCATGCGGCTCCGCGGAGCCGCAGCCGCACCAAAATCAAACGGCTCCGCAACGCTGCTTTCCAGAGCTTTTACAGAAAATCATACAAAAGATTTAAGACCATGAAAATATAGCATCAAACCTTTCCGCCAGACATTACTTTTTATATCCTTATACTAAAGTAACAGGATGTTTGTCTGTCTGTCTGTGTGTCTGTACCGAAGGATCTCGCTAACCGCTGAACCGATCGGGTTCTCCTTAACAGGGTAGATTCTCATATGTCCTAGGAAGGTTTTTAACTATTTTGGGGAGGGTACTACCACCCTCCCAAAAGAAATGACAAAAAATTGAAAATTTTCTTAAAATCTGGGAGACTTCAACGTTACATATGGTAGGTATCGTAACATAAATAAGGAGACTTCAACGTAACATATGGTAGGTATCGTAACATAAATAATTAACATAGACTTTAACAAACAAAAACATTTAAAGTGCCACTAGAGGCCTCTAGGGGCGTAGCTGCTAGTTTTATAATATTTTAATAAAATTCAGGGATCTAAAGGGATAAGACAATGGCCGATAAATTGATGTACAATGTACATCCCCAAAAATGATGCACAAAATTACCCATTCAGAAGACAAAAAATAGTGGTTGAAACGTTCGAACACTCAACTTAATGAATCAACTAATCAAAAAACCAATGTAGGCACAAAGTTGCAAAGCAAAACGTTATTATAAGACTTTTGGGGACTAGTGTAATGAACAGCCCATTTTCCCCCCTCTCTCTCTCTCTCTGACCAAACTTAAACCGTGGCAAAATTTTGTCCAAATTATGATAATATACCTGTCGACTTGGGTAATTGGGTAGCTGGATCTTTTAAACACATTTAGAAGTTTGTAAATTATCAGAGCTGCCAAGGTTTGCCAACCCTAGGTAAAAATAATTCAAAAATCTAAAGAAACTAGGTATTATTTTTTAAAAAAATTGTGGAGTTTCAAAATACTGATATCTATAATACAATGTATAACGATGTCTAACCGTCTGTCTATCTGTCCATACGGACGAAGGTTTAGTTCTGGAAACCAATTAATATCCGTTGGATAAGAACCAGTTCTCATCCATACTGAAAACTCATGGAATTATATCTAGTATTACTGACTATTTTCCACGAATATTGAAATAAAAATCATATGATTAATACCATTTTTGTTAAACCTCGCGGCTAACATAAGTGGCAATTTTATTATTTTTCATTTTAATATCCGAGGAAAGCTGTCTATAATACTATGCAATAAATAACTGTTTACCTGGAAAATGGTTGGATATTTGAAGCCCAGAACTGTCAGAACATATTTGTTTATACAAATTCCTAAAATTAGTATTTTTTGACTAGAAATTAACTAGGTATTGGCTATATTTTGGCCTTTGAAATGATTTTCTTGGAAGTCAAATATATATGTATTTTTTTTTTTTTGGTTAGGTTGGATTAATTATGTACTTTGGCAAGGATAAAAACATCCATTTGTATCGAAGCACAAAACAAATATGATTTATATCTCCAATGATGAACAAAATTACTCCTATTTTAGATTACAATTAGTGGTTGAAACGTTTGGACTCTCAACTTAAAGAAACAAGCAATCATAATCTAAGTCCTCAAAGTGTTAAGCCAACGAATAAGAAAACTTTAATATAAAACTTTGGAGACTAGTGTTATAAACCGCCCAATGCCTCCTTCCCTCCCTGATAGTGGATGCTTTATTTGGTAAGTATGAAGTAGATCAGCTACTAAAACAGGAGAAATCAAGTGTCCAAAAATCTTATATGTTATTTTTTTTATATTTAGTACTTCAGGAGGTATTAAGCTGTTTGTGAGATCTTTAACGACCTACAAGCTTCCTATGGCCTTAAAAATGATACTTAGAGCACAAAATATGTTCAACTTACCACCAAAGAATAAAAGGAAATATATTCCACCAGCTATTTCATTCATTTTTTAGAAATTTTCTTGGTCAACTTTAAAATATCTCTGAAGACTTTTGAAAAGGGTAGGTAGTTGAACGAAGTGCATTTAAACTTGAATTTAGTGAACTGCATATTTTTTTTCTGTTTAATAGTTTAAAATACATCAACAAGACATATATTGAAAAGAATTTCAATTTCCTACCAGGTAGTTTTAAAATTTCAAGACTTAAAAATCATATTTTTGATAAATGGCTGTCCTGTTTTCACAAAAACAGCAGGATTTGGAGGTGCGTAATTGATTGCTATTTATTGTAATACAAAATTATATATGTCAGATGGTATCCTTGCAACTTATGCTTGCAATCAAACTTGTTAAATGCACTTCATGCAACTATCCCTTTAATTTTAATCAACAATTCAAAAGCAGACAAAAATTCTTCTCATTTTAAAACATAATAAATCTGAAATATTAAAGGATACATATAATATTATCTATGAATCACTAAATGCTTTATTAAATAAGTATACATTTAATTTCTGATAATATTTAAATCACATATAAATTCACCAGGATATATTTGATGTCTTTTTCTTTCAGCTACTATATAATTTAAAAGTGGCTACACCCCTAGAGGCCTATATGAATGAATTAAATGAGTTAAACCTCCACTATTTTTCTAAAACACGTGAATTACCTAAGGTTTTAGATACTTCATAAACTTTTTGTCTTTTGTTCTAAAAAAATGCCCATTATTATAAATAAAGATTTTTCTTAAAATTAGCAAGAAATTTAAGTTAAAAAATTTCTAAGGAAAAGGAAAATAATTTATTTTCCAAACAATGTCTGACAATTGTATAATAATACTTTATAACTGTGCATTAACACAGAGATTCTAAGGGATAAGGCAATGGCTGGTAAATTGATGTAGATCCCTAATAATTGTACACATAATTACCCTTCTGTAGATTACAATTAGTGGTTAAAACATTTGAACACTTAACCTAATGGACCATCTGACCAAACTTCTTTAAAAATCCCAAAAGTTATTTATCCAACAAATAAGAAAACGTTATTATAAAACTTTGGGGACCAGTGTTATAAACAGCCAAATATCCGCTCCCTCCCTGGCATTTACAATATCATCTTAAGTAGGAAACAATGTTTTTATTGAAAATATTTGAATGAAAATTAACAAACTAAATTTTTACAAGAACAAAAAATAAAGTGCTGGTATTATAATTATATAATTGTTATATATTAATCTCATCGTATTACAGACAGCTTTCCGCAGATATTAAATGAAAAGTTTTAAGATTAAAACAAATTTTGTTAGCCCAGAGGGGCCGAAGTCCCGAGCTTACAAACTGGTAGGTATTAATTTTAAGATTTTGTTTTTAAAATTAGTTATCCATGTTATTATCTATTATACTGAGAATTATTCAATACTGACCATTTATTGGTATTTTTAAAGTGCAAATAGGAGTGGAGTGGACAAGTAGAACACATTCTTTCTTGTTTATGATTCTGTTTCGTCATTGACCTCCTCTATGATTTCCTTCTTCTTTTTTTGTTGTTCTTTTGGCAAAATCTGAAACATGTAAGGGATTAGACAATAGAAAATATCTTATATTCCCTCTAGTTTTTATACTACTGCTTCAAACGTTTCAATTCTTAATTGTAAGTAATCTTCAGAAGGAGTAATTATGTGCATCATGATTGGGGATTTACATCAATTTATCGGCCATTGTCTTGTTCCTTTTAGATACCTGGCTTTTAGTACAACATGGTAAATAATGGGGGGGGGGGGGGGGGTGATATCTGTAAAGCTCTCCGGCAGGGGTTATGCAATATGTATACCCAGCAGATAAAATAGAAATTTAGCGGTTTTCCTTAAATGTAAGATGGGCTAAGGCACAAGGAAGGGATGGGACTGTGGCCCTAAAATAGGTTTGATTGAATTTAAATTAAGGTTGGCAATCCGTCTATTTTTTGGAACGAATTCGGATTCTTACAAGAATCCGCCCAAAAATAACACGGAGGCTCCGCGGATTCCGGATTCTTATTTTTTTGACGGATGCTAGCAATATTTTAAATTATTTTTAAAATAAATAAATAAAGGGATTAAATTATACCGTGTACTAGAAAGAATCTAAAGCTGCGTTTTTTCATATTTTCTAATCTCTCCACTTGGTGGTGCAGGTGGGGAGGGATGGGGGAGGGGGGGGGGGGATGATCTTTAAATTCAAAGAGGGGGCGTTGTAAGAAAAAACTCAAGACGCTAATTTTAGCCTGAAAATTAAGAATCCGAATCCGCTATAAAAAAAAACTGATTCCGGATTCATATTCCAAAATTAGCCAAAAATTGGGCGGATTCCGGATTCAGATTGCCAACCCTAATTTAAATAAAATTTTGGTTACTCATCTCACCTTTGGAAATATGACTGGAAGAAAACTTGTGTAAAATCCAACATCAACTTCAAGAAACAAACAAAATATGATTCTATCCAGAGCCTTAATAAATTAATAGGGTAGTGCGGGGTTAATGCGGTCATCGGGTCAATTCCGGAACGATTAACTTTTTTAAAACCGTTTTTTAACGGTGTTCTAAACGTTTGCGTTTTTTTTTTCAGAAAAGCAAAGTTGTAGTTTATTGCCTATACTTTCATTTCTTACTTCAACAAATTTTTGTCAGATCACTCCTTCTATGATTTTTTTGCCCTCAAAAAGTTGCAAAAAATTTGCAAAAAAAAAAATTTCAAAATAGGCCATGTTCAATCTAAAATTGTAAAAAAAAGGTAAGTCCTATCGACCCCCGGGTTTTTGTAAAATGAAAGATATGGCATTCATTTATCGTTTGCAATTGGAGGCGTTGTTCTAACTTGATTTTTTCATAATTTTTTTTCGTCTAAAAAAAATGGTCTATTCCGGTCACTTTTTTTACTTTTTTTTATTACTGTATTTATAACTGTATAATACCCTAATGTTTTATTTAGGTGATCTGGAAGCATAAACAACCTAAATGCATGACCTAAGCTTTAATCATTGCCTTGCCTGTTGTGTGATGTACATTACTAGTCATTTTACTGCTTGTATTATGTCATGTTTTGTTGCCTAAGCTTTTCAATTTGTAAAAACATTAAATATTTTTTAGACACATTTTTATAGTAATGGGAAGAGTATATCAACCAAAGGAACGCCTTAAATATTTTCCTGAAGATGTATCAGCTGCATTGGCTCATGTAAGAAGGGGTATGTCTATTAGAAAGACTGCTAGAAGATTTAAAATTCCATATGAAACCCTTGCATCTTTTTCGTATAAGAGGGTGTTCGAAATTTTTGCGCGGTTTGGATTTTTTATGTCAAATCGGCTAGGATTAAGCTAGAAAGGTGTTTAAGGTGTCTATGGAAAGCTCTTTGCATGTCCTAACAAAAACTCCCCAGGATATGGGTTCTATCTCCAAGATTTAGAGTACATATTCAAGATTTTGCATTTTCAAAATTCCTGTTGCATAAAATGTGTTAAAATATTAGAGTTAGACCCCATATCATTTCGAGTTAATTGTCAGGCATGTAATTTTGCATCTTTAGACACCTCAAAAACCCTTGTAGGTCAATCCTAGCCAATTTGAGACAAGAAAAAATGTATCAAAAACTGCTGTCAAAACTGGCAGGATTTTTAAAATTAAAAATTTTTTGGGAAAAAATCACTTTTTTCAAGAAATTCCAAGACCTGCGAATCAGAAATTGCCTCTAATTTATGTATAAAGCTTAAAAAAACCTAATCATATAATAAAGAGTATGATTTTTTTTAAAAGTTTGCATGAAAAAAATTGATGTTTTTTTTTGCGATTTTACCGACTTTTTTATAATGGGAAAAATGTGGTCAAAAAATTGTCTGATCTGCATGCGACTAGTACTGTTAGAAAGCTAATGACCTCAGCTTTCTACTCATAGTTTAAAATGTTTAAAAAAAATATTTTAAGGGGGTGTTCCACCCCCCCAAAGTCAACTGACCGAAATAGCCCCACCGGTGGGGTTATTCCGGTATAGGCCAACCGCCGCCCTTTAAACCGATTTTTGACCGACTTCTAGTTGCGAGATCTTAATGGGACCAAGACAGGCTTCTTCGTTATTGCCATATCGTTCATTTGCACTCTTAAAAACCGGAAAAAGTTTTTGGGAAGTATGTTTTTTTAAGTTGAAGCAAAAAATTTACCGGAATTACCCCGCACTACTCTAATAGATTTAGAATTCAAGTGAACTTAGGTAATCTTATTTTATTGACAATTTTGTCTACAATAAGCAATATACTTCATCTAGACTATTAGAACCATCGGCCATTTCTTTAGTTAATTGAAGGGATACTTTGATTATAATCTTTGGGTATGATGTACAATGTACATCAATTAATTATCCATTGTATTATCCCTTATGAGGCTTATGAGGCAAGTTCTAACTTCTAACCTAACTTAAAATAGTACCTAATGAAACGGACAAAAAAAAACTCCACCTCAGCTTTATTTTTATTCTTTTCTCCAACATAATGGGGGGTTTCTGTGCTCGACAAGGCACACTGAGGAAAATTTTCAAAGCATCTGTACAATTACAAAAAAATATACCTGTCCATGTTCCTCTAGAAAATTCCTGACAGTTTTCAATGCAACCAGAGCTGCATCCTCATTTGGATACCCGTATATTCCTGGACGTGGAGGGGTTCAACAGAGTTGACAAATAATAAATCTTTTGTTGTTTGAGAGATTTTATGCAGGAGGGAAGGGGACAATGGGCTGTTTATTACACGAGTCCCAAAACTTTTAGGATAACGTTTTCTTATTAGTTGGATCAAAAACTTTAGGGACTAACATAGCATTTTGATTGGTTGGTTCAAGAAGAGTATTCAAACGTTTTAACCACTTATTTTAATCTATATGGTTTTCTTTTGTATATCATCGTTGGGGATGTATATCAATTTATGGGCCATTGTCTTAGATCCATGGATTTCATGGGATAACCCAATGAACGATAAATTAAAATATAATGATGAACAAGATTCCCACTTATGTAGATTAAAATTCAGTAAATGTAACCAGAGTTTTGAGCCTACTAACAAGATAAAACTTTGGGTACTAGTATAATTTACAGTTCTATGTGCCCTCCCTCCCTCCCTGAGTTGTATAAACTGTATCAACTAAAAAAAATGCATTGAACAAATCAAAAACTAACCATACATATTCTTTAGCAACACAGCTACTCTTTTATTTATAAATGTCCACCTATTCGCATGTTTAATATTTTTCAGATGAAATACGATTTTCTTGGCTGCTATAAAAGAAAGCTTCAACATTGTTTGTAATGATTCCTATGAACAATGACATTCAAATAAAGACTTTTTATCTGCTGTTTCCTTTTTATAATATAATCTATTAATCATATTATATGTTACTAGCGGCTTCGACCCTTAAATCCTCTAGGGGCACTTGGATTTGGTAGGTTTGAATTCGACAACCCCATTTTTTATTTTAGTTTAAAAAATTAAAATTTGTTTTCTAGGGGCGATTTCTCTTAGAAGGGTGGTGGTACCCTCCCCCTAAATAGTTATAAACCTCCCAAGGACCTATGAGAAATTACCCTGTAAAGGAGATCCTACACTCAGAAAGAGATCTGTTTTCTTTATTATAATAATGATAAAGTAAATATTTTGTCAACAGTATTCCCATTCCTGTACTAATGCAAGGGAAGGCGATAGTTTTAATATTGTTGTCCACCGCCATCTGTAGCGAGTTTTTGTAACAATTTGCCAATTCACGGGGGTTCTCACACTGAGGACCTAAAATATATATTTTTCTATGATAATATTTGGATTTGTGGATTTTTAATCAAGATTGGGCATTAACTAATTGAAGAAAAATTTATGTGATTGTGCAATGTGCATCCCCAATTATAATGAACAAAATTATCTTTTCCCTGTAAATTTAAATCATTGATGAAATTTTGTACGACCCCATCATTAAATTAAAGTACCCAAAGTCAACACAAGATAGAGTTTTTAAAAAACATTGGGTACCAGTTTAATTTACAGTGTTTTGACCATATCTCACCCTCCTTGATATTTACCTCAAGGATCTAAAGGGATAAGACAATGACCGATATGTTGATGTACATCAACAATAATGATACACAAAATTACCCCTTCTGTAGATTACAATTAATGGTTGAAACGTTTGGACACTCAACTAAATGAACCAACCAATCAAAATTCACTAATGTCCTCAAAGTTATTAAGTCAACAAAAAAGAAAACGTTCTTATAAATCATTTGGTACCAGTATAATCTATAGTGCCATGTCCCCTCCCTCCCTCCCTCTGATATTTACCTACAGTTGAGATGATATACTTAGCAGGGATATTATATCCCCCACTGAGCCGAGCTTCTCCTGTGGGACACCCGTCATGATTTAGGTTCTCCTAGACATACAAAATGGATAAATTATGACAGGGGAAAAATTTTCGTCAATTTAGGTTGCTATAACATGGACATCACTTATTGGACAGTTAGTTTATTCAGTAGGATGGGAGGGGAAGGGGTAAATGGAGTTGAAGGGGAGATCGTTATTTTAGCCAGCAACAAGTTTAACTTTATTAGAGTACATGATAATCTGGTATAAGATCCAAATAATATCAAATCCATTCAAACAAACATTTATTTTCTGGAAGCTTTTCCAAAAGTTGATTTTTTTCTCAAAGTCAAAACCAACCTACTTGTGTTTTTGTAAGAAGTGCCTGTCAAACACAATCCTAATCTCTGTGAAAGCCCAATCCCTGCAGATCTACCAAGTACCCAATATAACCTTAACCTAAAGTAACCCCCACCACATTTATAATTCATTTTAAAAGGGATAAAGTGTCTTTGTCTAACAATGGGGTATTCCTTGTGTAGAAATGTCAAATAATCTAACCTTCATATTTGTATTTTAGTTCAAGAAAGAATATGGATTCCTTTACCCTGAAGTTTACAGGAAGGCCAAAGAAAACATTTACTAAATAAACCTGAAGTGCCAGGATGCACAAAGTTGCCGTGCTACCTTAATCCCTGATGTAGTAGCAGGAAGGCCAAGTTTTTTAGTAATGTCTGTTGTTCAATAAAATTAATATTTTATACTTTATTCATGTTTTGTTTATTTTCAGAGTGTAAAAGCTTCTTGGGGTTTTTACCTTCTGTTTGTGTGAATATCTATTTTTGCTAATCACTCGTTTATCTGTTTCAGAGATATATGAAAGGTGTGTATGTTCTAAGACATGTGACCATTGGCTAGTGTAATGCTGTATTCATATATAAAGGTATTTATGTCACTTTTACAATGGTAGCAGCTTGCTAATGTTCTAAAAGTGATCTACGGCTACAGCATAAAACTTAGAAAAATTGGCACATTGTTTTTTTAATACACAGTCATATACTCTAGTAATTATTTAAATGCACAAAGGTCAAGTAAAAATAGAGGAATCAAAAATTTAGCACAAGTCGCGACATACAAAAGGCGTTAAAGTAACGAAAGTTACGAAGTTCAAGGCGTACACAGATTTTTTGTTCCATTTTTTTTAAAGATAGAAAGGCGTTAACTATTTTTTTTAAAAATAAGGAATATTAAACTACAGTAAAGATTTTTTTTTTCCCAAGAAGGCGTTTTGGGACAAAGAAAGGTCAAGGCGTTTATATAATCTATGATATTAAAGCGAAAAATACACAGCGTATATATATAAAATTTTTTTTTAACTAACGGCCAAAAGAGCGTTATTGGTGGATAGTTATTAAAAATTATGGTGTAAAAAGGTAACTATACAGTTACAAAGATCAAGGCGTTTATTTCATCTTATTTATATCTTTTAGAATACAGAAAGTTTTCTCTAAAAGAAAGAGATAAAAAGAAAGAAAATCGTATTTGTTTTTTTGCGTACTTTTGCGTAGCGGATAAGGAATCAACACCACAAAATTGTTATGAAGTGTCGATTTTAAATGTCGTCGTCGGCATAAAAATCAACTAAATATAACGAATGTACAAAAAACGTATGTTTTATATATATTAAAAAGTGCTATTAGATTTTTTTTAGTGCATTTATATTTTTTATGGTACTTTCGGATTTTTTTATAAGTGATTTTAATTTTTTTAGTGATTTATTAGAAGGTAAAGGCCAAAATAACCCCAAGGGCAAAAGTATAATAAAGATGACGGGTGACACGGTTGCCGAATCAGAGAAAGAGAAGGAGCAAGAGAAGGAGCAAGAAGAATATAGATTTTATGAAGGAGGGAGAAACACAATAGAAATACCGAAACTAGATGATTTCAAAAATTACGAAGATTTTGAAGAATGTGTGGAAATGTGGTCAGCTACCACGGACCTTCCACTACATAAACAAGGACCAGCTTTGTTCATGGAAATTCCAAAAAGTTCAAGTAGATTTGGAATTGACAATTTAAGAGCTGAACTACAGGAAAACATTAAGCTGAAGAATATCACCAATAATCCAAAAGGAGTCACAAAGATTTTAGAATATCTAAAAACAAGGTTACAAAAAGACCCAGTGTTGCAAGAAATCAAGACTCTAAGAGATTTTACACGTTTTGACAGACCAGCAGGACAAAAGTTTGAGGACTACATTTTGGAGTTTGACAGACGTATGAAGAAAGTAAAAGATCTAGGCATGGAATTCACAGATAGCTGTTTAGCTTTTATGTTACTGATTGGTGGTAGAATTGATGAAAAAGATTTAAAGATCATATACGGTACAGTTGAATTTAAGCAAAATCAAGGGAAACTGTATGAAAGAATGAAAACAAAAGTTAAAGAAATGTTAACAAACTCTCTTACAGAACTAGCAAAGAAAGAAGAAAGTGCTTTTCTTTCAGAACAACTAACTGATGAGGTGCAGGAAGTTTTAGTTGCAAAAGGGTGGAAACGACCCGAACAATACAAAGGACAAAAGAAGAAGAAAAACTTTGGCAACTATGACACAAAGAAAACCAATAGTCAAGGCGGGTTCCAAGGAGAAAGAAAGGCAAATCCTATAGGATCTGACGGAAAGATAATGACATGTGACGCATGCAGGAGCATCTTGCATTTGATCAAAGATTGTCAACACGCTTTTGAAAATAGAGACAAACAAAAGAAAAATAACAATAGGAATGTATTCAGGAATGGGAACAGAAAGTTCCAGAAGGTCTTAATGGTTGAAAAAGGTTCTGATGAGAAGCAAGAAGTTTTCATAGAACTCTCAGATTCAGAAAATGAACAGAATGAATCTGGAGAATCTTCAGAAAATGCAATGTGTGTAAACCTGTACACAGCAGATAAAGATGAATTGAGCAGATTCACGTCCGAAGCAATAAACTTTGGAGCCCTCGACACGTGCTGTACCAGTACGGTCGCGGGGGAAAAATGGATGAAAATCTATATCAGCTCTCTTCCCAAAGAAATGAAAGAAAAATTAAAGGGCCCAATAGAAAGTTCTCGTAACTTTATGTTCGGAAATCAAGGCACGCTGAAGTCAAAATGCGTGTATCAATTACCGGTGCGAATTGGAGGGGTAATAAACACACTAGAGGTAGATACCATTAGTTCTGATATACCGTTATTGGTATCCAAGAACGATATGAAAAAGCTTGGGATTGCTTTAGATTTAAAGGATGACAAGGGATACATAAATGGTAAACCTCTTACCCTCCACACAACATCTGCAGGACATTACATTGTTGATCTTCTGAACAATGATGATGTTATACTGTCAGAAGCACATGTAGTTGATTTGGATAGTACAGATGAGAAAACACAAGTAAAAACCTTGCGTAAGATTCATGCACAATTTGGCCACCAGCGAAAAAGAGCTTTCGTTGATCTGCTAAAAGGCGCAGGTAAATGGAAAGAACAGTTCTCAGCAATGATTGACAAGATTGTCGATAATTGTGAGGGTTGCCTAATGCGTCGCAGAAATCCTGACAGACCAGTGGTGGCATTATCTTTAGGTAAAGATTTTAATGATGCCATTGCAATGGATTTGAAAGTATGGGATATGAATAACAATATTTATATTCTATACATCATGGACACATTTACTCGTTTTATTACAGCCACTATCATTAGGAGAAAGTCACCATCAGACGTTGTAAATGCGCTTCTTATGAAATGGGTACAAGTTTTTGGTACTCCAGGGCTGATACTGACTGATAATGGAGGTGAGTTTAAGAATGAGGAAATAAAGGCAGTTGCGGCTAAGTTCAATATTAGAACAGATACTACTGGAGCTGAATCTCCATGGCAAAATGGGACCATGGAGAAAGGCCATTACACAGTAGATACGATGGCACGCTCTGTGAAACGTGATCAACCAGAAATGCCGCTAGATGTCGCCTTGGCATGGGCGTGTACAGCCAAAAACTCCATGAATAACGTATGGGGTTTCTCATCGCATCAATTAGTGTTTGGTCGTAACATCAAACTACCAGATATCTTAAATGATCCACCTGCTACTTGGGATGATGATGGTCGTGGCAGAAGTTTTAAGGATATATTGGACGCAATATATTCAACCAGAGAGGCATTCACCAAGAAAGAAAGGTTAGAGAAACTTAAACGTGCTTTAAAGAGCAAAATAAGAAGCAATCTCACCGTATTCCATCGCAATGACCAGGTATATTTCAAAAGAGAGAACGAAGAATTCTGGAGAGGTCCTGCCAGAGTAGTCTATCAAGATGGAAAGGTTCTGTCACTAGTACAGAATGGAGTAGGCTATAAAGCAAGCGTCAACAGAGTTTTGAAAGTAGGCCAGGAGTTCAACAAAGACAATGATTCAGCCAACAACATAGACACTGATGATAATACTGAAATGGATGTTGAGAAAAATGAGAGTGTTGAGCAACAAACAAGCAACAAAATGCAAGACGAACCAAGTGGATGTAATGAAAAATCTTCATTGCCTGATGATGACTATCCAATGCAAAGAAGGTCAAGATCAATCAGGAAGGAACAACCTGGAATATCTGAGCAAGAAAAGCTTAATGAGCCTAGCTCAGATGTCGCAATTGAGAATGAAGATTTGGAAGACAGAGGAGATAACAATGTCCTGGAAGATACTGAAAAGTCTAACACAGAACAAGCAGTTGATGATAATATTGATCAAGCTGAACAGGTCCAAGAGACAGAAAGTGCACAAAGAAAAAGAAAGAGAAAGGTTTACCAGAAAGATGAATATGGAACGCTTGTTAGAGCTGGTATGCAAGTAGTCAGAAAGGATAGAATTGAGATTAAAGAAAATGGGAAGTGGGAACCAGCAACAGTTATTGATAGAGCAGGAAAGAGAAATGGACCGTATGAAGGATGGTTCAACGTGCAATTAGATAACGGTTTTGTGTTTAATGATAATCTTAACGAAAGAGAGGTCAGAATAGTGGATGATGATTCAGATTCAAAGAGAACAAGAACTGAAGAAGAGCAAGCTTGTTGGACAGTACTTTTAGACACAGGTGTGACAATAACTGACAATTTAAACAACAGAGAAGTCCGTATCATGAATGAGGCCGATGTACTGGCATGCTGGATCCAAGAGGAGGTCATGGCAGTTATGGTTCCAAGAGAGAGAAGAAATTCACCTGAAGCTTTGGAGGCTAAAAGACAAGAACTGGAGAAACTTAAAGAATTCGAAACTTATGAGGTGGTAAATGATGTTGGACAGGAAAGGATTACGACTACATGGGTACTTACGGAGAAAGGTGAGGAAGTAAGGGCAAGGTTAACGGCTAGGGGGTTCCAAGAGGAAGAAGAATTCCCAAAGGACTCTCCAACATTACAGAAGCATTCCATGAGACTAATACTGATGCTAGCAGTATCCCTGAGCTGGATCATAGAAACAACAGATGTAAAATCAGCGTTTCTCCAAGGATCACGTCTGGAAAGAATAGTACATGTACTACCGCCCAAGGAGGCCGAAGCAGTAGGTAAGCTCTGGAGGCTACTAAAATGTCTATATGGACTGAAGGACGCTTCAAGGCAATGGTACCTGAAAGTGAAAGGTAAGCTCAAAGAACTGGGTTTTCAAAAATCCAGTCATGATGCCGCACTTTTCTATTTAATCAAGGATGGCAAACTTCAAGGTTTCATTGGTCTGCATGTAGACGATTTCTTACATGCTGGAAACCAGTTTTTTAACTCACAAATCATGCCAAAGATTCTGAGCATTTTTAAGGTGGGAAAAGCAGAAGTTGGTGAGTTTGTTTATACAGGCTTTAGGATGAAGCAAACATCCAATCACATTATTCTTGATCAGAATGATTATGTTGAGGGCATTGATATGCCTAAGGTAGATGCCAAACGTTTGCTCCAGAAGGAAGATGAGATGACTCAGGATGAATTGACAGTGCTTCGCAAGCTCACCGGAATACTAAACTGGGCTGTAAGAGCAACAACTCCAGAATTTTCTTTTGATCTCATAGAGCAATCAACCCACTTTAAAGGAGGCAATGTGCAAAGTTTGGCACAGGCACAGAAAACTCTAGCTAAACTTAAGCAAGCTAATGCGTTTGTCAAAATTTCAGCAATCCGAGATCTAAAGAACGCACAGATTTGGATGTACTGTGATGCTGCTTACAGGAATCTGAACAGTAAGACAGACAGCTGTGGCGGATACATAGTATTCATTGTAGATCCCAAGACTGGTTTTTGTGCTCCAATTGATTGGAAAAGCAATAAGATCAAGAGGAAGGTCAACAGCACTTTAGGTGCAGAAACCCTCACTTTGGTCTGGGCTTTAGATGCTGCTATTGGAATCAAAAAGCAGCTGAAGGAGATAACAGCTGGACAAATCGATCTGCCAATCAAAGCTATCACTGACAATCGCTCAGCAAGGATAGCTGTGTACTCAGAGTCTGAGGTTACTGAGAGAGAGTTGAGAGCAGATATTGCCATGGTTAAGGAGAAGATTGAGCAGAAGATGGTCTCTGAGATAAAATGGGTGAGAGGGAAGCACATGCTCGCTGATGTGTTAACCAAACGTGGAGTAGACAAGCTGCCATTACTTCAAGTGCTTCAGGAAGGTAGAATTAATGCAGAAGATCTTGCATTAATAAATTAATTGGGAAGATAAGACTCTAACCTACATGCCAAAAGTTTTTATTTTTATTAACAATTGCTCCAAAAAGACATTAAGTTTTTTTTAATTAAAAAAAATCCCGGTAACAACTGTCCTGTGATTTTCAATAACATCACTAGAGATTTAAGGAACCCGCACATAAGTTAAACCACACATAGCGCACACGCAGCAGACGGAGAGAAAATGTAAACAATTGCGCACGTGAAGTAACACGACGCAAACAAATTTTTCTTTGATGTAATAGATTAGTGGTTTTCAGTTTTTTTTTTAGAAAAGAAATAATTTAAAATATTTTAGAGCGTGTATTTTGCATAAATTTTAAGTGAAAAATTTATCATTCTATAAATAGTTCTTTTTATGATTTGTTAGAAGTGTATTTTGCATAAATTTTAAGTGAAAAATTTATCATTCTAAAAATAGTTTCTTTTTATGATTTGTTAGAAGTATACCTAATTTACGATTTTTTTAAAATTTGGAGTAAGAAGTATTTATTATTTTAAGTATATTTTTGTGGCATATAGGAATTTCAAAGAATAGTTGAGCACCCAATTAATTTTTCTTTTATTGTATATAAACTTCGTAATTTGTAAATAACTACCTAGTTACAATTGACGAGTGATTATTTGGCATTTATCAATGTGTAGTCTGTCTGTCTGTTTCTTTTTTCACTAAGATAAGTGAAAGAAGAGAAGTTTTTTTTTATACCTGCAAAAAGATTTTTGTCTAAAAGAAAAGAAGTTTTTTTTTAATAAAAAGTTTTAATTTTTTTTTTGGTATTCATAAGTTAATGTTTATCATAATTCTACTAAGTGCAGTAGGAGAAGAGACATAAGCTCTAATTCTGTAATTTTTTATTCCATTTCAGAAATTATGGACACGTATCTTCAAATGAATCTGGAGGAGCATGAGATGCTATCAGATGGTGAGGAAGAGTTTAATGCTGTTTTTGAAGACGATAATGAACCATTCAAGACAATTGAGTCCGAGAATAAACAGTCAGAAGAACAGCCGCCGGTAAACACTGAGACCACGCATGGCGATCAAGGTAAAGAGACTGTGAGAATGGTCATTTCTAATCTTAACATGCCACCGCTGGAATGGAATGCCCAACTTCTTGGCATTGAATGGGTTACCATGCATCATGATTCCATTTTTGAGACAACCAGAGAAGTAATAAAAATTATTCAAGACACTTCAGCCCCGAAAGAGATAGTCCTGCAGGTTTTTCAAAAATGGGCAGGAGGAGTAACAAGGGAGGTTTTTGAAAGAGAAATGACTAAGGTTTTTGAAGAAAACAGGAGGGTTGGAATGCACAAATTACAAGTAGCTACGCTCTACTTCATTCCTGAACACTCTCCAGTATGGCCCACAATTGGGGAAATAAATTGTTTTATTAGAAAAGAAACACTGAAAGACAACATGGGACCGTTTAATCTTCACAGGTTCCTGATGAAACCAGTAGGGAAGGGGTATACTCTCTACTGCAAGGGTATGATGTGGGAGGAATATCGTACAGATATTGGCTTAGGACGTACGTTAAGCAATGAAGGTTTGGCCAAGATCAAGAAGTTCATTATAGAACAGTTCAAAACTGGCTTTCTAGACATTAAACTTCCATCACATCAAGGAGTCCGGGAAGTTATTCCGCCTCCACTATACCTGACACCGGGTTATAAATCCAATGAACGTATGCTTGAGATATTGATCAATCGAGGTTTGGCTCCAGTTACCTGTAGAGAAAGACCAGCGTCTGTAGGAGTTGATCATGTAAATGAGCAGTTAAGCCGTCGTGGCAGGCCAGTTCCAGTCCGATCAGTAAACAGGTATGATCCTTTGATTGTGAGACTAAGGTCATCATTCTCCCATAGGGCTATGATGGAATCTGATATGGCAAGCAATGTAGCAGGGCCATCGGGAGTATCAAGCAGGTCGGTCTCCAGGACGTCAATGGATGAGGGAGTATTTATGAGAGAAGATCGAGAGGAGGAGAAGAATTATAATATGAGGGACATGCAGTGTCAAGTTGATGATTTGTGTTATGATGTAAAAAGATTGAGAGAAGATAGAGACAAATGGAGGAACAGATATGAGAGAAAAGATAAAGAGAGTCTGGAATGGAAGGAGCAAGCTCATTACAATGAGGATGAAATGATAGAGTTGGAACAAGATCTTGACGATAGGAAACGGACCATTGAAGAGCTAGAGAATGATCTAGAAGCCTCCAGATATGACAACAGAGAGTTGGAGGATCACGTGGAGAGACTGAAGGCTGATAAAGAACATCTTGAGGGCGAGTTGACTAAGGTTAAGGGAGAGCTCGCTAGAGTAACAGAGCAGTATGATTCTTTGGTGTCTTTGTACACAGGGATGGATGGATCTCGTATGGCTAAGTACATTAGTAAAGGAAGCGGAGCCATGAAGAAGAAGTTTGATGAAGAAAGAAAGAAAAAGAGACAAGAAAAGAATTAATATGAATGTGTAGAAATGTCAAATAATCTAACCTTCATATTTGTATTTTAGTTCAAGAAAGAATATGGATTCCTTTACCCTGAAGTTTACAGGAAGGCCAAAGAAAACATTTACTAAATAAACCTGAAGTGCCAGGATGCACAAAGTTGCCGTGCTACCTTAATCCCTGATGTAGTAGCAGGAAGGCCAAGTTTTTTAGTAATGTCTGTTGTTCAATAAAATTAATATTTTATACTTTATTCATGTTTTGTTTATTTTCAGAGTGTAAAAGCTTCTTGGGGTTTTTACCTTCTGTTTGTGTGAATATCTATTTTTGCTAATCACTCGTTTATCTGTTTCAGAGATATATGAAAGGTGTGTATGTTCTAAGACATGTGACCATTGGCTAGTGTAATGCTGTATTCATATATAAAGGTATTTATGTCACTTTTACATTCCTATCCAGTTTTTTGTTTAGGAATGAATATTTTTTGCCCGAGGGAATAAATGATGAAGCGAATGCACTTTACAGGGTTTTTTTCTTGCTTATTCAAATCAAGACTAATCAAACGTTTGAGATAAAATAAATGTTCCAAGTTGTTGTTTACCTTTTTAAGTAGAGGTCCAGCAGCTTTATGAATAGCCCCATCAACACCACCACCCCCCATCAGAGAACTATTAGCAGCATTCACAATTGCATCTATCTAATCAAAATAATTCTTATACAATAGTAACAGGATGTTTGTCTGTGTGTCACTGTCTATAGCTTAAGATCTCGCTAACCGCTGGTCCGATATGGTTCTCTGATTCATTGCAGCTTTTCATAGGTTCAGTGATAGTTTTCAACTATTTATGGTACTGTCCTCCACCCTCTAAAGAAAAATCGCTCCTGGAAAAAATACCCCCCAAAAAACTTTATTTTTATTTTGCCTTTTAAAATTAAAATTGAAAGTGGAGGGTTGAATTGCCCCCTTCCCTAAAGGGGTAGTTTCACGAAATGCATTTGAACTTAATTTAGTGAACCGCATATTTTTTACTAGTTAATGGGTTAAACTATATTTATATGGCATATATTTGAAAGAATTTCATTTATATGCCATATAAATGCAGTTTAACCAATTAACCAGGAAAAAATATGTGGTTCACTAAATTAAGTTCAAATGTATTTCGTGAAACTACCCCTTTAAGTTTTTGGATATTTTTACATTCCCCCTCCCCCCCTCCCTACCATATCACAAACGCAATCAGTTCAAAAATTACATACCTCCAATTTAGTGATATCCCCGACAAATGTTGAAACTTTGTCAGTAAAATCTAAATCCTCCTTAATCTTGATGTCATACAGACATTTCTTCTTTAGCTTCTCAAAGGACGGACTCTCACTTATATCCTGCAGAAAATAAAACTAATTAATAATAGTTATTTATCGCATCGTATTAGACAGCTTTCAGAGGATAATAAATTTTTTTTAAAAAGATTAAAGCAAGTCTTGTAAGCCCCGAGTGGTCGAAAGCCTGGGCTAACAAAACCATAATTAATTTTATGATTTTTTTAATATTCGTGGAAAATTGTCTGTAATATGTTGCTATACATGAATTTTCAGTATGGCTGAAAAAAGGTTATTATGCAGCGGATATTAGTCGGTTTCGAAGCCTTACTGGAAAGTATATTGGAAAGTTGGAAAGGAAAGAAAAATTCGAAGGAGAAAGCCTAGAGGGGAGGGGGGGGAATTGCATAATTTAATGTATTTTATTTTAAAATTTTGATTAGTGATGGGAATCCGGATCCGGAATCCGAATCCGGAATCCGGAATCCGCTCAATTTTCGGCCAATTTTGGAATCCGAATCCGGATCCGGAATCCGTTTTTTATAGCGGATTCCGGATTCTAAATTGGTAGGCTAAATTTAATTTAAATAGGTTAGAAAATACCAAGCACATTTTTAGGACATACGTAGCACTTAAATTTTTAAATTTACTAATGTGATGTAAATGTTTTAGTTATGCTGGAAGTCAACACTTTAACAAATCAAGGCTTCAACCAAGTAACATAGTGATAAATTAACGAAAAAAGCTATCCCTCTGTGACGGACGGCCTTTTAAAATACTGCTAGAATCCGGAATCCGAATCCGGAATCCGCCAAAAATAAGAATCCGGAATCCGCAAGAATCCGTCATTTTTTTTGACGGATTCCTTCAGAATCCGGAATCCGAATCCGGCCCAAAAATTCGACGGATTCCCATCCCTAATTTTGATACCTAACTTTTATGCCCCTGATCTCCAAGGAGGAAGAGGATATTGGACTTAAAGATCATACTTGTACCCAAAGTATTATAACTACGTTATCTTGTTATTTGGCTCAACAGAAATTGGGTGCTTTTATTGCATTTTGATAGGTTTGTTCCTAACTAGTATAGTACTTACTGTTTATGCTTTTCAGAATGGGTGATTTTGTTTGGCACCACTAGGGATGTATGTATATCAATTTATCGTCCATTTTCGTACCGCTTAAGATTCTAGAAGATGTGTACTTAATTTATTAATCTGAAGTCTTGTTGATTAACTTTGCTACAATAAAGAAATTAAACTTACCGGAAGACTTTTGCTTTGTTCTTTCCAAGTTGGAATATCTTCAAGTGGTACATAGGGTCTTGTGTACTCCTAACACAAAAAGATTTAGTATTTCAAGAATTTTTTAAGGTAGAGTCGGTCAGTCCTGAACGAAGAGCTCTTTTTTAATATGTTATAAGCGAAACATCTCTATATTCAATTCGATAATGTAAGTATGTATGCAATTAGCAATCTGTTTTGAGCTAATTTTATTGTAACAAATTTACAGCTGATTTGACGAGTTTCGTTTTTATGGTTTATAATGTCATCATTTTCATTTTATTTATCAATAGGTATGTGGGGTGGTAATTAATTTAATTTTCTCGTATTCATTCGAATTCGGTGGATAGGAACCGATTCTCATCAATACGAAAAAACTATGTCTAGCATTGTATAATATCCAGATTTCTACGAATATAAAAATGTACAATCATAAGATTAAAACCATTTTTTTTAGCCCCGAGGTGCCGAAAGCTGTTTAAAATACGATGCGAAAAAAAATATTAATTATTACTTCAGACTTACGCTAAAATACTTTAAGCTTGCGTTATGTTAATTCATTTTTAAAAAGGTAAAAGTTACCTTTCTCCGATCTTCTTTACTTAACTTCAATTTTCTTTCCTAAAAGGTATAATTTCAATAGATTAACTACCCCAGATGGACAATCAAGACACAATAATATGTCAAAAGGGGACTAAGATTATAAGCACCTTCCAGCATTGATCGTGCATAGTCCCCGATCAATGCTTTAAAAAAAATTTCAGCAGACAAAGATTTTTGATTATTTTTAGGTTAATGTGATTCAATCTAATAATACGGGCGATGAAAAGTTTTGGGCGTTATAATTTTCCCACGAAAATGTGTACACTTTCTAACCAATAGTTAGTCGCAGGGTGTGGCTCCGGCTCCAGCTCCGGCTCCTACCTTAAAATTAATATATAAATTTTTTTTCATAATTGAATTTGATAAAATAAAATAAAAAATATAAAATATTTTGCTTTTATTTAATTAAAGCTATATAAAAGTAGAAGGATGTGTGTCTATTTGTTAAGTAACAATAGTTTTTCAGTTTATTATATGGAAATAGACCGTTGCCAAATTATAATATTATTTCAAAAAATCATTTTTAGCTAATCCAGAGCCGGAGCCGTTTTTAACGAAAAATACGGCTCCGGATCCGGCTCCACCAAAAATGTTGCTGCTCCCGGCTCCGGCTCCGAAACACTGGTTAGTCGGATTGTTCCTTTACTGTGTTCCTGAGGTGATCAAAAATAAAATTAAGGCGAAATTCGTAAAAGGACCAAGGAAATCTTCAACAACAAAAAAAAGGGGGGGTTGTTTTTGGGGGCACTATGGGACAAATGTATATGTTTTGTTTCATTTTTCCCTTGCTTAAGATAGAGATATGAAATATGTCTCTATCATAATCTATGGACTTCAAAACAAAATTTCTTTAAAAAAATATCAAAAAAGGTTATTTATTTGCCCTTATTTTCCATTTTTTCATAACTTAAATTTTGCTATGCACAATGACGACATACTTAATTCATTTCGTCTTCTTATGTAATTTCAAAGGGTTGGGATACAAAATATTAGTTTGAAATTATATTTCACCAATCTAATTCTTTTAGATTCTATTATAAAAGGTTTAGAATTTTTAAATATTTTTTTACATTTTAAAAGTCAATAGTTTAATAATCTGATTTATATTTAGTACCTTTTTTTACATTAGTGCTTATATAGAAGAGATTTTTTGCTCAAAAAAACTAGTTGAGTACCTAATCTTTAAATAAAACTAGCGATCTTTTTAATATTTATAAACAATCATACTTAGTAAAATAATTAAGAAAGGGATAAAAAGTATGTACCTAACAATTGTAAAAGGAAAGATGTGTGAAAAAATTAAAAATTCTCTTCTGATCATCTTATTATTATTCTCATACATTTCTATGTTTATTTGCATAGTGTACTTACTTAAAGGTTATAAAATTTGATATCTGTATGAAATATAATTAAGATATCAAACTCATTTCTGAGATTTAAAGTTTGCTAATTGAGAGCTCTGTTAAGGACATATTTATTACTTATTGTCTTTAAATCTAATTATAGAAATTTTACAATCTTAGAACATATGATATTTCCGATCCCATCCCAGAAATTGAGGGGAGGGGGAAATTAGCACCTACCAAGGTGTTCTTACATTTCAGCAAAATATTTACTCATTTTAGCAACTTAAAAGTATATTGAGAACAAAATATGATTTTGTATTCCATGTGTTTCTAAGAATTAAAAAATTAATAAAATTAATAATCATGAAACAATGTTATAAGTATTGTATGAACACCCCCAGGTGCACATAAAGAAAGGGGAATCTTATTTCTACAAGCTAAGAGTAATCACTTAAAACTAAAACTTTTAAGAAAGAATTAAGCCATATAGTTATGAGGTAATTCATTATTAGTTAGAAAGAATAAAAGTAAGGAATAAAATATAATATTGTATTCCATGCATTTAGTAAGGTTAGTTAAAATTGTTTTATTTTTAAATAGGTAAATTTAGAGGGTAATTTTGACATTTTATTTAGTTTTTAACTTTTAGATTAAAATATGTTTGATTATATAAATGTATACCTCATAAGTAAATTTTATCTTGGTTAATTAAAATTAATTACTAAATGTTTAAAGATGTTTTCATCACATTTTTTCCCCTTCTTCTGACAGTTAATCTTAGCCCTGTTTCTTAAAAGTCCCCTCCCTTTAATGCACAACACACCCCCTAGTTTTGAGGCGATCATACAACATATAAATGTTATGCAAACAAATGTCGTTGCACTAAAATTTATCGTTCAAATCATTTACTTTTTAACAAAAACTTTAAAGCCAAAAAAAGCATAATAGTCGGGACTTTTACCTAAAGTGGATGAAATAAAGTCAAATCTACTCATCAAAAGCTACACTTTCATGTAAAAAATTCTCTGAGAAACTCTGAGAAAAAAAAAATTTGTTTTGAAATGTCCCATAGTGGGGGGGGTTGGGGATGTCCCACCCCCCAAGAAAATAGCCTAAAACCACCACAGGACCAGTAGGTATATTCCCTAAAGAGTTCAGTGGTTACCGAGATCTTAAGGGACGGACGGACAGACAGACGGACAGACATCAAGCTACTTTGTATTATACCTATAGATTGTTAAAAATCAGGACTCGGCAGCCACGACTAATTATACAATGTGATACACATTGTTCTGGAGTAATGGCATACAGAGGCAAGATAATGGATGTAGAATAACTGGATTATTAAGACAGCTGGAATATTTGTCGTCAATAAGGTTGCTAATTTGGACCTCATTATTGGTCAGTTCGTTCATCCAGTAAGAGAAAGTAAGAAATTATGGGGGTATTGTTATTTTAGCCAGCTGAAGGTATCACTTTATTAGAGTACATGAAAATGAGTTGCAACATCCAAGTTATAATATATCGACTAGCAAGAATAAGATATTTACCCTTTCATTTTGCCACTTCAACATGGTAGTGCGCGAGTCAGCTCCAAATTCTCTGAAAATAAATCATCATGTTTAAAATTAAATATAAGAAAAAGGGAGGGAGAAACTTTTGTCTATTGACAAATGAGGCAAGAACTAGGGAGGAATCGGACAATGGGCTGTTTAATACACTTGATCCAATGTTTTCTAATAACGTTTGCTTATTCGTTGGCTTAACAACTGTTTTATTACGCTAGTCCTCAAAGTTTTATAGTACAATATCTTAACGTTGTCTATACAACGTTTGATTAGATGGATCATCAAGTTTAGAGTCCAAACGTCTCACCCACTTTTAGTAATCTAGAGAAGGGGTAATTTTGTATATCATAATTGTAGGTTGTACATTAACTTTTCGGCCTTTGACTTATCCCTTTAGCTCCCTTGGTTAGACTTCTAGTCACAAGTCACAACAAATCAAATTATTATTTAATACCCTATATTTCTATTTTAGACGATATCGAAAGTTTTGTTAAGTTCAAATTGATTTTCTTTTGCTCTATTCATATAAAACAAGGAAGACAACATCAGGGGCGTCCAGGTTTTTTTTTGGGGGGGGGGTAAAAATTTTTTAAGGGGGGGGTAAAATGGCGCGCGAAGCGCGCCGCAAATTTTTTTTACCCCCCCCCAAAATTTTTACCCCGGGGGTAAAATTTGATTGGGGGGGGTAATTACCCCCCTAAAATCTGTTGGCAGGGATAAATTTAGTTTACCCCCCCCAAAATTTACCCCCGGGGTAAAATTTTTGGGGGGGGGTAGTAGGCACCCCCAAAATCGTTTGGGGGGGGGTAATCGCCCCATTACCCCCCCCCCTTGGACGCCTATGGACAACATACATAAAAAAGAAACTTTAAAATCAGACGGTAGGACAAACGAACATTTACACTTGTAAAGTGTCAGAACTTAAAAAGCTGGATATTCATTTATGCGTCTTGACAACTTATATGTAAATTTGTAGCAAAATTGCTTGAATACAAGATACTGATTAAGGACTTCCTACATTTTTAGGACTTATTTTCATAGATGCCTCGCTTACAACATTTGTTGCTATTGTTGCAAACAAAAACTACGGGCATTCTGGTAACGATTTATAGATTTGCAAAGCTTATTAAATAGGACAATTCTAACATTAACAATAAGAGCTATCCATAACGGACGTACGAACAGATCCTAGATAAAACATTTTAATATGATGCCACATATATTAGTAAAAAACGAGGATAAGTTTTAAAAATTGAAAACTGGTCCCAATAGGTTAGTATAATTTGTTATAGGTAAAAATTATTTTTTACTCGTCTGACCTGACAAAGAGCATTCCCAAATTTTTGCCAATTGATCGAGAGATTGAAACATTTAGTAGTGTTTTCATGCCAACCTAATAAACATGACATTAATAACAAAAGAACAAGTATGACAACATTCATAAATAGCGAAGCAAAAGAACAAAAATTTTCAAAATAATTAATCCATAAACATTAAACACGTTTTGACATTGAGTATAGTATAGATAAGATGTGTTTAGGATAGGGTTGGGCCGGATACTTTTTTGGCCCGATACCGGATATCCGGCTGATTTCAAATGCCGGATATCCGGTAACCGGCCGGATATCCGGCCAACACCGGTTATCCGGCCAAATTACCGGATATCCGGCCAAATTACCAGATATTAAAGTAGTAAAAAAAAAATTCTTCAGAAATCTTAATATAAATTTACATAAAGTTAAACTTATTCAGAAAAAATGTTCTTCTAGCTTCAATAATAAGAAAATTATAGCCATTTAAGATTTTAAAAAGCAGAGATTTTTGGTGTAAAGTATAAAAAATTATAGAGACGGATATCCGGCCACACCGGATATCCGGCCCAACCCTAGTTTAGGTTAGAAATTTTATAATCCTATAAATAATATAAAGTAGTAAGAGTTTTGTCTGAAGCTTAAGATCTCAATAACCTGATAGAGCTCTCTATTTTTGTTAGGCTATACATACATAGGTCCAGTAATGGATTAAAGCTATTTAATTTTCAGATTCAATCTTAGGATGGTTTTCACTTATTTTTCTAGGCTCTAGTTATATAAGGATGCTGCTAATTAATTTCATAATGAAGCACAGTAAATCATGTATAATGTATATCCTTTGTTATATATAAGGAAGGAAGGAAACGAATCACAGGTCTATTAAAACAACACAAATGTAGCATAAGTAAGCTTAGTCTACTTAGAACATGACTTTTTAGCAGCATTCTATCAGGGTTTCGGATCCGGATCCGCAAGGATCCGCATATTTTTGAGTTCAAGGATCCGGATAAAAAAAATGTGGAAAAAATAGAAAAATCTACCTAAATTTATATAAAATCTCAGACATTCTCTTGATGAGAGAAAATCTTTAAGGTTTAGGTTCAGACTTGAAAATTAAAAGTATTTTTGACTTCGAATTAAAGAATAAAATTTTTTTGAAAAATTTGGTGATTTTATTTTTATTGCCAAGGATCCGGATCCGCATACAATCAATGCGGATCCGAAACCCTGCATTCTATGCGCTAATGCGCAAGGTCTTGAAAATCGGCCAAAATAAAAAAGTTGCATTGGTTCTGGTGCCCAATGTACGTGACACACGAAAAGAATTTAAATCCATTGTCCCATCCCTATAGCCCTGGTTTCCTGCCCTATTATTCAATCAAAAACCTTAAAAGAAAAGAAAAATCAGGGATCTAAAGGGATAAGACAATGGCCGATACATTGATGTGTACATCCCCAATGATGATAAACAAATTTAAACCTTCTGTAGATTAAAATTAGTTGTTAAAACTTAGAACACTCAACTTAATGAATCAACCAACAAAAATTCACTAAAGTTCAGTTTTTAAGCCAGCGAATAAGAAAACGTTATTATAAAACTTTGAGGGACTAGTGTCATAAACAGCTCATTGTCCCCTCTCTCTCTCTCAAAGAAAATTAAAGAATATTCTCTACGACGATTTATTTGATGATATTATGATGACTGGAATAAAAGTGGTATTTATTTCCTAAATTCCTAGTATGAATAAAACCAAATCAACACTGAATTCTCAGGGTTTCCAAGTTAGAGGATTTTCTAGATGCAAATTTAGAATATTATTTGTTGTCAATATACATTTTTGACAATTTTTATTTACGAGTGTTTTCTTAATAATCTTCGAAAAAAATAGGTAAGTAGTCTATATAATAAAATATAGTAGCAGTATAGAAAATCAACTTTCCACTATTAAGGACAGAGGGAGAATACACATTTCTTGTAATAAAGAGCTTCGCTTTTAATGCGTTTTTAAAGTTTAGGAGTAGCATTAAAAGAATTTTTGAAGTGATTGATAAATTTTTTAATGGGGGTGGTCTGGTGTGACACTTTTTGAAACCAAAAAAAAGGTCAAATGGACTCCACTAAATAAAAAGTTACAGCAATGAAATTTGGTATGGCGGTAACTTTAAGAACTAAGAAAAAACGGAGGTAGAACAACCCCCTCCCCCTCTTTTGATTTTAGCAATTCTCTTCTAACCATCATTTTAAACATACTTAAATTTAAAAAATAACATCTTAAATAAATACAGTGTGTTTTTTTTATGAGAACTTTTTTGAAAGCAATTTTACCCCACTTATAGTTATCAGAATTTAATGATTAATGTCTTATTTTCTTCGTTTTTTAAGGCAATTAATAGAACAACAAAAAAATATTTCAGTTTTCATTTAAAAAGTACAGTAAAATCTAAAATTCAAAACTTAGGTGTCAACATCTAAAAATGGTTTCAGCGCATTTTTCTTATGCTCAAATATTCAACCTTTTGCAAGAATGGCTGCAAAACACTTCAAAGTTTAGATATAGAGCTAAAAATGTATACAGATACTATTAGGGACATGTACTAGAACATATCAAAGTTTAAAGGTCATATCTCAACCAGGGAGGGAGTACTGGCCCCCCAAAGTCGACCACAGAAAATCTATTTTTTTTCTTAGAAGATTTAGGCATAAGAAAAATGCGCTAAAACCATTTTTAGATGTTGACACCTAAGTTTTGAATTTTAGATTTTACTGTACTTTTTAAATGAAAACTGAAATATTTTTTTGTTGTTCTATTAATTGCCTTAAAAAACGAAGAAAATAAGCCATTAATCATTAAATTCTGATAACTATAAGTGGGGTAAAATTGCTTCCAAAAAAGTTCTCATAAAAAAACACACTGTACCTAGGTCGTTTTGGTACATTTTCTGCTTGACAAAAATCAAAAAAAATTTCGACTTGGCATTCCTACTTCATAAATTTAGGCTAGACTAAAGGTTATATTTAGATCAAAAACATTTCAATAATAAGTCCTGCATTCATAGTGTTTTTTACAAACCAATATTTGTTCTTATTATCTGATTAATGACTTTTAATAGGTAATAAGTTATTACCTAGATTCTCTTTAACTCTATTAAACTAATTTAAATATTTAAAATTTTATTTAATATCTTAAAACTAGGGAGAGGGGGGAAGAGACTACAAAATACCGGTACTCAAAGTTTTATCTTTTTTTTCTGCTTAGATACTTTGGGTACTTTTAATAAATTATGATTGCTTGGTTCTAAATGAATGCCTACTAGTGTTCCAACTTTTCAAACAAATTTTTTTTATCTATAGTAGGATCGTCATTGTGGTTGAACATTGTCTTACTCCTAATTCTATATATAATATTTCTCTATAGTTAGGTAGTGGTTATTTATAGCATTGAATTAAAATAGTTTTCCACTGAGAGTAAAATGAAAAATTATAGGATTAATTACAGTTTTGTTAACACTGAGGGGCCGAATGCCTGGGCCTACACAAAGCCTACTGCTTGCTTGAACCAACCAAGCAAGATTGTGTAAAAGTCAAAGGGTGGTGGTGGTACCCTCTGCCCAAATAGTTATAAACCTGCCTAAGACCCATAAGAAGCCACAATGTAAAGGAGAACCATATCGGTTTAGCAAGATCTTTTGATACAGACAGATACAGGAATTATTTATGAAAAATCTATGGACATCTGGCAAATTAATGAATTTAATCAATTCGTTTAGATTTAGATTATACAATAATATATCCCTTGACTCTCTGGTTTTGACAAGGTTATCTTGTTACAAACAATATCTAGCAATGGATAATTTCAGGGACCAGAAGGGATAAGACAATGGCCGATGAATTAATGTACATCCCTAATGACGATGCACTATATTACCCCCTCTGTAGATTACAATTAGGGGTTGAAACGTTTGGACACTGAACTTAATATACCAACCAAACAAAATTCAATAAATGACCCTAAAGTTGTTGGCCAACGTATAAGATATCGTTATTATAAAACTTTGGGGACTAGTGTAATAAACAGCCCAATGTCCCCTCCCTCTCCCCTGGGATAACTTTATTGCAGAAAACTTGGAACTGGTGGTTATGCAATCATAATAACATAAAACTATTGTCTAGACAGGAAAAAGGCATCAGGGAGGGGACATTGGGCTGTTTATTGCAATAGTCCCCAAAGTTTTATAATTACGTTTTCATATTTGTTGGTTTAACAACTTTGGGGACTTTCATTGAATTATATTTGTTAGTTTATTAAGTTAAGTGTCCAAAGTTTCAACCACAAATTGTAAACTACAGAAGGGTTAATTTTGTTTATCATCATTGGGGATGTATCTATCGGCCATTGTCTTATTCCTTTAGATCCTTGCCTAAAAATACAGGGATTAAAGGGAATTATAGTGTTTCAATTTTTGGAATATATTTGAATCTTTAGACTAGTATGATTGATTTATAATAGTTCAGGCAAGAATCAGAGAAGTCCAAGCAATATTTTGTGGGAGGTAAAATAAGGGATTTCAAAGGTTTGATGGGGTAATCTAATGTATTTTTATAATTTTGAGGGGGGAAGGGTGAAAGGAGAGGTTTCAAAATTTTAGTGGGGTAAACACCACTACTTGGACGTCTATGGCAACCATCAAGGAATCTCGAAGTTCAAATTTAAGGTTAAGAAGGTAATTTTTCAGGAAAATGTGTCTGATTTTAAAGGATTGAAAACAAACTTAGTCCATAAACCATAAGGAAAAAGGATAAGAGGATGAATACTCACCCCTTTTTCATGGTAAAATACTACTTCCCCATCCCTAAATTTAGAAGCAGACGAAAATCAAAAGCCGCCCAGAGCTTTTTGTAAGTCAATCATAAATAATAATGTGAATAAAAAGAAAAGCGATATTTAGCAAACAGCCGTGGGCGGTCAGAATCAGCTGAATGTTCATTATGAAAAAAATTTCCCCCTTTTTAGAAATAGAAGGATTCATCTTTCATGAACAAATTTTTTTAAATAAAAATAAAATTCTATGCAATTTTTAATTAAAACATTAAAACGAAAATATCTAATCTAATATTCTTGCTCTAAATATGGAAATAGTAAAAAGTAAAAAAATATTTTTTTTAATAATTATTAATCCTCCCATTTGAAAAGTAGTGGAATAGCAATAAATTTTAGCGCGGCAACAGCGCTGAGTAGGCCTCTAGGCCCACTGACTATTTTCGTCTTCTAGTAACTTCGATTTCTCTCTTTTATTTTTTTCTCTATGCCATAAACAAAGTTTGAGCTTAAATAGGTTTCTTTTCACACTTATTTTCGTTAACATTTACACTTCCTACACAAAAGTATTTGTTTACATACAAACCATTGACCTCCCCCCCCCCCCCCCCATTCGTAAGCGTGACAACCAATGGTATTAGTTTGAAGCAAAATTGATAATAACTTAATTTCTGAGACACTTTAACAAGAAAACAAAGTCTTACATAATGGAGGTCAAATGCAAGACATTATTTAACAAGGATGACATCCAGCATTAGCACATAAGTATTTGAATATGAAAAACACGAAACAGCATAAAAGAGATATCTGAGTTAAAGAAATTCTACTACCAAAATCCCATTTAGTTGCTCAGTAATTTACCGTGTAAAAATTACAATGACCCCACGGCTTTAACGACTGACAAAGGGCCAAAGGGTTTTTCACTATATATGCTCAGTTTAAGATCAAAAATAGCTATGGGAATATTTTCTGACTAATAGACCTACCGTTACTTTGTAGGTAGATTCGATTAGACTGTGCATCGTATTTGGCTCGTCATTCCCCGAATAACCCACATTCACCAAGCGGAGTAATGCTTTTAGCGAGTCATTGTTAAGAGTTTACCTTTTATGCAACAGTTAAATGTTAGAGTTAGACATAAAAATCGGACATTCATAGAATTAGACAAACTGTATTTCAGACACTATACTTAGAGAATAGAATCGCTAATAAAAAATATAACTTACCATTTATAACACAAAAACAGTTTCAATTTATTTATGTCTGAAATATAGATTTTTAAAATTAAATGCATTTATATTTTGTGACATTCACAGAAGTATGTATTCTTTATTTAAACTTTTAAGAAAGTATACACCCTTGCAAATGTACTTTTAAAAACATGACAAATACGAAAGGTAAGATTACTTAAAAAGTTGAATCACTATAATATAATATTTTTTTTATCGCATCGTATTATAAACAGCTTTCCGCGGATAAAAAAATTTACAATTATAAGATTTAAACCAGTTTTGTTGGCCCCGAGATGCCGAAGGCACAGACTAACAAAACTAGTTTTAATATTTTTTATATTCGTAGAAAACGGGATATAACACGATACGATACATGATTTTATGTATGTCATAGAACCGGTTCTAATCCAGCGGATATTAATCGGTTTCGAAGCCATAAATGATACTAGAATGTAAATACAATACACGAATCACATCAAATTTGGACGGAATTATCAAGTGCAGGTACATGTTGTTCATTTATATGTTTTTTTGTGCAATTGTAAAAAATAAAAGTAATAGGATGTCTATCTATCTGTCTGTCTCGATGTTCGTAGCAAAGGATCTCTAAAACCGCTGAACTGATATGGCGCTTATTTACAATTAAGATTCTCATAGGTCAAGGGAAGGATTAAAGCTAAATTTGGGGAAGGGTACAACCCCCTTCAAAAGAAAAAAAAGGAGGACAATTTAACTGACGGACAGACAGAAAACAAATTATAGAATAGGTTCTCTACTGAAAAAACTACTATTAGAACATGACTGATAATAAAAATCATAATATTTGAATCTATTACTTTTTGGTTCTTTTACTTATTACTTGATATGCATAAGTTAAATCATAAGGTACATACAGTTTTCTTTAAAATATACCTAATGTGCATTGAAAAACTTACAAAAACATCACAGACATTAAACATTATATTAAACACAATATCTCTTTATACTTATACTGAGATCATTAATTAAAGTTGGAATCTAGTGCAGTTCACGGTAAAATGATTCTGGCGACGATTATATCCAAAAATCTATGAACTCTAAAGGCTGCTAGCGGCCACAGGGCATGTTATGACCGCACATCGTTATATGGCTTTAGAAGGCCCATAGATACTCTGCAATACCTAGTCAAGATCCATTTTTGGATAATCGTTACCAGAAATATTTTACCGTAAACTGCGATAGATCCAAAGTTTCCTTTTAACAAGATAAAAAAATTTATCTTAATTGATAGATATTAAGTACATTTAATATAAAAAGTTCTATTTTAAATCCTTCATTAAAGATTTGAATTTATCAAACTGATCCTACAGAGTGCCTGTCGAGCTCTGAACTCCAACCCCCTATTTTTAAAATTAATGAAAATAAGGTAGTTTTTTGTAGTCCAAATTTCTAGCCCATTCTGCGTGCCCTATTTACCCAATATAACCTAACCCATACTGAAGAAATAAATAACCAAACATAAGACTAACTAATAAGGGGTAATTTTCAATTTATTTAAAAATAAGGCACTTTCATACCCTGATTTTTATTCATTTTGTTGTTCTTACTCTTGTAATATTTTAAAGAAATATTCTACTTCAAGTTTCCCATCTTCAGGTAAATCTGTACAATGAACACCACAGTCAGCTCCACACTTGCCATACCTACAACAATAAATGTACAAATATAGATCAATAACCAGACAACTACCTGGATCAACCTGTTAGGGACCTTTTTCGTCTGCTAACAAATTGCTTTCTACTCTTTTGTAGCGACTTGCATGTGTTAATATCCTCGATGCTACTGTTTGATTTTCAAAGAATTTTTTTCTGTGTGTATTTTTTTCCAGGTGCAAGTTCTCTTTGGATGATGAAGGTTTCCTCACCCCAATAAATTATAAACCCTCCCTTGATCTATAAGAAGCTTTAATATAAATAATATCGGTTAAGCGGTTGGTGAGATCCTTCCTTTACAATGAGGCATATAATAAGACCAGGGAAGGTTTTCTTCTAACTATTTAAAGGTAGAGTATCACCACCCTCCAAAGAGAAAACAATAGAATGACTACCTGGCTCTTAATGAACTTGGTCTGAGTTTCCTGGCAATCTCTGGATCCCTAGGACCAGCAAACTCCCGGAACTAGTGTAAAACATTGTTCATTATGTGACAATGGCGTTAAGGGAAATATTTATCTTTTCTTCCTAATAAGAGTTTGAAAAAAAAAATTGAAATCAATTATAAATACAATAAGTTAACTGAAACATAATATTTAAATAATGCAAGGTTTAGAACCATTAAAGTCAAGGTAGAAAACTGTCTATAGAAACACCAAAGAAAAAGTTTTTTCAGTATGGATCAGAACCGGTTCTAATCAAGAGGATAGTGATCAGTTTCAAAGCTATACTGTAAACAATTACAGTTTAGTATTAGATATATACTTACAGAAGACAGTAAGACGGTAGTACAGCAATGCTAGACTTTTTAGAACTACTTTTGCCCGGATTGTTTTGTTTGGTAATTTTTACAAATCAAAATAATACCACTTGGATGTTGCACCAGATTTTTATGTACTCTGATAAAGTGATGCTTTACCCCCTTCCCTCCTACTGGACGAACAAACTGACCAATAAATGAGGTCCATATTAGCAAGCTAAAATGGATGACAAATTTCCCCCAGTCAATATTTTTATCCATTTTTGTACATGAAATAATGAATAATGCCTGTTGAACAATATTATTTGCATCATGTCTCTCACCACCATTAGCGTTTCCATTTAGGTTATCCATACTTGAGTTCAAACTTATTTCTATAAAAAAAAATTGGATCTACTGCAGTTCACGGTAAAATATTGCTGGTAACAAATATTGCCAAAAATCTATGAATTTTAAAGGCTGCTAGCTGCCAAACGGCTGAACGTACAGATCATGCCCGCACACTGTTTTAAGCGGCATAAGAAGGCCTACAAATAATCTAGAATAGCCATAAACGAATAATGCATAATTATCTCGCAGTGCAGAGAAATGCGCGAAAAAGGCCTATTTTACGCGTTTTTTCTTCAGTGAAGCTTTCCCTGTGCATCATTGGATCTTGGCTATTCCAGATTATTTGTAGGCCTTTTTATACCGCTTAAAATGGTGTGCGGGTATGATCTGTACGTTCAGCCGTTTGGCAGCTAGCAGCCTTTAAAATTCACAGATTTTTGGCAATATTCGTTACCAGCAATATTTTACCGTATACTGCAGTAGATCCAAAAAATTAATTGACAATTTGATATTTTCCCTCAAAATGCCTTGTGAAGCACAAAACCCCCTCTCCTATTCGAAATTAATTAAAAGGAGAGGGTGGTAATTTTTCGTTTTTCATTACTTTAGGTTAGATTAGTTTCGGATACATTAGGTACTGGACAACCCCCCTCCTCCCCGGGGTTAGTCCCTCCTTAATTTCAATTAATTTCAAAGAAAAGAGGGGTGATTCAATACTCGACAGGCACTTTGAGGTAAATCACCAATTTTTTTTTTTTCAAAGGTAACCGCATTTAAGAGTTTTAATTTTCATATCTTTTAGTCTACCCATAATTCATCATTTCTTAATATTCTTAGAATGTGTGCAAGAGGTAAAGTTTATGACAAGTGTATTTCTAATTTCTATAACATAACAAGCTAGGCTACTTAAGAACAGATATCTACCTCAGGAAGGAAGGGGACATTCGGATATTCCAATAGTCCCCAAAGTGTTATAATAACGATTTCTAATTCGTTTGATCGACAAAATTGGGGAAATTTAAGGGGGGGGGGAAGTTCTGTCACTTTTGCGTAAACAGTGATTATAGGCTTTGTCTTTGGACTGAGAGGATAGGTTATTAGGGATAAAATCATTCTTATATGATGAATTTCCCCTAGATTTAAGATTTTTTGGATAGGCCTACAGGTTCTGGAGCTCCAGGCCTCCAGGTTGTCTCTCTACAGGGTAAAAATGAAAAAAAAAATTTTTTTTTTACAGAATTAGATGTCAGCTTATGAGACAAAATATGTATGTTTTTTCTTCAAATATGTGTATAACAATCAAAAAGAAGTATAATTTGTTTTATAAGTTAACTTCTAACTCTTCAAAAAAAAAAATCTTATTGTTAATTTTTACCTGTACAGAGACCACCTGGAGGCCTGGAGCTCCGGAACCTGGAGGCCTATCCAAAAAATCTTAAATCTGGGGGAAATTCATCATATAAGAATGATTTTATCCCTAATAACCTATCCTCTCAGTCCAAAGACAAAGCCTATAATCACTGTTTACGCAAAAGTGTCAGAACTTCCCCCCCCCCCCTTGGTTGGTTAAGTAAGATGAGTGTCTAAACGTTTCAACCAACAATTGCAATCCACAGATGGTGTATTAACATTGGGGTTTTACGTCAATTTATTGGCCATTGTCTCATCCTTTTAGATCCCTGTACCTACCTAGTGCAAAACACATTCCGCTGCTGAGGCCCTTTACCATATCACTGTAGTTCTCTAGAACATTCTAAATAAGGAACATTTAAGATTAATTTTTGCTAAACCAGTTTTATTTAGAAACCACTATACTACTTCAAAACACAGGACTACTTCTTTTTAATGGGACTATCTATAATACAAAGTAGTAAGATGTTTCTCTGTCTGTCTGAAGCTTAAGATCTCAGTAATCACTGAACCGATTGGACTCTACTCTTCAGGGAATATACCTACTGGTCCTGTGATGGTTTTCAGCTATTTTCTTGGGGGGTGGGATACCCCCAACCACCCCCTACCCCCCCAAAAAAAAAAATTTCTTTTTAAAACTAAAAGCGGAAAGCTGTTTATAATACGATGTGATAAATAACTATTAAATTACTTCTAAACCGATAAAAAATAAGCTTAACATCATTAAAGACCAAAATTTTAGTAGTTCTTGGGACAATTCAAAAGGCGAGAAAACACGAAGAATTTTTGTTTTGATTGGTGAACTAGGTACCTTATAAATCTCGAAAAATTCGTCAGCTTTTCCAAAATCCAGGTGAAATGATTGGAGGGCTGAGATATGGAAACCCGCCTCCAAAATATTTTCTATTATTTGTCCGGCCAACCTGAAAGTAATATAATGTTGAATTGTTTTTATTATCCATGGAAATTAAGGGATCAGACAATGGACATTAATTGACATCCCTAATACTGATAATCAAAATTACCACTTCTGAAGATTGAAATATTAAACTTTGATTGGTGTATTATCATTGGAGATTTACAATGAACATCAATTTATCGGCAATTGTCTTATCCCTTTAGATCCCTGGATAACAAGAATAGAGCTCTTTCCAAAACCCTCACTTGACAACATATGATTTTACATGAAAACACAAAATGGATAACTTCTAAACTCAAAAAAACTTTTTGGAAACCATTGTTTTAGATATCTTAATTAGATTATTTTTTTAATTATTGGAAGAAGAAGTTAAAACTATATGCCTTTATCAAAAGGCATGAAAAGCACAAATTAATGAGATGGACTTTACCTGTCTTTAACGGCATGAGGTAGAATAACACAACAGGTTGAATTTATCAGGGAGGCACAGCTTCTTGGACTATAAAGAAATTGATATCAATGTTATTAAAATAAAAATTCACAGATTCCGTATTAAAATAGGGAGAATAGAACAAATAAAATAGCCTAAAACCATCCAAAGACTTTTAATTAGAAATAAAATAGCTTTGTAAACGTGAAGCTCCCCTGACTTTTAAAAAAAACTCAATTTGATTAGCGATTTACGAGATCTTGACTAACAAAAAACCTAACTACCTCAAAGGTATTTCAAAAGGAGAATACTGTGAACTTACTTTAGAAACGGGTTATCATGAGGTTTTGTTGGGAAAAACAGATTAATCTCTCTTTCTGCCCGAGGTATAGAGCCAGAACAAAAAACACCTCGCAATCTAAAACAAAATTTTAAAACAAGGATGACAACTCAATAAGCAGCGAAGCACAAAACAGACAAAGGTAGCTGAAATCGAATTTTAGTGTAAAATTATGTTTAAAAAAGAAGTATGGATAAAATATGAAAAGCAAAAGCAGAGATGGCATTTAAAAGACTTTTAGAAACGCTTCGCTTCTTATAAAATAGACAGATTGTTACCTATCATTGACAGGGCTGTCATCACTTATTTCATCTTCTAACGATTCTATTTGTCCATCTTCGTAATTGTTGGTTTGTTTGTGAGCATTAGCTGATAAATTATTGATTCCTGACCAGATATTCAAAGTTTACTTTCAAAGGGGTAGTTACATGAAATGCATTTAAACTTGAATTTAGTGAACTGTAAATTTTTTCCTGTTCAATGGTTTAAACTACATTTATAGGGCATATATTTGAAATGATTTCAATTTTCTACCATGTAGTTTTAAAAATATTGAGACTTGAAAATCGTATTCTTAATATATATAAGCAATTTTTATAGCTGTCTTTCTCACAAAAACAGTATGATGACTAATTTAGAGGTGTCTAATTGTTTTTAATACAAATTTATATATAATATATTTGATGGTATACTTGTAACTAATGCTTGAAGTCATTTTTCTAAAATGCACTTCATGCAACTATCCCTTTTGTCTTTCTTTTCATCTTTTTTAGTAAATCAATTAGAAAGAAATCATCTCCATTAAAAAGTTCATTATTTATGTATCTCTGATTCCAAAAGGTTTAAATAAAAGTGGCTTGAAACCATCACAATGCAAGGCTCGAATTTTAAAATAACATCCGAAAACTATAATATTCCAGATCTGAAATTGAGAACTAAATCAGTTCAGTAATTAGCTAGGTAGATCCTAACAGACAAACAAAAAACCTTACTACTTTATATAGTACGATTTTAAAAGCTTTGATCATTCCTGCGGATACTTCCTTCCAGGTATTAACAGAGTTCTCACCAACAATTACTAAAAAAATAGAGAAGTTAAAAGCAGGGATCTAAAGGGATAAGACAATGGCCGATAAATTAATGTAAATCTCCTATGATAATAAACAAATTACCCCTTTTATTGATTACAATTAGTGGTTGAAACGTTAGGACACTGAACTTTATGAACCAACCAATCAAAATTCAATAAAAGACCTCAAAGTTATCAAACCAACCAATAATGAAAAGTTATTATAAAACTTTGGGGACTAATGTAACAAACAGCCCATTGTCCCCTTCCTTCCTGAGTTAAAAGTTTCCCGCATGTTTAAGCGATAAATGAATCAAAGTTGCTTCCCTATTTTTTTACCTCTATCAAACAAGGCCAACTTGTAAGGGTGTCACGCGAAGCTTTTAAGACTTATCATCAAACAAAGTTTGGTAATTGGATTTATTTAAGTTGTGTGTTGGAACTCAGGGAGTAAGGGAGGGGACAATGGGCAGTTAATTCAATTTTATAGTTGTGACCCTTTAAGGTTGAAAACCCAGATATTTCCAGATAAAACAAGTATTTGCAATATAGCAACCTTTAGTGGAAATTTTTGACTTTTTGAATTGTTTTTAATTCGAAATGCACCATCCTTAAACTGATGCTTTACTACAAGCCTTTGATTCTAGAGATCAAAACCCTTGTTTACAATTCATTTCCATAATTGTTATTATCTGAACTTCGGAAAATTAAGGAAACATACCATTTTACTTTTACAACATCTTTTACCCAAATTTTTTTTTTGTATTTATTAAAAAGCATAGACATGAAAAAGCCTTTAAATAATTATATTACAAAACTTACTAAAACAATTACCTTCCTACAGAACTTTTAACTCAAGTTATTTCATTTAACGAAATAAAAATGAGATACCTTGCGTCAAAATTTCATACTACATAAATAAAATAGTTGAGAACATAAGTACATCTCTTAATTTTAAAGATCTTAAGGTTTAAGTAACATATCTTAGGATAACTGGTAGCTGCGCTCCTAGCATCCAGGACAGAAAAATAAAATAACACCATCTTGAGATTTTAATGATAAACAAACCTTGAACAACTCGGGACTTCGTGAATTTTCCTTAAAATTTTGAAATTAATCGGATCATTAATTACAGAAATATTAAGCAAAAGACAAAAAACTTTTGCCTTTACATTAAATCAATAAGAAACATCTAACATGTCTAAAGTAACGAAAAGAGCTAACCGTTACGGACGTACAAATGTGCGGGATCTAATTATAGGAAGGCTTTGCTCGTAATAACTAATAATCTTAATATAATTTCTTTCTACAACGCACTAATCGGAATGAATTTACATTAAACAAGAATTAGATATAAAAAATGTAATGATTCAATTTACAAAATAATTTTCAAAATCAAAATATTCTGTCTGCTTGTTATTGTTTATCTTTTTGTTGACGCGCTAGTTTGCCGCGAGATTATGCATGATTTTGCGTGACGTCATTCATAATTGGTCCCCAAGATTGGTTAGAAACTGCTAAATTCTTGCATGTTCCCTTTAAGCCAGTCCCCAAAGTCTGAGACTCCTAAAAATTGAATATTCGATCCATTGTCCCCTCCCTTACTCCCTGGTTGGAACTCTATACTATTAACTTTATTGCTGTGTTTAGTGGTCAAACTGGATATATCATCAAGGGTTACCTCCCCTTTGTACTGTCAATACACACACACATCCAATTGGTTCAGTTTTTTGAACAGCAGTGAAGGAAGTAACATTAATGTGATTAAATAGTTAATATTACTTGATATTTATTTATGTTTTAATGTTCTTAAATCTATGATAAATTTAATATTTTTCTTTCATTAATTCTCTATAATAAGTTAATTTTATTAATGCAAGCTGTTTACTTTCAGATATATTGCATTACTTTTTTATGCACAATCTTAGAATAAAATCTCATACTAAAATCATAGAGTAAAACTTTAATTAAACCATAGATTAAAAACTTGTTTATGTTAATCAAAGGCCAGTGATCGGATGTATACTGTAAATAATGTACTACAACCTATTTTCAATAAATTAATGCTCTAGATTTGTTTTATTCTATAAGTGTAGCATAATGGTACACATGTATTTAATATCTCAATTTAATCGCACTGTAAGGATTTGAAGTGAAAACTTTATAGCTTGGTATTGTCCTTACATTTAAAAGTAGATGTATTTTTGTCATCAAAACTGTGAATTTGACAGCATACTTGAATTTCATGGGTGTGAACTTGACAGTAAAACTGTGTTTATGACAGCGGAAAGGTGTAATTTTGACAGTGGATAAAAAAATATTGCCAAAGAATACAGCTAAAAACGAAATTGACAAAAACACACCCAATATTTGTCAAAAACACAGTGGCTGTACTTTTACTAGTGGTAAAAGTGACAGCATCCCGTTTCGTATTGTCCGTACTTTGGAATGGACAACTAACAATGTCCCTTAATCATGAATTACAATATCTCAGGAAAATTTTATGTACATCCCCAATGATGATAAACAAAATTATTTCTTCTATAAATTAAAATCTTTGGTTGAAAAGTTTAGTTATTGCTAGTTTGACCAACAAATAAAGATTATGGCCAATGAATGAGACAGCGTTTGTAATGTATACAACTTTGGGTACCAGTATATTTCACATTCTCATGATGTCACCTCCATTCCTGATCTTACCTAAAGCTAATGAAGGACCACTTGTGAGAGCACTAACTTGTTCCTGAAAGTTATCTGATCCTCTGCAATCTTCTAGTAATGCCTCAGCAGCGCTTCCTAATATTAGAACAGTAATTCATAGCATCGTGTTATAGACAGCTTTCCACGGATAGTAAAATAAAAAAAATAAGTTTTGTTAGTCCCAGACCCGATGCGATACATGATTTTTCAGTATGGCTTAGAACCGGTTCTAATTCGGCTGATATTAATCGTTTTAGAGCTTCGCTTTTATGGATGGTGTCATCCTTGTTAAAAGCGAAGCTTTTCTATAATTAGGGTCGGTCCGTCCGTCCGTCACGGATAGCTTTTTTCGCTAATTTAGGCATGTTAGAATTGTCCTATTGATTTCAAACTTTGCATGGTGATTCCTGTAGTAGTTAGGTACGATTTAGAAAGCGTAGCAACTCTATAATCATTACCAGAATGTCCGTACGTCCATTTTAAACATGTTGATTTTTTTACTTTTTTAACAACAAATTTTTATGTGATCTAATTATCCGATTGATCTGATTTTTGGTATACTGATTCCTGGGACAACAAAGTACAATATTATAAGCGAAGCAACTCTCTAATCAAGTCCTAAAAATGTAAGTATGTCCATAAACATTATTCAGTAACAAGCAGTTTTTCAACAATTTTACTTTCAATTTTGCTTTGACATTTATACATTTATATTCTGATTAGTGATGGCAATCCGTCGAATTTTTGGACCGGATTCGGATTCCGGATTCTTAAAAGAATCCGTCAAAAAAAGTGGCGGATTCCTTGCGGATTCCGGATTCTTATTTTTGACGGATTCCGGATTCGGATTCTGGATTCTAGCAGTATTTTAAAAGGCTTTTTTTAAAAATTTAAAAAATTCAGTGCTACATACAGTGTGGCCACAACCAAAAAAATACTGATACTGAAGAAAAAAAAGGAAATACTGAAAATACTGAATCCTAAAATAAGAAAAAATACTGAAATACTGAACAAAAAAATACAAGTATTTTTTTATATGATTCTTCATTTCAAAATGTCATATATCACAGCTTTATTATTAGGGGGATATTTTAAAGATCTTTTAATTTTGCCTCTTAGATTTTCTTACACCAATTAGGCAGAAAATGACTGATAAATATTTTAAATTACAAAACTTAAATACTTTTTAGTTGAGTTAAGAGCATGCTAAAAAACTTTACCTTCAATAATCATGCAAAGTACTCACCTTAGATTATTCATTCTATTAATAGACAAAAACAAGGATGACAACATCCATAAGTAGCGAAGCACAAAAAATCGTGGATGGGAATGTACAAGTAGATTTAAAGTGTATTTTTAAAAATCAAGAACAGATTTACCGGAGAAAATAAACACGAAACCTTGTTTTATTTTGTAAGATCATATATTATTAAAAATTAATGTTCTTGGTGTTCTCTATAATTCACTTCCGAGAATCGAACCAGATTTTGAAAAATTTTATATGTAATGATGATAATCTTTGCCTTCAAAAAGCGATAGTTGAAAAAAAAACTCAAGACGCTAATTTTAGCATACCAATTAAGAATCCGGAATCCGCTAATAAAAAACGGATTCCGGATCCGGATTCGGATTCCAAAATTTGCCCAAAAATTGGGCGGATTCCGGATCCCGGATTCCGGATTGCCAACCCTAGCAGAATTATTCAGTTCTGACACTATACAAGTGTTAGTGTCCGTTTGTCCTACCGTTTCAGTGCTTCGCTTTTATGGATGTTGTCATCCTTGTTTTAATAGAAATAACAACACTTTCTAATTTTCATCTTTGGATATCATTATTTTTCAGGAAACAAGCCAACAAGCGAAATAAATATAAAATAATATTAGGGGGGCAGATAAAAAGGTCGTTAATTCTACTAGTGTTGCCCCCCCCCCCCCCAACCAACCAACGACAGCTAAAATTCACGTGATTTTTTTCCGAATTGATTTCGTTGTTGGTATAAGTTAAGGGGGGGGGAAGTTTTGACACTTTCGCTTACTCCGTGATTATTGGGCTAGGTATTAAAGTTAGACTATAGGTTATTTGGGATAAAAGTTTACTTTTGGTTAGTACTTCACGGATTTTAAATCATTTTTTGGATAACCCCACCCCCTAGCCCCCCGGGGCTCAAAATCCCCCTAAAAATGAACCTAACCTTAATTTTCTCAGGAACCATTTGACCAAAAGAGATGATTTCTTAAACTTAAGCTTTTATGCTTATAAACTAACTTCTGATTTAGAAGTCACCCCCCTGCCACCAACCCCTAGCCCTCCGGGGCTCAAAAAACCCTAAAAATGAACCTAACCTTAATTTTCTCAGGAACCATTTGACCAACAGAGATGATTTCTTAAACTTAAGCTTTTATGCTTATAAACTAACTTCTAGTTTAGAAGTCACCCCCCTGCCGCCAACCCCTAGCCCTCCGGGGCTCAAAAAAAACCCTAAAAATGAACCTAACCTTAATTTTCTCAGGAACCATTTGACCAACAGAGATGATTTCTTAAACTTAAGCTTTTATGCTTATAAACTAACTTCTAGTTTAGAAGTCAGCCCCCTGCCACCAACCCCTAGCCCTCCGGGGCTCAAAAAAACCTAAAAATGAACCTAACCTTAATTTTCTCAGGAACCATTTGACCAACAGAGATGATTTCTTAAACTTATGCTTTTATGCTTATAAATTGAGTTGAAGTTAAGAAGTCACCCCCTTGCCGCCAACCCATAGCCCCCCGGGGCTCAAAAAACCCTAAAAATGAACCTAACCTTAATTTTCTCAGGAACTATTTGTCCAATAGAGATGATTTCTTAAACTTAAGCTTTTATGCTTATGAACTAAGTTTAAATTTAGAAATAGCCCCCCTGCCGCCAACCCCTGCCCCCCGAGGCTCAAAAAAAAACCAAAAATGAACCTAACTTTAAATAAAATTTCTTATTTGAAGAGTTAGAGGTACACTTATTAAACCAAATATGCTTCTTTTTGGAAGTTATTGACATATCTGCTGAACAAAAATATAATCGGCCTCCAGGTTCAGGTGCTGCAGGCCTCCAGGTCCACTCAGGAGACAGGTAAAAATTTAAATTTCTTATTTGAAGGTTTAGAGGTACACTTATTAAACCAAATATGCATCTTTTTGGATTTTATTGACATATCTGCTGAAAAAATTAGAATCGGCCTCCAGGTTCAGGTGCTGCAGGCCTCAAGGTCCACTCTCGACAGGTGAAAATTAAAATTTCTTATTTAAAGAGTTAGAGGTACACAGGGTTGTCGAATTGGGCACTTTTTTTGATATTGGGCGGCCCAATTGCCCAAAAGGGTTTTAGGCGCCCAAAAGTGGTTTTGGGCACCCTTTTTGGGCAAATGCCGTAAAACGCATATAAAAAGGATATAAAATAGCCTAAAACCATACCTTGACTTATTATTAGAAATAAAATAGCCTAAAACCATCTCAGGACCTATAAAGGCTCCACTGGAAAGGAGAACCATATCGGTTCAGCAGATACAAAAAAGCTTACTAATTTATATAGTTAACTAGCGGGTACGCCCCTAGAGGTCTCTAGGGGCACTTGAGGAGGGGAGAGTCAAATTTGAAAATCCAATTATTATACGAGATTTAAAAAGAAAAAGAAAAAAAAAATTTTGGGGGGGGGGAATAATTTTTTTTTTTTTTGGGGGGGAGGGGGTGGGTTTCTTCCCCCCATTTTTAGTTTTAGTTTAAAAAAAATTTTAAAAAGTTTTTGGGGGAGAGTAATTTTTTTCTAGGGGTGATTTCTCTAAGGAGAGTGGTGATACCCTCCCCCAAAATAGTTATAAACCTTCCCAGAACCTATGAGAAGCTACTCTGTTAAGGAGTACCTGATCGGTTCAGCGTTTAGCGAGATCCTTTGGTACAAACACACAGACACACATCCTGTTACTTTAGTATAAGTATATCACCCAAAAAATAGGCCCGCCCCCCCCCTCTTTTTTAACCCCCTCCCCTTTTTCTCTCCCCCTAAAAGAGGGGTGCCCAAAACTGCCCAAAAGGACCTTATATTGGGCGGCCCAAAACCGCCCGCCCAAAACTGCCCGCCCGAAAGCGCCCGCCCAAAATGACAACCCTGGAGGTACACCTATTAAACCAAATATGCTTCTTTTTGAATGTTATTGACATATCTGCTGAAAAAATTAGAATCGGCCTCCAGGTTCAGGTGAATATCTAAAATGGTTAGTTTGGAATTTAGAGGAAAGGTATTTAAAAAGAATAAGGTTAAAGTAAATAATATAGTCAAATTTATTGTTTAAGGCTTCAATATGTGTTCCCGACAGGCTCCAGGGGCCTGCTCAACAGGTAAAAATCCTTATGTGTAATGTTTGAATAAAGATGAAAGGTTACTAAATAGAAATAAAAAATATGTACAACAAGAAACTTAATCAAGGTATAAAAAATCTAAAGTTATCCTATATGATAGCTACTTATTTCCAGTGAGCAATATTGTCGCCATTTTAGAACTCTGAAAAAAATACCTTTCAGATTAAATTATTTGTTAAAAAATACAAAAAATACAACTTACTTAGGGTGGGTCGATTTTGGAATTTCACATTAGTAGACATTGGCAAGGGTTACTAGGCCAATATAAAACCCTGTGAAACTTGAAAGAGGTTTTTAAATCCAAAAACAACGGGCGTACGGAGGGTATAAAATGTGCCCGATATGGAGATATGTCAATAACATCCAAAAAGATGCATATTTGGTTTAATAAGTTTACCTCTAATTCTTCAAAAAAGAAATTTTAATTTTTACCCCTCTCCAGAGTGGACCTGGAGGCCTGCAGCACCTGAACCTGGAGGCCGATTCTAATTTTTTCAGCAGATATGTCAATAACATCCAAAAAGATGCATATTTGGTTTAATAAATGTACCTCTAAACCATCAAATAAGAAATTTAAATTAAGGTTAGGTTCATTTTTAGGGTTTTTTTGAGCCCCGGTGGGCTAGGGGTTGGTTGCAGGGGGCTGACTTGTAAACTAGAAGTTAGTTTATAAGCATAAAAGCTTAAGTTTAAGAAATCATCTCTGTTGGTCAAATGGTTCCTGAGAAAATTAAGGTTAGGTTCATTTTTAGGCTTTTTTTGAGCCCCGGAGGGCTAGGGGTTGGCGGCAGGGGGGTGACTTCTAAACTAGAAGTTAGTTTATAAGCATAAAAGCTTAGGTTTAAGAAATCATCTCTCTTGGTCAAATGGTTCCTGAGAAAATTAAGGTTAGGTTCATTTTTAGGTTTTTTTTGAGCCCCGGAGGGCTAGGGGTTGGTGGCAGGGGGGTGACTTCTAAATCAGAAGTTAGTTTATAAGCATAAAAGCTTAAGTTTAAGAAATCATCTCTGTTGGTCAAATGGTTCCTGAGAAAATTAAGGTTAGGTTCATTTTTAGGGTTTTTTTGAGCCCCGGAGGGCTAGGGGTTGGCGGCAGGGGGGTGACTTCTAAACTAGAAGTTAGTTTATAAGCATAAAAGCTTAGGTTTAAGAAATCATCTCTCTTGGTCAAATGGTTCCTGAGAAAATTAAGGTTAGGTTCATTTTTAGGTTTTTTTTTAGCCCCGGAGGGCTAGAGGTTGTTGGCAGGGGGGTGACTTCTAAATCAGAAGTTAGTTTATAAGCATAAAAGCTTAAGTTTAAGAAATCATCTCTTTTGGTCAAATGGTTCCTGAGAAAATTAAGGTTAGGTTCATTTTTAGGGGGATTTTGAGCCCCGGGGGGCTAGGGGGTGGGGTTATCCAAAAAATGATTAAAAATCCGTGAAGTACTAACCAAAAGTAAACTTTTATCCCAAATAACCTATAGTCTAACTTTAATACCTAGCCCAATAATCACGGAGTAAGCGAAAGTGTCAAAACTTCCCCCCCCCCCCCCCCCCCCTTATTTTTACCTGTAAGATGTATTTGTTTTATTTTTCCAATGGTGAGTCCTGCTGAATAGATGTCTTGAATTATCATGCCCATCTCACTACAAAATATGTTATTAATACAGGGGTATATATTTTTCAACCAAGTTGTTTTTACTTCCCTTACCCCCTTCTACATTACTTCCCTCAATATTTATCATGGTAAGAGAGGGGAAAAATATTTTCAAAACTCTTTATTTAAATTATCCCCCTTCAGACATATTCTTTTAGTTTTTTTCAACAAGAAGGGGAGAAAAATGGAAAAAAATGTTTTCAGTTCTCTTTAATTTTTACATCCCCCCCCCCCCCCCCCCCCCAACTACATATTTTTTCTCCCCCCCCCCCCCTTTAGAAGGTTTAAATTTGCAGAATATTTACCCCTGATATTAAGATACCTCATATGACCAGGTTTGATGAGACCAAACGTAGATTCTTGAACATGTTTCTCCTTTTCTTTGGTAAATTCATCAGCATAACCGGTTACTTTTAGCTGTCTAAAACAAGAAGAGTGAAACAGTGATGTACACTTAGTGCAAGAACCTAAACTTCAATAGGATACAGAAATATACGACAGCTATAGCATATTTTACTTCACTTCCCATAAAAAAAAACATGCACAAGAAGCAAAGAGAACGGCTTTGAATTACTCTCTACCGCCTAATGCTTTTAGCCTAATTTTTTTTAAATCAAAAAAAAATATACCACAATTTTTTTAAATAGACCGACACACGTACAACCTAATACTTTGGTAGATCCTCTACATGTAGACTATATTTTGGGAAGATACTTTTACTAAATAAATAAATGCGAAAGCCACCTCCAACCCTCCCCCCCCCCCTCCAAAAAAAAATAAACTTTTGTTTGTGTTACCTTGATAAGAGAGTAATCGTGTTCCCAATAAATAAATCAGACTCCTAAAATATATTAATTCAATAAATATTGTACAATAATAGATTTTTAAAAATTTTATACAAAAGTCAAAGCAATTCTAAGACAATTCAAGTAATAAATGCTTTAGTTGAACGAAATGCATTTAAACTTGAACAGGGGTGTATATTCTGCACAAGATTTATTTTTTTTTCCCTGCTACAAAATTTTTTATTTTTTTCCCCCCCTAGATTTTTCTTAAAAAGTAGGGGGGAAAATAGAAAAATATTTAAAGAACTCTATATTTTATTTATTTTATCCCTCCTACCACACACTTTTTTATATTTTTTTAACCAAGGAGGGGGGCGAAATGGAAAAAATGTTTTCAGTTTTCTTAATTTTTACATTTTTTTTCCCTCCAACCACTTATTTTTTATTCCCCCCCCCCCCCCTGAGCCGGGGATCCCATGCAGAATATACACCCCTGAACTTGAATTTAGTGAACTGCATAATTTACCTGTTTAGTGGCTAAAACTACATCTATAGGGCATATATTTGAAAGAATTTCAATTTTCTACCACGTAATTTTAAAAATATCAAGACTTGAAAATCGAATTTTTGTAATATATGCATTTCATATATCTGGCGGGCCTGTTTTCACAAACTCAGCATGACGACTAATTTAGCGATGTCTAATTGTTTGTTATTTATTGTAATACAAAATTATACATGTTTGATGATATACTTGAAACTTATGCTTGAAATAATCTTTCTGAAATGCACTTCAGGTAGGTACCAAATGAAATATAATATGAAAAAATACCGTAATATCAGTTGTTTTTAGTTTTCGTAGGAAAAGCTTTTTGTTTCTAATCTCATGCATTTCAACACTGCTTTCACTAAACAGAAAAAAATATTAATATTAAGCTTAAGCTTAAGTCCTAGGGGTAGATGGTTCAAGTGTATCAAAGTAGGACACCTACCAAACTCAGGTTAGAGTTAGGTAAGGTAAGAGTAAGCTCTTGTTGCAGGGTGTATATTCTGCATAGGATCGGCAGCAAAAGGCTAGGGGAAGAGAAAAAATTTAAAATATATGGGAAAGGGAAAAATGAAAAAAAAAATAAAGAGAGGGTACCTAATGAAAATATTTTTTTTCACATTTTTCCCCCCTCCTTGGGAAAAAACCCCCAGAAAAATACGTGGGAGGGTTAAAGAAATAAAACATTTTGCAGCAGGGGAAAAGATTAATACACCCCTGTCTTGTTGGGAAATTTTTAGTGAATATTTCCTGTACGTCATGCTTTAACAGACATAAAAACTTATTTTATATATTGCATAATCAATAATCATATTCTCACTCTTTGTATTTATTCTTAATGACAATAAACTGCTCTTTAACTCATTTTGATCGTCCATGATTGTTTTGTGTTTCGCTACTTATGGATGTTATCATCCTTGTTTTAATGTAAATATGTACTTATTGTACCTAGGCCAAAAGAAGAGGTTAAAAGTTCTGTCCATAGATGATAGTTCATCAAACCAGGTAACAATGTAGCTATACAACGGTTCACTTGTTCTTTTAATATTTATGAAGACTATTTGTCATGAAGGCAGGGATCCAGGGGTGTATATTCTGCACAAGATTCATTTTTTCCCGTGCTAAAAGAATTTCATTTACCCGCCCCCCCTCCCCACCCCATTTGGAAAAAATGGAAAAACGTTTTCAATACTCATTATTTTATTAATTTTTTTTAACCCTAACTACCTACATATTTTAATATATGAAATAAAGGAAAAAATGTTTCAGGACTCATTTTTTTCATTTTTCCTCCTCCCACATATTTTTCTTTCATGTTACAAGAAATATTTCTAAAAAAGTTGGAATCTAATGGAGTTCAATTTGCATAAAGTGAGCAAAGTAACCTTAAATATGTAATGTACCACTTAACAATAAACTTACCCAATTGCCTCTTGGATCTCATAGCTATTTTTTCTAGATATGATGTAGTATTGCGTTAATAAATCAAAATACATGATTCTCATTAACGGGTTTAATCATTTTAGTCATCATGGACATGATAAGTACTTTTAAGACGAAACATTTGATGAATTAGCATTTTAAGTTCGTTCATTAAACTATTGAAATGAAGGGGGTTGACTTTTTGCAAGAAGCGTCACAAAATAATACTATAATAGCTACTCTACAAAACAAGGATGATAATATCCATAAAACCGAAGATCTAATATCCTATGGTAGACTAATAAACATTAACACTTGTAGAGTGCCAGAATGAACAAAATTGTTTATCTATTGTAGAACGATATCTTCTGTCTGTTTGTACCGAAGGATCTCGCTAACCGCTGAACCGATCGGTTCTGTTTTACAAAAAAAAATCTTTCAAAACTAAAATTAAAATAGTGGGGTCAAAAAAAAAAAAAATTAAAATACGAAAAATTAGGTTGGTCAAACCTCTTGGGCCAAAGCCGCTAGTTACTATATCCTATTATATAAAGTAATAAGCTTTTTTGTCTTTAGACTTTAGCAAAGGATCTCGCTAACCGTTGAGCTGATATAATTCTCTTTTACACTGAAACCTCTTACAGGTCCTAAGATGATTTTAGGCTATTTTACTTTTTTAATAAGTCTGGGTATGTATGATTTTATGCTATTTTTCTGCCTTTCCATATCTCTTCGAATATAGAGCCCCGAGATGCCAGAGGAGCAGCCGCTAGTATAGTTACGAATTGATTAAATACAGGATACTTTTTAAAAGACATGCATTTTTAGGTCCTCATTGAAGAGATTCTGCCTATTGGTCCTTAGAGACCTAACACAAAAAATCTAGTGAATAGAGGATGGTTTTAAAAGAAGCTTAAAGGGTAGTTGCACGAAAGGCATTTAAACTTGAATTTAGTGAACTACATGTTTTTTCCTGTTTAATGGTTAAAACTACGTCTATAGGGCATATATTTGAAAGAATTTCCATTTTCTACCATGTAGTTTTAAAAATATCAAGACTTGAAAATCATATTCTTATGATATATACAACTTATATGGCTGTCTTATTTCAACAAAAACAGCATGCCGACTGTTTTAGTGGTTCTTAATTGTTTATATTTATAATACAAAATTACATATGTATGATAGACAGTATTCCAGGGGTGTATATTCTGCATGGGATCCCCGGCTCAGGGGGGGGGGGGGGGGAATAAAAAATAAGTGGTTGGAGGGAAAAAAAAATGTAAAAATTAAGAAAACTGAAAACATTTTTTCCATTTCGCCCCCCTCCTTGGTTAAAAAAAAACTAAAAATATGTTTGGTAGGAGGGATAAAATAAATAAAATATAGAGTTCTTTAAATATTTTTCTATTTCCCCCCCCTACTTTTTAAGAAAAATCTAGGGGGGAAAAAAAATATAAAAATTTGTAGCAGGGGAAAAAAAATAAATCTTGTGCAGAATATACACCCCTGCAGTATTCTTGGAACATATGCTTGCAATCATTTTTCGGAAATGCATTTCATGCAACTATCCCTTTCATCATGTTTTAAATGAACATAAGGACTATATTGGTAGGATTGTAGTTGATACAACTTTATAATTCACACAGAACTATTACGTAAATCAACAATATCTAAAGTTTCAAATCGATACAACAATTCCAACATGCCTAAATTAGCGAAGAGGGCCCTCCATTACGAACGGAATAACCCATACAGAAAAGCTTCGCTTTTTTAAAGAGTCCAGTAAATTCCTGGGATCAAAAGGGAGAAGACAATGGCTGTAAATCCCCAATGAAGACACACAAAATTACCCCTTATGAAGTTTAAACTTGGTAGTTAAAATGTTTAAACACTACTTAATAACCCGGCCAATCAAAATTCCGTATAAATCCTCAATGTTGTTGATCCAACGATTAAGAATACGTTATAATAAAACTTTGGGAACTAGTGTAATAACCAGCCCATTGTCCCCTCTCTATCTGAGTAAATCCTACAAGTGGACAAAACAAGAACAAGTGAATGCCTAAGTTTCTCGTCATTTTTCATTCTATCTCTAAAAACTAAATTATATCTGAAACACAGAAGAAAATCAAGTTCATTAAGTCAAATTAATAAGAAAAGAAGCATTTATTCCGGAAATAACACAAAAATTAAATTAAATCGCATTTTTAAAAATCCAATACATCACATTTATGCAGCACAAATTGACGTAGGGAAAATTATTTTTTTTACATTATTTAATATTAAATGTTTGTTTGTCATAGCAGTTTAAACAATGAATTTTAGTTTATTCTATTATAGATATATGATTTATTAATAAGTAATATTTGGGAATAAATAATTTTAAAATTGCTTCACAATTTCTTTTTACAAAATATTAAGAAAGAACGAACAAGAATTTCGACAGTTTTAGGTGAGAAATATTAAGTTAGAATAAAAAGCTAAAAAAATGATTTTTATAATAACTTAGTACTTAAATGTCTTTTGACGGGCAAAAGGTGTTGTGAGCTGCCAATCAAACGACATAGGTATATCTATATCAATGGCTACAAGTGTGTTGTTTATTGGTAGCGTAGCTACTCTATAATTTAAATGCCATCAATATCATCGGCGAGATTGTCGTCAGAACCACTCTCATCGCTGCTGCCGACCTGAAATAAAATTGAAGTATTAAAAAATTGAAAATCAATTTATTTAGACAACTGATTTAGAATTAATTTAATAGGCATAATCATTCAGATCAATGCTAAATAATAGGTTATTTTCATTTCAACCGATACACAATAGCCCGCAAAGGTTATTTAAGAAAACAGCTTAAAGGTTATTCTAAGATCAACACTCCCCGCAAATATCTTTTTCGTCACATGAAAACAACTAGGTATATTAGTTAAGGAGCTTACACTTTTTTCTTCTTTACGTTTTTTTTATAACCTTCCCTTGCGATTTCATTTCAAACTATTGAACAGGAAAAAATATGCAAATCACTAAATTGCATTTCGTGCAACTTCCCCTTTTGTTAAAATACTAAAATTGGATGTTCAATATATCCCTCCTCCCTCAAGTGCCTGTAGGGGCGTAGCAAAAAGCACAAAACTAAACTCACCTCGTCGAACTCGATATCATCGTCCATTTCACCGGCGCCGAGGTCGACAATTTCATTGATCTTGACGCTCTCGGGGAACTCGCCGTAGGACTTCAGATTTCTCGCCTCGTCAGCTGAAAATAATAAATTTAAAATGTTTGGAACGCAGCAATAACGATTTATTCTAGTATCAAGTACCTAGTACCTTTTAATTGTTAAAAGGATCTTAAAAAACCAAAAAGCAAATTGAATTCTTCATTTTAAGTAAGATTTGCATAGGTACTGGAAAGATTTTAAGCCATTTTATAATCTAAGTCCTAGTATACTGTAAGAACCAGCTCGTTCCTACTGCTGCTATGTCTTATCGCCTAAATAGCAACAGCACTTTTTAGCGTCTTCTAATATCCTATTTCACCTTAATTCACAATTAGCCCACAAATAACAATTTGGTAATTTTAGAGTGTGTGTAGACTTACCATAATAGTAAAAAAAAACCTGTTTATTGATGCAACAAAAAGTACCTGAATACTTGAGAATAACGTCAGCCTTGGCGTCCTGGAAGTCTCGAAGACCTGAACACATAAAAAATATTATATAGAAAACTAAATTGGACATAAAATACGTGGATATATTCACCGAAGAAAATTATGGTTGCTCATAAGAACCTAGGTAATTTTTAGGTCAGTTCCTCTTCCCAGTAGAACGGGAGGGGATGGGATGGGATGACGGAGATGGAAGGGTAACATTATTTAATCCAGCCAGTAGTATCACTTTATTAGAGATCATGAAAATATGGTGCAACATATCAATTAACACTAAAGACAGTCTAGACTCGCAGCTACATAAAATAACGATACCCTCCATCCACCCCATCCCCTCAACTCCTGCTGGATGATGAAACGGACCAAAAATGAAGCCCATTTTAGCTACCTAAATTGACGACAAATTTTACACTGTCAATATTAGTGATGGGAATCCGGATCCGGAATCCGAATCCGGAATCCGCCCAATTTTCGAATTTGAATCCGGATCCGGAATCCGTTTTTTATAGCGGATTCCGGATTCTAAATTGGTAGGCTAAATTTGAACACAGTAATAGTGTCTGACTGATTATGACGTAACAAAAAAAATTAGCCAATGAGAGGCCACTATAAATTTTACCATTGGTCAATAACGGCCTCTCATTGGCTAATTTTTTTGTTACGTCATAATCAGTCAGACACTATTACTGTGTTCCTAAATTTAATTTAAATAGGTTAGAAAATACCAAGCACATTTTTAGGACATACGTAGCACTTAAATTTTTTTCTACATAACAAATTCTAATAATTACTAATAGTAATGTAATGTAAATGTTTTAGTTATGCTGGAAGTCAACACTTTAAACAAATCAAGGCTTCAACCAAGTAACATAGTGATAAATTAACGAAAAAAGCTATCCCTCTGTGACGGACGGCCTTTGAAAATACTGCTAGAATCCGGAATCCGAATCCGGAATCCGCCAAAAATAAGAATCCGGAATCCGCAAGAATCCGTCACTTTTTTTGACGGATTCCTTCAGAATCCGGAATCCGAATCCGGCCCAAAAATTCGACGGATTCCCATCCCTAGTCAATATATCCACGTATTCTATATCCATTGCTTTACTAGCATGAAACTAAATAAAAGCTGGTATCAATCGGTTCTAAATTCTAATCCAGCGGATATCAATAGGTTGCGATGCCATACAGTATACTGGAAATGTATTTACCAATGAGAATGATGTCAGACTGATTGATCCAGACCTTCTTTCTCAGCTTTCCTCTGCAAATAATGAAAAAATTAAGTTTTTTTATCCATTGAAAGGAAGGAGGCGGATGTGCCACTTTTTGAAACCAAAACTAAAAGTTAACAAAGGAACTCAACTAAAAAAGAGTTACAGGTCTGAGATTTTGCATGACAGTTGCTTTATAGGGGTACAATATGGAACTGTGAAGAAACGGCGGCGCAACCGCCGAAAACCGCCGTTTCCCGCCGATTTTTTTTTGCAATTTCTCGGCGGTTTTCGGCGGTTGCGCCGCCGTTTCTTCACTGTTCCATATTGTAACCTTAAAAAGCAACTGCCATGCAAAATCTCAGACCTGTAACTCTTTTTTTAGTTGAGTTCCTTTGACTTTTAGTTTTGGTTTCAAAAAGTGGCACATCCGCCTCCCCCCTTTGAAATCCATTTAATGGACCCCTTGGTTCGCATGGAATTATATTTATACCTAGCAAAAATAGTGTTTCATTACATTAATATAAAACACGGCAACGAAAAGACATTACCATAGGGGGGGTTCATATATCTAAATGTTTATTATCCAAATGATATGAAAATGATAAAAGCCTTAAAAATTTTAAAATAAATGCACGATGAATTATTTTTAGTTTATTCTAAGAAAGACGGCTACAATGTATTGACTAAATGCACACATACATTAGGAATCTTAACTTTGAATTTTAGATGTCTGTATTTAATAGCAGCGGATCTTATTGACTAAATGACGGACATACATAAAGGATTACATAGGACCTGCGCTACTAAAAAAAAGGAAAATCTACCTGATATGACAGAGACGCTTGGTTCCATCAAAGCACATGGCCTCCAGACGGCCATTGCCCAACATTTTGGTCACCTATATATAGATACTAAGTTAGCCTCGGATAGTCTAGAGGACGGAATAAACTGAGATATCATATTTTTGTACGTCTCTGAACCAAACCTTGCTTAATGACATTATGTTGAAATAATGTTTGAATACTAATATTATGGAACCAAATACAAATAAGATAACGTGTTAATACAACTTTGAGTACAAGTAATTTACAGTCCAATGTCCCCTCCCTGCTCTGCGAAGCTTACCTGGGCATATTCTTGTCCGTCCTCCTTGAATACAAGCTCTCTCTTCAGCCCTTCATTCTCGTTCTTTCCCCTCCTCCTGTTCTTTCCTCCCTTTCCCTTATTCTTGGGCATGGTGCACTAGTTTTCTTCTAACTGTTAAAACCTGAAAATGAAATCTTTGTTATTATGTCTAACATAAGAAGGTAGGTATTATTTGCAACTTAGATTGCTGCCAAAGGCTTCCCTAAGTATGTATGAGGGTGGGAAGGTAAAGGAATAATCCCCCCCACCCCAAAAATATCAACCCCAATTTAAAAAAAAAATATCTTTATCTCCACTGTCTGTCTAAAGATTTGTTCGACCATTCGCTAACATTTATTGAAGTTTTTACTTTGCTGATTTGTGATCAAATATATCCCATTAAGAGAAAAGTTAAGAACCACACTGAGACACACAAAAAAATTACCTTAAAACTTGACTGCCGTAGCACTTGTAGTTTAAATTCACGTTAATAAACTGGATTGGTTTGTTTTCAGAATTGAATTTTTATTTCTTCTTACTGACCTCCTCTAAAATAGATAGGGCTGTGAGATGATATTCTAGAGAATCCAAGAGCATCATCCACTTGTAATAGGATGCAATACTCAAATAAAAATGCACACTATAGAACATTGTTAAATTTTTCATGATGTTTTGTGTAACAGATTCATACTTCTTAAAAATTGTAGGAACTCTTATCATTACCAGAGAGTCCCTATGACTGTCCAATATTTGTAATGGTATAATAATCCTATTCACTTGATTTATTTACATTCCTTAGTTTATAAGGTATAATTTTAAAAAAAAGAATTTAGTCTTAAAAATGTAACTAGGTCCATATAAGCATGCGGTTTGACTTTTTGGATATGGATAGATTAGATAGATTACAGATTTTTCGTCAAGACTTGAATGATAAATGCGTTGCTACTTTAGGTGTATTTGTTAATGTTACGTTTGTCCGATTTTATGGTATGACAAGCTTTGATATTTGGATGTAATCAACTTTGTATCATACAGACCTGAGAGCAAGAACCAAATGAAGAACAGAACCGCCTTGAACTTTGTAGTCAGCAGCAGTTTTCTCGTCGTTCATCTGCTTACCTAAAATTCATGAGAAATACTAGTAAATAATATACATGATCTCGAGCCAGCCTACTTAGTGATGACGCGTGTAAATCTTGAAAAACTTTAAAATAAAATCCTTTACTATTTTATGACAAAAAACTTAGGTATTTAATATGAATTATAGGCTAATTCAACAAAAGCAAGCCATTCTAAAGTCTATAAATTCAATTCACTTTTAATACTTACCTACACAAGAGAAAAAAAGGACATTCAGCTAAAATGATTTTATCCCTAAAATCAGCATAATTTTTTTTTGTCCGCATAGGAGAAAAATTAATCATTCGAAAGGAGCTATATTAATTTTGTCCCTGACGAGTAAAACACTAGAGGGAGAAAGGGTTAAATAACAAATAACTGTATCTCCCCATCGCAACCGTCTTGTGCAACCTTCCTATTGGGTCATTAAAAATCAACCAATTGTGTCCCTTATATTATTATTAACACAGCCAAGTAGCAGAAAATAATTTAGAAAGAGACGAAAAAGGTCTTTGAAAAATGAAGGGAGGAAGTTGTATGTATACCTATACATCTATAATAAAAATCTGTTTCCCTTACAAACTTACCAGAAAAGATGAGTCTCTGTTGTGGTGGAGGAATACCTTCCTTCTCTTCAACACGTTCCTTTATACGCTCAACCTTGTCTGTGGGCTCAATATCAATTTCGATTTCTTTGCCTAAAAATAAATAAGTTTGTGTATCTATCTATGTATTTATTTGTATGTCCGCTTAGATCTCGCTAACCACTGAACCGGTTAAGTTATTCATTTAAGGAAAACTTTTAAATAGCTCCCGTCAGTGTTGTGGAGATGTCATAGTTTGCCGGAGCCATTATTTTCAAAGCGGCTCCAGCTCCGGGGATAGTTTTAAAAATAAATGGCGTTATCCTCTTCAAGATATTTTTTTCGATTTCAAAAATTTTCATACTTTATAAGAAAAAAAAGATTATAAACTGAACGACATTTGTTTACTAAAATTTAGCTTTAATACCAGCTCTGGAATAGGTTGCCATTACTCAATAATACAGTTTTCTCGCAGCGCATATGTTCATGCGAAATAAGACGTATTTTTTCTTCAGTCAAGATTTCCCTGATCCAGCTAATAATGTGATGTTTAGGCATAACATGTACGGTTCCACCGTTTGACAGCTGGCAGCTTTTAACATACATGGCTTTAATCAGATAATCGTTCCCGGGAACATTTTACCATGAATTACACTAGATCCGATAAAGTGTACTCACCAGTGAGGGTCTTCACTTTGATAAGCATCCTGGCAAATTTTATACGGACATATTAGCCGCGATATTTTACCAAACTCTGAAACATAAAGGTATTAGATAAAAGATTCATTATTAATTGGATCTTGCAGCAGCTTATCAAGTTGTACAATAAAATGTGTTTTGTAGCGGACTCAAATAAGATCCTCCCCCATCCCCACCTCTCTGCTATTGACCAATGAATGACGGGGAAGATAGCAACCTAAATTGACAATTTTACCACTGACATAATTTCAGAGTGTGACATGTTCTACATTCATTCATTAGAAATAAACTGGAGTAATTTGAGGTTTGAGCATTGAATGGATTTTAGACAGTGCAGAGTTACACTGCATGGTACCCAAAATCTCTCAATACGACGTTATCTAAGTAATTCTTAGGCAGAAAATTTTGGGTACTTTTAAAGATTTTAGTATACAAAATGGTAACTTTGTTGTCATAGATGTTGGGTACTAAAACATTTTAATGCCCATGGTCTTATCCCTGATTTCAATGTTCCATGTGCTACAAAAGCCAGCTGTTAGCCCAAAAAATAGTATACGGCCAAACTCAAATTCTTGCAAAAGTAACATGTAATAGATATTTAATAAGCATAGGAATTCGAAAACAAGCGAAAATGGCATAAAACCACCTTCTAAATATTCTTTCAATAGAAAAAAAAATTATCTTACAGTTACACAAAATTAACGCAGACAACATAAAATAATAACAATTTAATAGTAAAACTTAAGGAAATGGAATAATTAGTCACTAAATACAAAGAAAACACTATATAACAAAAAACATGTCAAAAAATGATGAAAAAATGAGTCAACTTTTGAGACTCATGCCGATCAGTTGAAAGGAATGGACTAAACATGTTCCCAGAATAATATTTTTGTTGACGCCATTTTAGGTCTAAAATCTATTTACAATAGATTTATTACATCCAGATGGTCAATCATACAAAATTATCAGTCTAAATTAAAAAGGATTTTTAAATGTATAATTAACAATTATATATACTATATTGACCGATATAATAATTGGTTTATTCCTTTACGTTTTACGTTGATTCATTAATTTTAATGGGGATCTAGGCTTTCTACATTAATTATATTTTAATACTTTTTTCCTTTAAAAAAACCATAAAAATTGAAATATTCGAAGAAAAAACATACATTTCTGTACAATTATTGAAAAGATACTTTTGGCCGGTAAATTTTTGATCTGGCGACATATTTCTGGAGTGTGTGGAAAATGTCTGCCATGCTGGCGAATACAGGGCAGTCAACTTTTTAAAAATATTTTCCAAACTAAATAAAAAAACGCCTTTTTTCGAATTTAAACATTATTCGAATCGATGGAAGTAGAATAAGTTTTCTATTCGATTAAAAATAATAAAAATTATGAAAAAGTTGTTACACAGTCTCTAAAATCTAGAATTGTAGTTGGTCAAAAAGTTACTTGACAAAACATCCCATATTGGAACACAAAGGGAAAAAATATGCACCGAGAGAATTTGTGGGAGATTATTTTCGATTGAACTGGCGCGCTTTCTTGGATTGAATGTAGAGGTCGGTCACTCAGGTCATTCCAATATTGTCTGTCTGTCTTGCATCCATGTGCATAACATCAATTGACTGCCCTCTCACTCACTAATCACCCTTCCTGACATTTATATCAGTTACAAAAGGCATAATTTTGTATCATCATTGTGGAATTGGATAGCCATTGTCTATCCTTTAGATCCCTGAATAATAATACAAATTTACCAAAGAGAAAGTTTTTTTCTGATCTAAATTAAATTTAAACCAAAAGAAAATGTTATCAAAAATTAGTTTGTTACATTTTAAAAACATTATTATTTTGCCAAACAGTCCAGGACAATTCTAACATGACAGCATTAACTGACATCAGTAATAGTTTAAATCTTACTTTGCTACTCTACTAGTAGATGTAGTAAGGGACAAGTCTTGAGTGTATTATTGAGTTACTTCACTCCTAAGATATGTTTGGCAGTGGCGTGCGAACCGAAGGGGGCATTTGGGGCAATCGCCCCCCTCTAGCGACCAAAACGCCCCCCCCCTGCCCCCCCCCTAGCAACCGCCCCCCCTGCCCCCCCCTAAATGTTAAAAAATGCCCCATTTTGCCCCCCCCTTGTCAACAAAAATGCCCCTTTTTGCCCCCTACCCTACACACAGCTATCCTCAACAGTTTAGCGGATTTATAACCAACACGCTCCAAGCGGTCAATGGATCCTAAAAATAGACAAACTTGCTGAATCATACCTGGTTTTACATAAATTATACCTGCTCCTTCTTCGGGACTATAGGCTTTTAAAGATTTTCACTTAAATTACCCTATTATTTGACTTAAAAATAGCGTTCGACAAGACATCCTGTCGCTGTTTATAAGTTTTAATACAAAAAAGATGTTATTATTTTCTTTTAAGGCCATCCAAATGTCTTTTATTAGATTTAAATTTAACCGATATAATTGTTATTGGTTCCCTCTGCCGATTCTATCCATATTTCATGAAATTAAAACCATATGAAAGAGTTGACGAGAAAATAAGAAAAGTGTTGAGGGGATAAGTAAAAACTAAGTTAATGATAGAGGTATAGTATTAAGACTAAAGTAATTTTATCTAATATAAGGTTTAACAAGGTTAACCTCAAGAAAAACGTAAATATAATGGTGGGACAAAGTAAATTATAAAGTAAATGATCAGTTAAGTTGTCATAATAAATAGGAAATAGAAATAAAAGAAAAAAATGATAGGAGAATATATAAGAAAACCGAGAAACCCTTAAATATAAATATAAAAAATGTAGCATGACCAACAGACTGACAGACAAAGTAAGTTCGTTGTATGCTGTTACTTTTTGTTAAGGGATACAAAAATTGACTTATCTATCTGAAATAGTATTGGTTAAAATTAAATTTTACCATATTGTTATGGACTGACAGACAAGATGAATTATAAAGTAGTTCTGCTACTAACCCGCAACTATGGCTCGTCATGTAGCGCATCCGCTCTTCGTTGGGGATGTGATAGGTTTGCGGTACAATTAAAGAAGTTAAAAATTGTTCCTACTGTTACTATATTAGGTGCGCGGCATAAATAGTTAGAGTAGGGAGACAGGAATCTAAAGGGATAAGACAATGACTTATAAAGTGATGTAAATCCCCAATGATGATACACAAATTTACCCCTTATTTAGCTAACACTTAGTGGTTGAAAAGCTTGGAAACTCAACTTAAATACCAATCAATCAAAACTTAATAAAAGTCTCCAAAGTTGTAAGCAAACAAATAAGAAAACACTATTATAAAACTTTTGCTACAGCCCAATGTCCCCTTTCCCTTCTCAGACAAAGTGTTGGTTGTCTGTTGAATGTTACTTAAATGAATATCTAACAGTGAACGGTAGAGCTCCCATGACAAGCGCGCGGATTTTGAAATTAAAAGATAAACCCACCCCAATTAGGTAATATTTTCGCTATTAAAAACTTAAAACACATAGATGAATTTATGTTAAGTATACTCTGCTAACTTAATTTGAAGTCAAATAAGCTGCATGATCATATTTCTACCATCCACTTTCTTATATTATGCCTGGAGTAAAAATCCAATTATAATATATAGGTTAGTACTCTAGCCTATAACTTTTCCTCAAGATAAAAATACAGTTAATCTTTAAGATGATTGTAAATTTCTTTGCTATTAATTATAGCATACTGTTGAAAATCGGTATGCAAAAGATAAATTTCTTGTCAAGTTTCACAATTATCATTTTTATCTCTTGATAAAAGGTGTTGGGCGTTATATACCAAAAATATTTGATGCAGTTATCAGTAAGTATACAAACAGCAGGTCAACAGTCTTTAGATTTATGAAATAATATTAAATATGTATTAGATTGTAGTTCACAGCCCAAAAAAACGCGCGAACAGAGGTTAGTGGGTTAAACTAAGCACTACTTTTATTCCTCAAAAAATAAAAATCATCCTGTGGTAAACATGCTGCTACTTTTGTTTTCCATAAATTGTTACATGTCTTTTATTACTATAAATAAACATATGGTTGCCCTTTAACATCCAGGGGATTTGTATTCAAAATGGAAGGAAAAGGCAGAAAAATAGCCTAAAACCATTCTGAGACCGATTTAAATTTTCCATTATTTCGAGAATTCAATCAAATCATTAGTTATTGAAATCTTAAGCTAGCTACAAACAAAAAAAACCTTAAAACTTTAAAAAATAGAATAAGTATAAAATACATTTTACATTTGTGCCAATAAAAAAATTTGATCCTAAATTCATGTTAGTATATTATACTGTAATCTTAGGCAATATAATTATTTTTTAGGAACCGCTATTCTTGACTAGCTGGAAAATTAAACGTACACTAGATCATTTTCTGATGATATTTTTTTCTTACTGCCCTGTAATTTACTAATTACATTTCATATTTTGTTTTGATATCTATTTCAGCTTAAAACTGTAGTCATAATGTCACCAATCCTACTTTATAAAGTAGTAAGTTTTTTTGGGTCATGTAAAGGAAACGAAGTTGCGGGTTTCGTCGTATTTTAACAGTAGCTTTTGAAAGGTTATATTAGGTTAGGTTAGGCGATTGCCCCGCAAGGTTAGGCAATTGGCCCCGCCGGGTTAGAGCACCAGCAGGAGCTAGAAATAGGATAAAAGCTAATGTGAAAATATAACGAAAACCGCAACTTTGTTTCCTTCACATTAGCCAGTTTGTTTTATAAAGCTTAAGATCTGAAAAGTTGTTAGGTTGTACTTTTCAAGAAAGCACAATAAATTTTTTTTTAGTTATTTTAGGCTATTTTCCTCCTCCCCCGCCTTACCTAGAGGATCAGGTTGACCAATTAGTAATCTTATAATGTTAAGTAGTAAGTTTTGTGAATGTATGAATTAACATTCTAATATTTGAATGGTAATTTTGTATAAAAACAAACACTGTAAATAATGGTTTTAGCAAACGCTGTTAACAATTTTATCAATATATTAAATGCAAATGACTCCTTTTTTGTAATAAAACGTGTAAACAGCTCGACAGGATGTCTTGTCGAACGCTATTTTTAAGTCAAATAATAGGGTAATTTAAGTGAAAATCTTTAAAAGCCTATAGTCCCGAAGAAGGAGCAGGTATAATTTAGGTAAAACCAGGTATGATTCAACAAGTATGTCTATTTTTAGGATCCATTGACCGCTTGGAGCGTGTTGGTTATAAATCCGCTAAACTGTTGAGGATAGCTGTGTACAAAAAGCAAAAACTATCCCAGTTTCCAAAAAAAAAAGATCAAGAAATACTCCAAAAAAAAAATTTTGGCGCTTCGCACCAAACAGACAGTTACTATTCATTTAACCTTACCAAATTTTTTAATTAGTGTAGAAATTAGGTTATAATCTTTTTTCACTGAACATAACAAACCAGGTTATAGGAAGTATTTTATTTTGTATAATATAAACTTTTTACCAAAGAAATTTTGTACATCCCCAATGATGATACACAAAATTACCCCTTATATAGATTACAATTAGTGGATGAAATGTATGGAAACTCGACTTAATTAACCAACCAATCAAAATTCCATTAAAGTCCCCAAAGTTGTTGAGCCAACGAATAAGAAAAGGGGGGGGGGGAAATGTGGTGACTCGTGCCACGACATACCAGCAATTTTATTTTGGGTGCTACTCCCTTAGTTTTAGAGATAATTGGGTGAAATCTTTTGGGCTGGGTCACTAATTACCCCAACTAGAGGTATCTTTCAAAAAAAACGGCGGCGGGTCCGCCGCTCTCGCCGTTCGCCGCCAAAAATTTTTTTTTTATTGCATTTCTCGCCGAATTAGGCAATTTGGAATCATTTGAGACCATGTTATTTTTTTCAAAAATTTTTCCCCTTATAACCAACCCTGCGGGGGGACTTAGTCATTTTTTTCAAATTCTCGTTTATCAAGGTATATCTTAAATTCAGTGCTTCTCCTGTGCTTTTAAAGATATTTAAAATCTTTTGAGGTAGATCAGCAAAAAAATATTTGAATAAAAAATGGCGGCGGTACCACCGCTCCCGCCATCCACCGCCATTTTCCGCCGCCCACAGGACGGCTTGTAAGGGGAAAAATTTTTGAAAAAAATAATATGGTCTCAAATGATTCCAAATTGCCTAATTCGGCGAGAAAAGCAATAAAAAAATTTTTGGCGGCGGCAGCGGAAAATGGCGGTGGACGGCGGGAGCGGCGGTACCGCCGCCATTTTTTATTCAAATATTTTTTACTGATCTACCTCAAAATGTTTTGTCTCAATATCTTTAAAAGCTTAGGAGAGGCACTGAATTTAAGATATACCTTAATAAACGAGAATTTGAAAAAAATGACGAAGTCCCCCCGCAGGGTTGGTTATAAGGGGAAAAATTTTTGAAAAAAATAACATGGTCTCAAATGATTCCAAATTGCCTAATTCGGCGAGAAATGCAATAAAAAAATTTTTGGCGGCGGCGGCGGAAATTGGCGGTGGACGGCGGGAGCGGCGGTACCGCCGCCATTTTTTATTCAAATATTTTTTACTGATCTACCTCAAAAGGTTTTGTCTCAATATCTTTAAAAGCTTAGCAGAGGCACTGAATTTAAGATATACCTTGATAAACGAGAATTTGAAAAAAATGACGAAGTCCCCCCGCAGGGTTGGTTATAAGGGGAAAAATTTTTGAAAAAAATAACATGGTCTCAAATGATTCCAAATTGCCTAATTCAGCGAGAAATGCAATAAAAAAAATTTTGGCGGCGGCGGCGGAAATTGGCGGTGGACGGCGGGAGCGGCGGTACCGCCGCCATTTTTTATTCAAATATTTTTTACTGATCTACCTCAAAAGGTTTTGTCTCAATATCTTTAAAAGCTTAGGAGAGGCACTGAATTTAAGATATACCTTGATAAACGAGAATTTGAAAAAAATGACTAAGTCCCCCCGCAGGGTTGGTTATAAGGGGAAAAATTTTTGAAAAAAATAACATGGTCTCAAATGATTCCAAATTGCCTAATTCGGCGAGAAATGCAATAAAAAAAAATTTTTTGGCGGCGGCGGAAAATGGCGGCGAACGGCGGGAGCGGCGGACCCGCCGCCGTTTTTTTTGAAAGATACCTCTAGTTGGGGTAATTAGTGACCCAGCCCAAAAGATTTCACCCAATTATCTCTAAAACTAAGGGAGTAGCACCCAAAATAAAATTGCTGGTATGTCGTGGCACGAGTCACCACATTTTCCCCCCCCCCTTTTATATGAAATATTGGGGACTAGTGTAATAAATAGCCCAAAAAACCCTCCCTCCCTGCATATTTGAAGAAAAAAATTTGCGCTTCGCGCCCTTCCAAATGGTTTCTGCTATGAAATATTGGGGACTAGTGTTAAAAATAGCCCAAAAACCCCTCCCTCCCTGCATATTTGAAGAACAAAATTTGCGCTTCGCGCCCTTCTAAATGGTTTCTGCTATGAAATATTGGGGACTAGTGTAATAGATAAAAAACCCCTCCCTCCCTGCATATTTGAAGAAAAAAATTTGTGCTTCGCGCCCTTCCAAATGGTTTCTGCTATGAAATATTGGGGACTAGTGTAATAAATAGCCCAAAAACCCCTCCCTCCCTGCATATTTGAAGAAAAAAATTTGCGCTTCGCGCCCTTCCAAATGGTTTCTGCTATGAAATATTGGGGACTAGTGTAATAAATAGCCCAAAAACCCCTCCCTCCCTGCATATTTGAAGAAAAAAATTTGCGCTTCGCGCCCTTCCAAATGGTTTCTGCTATGAAATATTGGGGACTAGTGTAATAAATAGCCCAAAAACCCCTCCCTCCCTGCACATTTGAAGAAAAAAATTTGCGCTTTGCGCCTTTCCAAATGGTTTCTGCTTTTTATCACAATGAAAGGACAAGTAATTTTTTTTATTTTTTACACAGTTCATTATATCTTTGATTTTTATGGTACGATAAATTTTTTTGTGGATTAAAATATTTAAAAAAATTAAATTTCTCGCTGTTTCGAGGATCCAGTATGTAATTTACTTTGACTGCATCACACAAAATACAGGAAAAAGGATTTGTGACTTTTCTACCTAAAATATATATTTATTTCAACAGATGCTCTTTAAATCTACTTGTCTGTATTCTTATTAATGATTTTTTGTGCTTTGCTACTTAAAGATGTTGTCATCCTTGTTGTCAAACAATAAAGAAATATTTAATATCATTTTTTCATATTAGGATAATTTTTGGTAAATTATTTCCAAAATGAGTGTTTTTATGGGGAGAAGAGATGGGGGGGGGGGGAAGAGGTGGGGGATATAAATGGGAAATAGGGATGGGGGAAGGGATGGGGAAGAATGGATAAGGACTAGGAGGCCCATAATCAAAATATTCCACCCCTTAAAACGCCCTTATTTAAAATTAGTATATATAATCAAAATGCCCCCCCCTAAAGCAAAGTGCCCCCCCGGGGCACTTTGATTTAGGGGGGGGCAAAATTTTACAAAATCTTCAAAATGCCCCCCCCTAGACAAAGTGCTTTGCACGCCACTGATGTTTGGTAAATAAAGGTACTAAGAAAGAGAGGTAATGTCTGATTGAGCCAATAGGAGAATCGTATCTGTACAATTACATACATTTAATCTCATTGGTTGAAATTGTGTACACATTTTGTTATGAATGCATGTTTTTTTTTCATTTCATACATAGATAAAAGTCAGCTGTAAACAGTATATTTTCCTAGTAGAAAGCTTTGCGTAATCAGAATTAATTGTCCAAAAATTTCATCTTCAATTTGAAAGCTTCAAACAGAGGCGGATTCTTAAAAAAAGTTAGGCTGGCTACTCGCTGGTGAGGCAAAATAATTTTTGAGAAAAATCCTCCAAAATCCAATAAAAAAAATTACAAAAATTAAATAAAATCTTAAAAGGGTTATTAACATATGATTTTGTTTAATTTTTGTAGATTTTTAATGTGCTTTTGGATGATTTTTCACAAAAATAATTTTGCCTCACTATTGAGTAGCGAGTCTATAATTTTTTAAGAATCCACATCAGTAAACAGTACTTTTGTCTGTTAGAAATGTTCCTTCTTAGATTTGATGGAAAAAGGGTTCAGAATATGCTTCTATTCTTATATTTCTATTGTTTGGTATAAAACTGTTTTTAACCTATTTTTAAAATGTATATAAAAAATATACTTGACACCAGTAGAATCAGTCTGCAGAGCCTAAATTTGAATTAAGTCCCCATTAAACTTTTTTGGGGGGATTTAAATATTAATTTTTACTGTTGCCATAATCATTTTGACGAGAGCAAAAGGTCTTTTTTTATTTGGGTAAAATTTGTAGCTTTTAGAGTGTTTTGCTTCATAAATATTGTATTCTGGTATAGAGTAAAATTAGGCCTTATGATTTTACTATAAAAATTCACTAAAAAGTTAAATCTTTACAATATACCAATGAATTAACATTAACATGTTTGTGTTCTTTCACCTATTTTAAACACATAAAAATTGGCTGTAAAGGGTTAAATTTGATGTCAACATGACAAGATGTCAACAAATGTTTATGCAATACAACAAAATTATTTTTGACACATATACAAATATGATATAAAATAAGATTATTAAAACTTGTTTTTTTTAAATATTTTTAAAAAGTATGCATCTTTTACGTGTATAGTTTTCATTCTTTTCATTTTAACTAAATAAAAATTATTTAACTACATTGTAAATAAGTCACTTTGTAAAAAAAAAAAACTCTTTCTGAAATTATAAATAATTGAAATGAAACAAGAAATCTTATTGGTTTGACTTCAGCATTATGTGTTTTATTGTATTATGTTTAATTTTTCACTGAAATTAATTGTTTTAGAAAAAAAAATATTTCCATCAAACAGAGTAGAGTTTTTTTATTATTGTATTGATATAAACTGAATCATATAAAATTGTTCTGTAAGAAACAATTTAACCCCAAACTAAAAGTTGCCTTTGCTCCCATCAAAATGATCACAGCACACAGTGCCTTCAAAGGTGCTTTGACTTTAGTGTCAGAACCTAAATTGGGACATAGTGCATTTCATTACCCTAGGTTAGGTAACTTCATTTTACTTTTCAATAAAATCTAAAATGCAGCGGTTTTTGAGAAAATTAAATTTGAAAATTTCAAGTTCAATTTTCACCCACTAGGAGTTACCGCATAATCATGAAAAGAAAAGCAAATATTATTTATTTAAAATCTTAAACATCTTTGCTTTTATAAAGTTCTTCATAAAACCAATCCTGAAGTGAGTTAATTAATGGCCATTTTTATCAATTGCTTTGCTAAGGTCACGGAAATTCAGCCTTAAATAAATCATATATAGAGAGGTTTTTTGACTGACTTTATAAAAGCAAAATTGTTCAAAATTTTAAATAAATAATCTTTGCTTTTCTTGTCATGATTATGAGGTAACTCCTAGTGGATGAAAATTGAACTTGAAATTTTTAAATCTAATTTTCTCAAAAACCGCTGCATTTTAGATTTTATTGAAAAGTGAAATGAAATTACCTAACCTAGGGTAATGAAATGCACTATGTCCCAATTTAGGTTCTGACACTAATGTCAAAGCACCTTTGAAGGCACTGTGAGCAACATATAAAATCAATTTTTAAATCCCCCAAAAAAAGTTTATTGGGGACTTAATTCAAATTTGGGCTCTGCAGTCTGATTTTACTGGTGTCATAGTATATTTTTGATATATGATTAAAAAATAGGTTAAAAACAGTTAAAACTGTGTTGCCTACAAATAGAATGTATTTTGTGTTAATTGATAGATCTGTGACCCTATCACCTGGCGGGAGCCTCATCCCTCCCCCTTTCTGCCCCAGATGGCAGGGAGGGAGGAGCCCCAAAAGTTAATAATTATCTGTAACTCTAGTAATGATTCATGTTAATTGTACCCCGACTTCATGTATATTATCAAACATAAGTTAATTCTGTTTAAACCTTTGAATAAAATACACTCTTGTTAATATTCTGCCTTGTTATTTGATGGTATTGGAGTGAAGCTCCTCCATAGTGAAGGTTAAACACTGTCCCCAACGTTATCCGATGCCGTGTTCGAATCCCAGGCTCGGGTAACTACATAGACACCAGAGATCCAAAGGGATAAGACAATCGCCGGTAAATCAATGTACATCCCCAATGATGACAAACAAAATTACCTGTTCAATAGATTACAATTAGTTAATGAAACGTTGGAACACTAACCTTAATAAATTAACCAATCAAATATAGTAAAAGTCTCCAAAGTTGTTTGGCCAACGAATAAGAAAACATTAATAGAAAACTTTGGGGACTAATGTTATAAACAGACAATTGTCCCCCCTCTCTCTTTGAGTAGACACAGCTTTTCTATAATTAGAGTCATTACGTAACAGTTAGATTTTTTCATTAATTTAAGCATGTTCTATCAATTTCAAACTTTAGATGATGATTTCTGCAACAGTACAGTACAATGTAGAAAACATAGCAACTCTGCAATCATTAACAACATGCTGATTTCGAATTTTTCATCCTATCAATCTGATTTATGTAACATTGATTTCTAAGATAACAAGGTACAAAATTTTCCACGAAGCATCAGAATTCTGCATTTACGCACTTAACAGCAAGTTTATATACAACTAGCGGCTACGCCCCTAGAAGCCTCTAGTGGCACTTTAAATGTTTGGTTTTTTTTGTTGCGTTCAAGGAGTCTCTTTCTACGATACCTCGCAATGTTACGTAGGAGTCTCTATACTTAGGACCTATGGGAATCTACCCTGTTAAGGAGAACCCAATCGGTTCAGCGGTTAGCGAGATCCTTCGGTACAAACACAAAGACAAACATCCTGTTACTTTATTATAAGGATTTTCGGGTATATTTTTGAATTAAATTCTGCTTAATAAGTTTTTCACTCTACATGGGTCCAGGTTCGTTTGTTCTACCATTTGTTATTTAGAGAATCGCTTTTATGGATGTGTTATCCTTGTTAATTTTCATTTGTCTGTATTGTACCAGGGAGGGAGGGACATTGGGCTGTTTATTACACTAGTCCCCAACGTTTTATAATTCCGTTTTCTTATTCGTTGGATAAACAACTTTATGTATATTATTTTAGAAATTTGATTGATTGGTGCTAAACGTTTCCCAATTAATTTTAATCTACAGAAGGGCAAATTTTGTGTATCATCATCGGCCATTGTTTTATCCCTTTAAATCCCTGGATAGTTCCTAAGAACACTGACTTTCGTGATAACTAATCATCTGCAACTTATAACAGTTAGGGAGTTGAATCCATTTTTATAGAAGCAGAACTATAATCTATGATTATGGTTTGGACCCTCTAAAACTGTTATCTACCCTTCCACTTTCCCCTCTCTTGGTGAAGATATCTTCAACGCCGATACGATTTTTGAAATGTAAGATTCCACTTTTGCCTCTCTTGGTGAAGATATCTTCAACGCCGATACGATTTTTGAAATGTAAGATGCCACTTTCAATAGAGGCGAAACTGGAATCATGGTTTACATTTTTAATATCTATGTTTCTGTAATCTTCCATTCCTTTTTTAACATCGACATAATAGAAATGTACCATACTATTTCAAAATTATGTCAATTGTGAAAAAAAGCATAGATTTTATATATAATTTAAACATTGTTGTATATTCTTAATTAAATAAACAAAACATACAAAGAGCGTATATAAAAGATGTTTTGTTTATTTTAAAAGAATACTTTAAAAAGGGTATCAAATGAGTATTCAAAATTTAAAAAGTCGTTTATTAATTAATTCAATTGTATATATTTGTAATTTTTTTGTTCAATTTTTTTCATCTTAATATTTCCCTAGTAATCTCTCACCGTGTGAGTAAGCACTAAGAGATTAATTGCTTATTTAATTGTGCATTTTTGTGGTAAATTACTGATCAATTACTGAACAATTTGGTCTGATTTGTGAGTTAAAAGTGGATGGAGTAAATAAATCCTTAGACATTTATAGTAAAAGTTGCTTGTATCAGTTGTATCATCTCTGGCCACAGCGCTCGGCTCCCTAGCCTATAATATAACCTAACCTAACCTAAAATAGTTTTTTGAAATTTTGAAAATTTGAGTACCCCCGACAACAAACATTTCTTGCCGCAGCGCTCAACTCCCTGGCCTATAACCTAACCTAACCTAAAATAGTTTTTTGAAAGAAGGCGTCTTAACTTTTTTGCTTTTTATTTAACCCATTAGTGCCAAGCGTTACTTTTATGGGCCGATCAAGCTGTAAGTTTCAGGGAAGCTTTATAATGGTCAAAACGGAATTCGTATTTTTTTGTTTTGCTCTAGTGGCGTGCACAGGAAAGTTGCAAAAAAACCTGGTTCGGCTTGGCCATAAATACCAACCAGGCATTAACACCCGTTTTTGGTGCTTTCCCCCAGTTTTAAAACCCGGTTGACCTGTATAAACCCGGTTATTTTGACCAAAAATCGAAAAATGTAATTTTTGAACGCCAAAAGTGAGATGAACACTTTTTAGAACTTTGATACGATCCGTAATTGAAAACTACACAACCTCATGTAATCTAAAGAGCTACAAGTATAATACGAAGCGATTTATTTCAAATTTCGTGTTTAGCCGGCGATTTCGGGTAAAAAAACCCTGTTTTGTTGTTGTTGTCAAAAAAGATCTATTAGTGAAACCGGGTAATAAAAATTTCAGACTCAAAATGGAAATGCCGAACCGGGCCTATATAGGGCGTAAAAAAACGATAAAAAAATCATATAAAAAATAATAATTTAAATAAAACGAATTCACAAATAGATGTACTTGTCAATAAACTTTAGATTTAATGAAAAAAATCAGCGACTTTACTATAAAAACAAAAAAGTTAGATGGGGTATTTTGAATTGTCATGATTTTCAAACATGGTTGATCTATACCGGCAAACGGAAGTAAGCAAAACTGCCTGCTCCAGGGGGAAATGAAAGCCAGGGTAGTAGAGGGGGGATTCATACTGAGAATGATGCAATTATGAAGCCGGAAACCGTTTTTTTTACATTTTCTGGCACCGGGTTTTAAAACCCGGTTCGGCACTAATGGGTTAAGATAGCTAGCCGGTTCTTTTAGTAAGTAATAGATGTAAAATAGAATTCAAATTTGCAATCGGTTTTTTTAGTAGACCTCTTATTTTTTAAGTAATTTAAGTTTTTTAAACAAATAATTAAGTCAGTTTTAAGGTACTAAAACGCAACAAAATAAAAGAAGAAAATTGCCAGTAAAAACAAAAATAGTAAGATCTTTAATTTGACACCTTACTTTTAAAATTCTGTTGAGTAATTATTGAAAAAATCTATTTTTTTAACTTCGGTTTAATAAAAACTTTAAACCTAAATATTTTCTCAAACAGACATAAAAAATATGGGTGCATATATACCTTTAGAATCAGAAAAATATTACGAATCCATTCTAAGCAAAATTGAAAAAGTTTTATAAAACTATAATAAAAAATATAAGTTTATTTTAACCCATCCGGTTTTTTCTATCTCATTTTCTGTGTGTGAAAGATAAAGAGCCCAAACTGCTTGACTTTTTAAGTATGGGTATGACATATAACTGAGAGTTGGAATTTTTTGAATATCTCCATCCTGGCGGGCACAGGATGCCAGCAAACCTGGCAGGGTCATCCAGGTAGAGAGAAAAAATATTTTTTTTACTAAAACAAAGCATTTTATCATACCAAAATACTAAAAAATCCTCTAGTAGTACATCCTTGTATGAAATACAGGTGTTCAAGTCACTTTCAGGTTCTAGGTATGATCCTGCAGGTCCTGATCCTCCAGGTCTCCAGAAATCTTTAAAAGGCTCCTGTGGCCGCAATTTTTGACTTAGAGACTTCAAATTTTAAACTTATGCTTTTCTTACATGTCTACATAATGTATTAAAATTTCATAAAGATCCGCCACCATTTTCCCGCCGACCGTCGACTGCGGCGGCTGGCAGCTGCCAAGTACAGCTGCGGCCGCTGAAATTTATATTTTGATATTTCTAATGTAAAATTTACATAAAAATAAACATTTTCTGGGAAAAAAATTTTCTTCTAGCTTCAAAAATAAGAAAATTACAGCCGTTTGAAATTTTTAAATAAAAAAAGACCTAAAAACAAAGGTTGTTAAATAAAAGGGTGAAGGAAGCGAAAATTGACTTAGACTTATAAAAGATCGGAAATTCATTATCAAACAGGGGACTTGCACAAAAAAATTAGCCCTCTAGCTCTAATAGGAACTGAGATAATTAGGGGGGGCGTTGAACGCCCCCCCCCCCCCCCACCGATTAAGGTGCGGCAAGGGCCCCGACTGTAAAGGGTTAAGAATCATAATTTTTGGCTTTAAAGGGCTGACTTGAACAAAACCTGAACAAAACACAGTGGGATCTTTTGCCAAAAAACGGGACATTTAGAGTAGACAAAAGTAAACTTCAATAAATAAGCTTGTATTTGAAGAAATGATGTAATTTCTTTTGCTTTAACTCAGAAATAACTTAAATTTTGCCTCTGTTAACTTCTAATGTGCATTTTGTAAGTATGTCTTGCTGTTTTGGAGGAGCAAAGCTACCCTATTTTTAAAAAATCTATAAAACTTCATAACTTTAGTTAGGATACGAATATTTTAACAAAATCAACGTCTATGGAAATATTTCTTCAATGCAAACAATGTTTGTGAACAAGAATATAGCGACAGGCACCCATTTCGAGTCCCGGCATTTTTAGGTAGGTCCAGTATAAGTAAAATAGGACACTTATAAGGCATGTTTTCAAATATTTTTTTTACAGATATAAACAACAATAACATAATTTTCAAAACACTTTTGATTTTGTGTTAATACCTTTATTCTAGGTCTAGCTATCTTCATTTAAAGTTTGTATAAGAATATAAGCATAATTACTTAAATTATATTCTCTCTCAAACGTATATTTCTCTCTCTCTCTCTGATGCATATATAATGTTTTTGCAATATTATAATTAATCTCCAAATTTGAATTTCTGCTGGACCAAAACCAGTTAGAACTACAAATTTTTTTAGAAAACATGAAATTTAGCAAATTTAATTGATAAAATAAAAGTATTTTTAAGTCATCTTTATTTAACGACTCCTTTATCCCTTAAATGTCCATTAAAACCGCGAGAACGGCAAAATCGTTAAAATCACGCCAACGGCGGCAAATAACAGCGAAACGGTTCGCCAGAGGCAAATGATGCATAAATCAAGAAAGATCCGCCTTAATAAGTTTGAAAATATTGCAGAGATGACTTTGGGCTCTAAAATGACTCCTTCCCCCTCTAGCGGGGGAAAATTTGAAATTAACAAGAACGAAATTGTTAAAACCATGCAATGTAAAATGCTCAATTACTCAAAAACAGACAAGAGGCCCCAGGTTGTGAAAACTGTTTTATACACAATACATGTTGTATATTAATATTATTATTGCAAAACCCAGGGCCTCCTGTCCGTTTTTGGGTATAATGGAGAAAACTGATTTTTTGGGGTTAAAAATCTTAATATTTTTGGTGAAATTTTCTCACAAAATGTCAATTTACACCACCAAAAAAATATTTTTTAAAATTTTTTCTTTAATTAGACATTGGTACAGGTATCTGAAAAGTACCTCAATAAATTTTTTTTTTCATAAGATGAACATAAATGTATTTTTTGTTGCCTTGAAAAAATTGTGTAAAAAAATCTGGAAAATCATCAAAACTGAAAAGAAATTTTTCACTACCTTTTTTAAAAATGGCATAAACCCACCAAAAATTAATACTTTTTAAAAATTTCTTTTCTAGCTGTCTACTTACAGCCATTATTAGGTCCTAGGATAGATAAAAGTTGATTTTAGATTTTTGAGATGTCCCGATTTCTTTCAAAAGATCCCACTGTGCAAAACCTAAACAAATGTACATACACTGTAACAGATATTTTTTAAACACAAGAAACAATAATGCATTTTTAACTGCATTGTTTTGAAGTTTATAAACAGACGGAAGCATATTTGTTCATACTTTTTCATTCTTTACATGTTATGTAAGTATCAATACTTTTATTGTAGTATCTATTGTATAGTTGTATGAACATTATCCTTTTTTTTGTCAATTCTATTGGTTAAGTTTTGAGGTGAAGCTTCCTGATTTGTCAATTTTTGAGATTTTTGATTGGCTAGTTTAATAGTTAAAATTAAGTGTTGCCTGTAAAAATATAATATTTTAGGCCATTTTTATTTTTTTAAGTTTTTACTTTTTTTCAATTTTGCTTAGAATGGATTCGTAATATTTTTCTGATATATGAACCCATATTGTTTTTGTCTGTTTAAGAAAATATTTAGGTTTAAAGTATTTATTAAACCGAGGTTAAAAAAATAGATTTTTTCAATAATTACTCAACAGAAATTTAAAAGTAAGGTGTCAAATTAAAGATCTTACTATTTTTGTTCATACTGGCAATTTTCTTCTTTTATTTTGTTGCGTTTTAGTACCTTAAAACCGACTTAATTATTTTTTTTTAAAACTTAAATTACTTCAAAAATACGAGGTCTACATAAAAACCGATTGCATATCTAAATTCTATGGACCATTTTACATCTATTACTTACTAAAAGAACTGGCTAGCTATCTTAATTAAATAAAAAGCAAAAAAGTTAAGACGCCTTCTTTTGAAAATTTGAGTACCCCCAACAACAAACATCTCTGGCCGCAGTGCTCAGCTCCCTAGCCTATAACCTAACCTAACCTAACTTAAAATAGTTTTTTGAAATTTTGAGTACCCACCCGACAATGAACATCTCTGGCCACAGCACTCAAAATTTAAACATTTTCCGCCTCCCCCTTTTCTTCCCCTTTACACTCAATCCCCCCTACTATTACCCTTGCCTCTGTATGTCTGGACGGGGCAAGGGAGAAAAGGTCAAAGGAAAGTCTAGTTCACCAAGACTTTGCCTTAGATTGAATTCAGACTCTGTTAGGAGGGGGGGGAGTACCCAAATTTTCAAAATTGGTAAAAAAATTCCTAAGAGGATAATGCCGTTTCCTTTTATATACACAGATACCAAAAAATCAACAGAAAAATTACTTATTTTTACTTTTCTGTCAGTGATAATAATTAGCCCAAAAAATAAAATAAAATCACTCATGGTATATTTATCTTTTCTTAGACAAAGATTATTTTAAATGTGCATTTATTTCAATCCAATGAAAATTCAAACTGAAGTACAAAATAGAATCCAGAAATTTGCCTGTCTATTTTGGCTTTCATTGTAGGTGGATTGAATTTATGTAAAGGTAATTCTTATCTCAGGACTTTAAAACTGTAAAAATAGATTTAGATATATTTCAAATAGCTTAATATATTAGATTCAAAGGCCTTATAGATTTAATTAACTTTGGGATAATGGTAAAGGACGATGGAATATTAATTATCCTTGCCAAACCATTTCATTTTTAAGTAAAAAGGTATGATAACCAATCTGCCATTGTCCTATCACTCTTAGATAAAGTTTAACTTTGGCCTATGTTATATGTTATAACACATACTTAAGACTTAAAACTTAATGTAATAAAAAGCTTTCACTTAAGCAAAGCTAAAAGGTGTGCAAAAAAAAATGCAGACATTTTTTAAATTGAAATTGCGCGGCTTGTGTTAATAGTAGAAAAATGTTACGCATATTGTTAGAACCATTAGGAAGTCTATTTTTTGATTTTGGTCTACCTGGTTTCCTCTTTCCTATGTGGGGCTTGATTGGTTATATCATCATGCCCTTTCCTTAGAGTGTGCCCCAACCATCTCCATTTTCTCTGTTTTATTGTCAGCTTAATGTCTGACATATCACTGCGCTCTAGAAGCTCAGCATTTGTGATAATTTATGAGCTATGTGGTAGAATGTCCCAACTGACTTAAAACTCAAAAAAAAATTTCCACTTTTTTCACATTTATCAATACAGCTTCTAAACTAAAAATAGCACAAAAATCGTACTCATATTTTCAAAAAATAGAGCTTATGTCGGTTCTAACGATATAATTATACATAGCATTTTTCTACTATTCACACAAGCCAAGCAGTTTGAATATTTTTAATGTCAGCATTTTTGCACACCCTTTTTTATCTTTAATGATTTAATGCACATCCATAATGATGACGCACTAAATAACCCCTTCTGTAGATTAAAATTAGTGGTTCAAACGTTTATAAACACAATTTAATCAACCAATCAAAGCCAACGAATAAGAAAACGTTATTGTAAAACTTTGTGTACTATTGTAATAATCAGTCAATTGTCTCCTCCCTCTCTGGAAACAAATACTAACTAAGAAAGAATAAAATGCGATGGTACTCTACAATTCAGTTTTCTGCCTGTCCGTCATTCTGTCCATGATTTTTTATGATTTTCCAGTATGTCTACGAAACCAATTAATATTCGCTGGATCAGACCCGTCTAATCCATACTTGAAACCAAGTATTGTATTATATTATAGACATTTTTCTACAAATAGTAAAGTAAAAAGTAGTAATATGAACACCAGTTTTGTTAGACTGTGACTTTGCCCCTTCGGGACTAACAAAACTGGAAAACAGATGCAACTAACAATTAATCTTGTCTGTTTAGTTTTGACAATGCCAGTTTTCATCAACCAATTAAGATTAAATAAAAGTAAACAAATTTAAAAATTCAACAAATGTTTATAAAACTTTGGGTGCTACTGAAATTTAAACCCTCTCTTATTTGCTGAGAGTGAACATATTAAAAAGACATAGTTATAGAAACCTGCAAACCATAAGAGTGATTTTTTTAGACATACAGACTTCTACCAACCCTTTTGTAGAAAACGTCACTTAGAAGCAATAACATTTTGTATGTATCTTATCAATTTATATTGTTATAACTCTTAATATAAAAAACTTTGTAAAATGTTTTAAATGGACATTCAGGACTTTCTGATAAGGATTACAGGGTGCTACTGTCCTTCTCATTCTGTCTTATCATGTTATTATAGACAGAATTTATTTAATTTTTCGTCCATTTTTCCCTCCCTGTAGACAACTTTTATTGTACCCAGGGAGGTAGGGAACAATGGACTGAAATTACCTTCTTAGCTGGTCCAAAACCTCTAGGTTCTTTAATTCACGTTTATCGCCACCAGGGATTTAAAGGGATAAGACAATAGCCGATAAATGGATGTACATTCCCAAAAATACCCCTACTATAATTTGCCATCAGTGGTTGAAACGTTTCGCCACTATACTAAATAAACAAACCAATTAAAATTCAGTTAAAGTACCCAAAGATGTTAAGCAAACAAAAATGAAAACGTTATTATAAAACTTTGGGAACTAGCAGAAAGAGAGGTGGACAATGGACTGTTTATTACACTAGTCCCCAAAGTTTTCTTATTGGCTGGCTTAACAACTTTGGGGACTTTTATTTGATTTTGAATGGTTAGGTTTTTAAGTACTAGCGGCTTCGCCCCTAGCCTCTAGATTTAAAAAAAATCTGGTGCTGCGACCATAATTTATGGGCATCACCAGAATTTTTTTTGGGGGGGTGAGGAATTTTCATTTTTTTTTTGGGGGGGGGGGATTGTCCCACCCCCCAAGAAAATAGCTTAAAACCACAACAGGACCAATAGGTGGTATATACCCTGAAGAGTAGTATCCGTTCGGTTCAGTTGTTACCGAGATCTTAAGCAACACACGGATGGACAGATAGACAGACAGACATGGTTCTACTTTGTATTATAGATAGTAGTGGTTAACCAACCAATCAAAATTCAGTAAAAGTCCCCAAAGTTGTTAAGCCAACGAATAAGAAAATTTATGTTTTGAGATTTCTAATATAAAATTTACTTTAAGATAAACATTTTCTTAAAAAAATTGTTCTAGCTTCAAAAAAAGGAAATTACATCCATTTAACATTTTAATTAACCTTAAAAAATAAAGTTGTTAAATGAAAGGGTAAAGTAAGCGAAAAATGAATTTGTCTCACTTAAAGTCGGAAATTTAATATTAAACAGGGAACAGGCACAATTTTTTTTTGCCATCTAACTCTAATAGGAGCAGAGATGATATGTGGGGGGGGGGGGGAGCGTTGAACGATTAAGGTCCGGAAATGGGCCTGATTGTTAAGTGTTAGCAACCTTTATTTTTAGGTTTTTCTTAAAAACTTCAAACTAATAAAAATATAAAAAAAAAAATAACTAATATGTACCATTTCTACTATGTCGATTCAAAGATATGATATGTTATCTTGAATGTATTATTCCAGTTTTGGCTCTATTGAAAGTAGAATGATACATTACTATTATGTCGATATAAATAAGGAAATCAATGTTTATGAATACGCTGATATGTAAACATAAATGTATGATTTCAGTTTCGCCCCTATTGAAAGTGGAATCTTATATTTCAAAAATCGTATCAGCGTTGAAGATATCTTCACCAAGAGAGGGGAAAGTGGAAGGGTAGATTATAGTTTTAGAGGGTCCAAACCATAATCATAGATTATAGTTCTGCTTCTATAAAAATGGATTCAACTCCCTAACTGTATAATAATAAGTAAAAGAGGTTTAGACACGGTAAAAAAAAACAGATTACTATACAATGATGATTTCTGTAGGGATCTATAGAGATAAGACAATGACCGTTAAATTGATGTACATCCCCAATGATGGTACACAAAATTTGCATAGATTACAGCTATTGATTTAAACGTTTGGACACTTAACTTAATGAACCAACCAATCAAAGTTCAAGAAAAGTCCTTAAAGTTGTAAACGTAATTATAAAACTTTGGAGACTAGTGTAATAAACAGCACAATGTCTCCTACCTCCCTGTTAAACCTGCCGTAATAAATTGTTTGTGTATTGAAGAATCCATCTGCAAAATGTATAAATAAAAGGGCGTTTCCCTCAAAGTACCTTGTTAAGCATAGAACCCCCTCTCTTTACTTATGAAATAAATTGAAAATAAGATGGTGAGGGGAGTAGTTTTTCGTTTGTTTGTTTATTACTTTTGGTAAGGTTAGTTTAGGTTAGTAACCCGTGACCGTGGCACAACACGTAGCGCATCTGTCGTCGTCGGGAAGGTGATAGATTCGAATCTCGGTCCGACACCGCGTCATAACTAAAGACGTTAAAAATTCTTCCCACTGCTACTATGTCAGATGCGCGACGTAAATAGTTAGAGTGGGGGGAATGCCTTGGCCCAAAACAGGCGCAACTCGCTACCATGCACAGTTGGGACTTCTCAGACAAAGGTCGTGCATCTCAGAGAGTTGGTTGTCTGATGGGCGATTGGACGCTTTACACCGCATTCATAAGCGGAGTATGTTTCAAGGTGCGTGGAGAGAGGTCTAGTTAGTTAGTTTAGGTTATATCAGGTACTGGGTTGTCCCAATGGGTTAGGGCACCGCATAAATAAGCCCTGCAGTAATGGGGACCCCCGCTTTGGTAAGGCATAGGCATAAGAAAATAATATTAATTTGTACATAAAAAAGAAGAATTCTTAATAATTCTTGGAACTAAAGATTCTATTAATTAATAATTTTAGTATGTGTATTTCTACTCTCCCACTCCTTCCAAAAAAAATCCATTAAAGTGGAGCTCATAAATCAGATGGGCAAACAAAAATTAAGAAATTGAAAAAAAAATTTATGCAAAATTAGTCGTTAAGAATGAAAATATTTTTAACAGTGCATTTAATATGTATATGATGTACAGTTTTTTTTTCAGGTTTAAATATATTTCTTTAAATATTTTATACCTTTTTATTGATAAACAAAAGTGCTCTAAGTCAAAAATTAATAATATAGTAAAAATATTTTATTTCTTAATTATATATTAAATTTTTTTTATATTTTATTAGTTGCATTAAATAATTCGAATATGTAGGTTATAATAGTATCTTAGTAGATATTTTTTGCTTTCATATTTTTCTCTGTCAACAATAAGAAGCACTTTATGGTGCATGTAAAACATGACGTCATACTGGCCTACCAGTGGTATATATACTGGCCTGCCTTTGGTAATTTAGTGGCCTATCGTTAGTCATTTGTATTTGTCTTTTATAGGCACAATAAACAGCTTTCATTAATAACTATGTGTCGAAACCACGTCATAACTAAAGACGTTAAAAGTTCTACTTGCTGCTATGTCATAAGCGGAACATTATGGGTAGAAGGAATGCTTTGGTCCAAAACAGGCCCTACAAACCAAGCATACTTGTGTAAAAATGTTGTACAATCAAAGTGTTGGTTGTTTGCATTAGTTGGGATGTGAATGCCTTCTGGCCTACGAAGGTTAGGACTTTACTGGATCATCAAAGTAACGTTGATAGATTCTAAAAGAAAAAAAACTATTTAAAATGTATGTAACACACAGTGGGATCTTTTGCCAAAAAACGGGACATTAAGAGTAGACAAAAGTAAACTTCAATAAATAAGCTTGTATTTAAAGAAATGATGTAATTTTTTTTTGGTTTAGCTAGGAAATAACTTAAATTTTGCCTCTGTTAACTTCTAATGTGCATTTGGTAAGTACGTCTGGCGGTTTTGGAGGAGCGAAGCTACCCTATTTTTAGATTTTAACGATTTGAATATTTTAACAAAATCAACGTCTATGTAAATATTTCTTCAATGCAAACAATGTTTGTGAACATGAATATAGCGTCAGGTGCACCCAGTTCGAGTCCCGGCATTTTTAGGTAGGTCCAGTATAAGTAAAATAGGACACTTATAAGGCATGTTTTCAAATGTTTTTTTTACAGATATAAACAACAATAACATAATTTTCAAAACACTTTTGATTTTGTGTTAATACCTTTATTCTAAGTCTAGCTATCTTCATTCAAAGTGTGTTTAAGAATATTAACATAATTACTTATATTATATTCTCTCTCAAGCATATATTTCTCTCTCTCTCTCTCTCTGAAGCATATATAATGTTTTTGCAATATTATAATTAATCCCCAAATTTGAATTTCTGCTGGACCAAAACCAGTTAGAAATACAATTTTTTTTAGAACACATGAAATTTAGCAAATTTAAATGCTAAAATAAAAGTATTTATAAGTCATCTTTATTTAACGACTCCATTATCCCTTAAATGTCCATTAAAACCACGAGATCGGCAAAATTCGTTAAAAATCATGCCAACGGCGGCAAATAACGGCGAAACGGTTCGCCAGAGGCAAATGATGCATAAGTCAAGAAAGATCTGCCTTAAAAAGTTTGAAAATATTGCAGAGATGACTTTGGGCTCTAAAATGACTCCTTCCCCCTCTAACGAAGGAAAATTTGAAATTAACAAGAACGATGCAATGTAAAATGCTCAATTACTCAAAAACAGCCGGGAGGCCCTAGGTTGTGAAAACTGTTTTATACACAATACATGTTGCATATTAATATTATTATTGCAAAACCTGGGGCCTCCTGGCCGTTTTTGGGTAAAATGGAGAAAACTGATTTTTTGGGGTTAAAAATCTTAATATTTTTGGTGAAATTTTCTCACAAAATGTCAATGTACACCACCAAAAAAATATTTTTTTTTTAATTTTTTCTTTAATTAGACATTGGTACAGGTATCTGAAAAGTACCTCAATCAAAAATTATTTGCATAAGCTGAAAATAAATGTATTTTTTGTTGCTTTGAAAAAATTGTGTAAAAAAATCTGGAAAATCATCAAAACTGAAAAGAAACTTTTCACTACCTTTTCTAAAAATGGCATAAATCCGCCAAAAATTAATATTTAAAAAAAATTTCTTTTCTAGCTGTCTACTTACAGCCATTATTAATTCCTATGATAGATAAAAGTCGATTTTAAATTTTTTGGATGCCCCGATTTTTTTCAAAAGATCCCACTGTGTAACATTTTGACTGTATAAAAGCATTTAATAATCGTATAATAAGCGTAGCGACTCTATCATAGTTATCAGATAGTCCGTACGTCCCTTTAAAATATGTTTTTTGTTTTTTTTTTGACAACAAATGTTTGGTAGATATAAAAATCCTATTCATATTAACTTTTAGATACTGATTCCTATTACAAAAGGTACAATGTTATATCAAAGAATTTCTATAATCAAGTCCTAAAAATATTAGTATGTCCTTAAACAATATTCTAATTTACCTACAAATTTGCAAATTTTGTTTAGAATTATACATTTATATTCTGCTTATTCAGTTCTGAAACTCTACAAGTGTTAATAGTCGTTTGTCCTCCTGTTTCAAATCTTTGCTTTTATAGATGTTGTCATCCTTGTTACATTTCTTTTCAGATGCTAAATGTAACCTGATTTGAAAATCAGATTTAGGTAAAACATGTATAAGATATAACAATAATTCTTAGTTTAGCAATAATGAAATTTAAACTAATTTTAAAATTAAAACTTTGATTGATATTTAAAGATTAGAATGTCGTCTGTTTTTAACATATTTATGAAAATAATTAATAATATGAATTTTAACTTTATGTGAGTTTTGTTTTAAACAAATATAAACTGATTTGTTGAGATTCGCTTTTATGAATGTTGTCATCTTTTTTTAATATTTATCTAGAGTTTAGCTTTTTATAAACTAGTGGAAGCGCCCCTTGGATTAGGGCTCTGAATTCGAAGATTTAAAAAATGGCCTAAAACAATTATAATACTTTATAGTGCCTGTATAAAAATTTATCCCCTTTTATACAGGCACTATAAAGAGCTTCAAGTTAAAACAAAAATCTTTACTTGTGTTTAATAATTAGTTGTTAGAAATGGGTTGTGGAGTTATAAGCAAAGAGTTTTGTCTCTCAGGAAGACGGCTGGCTTTGACAAGGTATCTATCCATATATCTATCTATCTATATGTCTGTCTATCTATCTATCTATCTATCTATCTATCTATCTATCTATCTATCTATCTATCTATCTATCTATCTATCTATCTATCTATCTATCTATCTATCTATCTATCTATCTATCTATCTATCTATCTATCTATCTATCTATCTATCTATCTATCTATCTATCTATCTATCTATCTATCTATCTATCTATCTATCTATCTATCTATCTATCTATCTATCTATCTATCTATCTATCTATCTATCTATCTATCTATCTATCTATCTATATGTCTGTCTATCTATCTATCTATCTATCTATCTATCTATCTATCTATCTATCTATCTATCTATCTATCTATCTATATGTCTGTCTATCTATCTATCTATCTATCTATCTATCTATCTATCTATCTATCTATCTATCTATCTATCTATCTATCTATCTATCTATTTATCTATCTATCTATCTATCTATCTATCTATCTATCTATCTATCTATCTATCTATCTATCTATCTATCTTATCTATATATCTATCTATCTATCTATCTATCTATCTATATATCTATCTATCTATCTATCTATCTATCTATCTATCTATCTATCTATCTATCTATCTATCTATCTATCTATCTATCTATCTATCTATCTATCTATCTATCTATCTATCTATCTATCTATCTATCCATCTATCTATCTATCTATATATCTATCTATCTATCTATCTATCTATCTATCTATCTATCTATCTATCTATCTATCTATCTATCTATCTATCTATCTATCTATCTATCTATCTATCTATCTTATCTATCTTATCTATCTATCTATCTATCTATATATCTATCTATCTATCTATCTATCTATCTATCTATCTATCTATCTATCTATCTATCTATCTATCTATCTATCTATCTATCTATATATCTATCTATCTATCTATCTATCTATCTATCTATCTATCTATTTATCTATATGTCTGTCTATCTATCTATCTATCTATCTATCTATCTATCTATCTATCTATCTTTCTATCTATCTATCTATCTATCTATCTATCTATCTATCTATCTATCTATCTATCTATCTATCTATCTATCTATCTATCTATCTATCTATCTATCTATCTATCTATCTATCTATCTATCTATCTATCTATCTATCTATCTATCTATCTATCTATCTATCTATCTATCTATCTATCTATCTATCTATCAATCTATCTATCTATCTATCTATCTATCTATCTATCTATCTATCTATCTATCTATCTATCTATCTATCTATCTATCTATCCTATCTATTTATCTATCTATCTATCTATCTATCTATCTATCTATCTATCTATCTATCTATCTATCTATCTATCTATCTATCTATCTATCTATCTATCTATTTATCTATCTATCTATCTATCTATCTATCTATCTATCTATCTATCTACATTTCAATTTATAGAGTAGCTTCGCTGAAAATAACGAATTAATAGGTGTGAGTGGTAAAACAAGGATGACAACATCCATAAAAGCGAAGCTCTGAAACTGCATGAAAGACAAACATTAACTCCTGTGAGTGTCAGAACTGAATATAAAAAATGAGAATATGTAAGTTTTGACAAAATTATACGTAAACTTGTTGCAAAATTTCTTGAATGCAGAATTCTGTTTAAGGACATACTGACATTGTTAGGACTTGATTATAGAGATGCTGCGCTCATAATATTGTACCTTATTAAGTTATTGTGATTGGAATCAGTAATCCAAAAATCAGATCAATCGGATGATTTTATCACATAAAAAATTGTTGTTAAAAAAGTAAAAAAACAACATATTTAAAATTGACGTACGGACATTCTGGCAACGATTATAGAGTTGCTTCGCTTTCTAACTCGCACCTATCTACTACAGTAATCATCATGCAAAGTTTGAAATCGATAGAAAAATTCTAACATGCCTAAATTAACGAAAAAGCTATCGGTTACGGACTGACTGACGGACGGACTTACCGACCCTAATTATAGAAAAGCTTCGCTTTTAAAAATCAAAGGGAGTATGATTGAACAATGAGTGGGTAGGGTTATATCCTAATTTTGTATGAAATGTCCATAAAGTCCTTATTTGAAAGGGCTTTGAAAAAGGGGCCCAAAGGAACAATTTATGTTGGGTTTTATTGATTTGGGAGGAGTATTACCCCTACCGCTTGGATGTTTGTGATTAAAAAAATACAAATTTTCCGAAATTAAGGAAACAAACTTTATAAACTGACCAAAATAAAAGACTTTTTTTATTTTGTTTTATTGAATTATGTTGCAAGTTTTGCACAATTATTAAAATTAAATTATTTAACAATGGGCAAAATTCTATAAAAATTTCTATATAGTCTTACAATATAGATATAATCCTCATATATAAGTAACAGAATGTCAATCCGTCTAAGTGTGTGTTTTTTTCCGAAGGATCTTGCTAACCACTGGACCGATATCGCTTTCCTTTGCAATGTAGCTTCTCTTGGATACTAGGAAGGTTTATAACTATTTTAGGGGAAGGTACTACCAACCTCTGTATGTGTATGTATGTAGCCTTGATTCTCTGAAGTTAGGATTCAGATGTACGAGGAGATTGGAGGTGAGAATCCTTTGACCAATCCTAGATTGGTAAGCTTCGCGCACAGCTGAGTGTATGCTATGTTACATTACAAGCTGACCCGCAATTCTCGTGGAAGCTTCTCAATTATTACATCACCCTGGCCTAGAGTTTTGGCAGGTATTCCATATTAAGCCACCCTAATTAATGGCACTCTCATATGAATGTGGAGCATAGACGAGGGAAAGCACGATTACAGTTGCTTGATAGGTAGGATCCTAACTTTCTACAGATTTTCCTCCTTACAACCTAAGGGCATCACAGGGAAGGTTGCGTGATTATTTTCTGACAAATTGTAACAGCATTTGTCATCCAAGTGCAATATCTATGAGGGGCCTTGAACTCGGATTTTCCCAACCACAGCGTAGTGCGCTAACCATTACTTTATGGGACACCCTTACTACTACCAACCTAGAAAATCGCCCATGAAAATGAATTACATCCCACAAATTTTTATATGTTAAGACTTAAGAAATATAATTTCCTATGGCAGCCCTCCTACTAGATGAACGAACTGACCAATAAAGTTTAAAATCTATCTTAGTGGCCATGATGACGGGGACAGGAGAATTGGAAAAGATGGTATTTCTACAAGGGCTAATTAATTAACCTCAACTTTATCTTCAGTTTTTTTAACAAAACATAAAATGATCCATAGTCTCGAATACCTTATCATACTTAGGTGGCACTGTTGGTTTGCCAGAGCTTAGAAGGGTGCCCCCCTCTTTATTTTGAAAAAAAATTGGGAGGTAGTTTTTGTTTTACTTAGGTCAGGTTAAGTTAGGTTGGGTCAGGGTATCAGGCCACGCAGGATAATAAATATTTAGTTGAAACTCCCCACCCTCCTGTTTTTCTTTCTATTTTTAAAGAGCCCTGGGGGAGGGGGTGGGTTTCTGTGCTAGATAGGTACTTTGAGGGAAACATTGTTAAAAAAGAAAAAACTTGCCAAAACTCTGAGAAGAAATTGCACAAAATGTTGTTACGGCCAGACATAGATAATATTATATGGTTAATTGTTCAATCCTCTTGTTCAGCACGAATGATGATGGAGAGAAGATTATTGATAAAATTGGACTTACAAAACGACAAATGTAAGTATTCTATAATACAAATTAGCTTGATGTCTGTCCGTCTGTCCCTTAAGATCTCGGTAACCACTGAACCGATCGGATTCTACTCTTCAGTGTATATACCTACTGGTCCTGTGGAGGGTTTAAGCTATTTTCTTGGGGGATGGGACACCCCGACCCCCCAAAAAAAACAAAAAAATCCCCCAACCATTTTTTAAAAAGAATTTGCTAAAGATTTCCTTGGCCCTTTTACGAATTTCGCCTTAATTTTTTTTTAAAATGTCCTCTTGGGGCAAAGTCCCTAGAGGCTAGGGGCGAAGCCGCTAGTAGTTATTTATAGCATCAAATTATAGACAGCTTTCCGCGAATATTAAAATGAAAAACTAAGATTAAGACCAATTTTGTTAGCCCCGAAAGGTTAAAGGCTAACAAAACATTTTATTCTAATATTCATTGAAAACTGTATGTAATAAGATTCTACACATGATTTTGCAGTATGGCTGTAAACTGGTTCTAATCAAGTGGATATTTATAGGGTTAAAGCTGGAAATACTTTTCAATGTGTTTAGTAGCAAAAGCTACACTATAATCCACTGTGTTTGCCTGTTCTTTGTCTGTGTGTTAGTCCATAACACTATATGCTGAAACATTTATCGCATCCGCTTTTTGTTAAAGACAAGAAGTTAAAAATGCTTCCTACTGATGCTATGTCAGGAACATAGTAATAGTGTCTAACTTTTTATCTTTGTGACGTAACAAAAATCGAAGGATGAGAGGAAAGGTGGGAAAGGAAACCCCTAAAAAAGAGATAGATTTTTGTTACGTCAAAAAGATAAAAAGTTAGACACTATTACTAGGTGCCTTATGTCAGGTTTGCGACAGGAATGCCACGCAACCAGTGAAACTCAATACCATGCACTTCAAGACAAAGGTTGTGCAATGAAAGACATAAAGGTCATCTAGAGGATATCCATGATTCTATATATCTTTTTCAGGTTCCTACTTAGAGCATCTAGAGGATATCCATGATTCTATATATCTTTTTCAGGTTTCTACTTAGAACATCTAGAGGATATCCATGATTCTATATATATATCTTTTTCAGGTTCCTACTTGAGCATCTAGAGGATATCCATGATTCTATATATCTTTTTCAGGTTCCTACTTAGAGCATCTAGAGGATATCCATGATTCTGTATATTTTTTTTAAGTTCCTACTTAGAACATCTAGAGGATATCCATGATTCTATATATCTTTTTCAGGTTTCTACTTAGAGCATCTAGAGGATATCCATGATTCTATATATCTTTTTTAAGTTCCTACTTAGAGCATCTAGAGGATATCCATCATTCTATATATCTTTTTCAGGTTTCTACTTAGAACATCGTGGAGAACAATTAGTAATGAGATGACAATCCATGGTCTAACAATCTTTGTTGAGTAAGTATACATTTTCCCAGTAAGGCTTTGAATCCGCTGCATTAGAACCGGTTCTCGGTCATACTCAAAAATCGTATTACAGACAATATTCCACGGAAATTTTTAAAAAGTCAAGAGATTAATACTAGTTTTATTAGCCATTGCCTTCAGCCCATAGGGGCTAACAAAAGTGGTATTTATCCTAAAATTTTTCATTTGACATCCGCAGAAAGCTTTCGACAATACGATGCAATAAATAATTATTTTGGTAGATGTTGAATTTCTTATTATATTTGTAGTATGTTTAAGTCCCATCGGGAGGTGCATGATGTATTTCCAAGACTGAATCCTGTACTGGCAAGTCATTACACAGGTGGTATGTTTTATGCTAAATTTATACAATTCTATATTTTAAATTTATATTGTAAAAAAAAGTTTTTATCTTAATCATAACATTGTATCTATGTATAATAATCCTAATTATCAATTTATTGTTGCCTCCATTAAGATGATCAATCTACTAATTCACCAAAAACTAATTTCTATAATTCCTCTATTAATCAATCAATCAATCCATCAAGTAACTGAATTATGACCCAAATAGAAATGCACTTCTCAATCCAAAATTGATCAATCCATTGATTTATAAATTGATACATCCATTCTTCCATTAATATGATTGTTTATTTAGCAATTCATCTAGCAAACATTTAATGATCCATTGATCCATCCAAAACATTATTGGCAATTCATCTAGCATCCAAATTATGGATTATTCAATATTCATTCATATAACGTTTGTAAATATATTTGTAAATTATAGAATTTAGATAAGACAATAAATCTTTAAATATAGATGAATAACCAGACAACTACCTGGTTATCCTTGTTGGGGACCTTTTTTGTCTGCTACAAATTGCTTTCTGCTCTTTTGTAATGACTTGGCTGTAATATTCCTGATGCTTTTGATTGATTTTCAAAGACCCAAATAGAAGACGGCACAGGGACACAATACAATCTGTCCCGATTTTGTATTACTTTTGCGGAACATGATTGCAGTTACGTCATATTTTTCTTTCCCGAAAAAGGGAAGGGGGAAAGAAAAAAAGGGAAGGGGGGAAGAAAAAAGAGATGGGAGAAAATGGGGTTTTCCCCATCTCTTTTGAAGAGATTTTCTTCCCCCCTTCCCTTTTTCGGGAAAGAAAAATATGACGTAACTGCAATCATGTTCCGCAAAAGTAATACAAAATCGGGACAGATTGTATTGTGTCGGCACGGGGTCCTCAGGTTGGGGACATACAGTTATTTAAACCCATCCCCCTCTATTGTTTTACTCTAATGATAAGACTGACGTTCTGCATATGATCTAGGTATAAAGTGTCCATCAGATAAGATTGTCAATGATGCCTTCAGGATACATGGAGCTAAGGTGATCATCTTTTTAATTCATTAACTTAAATAGAATATCTATGACCATCAAGGAAACAAGGGCAATTGACTGTTTATAAAACTAGTCCCCAAAGTTTTATAATAACGTTTACTTATTCGTTTGCTTAACAACTTTTTGAACCTTAGTGAATTTTGATTGGTTTAATCATTAATTTAAGCGTTCAAAAGTTTCATTCACTTAGTTTTATCTACAGAAAGTGTAATTTTGTGTATCATCATTGGGGATTTACATCAATTTATCGACCATCGTCTTATCCCTTTAAATCCCTGAAATGTATATAGGTAATGAACAGAGTGGATGAAGCCCTAAGAAATTTTGACCAACTTGAGTTGGTAATTTCCCTGCTAAAACAAACAGGGGCATATCACAGAAGATTCACTGGATTCAAACCTCATTTTTTCAAGGTAGTATATTCTTTCCATTATAGCTTCGAAACCGATTAATATCCGATGGATTAGAACCATTTTATAGCTATGCTGAAATATTATATACTAGCGGCTTCGCCCCTAGCCTCTATTTTCATTTCTTGGGGGGGGGGGGGTTTGGGGTGTCCCACCCCCCAAGAAAATAGTTATAAACCTTCCCGGGACCTATGAGAAGCTACCCTGTAAAGGAGAACCCGATCGGTTCAGCGGTTAGCGAGATCCTTCGTTACAAACAAACAGACAAACAAACACACAAACAGACAGACATCGTTCTACTTTGTATTATAGATAGCATCCAATTACAGACAATTCTCCACGAATATGATAATCAAAATCATAAAATTAATAGCAGTTTTGTTAGACCAGGCCTTCGGACACGCGGAGCTAGGAAAACTGGTTTTGATCTTTTAATTTTTCATTTTGATATCCGCGGAAAGCTGTCTATAATACGATGTGATAAATAACTACTTTGAAATCATTGAAATCCATGAATATAAAAAATGGTTAATTTTATCTTTATATAAAAGTAATAGAATGTCTATCTGTCTGTTGGTACTGAAGGATATTGGTATGGTTCACCTTTACAAAGTAAATTCTCATAGGTTCTAAGAACTATTTTTAGGGAGGGTACCACCAACCTTCCAAGAGAAAAATTTAAATTTGCTTTATATAAGAATAAATCAATCATCAACTTTGAAGGATAAATACTAAACCTTTTTTAAAACAAATCTTTTATTATATTTTGTTTTCTGAAATATTTTTTTTTTGATATTTTCAGCATTTTGAGCAGCCTTTTCTTCATCTGATCAGATCTCTACTTGGTAAGTCACATTTTATTTCATGTGTCAAAACTAAAGGATCTAAAGGGATAAGAAAATAGCTGATAAATTTATGTACATTACAAAATATGTGTATTACAATAAGTGGTTGAAACTTTCAACACTTAACTTAATAAACCAACCAATCAAAAGTCCCCAAAATGTCTCATCTCTGGTCAAATCTCCTGATGCCAGTAAAATTCAGGCTCTTTTTTCGTACAATACATATTCTGAACATATGAATATATAAAAAGAATTTTATAAACATTTTTAAAGGTTTATTTACTTAGTTAAATGTAAAGATTTTTTATTTTTCCTTGTTTAAAGACTACTGGGTATCTTTCACATAATCTAAAATAAAATTCCTGCAAAAATATTTTTATTTTTCTACCAAATTTATTAAATTTAATTGCAATCTGTTATTAAATTTATTTAGTTTTCAAAATATGTTTTTAATTTGATTTATAATTGAATCGATTGATAAAAATTGTATTGTAATGAAAACTTTGTTTTCCTTTACATTTAATTGAAAAATATTATCTTTTGTGGTCTTATCGTAGTACGCTAGCTTACTTTATAAGCTAAATATTGTACCTATTGTAAGACAAACATTTGTCTTATTTTAAAAGCGAAGCTTTTCTATAATTGGGTCAGTCTGTCCGTCTGTATCGGATAGCTGTTATTGTTGATTTACTTTGCATAATAATTATTGTAACAATTAAATAGGTAAGATTTAAAGCGTAGTAACTCTGTTGCCAGAAATTCAGTACGTAATTCTGATTTTTAATTTTTACAATTTTTTGTATGATATAATTATCCTATCTGTTTGATTTTTGGAATAATGATTCCTTGGATAATAAAGTACAATATTATCTAACTCATCTCTGTAATAAAGTCCTCTTAATGTAAGTAATAAGTATGTCATGAAATTATGAAATTTTGCCTTATGATATATTTATTATTTACATTCAGTTTTGTTTAGAATTTATATTCTGCTTAATTATTTTGTCTAATTTAGTCATCCTTGTTTTATCTTTTAAAATATTTTTGACTTCATGTCTATGAATAATAATATACCAATCTATCTATCTAGGTACCAAGTATACCGACCAGGTGCATGAAGTTTACGTGGCAACAGCAAGGAGAAATATTTTCTAAAAATATCTAAAATTTAACGAAAATAACTGTTTAGACTTTTAAGTTTATATTCTGCTTAATCAGCTCTGACACTCTACAAATATTGATGTTCGTTTGTCCTACCGTTTCGGGGCTTCGTTTTCATGGATGTTTGTTGTCATCCTTGTTTCTTTATGTGTGATATTAAAGAAAATATTTTTAATAATTACAGAATGTTAATTCAAGCTCTTCAAGGTGATTTTTATTTTAAGATTCAGATCTTGTTAGAATTTTTAATAAATCAAGTTTATACTGCTTGACTTTACTTCAGTGTTTGATTCAAAATAGATATTCTATGTAAATCAGGAATCTAAAGTGATAAGAAAATGGCTGATAAATTGATGTACATCCCCACCAATGATATACAAAAGAAAACCTTCTATAGATTAAAATAAGTGGTTGAAACGTTTGGACACTCTTCTTCTTGAACCAACCAATCAAAATGCGATATTATTCCCCAAAGTTTTTTTAGCCAACGAATAAAAAACCAATATCCTAAAAGTTTTGGTCCACATCAACAAAATTACCCCTTCTGTAGATAACAATTTGTGGTGAAATCTAACTGGCATGCAAAGTTATCAAATATCAAGTTGCTAAAAAAATGGATCTAGTGCAGTTCACGATAAAATGTTCCTGGTAACGTTTTTCATCAAAAATCTATGAACTCTAAAAGTTGTTAGCTGCCAAACGGCTGAACGTGTGTGTTGTGCCTGCACACTGTTTTAACAAGCATAAGAAGGCCTATAATTCACAGAAGAAACAAGGATGACAACATCCATAAAAGCGAAGCACTGAAATGGTAGGACAAATGAACATTAACACTTGTATAGTGTCAGAACTTAATAATCAGAATATAAATGTATAAGAGTGAAAGCAAAATTGTAAGTAAATTTGTTGAAAAACTGCTTGATACATTATAATATTATAAACATATTACATTTTTAGGACTTATTTATAGAGTTGCTTCGCTTATAACATTATACTTTGTTGTCCCAGGAATCAATATACCAAAATTCAGATCAATCGGATGATTAGATCACATAAAAATTTGTTGTTAAAAAAGTAAAAAAATCCACATGTTTAAAATGGACGTACGGACATTTTGGTAATGATTATAGAGTTGCTACGCTAAATGAATCACCATGCAAAGTTTGAAATCGATAGGACAATTCTAACATGCCTAAATTAACGAAAAAAGCTATTCGTTACGGACGGACGGACCGACCCGAATTATAGAAAAGCTTCACTTTTAAAAATGCGAGTAATGACTATTCCAGATTATTAGTAGGCCTTCCTTTGTCGGTTAAAATTTTGTGCGGACATAAACTATTCGTTCTTCCGTTTAGTCGTTATAGTTCATAGTTCTGAAGATAATCGTTACCAGGAACATTTTTCCGTAAACTTCACTAGATCCAAAATAAAGTTGAAGTCATCTTGCCAATCATAAGCATTCTTATTAAAGATGAAACTTATTTTATTGGTAAAGAGGCTAATTTATAATTCATTTTGTGTGTACGTCAGTCCGTCCGTAACGATATGGGAAAAATTCGAATTTCTCGGCTGCTTTTGAAGATAGATAGCTGAAATTTTCTCTGTATCAATGAGCATCAAGTGTATAATTTACTTTGTCTGTCAGTTTGTCGGTCATGTATAAAAGAAAGGTTAAGAATTATTACTTATTTATCAACTGAATATCCTCTCTATAATTCATTTTGTCTGTTTGTAAATTAATTTCTAGTGCTTCGTTTCTTATTGATGTTACCATCCTTGTTTTATTTAGATGGATATAATGGAGAAAGCAGAGTTGCTTATATCATGCTGAAGGAGAATAAAGGTATTCATCTTTTTTTTAGTAGATAATCTTTTCTTTTATTAGGGTTGGTCCGTACGCCCTTAACGGTTAGGTAACGATTTAGGAAGCGTAGCAACTCTATAATCGTTACAAGAATGTTCGTACGTTCATATAAAAATGCTGATTTTAAATTTTTGGAAAACATTTTTTTATATGATATGATTATCCAATTCATCTGATTTTTGGAATAATGATTCCTAAAAAACAAGGTACAATAATATAAGCGATGAATATCTATAAGCAAAACTCCAATTTACGTTTAAGTTTTATAAAAGCTACCTTTAAAATGCTTTACTGGAAGACACAAACTTACAACATGTTAAATTATATACTTTACTTTATTCGTCTGTCTGTCTGTAACGCTACCAGGTAAATTTTATAAATCTGATTAACACTTAAGAAAGAAGGTTAAATTGCTTTAAAAAGATTAAAATCTACTCTTCAATTGGAGCGTTTTCTCTTCGGAGGGTGGTTAAACTCTCCCCAAAATAGTTATAAACCTTGCAAGGACACTTGGAAAAGGAGAACCATATTGGTTCAGTGGCTAGGAAGTTCCTTTGACACAAACACACTTACAGACATACATAGATCCTCTTACTTTTATATTCGGATTTAAAACTGCTTTTTTATAATTGCATTACAAAAGTACTTTTTATACCTATGCAATTTATTGTTATTTTATACTTTTCGTGCATTTTTTTTATAATTTTAGATTTTTGATGAATAGAAGATTGAAAAAAAATTATGATTGTTATATTTTTTAATATCTTCATATTTATTGTTAACAGAGATTTGATTAGTTGTCATTGTTGTAATGTCGGTAATAGTTTTTTACGCATCGTATTATTATAGACAGCTTTCCGCGGATAATGGAAAAATAAATCATAAGATTGATTCCAGTTTTATCGTCACCGAGGGGCCTAAGGCCCGGACTTTAAAAAATGGTATTAATGTTATGATTTTATTATAATATTTCTGCAAAATTGTCTGAATTACGATGCTATACATAATTTTTCAGTATGGCTGAGAACCGGTTCTTATCTACCGGATATGAATCGGTTTATAAGCCATACTGGAAAGAAAATTGGTTATGTTTTCTACTTATGATAAATGCATAAGTTTAGAGTAACATAAAATTTAACTTTTTAAAAATCTTGAATAAATGTTGTAAATATTTATCCAGTATGCCTTGAAAACCGATTGATATTCACTGGATTAGAACCGGTTCTCAGTCATACTGAAAAATCATGTATATTTAGCATCGCATTTCAGACAATTTTCCACAAATACTAAAGTAAAAATCCTAATAATAATCAGTTTTGTTAGCCCAGGCCTTCGTGGCCTTTCGTGGCTAACAAAACTTGTTTTAATCTTATAATTTTCTATTTTAATGTCCGCGGAAAGCTGTCTATAATACGATGCGATAAATAATTTGTATCAGAGATTTGATTGATAAATAAAGTTTTTATAAATATGTATTTATTTTATCTTACATATCATTTAGATGTAGTTGTGATAAAAACTTTGAATATCTACAATTAAGTTCATAATATATGCTTTAAATGGACAGATAAGAAATTTTGATACTGTACTTGCGTACTAGCTATTTTATTCATTTGCCTAAAAACTTTGAACATTGGTTTCTACGTCTAGGTAAGGTATTGCCGTCAGTGAGTAATAATTAATCTTGGTATGATGATTTCTGTAACATTTAGATATAATTATATAAATAACTATTCTATTTTCTATTAGATAAATATAGCGAAACATCTCTATCTATAATACAAAGTAGAACGATGTCTGTCTGTCCGTCCGTCCGTCTGTCTGTTCGTTCGTCCGTCCCTTAAGATATCGGTAACCATAGAACCGATCGGATTCTACTCTTCAGGGTATATACCTACTGGTCCTGTGGTGGTTTTAGGCTATTTTCTTGGAAGTGGGACACCCACAACCCCCCCAAAAACCAAAAATTATAAATCCCCCCCATTTTTTTAAATAGAAAGTAGTGGGGTCACCTTAGTGGGGGTACTTAATTTTTTTTTAACAGAAAGTAGTGGGGGTACTTAATTTTTTTAAATTACCTCTAGAGGCTAGGGGCGAAGCCGCTAGTAATACAATAATGTATCATGAATTTAGGGAATTTTTGAACGCATTCGAACGGAATTTTGTATGGCTTTGCTTTGATGGATGATGTCATTTACATTTGATGTGCCTTACGTAGCAGCAGCAGCAAAAAAGTGTATTTATAAAAGTCGGACATACTAACTTAGAGTTTCAGCAATTGAATACGCATAATATTAAAACTTGACTTAAGAGTTGCTTTGCTTATAACATAGTACTTTATTGTCCTAGGTATCACAACTTTTAAATTAAGATTAAGGTTAATATAAATTTTTAAAAAAATATTTTATATTATTATAATACGATTTATTAAGTGTACCTTAATGCTACAAGAATCATAAAGTAAAGTTTGAAAACAATAGGACAATTCTAACATACAAATCTTTGTCAAACGCGTTGTTAAAGTCAAATTGATTAAAATTACGTACGTTTCGTTTTATATAAATAGTGTTATGCATTGTTTAAATATCAAAAAAGTCTTTCATTTTGTCATATTTATGTCTATTGTCTGGTATCATATTTCTAATCCAGCGGATATTAATCGGTTTCAAAGCCAGACTGGAAATATTTTTACTAGCTATGTATTTACAATTGAGGAAACGAACGTTGAATTTCATCTAAATAAAGTTAGCAAGGTATTTAAAGGCGAAGCTTTTCTATTTCTATTTAGAATAGGTCCTTGCACAACTGATAGATCTTATCTATAATTTTATTTTTAACTTAGCATGGAGATTCCTGTGGTAGTTAGGTATGATTTTTATTAGAAAGTGTAGCATCTCTATTATAATTTCCATAAATTCCGTACGTCCATTTTCAACAAGCAGATCTTTAACTTTCTTGACAACATATTTTTTTGGTATGATATAAATGACCCTATTCGTCTGACTTGGAATAATGATTCCTGGGACAACAAGGTAAATGTTTTTAGTTAAATCATCTCCATAAAAAAAGACCTAAAAATATAAGTTTGCCCGTAATAGTATCCTGTATTTATGTTCAGTTTTGTTTAAACTCTACAACTGTTACAGTTCGTTTGCCATATCGTTGATTTTAGAACTTTGCTTTTATAGATGCTAACACCAGTTTCATTATTGGATTGCGGTTAATTGGAATTAATGTACATCCAATTTACTTGTATTCTAGTTATAAATAGCATACAGATACTTTTTTGTAATTTTCATATTTTTTTTGTACAAAATGAACAATAAAAAAATATATTTAGTTCATTTTTATTTGACTATTGTTAAATAATTTTTTAATAATAGTATTGTTCAGGTAAATTTTATTTAAATAAAAACAAGGATGACAACATCCATAAAAGCGAAGCACTGAAACGGTAGGACAAACGGACATTAACACTTGTATGGTATCTGAACTGAATAATCAGAATTTAAAAGTATTGTTGTTAAAAAAGTAGAAAAATCAACATTTTTAAAATTGACGTACGGACATTCTGGTAATGATTATAGAGTTGCTACGCTTTCTAAATCGTGCCCAACTACTACAGGAATCATCATGCAAAGTTTGAAATCGATAGGACAATTCTAACATGCCTAAATTAACGAATAAAAGCTATCTATCTCGGACGGACGGACGGACGGACGTACGGACTGACCTTAATTATAGAAAAGCTTCGCTTTAAAAAACCTAATATATTAATAGTATAACAATATAACCTAATTTACCTAAAGTGATTAACAAATAAACTAAAATTACATCCCCCTTACTTTTGATTATTTCAGGAAAAATTAAAAATCGATCATTTAATACCCTGGGATTTAAATATCCATTTATGCTAAATTTTGTTTGCTTAAATAACTCATTCAAAAAATAAATTGGGGATTTCAGTGATCTACGGGCAATTTCCAGGAAAGCCCCAAATATTATTTTAATGAATATCAACCGTAAAAAATGATATTTTTATACACATTCTAGGCCATATTTAAATATTTGATATTTTGATAAGAAAAATAATGTATACCGCATGTCTAACTGATGCCCACACAATGGCACACTGCTGCTGCACAGTTTCTCTATAACAAATCAAGGATATAAAATTAGTGGTTGAACCGTTTGGACATTCGACTTATCAAACCAACCAGAATTATATAAAAGTATCCAAAGTTGTTGAGCCAACGAATAATAAATCGTTATTATAAAACTTTGGGGACTAGTGTAAATCACAGCCCTCCCTCCCCTCTAATAACCAATACCAAACCAGCATAATAATCCATAATTTAAAATAAATAATCCATGTTTTACAGAGAGGAGGGGGACATTGAACTATTTAAAAACACTAGTCCTCAAAGTTTTATAATAACGTTTTCTTATTTGTTGGCGTAACAACTTTAGGGACGTTTATCGAATTTTGATTGGTTGGTTTATAAGGTTGAGTTACCAAACGTTTCATCCACTATTTTTAATTTAGAAAAAGGATAATTGTGTGTACCATCGTTGGGGTTGGACATTGTTTTATCCCTTGAGATCATTAATATTCAGTATCATAATAATCCTTTTTATCTATAATACAAAGTAGAACGATGTCTGTCTGTTTGTTTGTCTGTGTGTCTGTTTGTTTGTTTGTTGTTGTTGTTGTAGCCATGATTCTCTGAAGTTAGGACTCAGATGCACACGGAGACTGGAAGTGAGAATCCTTTGGTCAATCTTAGATTGGTAAGCTTTGCGCACAGCTGATTGTATTCTATGTTACATTACAAGCTGACCCGCAATTCTCGTGGAAGCTACTCAATTATTACATCACCCTGGCCTAGAGTTTTGGCAGGTGTTCCATATTAAGCCACCCTAATTAATGACACTCTCATACGAGGAGCATGGATGAGGGAAAGCATAGTTAGAGCTGCTTGATTTGTAGAATCCTAACTTCCTACAAATCTCCCCCCTTACAACCCTAGGGCATCTTAGGAAAGGTTGCGTGATCATAATCTGACAAATTGCGACAGCATTTGTCAATCAAGTGCAAAGTCTATGTGGGGACTTGAACTCGGTTTCTCCCAACCACAGCGTAGTGCACTAACCACTACACTATGGGACACCCTTTTTGTTTGTTTGTAGCAAGGGATCTCGCTAACTACTGGACCGATCAGGTTCTCCTTTACACGGTAGCTTCTCATAAATCCCAAGAAGGTTTATAACTATTTTCTAGGGGGGTGGAACACCCCCAACCCCCTCAAAAAAATTTTAAAAAAACCACAAAAGAAATAGTGTGGTCGACTAACCTCCCATAAAAAAAAAAAAATTTCCCCCCCCCCCAAAAAGAATTTTTTTTTTTTAAATGGGGCATTTAAAGACCTTTCTAAAGACACCTTAACAACGTTTCTAACTCTCAATCCTAGATGATTTGGCATTAATAAGAAATAAAAAAAATAACTACTAAAATTTTTACATTATAATCGCCATTCATGGACATAATAAATCCTGTTCAATCTAATGTATACTAAAAAAGCCACCTAAACATATATAAAAATTCTAAAACAAAAAGAACTCCCACAAATGCTGGAGATATTATTATTATATTTGTAGAAGCCATATCTAAAATTAAATATGTATAATATGATATAAAAATACATGAGTTTCATTGTATCACAGAATAGGAATGTTATAATTACAAACAGAGTATTTTAAGCAATAGTCGGTTTGGTCACATCGCCCTCTATCACCCCCTTACTTTACATCGCTAATCGAAGAGTCGATATTATGGCAAAGCCCCTGTTATAATAAGAGGCGATTATTTAAAGGGGGGCCACACCAAACCGACAATAGCGGAGTATTTTAACAAAGAAGGCATTTAGTAGAACAGGACGGAAAAAGCACACACAAAAGTAAAGCAATTAAACTGTAGATATTTGTTTTTAATAATAAGATAATACTTTAATATTGCCATAAATCTTTTTTTATTCAGAAAAAAAATATGATGATAGACAACATAATTTTTAGTGAATAAAGAAAATAAAAAAATTGTAAAATAATGAGATAATGAAATTTGTAAAATCTTACATAAAAAATAATCAAAATAAATTAGGTATAATAACTAAATATGGCAAGTAGATTGTTTGATTAGATAAATCTGGATTTTAAAATTATCAATAAAATAAAGCAAAAATCACTCTCAACCCTCAGGCATCTTTCAGGAAACTAATCACCCCCTCACCCTGATATCTCAGCTCTGATAGAACAAGAGGTTTCAAGGGTTTCAGGACAAACGCAGAAGGGACGAACGTGGGAGTGTCTTTCATATTACCTAGCTAATTAAGTTTTGTATACAGGTTAGGTTAGGTTGCCACCCGCAGGGGTTAGCATTTAAAAAACCTGTAATAAAAGTTTTAAAAAATTAGTTGCCCACTTCGACGTTTGTCACTCCTGCGTTTGTCATAGGACCGTTTCAAGGAGTTTTGATTGACCAAACATTGGCTTCTTCTGCTTGACATAATACAGTTGTCACTCTATTTTCCTAAACATAATATTAAGTTAAAATAAAACAATAGAGGGGGAAGGGGCTAAATAACTGTATGTTCTTACAACGTGGACCCTGGACTTTCATTTGGGTATTTCAATATCAGACAATAGCATCGTCAATATTAACTTCAAAATAAAAAAAAGAACAGAAAGCAATTTGCTCGCAGACAAAAAAGGTTCCCGGAACCGGGGCCAGGTAGTTGTCTGGGTTATACATCTATACTTATCAAATTTATTATATAGGGTGTGCAAAAAAAGGCAGAGCTTTTTAAAATTCGAATTGCGCAGCTTGTGTTAATAATAGAAAAGTGCTCTTCATATCGTTAAAACCGCCATAACCTCTATTTTTTTTTTTAAATCGATAGGACATTTCATATGTATGAATTAAGGAAAAAAACTTACGGACGGATCTACCCTAATCATAGAAAAGCTTGCTTTTAATAGTAAAATACATTAAAACCAGCTAAAGTTAACTTTAAAATCTCTAAATTGAAAGTAAATATTGGGACAAACTAATTTAAAATCTATCAAAAAATTTCTTATTTAAGAAGGTAATTCTCTTATTTAATTTATAATAAAATTAGAATTAATTTGATACAGAAATATGATACTAGAATATCATTTAAACTTGATACAATATGAAAATAAGGCTAAAAATATAAAACTATTAATCATCAAAACATAATAACTTTTTCATTTACATAATTGAATGACGTCCGTATTATAATAGTTCTGACTCATATTTGTGGGGGAGGGAGGGGACATAGGGTTGTTATTACACTGGTCCCCAAAGTTTTATAATACGTTTCTTATTCGTTGGCTTAACAACTTTTGAGACTTTTTGATTGGCTGTTTTGTTAGTTGAGTGTCCAAATGTTTCAACAACTAATTGTAAGACACATAAGGGATAAATTTATGTATCATCATTGGGGATGTACATTAATTTATCAGCCATAGTCTTATCCCTTTAGATTCTTGCTATCTTACCTTTACTCCTAGACAAAGGCCCAGAGCTGAGTTATAAATTTTAGAAGATTCTTCACTATTCCTAAAAAATATATTAATTTTAGAAAATCACAAAACCTCGATCTATCAAAATGAATTTTTATATTCGAAAAAATCACAAAACCTCGTTCAATCAAAATGATATTTAATCTACCAATCTATAATGTAAAGTATAATGTTTCTTGTTTGAAGCTTAAGATCTTCAGGTAAGCTATATAATGTGGTTTTATGTTATTATCTTACCTCCCCCGCCCATCCCTAGAGGCTAGGGACGAAGCAATTGGTAAACTATAAACTTGTTTTACCTTTCTGAGGGTAGATTCCAATTTTGAGGACCATCCAATTCTGTACATTTCTGTAACCTAAAATAAAGCAGTATGTTTGTATGTGTGTAGTTTTATATCTAAAATTGCATTAATTCCATGTCAGAGAGAAGGGACAATGGGCTGTTTATTACACTAGTCCCTAAAGTTTTATAATAATTCGTTTTCTTATTAGTTGGCTAAACAACTTTGGGGTGTTCTAACGATGTACATCAATTTATCGGTCATTGTCTTATCCCTTTAGATCCCTGATATTTAGACTTAAATATACAGAAGCTCCGCTTATTACATAGTGCATAATCTATCAAGGAATCACCAATCCCAAAATCAAGATAATATGACAATTACACCAATTAAAAGATACCTAAAGAGTCAAAATGTTTGAAATTAACGTACTACGGTACTGGTATTGGTTAAAATTATCTATTCTTTCTAAATTATACCTTTTTGTAACAGGAATCATCTTGTAAAGTTTTGAATAGTTTAGTTATTTATCGCATCGTATAAGCTTTCCGCGGATATAAAAATGTACAATTATAAGATAAAAGCAGTTTTGTTAGCCCCGAGATGCCGAAGTCACGGACTAGCTAAACTGGTTTTAAGGTAAAGATTGTAAATTTCAATATTCGTAGAAAATTGGATATAATACTACACGATACATGATTTTTCAGTATGGCTTAGAACCGGTTTTAATCCAGCGAATATTAATCGGTTTTTGAAGCCATACTGGATTAACCCTACCTGACAGATTTATTAGCATCCATGCACAGGTACCCTCCAGGCAACAACTGAAATAATTCAACAATTAATAAATGAACAGGAATCTAAAGGGATAAGACAGTGGCCGATAAATTGATGTACATCCCCAATAATGATAAACAAAATTACCCCTTCTGCAGATTACAATTAGCGGTTGAAACCTTAGAACAATTAACTTTAATAAACCAACCAATCATAATCAAATAAAGTCAATGGTTGTTACGCCAACAAATAAGAAACGTTATTATAAAACTTTAGGAACTAGTGTAATAAACAGCCCAATGTCCCCTTCCTCCCTGAGAGACAACTGTCATAATCTGTACAGTGTACAGTTACATTATATTTCAAGCAATTTTTAGAAAAGCTTTCATAAGTTATCAAAATACATTTGATTAAAAGTGTAAACTGAAGCCTTTTATCTAACATGTTTAAATTAAGGAATAGGGCTAAACGTTACCAGGGAGTAAGGGAGGGGACAATGGATCGAATATTCAATTTTTAGGAGTCTCAGATTTTGGGGACTGGCTTAAAGGGAATGTGCAAGAATTTAGCAGTTTCTGACTGAGTTTGGGGACTTGCGCATAGAATGCCGCTTTAATTGCTCATTGTCCCCTCCCTTACTCCCTGAAACGTTACAGACGGAAGAAACCTAAACATAGAAAATATTCGCTTCAAAATATATATATTACAGGATCGTTAGATATTTTTAGCAGTCGAAAAAGGCTAAAACCAGCTGTTTCATTATTTTTGTTTGTATTTATTTTTTCGGATGAAACAACTTTAAAGGTAATTTTGACGGTTTTTTGGAAGAAAAACTTTGTCTTTGAATAAGACATTATTATTTTTCTGAAGATCATTCTTGCAGGGTGGCCACAGACTTTTTTTCAAAATAGCATAAAATAGTATGCAGAAAAAAAGTGAATAGTATGCAATAGTATGTACAAATTCCATAAAATAGTATGAAATAGCATGCATTTAAAACAAAATAGTATAAAATAGCATGCATTTTAAACACAATAATGAGCATTTAAATCAACTTAATGACTTAAAATGCAGGCAGGGGAGGAAGGGGAGGGGGGGTCTTCAGCTGTTGATTCTTGCATAAACTATAGCTCATGCCTCTGACAGCTTTAGTCCAAAAAAACTGTTCTGATGATCGAATGGTTAAAGAGATACCTAACTAGGGTTAGGTTAATCTTAGGTCTTTTTGAGCCACGGAGGGCTAGGGGGGAGGGGGCATCAAATTGACTTCTAGACTAAAAGGTGATTGATAAAGTTGGTAAATTAAGGGATTCCAGGTCATTTTTAGGGTTTTATAAAGCCCTAAAAGGCTAGAGCATGGGGGGTGGGGGCAGGGGAATGACTTCTAAACTTAAAAGTTATTTTATACACATTGTTTAAGTTAAAAATATCTGCACGGTTCAAATGTGATCCAAGAGAAAACTAAGGTTTGGTCAATTTTTAGGGTTTCATAAAGTCCCAGAGTGCTAGGGGGATTGGGGCTAAGGTGTTGCTTCCTGCTAAAATTATAACACATGCCTCTGATAACTTGTATTGAAAAAAATATGCTTTTATGATTAAATGTTTAGGGATAATTAAGGTCAGGTTCATTTTAGGGTTTTATTGAGCCCCGGAGGGCTAGGGGGGAGAATGACTTTTAAACTAAAAGTTGGTCTGCACTAATAAAAGCTTAAGTCTAAAATATCTGCACGGTTTATATAGTGGAAAACTGAGGTTGCTTGAGTTGCTTCTTGCTTAAACTATACCTCTGATAGCTTAAGTCCAAAAAAATCTGCTCTCATGATCAAATCAAATGGTTTATAAGATAGGTTAGGTTCATTTAAAGGCTTTTTTTAACCCCCGCAGGGCTAGGTAGAGTGGAAGTGGGGTGACATCTAACTAAATGTTAATTTACCCATAAAAGCTTAAGTCCAAAAAATCTGCAAGGTTCATAATTTTGGTTCCTGAGAACCCCCCCCCCCTTGATCTAATAGGCACCTAGTGACTTAAATAATGGGTTTGGGTATGACACTTAAGTGAGAGTAAGAATTTTATGAATATCTCATTCCTAGCGGGCACAGGATGCCAGCAAACCTGGCAGGATCATTTAGGTAAAGAGTAAAAACATTTGAGTTTAAGAAAGCATTTATGTTACCAAAATACTAAAATTTCATATATATGTATATAGGCAACAATTTAAGGTTCCAGGTTTGATCCTGCACGTCCTGATCCTCCAGGTTTCCAGAAATGTTTAAAAGGATCCTTTGACCGAAATTTTTGACTTTAAATTTTAAACTTAAGCTTTTCCAACATGTCCACATGAGGTATTAAAATTTCATAAATATCCACCGTCGTTTTCCTGCCGAGCCCCGGCTGGCAGCTGCTAAGTACAGCTTCCGCTGCTGAAATTTATGTTTTGAGATTCCTAACATAAAATTTACACACACAAAAACATTTTCTGAAAAAATTGGTCTTCTAGCTTCAAAATTACAGCCGTTTAAAATTGTTATGTGAAAAAGGACCTTAAAACAGAGGATTTATATTAGTTAAGAGATCATAAACCTCAGTTACCTATAGGATCATTTAATAATAAAAGTACTCCTCAATGCTATTAAAATTCATAAGAAGATATCTTTACATTGAATGTGGAAATACCAATAACTTTCAAAAAAGGTACAACAATCTGAACTGAAGAACTACTTTCTTCTGGAAACATTTCTAAAAAAATTGAAAACAAAGTAGCGAGTTTGCCGTATTTTCACAGTAGCATTTGATAAGTGGTATTATCCTCTTAAAATTTTTTAAAACAGCGAACTATGAACTCTGGCCGCAGCGCACGGCTCCCTAGCCTAAAACCTAACCTGACCTAACCTAAAATAGTTGTTCGTCGATGTCAGGGGGGGGGGGGGAAACTCAAATTTTCAAAATTGAAAAAAAAAAATCCTAAGAGGATAATGCCTGATAAGTTATTTTAGGTTAGATAAGTGGTAATGATTGCCCCGCAGTGTTAGAGCCAGTGTTCTGGAGCCGGAGCCGGGAGCCGGGAGCAGCAACATTTTTGGTGGAGCCGGAGCCGTATTTTTCGTTAAAAACGGCTCCGGCTCCGGACTAGCTAAAAATGATTTTTTAAAGTAATATTATAATTTGGCAACGGTCTATTTTATATTATTTATTTTATTTTATCAAATTCAATAATGAAAAAAAATTGATATATTAATTTTAAGGTAGAAGCCGGAGCCGGAGCTGGAGCCGGAGCCGGGAGCCGTATTTCCAAATACGGCTCCGCGGAGCCGGAGCCGCATCAAAATTATACGGCTCCGGTACCCTGGTTAGAGCCCCCTACAAATAGGATAAAAGATACTGTGAAAATGTGATAAAACCTAATACTTCGTTTACTTTTCATGATCTAAAAAAGTCAGTTCATTTTAATCATCTAAAAATTGAAGATTTTTCTGACATACAAATAAATTGTGGCAAATAGTAGGTATGCAGTTTTTGGAAAATAGTGGAAATAGTATGCAGTTTTGGACAATAGTGGAAATAGCATAATTTTTTGGAATAGTATGCATAGCATGCAAAAATAGTGGAAATAGCGGAAATAGTGGAAATAGCATGTTTGTGGCCAGCCTGTTCTTGTTCTAATTCTAAAAATCCCACGCAAAGATATGACACAGTGCGTATGAAGGTGCTTTGACTTTTGAGTCAGAACCTAAATTGGGACATAGTGCATTTCATTACCCTAGGTTAGGTAACTTCATTTCACTTTTCAACAAAATCTAAAATGCAGTCGTTTTTGAGAAAATTAGATTTGAAAATTTCAAGTTCAATTTTCATCCACTAGTAGTTACCCCATAATCATGACAAGAAAAGCAAATATTATTTATTTAAAATTTTGAACAACTTTGCTTTTATAAAGTCTGTCATAAAACCTCTCTATATATGATTTATTTAAGGCTGAATTTCCGTGACCTTAGCAAAGAAACTGATAACAAGGATGACAACATCCATAAAAGCGAAGCACTGAAACGGTAGGACAAACGGACATTAACACTTGAATAGTGTCAGAACTGAATAATCATAATATAAATTCATAAGGGTCAAAGCAAAATTGTAAGTAAATATTTTAAAAAACTGCTTGATACAGGATAATGTTTATGGACATACTTACGTTTTAAGGACTTAATTATAGAGTTGCTTCGCTTATTACATTATACTTTGTTGTCCCAGGAATTAATATACCAAAAATCAGATCAATCAGATGATTAGTTCACATAAAAATTTGTTGTTAAAAAAGTAAAAAAAACAACATGTTTAAAATGGACGTACGGACATTTTGGTAATGATTATAGAGTTGCTACGCTTTCTAAATCGTACCTAACTACTAAAGGAATCACCATGCAAAATTTGAAATCGATAGGACAATTCTAACATGCCTAAATTAATGGAAAAAAGCTATCCGTTACGGACGGACGGACGTACGGACGGACCGACCCTAATTATAGAAAAGCTTCGCTTTTAAAAATAGCCATGAATCAACTCACTTAAGAAGTGGTTTTATGAAAAACTTTATAAAAGCAAACTTGTTCAAATTCTTGTCATGATTATGCGGTAACTCCTAGTGGATGAAAATTATACTTGAAATTTTATATTTTATTGAAAAGTGAAATGAAGTTACCTAACCTAGGGTAATGAAATGCACTATGTCCCAATTTAGGTTCTGACACAAAAGTCAAAGCACCTTAAAACGCACTGTAATGATACATGCTGGTTTTTTAAAGGCACTATAAAGAGCTTCTTTTAATTTAGCAAAAGTATTGTACAATTTAACCCACTTGCACTTGACAGAAATTAGTCATCAATATATCTAATTTTCTTTTTTGTCTCGGGGAGTTTACTATAAAAAAAAACTAGCAGCTGTGCAACTAGCATCTTGAGGCTGTTCAAACATTTCAACCACTAATTTTAGCCTACAGAAGTGGTAATTTTGTTTATAATCATTGAGGATGTACATCAATTTATCGGTCATAGTCTTATCCCTTTATATTCCTGTTGAAAGTTCCATAAAAATGAGAATAGTTAATTATTTAAAACTTGATTAAATAGAATTGTAATTGTAAGACTCTCTTCTGTCACCAGTAAGTGGGTTAAAATAGACAAAACTTTTGCCCCATCAAATACAAACACCCTGTACAATGTATAACAGGTTTTTTTGCAACCTTTTAGCTATAAATTTGCATTTTTATTACGAACATAACATCTGGATTATATACGTGATATTTTATAATTTTAAATAAATTCTACGATTTATATTTAAAATACAGGGAATCCATATAGGTGAACTTTTTAAAAGCCAAGCTTTTCTATAATTAGGGTCGGTCCGTCCGTCCGTAACGGATAGCTTTTTTCGCTAATTTAGGCATGTTAGAATTGTCCTATTGATTTCAAACTTTGCATGGTGATTCCTGTAGTAGTTAGGTACGATTTAGAAAGCGTAGCAACTCTATAATCATTACCAGAATGTCCGTACGTCCATTTTAAACTTGTTGATTTTTTTACTTTTTTAACAATTTTACTTACAATTTAGCTTCGACATTTTTACATTTATATTCTGATTATTCAGTTCTGACACTATACAAGTGTAAGTGTCCGTTTGTCCTACCGTTTCAGTGCTTCGCTTTTATGGATGTTGTCATCCTTGTTTATATTTATTTTGTTGTCAAAGCGTTGAATCTCTTCCAAATTTTAAGTGTGTCCTTCCAAGATAATTTATGCATGGTCCTGAAACACAGGGATAAGCCAATGGTCGACAAATTGATGTACAACCCCAATGTTAATACACAAAATTACCCCTTCTGTAGATTAAAATTTCGTGGTTGAAACTTCATGAAAAGTCCCAATAATTGTTAAAGCAACGAATAAGAAAACGTTATGATAAAAATTTGTCCCTTCTCTCTCTGCAATAATCAATATTCTTTGCATCGTTGGAACCCATAACCAGAAAGTCCACGGTGCCATTTAAACTTGTTTGAACTACATTTTTGAAATGTCTTATTTATGAGCCTCGCTTTAATGAATGCTATTTATCTTTGTTTATTTTATTTATAATTTTTTTTATTTGACGCTGTATATAAAATACAACCCTCTAACATAAAATGTTTAAAAAAGAAACTAATAATTTTTTTGTGGGTTTTCTATGTTAAAAATACTAAATAAAACTAGTCTTGAGTAAACTTGTATTCATACCTTTACTATTTTAAGTTACAAACAATATTGATTTTTCAAATAAACTTGAGTGACGTCATGGGAATGGGAGTAAAAGTATTTCCAGTCTATGGCTTCGAAATTGATTATTATCCAATGGATAAAAACGGGTTCTTAGCCATACTAAAAAATCATGAATAGTATAGTATTACAGACAGTTTTCTAAGAATATAAAAAATTTACAATCACAAGATTAAAACTAGTTTTGTTATTCCGGAATTTCGGCCCCTCGAGGCTAACAAAAACTGGCTTTAATTTCTAATTCAAATATCCAAGGAAAACCGTCTATAAATAACTATTCAAACTACTACCATACCAAAAAAATATATTTCTCACCTGGTTTTTATCTGTTCTGAAAATAGTTTGTTCTTTAATTCTCATACAACCCTGAAGATTCAACTCACCACCTAACATAGAAGACAATAATCAGAAAGGAAATGTATATTAAACTGTAAATAACACTGGTACCCAATGATTTATAACCAGGTTACCTATCCTGTCAGTGGCTTAAAAACTTTGGGTACTTTATTGAATTTTTTTGGGCGGTTTCAAACAAGTAGTGACAAAACTTTTCAACTGATAATTTTGTTTATTATTATTGAGGATTTAATTTTAAGTTATAGTTCATTGTCTTATTCATTTAGATCACTGGAGATAATAAAGTAGACTCGAATTATGTTGAGAGGTTTTGGGACACTTTAAAATCATTATATTAAAGTAATAGGATCTTTATTTGTCTGTCTGTCCTGAAGAATCTCGCTAATTGCTGAACCGATATGATTTCATTTTACAGTGTAGCTTCTCGTAGGGGGGTTATAAACCTTCACAGGACCATTGAGACAATACATTGTAAAGAAGAACCATAAAACACACTGAGATCCGTTAAATTTACATAAGGAATAGGTTAGAACTTTTGTTTATTTCATATTTTTGAGATGTACAAAATAAAATTAACAAATCATTAACAAATAACAACACGCAGTTAATAATCTGACCAAAAGTTGCAACAAATATTTTCTTGATAACATATTGCACACAGAATTTAATACCTTCAATTTATTTCATCTTTTTAAGAAAAAACAATTTCGTCAACAAATATTTTTCATCTAATATCAATCTTAAAGATAGAGAGGATTAAAACAACAGTTTCCAGTACGACTCAGCTTGGATATACTTTAGCTAGATTGAATCCGATTCTGATATAACACTACAGTAATCTCAATACAATGCAATTTATACTGAGTTTAAAAAAATATGATTTTGACTATGAAAATGGGTGTTTCATAATAAAAATGTATTCAGTTAGAGGAAACTTAACTTTCGGCTGAAAATAAGCTTTTAATTTGCCTTCTAGGCGACGTAATTTAATTTCTAAATTTCTTTTATTGTACGTGGAAAACTTTCATATACCTAAAAAGTCATTTAAAATGCTTATTCTCTTTTATCATTGAAGCCGGAGGATTCACATTTCAGATATTAAGTCTACTTGTGGCAGTTTTTCAGCATTTAGAGAGGTGTATTTCTTGCAGGCTTCCTTTAAGTGCATTGTTACTCTACAATTGTTAATATTCGTATGTCTGTCCGTCTGGTTTGTTGAGCTTCGGTATTATGGATGTTGCCACTCATTGTTTTTTAATTAAACCTTATTTGTTAAAATATCAACAATACCCTAGTTTTTAACAACTCAAAATATTATTTACTTTTAATTACAATTTCAATCTGGAATCACTCAAAACAAATCAACAATATTTTGATTGTCTTTATCACAATAATTTTATTTTGAAAGCAATTTTTGATTGTCCTTATCACAATAATTTTATTTTGAAAGCAATTTTTGATTGTCCTTATCACATTAATCTTATTTTGAAAGCAATTTTTCGTTGACAAAATAAAAATAAAATGAAGAAAACAAGAAGGTACAATACGTACCTGATATTGTTAAAAACAATAAAAATTACAAAGTACAATACAAACATTTTATCAGATGGACGAATAATCCCAATTTTTAGTTAATATTCTTACTATCAAGGATTTTTTAAGACAATTGTTTTTGAGGTCCTTAAGACCATACAAATGACGAAAAAAGCATCAAAAATTTTATTTGGAAAAAGTTAAAAATATACCACTTTTGTTAAAAGTATTAAAATATTATTAGTTGGTTGGTTGTAAAATTTTATTTTAATTAGATAATTTTTTCTATAAATTGCCCTTGCCAAATTGTTGTAATTACTTGGATAAATATGGAACCCTCGACCATTAGATGCCCAACATTAATTTACATAGTAGGGGGAATGCCTTTGCCAAAAACAGGCGCAACTCATTACATTGCAAAATTAGAACTTTCAGACAAAGGTCATGCAATCAGAGATGGTTGTCTGTTGGGTGTTACTTTACCTAATACCTCGGGTGTTTGGATAGAAAAGGATAGATTTGGCTCCCCTTAGATTTCCTAGGTAGTTAGACCTGACGTTAAAGTGTCGTGGACAGCAGCCTCGCACGTATAAGGTATTTGTTAGGTAGATAAAAATGTGTTTCCAAACTATTTAGTAAGTAATCGAAACATTTTTGGCTCTCCAATGTCCTATACCTTGTCAAAATCAGTACTTCATTATTTCAAAAATAATAATATTCAAAGATTAATTAAATTTTGTAAATTAAATAATCCAAGAATAATATAATACTAATCCTAAGCAAAATATGATTATATCATCATTAATAAGAAGGAAAGTATATATGTACTCCTTTTAAATGTGTTCTTTCTTTCTCTTTATAGAAATTTTTTTAAAAGCAAAGCTTTTTTGTAATTAGGGTCGTCCGTTCGTCCGTAACAGATAGTTTTTTTCGTTAAATTAGGCATGTTAGAATTGTTCTATCGATTTTAAACTTTGCATGATGATTTCTGTAGTAGTTAGGTTACGATTTAGAAAGCGTAGCAACTCTATAATAGTTACCAGAATGTCCGTACGTCCAATTTAAACATGTTAAAATTTAACTTTTTTAACAACAATTTTTATGTGATATAATCATCCGATTAGTCTGATTTTTGGAGTACTGATTCCTATTACAATAAGGTACAATACTATAAGCGAAGCATCTCTATAATCAAGTCCTAAGAAATGTCAGTATATCCCTAAAAAGTATTCTGTATGTAAGAAGTTTTGCAACAAATTTACGTATAATTTTGTCAAAACTTATATATTTATTATATTTTGTATATTCAGTTCAGATCGTTTATCCTACCGTTTCAGAGCTTCGCTTTAAAGTATGTTGTCATCCTTGTTAAATTTGTATTTTAAACAAGAATAGTTTTCATTAAAACTGATGCCTTTTTGAAAAGTTTTTGGGTATAGTCCCTCTCGTAACATCGCTCCTTATGGGGCGATTCTTCATATTTTTCACAGTAGCTTCTCTCCTATTTCTAGCCCCTGCGGGGGGCTCTAACCCTGCGGGGCCAATTACCTAACCCTGTAGGGCAATCACCTAACCCAATATAACCTAACCTAACCTAAAATAACCTATAAAAAGCCATTTTAAAAATACGACGAATCGCCCCTTATGGGGCGATGTTACGAAAGGGACTAATTCCAAGTTTTTTGCTAACATACTTAGACGGAAGGACAGACATACAAATTACAGAGCGGACTCCGTAGTATTCTAGATTGATTAGGATTGGTTACAGCTAAAGGAGTAATTCCCTACCTACCCCGCCCCCCCCCCCCAAAAAAAAAGTAAAAAATACTAGTATCTATCCACCTTGTACAAAATTAGTCATTTTCTAAATTATCAGTTGCACAGCTAACCTACAATTATTGCCAGAGAGCGAGGGTATAATGGGCTGTTTCTTACACAAGTCCCAAAACTTTTATAATAATGTTTTCTCGTATTCATTCGAATCCGGTGGATAGGAACCGGTTCTCATCCATACGAAAAAACTATGTCTAGCATCGTATTATACCCGGCTTTTTACGAATATAAAAACGGGTTTTAATCTTATAATTGTACATTCTATATCCGCAGATAGCTGTTTATAATACGATGCGATAAATAAATATTCTTATTCTTTGAACTAACTATATCGGGGACTTTAGATGAATTTCTATTGGTTAGTTCATTAAGTTGGATGCTCAATCTGTTAAACCACTAATTATTGGGGATGTACATCAATTTATCGGCCATTGTCTAATCTCTTTAGATCCCTGACCATTATTACCTTTATCCTTGACACTATGTTTAGTTTGTAGACAAAGTCCTGTTGGATTGTGAACTAGTTGAACACTTTCTACAAAGTTTCTCCTCTTTTCATCCCAACGTTGGAATTTCACCTTAAAATAGATCATTAACTTAGTAAGATAAAAAGATAAATAATGAAAAAAATTTATAAATAATTTATTTATCGCATAATATTATAAACAGCTTTCTGCATACAAAAATGAACAATTTTAAAATTCAAACCAGTTTTTGTTAGCCTTTAGTGGTTGAAGGACCGGGCTTACAAAACTTTATGATTTCCATTTTAAAATTCGTGGAATATTGTCTGTAATACAATGCTATACATGACTTTTTCAGAATCCCTGGACGTATAAAAGCTTTGCTGTAAATTAGAACCATATCGGTTCAGCGGTTAGCGAGATCTTAAGATATATACGAGACATGCATTCTGTTACTCTTCTACAAATTGAATAACTTGTCTAAATATTCTTTTATTCATCTTAGCTTTAACCCTGAGTAAATTTCAAAAATAAATAATTATCACATATTGATCTAAAAAATTACATAATTAGGTATTTTTTTCTCAATAAATTTTTCTTTATATTTAAAGTACCTACTCTTTCAAAATAATAAATAAATTCTTTTAATTTTCAAGAAGATGATCAAAATTTGACTGTGTGGATACTATCGAGGTCATAGGTAAAGTTGTTAAGTATCCTAGAAAATAAAAAATAAACCTTTTTAAAGTACAACACAATTTTGATTCGAATCAAGTCGAAGTTACAAAAAATATATTTTCAATAACTTTAAAGATTGTATTCTTAAGAACGGACAAAACCTAACATTCAGATTATGTTTGTAATCATGCAAAGGTAGATAACACCGTGCATTAATGCGCGTTTTATCTGTACGAGTACTTTTGTAAGCTTTTGGAATTTTTCGATTATTATTAGGTCTAAGTTATGCGAGCGTAAGCTGTGTGCCGGTTTGACGCTTGCAGCCTATGAAGTTGATAAAATTACACCTTTTATGCAGGGATCTAAAGGGATAAGACAATGACCGATAAAATTAAGAACATCCCGAATGATGGTGCAAAAAAATACCCCTTCCGCAGATTACAATCAGTGGATGAAATCCAAAGTCCTCATAGTTGTTAATCCAACGAATAAGAAAACGTTATTGTAAAACATTGGGGACTAGTGTAATAAACAGCCCATTGTCCCCTCTCTTTGGATAAAAGTACGCCATTTGTCAATCTAACATGATCTTATTATTTTCATTCATGAATAGTTCATAATTCCTTAATTCAAAGATTTAATTTTGAAAATAAATAGAAAATTTTACGCAAAACATATTAATTAGGCCATTCAAATCAAATGCAACTGAGTAAAACCAAGGAAGGGAGTGGGCATTGGGCTGTTTTGTTTCACTAGTCCACAAAGTTTTATAATAACTAGGTATGGCAATCCGTCAAATTTTTGGACCGGATTCGGCTTCTTACAAGAATCCGTCCAAAAAATGGCGGATTCTCGCGGATTCCGGATTCTTATTTTTGGCGGATTCGGGATTCTAGCAATATTTTAAAAGGCTTTTATTAAAAATTAAAAAATTTAAGTGCTACATATGTCCTAAAAATTAATGTTCTTGGTGTTCTCTATAATTCACTTCCGAGAATCGAACCAGATTTTAAAAGATATTAGGTATATATAATGATGATAATCTTTGCTTCAAAAAGGGGGAGTTTAAAGAAAAAACCCAAGACGCTTATTTTAGCATACCAATTAAGAATCCGAATCCGCTATTAAAAAACGGATTCCGGATTTGGATTGCCAACCCTAATAATAACGTTTAATTTTTCGTTAGCTTAACAACTTTAGGAACTTTTATTGCATTTGATTGGTTGGTTGATTAAGTTGAGTGTCCAAACGTTTTAACCATTTGTAATCTACAGAAAGCATAATATTGTGTATTATCATTGGGGATGTACATCAATTTATCGGCCATTGTCTTATCCCTTTATATCCCTACCTTTTGTGGGTTTCACAACTTGATCTTATTATTCTCATTCATAAATAGTTAAAAATAATTAGAAACTCTTGCAAAATATATTAATTAGGCCATTCAAATTAAATGTAATGAGTAAAATCCAGGGAGGGAGGGGATGTTAGGCTGTTTATTATTTACACTAGTTCGAAAAGTTTAGTAATAAAGTTTGATTTTCTGTTGGCTTGACAACTTTGGGAACACTAATTGATTTTTGAGTGGTTGGTTCAATAAGTTGAGTGTCGAAAAGTTTTAACCACCAATTGTCATCTACAGAGGGGGTAATTTTGTGTATTATCATTGAGGATGTATATCAATTTATCGTTCATTGTCTTATCCCTGGTTAGATCCCTGGTAAAAACTTAAAATTAGCTAAAAATAACATTTCTTGTATTAGAAGAAAAAGCATCGTAATCTGAATAGTTCCAATTAAATACTAAAGTGTTCTTCAGTATGGGGATACAATACTTATATAAAAGCAGGCCTAGCTATTCTAACAATTAATTCTATAAAAAAGCACGAAACCTTTGAAAGTAAGGTGGGGGTATATCTTGTTTTTTATGTAACTGAAGAGTGGTGGGTAAGAAGGGAAGGAAAAGGGGAAGGGGGTTGTGGGGAAATTTTCCTTAAGAGTTACTTTCTCTTTTCCCTGTATAAAAGTAACAGGATGTATCTTGCTTTGTCTGTCTGTGTGTACCGAAGGATTTCGCTAATCACTGTACCGATATGGTTTTCCTTTATAGTAAAACTTCTCATAGGCCCTGGGAAGGTTTGTAACCATTAAAAGGAAGGGTCCTACCTCCTCCAAACATAATTCGCCTTTGGAAAAAATAACCTTCACCCCAAAATTTTTCTTCTTCATTTTATCATAAAAGTCAAAAATATAAAATAACCTGAGACTCTGGCTTCGGTTCTTGACCAGGTAGTACAAGTTCTGGATAAATATTCTTGTGGAACCAAGAGAAATCTTTACATCCAAGCCTGCAAATATGGATTTAATATTACTTGGATCTTACACCAGATTTCCATATTCAACAGTAAAGTGAAACATGTAGCGGGCCAAAGTAACGATTTTCTCCATCACCACCCTTTACACTCATCTCCAGACTTACTACTGGATGAATGGCTCGACCAATAATCGACAGGGGAAATAGAAAGCTAAACTTACGATAAATTTTCCACTGTCATAATATACACGTATATTTTATATCCCTTCCTGCAAAAATATATGCACAAGTAAAAATGAGAAGATTTTTAAAATATATAAAAAATCACACAATCTCTCACAATCAATGTAATTACAAACTTTCCTAAAAAGTGAAATTAATCCGGACCAGCATTTTCCGAGATCTTTAGCTTACCCAAGTTTTAGAGGGAAATAACATCCCCTTTGACGTCCTTGATTATGTCTTATGAATAAATAAAATTTTATATGAAAAAGAGGTAAATTTTTTCGCCTATTTCCCGTAAAGTTGGGTGTAACTTTTAGTCAAATACTCTTATTAAGTCAAACTGTTCTTAATTATAACCATTTCATATATACATTATACATATGGTTATAATTAATAACAGTTTGACTTAATGAGAGCAGTTGGCTAAAGTTTCACCCGATTTTAAGGGGAAAAAATGACCCCTTTTTTCATAATTTTAGAGAATGACAGACAGAACACACAACGTACATCTTTCAATGCCAAAAATCAGTAATTTTTGTACGTGAAAAAAATCAAAGATTTGAAAAGTAATAATCTAGGTAATCTAACTTTTTACTTTAGAATTTTTTGAATTTTTAATCAGCGTGGCCACTCTATTATTTACAATCTTTGACTGTCCATTTGCCAGAAAATATTTGAGGAAACCTGATTTTTTCTAATGCTAATAAAGAAGGAAGAAAAAAGTCTTGTTACAATTTCCTTTATTTTGTATTTTCTTTTAACACCCACCATACCAAAAGAAAATTTAAAATTGTTTTTTTTTTCTAAGCCAGTCAAAAACTGCTAATGAATATTCTCACTAAAGAAAAGCATTAACTACAATTTTCAATTTATCAACCAGCATATAGTCTAAACACAATTTATCAACCAGCATATAGTCTAAAACACAATTTCGTTAGAGATTTAAAAAATAATCTTCTTTATTTCTCTGAAAGTTGACATTCTTGTACGTTTAATATTTGTAAATAAAAAAAGGAAATAAAACTTTACAGAATCTCATTCCAAGTTTTAGATAAAATAATTCAACTTTAATAAATAATACTTTTCTAATTTCAATGACTATTAAAACTACACCTACAGGGAAAAGCTAAATATTACCCTTACATAATCTTTAGAAAAATCTTTTATTTTGTGTTCAATAAAATCTCAAAACTATTTTTATTTAGTGGAAGTGAAGTATAACACAAATAGAGATATTAGCTCAAAGAAAAAAATAACTTCGCCAATTGTCCAATTTATACAGAGAAAAATGCTTGGGCATTCCCACTAAATGCCTCGCGAGCACAGAAACCGCCCTTTTCTAATTATTGCCTTTATGCCTAACTCTTGTGGGTTACCTTGTACCCATTGCATCTAACCAAATGTAAAGCGCTAACACACGAAAACTACTCTCTTTTATTTTCAATTTAATTCAAAATAAGTGTGGAGGTTTTCTGTGCTAAATTAGGCTTCGCCCCTCCCCCCCAAGACATTCCAGAAAAGCTTCCCTCAAAAAATTTCTAGCAATAGATAGCTTTCCGTGGATATTAAATGAAAATTATAAGATTAAAACCAGTAAAGGCTAAGCTATCAAAACAGGTATTACTTTTATGATTTTTAATTTTATATTCGTGGAAAATTGTCTGTATTACGATGCTATACATGATTCTTCAGTATGGCTGAGAACCGGTTCTAATCCAGTGGATATTGATCGTTTTTGAAGCCGCAAAGGAAAAAATCTTACTTTTGTTTTAGTTCCATCCTCTGAGAAATATCTCCAGAGCTGACTAACTTGGCATCTGGTAGAGCCTCGTAGAAATACTTCTCATAATCATCTAAGAAAATAAGAAGAAATTAGTAATCGAAAACATGATTTTTGAAGATTTTCTAAATGTTCAATTTAATCTACAGGGTGTCCCACGTAAACTGTTTTTTTTTAAACGCTTATTACTTAGTAAAATAAAAAGTATTTGGCAGCCTACTACTGACCATTTTATAGGATAATGATGAAAAATCAACAAAATAAACAGGAAAAAATATACGAGGTATTACATAAGAGGTTCATTTTATTGAATTTAGACTAACCCACAAGAAAATATTTGCTTTGTGAACTTTAAGATTAGTTTGGGTCCAAACTACTGGTCGCTCAGACTTTCTAAGCACAAAAATAGAACAATCTTGACATTGCAATTATCAATATTCAAGAATCTGAAGTGTAATATAAGTAAACAATATGTAAAAATAGGCATAATATTGATCTTCTTTGTTAATTTTTCATGTGAGCTCGCTTTCAATACACACAAGAACCTGAAATATACAAGATTTTATAATTAGACTACAATGCCAGTTCTTATAATGTCAGAGTAAGTCTTTGTGATCCACCGTTTGACCACTAGCTGCTTTAAAAGTTAACTAAGGCATATTTTTCTTGTGGATTAGTCTTATATTCACTATAATCAGCCTGTTATGTATTACCTTGTAGATTTTTTTCTGTTAACTTTGCGGATTTTTCATCACTATATCATTAAATGGTCAGTAGTTTGCTGACAAATACTTTTTATTTTACGAAGATAGCTCAAATATTAAGGGAGTAATAAGCGTTTAAAAAAAAACAGTTTACGTGGGACACCCTGTATATCCTACATTCATTTAATCATTATTTTCATAATAATGTTGCTAACAGTGGGGGGGGGGGGATATTGAGTGTTTACCACTAACCCTCCTCCCCCCACAAAAAAAACGTGAAAGTACAAACATTAGGTTACACAACCTCCCCTTTAAAACCTCCATTTTACCTCCCACATAATAAAAAGCTTGGACGTCCTTGTTTGCGTCCCTTGCATCTAGAAATGTGAGTGCAGTGAAATTGCCTAAAACTAACCATCACAAATTATAATAAAAAAAACTAAATAGACTAAAAATATCTTCAAAACTATGGGAAGTCAATCAATCGGTTCAGTGGTTAGCGAGATCTTAACGTACAAACCAGAGAATTTTTTTTTATGTAATAGGATTATTTTTTGTACAAAACGTATCTTTCAATGATGCAATGCAGTTCATATTTATAATAATAGAGTTCACAAAAATTAAGAAATAAAAAGTTTATAAGAAACACAATTGATGCGTCATTATGAGTCTTTTCCAAGGTTAACAATATCTATCAAGTCAAAAAAGGGATAATTTTGTGTATCATCATTGGCGAGGTACATCAATTTTTCGGCCATTGTCTTATCCCTATAGATCCCGTGTTCAAACGTTTCACCCACTAATTGTAATCTACAGAAGGGGTAATTTTAATCATTATGGACCGTAATACAATAGGGGTAATTTCGTGTATCATCATTGGGGATTACCATCAATTTATCGGCCATTGTCTTATCCCTTTAGATCCCTGAATCCATATGAAGCTTACCTAACCAAACCCTGGCGACTCTGGCAACATTTGTAATCTGAGTATCTTCTCCAGCTGAGTTCGTTGACGTGTATGGCCGCCTTTTCCTAAAAAACAAGAATGACGACATCCATAAAAGCGAAGAACATTGACGAATATTAATACTAATAGTGCCAGAACTAAATAAGCAGAATTTATCTAAACAAAGTTGTAAGTAAATTGGTTGTCAAAGTGCTGAAATACAGGATACTGTTTAGTGTTTATAGACCAACTTACTATTTTAGATTTTGATAATGGATATGATTCGCTTATATCATTGTAACTTGTTCTTATAGGAATCAGTATTCAAATGAGATGAATAGTATAATTATAACATACAAAAATGCGTTGTCCAGAAAGTAAAAAATCAGCACGTTTAAATGGATTATAGAGTTGACTAGCTTACTAAAGCGTACCTTATTGTTATAGGAATCACCAGGCAAAATTTTAAAAAAAAGTGTCATTGTATTGTACTTTCATTTTATTTTTCTTCTAAATTACTCAACAATGTAAATAACTTCTTTTATTTATTGCTTTAAAAGATTCATAACAAGTTATTTTTGCAAACCTTAATTAGTGTTATTAACCTACATGCGAAGATTTCAGAGAATGTTAGTTGATGTACGTAATGATATTTAACAGTGCAGGGATGGCACAAATAGCTTATGTTAAGAAAAAATAAAAGAAGGGGAGGAACACATTTATGTAATAAGTATAGATGTATAACCCAGACAAATACCTTGCCCCGTCTTTGGGACCTTTTTAATCTGCTAGCAAATTGCTTTCTTCTCCTTTGTTGGGGCTTGACTGTATTAAATTAATATTTACGTTGCTATTGGCTGATATTTAAAGACCCAATTGCAACACGGGGTGGGGACATACAGTGATTTAACCCCTTTACACTCTATTGTTATACTCTAGTGAACAACAAGAAAAATCACAATAAACATCACATGCCAGGGATCTAAAGGGATAAGACAATGGCCCCCTTTGTATATTACAATTAGTGGTTAAAACGTTTGAACACTCAACTTAATTAACAAACCAATCAAAATTCATTAAAAAAAAAACAAAGTAGTTAAGCCAACAAATAAGAAAACGATAATTTGAAACTAAGGGGACTAGTGTAATAAACAGCCCAATGTCCCCTCCCTCCCTGTAAAAACGGATCTTATCTGAGCAATATGTACAAATTAATCACTTCTACTACGTCAATATCAATACTAATATTCTTATAAAAATATATAATATATTCATACAATTGTTTACACTGGTTATAAGAAATATACTTATACCTAAATGAATAATAGAATGAATAACAAAAGGTTATATATAAAAATTTTTGGTAGGTATGAGGTAATTTTTTAGGGGCGATTTCTCTTAGGAGAGTGGTGGTACCCTTCCCCAAAATAGTTATAAACCTTCCCAGGACCTATGAGAAGCTACTTTATTGAGAAGAACCAGATTTGGATCATTGAAAGAAAACGAAGTAGCGGGTTACGTCGTATTTTCAGTAGCTTTGCTCGAATTTCTAACTCCCGTGTGGCCAATTTCCTAACCCTGAGGGGCAATCATTGACATTTACCTAACCTAACCTAAAGTAAAATAACATATCAACAGCTACTGTAAAAACACGACAAAATCCGATAGGTACAATTTTTTCTCTCCATGATTCAATATTTTTTTAAAATTTATATATCGGCATTATCATAATTTTTTTTATTGATTATAGCTAAATTTCTGACGTATATAACTTATATAAAATATGCTTATTTTTTTAACATCCTTTTAAAATTTCTTAAATTTTTATGATAGTAAGAATCTGACTAATTTTGTAGGTTGAAATAATGAGATAAAACTTGAAAATCAGAAATTTATATTCCATTATTCCATTCGTATTATATACAGCTTTCTGCCAAAGGCCCGTGCTAACCAAAATGAAATAAAGAGAGGGGTAGGTTTCTGGTAAAATCCATAAAGTTGTGTGTTTTAAGCTTTAAAAATAGTAGTAGAACGATGGTATTCACTATATATGTGTATTTCTTATTGACAAGAACTATAGACAAAAATTTTTTTTAAAGTTAACACAAACAGAAGGGTAGGTTTTTTGGTAGAATCCGTAAAGGTGTGTGTTTTAAGTCTTAAAAATAGTAGTAGAACGATAATATTCACTAAATATGTGTGTGTATTCCTTATTGAAAAGAACTATAGACAATTTTTTTTTAAGTTAACACAAATTTTTATCGTTCTACTACTGTCTTTAACTTATAACACATAACCTTTACGGATTCTACCAGAAACCTACCCCTCTCTTTTTATCGTTCTACTACTGTTTTTAACTTATAGCACATAACCTTTACGGATTTTACCAGAAACCTACCCCTCTCTTTTATGATTTATATTTTATTATTTGCAGTGATTTGTATTAAATACGATGCGATACATGATTTTTAGTATGGCTGAGAACCGGTTCTAATCCTGCGGAAATTAAGCGGTTTCGAAGCCATAATGGAAATAAAATTTTACCTGAAAATATGTCCAACTCTGGAGCAGGGAATTATTTCTAATCTTCCCCCACATAGCCAAATTCTAAACAAATTTTAATAGTTATTTATTGCATCGTATTAGAGACAACTATCCGCGGATATTAAAATAATAAATATAAAATTAAAACCAGGCCGGGGATATCAAAACTGGTATAAATACTATGATTTTTATTTAAATATTTGTGGAAAATTGTCTCTAATACGATGCTTTACATGTTTTTTCATTATGGCTTAGAACCAGCGGATATCAATCGGTTTTGAAGCAGTGCTGGAAATATAATTATAAAATTTTAAACTTGAAAAATTTATACCTCTTTAAATATAACAAGTTTAGAATCTAGACGAACAATAATTTAATTTGACAAATAGAAACACCGGAATATACATAACTAAGAACAGATTGACTTAATAAGCGCATTTGACTAGACGCTAACACACAACTTTATGGAGAATTCGCGAAAAATTTGACGCTCTTATTGGTGAAAAAAAGTAGGTACCTAAATATTTTTTTATTTCATTCATATAAAAAGTAAGCTATGAAGAGCTTAATTTAGGATGATAACGCTTTATATTACATAAAAAACGCGTGTATTGTAGGATTGAATACTCAACCATTTTTTAGGTTATTAGGTTTATTTTGTCTGATTGATCATATAATAAATGTATTCTCTAAATTATACTTTCTCTAACTTTAAATTTGTGTAATTAAACAAGTCATCTTTTGCAAATTATTATAATTCTATATTTTACCTTAAAGATATTTCAATATTTTCAGCGCCCCAAATTTGAAGACCGCTATCATATTCACCTAAAATATTCAAAATAGTTATATCATATTTACAAACGCCCCCAGAGACCTCTAAGGTTACTTCAGGAATGGGGGTGGGGGGGGGGGGGGGGGGGTAAAATTCAACAATCCGATTTTAGATTACACAATATTTTTTCCCCTTTAATTCAAAAGGAGCAAATGTGCCATTGCTAGTTACTGAATTAAATTAGGTGCCAGGATTCATATGAAGAGTACAACCTACCTATAAAACTAAGATATTTTCTACAAATTGCAAAGATGAAAGCTACCTTTGAAAATAAAACCATTTTCTTTAAATTGCGAAGACATTATTATACAAAGAGTATAACTTAACTATAAAACTAAAATATTTAATAAAATTGCAAAGAGTACAACCTTCCTATAAAACTAAATCCTTTTTCTGCAAATTGCAAAGAGTCCAACCGCAATTCTTGATGACGAAATTCATAAAAAAAATACAACTTACTTATGTAATCAATACAATATCCCTGAAATTAAAAAAGTGAGCCTACCACTATTTGTGGTTTAAAAATACAGGATCTTTCAAGAGAAAGGGATTTTTTAAAACTTTAATTTTGCACATTTTATATGGTTGAAAAATAAAATGTTATGTGGTTGTGAACATTTTAGCGAATTTTTAAAATAGTGTAAGTGGATTTTTGCATCCATTTATGTTTTTTTTAATTTCTCTTGAAAGACCTGTACAAAGAGTAAATATTACCTATATAAATAAAAATATTTTCTACTAATTACAATGAGTCCACCCGCCATTGTTGGTGACTGAATTAATATAAAGAGTACAACCTATCTATGAAACATACAAAGAGTAAATATTACCTAAGTAATTAAAATATTTTCTACTAATTGCAAAGAGTCCACCCGCCATTGTTGGGGACTGAATGGGCTCACTAAACTTTGATTCAGAATCTAAAACATAGATATAATTATAGTTCTTAAAACTTTGAAGGATAATAATTAAATAAGGACAATTTTAGTTTGTACAACCCAATCAAGATTTCAAAATGAAATCACAAAGTTTCGAAAATCAACAGAACAAGTAACATTTAATGTTTGTATAATTACGATGACCCACATCTCAGTACCTGGTAATTAGTAAAATGTAAATAAACAAGGATGACAACATTCATAAAAGCGAAGCTCCAGAATCAGAAGGAAGGACAAACGAACAGTAACTCTTTTAAGTGGCAGAACTTTAATTTGGAAGCCTGAATAAATGTGTAGCAAAATTTCGTAAAAAGAAGATACAGTTAAAAGGACATACTTTCATTTTTAGGGTTTGATTATAGAGGCGCCTCGCTTATAATATTGTACCTTGCTCATTTAGGAATCATTGTTTTAAAATCCGATGAATAGGATACTTATATCATATCAAAAATTGTACTTAAAATCAGCATGTTTTAAATGGACGTACGGATGATTAAAGAGTTGCTATGCTTCCTAAATCGTACCTGTTTTTAAAAATCAGTTTGAAATTGATAGAACAATTCTAATTGTTACGGACGGACGGGCCGACCCCAATTATAGAAAAGCTTCACTTTCAAAAATACATTGTTGATAAAAAAATTGAAATAGTTTACCAAAATATCCTTGAGGCACATTATCCCATTTATAGTTTAAAGCCCAAGTCATTCCACCGCGAACTAAACAAAAGATTATCTTTCTAAAGATTTTTCTCATTTTATTTGGAAGATTTTTTACCAAATAGGAAAATTTTCTAACTTTTAGAACTTATGTTGATTAATATACACATTTTTTGCACATATCTGTAAAGGGAAAAAGCCGTGGAGAAGTGAGAGGCTAACAAGTACTGTGAAATATTAAATATTTTGTTTAAGCCTAACTACAAGGAATAAATATCACGTACAAATTGAGAATTTCTTAGTTAAGATTTTCTCTAATTGGAGATTTTTTATAATACTGAGGTGAATTCTTTAAAAAAACCTTTGCCTCACTAAAATTTTAGTGAGGCATAATTATCCCCTCTAAATTTTTAGTGAGTCTCACTGATTTATGTGAGGCAATTTTTTAAAAAAGAATTCACCTCTGGTTATAGGTTAATTCATAGATTTTTTTCTGAGCTGCGTGCTTATAAAACGTATTACCATGACACTTTAACGTCAAGTCTAACAACCCAAGATAACTAAGAGTACCTAAATCTCTCTTTTTCCGTGCAAACACCCTGGGTATCAGGTTAAGAAACACCCATCAGACAACCAAATTGTACTTTTTAAACTTTCAAACATTCTTGGTCTACTGTGTCTCTATAATGAAAATAGTTACCTAATGGAGAAGCTTTATATTTAAAAGTATCTGGATCTATTGTATCAATAATAGGCACAGCAACATTACTTGCTGATTCTCTGTAAACATAAATAATCAGTTAGTGCCAGGGATCTAAAGGGATATGAACAATGGTCGATAAATTTATGTACATCCCCAATGATGATACACAAAATTAATCCTTCTGTACATTACAATTAGCGGTTGAAACGTTTGGCCCAAACCCCCCAAAAAATTTGTTTGTACTTTTTCTTTTCAAAACAAAAAAATAATGAAAATTGGAAGGAATGAAATTTTTTGTGCCCCCTGATGCCCCTTGGGGCGTAGGCGTTAGTATCGGATAAATATTTACTTACTTGATTCTTTGAAGCAAAGGTTCCACCCAGTTTATATTACACTCAATATGACTGTCCAGGAATACCAACACATCTCCTTAAAAATTGTCAGATAAGAATTAATACAAAGTTAATAGCTCAGAATTCTAGAAAATATGTGGATATTACGACAGGGGAATAATTGTCGTAATAAAATTTAGGTTGCTAACATGGAACTCAATCAGTAGGAAGGAAGATGGAAAGAGGAAGTCGTTGTTTTAGCCCGCTGCGAGTTGTACTATTAGAGAAAATGAAAATCTGGTGTAAATTACAAGTAATAATAAATCCATTAGGAGGTTTCTAATCCTTATATAAAAGTAAAAGGATGTCTGTCTGTACGAAGCTTAAGATCGGTTCCACGCCAAACGTAGGAGTCCCAAACGTAGGAGTGGAAAAACATCGGAGTGGACAAACGCAGGAGTCCCAAACGTGGACAAACGCAGGATTTTTGGGACAAACGTCGGAGTGTACAAACACTGGAGTCCAAATTTTTTTTTTTCAATTTTAACTTTTTTTATACAACCTAGCCCCCCCCCCCCCTCCCCTCGTTCCCGTTATTTTTCTTAGTTAGGTTAGGTTATAGGCCAGGGGGCCTATAACTGCGGCCAGGCAAGCTAGGAAGCCGAGCGCTGCGGCCATAGTCATTATTTTGTAGACAGGGGTATAAAAAAATTTCAAAATTGTCATATTATTAAAATAGCGGACACTCCTATGTTTTACTTAAGCAATGTCCACTCCGACGTTTGTCCCACTCCTACGTTTGTCCACTCCGACGTTTGGGACTCCTGCGTTTGTCCACTCCGACGTTTGGGACTCCTGCGTTTGTCCACTCCGACGTTTGGGACTCCTACGTTTGGGGTAGGACCATAAGATCACGCTAACTGATGGACTATTTCCACCACCTTCTCTCAAGAGCTATAGATGCCTCTAGGGGCGTAGCCACTTGTATTTCAAAGGGGGAAGGCGGATGTGCCACTTTTTGAAACCAAAAGTAAAACGCACAGCAGTTGCTTTTGTGAAGAACAATATGAAACTGTGAAGAAACGGCGGCGGAACCGCCGCTCCCGCCGAAAATCTCCGTTGCCTGCCGAATTTTTTTTTGCCTTTTTTCACCAAATTAGACAGTTCTCCATCCTCTGAAATAAACTTTTTTTCTCATAAAAATTTACCTTATATTTTCACGTGACACTATTATTTCAAACATGTCAATATTCAAAAAAATTACAAGTTCAAAATCTTACAAGTGTCAAGTGAAATATAAAGAAAATTTTTATGAAAAAAAGTTTATCTCAGATGATTGAAAATTATCTATTAAGGCGAGAAAAGGCAAAAAAAATTCGGCAGGAAACGGGGGCTTTGTCGGGAGCGGCGGTTTCGCCGCCGTTTCTTCGCAGTTTCATATTGATCTCCATAAAAGCAACTGATATGCCGAATTTTAGAGCTGTAACTCTTTTATGGAATGAGATCATGCGCATTTTACTTTTGGTTTCAAAAAGTGGCACATCCGCCTTCCCCCTACGTGATTTTTGACATTTAATTTCAGTACTTTTACCGAGTCTAGACAGTATTTCTACAAAATATATTTAATTTTAAATCATTATAATCTAAAATTTGAAGCGCAATTAAAATATGGTTTGAAATTTCATTAAAATAAGGTAAAATTTTAAGAGAGGTCGGAAAATTGACACTAAATGTTCCAACGCCTGTTTATGTTTATTTGTATTTTAACATTTAACCCATAACAAAAAGTCGGGCCCCTTTTCACACCTTAATCGGTCGGGGAGGGGCACCGGCACCCCCCACTATCAACTCAGCTCATATTAATTAGGATTGGGTTTTCAAAGCTAGAAGGCTAAAACAATTGGCATTTTCCCTGTTGGATAAAGAATTTAAGATGTAAGTCAGTCAAATTCATATTTTGCTTCATTCGCCCCTTTAACCTTTGTTTTTTAAGTTTTTTTTAAAGCTGTAATTTTTGTTTAAAACTAGATGAGATAATATTTTTTTCTCGAAAATTGTTTATTTCTTGTAAATTTTTTATTAGAATTCTCAAAATATAAATGTCAGCAGCGGCAGTACTTTGCATCAATCAGAGGGAAAAATTTTAAATAAGAAATATCCTAAATGTAAAAAATAAATTAAAATGTGGTGCAAGAATAACAGAGCATCCATTCGTTGTTGGGGAGGCGAAAGGTTCGAATCTCATACCGACGCCGCGTCATAACTAAAAACGTTAAAACTGGTTCCTACAGTTATTATGCCAGGTGCTTTTTATAGCTAAACCCCGAACCACTTCATTATGCAATCTATATTTTCCTGGATATTTTGTATATGGTAGTCCATAAGTATACAGTTTTACAGTACATTGTTTCTATTTGTTAAAGCAACACGTATGATAAAAGAAAAAGATTCTTTTTAAAGTAAAATGCTTATATATCAATTGAAATCTATATTTTTTGATTTTCTACTGATCCACTTCATTATGCAAATCAAAATAAAATCAATGGGAAAACGTTTGTTTTGCACTTTTCTCCACTTTTCAAAATTGATTATGATAAAATAACAATTTTTTAAGGGATTTATGCATTAATTATAATGAAAAACAGTTTAAGGTAGATTTTAATGATTTTTCTAACTAATAAATAATTTAAAAAATGAAATTCAATCCCTATCACTTTAGAGGACAGCTGGTGACCCCCAGTCTTATGGATGAAGCTAAATACATGTTAAAGATAAAAATAACCCTCAAATGTACACAAAAATGTTTTTTGATGTGTTAAAAAAATCCATTTTAAAATCTTTATATTGAGGATGATGGCCTTTAAGATGTTCTTACTGGTGGTGATGGTGAGCCAAATGTTATCTAAGTACATGACCATTACAACAACTTGTCTATTAACCTATGTACCAATTTTTGTAGTCATAGCAGCCTCCAATAGAGCCTCACGACATGAAACATAACCATTATCAAAAAACTACATTATTTACTTTATGAATTTTAGTAATTAAAATTGTATTTTTTTTCTTTTTTAATATTGCTTGGCTGGAGGCTGCTATGACTACAAAAATTGGACCATAGTTCAATATATAAGTATTCATTATGGGCATGCACTTTGATAACATTTAGCTCACCATCCCCACCAGTAAGAGCATCTTAAAGGCCATCGTCCTCAAAATCAATATTTTAAAATGAATTTTTTTAACACATCAAAAAACATTTTTGTATATTTTTGAGGGTTATTTTTATTTTTAACATGTATTTAGCTTCATCCATAAGACTGGGGGTCAGCAGCTGTCCTCTAAAGTGATAGGAATAGAATTTCTTTTTTTAAATTATTTATTAGTTAGAAAAATCATTAAAATCTACCTTAAACTGTTTTTCATTATAATTAATGCATAAATCCCTTAAAAAATTGTTATTTTATCATAATCAATTTTGAAAAGTGGAGAAAAGTGCAAAACAAACGTTTTCCCATTGATTTTATTTTGATTTGCATAATGAAGTGGATCAGTAAAAAATAAAAAAATATAGATTTCAATTGAAATATAAGCATTTTACTTTAAAAAGAATATTTTTCTTTTATCATACGTGTTGCTTTAACAAATAGAAACAATGTACTGTAAAGCTGTACACTTATGGACTACCATAGACAAAATATCCAGCAAAATATAGATTGCATAATGAAGTGGTTCGGGGTTTATATTTCTCTATAAACAAACTAGGGATTTGTCAAATGTAAATGCTAGAATAGCACAACATTTATAATGGCACAATCCATTAAAATTCTCATTCCCTATAAAAGTACCTTATGAAATTGCATTACATGTTATTTGATAAGTAAGTCGTAGGAGTTTTAATTAAAGTTCTTAACTTAAAAATCTGCAACTGTATACAATATGTATAACTAAATTTAAATACAGTTAATTTTTAAGATGCATAGCAACTCTATTTTAATCCGCTTCCCTCACTGAGTAAAAAGATGTTGTATACCACTATATAGTGTGGCCACAACCAAAAAATACTGATACTGAAGAAAAAAAAGGAAATACTGAAAATACTGAATCCTAAAATAAGAAAAAATACTGAAATACTGAACAAAAAAATACAAATACTGAATAAGTATTTTTTTTTATATGATTCCTCATTTCAAAATTTCATATCATCATAGCTTTGTTATTAGTGGGATATTTTAAAGATCTTTTAATTTTGCCTCTTACATTTTCTTGCACCAATTAAGCAGAAAATGACTGATAAATATTTTAAATGATTACAAAACTTAAATACTTTTTAGTTGAGTAAAGAGCATAGACGTCCAACCTTTTTTTTGGGGGGGGGGAAATTTTTTTAAGGGGGGGTTAATTCGCTTTTGGAGGGGGTAAAAAGGCGCACGAAGCGTGCCGCAAATTTTTTTTTACCCCCCCCAAAATTTTTACCCCGGGGGTAAAATTTGTTTGGGGGGGGGGGGTAATTACCCCCTATGAAATCTGTTGGCAGTGGTAAATTTTGTTTACCCCCCCACCCAAAATTTACCCCCGGGGTAAAATTTTTGGAGGGGTAATTTAAATTTTATTAAATATTTAGTATTAAAAATGCGCGCGAAGTGCGCAAAAATTTTCTTTGTTAAGAGATTTTTTATTTTTGGGGGGGGTATTTACCCCCCCAAAATTGTTTAGGGGGATGTAAATACCCCCCTCCTAAATGGTTGGGGGTGCCGTGGGCACCCCTCAGGGTAGGGGTAAATTATGAATGGGGGGGTTAAAATGAAAAAAATTTTGGGGGTGCAAAGTACTCACCTTAGATTATTCATTCTATTAATAGACAAAAAAAATACTGTATAAAAGCATCTCAAATATCTAAAAAATTTATATTTGAGATGAAATTGAAAACAAAATCTATATTACCATAAAAAAAAAAAATTAATGTACAAAGTCATAGGGTAATTCAAAGAAAAGTAAAGTGAGGCGCGAAGCGCCGAAAAAAATCTGACATCAACTACTTAAATAAACATCTTATTTAAGCAAATTTTTTTGGAATTTAAGAAATAATGAAAATACTGAATCATGAAAATTTCAAAAAACTGAAAAATACTGAATAAAATTTTCAAATACTGAATATTCAGTATTTACTGAAAATACTGAAGCCCCAATTTCCAAATACTGAAGATTTTCAGTATACTGAAGAATATGGCCACGCTGACTATACTATCTAAGTAAATGCTATTAGAGTGCCCTGCCCATGGGCCGTAGAGTAAAGGCTATTAGAGTATATTAATGCATAGGATAGATAACAATCCTTTTGATTTTTAATTCTATTTGTGATCGTGAGAAAATGTTATGGGGGGGGGGGGTTCTGGGCTCTCTAGATACTTTGAGGGAAAGCATAAAAATTTGTGTTTACTTCGCCTATTACATGGAGCCAAGTAGATCTAACAGCACAAGACAATATTGTGATCTTGTTTTACTTGTAGCATTCCTGGCATCTAGGATTCTGGATCAGTGACCTTATTTTACCTGTAGCGTTCCTGGCACCCAGGATTCTGGACCGAATTAAACCAAATCTTCCACCAGTCATCAGCTGACGAACCTGCATAAGATAGATACATTTATTGAATAGCTGGAACCACGAAATATAGATTTATATAAAATATACTTATGATTGTTCATTGTATATTATTAGTGGCTTCGCCAAAAGACTTAATGGAAAGCACCCCCCCCCCTCTTCCCAATTGATGTTCTATGCGTTTCAATATGCGTAGTTTTTATTTAATATCTACATTTGCTACAACTTTTGCATAACAGAAGATGTAAATTCAAGGGGTGCATTTTTTCCATTGAAAAAAGCTTTTTCCCCCTAGTAAAATAGCTTTAAACCATTGCAATACCAGTAGCTATATTCGCTGAAGAGTAGAGCCAAATAGGTTCAGCTGTTCTTAGGATCTTAAGCTTCAGACGGACTGACATCGTTCTACTTTGTATTATAGATATACCTTTTCCTGATATATTAAAATACTAGCAACTACTCCCCTAGAGGCCTCTAGTGGCGCTTTATATGTTTGTTTTTTTATTTCAAAAATCTAAATTAAAAAAAAAGGGGGGGGGGAAGGGCGGTGAACGGCGGGAGCGGCGGTTCCGCCGCCGTTTTTTTTTTTAAAGATACCAAAACTTGGGGTAATTAGTGACCCAGTCCAAAAGATTTTACCCAATTATCTCTAAAACTAAGGGAGTAGCACCCAAAATAAAATTGCTGGTATGTCGTGACACGAGTCACCACATTCCCCCCCTTTTTATATGTTGCGTTCAAGCCTCTACGCAAAGGCGAGACTATTTAAAAAATTTCTCTTGGGAAAGTGGTGGTAACCCCCCCCCCCAAAAAAAAAAATAGTTATAAAACTTTCCAGGTCCTATGAGAAGCTACCATATTAAGGAGAACCCGATCGGTTCAGCGGTTAGCGAGATCCTTCGGTACAAACATACAAACAAACCTGTTACTTTATTATAAGGATAAAATTAAATGGTTTTAAAATAACATAAGGAAAGTTTTGATTAGATAAACTTTATCAATGTGTGCAATTACTTGCAAAGAAAATACTATAATTTTATCAGGGATCTAAAGGGATAGGACAATTGCCGAAAAAATTATACAACTCCCCCAATAATAATATATAAAAGTACCACTTCGATAGATAAAAATTAATGGTTGAAAAGTTTAGACACTAACTTAAATAACTAACCCATCGAAATTCAATAAGTTTTTAAAAGTTGTTAGGCCAACGAATCAGTAAACGTTGTTATAAAACTCTGAGGACTAGTGTAAAAAACAGCCCTATGTCCCCTCCTTCCCTGAAATAAAATATACTGGAAAGTATCTTCTTTTTAAAGTACGTACTATTAAATAATATTACACACACAAAAAAATTATTTAGAAATAAATATTACCTATCATAAACATGAAAAAAGTAGATGCTCAAATGAGGTCCAAAGAACAGTAAATGTATAAATCTTTTTCTAATTGTAGTTAAGGGGCTACGTTGAAAAATGTGAGAAAGGTTGAAAAGTTTTTAGTCAGTTGGAACATATTACCACGTAGCTCCTATACTATTCGCATCGCAGCATAAAATTGGTTTACATATTACCAAAAACCAGAGTTTATGATGATTCTAACGGTATACATATGATCTAATTTTTTCTACTTTTAACACAAGCCGTGCAGTTTGAATTTTAAAAATATACGCATGAATGACTTGATATGATATTTCTTCCAAACTATGTGTTATATGTCCATTTTGTTACCAATGTGAAATATAAAACATTATTCCATTGTGGTATACTAATGCTATTTCATCAAAATAAGTGTTTTTTCCCATTTTTTATGTGTCCCGTTAATTACCATTGTGAAATATAAAAAAAAGTCCAACCTTATTCCATTGTGGAGTACTAACTTGTTGGGCTATTTTATCCAGACTATGGGTACTTCCATCATTTGTATATGTCCAGTTTATTACCATTGTGAAATATACAAAAAATGTCCAACCTTATTCCATTGTGGTCTACTAACTTGATAAGCTATTTTATCCAAACTATACCTAAGTACTTCCATCATTTGTAAATGTCCAGTTTATTACCATTGTGAAGTATAAAAAAAATGTTTAACCTTATTCCATTGTGGTCTACTAACTTGATAAGCTATTTTATCTAGACTATGGGTACTTCCATCATTTGTATATGTCCAGTTTATTACCATTGTGAAGTATAAAAAAAATGTCCAACCTTATTCCATTATGGTCTGCTAACTTGATAAGCTATTTTATCCAAACTATAAGTACTTCCATCATTTGTATATGTCCAGTTTATTATCATTGTGAAGTATAAAAAAAATGTCCAACCTTATTCCATTGTGGTCTACTAACTTGATAGGCTATTTCATCCAGACTATGGGTACTTCCATCATTAACTAAACAAGGATCACATTATTTACAGGGATCTAAAGGGATAAAACAATGGCCAATAAATTTATGTACATCCCGAATGATGATAAACAAAATTACCCCTTCTGTAGATTACAATTAGTAGTTGAAACGTTTGGACACTCAACTTAATTAACCAACCAATCAAAATTTACTGAAGTCCTTAAAGTTGTTAGGCCAATGAATAAGAAAACGTTATCATAAAACTTTGGGGACTAATGTAAACAGTCCATTGTCCCCTCTCTCTCTGTCAAATTATCTACATGCCCAAAGAAATCTAAAATTTAAAAATGAATCATATGCACTGTAAAAGAAAAAAATCTTTTTTTTCTGCATTTTTAGTAGTGAAGTTACTCTATAGTTTAAAATGTATGTCCTATATGCCCAAAGAAATCTAAAATTTAAAAATGAATCATATGCACTGTAAAAGAAAAAAATCTTTTTTTTCTGCATTTTTAGTAGTGAAGTTACTCTATAGTTTAAAATATATGTCTGTCAGTCTGTCCGTAACGCTATGGGGCAATTGTGATATAAATTTTCTTGGTCTGCCGTCATGTCGGATATTGATACATAATCACGTTACTCCCATACTGTTTCTTACTAACAGACGGACAATACAGTAGCTTTGCTACTAAAAAGAATTACCTAATATTATTTCATGGAGTAAATGCTCTGGCGTTCTTTTTAGTACACTCTCCACACTTCTAAACAGATAATCAAGGATGATAACATTCATAATAGCGAAGCCCTAAAACAAAAGGACAAACGATCATTAACACTTGTAGAGTGGGAGAACTGATTCCTGAATAAGCAGAATAAAAATATATAAGCTTTAAGAAAATTTTAAGTAAATTTGTTGCACTCAACTTAATAAACATACTATTCAATATTTAATAAAGTTATCAAAGTTGTTAGTCCAACAAATAAGAAAATGTTATCATAAAACTTTGGGGGCTAGTGTAATAATAAGCTTAATGTCCCCACCCTCACAAAAGATCTTAACCATAAAATGTACTAGGTTTAATTATTTTTCTGTAAAACTTTCTATTATTTTTTTCGCTTTAATGATTCAATAAAAACATTTAACAAAAGAACCGTCTCAAACTATTTTATAGCATTGGACTTTGGACTGTTTATTACACTAGTCCCCAAAGTTTTTAATAACGTTTTCTTATTCGTGTTGGCTTAACGACTTTGGGGACTTTTTAAAATTTTGATTGGTTGGTTAATTAAGTTAAGAGTCCAAACGTTTCAACAACTTATTTTGATCCATAGAATTTTGTATATAAATATTGGGGATGTACATTAATTTATCGGTAATTGTCTTATCCCTTTAAAAAGATCCCTGATTTTATAATGTTATATTCTAACGGAATTTATTCTATTTCTTTAAAAAGGAAAATTTGTATCTTCTGATTTTAAAAAATTAAGTTATATAAATTCCAGCCAATAAAACTGGAATTAATCCTATAATTATTCATTTTACTAACCGCGGAAAGCTGTCTATAATACGATGAGTTAAATAATTTTTCTAAGATTTGTAACGATTGCTATTATCTAAGAAAACAATTAGATTAAAACAATGCTAAATTCTTTAATAAAACACGTTAAGAAAAATTACTTCGTGTTAAACTAAAATTCTAGTTTCATCTAGGTAATTTTCAGGGATCGGAAGCCTCACGTAAGCCGCGTGTAAGCCTCAGTGAAATCGTGATTATATCACTATAAAATTCAGCTGGATGTATAAAACGGCTCTTTAGCAGACAATCCTTCTTTCTTAATTTTTTTTTTCTGCTCACAAGCAGGTTTAAAACTGAGGCTTATGCGCGGCTTACGTGAGGCTTCCGATCCCTGGTAATTTTTTTAAAGAAGATAAGTAGAATTTGATTCTTAAGTTAAAACAGAGGCGTGCATAGCAATTCACCAGTGCAGGGAGTAAAACTGTTAGGAAGTTAAAAAAGGGGAAAACAGGCATTTCCAATTTTAAATTTATGGAGGGTGTCGACTGTTGACACCCACTACCCCAAGTCACTGAAAAAAAACTTTGTATTATTAGATATCCTAGTTAGTAATTGTATTATAACATGATCATTTTTTTCTTTAAATATTAGAACCTACTATTATCCCTCTTACACTTACAAGTCTTATGAACTAGAGCATTTAGTTTTGTATGTGTGTGTGTGTGTGTTTGTCAAGTAAGATCTCGGAAACATTAGAACTAAACAGTCCAAAATTTTAGGACAAAGTTTTGTTAGTTCTGGGTCAGGTATATATTACATTTTACCCCCCTCATAAGAATTTAAACCCAAAAAAAATACCATTCTTTTTTTTAAAAAAAAGCTTAGACGTCCATGTAGCTAGGAGAGTTGGGTCTGGAGGGAGGGGCGTGGGTGAGAAGGTTACCACTCTCCAGTCATAAAACTATAAAGTCTTATCATTACTGTATGTACAGTACAATTGGTAAATAAATTACCTACTTCTCTGACATCAGAAGTTGTATGGGTTTCTTTTGTTGTGGCAAAATATTCCAATTTTATTCCAATAAATAAAATGTACAGAAATACAGGGAGGGAGGGGATATTGGGCTGATTATTACACCAGTCCCCAAAGTCTTAAAATAACGTATTCTTATTTGTTGGCTTAACAACCTGAAGAACTCTTATTAAATTGGTTGGTTCATTAAGTTGAGTGTCCAAACGCTTCAACCACAATTTGTAATCTACAAAATGGATAATTTTGTGTATCATCAAGGAGATGTACAAGTACATAAATGTATCGGTCATTGTCTTATCCCTTTAGATCCCTGACAGAAATACCATTTCAATCCATATTTTACGTAAAAAAAGATTATTCTTGATTGAAGCAAGGGATCGGCATTAGTGTAAATGATAGCGTGCCTTCTTGCTGTCGCGGAGGTTCTGGTTCTGGTTTGGCCCATACCGCGTTATAAAAGTGGCGTTAGAATCGCACAGTCTGCTGCTATGGTTGGTAGGTGACACTATAAGTGAGAGCGGAAGGAATGCCTGGGCCTTATAAACAGTCGCAACTCATTACCTTGCACAGTTAGGCCTTCCAGACAAAAGGTCTTACAATCAAAGGTTTGGTTGTCTGTTGGATGTTACTTAACATGTCCCATGAGCGTTACAAACATGATAATCTGGCTTCTCTAGATGATCACTTGAAATCGAAGGAAAATCCCGCCCCTAGGGGCGCAGCCAAATGTAAAATTAATATTCCAATTAAGTTTGGTCTAAATTGATGTTTATTTAATATTCTACATATAGAATTAAAGAAATCTCTATTTATAAGATAAAAATGTACATTTATACTAATAAAAAAATACAATCTTATGAATAATAAGGAAAAGCTTAGTATTTAATTACCAATAAAAACACCTAATTATTTTTTTTCTTGGAAAAATATGAAAAGATTTATTATATTGGCACATTTAAATTATGTTTTTATCTCAATAATATATTTTATACTAGCGGCGGCGTCCCTAACATCCAGTTTTGAATATCAAAATGTAGGGATGGCAATCGGTCAAATTTTTGGACCGGATTCGGATTCTTACAAGAATCCGTCCAAAAAAAGGCGGATTCCCGCGGATTTCGGATTGGATTAGGATTCCGGATTCTAGCAATATTTTAAATCCGAATCCGCTATTAAAAACGGATTCCGGATTCGGATTCCAAAATGGCTAAAAATTGGGCGGATTCCGGATTCGGATTGCCAACCCTATCCAAATGAATCATCATCCAAAGTTTGAAATCGGTGGTACAATTAGAACAATAAAAATTCTTACCTTACTAGAGTGTGAAAATGTTCATTATAAAAACACATTATCACAGAAACAGTTGGAAGATTTTCGGAATACGTTTTATTCAGGCAAGTCTAAATAAAAAAATAATAAACAAATAAATACAGGATACAGTAAAAAGACACACTTTCCCTTTAGGGATTAACTTATAGAGATGCCTCGCTTAAATAATACCTTATTGTCCTAGGAATTATTATTAAAAATCTGAGGAATATGATAATTATATCATACAAATATGTTAAAAATCACATTTTAATTGGATGTACAGACTATCTGGTAACAATTATAGAGTTAGTACGATTCCTTAATCGTACCAAATTGTCATAGGAATTATCATACAAAGTTTTTAATCGATAGGACAATTCTAACATGTCAAAATTAACGAAAAGAGCTAACTATTACGGACGGACATACCCTAATTATAGAAAAGCTTCCCTTTGGACAAATACCAACAGAGAGGACAATATCTATCAAAGCGAAACTGAACACACCTTGTGTCTTGTGTCAGGTATCTCTCTAGTTCTTCCCAATCTTCTACTCACAAGAACATTGAATGCATGGTCCTAAAATAAGGGTTGAAACGTTTGAACACTCATCTAAAACCAATAAATAAACCAACCAATCAAATTCAATTAAAGTCCACAAAGTAGTTGAGCCAAGTAATAAGAAAACGTTATCATAAAACTTTGGGGACTAACTAGAACATTGAATGCGTTGTCCTAAATATTTAAACTAATTCATAATTGTTTTAAAGCGTTTATTACTTTGTTGAATCTAAAAGGATAAGACAATGGCCGACAAATTAATGATAATCTCCAATGATGATGCACAAAATTACCTTTATTGTATAGGTATAACAATTAAACAAAACGTCCAAAATTCAATAGAAGTCCCAAAAGTTGTTAGGCCAGCGAATAAGAAAACGTTATTTGGGGACTAGAGTAATAAACAGCCCCATGTCCCCTTCCTCTCTGAAAGAATAGCCACAAACATTCCAGAAATTTAAATTTGCTAAATTGAAAAATAAATAAATGAATTGACATACCATTACTGTCATCATTCATTTATATTATTTTTAAAAATTTTATATAACATCAATTATAAACAAATTTAGCTCTAAAATGTTCCAGAAATATTTAATATAATTTTGTATGGCTGCTATTGTATTCCAACTATGAATCATGTATTTGCTCTATTTGTTGGTAAATTAAACTGTATGATATGTTATAGCGTAGTTACTCTATGACCACGACCAGGTTAAATATTCTGTCCATTATTATAATAATTTTTCATTTTCTTTTCATTTATTCATCAAACTTCTTTTAAATAAAGGGAGGGAGAGGACATTGGGCTGTTTGATAAACTAGTCCCCAAAGTTTTATAATAAAGTTTTCTTATTCGTTGGCCTAAATACCTTGGGTATTTTTATTAATGTCATTTGGTTCCATTGGTTGGTTCACAAAGTTGAGTGTCCTAACGTTTCAACCACAAAGTGTAATTTTAAGGTTAATTTTGTGTATCATCATTGTGGATGTATATCAATTTATCGACTATTGTCTTATCCATTTAATCCCTGGTCCAAAAAGTTTTACAAACATGTTCTCTCATTCGTTGGCCTAATTCTTGGTAGAAAGCAGTAGTGTTCAAACGTTTTCTCCAATGAATTTAATCTGCAGTAAGGGTAATTTTGTTTATAAGAATTTGTGGTGTTAAGACCAAAAAATTAAAGAGGTTAGATACTCCCCCCCCCCCTGAAACAATCAAGGGGGGTAGGGGGGTCGGAGTTGTAAAGTTGACAACCCTCCCCCCTTTAAATGTTAGGTTGGAGGGGTGTAAAAAAAAACTGACATTAATTTGCCAATGGAATGAATGTGGTTTTACTTTTGAGTTAATTATATATGGGTGAACACAGGGGGGGGAGACCCTGTGCCCGCCACTTCTAAAGACCCTTGGTTACTTGAAGTGCTACATATGTAAATAACTGTCCTTGTACTTATATTATTTGTGGGTAGATGTGTGTACGTCAATGGTTTTTATACAAGGATCCATGCAGAGAGAGAGAGAAAGACAGAAGGGACAATGGGCTGTTTATAACACTAGTCCCCAAAGTTTTATAATAACTTTGGGAACTTTAGTAAAATTTGATTGGTTGATTCATTAAGTTGAGTGTTCGATTGTTGCAACCATAACTTGAAATCTTCAGAATGGGTAATTTTGTGTATAATAATTGGGGATATACATCAATTAATTGGCCATTCCTTATTATTATTCCTTTAGATCCCTGAAATCCATGAGTAAAAACAACCATGATACGATAATTTGAGGGATCTTAAGCTAAAGGACAATGGATGATAAATTGATGCAAAATTACGCTTCCTTCATCCTATAAGGGTGACAGAGTGGTTTAATATGAAACACGACCTGCCATACTCAAAAAGGCCAATGCAATGAAATAATTAAGTAGCTTCTTCAACAAGAATTGCTGGTCGGCTTGTAATATTGTTCATTTATTGCTTCGTATTATAGACAATTTCCGAAAAATTATTAAAATATTAAAACCAGTTATGTTAGCTCCGAAGGCCCAGACCAGCAAAACTGGTACTAATTTTATGATTTTGTTTTAATATTCGTGGAAAATTGTCTGTAATACGTTGCTTTGCGTGATTTTTCAGAATTGGTGAGAACCTGTTCTAATCCAGTGGATATTAATCAGTTTCGAAGCCTTACTAGAAAATTAGTTTATTAATTTTATGTTTACCTTAAAGCCATTGTCTACTTCTGCCTGTTCCTACAATAAAATAAATATTAAGATAAGGGATCTAAACGGATAAGACAATAGCCCATAACTTGGCCCAGTGATGATATTTAAAATTACCCCCTCTGTAGATTACAAATAATGGTTGCAACGTTTGGACACTTAATTTAATAATTCAAACAATCAAATTTCAATAAAAGTCCCCAAAGTTGTTAAGTCAACGAATAAGAAACGTTTTTATAAAACATTGTGGTCTACTGAATAAACAGTCCATAGTTCCATCTCACTCTCTGTTTAAAAATAGACGAAATTTAATGATATTGGTAAACACTATAAAGTAATCGAAAAGATAAAATATTAACCAAATTTCAAGCCACATTGGAATATGTTTTACAACATCTTTAATTTAATAAGTAGCAGAAAATGCATTGTGTCTCTTAAAATCCATCTTAATACAGTCAGAAAAGTTGGAGGTGAAACAGTTTTTCTTCGAGAATAGTGATTTATCGCATTGAATTATAGACAGCTTTCTGCGGATATTGAAATAAAAAATTATTTTATGGTAGGAAATTTCTTTAATATTCGTGGAAAGTTGTCTGTAATACGACGTTATACAAGATTTTTCAGTATAGTATAGCTGAAAATCAGTTCTAATCCAACGGATATCAATCGGTTTGGAAGCCGTACTGGATGTAAATGTTACCTGTACGCTTTTTATTAATCCAATTTCTGAGGCATTAATTTTCTCGTTTGTTCCTCTAAAATATTAAAAGTTAATTTATATAGGGATATGTACAATATACCAGGAATCTTAAGGGATAAGACAATGGAAGATTTGAACCTACAATTTTGATAAAAAAAATTACCCCTTCTGTAGACTGAAAATGTTGGTTGAAAAGTTTGGGCAATAATAGTTTGGAACCAGCCAATTACAACTCAAGAAAAGTTTTTAAGTCATTCAACATAAAAATAAAATAAAAATATTGTGTACTGGGTTTAATTGACATTCAAATAAAATCCTCAAAATAAACAAGAATAAAAGTTCGGCTTTAAATAAAACTCCCCCAAAAATTGAAAAAGGGAAAAGTAACTCCCCCAAAAATTGAAAAAGGGAAAAGTAGGTTGCGGGTAAAATCCGTAAAGGTTGTGAGTTTTAAGTTAAAAACAGTAGTAAAACGATAAAAATTTATGTTAACTTCAAGAAAAAAAATTGTCTACAGTTCTTTTCAATAATAAATACACATAGTTAGTGAATGTTATCGTTCTACTACTATTTTTAAGCCTTAAAACACACACCTTTACGGATTTTACCCACAACCTACTTTTCTCTTATTATTTTCGAGGTTATAATACCATTGTCCTTTCCTTTTGAAAGTGACTTTTTCTTTTTATAAAGAGACTTAATTCTATACCTGTAAACTAGATTGGGTTTCAGATCCGGTCTTTTACGGTCTTGCTGAAACATAGACAAAAAACATGGATGACATCTATAAGTAGCAAAGCACAAAAAAATTATTGATAATAATACGGACAAGATATGGGTAAAAAATAGCCTAAAACCTGCGAAAAAAGCAGTCTGAACGCCATGGATGTTTTATAGTTAATAATGATGCTCCTTAATGATGGGAATGATGACAAGAAATTTCACCAGTCTTCCTTTTTTTGGAGCCGTGAAAATCACATTTCCTCAAAAACATTTCATACGGACATACTCAAATTATAGCGCAGCTCCGCTACTAAAAACATGGATGACAACATCTATAAGAAAACAAAGCACAAAAAAATCATGGGATGGACAAACGGAGTTAAGGAGTTATATATGTTCGGTTGTAATAATAAATAATAAAAAGACAAAATATAAAAACTCAAGCATGTCCGACAGACGGACGGACAAACTAATGTAAAGAGTAGATGCGCATATGCTGAAGGAATCTTCAAGGAAATTTTTTGGCTGTCTATCTTTTAAATCAGCCGAGGAAATCGCATTATTAATCTGGTTACCTGTACTCGATAGTTATTTGAGTTCTTATAAAAAGCAGCATAATCATGTTTACTCTAAAGAAATTAACATTCCTCTTCAATTAAACTTTGATAAAATAACAAGGATGACAACATTCAACATCTAAAATTAGCGAAGCACTAAAAATTCATGAAAGGACAAACAGAAAAAATGAATTATAAGATGTTTAGTTGATAAATGTGCAATAATTCATAGAAATCACAAAACCTTTCTGGAAGAAAAAAAATATTTTTGATGTCTTTTAATGCAAGACGGAAAGATTCATTGATATAAGTAATCTTCACCAAAAATTTCAGCCATCTATCTTCAACAGCAGCTGAGAAAAACTGCATTTCCCGCAGAGCGTAATGGACGGAATAAAACAGTGTATTATAGAGTAGCTTCGCTATTAAAAATGATAGGGAAAATTAATTAAAGATGCGCTTTGCTTTAACTAATGATAATAAAGAGGAATGTTTCCTTATATTTTGGTCTTCTCTGAAAGTACGAACTGTAAAACTGATAACAAACAATAAATAAACCTTAATTGGATTGAAGAAAAGTTAAATCTTCTATTTACATGTATTTTGAACACTAGGTAGTTTCTTCGGGTGTTTTTTTTTTTGGGGGGGGGGGTGAAAATATTTAAATATTGAGTAGAAAAAATGAACACACACATCTAATTGCTTCATTTGCAAATGCTTTGAGGGAGGTGATATTGAAATATCTATTAAACTTAATCCCCAAAGGTTTATAACGTTTTCTTATTCGTTTGGGGACTTTAATGAATTTTGATTTGTTGGTTAATTAAGTTGAGTGTCCATGCGTTTCAAATCAGTGGCGTGCGAAGCACTTTGTCTAGGGGGGGGCATTTTGAAGATTTTGTAAAATTTTGCCCCCCCCTAAATCAAAGTGCCCCGGGGGGGCACTTTGCTTTAGGGGGGGGCATTTTGATTATATATACTAATTTTAAATAAGGGCGTTTTAAGGGGTGGGATTATTTGATTATGGGCCTTCTAGTTCTTATCCCTTCTTCCCCATCCCTTCCCCCATCCCTTTTTCTATTTATATCCCACATATTTCCCCCCCCCATCTCTTCTTCCCCATCCCTTCTCCCCATCCCTTCTCCCCACCCTGCAATGACCGAAGGGAAGGGAGCTAGAAAGCTTCTTTGAAAAAAAAGTACAGAAGATAATTTAACCTCCCCCCCCCCCCCCCCACCACAAAACATTTATATGGGTGGAAGGGGATGTTATAAAATCTCAGCAGGAAGGATGAATAACCTCATTAAAAAAATTTTGGGGGAGGGGAAGATAAAAACACTCATTTTGGATAATTTACCAAAAATTAACCTAATATGTAAAACTGATTTTAAATATTTATTTATTGTATGACAACAAGGATGACAACATCTTTAAGTAGCAAAGCACAAAAAATCATGAATAAGAATACAGACAAGTAAATTTAAAGAGCATCTGTTGAAATAAATATATATTTTAGGTAGAAAAAGTCACAAATCCTTTTTCCTGTATGTTGTGTGATGACAGTCAAAGTGAATTACATACTGGATGCTCGAATCAGCGAGAAATTTTATTTTTTTAAATATTATAATCCACAAAAAAAATTACTTGTCCTTTCATCTACAGATATAAAAATCTCTTAAGGGGCATTTCGTCGTATTTTCATAGTAGCTTTTAAAAGGTTATTCTAGGTTAAGTTAGGTCAGGTGATTTCCCTGCAGGGTTAGGCAATTGGCCCCGCAGGAGCTATACATAGGTGAAAAGCTACTGTGAAAATACGACGAAATGCACCTTAAGAGGCAATGTCACAAAAGGGACTATACCCGAAATTTAAAAGATACAAAAATAGCCAAAAACGTCCTGAAAAGCAGTCCAACCTCCATTAATTTTTAATAGTTAATTATACTCCATAATGATGGGAATGTTAACATTAAGTTTTAGCCTTCTATCTTTAATTGCAGTTGAAAAAATCACATTTCCCCCTTAGCATTATGTACTGACAGCCATAGTGAATTATAGAGAAGCTAAAAAGTTATATCAACATATCCTACCCTCTTTAAATGGCACTTTAAAACTCTGTTAATTTTTGATTAAGTGGTGTTTCCAAGGATTTATAAGGGCGGTGCGTGAAGCGCACCTAAAATATTTACTCCCCCTTTGAACTAAAATCAATTAAAGACAACAAGAGTGGCGTATTTGATCAGGTTAGGAATATAGAGTGTAGTTAGTTTTAATGGTTTTTAATGAAAATTGCCATAAAAAAACATGTCTTTTTGTAAGGGTATGTACACAAAAAATGATAAACTTATCCTGAAAATAAAATGACATCATATACCTATAGTTATTCATTTAGACAGACATACAGTGTTGAGAAAAAGGCTTAGATAAATATCAACGCTGTTTCTTTTTTATATAAAATAACTTTTTGATTAAATATTTGTTGTTTACACATGTTTTTAAAGAAATAAAAACACAATATACATTATACAATGCAATGTGATAAAAAGCAGAAACCGTTTGGAAGGGCGCGAAGCGCAAATTTTTTTCTTCAAATATGCAGGGAGGGAGGGGTTTTTGGGCTATTTATTACACTAGTCCCCAATATTTCATATAAAATTTTCTTATTCGTTGGCTCAACAACTTTGCGGACTTTAATGGAATTTTGATTGGTTGGTTAATTAAGTCGAGTTTCTATACATTTCATCCACTAATTGTAATCTAAATAAGGGTTTGTGATTTTGTGTATCATCATTGGGGATGTACAAAATTTCTTTGGTAAAAAGTTTATATTATACAAAATAAAATACTTCCTATTACCTGGTTTGTTATGTTCAGTGAAAAAAGATTATAACCTAATTTCTACACTAATTAAAAAATTTGGTAAGGTTAAATGAATAGTAACTGTATGTTTTTTTGGAGTATTTCTTGATCTTTTTTTTTGAAACTGAGATAGTTTTGCTTTTTTTAGGGTAGGGGGCAAAAAGGGGCATTTTTATTGACCAGGGGGGGGCAAAATGGGGCATTTTTCAACATTTAGGGGGGGGACAGGGGGGGGCGGTGGCTAGGGGGGGGCAGGGGGGGGGGCGTTTTGGTCGCTAGGGGGGGGCGATTGCCCCAAATGCCCCCTTCGGTTCGCACGCCACTGTTTCAAATACTTATTTTTATCTACAGAAGGGGTGTATCTTTATTGGGGATGTATTTATTGGCTAACGTCTCATCCCTTTAGATCCTTGGTTGTAATTTTATCTAATACTACATATATACACGAGTTGAAGAAAATTTTGTACTTTTAGTCTTAATTTTTATACAAAAGAATTTGCTGTAATTTCATACGTACCTACCTAATTATCAAAAGAAGAAAATTAATTTAAGCGAGACTTTTCTACATCATGACTTACCAATATTTAAGCACTCATCGTGTAATAGAAAGAAAATAAGAACAAGAAACCAAAAATTTTGACCCTTATGATTTTGACACCTTCCTGAAACCAATAATATTGAAGTGGGGGGGGGGAGTGAATACACCCCCCTAGATATCAACCCACTTACATAAAAAAAAGTGTTCCTGTTAAATTGAAGCGCCCGCAAATTTTTGTTTAATACCCCACTTAAGTTTGAGGGATATGTAGCTGAATTAAGTAAGTGTAGACCCTTGTTAAGCAGTTATATCCACCCTATTAATTTTGCCTACTGCACGCCTGTTTTCCTTGTTTATTTTTTATCAATATTCAAAGCGAGAATGATTACATGGTAAATTCCTTGACAAAAAAATGACGTATATTTGAATATTCAGCTTAATTAAAATACGTATAGAAAGAAAATTTGAGTTTCGTTTAATCTGTATTGCAAGGATCTAAAGGATAAGACAATGGCCAAAAAAATTAGTGTACAACCCCAATTAAGAAATACAAAATTGCCCCTTTTAAAGATTTAAATTAGTAGAAGTCAGGGGTGTGTATATTCTGCACAAGATTTTTTTTCCCCGGCTACAAATTTTTTTATTTTTTCTCACCAAGTAGGGGGGAAAATGGAAAAATATTCAAAGAACTCTATATTTTATTTATTTTATTTTCTACCACACATTTTTTTAGTTTTTTTCACCAAGGAGGGGGGGAAATGGAAAAAATGTTTTTAGTTTTTTTAATTTATACATTTTTTTCCCCTCCAACCACTTATTTTTTATCCCCCCCCCCCCCCTGAGCAGGGGATCCCATGTAGAATATACACCCCTGGTAGAAGTTTAAACGTTTGGTGGACACTCAACTTAATCAATTTAAAAGTTAAATGAAAGTCCACTAAGATGTAAAGCCAACGAATAAAGGAACGTTGAAATAAAACTTTGGTCTAGTGTGGAAAATAACCCAATATCCCCACTCTTCCTGATAATAACCTCATTTCATTATTCCAAAGAAATTCGGAGAGAGATATCCTTAAATATCAGGGATCTAAAGTGATAAGACAAAAAACGACAAGTTTATATACAATCCCACGGATGATAAACAAAATCACCACTTCTATCATTCTGTGGATAAAAATGTTGATTGAAAAGTTTGGACACCGAGTACTTTAAAAATTGAGTAAAACTGTCTAAAAGGGTATGAATGCACGAACGAGAGCAAGAATAATAGTGGTACTAATACTATGATGTTGCATCAAATTTACATCTACTCTAAAAAAAAAAAGCGAAACTCGCAGATGGATAAAATAACACCACATTTCCTCCTACTGGACTGACCAATAAAGGAGATCTAAGTTAACGACCTAAATTAAAATTAAAGACTTATCTTCCCTCTGTCAATTTATGCACGTATATTCTTTTCCATTTGTGCAAGAAATGTTAAACACCTTCCAGCAAAAATATAGAACAGTTTTGGGGAGATAATAGTAGATTAATGGGTAAAAAATATTTTAACTTTTCTTTCCTATTAGGACAACAGCCCGTTTAAATAAAACAGCAAAGCTCGGCATTTTTCATACTTTACAATCTGAAATCATTACAAAGTGAACAAAAATTAACTTCATTTCAACAATTTATTTTCATATAAATACAACATGATGGTAGATAATGAAAATATATTGATGTTGATACAGCCAATGTTGAAATCTTGTATAGCAGGTTTTTAGTTCTTAATTTCCTTAACCTGAAAATAAATAAGTATTTAGCAAAATCAAAGGAATAAACAATATTTATGCTTTAAATTATTTCAGATATTATATTAAAACTTTAACCCCCGCCCCACTTAAAATTTTATTCCAAAGTTTGGGGTGATATACACACCCAGAAGTTTAAAAATAGTTGTCTTAATGCATTATCCTGTCTAGAATAGTTATTAATCACATAGTATTATAAATAGCTTTCCGCGGATATATAAATTTAATTTTTAAGATTGAAACGGTTTAGTAAGCTCCCGAGATGCAGAAGTTACGGCCTAACAAAACTGAATTTAATATTATGATTGATTTATATTAATAGAAAACTTGATATATTACGAGGATTTTTCAGTGTGGCTGAAAACCAACTCTTGTCTACTGGATATTGAACTGTTTCCAAGCCATACTGTAATATTTATTACCTGGAGGCCAGGGGGAAGGGACTGCTTCAGCTTGTCAGCCTTCTCTGTGTCGGTGATCTTCAGGGTGTACAAGAACCTGGAGCAACGAACCTAAAAAAAAGACCATGACAAAATTTATCTCATATATAAAATTATCATATTGTTAATCTTAATAAACTTAGTTTAAGAAAGGCAATAAAAAATACTTAATTTTCTCCATATCTAAGTATCCTTCAGGCTATCGATCATGTACTTATAATACTAGCAGCTGGCTAAAATTTCAACACAACCTATCCAATGCACCACCTTTACACCATCCCCTCCCCTACTACTAGATGAACGAACTGTCCTATAAAGAAGCTAATATTAAATCCACGTATATCCTATATCTCCTACTGGATGAACATACTGACCTTGAACTTGACATTCTCCTTGTTCTTCTTTATCCTGACACCCTTGGCGTCCTTCCTGCGGGCCAGCAGCAGAAACTGCTTGATCTCCTTGATTTCACGCGGCATTTGGCTTCTGGAATGCAAGATAGGTTTCAAAAGTTAATGTAAATAATATACGAAAGTAGGAAACAGTTTATACGTTGCGATAAATAAATATTAATGATAACTAATGAAAGCCTACAAAAAAAGGTTAATTTGAAGAAATTCTAGACGTAAAGAAAAAACAAAAAAGGCTAAACTTTTTTTATATCAATCAAAACACCTATTTTCCACAATATCTTGCATTAATTTTAAGATTTTATGAGGTATACAAGAATACGATAACAAAACAGCAAGTAACAAAATAAGTTATACAAAGATAAATAAAAGATTATATATTACAAAATTCAGGTACAAAACATGGTTTCACTGTACAATAGATCATGATGCTATAGAAGTTTCAATGGAGGATTTTAAGGCTTAATTAGAAAACTTCTGTAATTATTAAAGATATAAATCATTTTAATGAAAAGAAATATAACTTTTTTTTTATTAAAATGCAATGTTTCTTATAAAATTAAATACCGAGTAAAATATACTAATAATCGAATTTATTGAAGTCTTTTTAAATATTAATATAAGCATAATGTTTGCCTTTCCTAAAAATTGTTTTATGACATACCTAAATCAAAGGAAAATTAGAAGATTTTTTTACAATTTGAGGAATTTTGCCTTTTGTTAATTTCTTTAAAATATATAGAGGTTGTTATTACGTCTAAACAAAGTTCGCAAGAAAACCCGCAATTATAAAGATCAATAAAGTTTAATATTAGAAATAGGTTAATTAGATGGTGAGCTCAATATTAAAGAATTAATTTATTTATACTATACTTCCTATTAAGTGATCAATCTAAGAGATCTAAAGAGATAAGACAATGACAAGATTAATTGATGTACGTCCCCAGTGATAAACAAAATTACTCAGCTAAATTGACAAACCTATCAAAATGCATAAAGTCCTCAAAGTGGTTGAGCCAACGTGTCAGAAATAGTTCCTATACAGTATACAACTTTGGGAGACTAGTGTAATAAATAGCCCGATGTCCCCCCCTCCCTACATCCAAATACTCGCAAGCAACCTTCCATGATAAAATGTACTAATGTGTTCTCACAAATCCACGTAATATCTTCACATCATCAATAGGTCGGTCGTTGCTATCAGTTTCAACCTGAATAAAAAAAAAGTTTACTGAAAATTTGTGAAAATCACGAAAGATATTGAGAAATATTTATATAATCAGCAAAAAGCTACTTTTCTTCTCATTTACCTAACGACACAAAATTCTCTGAACAAAGGAGAATATTTTTTTTACAGCAGGGAAAAACTATTTCTTGTGCAGAATATACAATACAACCCAGCATAATTTAAAAAATCATTGTGTTAAAATCCGTCGTTTTATTGGTTAAAGATTTGCGTAAACGGTGTTAATTAACTTTGTTCTTGAAATTGGAAGATAGGTTATGAGCGATAAAAGTTTACTTTCCCAAGCTAAGGTAATTTAATAGAAGTCCTCAAAGTTGTTGGCTAATGCATATGGAAATGTCATTAATAACTTTTAGGAATAATGCAATAAAAAGCCCAATGTCCCCTCCCTTCCTTCCCATTGCTGTTACAAAAAGTGTAATTTAGTTAAGAAGCAACTATACTCCTAAAAGCTTAACATACGTATATGTTAATTCTATTTACGTAAATTAGAAAAATAAATTGTATAGATTAAACATTAATATAATAAGATATTAAATATGCTTATTGGAAATTTATCTTTTATACAAAGAATTTAATAGTCTAATCAAATAGAGTAATAACTTTCAGGGATCTAAAGAGATAAGACATTGGCCGATAAATTAAGGATACACAAAAATACCCCTTTCTGTAGATTACATTTAGTGTGGACATTCAACTTCATGAACCAACCAATTTAATTTTACTAAAAGTCAATAAAGTAGATAAACCAACGAATAAAATTATTTTGAAACTTTGGGGACTAGTGTAACAAACAGCCCAATTTCCTATCCCTCTTTGGTAAACTTACCATATAAATATGAAAAACATTAAGTTTAAATTAATATATTGAACACAAAAGTTAAAAATTTAGGTTAGTTATCGCTTTGTCCGTATTCTTATCCATGATTTATATGAAATTTGTGCTACTTATAGATGTTGTGAACCTTGTTACTATATATAAATTAGATATGGAAAAAAAGAACTTTAATCGATAACTGATTTCATAAATACATAAAAGCAGTCACATGTCCTAATTGTATGCATGTCACTATTAATTCTACCAAATGGAAACGAGTTTGCCAGAAGCTACCCTGTAAAGGAGAACCCATATCGGTTCAGTGGTTAGCGAGATCCTTCGTTACACGCACAGAGATCCTATTACTTCATTATCAGGAAAGATCTTATTTGCTTACCTGTCCTAATTGTTTAACTGTATGCATGCCACTATTGATCCTGCCAAAGACAGCGTGTTTCCCATCCAGCCACGAGGTTGGGGCCAGGGTGATAAAGAACTGGGAACCATTAGTGTCTGGTCCGGAGTTAGCCATACTGTAAAATTAAATACTACGTAAAGTACTAGGATTACGAAGGTAGGGTTTATTAAATTACAGGGGTGTATATTCTGCACAAGATTTATTTTTTTCCCCGGCTACAAAATTTTTATTTTTTCCCCCCCCTAGTTTTTTCTCACCAAGTAGGGGAGAAAATGGAAAAATATTTAAAGAACTCTATATTTTATTTATTTTATCCCTCCTACCACACATTTTTTTAGTTTTTTTCCCGGGTAAATGGAAAAAATGTTTTCAGTTCTTAATTTTTACATTTTTTTCCCCCCCCCCCCCTTAGCCGGGGATCCCATGTAGAATATAAACCCCTGTTAAATTATTATACTAGTCTCCAAAGTTTTCTTATTTATTGACTCAACAACTTTAGGGACTAGAGGCCATACAGCCAGGAGTTAGCCATGCTGAAAAATTAAATATTATGGGAAATCGAGGAATGAAGGAACAAAGGGCTATGAATTGCACTAACAGCCTTCTATCCTTTATGACAGCCGACAAAAGGACATTAATCAAATAACGTTACATACTAACATATAAATCTTAAACTTCGCTACGAACAAAGTAATTTCATCAAATGTTCGTCATAGTAAGGTCATTTCCAGCAAGGCTTCAAAAACTCAATATTCGCTGGATTACAACAGATTCTCAGCCATACTGTAAAATCATGTATAGCATCATATTACAGACAATTATCCAAGAAAATTAAAATAAAAACCATAAATAGATGCCATTTTTGTTAGCACAGGCCTTCGAACTCTCGAGGCAAAAAAGACTGGTTTTAATTTTCTATTTTTTAATTTCAATATCCGCGGAAAGCAGTATCTAATACGACGCAAACATTAATGTAATATTTACCTTAAAATTCCAGCACCAGTATGTTTGAGATCAGGATGAATTTCATCATCAAAAGTTTTTCCATAAATACTTGTCCCACCTCTCCCTGTCCCTGTAGGGTCTCCTCCTTGGATCATAAAGTCCTAAAACAAAATAAAGCTTAAAACCTGCCCTAATAAATACTTGTCCCGCCTCTCCCTGTCCCTGTGAGGTCTCCTCCTTGGATCATAGTCCTAAATCAAAATAAAGCTTAAAACCTGCCCTAATAAATACTTGTCCCACATCTCCCTGTCCCTGTGGGGTCTCTTCCTTGGATCATAGTCCTAAATCAAAATAAAGCTTAAAACCTGCCCTAATAAATACTTGTCCCGCCTCTCCCTGTCCCTGTGGGGTCTCCTCCTTAGATCTTAAAGTCCTAAATTATAACATAGCTTAAAACCTGACTTAACAACAGAGGCAAACAATATCAGTGATCAGGGCATGCGTTTATTAACAAAAAAAATGAACTTAACTTTTTGACCATAACACCTTTCTTAGCAGCCAAGATACTCTATAATCAGTCGTTTAAAATCTTAAGTAAAAACTATTTAATATAAAATTTGAGAAGCTTAACAAAGATGGACTGCCAAAATTCTCAGTAAAAATTAATAAAACTCTACTGTTTTTGCTCAATTACTATATAACTCACTAGGTCAGTATTTATAGTAAAATCTTTTTATAGAAGATGGAAATTTTTACGAGAATAGTTCTTTTAATCGTTGGAGGAAACTAAACATAAAAACTTAAGGATAAAAAGGCAATAATGCATAATCAAATCCTTTATTATTCTGCTAAACTGCAATTTAAGAAGATTTATAAAGGATAAGCCAGCTTTAAAAAAAGAACGATTAATTTTGTAAGTAGGAGAGAAAATGTAACATTAATTTTCATTAAAAAAATTATACTACTAGATTCGCATGTTAATTTAACTGATGAACGAACAGCTGGACCTAGTTAAAATAGATTCACTACTAATTATGAACAATTTATACAAAGATATTTTTATCCATTAACGATAAGAGTAAAAACTAGATTATCTGACAAAATGAACAGAGATTTTCCTTTAATGAATCAAACACACTTATATCTTACATTTTCTTAGTCTTACCATACCAATGGACTGGCAGACAAACCAAGTTGTATACAGCATACTCAATTAAATATTTGAGAAAAATAATCAATGTCAAGTACCGAAAAACGTTCAGCAACAATGAAATTGACAGTCCATTTCACCCTCCCTAGGTTGTCTTATTTCAAGAGGTTGTTCAAAATATCTTGATCGCACTAAGGCACGGTGGTACACAAATGCGTTAATATTTATTTACAGATATCAAAGAAGTGGATAATCCCCCAAATTGACAGAGTAATATTAGATTTTAAGAAAAAATATTTTCTATTTAACTGCGAGTGCATCTTTATTTATAGAGGCTTCTATAAATAGACATCAAATACATAAAATTCCAATCATATAATGATTTTTAATTGAACAAATGTATCTTAGGGTCAACGATAGAATTATACAATGGTATATAAATTCCCAATTATAAACAAAATTATATCTTCTGTAGATTAAGATTAGTGGTTGAAACGTTCAACTTAAAAACCAACCAATCAAAATTCAATTGAAGTCTCCAAAGATTTTAAGCCAACAATAAAGAAAAAGTTTATTAAAAAACTTAGGGGACTAGTATAATAACCAGCTCTTTGTCCCTTCCCCCACTGGCTTTACACATTCAACTGACTAACCTATTTCAATAAAAAATCTAGGAGTCTTACCGTGATTATTCTGTGGAACTTTGTGCCATTATAATATCCCCTTCTTGTAAGTTCAGCAAAATTTCTGCAGGTTTGTGGCGCGTGTTTCCAGTATAGTTCAATCTAAACAAAACAAAAAAAGATAAAATAATTGAACACCTAACCCATCGATAATTTCAGACAGATAGTTAAAAATCTTTAATCTGGAGAACACAAGAAAGACCTTTATCTAGAAGTTCTAACTGCATTTTAATAAGTTGCGTCAATTTAGGGGACAAGGCATTCCCAATACTATCACTATGTATTAAGAGCAAAAGGTATTATGTTTAACGTCTCTATTATAACGTGTTGTGGGTCAAACTCGAACCAGACACCTTACAGACAGCAAGCGAGCACGCTATCTTTTACGCGAATGCCAAAGGTAAGGAGATGGAAATTGTAAAATTCTGTCTAATAAATCAATACAATATTTGATACAAATCATCCAATAAAAAAAGGTACAAAAGGAGTCTTTAAAAAATTTGCACAATTTTTAAGAAATGAATTTTACCTGAATTTCTCCCATGGTGGTGTCAAAGTTGACATACGCCGGCTGCCAGTTTTTGTCTGGTATAGACATTTTGAACCTGAAATTTTATATTCCAGTATGGCTTTCAAACAGATTATAATCCGCTCTGTATTAGAACCGGTTCTAAGTCATACTAAACAATCATGCATCGTATCGTATTATCAGGGTTTCGGATCCGCATTGATTTTATGCGGATCCGGATCCGGATCCTCAAAATTTGGTCAGTGCGGATCCGGATCCGGATCCTACTGGATCCGGATCCGGATCTTTGACAATAAAAATAAAATCACCAAATTTTTCAAAAAAATTAATTCTTCAATTCGAAGTCAAAAATACTTTTAATTTTCAAGTCTGAACCTAAACCTTAAAGATTGGCTCTCATCAAGAGAATGTGTGAGATTTTATATAAATTTAGGTAGATTTTTCCATTTTTTCCGCATTTTTTGGAGTCTAAGGATCCGGATCCGGATCCGCATTTTTTTTGCGGATCTGGATCCGGATCCTTGGACTCAAAATATGCGGATCCTTGCGGATCCGAAACCCTGCGTATTATACCCAGTTTTCTAAGAATATAAATGTGTACAATAAAAAATACAGTTTTGATAACTCATGCCTTCGGCATCTCAAGGATAACAAAACAGGTTTTAATCTTATTATTGTTATTTTATATTCGCGGATAGCTGTTTATAATACGATGCGATAAATAAGAATTTCATATACATATATAATTTTTGTTATAAATATAATAAATTAAAGGTTATATATAATAATGGTTAAGCGTAATAGATAGTTTAAAGGTCTCAAATTTTAAAATACATTGGGAATAAATGAGATACAAGAATTCAATTTAGACAGTGAGTTAATACTACAAATCATAGACAGGTCAATAAGTGATGAATAGTTACTTATCCCCTAATTTAAAAAAATCCAGTTAGGCTCCGAAACCAATTAATGTCCGCTGGATTAGAACTGGTTCTCAGCCATACTAATAATATCGTACATAGCAGCGTAATAAGACAATTTCCCACGAATATTAATATACAGATCATAAAATTAATTCCAGTTATAACATCAGCCCCCGGGGGCTAAAAAACTGGTTTTGGTATTTAATTTTAATATTCGCATAAAGCAGTCTATATTACGATGTAATAAATAAGATTAAATTTTTGATTAAAAAAATACAAATCTTTCAAACGGGAAAGGCTCATTCCCTATTGGCCTGATCTTAACTAATAAACTAATACATATGATATATAAATTGTCAAATAATATAAATATTTTAAGCGTAATAGGTACATTTGGTTAGGTATTTAAAGTTACAATAAATAAATAGGTTTCTTGGGGGTTAGGACACCCCCCCACCCCCCCAAAAAAAGTAGGTTTCAACTTGAGTTTTACAATATAACAAATATTCAAAAAAGCGTAATTTTCTTTTTCAAAGTTTCTCATAGTACCAAAATATTTTCTCAAAAAGCTAGGCAAGAAAAGAGTTACCACAGTTGGCGTAAAACTTGTTTTGTTCTGTCACTAAAGGGAAGTGGGTAAAAAGGAAGTTTGTTGTATGAAATTGTTCGTCAGAATCCCAGTCCCTAGTCCTTGAGAAGAACTAAATCAGTATTTACAATAATATTAATTACCTACAAAAATAATTGGAGCGAAGCTGCTCTATAAGCCTAATTGCTTTTCGACACCAACTTTACTTGTTCTTCAACTAATGACAATCTTTTCTCCATATAAACAACGGTTTCCGTTAGTTTGTCCATCCGTCGTGACATATCCATCATGGTTTTACTAATTTTCCGCAGCTCTGACAAAACACCCGCATTTTCAGCAGGAACATTTTCTGAGGATTTTAGGATACCATCAGCTGACTTGTCTAGCTTGGTAGCGGATAACCTATCTGCTAGTTCGTCGTAGTTTTCTTTGGACATCTGATCGGCTAGATTTAATACTGGCGTTTCGTTCATCGTTGATTCCTAGACGAAAAATTAACAAAAACAATTAAAAAGAAAAGTTATTTTCGTATCATACTATAACAGCTTTCGAAAATATCAAAGGAAAAACAAGATTAAAACCAGTTTTGTAAGGCCCGAAAGCCCGGGCTAACTAAACTGCTGTTAGTTAAAACTTTTTCATTTCAATATTCGTAGAAAGTTGTATTTAATACGAAACTATACAAGATTTTTCAGTAAAGCTGAGAACCGGTTATATTTCTGCAGATACTAATCTGTTTCAAAGCCAAAACTTATTATGTATCTTCGAATGGCTTAGAAGTTAGAATGCGATCATTTACTGCTGAATTAATCCCGGTTCTGAGCCACTGAAAAATCATAAATCATCTTATTAAATAGAATTTTCCACTAACGATTATTCTAAAAATCTTAGGAAATTAACGTGAATCCTTAATCCTAACTATTAACAACAATAATTCAATAGGTAATTATAATATTCACTTAGATGGAATTACTGAAATGGGAAACAGAATTGATTGTGTAATTTTTATTAAACGTATATTAAAATTTTGGCAGTTTCCCTGAAAGTACATTGTTAAGCACAGAAAACCCCTACCAAAGTTTTAAAAAATTAAAAATAATAGAAGGAAGTAGATAGTTTTTTTAGTTTGTTTAATAATAAGATTTGGATATATATTGAGCAAAGGGAAGCCCCGCAGGATTACGACAACGCAGGAATAGAACACCCGCATGGTTACGCATATACCCCTTAAATTCAAAAAAATTAAATTTGGGGGTTTATGCTCGCTTGACACATTGTAGAAATTTTTTATATATAAATTGTGAAATGTACATAATGATATAGGGTTTAATAAAGCGTATGAAAATAATCAATATTTGTTGAGGATCTAAAAAGCATAGCTTTTCTTTAATTACGTCATTTTCCGTCCGTACTTCTGAATTTTATGACTCTTTCTATCTTATAAATCAAAAAGATGATTATTTGAACTATAGAGAACCATTGACCATACAAGTAAAATAAGATATTTGTTTTGTAAGACCAGACCTTCGGCACCTCGGGGCTAACAAGACTGGTTTTAATCTTAAAATTTTTCATTTAATAAAATATCCGCGAAAAGCTGTCTAAACGAACTAGACTAACATACATTCTTACCTTGGTCTTATTAGTCTGTTTGGAACCGGATCCCGAGGCCACCCAATCTTCAGTATCATCCAGGTTACTTTTCCATACGAATATTCGTCCATCCGCTCCACCAGAGGCGAAATATTCGCCATGGGGCGAGAATATTGCGCTGTTCACAGGCTAAAATAAAAATAATTCTTTAAATTCAAACTAGCTTGACTGAAGATAAAAATTATTGGGTGTAGTTTAAACTAGAGAACTAAAGTAATGAGACAATACGTGTCATGGATCTAAAGGGATAAAAAAAATCGCCGATAGATTAATTTATATCCCAAATGATGACATAAAATTAACTATCCTATGGATTACAATTGGTGATTGAACCGTTTGAACACTCAAATTTATGAACAAACATATCAAAATTCAATAATAGTCCCCAAATTATTGGGACAACGAATAAGAAACCGTTGCTATAAAGCTTTGGGGACTAGTGTAATAAACATTACAATGTCCCCGTCCTCCCTGAGTATAAACACTATAAGTTTGTGCTACCCAATTAAGTCCCAAAAATATTTAAGCCAATATATGTACCTATAGTAGAACGTATTTAAACATATCAGTATATGTTCCCTTCATCCATGAACTAGGAGCAGAAGCGAATTAGCTCTTCAATTAACGTAATGTTTACCTTATCATGTCCTTGAAGTGTACAAATAGGTTTAACAGTCAACAAATTGTGAAGTCGGACAGTTTCATCCTGAGAACAGGATACCAGGTAGTTGCCAGACGGATGGAAGCTCACCTGAAATATTTTGTTTTATAGACAGCTTTCAGCTCGAGATTAAAACCAATTTTGTTAGCCCAGAGACGCCGAAGGCACGGGTTAACATAACTGGTATTAATTTATCCTAATATTTTAATATTCGTGGAAATTTTTTTATAATGCTATACATTATATTTTCAATGTGGCTAAAAATTTTATAATTTTTGGCAGTAGGGTCGTATTTTCTGCAGGGGAAAATTTTTATGCAGAATTAACACCCCGGCAAATATTTGATAATGTCTTAAACCTGGGTTACGGCAGCTTCATGTGTAGCATACAGCTGTTGTAATTTCATGGCTCGGATATCAAAAACTTTAATTTTTCCATCGCTTGTTCCAACACCTAAGCAATAATAGCAATCAAACTTCTCATTCAGTCCAAACACGGATTAAAATAAGATAGATGTCAAAGTAGTATTTTATGTATAGCTTAAGATATTGATAACTGCACCACGATTCTAGAGAATCTTTTGCATAGGTCCTCTTAGTTTGTTGTCTTTTAGATCTAGACTAAGTATTTGGGTTTTTTTTGGGCTATTTTTGGAATACGGAGTCCCTAGTTCTAGGAGCTCAGCCGCTAGTCTATAAAAGTAAAAAGTTGTTTTATCTAAGACAAAAGATATCTGAAATTGCTGATCGAATGGGTTGCGTTTTTGAGAACAGCTTTGTCTTAAGGTGGTTTATGGCCATTTATTGGACACTTAGGCCTTATTTAGGAACAAAGTATCTTGTATATTGTAGAACTGCAAATTAGAATAGTTACCTAGACAAGAGCCACTAGGGTGAAATTCCAAGTGGTAACCAAATCCCTGCGCTTCTTTGAAGGTGTGGACACAATTTCCTGAAGACTCGTCCCAAAGTTTTATAGTCTAAATTTATAAAAAATTAAATCTGATCACACAAAAAATAAACAAATCCCATGAAGTAAAAGGGTTTCTGTGCGTGTGTACTGAAGGATTTTGATAACCACTGAACCGAAACGGTTCAATTTTGATTAGTCATCCTAAAAAAAATTTGAAAAACATGCCCATATCATAATAGAAATGAGAGAAAATGTGAATAAAAAATTGTCAAATGCCTTCATAAAAACAATCCGACCGTCATATGTTTATATTAAATTATAATGATAATGTTGACAATAAGTTTCAGTCATAAATATTAAATAGGAGCCGAAATGAACATGTTTCCTACACTTCATGTCTTATGGACACAAGGATGAACATTTGGTATTATAGAGTAGTTTCTCTACTTCACAGAAATATATTGTTTAGAATTATAGAACCCGCAATAAAATAAAAGCTTAATTTGTTTAAAAATGCAATGCTTACCTTGTCATCTGAACAGGATGCTATTAATTTTCCCGCGTCAGGGGACCATCTTGCACATCTCACCCAGTTGGTGTGTCCAGTTAGAGATTTTATCATTCGGGTTCTAAACAAAATAGTTTTTAAACTCCGGGATCTAAAGTGTTAAGACTATGGCCGATAAATTAATGTATATCCCTAATGATTTTACACAAAATTTCCCCTTTTGTAGCAGAGTTGGTAAAAAACAAGTTTAAAAAAAAAGAACAATCCAGTTTGTTTTTTTGGTTTAATTCAGTTTAAAAAAACCAGGTTTTTTAAATAATATCCAAATTATAGGCCTGCCACTCCCCTCTTTTTTTACCCTCCAATACAGGGGGTGCCTAAATCAGCCCAAAACCACCCGCCTGATTTGACAACCCTGGCTGATTCAGAAATTTAGGTTTGACACTTATTTACTGTATTATATAATAATACATTATTAAAAAGATTAACTGGAAAGCTGGGCCTTTGTATAAATATTTAAAAAAACCATCACACCTTGGTATTTTAAAGCTTTTTTTTGGTTTATACCACTTGGTTTAAACCAAGTGGTTTTTTTTAAATGCCAACTCTGTTCTGTAGATTACAATTGATTCTTAAAACATTTAGTCACTCAAATAAATGAACCAACAAATAAAAATTCAATTAAGTCTCTTAGGTTGTCACGCCAACGATTAAGACTTTGAGGACTAGTCCCCATCCCTTCCTTAGTGTATACTCAGGGATCTAAAGGGATAAGACAATGGCCGATAATTTGATGTACATTGTACGTACATCCCCAATAATAATACACAAAATTAGCTTTAGGAATTTTTATGGGGGGAGAAGGGGCGGGGGGGGGGAGCGGGAGAAGATTCATTGTTTTAAAGGTAGATTTCTCTTGTATTCTCATAAAGTTGACAAATCTTTCCAGGATCTATAAGAAGTTACAATGCAGAGGAAAACCATGTGGGTTTGACCATTAGTGAGATCCTTGAATACATACCTTTTTAATGCAAAGGCATAGTAGAATCTGCCTGTCAGCTAAGATAATAATTAAATTAGTTCTTACCTTTGGACGGCCCAGATTTTAACGGATTTATCATCCGAAGCGGACACAAGTCTAAGATTTTCCGGGGAAAACTCAACACTACGGACAGCGTTCTGATGGGCTTTGAATTCAGTATAATCACCTTAAAATAAGATTTATAATACCTAGGTAATCTAGATGTTATTCTAAACACAATAATCCGTTCAATTTGAGCAAAATTACTAACCAATGATGTCGACTTGTTCCTATAGGGAGTTTTTTTTGACTATTTTCATATTCGCAATAAAATCACGCAAATTTACAGTGGATGTATAGGAAGGGGATTACTTAGCAAGTTTGGATACTTAATAGTCATGTATATGATATCAATACAACACTTAAACCAAGCTCCTCTGCGAAGAGCGTAATACATAACGATGACTTAATTTGGGACACATGTCATTCTCTTATTACTCGGCGAGGGTCATGTAATAATGAAGAGCTCTCCTTAGATAAAGATTTTCATTTCTTCTCCCTTACACCCAAACTTAAACAGGGGATCTCATGCAAAATATACACTCCTGAATAATATTCCATTAATTTCTTACATTTAACATTTGGAACCCTTAATATATTATAGACCATCTCGGATACTTGATCAGATAATAATACATAGTTTACCAAGGATTTAAGTGCCCTTTGCTAGTTATTATGATTATCTTAGAGACACTCAATAAGGATGCATGGATAAGACAATGGACAGTAAATTAATATTATTACCTTTCACATTTGGAACCCATAATATGACAGATCCATCTCGGCTACAGGATGCCATCAAATGTCCAGACCTAAGATAAATCCACTATACAAATGCAGGTCCTTTGCTATTGGTTAAAACGGATTCTAGTAAGTAGTACTATCCGCAACTGTAGCTCAACACGTAGCCAATCCGCTCGATGTCGTGGAGGTGATAGGTTCGAATCTCGGTCCAACACCCCGTCAAAACTAACGAAAGACGTTAAAAATGGTTCCTACTGCACTGCTGTCAGCTGCATGATATAAATAGTGAGGAATGACTTGGTCCAAAACAGGCGAAAGTAGTTATCATGCACTGTAAGGATATCTCAGACAAAAATCATTCAAACAAAGGGTTGTTATCTTTTGACTGAGTGTCGCCGATTTCCAGACGCAAATTTTTTTTTACATTTTTCGCCGAATTAGGCGATTAGGAATCATTTGAGATCAGGATATATTTTTGGAGGAAATAGTCTGTTCAGTTGATTAAGTGACCCAAGAGACGTGATATCTTGAATTTGAATAAAGAGGTACCTACCTGGAAAAATTGACACCAAGAACTGCATCTGTATGGGCGGAAAATCTGAACGCTTTCTTTTCACTGTTCCAATTCAATAGTAATATACTGTTATCCAGAGAACTACTAGCTACCTATACAGATAAATAAAATAATACAATCCTTATAACGAAAGATCTCACATATCACTGAACTGATAGTTTTCCTTCCGTGGGTACTATCCCCGTCCTAAGAAATCTCAGGAAAAACCAACCCCCATCTAGAATCCTCCAGGAGCGTAAACACTAACCGCTAGTATTGAGATATACTAGCTGAACCATTGATATCTCCATTTTATGAAAGCTTCACAGAAGTCCCAGGATGGTTTGAAATTTATTTTAGTGGCGAAGCTACGCTATAGTTTACTATGCCTGTCTGTCAATCAAGCTATGGGGAAAATAAGATTTTCTCAGTCGCCATTAAAGCTAATTCTCTATTGTTCTATACAACATTTCCAACAACGTTGTAAAAGATTTTTGTGTATATAGCAAAGATGAAAAGATTTATAAAGGGAGTGTGAATGTAAAAATTTCTCATCATATTATCAAATCTTAAAAGGGGGGGGGGGGGGGGGGGGAATGTGGCGACTCGTCATACGACATACCAGCAATTTTATTTTGGATGCTACTCCCTTAGTTTTAGACAGGGTTTAGGATCCGCATTGATTTTTTGCGGATCCGGATCCTCAAAATTTGGTCAGTGCGGATCCGGTTCCGGATCAGGGGTGTATATTCTGCACAATATTTATTTTTGTTCCCTGCAACAAAATTTTTTATTTTTTTTCCCCCCTAGATTTTTCTTAAAAAGTAGGGGGGGAAATAGAAAAATATTTAAAGAACTCTATATTTTATTTATTTTATCCCTCCTACCACACATTTTTTTAGTTTTTTTAACCAAGGAGGGGGGCGAAATGGAAAAAATGTTTTTAGTTTTCTTAATTTTTACATTTTTTTTTCCCTCCAACCACTTATTTTTTATTTTTTTTCCCCCCCCCTGAGCAGGGGATCCCATGCAGAATATACACCCCTGCCTTGACAATAAAAATAAAATCACCAAACCTTTCAAAAAATATTTATTCTTTAATTCGAAGTCAAAAATACTTTTAATTTTCAAGTCTGACCCTAAACCTTAAAGATTGGCTCTCATCAAGAGAATGTCTGAGATTGTATGTAAATTTAGGTAGATTTTTCCATTTTTCCCGCATTTTTTTGAGTCCAAGGATCCGGATCCGGATCCTTGGACTCGAAAATATGCGGATCCTTGCGGATCCGGATCCAGATCCGGAACCCTGGTTTTAGAGATAATTTTCTAAGCACCTTTCAATAAACTGATCAACCAAATACGTCCTAGTAAAAATATCAAGGATTTAAGCCTCGTTTTTTTTGGTATTTAAACCTGAACGTATTATTAAAATATTTCTAGGGATAAAGGGGTGTATATTCTGCACAAGATTATTTTTTTCCCCCTGCTGCAATTTTTATATTTTTTTCCCCTCCTAGTTTTTTTCCAGCAAAGAAATAAAATTGAAAAATCTCTAGAGGTTATTTGAAATGATAATACCCTTTTTTTATTGTGTCCGTCAATAAATAACCCACTTAGGAGATTTAGATTACAATTTTACAAAACTGTTTATAAAGAAATATTGCACCTTTATTATTTACAAATTTTTAATTAAAGGTGGGCGATAGGTGGGCCAACTGAAGTTACTTGGTTAACTTTGAGATTATGTGAATGAGATACTGATAAGGTTTGATAATTTAAAGAGAAATTTTTTCCTTCACAGACCCTTTAAGATAACGGCAGAATAATTTACGAGAAGACCTTGTCCCGAAAAGACTTAACTTAATATTAGATTGAGGATTTACTTTGTCAATTTTACGCCGCTTATGGATGTTGTCATAAATATTTTATATAAGTCATGAGTTCATTTAAAGTTATTTTACGCTATACTTTCCATTCGAATACAAAACTTTTTTATACTAATATTAATGGTTACTTATCCCCATAGAGGCCTATCGGTGGAAATAAAGGAATTTTAATTTTTTTCTTCTGCGGGGAGGGAGACATAATTTTTTGACAAAGGCTGAAAATAAAAAATCTTCCCAGGACCTATAAAAAGCTTCAATATAATGGAAAACCCCAATATGTTAAACGGTTAGCCAAATCCTAAGTCGGACACACATCCAGTTACTTAATTAGAAAACGACCGAAAAACAAGAATGACAACTTCCTTAAACGCGAAGCTCTTTTATTTTAAGACAAAAAAACATCAACAAATGATGTTCTACAACTTAATTCTATTATTCAAAAAGGTTAGAATTAAAACAGGTTTTAATTGGACGCACAGACTTCCTGGTAATTATAAAAGTTCCTAAGCTTTCTAAATCGTATTTAACAGTTAAAGAAGTCTTAAAATGTTTGAAATAGATAGGACAATTCGATCATGTGTAATAATTGAAAAAAGTTGCGGACGGGCCAAACCTAATTTATAGAAAAGTTTCACTTTTGAATAAAACTTCCTAATTTTCTAACCTGTTTTTGTGAAGGGTTAAAATGCAGGCCAGTAATTACATCCTTGTGACCTTTAAAGTTGGTAACCAACTCGGGATCCCGCATTTTAAAACAAATATATCTGAAATAATCAGATTATAATTAAAACAAATAAAGAAAAAATTCCAATTATTTGTTTATTTCAATTCAAAGAGGTGTTTCAAGGACATATAATCTTAATATTGATGCAAGGATGGTTTACATAGCGGTGAGGATGCAGGCACCTCCACTCTTCTTGATCTTCTCCTCCGCTCTCTTTGAGAAGAAACGGGCCTTGACGATGACGGGCTGGGGAGGCAGACGACCCTTGCCGAGAACCTAAATTAAATCAAAGTTATCATAAAGAAGTAACGCAAAACTTGAAAGAATAGTTAATTCTCGTATCGTATTATAAACGGCTTTCCGCGGATATAGAATGTACAATTATAAGATTAAAACAAGTTTGTCATCAATTTAGGTTATTTCCCCCATAGTTCATTTGTCGGGTAGTTAATCCAATTGAAGGGAAAGGGATGCCGTAAATAGAGGGGAAGAGGGAGATAGTTTTTTTAGCCAGCTACTAAATACACTTATTACCCACCTTGAAGATTCCGTGCTTGGAGCAGTCAATAACTGGAGCCTTGGTAGTCTCATTCTTGTACTCCAGCCTAAAATTATTAGAATGGATATGGAATACGTGAATATTATGACTAAGGTAAAATTTTCGTCAATTTAGATTGCTGAAAGGGACATTAGGTTGATAACTATAAAAACAATCCCAAAATGCCAGGGCAAAATTTGATACTGAATTTAATTTCCTTTAAGTGTACAAACTCCCCCCCCCCCCCCACCCCTGTCTATCTTAATTATTTTATGTATTCTGGCCTGGAAACAACTAGAACATAAAAAATGCAAGCTGAATATAAAGCCAGAACAATTTTATCTACCATTCTTGTGTTACAGGCTATTACATACAGTTATAGTCTGTCTTTGAAGATGGACGTACAATAAGGAGGGGGGGGGGGGGGGGGGGGTTAATGCAAAAATCTCGTTATCAATGGTTAGACTCAAGGGGTCAAAGGCCTGGGCTACGAAAACTGGTATAGGTTTCATGATAAATATATTATTAGCGGCAAATTGTCTGCAATAAAATGATACAGGATTTTTCAGTATAGGTTTGAACCGGTCCTCTAACCCGGCGGAAATTAATAGGTTTCAAAGCAACACAAGAAAATATAAAAGTATTACCTCTTTGCCTCGGGGACGAGGGTCCAGATTTTATCGATATTGATGATGGGACAGTAGTTGTTGGCGGTGTTGTTATGCTTGTGGAAGTCCCTCATACCAACCTTGCCGAAGTAACCGGGATGGTACTTGTCGAAGTTGATTCTGAACACAGAAAAAAAAATATATTAAAGATTTTGATCCTACGATAACCCAATGACAGTTGCTTGAAAAGTAGCGCATTCACTCGTCTTTATAGAGGGAGGCAATTGGTTTGAATATTATCTTGGTTAATAATAGTTCACTGTAGTATAGGCTTTATCTTTGGACTGAGAGGATAGGTTATTAAAGATTGATCATTCTTATATGACGAAATACCCGGCCGCAACTTTAGGAATTTTTGGATAGGCCTCCAGGTTCCGGAGCTTCAGGCCTCCAGGTGGTCTCTGTATAGGTAAAAAAAAAAAAAAAAAGAGTTATAGGTTAACTATACATCTATTTAAATGTTATTCATTTATTTGATCAAAAAACATGCATATTTTGTTTCATAAGCTGACCTACAACTCAATTTTTTTTTTCATTTTTACCTGTACTGAGACCACCTGGAGGCCTATCCAAAAAATCTTAAATTTGCGGGTATTTCATCATATAAGACTGATTTTATCTTTAATAACCTATCCTCTCAGTCCAAAGATAAAGCCTATACTCCAGGTTTACGCAAATGCGTCAAAACTCCACCCCCCCCCCCCCCTGCCTAAACCAGTCAATTAATGTGTCATGAAAACCTCGCCCAAACGAGGTAATTCATGTAAAGATTGATAAATATTTAAAAGGATAATTAAAAAGAAAAATCTGTATTTCCAACTATATAAATGAGGAAAAGAAAATATACTAGGTTTTGTAACATATTTTGAAGACTACACAAAGTATAAACTGGGGGTCAACAAAGTAATGTTTATTTTATTATAGCAAAGCTGTTCGAGATTATAAATATTGATTATCTAATTTCATCTAGGTTTTGCATTTCATAAAATTAATAGGTTACAGTTTTTACAACAAAAACACATAATTCTCAATTCCAGGGGTGTATTTTCTACAAAATTTGTTTCTTTTTCCCAGCTACAAAAAAAATTACACCCCCCCCCCTCTATTTGGGAAAAATGTTTTAGCTCTATTTTTCATTCCCTTCCCTTCCATCCCAAGCAGATACGCCCCTGCAATATTTGTAACATATTTTGAAGACTACACAAAGTATAAACTGGGGGTCAACAATGTAAGGTTTATTATATTATAGCAAAGCAGCAGGAGATTCTAAATAATGATAATCTAAATTCATCCAAAAATTTGCAATTCAATTTATAACTTATAATTTACTGCAATAAGGAAATTCTGAATTCCAGGGGTGTATTTTGTGCACATAAGGTTATTTCCCGGCTGCAAGAAATTTTTTTCCATTTTTTCTACCTTTTTTAATTTTTCCCCTAACCGTTCTTTTTACTTTTTCATCCCCCCCCCCCCACACCACCTGCTTTTTTTTACAGAGGATCCCATGAAGAATATACACCCCTGCAATATTTGTAACATATTTTGAAGACTACACAAAGTATAAACTGGGGGTCAACAATGTAAGGTTTATTATATTATAGCAAAGCAGCAGGAGATTCTAAATAATGATAATCTAAATTCATCCAAAAATTTGCAATTTAATTTAGGTATAACTTATAATTTACTGCAATAAGGAAAGTCTGAATTCCAGGGGTGTATTTTGTGCACATAAGGTTTTTTTTCTCGGCTGCAAGAAATATTTGTTTCATTTCTTCTCCTTTCTTTAATTTTTCCCCCCAGCAGTTCTTTTTACTTTTTCATCCCCCCCCCCCCCACTTCCTGCTTTTTTTTATATAGAGGATCCCATGCAGAATATACACCCCTGCAATATTTGTAACATATTTTGAAGACTACACAAAGTATAAACTGGGGGTCAACAAAGTAATGTTTATTTTATTATAGCAAAGCTGGTCGAGATTATAAATATTGATTATCTAAATTCATCTAAGTTTTGCATTTCATTAAACTATTAGATTCGGTACAGTTTTTACAGCAAAAAAGTTAATTCCAAGGGTGTATTTTCTGCAAAAAAAAATTCTTTTTCAAACAGCAAATTTTTATAATTTAACCCCCCCCCCCCTCCATGTAGGAAAAAATGTTTTAGCTCTTTTTTTCAATTTCATTCCCCCCGACCCCCTTTTAGCAGGGGATCCCAACAAAACTTTTATAGCAAAGCAGCAGGAGATTATAAATATAAATTCATCCAAAAATTTGCAATCCAATAAGTGTAACTGTAACCTTTAGAAGTGGTATTTTTATGTGTAGTCAATGCGGATGAACATAAATGTATCGGCAATTCTTATCCCTGACTAAAATTATGGCCTAACCTGTGATGATGCTGACCACCGGCATTACCACGACCTCCGGGATGCTTCCTGTGCTTTCCAACACGACCATGTCCATGGGACACATGTCCTCTCAACTTCCTAGTCTTCTTCAATCTTGTGGCCATTTTCTACCTGAAATTTTTTCATAATACTTGAATTTTTATAGGATTTTTAACAGTTTTATGAAGAAAAATAGTTCATATTTCATTAACTTTTGACAGATTAAATACAGGGGTATACATTCTGCAGGAGATCCCCTGCTAAAGGTGGTAAGTGTGGAAAAGTGAAATATTTTACAGTCTGAGAATCTAATCTTGTACAGAATATACACCCCAGCAATAACTTGACAGATTATATATAATTTTAAATGTGCAAGAGATTACATATAAACGACATTTCACTTTCTCATTTAAGGATTTTAAAAATGATCAAAGCTTTTAAATTCAGCAAAGAATGGAGGGATGGGAGGTTAAAGATCAAATCGACGATATTAAATTTTCAGCATCTATGTTTAGCTACATCATATTTATCATAATCCTTAACACGTTCATCCGGAATAAACTGTAGTTTATCAACTGGCAACCCCCGACTGTTACAATACTCGGCAAAATATACTTTATGGTTAACAAATAAAACAATCTTCTTTCTGATCTGCCTTGGGGTTTCCTGATAATAATTTCTGTAATCTCTGGCCATAGCATTAAAATCTGACTTGTATTTGTCCAACATTTGTGCACAGAACAACCTCCAGTCCAATCCACAGTCATAAGCTATTTTGAGTTTCTCAGTTTCAGCCGCTTTCTTTTCCAAGAGATCAATAACCTTAGGACCATCCGAGGTTTTCTTTTTCTTTTTCAGTTTTCGCTTGGGAAGTTTGCCAGCTTTATCAAATGCCTCTTTCATAGTTTCATATATTACGTTCCTGGGTTGCTCTACAGCTTTGTTGGGGTCAGTGCTTAAACCGGCTTTAGCCATATTTCGATTTACTGAAAAAAAAAGATAAGATTAATTTTCCTAATATAAAGTATAACTAAGGTATATATTTTCTGAAGTTAAAGATATCAATAACTACCGGACTGATAGAAAAATCCTTTATTGAAAAGCTTTACTTTGGTCCCGGGATAGGTTAGGTTGGTATATTTTAAAATTTAATCATTTGGATTTGCTTATTTTAATTACCGAACCCCTAAATATATACTAGAGCGCAACCGCTAGTTATTCTTACTGACAACTTGTAGTTCAGAAATTATAAAAACATTACTTACTTCCTTTCTTTTTGTCCCAGTGAGCTTTGATGATATCTACATTTGGAATAAGACCGCCCGCCTTAAACTTGTACTTCTGCCTGCTCTTTTTCTTACATTCTCTAATGTAATCTAAATGTAATGTATATTAGAAATGTTGAAATACAAAAAAAAACTAATGGGTTCATATTCACATAAATTATCCAACACGCGCTCCCAGCCTCCTCCGGAATTTTATATTCGCCTATTTTTACTAGAGTAAGGAAGAAACAGATTTGGAGAGATTTTAATGCAACACCCCAGAGTATCCTTTAAGTTTAAACTTCATAAAACAATTGCATTCGTTCGGTTTCCGGGTTTATTATCTATGAGGCCGCCTTCATGAAACAAATATTGCTAGGATTATGTACTATGCATTTGAGAGCTAACCCCCCCACCACAATACATAAAACTAGTCTTTACCCCACCACTATTTCTTTCTCCAAATTATACCTAATATCTTATTATGAAATTAAGAAAATATCAGAGATCTGAAGATAGGAAAATGGCAAAAAATTGATAACCATCAGACACCTCCTCCCCCCCCCCCAAAAAAAAAAATCCTCCTCTATAGATTGCAAATAGTAGTTAGAACATCTAGACACTGAACTTAACCAAAAATCAAAATTCAATAAGAATATCCAAAGTTTGAAAGCTAAAGAATACTAAAACTTTAATGAATAGCATAATAATACAAAGTCCAATGTCCAACTGCAGTAACAAAACATACTTACCAGTTTTGCCATTTTTGGCTCTTCTAGTTTTCATATTTCTGACCATTTTGAAACCTTATTAATCTGAAATATACAAAACTAATTAATCACTAATATAACTAAACACTTTCCAGTGAGGCATAGAATCAGATTATTATCCGTTAAAAAAGAACCAGTTTTCAGCAAAAATGAAAACTCATATATCGTATTACAAAAGTTCTTCCACGAAAAATATAATAAAATCTAAAAATAAAACAAATTTTTGATGTGGCACTAGCCTAAACCCCTCGTGGCTAACCAAACTGGTTTCATTCGTATATTTTTCATTTTAATATCCATAATACGATGCGATAGGTAGCTTTTAACAGTTTATCTCTAGAGTAAAATTAGAGAAAAAACTTAAGAGGCGAAGGGGGGGGGGGAGGGGGTCAGGGGAGAAAAATTTATAAAATAACTAACTTAATCGACCTCAGATATTTCAAGATTTACAAAACCTAAATACAGAAAAAGGTAAAGAAAAACACTTAAAACTATAGGTTATAACATAATTCTTGCAAAGCCGAAAGGAAACTAATAAATTGTGATAAAAGTACATAAAAAGTTCACTTAACGGTCCAAAAGTTAAAACAATAATCCAAACTAACTTGTAATAATCACATTCATCCAACAGAACATGCACAGAAACTTATATTATTTCAATATTTGATTCACAATGTCAATAAATTTTAATAACATTTCAGTTTAAAATATTTCACTCCTTTATAAATTGTATTGTAATTGAATAAATAAAAGTTAAGCTGTGTGTGTTTCTTCAACACGTGCACCATGCGGGCTGAGCGCGTTTATCTATTCAAGAATGCCCCGTACAACTATCACACTTCAAGGTTCCCGCATTTTGTACTTAAAATTCATATTCCCGCATTTTGTTACTAAAAATTCTTATTCTTTTTACTAAAGTAATATAATGTTTAATTTTTGCTCTGTGCGCAAACGGCAGGACCTATCTTTTAAAAATCTTTAAAACGTATTTGTCATTAGCAGGTTTTAGGCTAGGGTATCATTCAATTTTCTCAGAAATTTGGTCCCTGTAAAAAAAACTCTGTAATGTCATTTACAGTAAAATGTTGCAAGAGATTAAATATTAGACAACCATTATACTAATCGGATAATCGATTTAACGTCTTTAAAAATATTTTTATTTTGGCAACTGCGTTTTTATGTAAATGTCGTATTTGCTATATATAAACTTTTAATGATAAGGAAAATCTTTATCTACGATATGAGTAGTTTAAATACTAAACATTTTAATAAAACTTTCTAGAAATTATGAATCCACCTGACATATGAGAAGTTGACCCCTATCACCTTCCCGACGACAACCGTATGCTATACGTGTTAAGCTACGGTCGTAGGTTTTCTTTTTTTTAGGTAAGTGTTACTCGGATCTAATATAATGTGCCAGCCGTTTGTCTATCAGCAACCTTGAAAATTATCTATTTAGTACCTTCCTTGGTATTACCAACTTATTCCGAATAGTCCTTTGATTTTAAAGAGTTTGGCATGCTTTAGCAAGCGTAGCAACACTATAAGCAATACTAGAAAGTATGTACGTTCATTTAAACATATTTAGCTTTATAGATATATTTTCATAATTTTTATATGATGTAATTATAAATTTTATCTTTATCTTTTGGAATGGAGATTCCCAGGAAGATTCTAAAGGGATATAGCAATGACCAATAAATTCAGAGAGGAAGGGAGGGGACAATGGATCCAATGTTCGATATTTTAGGGTCTCAAACCTTGGGTACCAGCTTAAAGTGTTCATGAAGTATTTGGACTTAATTTGGGGACTTTGGGTACTAGAGCACAATAGCCGCGGAATTTGTTATGAATCTAGTAGACAGAAATAAAAAAAATCAATTAACACAATTTCTAGCAGACAAAAAAATTATATGGTTTAAAATTATTTCGGCTGGTTCTAACAAATATTTTTTCCTAAGAAATGTGATTTCATGTCTAGAAACTCTACGGTGATATTTGTGTAATAAACAATCTTAGAACCATTCATGTTATCTTGAATTTTGGTGGAAGTAAAAAATATAGGAGAAGAGATGAAGAAGTTCTAAGAGCAATATTTCTCAGGGAGTAAGGGAGGGCACAATGGGCAATTGATTCAATTTAAGAGTTTTTGCTGAAAGGCCATGCAATCCAGATTTATCCAGAAAATTGTAAAGGGTGTGTTAATCAAATCTAGAAAACTATAAAAGAAGAAAAAAGTTCTAAGAAAAAAAAACAATTTGAAAATTAGATTACCAGTATATCAGACTGATGCCACAATCTGTAAGGACCCACGCCACAATCTGTAAGCTATGCCAAAACTTGTATCGATGGATTTTTATCGATACAAACTATAACCATTCTGTAATTAATTACTAGAAAAATCTTTTGGAACTTGTTCACTCCATATTTCTATATTTTAAAATGCCACTAAATACAAGAATTGAATTTAAGGGTTCATAGACTGTTTATTACACAAATATATCACAATAAAGTATTTATCTATGAAATGATATTTTTTGGAGAAAAATAACTGTTAGATAAGTGGGAGAGAGAGAGAAAATTCATGTTAAAACCATGAGCCATCTCATAACAAATTTTTCTGTCTCCTATATTAAAAACTAACTCAGTGAGTTAGTGGCATGATGCACTAGTACCCAAAACCTGCTAAATTCTTGCACATTCCCTTAAAGCAAGTACCCAAAGTCTGAGACTCCTAAAAATCGAATATTCAATGAATTGTCCCCTCCCTTACTCCCTAAATTTTTCTAGTTATTAATTACAGAATGTTTACTTCTTTGTGATGTACTAGTGACCTTATTTACAAGTAGATATTTTTTTTCTTAGAACTCTTTTTCATTTTGAGTTTTCTAATTTAGATGACCATTAACACTTTACAATTTTCTTCAAATTTTCTGGATAAATCTGGTTTTAATGGCCTTTCAGCGAAAACTCCTAAATTAAATTAATTGCACATTGTCCCCTCCCTTCCTCCCTGAATAAATTGATGTTCATCCCAAATGTTGATACACAAAATTACTAGATTACAATAAGTGGTTGCCCAGGACGGAATTAATACCATAAAAAAACCTAGTTTTTACCACTTTTACGGTAAAATTTTACCAGCCTATACGATTTAAAAGGTGGTAAAATTTTACCGTAATCGTGGTAAAAACACTTTTAGTGGTACTTTCTCACGCTTTTTACCATCGATTTTTACCACAATTATCGGTAAAATTTTACCAGATTTCCGGTAAAATATTACCATTTTAGGACGCAAATTTATACCAGATTTTGACCAATTTTTACCACTTTTTTGGTAAAATTTACCAGAAATTTGCGGTAAATTTTACCAAAAAAGTGGTAAAACTGTTCAACACCTGGTAATATTTTTGCCCTAAACTGGTAAAATTTTACCAGAAATAGGGTAAATATGGTAAAAATTTACCAATAATTGTGGTAAAAACGGGTGGTAAAAATCACGAGAAAGTGGTAAAAAACGACCTTAATTATAGAAAAACCTCGCTTGTACACAAAACGCAAAAATAAAAAAAAAATTGTTTTCATTATTAACTTTATTGATTGAAACACTTAAACATATTTTTTTACATAATGATTTACATAGGTACGATAGCGCGATACTATATAGGTATATATTCACAGAAATTTTCTTAATTAGTCTATAATTCTAGACGTGGTTTAAATGACCAAATATTACATAGTTTTACAGATAATATAACTGCATGTTTAATCGGTTTAAGCTGAGAAATTAACACAAATATACATAGGTTTTAATTGCTGAGATCTGGATTCTAATTGTACTTTATACTAGAACATTTTTATACAAGAAAAATATATTACTAAGTTACTTTCCATTATTAAATTTTCAAAAATTTTGCTATATAGGAATAGCGGTTTCAAATATAATATTATATGAATATTTTCATCGTCAGAACAAAACTGTCAAACTGTCATATAGATTAATGTACGTACAAATTAAAGGTGGTTAAACATATTTTTGACTCAAGATATCTTGATATATATCACTTTTTTATCACAAATAGTTTATATATGATCTGACTGGAAGGACTATTATACATCAGCTTACTTTTGTCCTTCTTTTCTTTGTTTTTGCCTCTTGTGAAAGAAGACGCGGCAGTCTGGGCACATATAGGTGCATTCGATGAGTCTCGTGTTCAATGGCAGCTCGCTTCGGGGACTGCGTCCATGGGCGCAGGTCTTGATTTTCCCCGGTGTTGCACTTCTTTTGCGCCTACTCAGTTTTGATGCTGGCGGGATTGTAGGAGGGGGTGGTTCAAACATCTCCTGCTCATCATCTGACACCCCATACACTGAAATTAAAATATTTTTTAAAATTACTTTTTTTTACAAAAAAATACTTCAATTTTACAATAGTTTTTTTTTCTAGGCTAACCTAACCTAGTGTATTAATAGAAAGAGTAATATTTCTAGTTTTAACCTAGCCTAGCCTAGCCTAGCCTATTCTAACCTAACCTAACCTAACCTAACCTAACCTAACCTAACCTAACCTAACCTAACCTAACCTAACCTAACCTAACCTAACCTAACCTAACCTAACCTAACCTAGTGTAATAATACAATGTAGTACAGAAATGTTTCACTATATGCTTTGGGCACAGTCGCTAGTATAAATATTGTACTATACCTGGGCTTTTTGGTCCTGGATTCTTTATGTTCTCATAAATTATATCAAAATCCGGTTGGTCTTTCATCCTGAAATTAAACAATCTATACTACAAAGTAAAACGATTTTTGTTTGTATGTAGCGAAGGATCTTGTTAACCGCTGAACCGATCGGGTTCTTCTCATAGGTACCGGCAAGGGAAGGGAGTGGCAAAAGAAACTTTAAGGATATACTTCATATTAGAGGGTTTAGCGTACAGAAAAATCATTTACAACACAGTCGCCAGGATAAAGTAGTAAAAACAATTTTAAAAAATCTTACTTTGCTGGTGTTTCCATAACAGTGACTTCCTTAACCTCGTTCTCATCCGAATTTTCTGGAGAGCCAGCTGCAGCTGTTTTGTTCCTGAATTAAACAATATATATATAATAATCTATTTAAATTAAGTAGTAAACTTTTTGGTTCCACATTTACCCCTTCCACCTTACCCAGCTAGAGGCGTACTTGCTAGTACTCGCTTTTAATAAATAAAGGAACACGTTGAATTTGTCTTTACAGAAAAATCATTTACAACACTGTCGCCCGGATAAAGTATGAAAAAATAATATTAAAAGAAATATCTTACTTTGCTTCTCCTTCCATAACAGAGGCTTGTCCGACCTTCTGGTCATCCTTTTGTGCCGCCGGACATTTCTCGGATTGCTCCCTGAATTAAGCAATCATATTATTATTAAATAGTAAACTTTTTATGGTCCACATTTACCACTCCCACCTTACCCCTAGAGGCATACTTGCTATAGTTTTGTAATATATAAAGGTGAATTTGTCTGTACCGAAAAATCATTTACAACACAGTCGCCCGGATAAAGTATGAAAAAAGATTATTAAAAGAAACTAGTGGCTACGCCCCTAGAAACCTCTAGGGGCACTTAAGGTTGGAAGGGGAAAAATCAACATCTTCCCATTTTCAATTTCAGTTTCAGAAGAGTAAAAATATTTTTTGGGGAAGGGGGTGAAGACACCCTGCACAAAAATAGTTTAAAACCTTTCCAGGACCTATAAGAAGCTTCACTTTAAAGGAGAACAATATCGGTTTAGCGGTTATCCTTCGGGACAGACAAAAAACGCTTACTACTTTATATAATAGGATATCTTACTTTGCTTCTCCTTCCATAACAGAGGCTTGTCCGACCTTCTGATCATCATTTTGTGCCGCCGGACATTTCTCGGATTGCTCCCTGAATTAAGCAATTATATTATTATTAAATAGTAAACTTTTTATGGTCCACATTTACCACTCCCACCTTACCCCTAGAGGCATACTTGCTATAGTTTTGTAATATATAAAGGTGAATTTGTCTGTACCGAAAAATCATTTACAACACAGTCGCCCGGATAAAGTATGAAAAAAGATTATTAAAAGAAACTAGTGGCTACGCCCCTAGAAACCTCTAGGGGCACTTAAGGTTGGAAGGGGAAAAATCTACATCTTCCCATTTTCAATTTCAGTTTCAGAAGAGTAAAAATATTTTTTGGGGGAGGGGGTGAAGACACCCTGCACAAAAATAGTTTAAAACCTTTCTAGGACCTATAAGAAGCTTCACTTTAAAGGAGAACAATATCGGTTTAGCGGTTATCCTTCGGGACAGACAAAAAACGCTTACTACTTTATATAACAGGATATCTTACTTTGCTTCTCCTTCCATAACAGAGGCTTGTCCGACCTTCTGATCATCATTTTGTGCCGCCGGACATTTCTCGGATTGCTCCCTGAATTAAGCAATCATATTATTATTAAATAGTAAACTTTTTATGGTCCACATTTACCACTCTCACCTTACCCCTAGAGGCATACTTGCTATAGTTTTGTAATATATAAAGGTGAATTTGTCTGTACCGAAAAATCATTTACAACACAGTCGCCCGGATAAAGTATGAAAAAAGATTATTAAAAGAAACTAGTGGCTACGCCCCTAGAAACCTCTAGGGGCACTTAAGGTTGGAAGGGGAAAAATCAACATCTTCCCATTTTCAATTTCAGTTTCAGAAGAGTAAAAATATTTTTTGGGGAAGGGGGTGAAGACACCCTGCACAAAAATAGTTTAAAACCTTTCCAGGACCTATAAGAAGCTTCACTTTAAAGGAGAACAATATCGGTTTAGCGGTTATCCTTCGGGACAGACAAAAAACGCTTACTACTTTATATAACAGGATATCTTACTTTGCTTCTCCTTCCATAACAGAGGCTTGTCCGACCTTCTGGTCATCCTTTTGTGCCGCCGGACATTTCTCGGATTGCTCCCTGAATTAAGCAATCATATTATTATTAAATAGTAAACTTTTTATGGTCCACATTTACCACTCCCACCTTACCCCTAGAGGCATACTTGCTATAGTTTTGTAATATATAAAGGTGAATTTGTCTGTACCGAAAAATCATTTACAACACAGTCGCCCGGATAAAGTATGAAAAAAGATTATTAAAAGAAACTAGTGGCTACGCCCCTAGAAACCTCTAGGGGCACTTAAGGTTGGAAGGGGAAAAATCAACATCTTCCCATTTTCAATTTCAGTTTCAGAAGAGTAAAAATATTTTTTGGGGAAGGGGGTGAAGACACCCTGCACAAAAATAGTTTAAAACCTTTCCAGGACCTATAAGAAGCTTCACTTTAAAGGAGAACAATATCGGTTTAGCGGTTATCCTTCGGGACAAACAAAAAACGCTTACTACTTTATATAATAGGATATCTTACTTTGCTTCTCCTTCCATAACAGAGGCTTGTCCGACCTTCTGGTCATCCTTTTGTGCCGCCGGACATCTCTTGGATTGCTCCCTGAATTAAGCAATCATATTATAATTAAATAGTAAACTTTTTTTTTGGTCCACATTTACCCCTCCCACCTTACCCCTAGAGGCATACTTGCTAGTTTTGTAATATATAAAGGTGAATTTGTCTGTACCGAAAAATCATTTACAACACAGTCGCCCGGATTAAATACCAAAAAAAGAAGTGAAAAAAATTTCTTACTTTGGTTGTGTTTCCAAACAAGCGATCTCCTCTTCCAAAGAAGCAATTTTTTGCTTTGCTGCCCTAAGGTCTTGTTTTATTTTCTGCATTGTCTCCCATCCATCGTCGTCCCTGAAAAATAAAAAAAAATAATACTAAAGTAACAGGATGTCCGTGTTTATGTACCGAAGGATCTCGATAACCACTGAACAGATCGGGTTCTTCTCATAGGTACCGGCAAGGGAAGGGAGTGGCAAAAGAAACTTTAAGAGATATACTTCATATTAGAGGGTTTAGCGTAGCTGCTAATTTGAAATATCAGGGGTGTATATCCTTTATGGGATCCCCTGTTCAGGTGGTGGGGGGAAAATAACTAAAATATGTGTGGTAGGACCAAAAATTTTAGTTCTTTCAATATTTCTCCATTTCCGTCCCTACTTGGTGAGATAAAAATAGGTGGGAAAAAAATACAAAATTTTGTACCACGGGAACAAAATAAATCTTGTGCGTAATGTACACCCCTGAATGAAACTATAATTATTCGCCATAACAATAATGTTTATCCTACTCTTTTCAATCCGGCTACTACCACCTTCCGAACAGAAATAGAATGGTAACAAAAATAAATAAACTTACGTAGTGCAATCCAAAGTTAGGTTCAAATCTTCTGTATCAGACGATTTAGGAGGGGTATCAGGCAGGTCATCCAGCTTAGCAGGCAGCTCAGGCTCAGACACACTCATTTCGTTCTTCTGTTTTTCGCTATCACTGAAATATATAAATATATATTATATATCCCAGGTAATCGGACCTTTGCCCAAAGAAGTAATTACCAAAAAATATGTAATATGTATTTATGTAATTATGTTGTGATGGATTGTCGAATCCGATTCGATGAATGGTTACCAAAATATAGCTAGGGACGGACGGACGGACAGACAGACAGACAGACATCATTCTACTTCGTTTTATACATATTAAAATATTACTCACCCACTTGTGGTTTCCGGCTTCTGTTCTTCGTGCTGTTCGTCTCTCTCTAAGTCGGCTGCTGCTGTGGCTGTCATGTCGGACATTCTATATTAAATTTGAAAAGAAACAAATTATCACTGGTATTAAATTTTCATTAATAAATGTCCAAAAAACTGACGTAGGGAATTTTAATATAATAGGGTGGCCAGCAAGATCACATATTGGTATATCTTATATTGTAAACAAGTATATAGACAAATTTAACATTTACAAAAAGTTTATACAAATTTGAAACGTTCTCTTTTTTAATTACAGCACATAAACATTACGCATTTTACCATGGAAATCTACCACCGTATTAATTAAAACATTCCCTACGATAACTGTCATATATATAATATTTTTATACAAAATTAAACAAATATATAAAATTAACAAAAGCTAGTTCTGAATACTTTTTTTCCTTAGTTTAGGGGGTAAACTACAACTGCTATATACTGAATTACAAAAAATGCGACAGATTATACAACAAAAAATTTTCAGTTTAAGCTCTTAACTTTAAGCTCATTAAACTTAATTGGTGGAAAGGGGTAGTTTCACAAAATGCATTTGAACTTAATTTTGTGAATTGCATATTTTTCTTTGTTAAGATGGTAAAAGTACGTGGTAGAAAATTTAACTTTCTTCAAATTTATGCCATATAAATAGAGTTTAAACACATTTAAACAGGTTCAAATATACGGTTCACTAAATTAACTTCAAATGCATTTTGGGAAAAGACTCCTTTCTAGATATTATAAAAAAAAATTGAAGATGAAACTTATGAAATCAAAAAAAATTACATATAAATATATATATACGTAAAGTCCTGGAATTATTGGGATTGACTGCGACCTATAATCAGGTCTTCGTCTTGTTCTTCGTCTTGTTCTTCGTCTTGTTCTTCGTCTTGTTCTTCGTCTTGTTCTTCGTTTTCAGACGAAAGTTCCGACGGATAATACTTGTCTCCATTCTGCCAGGGATGTATATTCTACATGGATCGGATGTATAATATTTTTTCCAAGTCTGCTCAGGGATGTATATTATATTTCATTAAATATAAATAGATGGAGGTAAGAAAAAAAGGTAATAATTAAGAAAACTGAAAACATTTGTAAATTTTAAAAATTTGTAGCCGTGGACAAACAATATTTCTTGTGCAGAATATACACCCCTTTCCCGAATCAGCTGTAATGTAGCTGCCAAAGATACCGTAATTGTTTATGTTTTGAGAACATTGTTGAGAACTTGCTCTCTGTGGTGGTCTGGAGCTTGATCTTTTCTTCTTCTCTAACTCATCATCTTCAGGCCTGTGTCCCTGTTCCCACAATCTTTGCTTCTTCATGTTGTCCTTTACTCGTTTGTTGGCATCTCTTCTTGTCCGAGCCTCACCACGCTGGCCGAAATCGGGCAAATGTGTATTTGTTCTGTTCAACATTTGCTGCAGCTTAATTTGGTTAGGTTGCTCACTGAGTTGACTATTACTACAACCTTGCTCTGGACTGAGTTGACTATAACTACAACCTGGTTCTGGGTTTACGTCTTCATCAGGATTTGATGTGCCTGCGCTTTCAGCATATTCCCGGCTTGAATTAATTTGTGCTGTGCTCGTGCTTGCTCTGCTCTGGTTTCTGTACAACACCGCATCAATTTGATTCGTTGATGGAAATGTTGTTTGTTTTCTGGGACGTTTAGGAGCTTCTTTGGTAGGCTTTGGCTTTTGGGCCACTTTTGCTTTTGGCCTGCGTTCTTCTTCTTCTTCTTCACTACTACTACTACTGCCAGTTCCAGTGTCTGGGTCTGATTGATGACCTTCATCTGTATCATCACTCTCTGGTGCTTCTTCTTTGATGTCAGAAAGTAATTCACCTTCTTCTCCATCTTTTTTCCACTTTGCTTTTTCTCCTACAAAGAAATAAAAAATGTTAAAGCAAATGTACATAATTGTAGCTTCAATATTATTTCCATACCTATATGAACATTAGTTACTATTAATCAGATTCAAATGAAAACAAGCAATATTTTTTACCCTATATTAATATGCCAATCAAAGATAAAAGGGGGAATTTTGCATTGGCAGTTGCTTTATAGGGGTACAATATGGAACTGTGAAGAAACGGCGTCGCCACCGCCGAGAACCGCCAATAAAAGCCCCAAAAAAGTGTCACTTTCGCCCACCCCCCCCCCCCCCCATTTATTACATTAAGACCTGTAACTTACCGTCAATGTTGATGAGTTCTAAAATTTCCATTTGGTTGTATATAGAAACATTTGAGCCTACTGCAACAACCTCATAATGACCCGTGTGGTTTTCAATTATAATGGCAAGTTTGGGTAATATTATTCCACATGGATGTATCCGAATTTCCTTACTTGCATTGCCGTCATTCTTGCCCTCATTGTCCTCAACCTCCACAATTTCGTCACTCTGGTTTCCGTCATCTTCGTTATCCACCTCGAATGATGGTTCATTGTCCAGCTGTAAACTTTTCTTGGTTTTTGCTTCGGCTTCCAATGCGGTTTGCCTTCGCTCCCGGTTCTTTGGAATGATCGCCACATCATCTAAATAATTATTATAGTCATTATTTCAAATAGTATAAATGTTACCCAACCCCCCCCCCCCCCTCCAAGGAAATAGCTTAAAATCACCGCAGGACCAATACACAGAAGAGTAGAATCCGATCTCCAGGATACAATTAATACCATAAAAAACCTAGTTTTTACCACTTTTATGGTAAAATTTTACCAGCCTATACGATTTAAAAGGTGGTAAAATTTTACCGTAACCTCGATCGATTCAGTGGTTACTGAGATCTTAAGCTTCTGACGGCCGGACAGACATTAAGCTACTTAGTATTATAGATAGCGGCTGCGCCCATACAAATTTTAGCCTAAAACCCTGTCAGGGCCTGTACGAAGTTTCCCTTAAAACAAAATTAATCCACAGGGTTTTTATCTAAGACTACTTCTCAACTAAAATATTAATAAACTTAAATTTAGGTGATACAGTTCCTACGTTTTTCAAACTATAAATAACAATACCTTCGGCATCCTCATCATTCTCATCACTGCTGCTTTCCTCCACGACACTTGTTGCCTTTCCAGTCACCTCTCTCTCGTTACTGTTGCCTGTAAATAATTAATTTATACATTAATTTTATACGTTTCCAAACAAAAAGCAAGTACTGAAAACATTTTTTCCACCCCCCCACCCCCCCTACTTGGTTGAAAAAAAAATTTTAAAAGGAAATGTGTTGTAGGAGGGATAGAATAAATAAATCATAGAGTTCTTTAAATATTTTTCAATTTTCCCCCTACTTGGTGAAAAAAAACTAGGGGGGGGGGGGAAGAAAAATTTAAAAAAAATTAGTAGCAGAGGAAAAAAAATCTTGTGCAGTATATACACAATACGAGGAAAGATAAAACTTATAAATAATAATTAATGTTCAACAAATATGTACCTGTGATTGAATTATTTCGTCCATAAAATTCTTTCTGTCTTTGCAGTGGTGGAAAGTTTGGTGGTTGTTCATCATCTTGCATTGGGACTGTATCATCAAGATTTCCCACATTTTGGCCCTCATCGTCTGTTTCAGAAATAATTATCTTCTTCGACTTTTTCGAGCCCTTTCCATGCTTCTTCCTTTTGGAGCTTGTGATGTTTTTAAATACATTTACTTTGGGTTTATTATTGGACTGGCTGTTGACAATTGGATCTTCATATAACCTACGTGGCTTTACTGGGTGCTTTACTGGTTCTGGAGTTACTGCTGGATTCTCCGCGGGTGGTATGCGTAAGTCATTCCCAATCTGATCATCATTTGAATTCATTTCAACGTCGTCGCCTCCGTCATCAATTACAAGCTCCTCACCATTGTTGCTTTCTTCATCAGCAATGTTTTCCATACCATTTTCTTCAACAGCATTGCCTTCAGCTTCATTGTCTTCAACAGCATTGCCTCCACCATCATTGTCTTCACCATCAGTGGATACATCAGCAGTGGAATCATCAGCAGTGGAATCATCAGCAGTGGAATCATCAGCAGTGGATTCATCAGCAGCATTCATCTTTCTATTTCTTGAAATTCTAGTTGCTTTCTCACTGGCATTGTGAATCTTTGTCTGTTCTTCACTCATTTCTGGTTTCAAATTGGTTGTGGCGTACGAATAATACATTACAGCTCTTTGTATAACCTTCTTATTACTATGGACTGTCTTGAAAAATTGCTTGGGGTTCTTTGCCATGTCTGCATAATTTTTGATCTGAAATGAATTTCTCGACCTGTCATTGTTTATTCTCAAGTAAATCGGGTTCTTTCCTTGAACTTCGTGGGGTAAGCAACCCATTGAGTGGGCACCTAACATGTGGTAAAATTTCTTGTCTTCGGCTGTAGCACCTGGTGTTGAAGTTGTGATTGTCTTCGGTTTAATACGCCGCTTAATTCTTTGTATCTCTGCAGGGGCCAGATAAAATTCACACATCTGTAAGGCTGATCGTTTCTGTGCCTTTTCCTTCTTGTCTTTCTTGTCTTTCTTGTCTTTCTTGTCTTTCTTGCCTTTCTTATTGCTTGTCTCCTTCCTTGGCTTGATTTCAAAAACCTGTTCATACTTGTAGTTTGGGGTTGACAATGCGCGTTCTTGTTTTCGCGTTACCATCCCTCGAAATAGCCTCCAGCAGACAGGATCCTCATTAGCAAGCATATAATCTTCGGCCCTCTTCTTATTTTCACAAAAACCAGTCGCGTCCTCTTTAAAAGTGTGTTCGAAATTGCGCAAGAACCTAGATAAAAAAAGGGTTTATATCAAAACAGTCTCAATATATAACATATAACATATATCAAGAAAAGATGAACTAAAAGTCTTGCCACATAAAAAAATACATGGTACAAAATTGAAATTCTTTGAAACATATGCCATAGAAATGTAGTTTAACAATTTAACAAGAATACAATATGCAGTTAACATTTCGTGAAACTACTTTTTTAACTAAAGAACATTGAAATGCATTTTGTAAAACTACCACTTTCACATTTAATAGACGCGGAATAGATGCGATAAATAATTGAATTACCTACAAGCTTGTATGTGGTTCCTCACTAGAAAAAGGTCGCTTGAAGACACATAGGTTCCTGTTCTCCACAAATTTGGTGGGATAGCTTCATGTAGGTACGTCTCGTTAAGCACTAACTTACAATGATCCAAGAAACGTTCCACTGAAATAATAATGAAATTTTCAATTAACTCTGCATAGGTACATGTTTATTATTGTACCAGGGGTGTATATTCTGCACAAGATTTATTTTCACAAATAAAATATATATATAAAAAGATTATTGTACATGGTCACCTGCTAGCAAGAATAGGAATGCCCCTTTTATTCGGTTTATTTCCCTTGCCCCCACCTCCCTTCTCCCTGTTTTAAACGTTTTCTCATCATGTCAAATTTACAAAATAATATTTACTTACCAGTTTCGTCATCAATAACTTCCGGAGCAGTCCAAAAGGCAGCTGTGATGCGGGCGTCAAAGGTGAACTGCTCGAACACGACATACAGGAAGGTTATGATGTCTCGGCATACTTTCAGTAAGGTTTGCCAGCCTATATCCACTTTCCGTGAGTCTTCGAAATTTTGGATGAAAAAGATAATTTCTTCTCTTCTCATATAACCATCTTTTTCCAAGGGGTCATGGTTCTTTATTCTTTCTTTGTAAAAATCTGGTGAGAAAATCTGGTCCACGACAACATCCTGATTCTCACTAGGCCCTTTATTCGCCTCCTCCTCATCAAGCTCATCCACATTGGTCAGTCTTCTTAGATCAGTCACCAAGGTTTCCACAATTTGGCCGGTTTTCTTCATTTCTGTTTTCAGGGTTTTAGTATTTTCAGCCATATCTCTTGATACACTGTCTTGCAGGTCTTTGATTTCATTCTTCACTAACTCATGGTTTGTGGACGTTTTGTTTACCAAGTTTCTGATGGACGCATTAATGGGCTCTAGTTGATTTTTCATTTGTGAGGTCAAGAAAGTACGTAGCTGCTGAAATTGGTTCTGAATTTGGTTCATAACGGCCCCGGTGAACAAATCCTTAAAATGAAACATATTAAACCACATATTTTCAAGTCTTGGTATTTTAAAAACTACGTGGTAGAAAAGAAGACTATCCACAAACAAGAGCAAGTGATCCTAAGCATCTTCCATCATTTTTGGACTTTGACAAACAAAAAAACTTGGTAAAATTTGACCAACTTTTTGGTAAAAATTGACAAGGTAAATTTTTAGGCTAAGTCCAGATTTTTGGACTTTGACCAAAAAATCAACTTGGTAAAATTTGACCAACTTGTTTGTAAAAATTTACAAGGTAAATTTTTATTGGTCAATGTTTACCAAAAATTTAGTCAAATCTTACAAGTTATTTTTTCCAGGCTAAGTCGATATATATCCTAAATAATTGTAATTTGTATCCTCTGGATGACAAAATGAAATAAAAATAATACCTCGCTTTCTTCCATCTCACCAGAAGGGCCAGATGATCCCTGGGGTCGTGATGACTGGGACTGGGATCGTGATGATGTTGCAGGAGGAACTACAACTCTCGCGGTCCGTTGACTCGCGGAGTGGTGCCGTGCCCGTGGAGATGGAGGTGGGGTAATATTTATTGGCCTCATTGGAGATGTTGTGGTTCTAGTTGTGTTCTAAAAATAATATAGATAATTATTGTAAAGCATTACTTACCGAGGATTATAGTTTTAAACAACACCGGCATTATCCTAATTTTTTTCTTCTATTTTTTAAAACTTTACCCTCCCCCCCCCCCTCTCCCGACAAAATGACTGTGTTAGGTTAGGCTAGGTTAAGTTATATGGTTAGAGGGACCCAATTTGTTCAACGGTTAACGAGATTTATTGGTACAAACCCACAAACAGACATCATGTTAGTAAGTTTAGTTTAACAACAAAACACCAACAAACCAAAAACCGATAACAATAAAACTTAAAACCCTACCTTTGCTGTTGTACCTTTGCCACCTCCAGTAGATTTGTTGCTTCCAGTTTTGGCACTTGGAGCTTTGGCACTTCGACCTCTGTCACTTCCATTAGGTTTGCCACCTCCAGTAGGCTTGTTGTTCTAAAACAAGAAATAATTGTTGTATTTACAATGCATAAAAAGATATTAGATAGCAGTGGCTACGCCCCTAGAATTTTAATTACTAACTAGCGGCTACGCACCTAGAAGCCTCTAGGGGCACTTATGGTAGAATGGGGAAAATTGACCTCCTCCCTTTTTTTTAAATTTGATTTTCAAAAGAGTTAAAAAAATAGTTTTTGGAGGGAGGGGGGTAAAGACACCCTCCCCAAAAAAAGTTTAAAACCTTCCCAGGACCTATAAGAAGCTTCACTGTAAAGAAGAACAATATCGGTTCAGCGGTTAGAGAGATCCTTCGGGACAGACAAAAAACGCTTACTACTTTATAAAATAGGATATCAAATGTTAAACACACTGTGGAAAATTAATAAATAATTATACTTGGTCAATAATCTTTTGTGGTCTGTTAAGCATGAACCGATAAGGTTTTCCTTTCGATCCGGTAACATGCGAATTTATAAGTTTTTTGAGCGAAGGGTAGCAGCAATTTGTACAATAGTAAATTAGGCCTTAAATATAATTTTTACCTTTACAGAACTAGCACTCTTTCCAGTCCTCGTCATTTTGGGATCTAGCTTGATCAATTGCCAGTCGAAATTACGCTGTTGGATCCAGGTCGTTGGCATGGGCAATTTGCATAGTTTTAAATCTGAAATGTGTAGACAGAAATTAAAATTTTATGTAAAATTAAATTAAATTGCAAACATGTACTCTTTCAAATTACAGACTAGACTTATAACACTTTAACTTCATACCCATCGATGGCCAAAAAGGTAGGGTTTTGCTAAATTTAGTTGAAATGCCTTTTTTAAAATTAGCTATAAAAAATAATTTTAATGAAAAAAATATTTTAAAGTACATTTCACATAAATTCCAAATAAAGAGGGAAGGGCCTTCAGTTGAATTTTACAACATTTTACATACATATTATAACAAAAGGGGGGGGGGGGGGGAAGTGACACTTTTTGAAACCAAAACTAAAAGTCAAAGGAACTGAACTAAAGAAACAGTTACAGATCTGTCATTTTGCATGGCAGTTGTTTTATAAGGGTACAATATGGAACTTTTAGTTTTGGTTTCAAAAAGTGTCATTTCCCCCCCCCCCCCCCCTTTCTCTGCTTTCAATGTACAAAATTAAATTCCGATAGGAATTACGATGGAGACATCTTGATGCAACAGGTGTACGGAGATATGTGCTACTCTGTACTTCAGTAGGTTGGAGGCTAGTTGTGTTGGAGGATGGCTATAGTCTTCGGGATCGTCAGTCTTGCCTACTCCTAATACCAGGGGTGTATATTTTCAGTGTTTAAAACCATAAAACTTAATTCATATTTCCTAGACCCCCCCTCCCCCCTTTACCACACTCTCCTCCTGGCATGATAAAGAATTACAAATAAATTGTGGTAGGTTAAAAAGGAATTAGATGAAATGTATAGTTCATGAAATATTTCTATACAACAATTAATCATGTGCAAAATATACACCCCTACCTATTATTCTGGAATCTTCAGGAAAGGTGTATGCCGGAAAAAATGTCCTCACTTTGTGGACCAACCATACTGTTTTATCACGACGGCAGTCTGGGACAAAGTAGAGGTCTTGGCAGTCTGTATAGAATTGATTTCTTTCGAACTTTCGTTTGTTGGCATTCCTTTTTCCCCTGACAGCCAGCTTTTCATTTATGTACGGTTTCACTGTGTGATATATCAACAATCTAAATATGTCATTTATGTCATTAATGGCTGTTAAACGGAAAGGTATGTTGCTGGTGAAATCGTTATAGCTTAAGTGTTTGATCAGCAATACACGGAAAGAAAGTTATGTTACATTTTTAAAAATTACATTAAAATTTGTAAAGAGTGGGGGGGGGGGGAGAAGTGACACTTCTTGAAACCAAAACTAAAAGTCAAAGGAACTCAACTAAAAAAAAATAGTATTACCTGTTTGAAACCTCTTTAAGGCCAAAATTATATCCTCGGATGTAAGTTGCAATCACATGATTGGCACTTTCGAAAGCATAACAACTGAACGCCATGGATGGTCCAAATCGGCGGACATGTTCCGGCATATGGTAAAGCATGTGAGTATTGTAACTCAAGCACGATTCGCCGTACATCTCCGCCAATTTTGAGTTCAGGACCATTATCATGGTCTTGAGCTCAGCCACACGTTCAGTTGTTATATGCTCTTCGAGACAGCGCAATATGTGGAATAAAAACTTGCATATCAGACGTTGTTCATCTTTAAGATTTGCCAACTGGAAAAAAAAACATTGTAATAATTTAAGGGAAAACTAGCTCTTTCGCCCCTAGCCTCTAGGGGCTTCGCCCTATATACTTATTGGAAGTCCACCCTCCTCAATAGAAATATATATATAATATAGCACACGTGCGCAAATTTAAAAAGAATGTTATTGCTATACAATATAATGAAACTGAAATAAGCTTTAAATTCTAAAAAGATTATAATATGGTAAAAACCTACCTCTGCATAAAATATCATATGGTAAAAGCCCAGTACTTTGAATTCAGAACTTTTCAAATTGAGGGCTAGCTTCTTCTCTGTCAGGCGCATGATGGACGTACGGGGAACGCGATCAAAATCGCCAACAAGCTTCAATTGATCGTTGATTTCATCTATAATTGGAGTTACTGCAGTTCATGGTAAAATATGGGTGATAAGGAGAAAATTTTCAAAATTTAAGTTCTTTAAACTTTTCAAACTAACACTCTTTTAAGCGGCATAACAAGGCGTACAAATAATGTGTAATAGACATAAATCTAAAAATGCAGAATTTTATCGCAGTGCCGAGAAATGCGCGAAGAAATCACCTATTTTACGCGTCATTTCTTTAGTCAAATGCAGTACATCCCTGTAATTCTCTCCATTTGAACTAAGTCTTCTTCTTCCAATTCTGGATAACTATTACGTCCTTTCTTCAGGTACGTCATCACTTTCTTTACATAGCCCAGGTGCAACGCGTGCATCGGATCACTGGGGGTATCTTGTATTAAATCCAAGCTCGGGTCAAGGTCAGAAAAACTGGTTTTCATGTTCTGATTATTTTCCTCTAACTTGCGGAATTTCTCGTCAGACCTCGGCGTACCCATATTTTGACTGTCACTGGGGTAAAATACATTCATTGATTCGAACAATACCAAGTTCTTTTGACGGAGATAAGTCTGTGAAAAAGCCATCCCTGGAAGGTCACAGTGTGGGCATCCATTTTTTGATCCATGGCCAAGAATGCCGAATACATCGGCTCTCGCAACGGCATCGTGGATGATGGTTCTACATTGAAAGGTATGTCCAGGTAATCCTTCTTGAATTAGTTTGTTGATGAATCGGGTAACATTATCCAGAAAGTTGTAACTGTAGGGACGCCTCCTCGTCTTCTCAAATATGCTGACTGGCAATATAACACTGAAATCCTTGTTGAAGAATAACCTGAAATAATAAAGAAGAATTAATAATAATAGCATTTAATAACTTAGACTTAAAATTGTAGTTACTGATTTATAAAACGTAAAGGCTGGTAAAATTTTACCGTAAAAGTGGTAAAAACTAGGTTTACTTATGGTATTAATTAAGTCCTGGTATACAGTAAGACAGATTTTTATATATGTATGCAATAGAAAAAAGTATCAATTGTAAACTTAGTTTTCTTTTTTATTTCTTTATTGAATGGTTTCCTAAACTTTGGCTTTAAAAATCTGGGCTGTCAATTGATGTAAAACAAATATTTTGATATCCTTTGAAATATAGGGTGCCATTCCTAAAAAATATTTTTTCGAGGGTCATGCTGTATATGAAAAGAACTTTATCCCAACCCAACCCTTTCAAATCCACAATATATTAATTACTTACCTAATCCAGACAGTATAATAGGAGATATGAGATCCCTGAGCTGCTTTCACTCCGTCGCCCGAGATGTCAAAAGTTATATGATCATCAACGGCCTGTTGTCCATTCAACCGTTTAAAGTCTGTGATGGCGTCTTGGAGGATCTCATAGGTAGGGAATCTGGAAAAAGAAATATATTTTTAACTAATAATAGCTTATAATATTGTTCTCAAGTTGTCGCAGGAAGCAATATACCAAAGAATGATCAAACTGATAATTAGAACACTTGAAAGTTTGTTGTTAAAAAAGGAGAAAAATCGACATGTTTAAAATGGACGTACGGAAATTCTGGTAATGATTATAGAAATGCTACGCTTTCTAAATCGTATATAAACATACCTGCACTCAATCAGTGAACCAGGAGCATTTGTAGGATTATATTTGTTTTCTTTGATTTCAACTTTGTATTTGGGTTTGAATAATGTATTATATGACGGAAATTTGAAAATACACGAGCGTTTCAGAATTGCCAGGATGATTCTAACTTTGTTGTGAGAGATGGGGTTGTCTAGAACACAAACGCTTCTGAAATCATTAACAATTTCTTTCTCAAGTTCTGTAAGATGTTTGAAGGGATCCCCGTCATGATCGCCATCAGGTTCGCCATCAGGTTCGCCATCAGGTTCGTCATCAGGGTCATCGTCATCATCTGGGTCAAAATCATCTTCAGGTATATCAAACAATTCGACGTGTTCCCAGTCCTCGGCATCTTGAATGCTGTCATTGTCTGCATCATTATTATCGTTGGTATTATTGTTGTTAATATTGTCTACAACAATATTAATGTAGTTTGTTTCTTCAGGATTGTTATTTAATCGCTCCAAAACTTGGTTTGCGTAGCATTGATAACATATACTTTCGGTTTCCTTTGTGAAGTTGGTATTGCAGCCTGTACAAACTTTACCTAAAAAAATACGATGTTAAACATGGTGTTTTATAGTTATAAACCTTCCCGGGACCTATGTGAAGGTACCCTGTAAAGGAGAACCCAATCGGTTCAGCGGTTAGCAAGATCCTTTTGAACAGACACACAGACATCCTGTTACTTTAGTATAAGGATAATGCCGTAAAGAAAAACTAGTCAAATTAGAAAGTTAAAAAATTAAAAATTCCAGAAAAAGTAGATAAATGTAGAGAGTGGGTGAAGGTGGGTTAGGTTAAGGGATCCCATGTAGAATATACACCCCTGGAACAAGGATATCTTGAGACAAACTTAACTAACGTTTGATCAAACCAATTGTTTGAAATTTAGATTGAAAGGAAAATAAAAAACAAAAATTGGGAGACAATGTTTGTGGGAATTTGGACAAACAAACAACAAACAGACAGACCGACATCGTTCTACTTTATATTACAGATATTGTAGGTTACCTTTTGACGATGCAGTTTCGTTCTCATATTCCACATCCATCAAATCCTCCTGCTGTTCTTCTTCTAGTAATGGCTGACTGTCTTCACTTTGTTGATGTTTCTTGCGCCAGTATTTACTTCTGGCTCTCGTTGCATTACAGAAGAGTTTTCTTATGGACCTCAGTTTATGCTGCAACTGGAAAAAGATTACATAATTAGTGAATTACTTATTTAAAATAATATAGGGGAGTTGTTATGGATCGTTATTTGGGCAAGCTACACGTGTCAATTGATTACAGTAAATATGACTATACTGGTGTAAGAGCAAGCATGTTTATAGTGCGCTGACTGCAAGTGAAAAATAGAAATTAAAGTCGAGCATAGATTATACTTTAAGTACAGTAATGAAAAGTAAGGTCTCATCTTAAATATGTAGAAATAATTAGTTGTAAAAAGTCACCTGTACATTTTTCGTCTTATCTCCACTTCTTATACGCTTCAGTAGAGCTTTAGAGAGTGTACCAATCAAATTGTCTCCCATTGCAATAACGTCTAACAGGGGTGTATAGGTAACTCCTGAAATAAGAAGTATATGTTATAATCAGGGATGTATATTCTGCATGGGATCCCCTGCTCAGGGGGGGGGGGGGGGGTGGAAATAAAAAATAAGTGGTTGGAGGAAAAAAAAATGTAAAAATTAAGAAAACTGAAAACATTTTTTCCATTTCCCCCCCCCCCCCTCCTTGGTGAAAAAAAACTAAAGAAATGTGTGGTAGGAGGGATAAAATAAATGAAGTATAGAGTTCTTTAAATATTTTTCTATTTCCCCCCCTACTTTTTCAGAAAAATCTAGGGGGGAAAAAAAATAAAAAAATTTGTAGCAGGGGAAAAAAAATAAATCTTGTGCAGAATATACACCCCTGGTTATAATAATAAGGTTATTACTTGTTTACATATAACGAAAGAAGGAGAAAGTAAAAAAGGGGGGGGGGGAGTGACACTTTTTGAAACCAAAATTAAATGTCAAAGGAACTCACAAAATAAAGAGTTAGAGTTACAAACAAGAAAATACCCTTATTTATTCTTTGATTGTCTATAAAATTAATTAAACTTACCTATCAAAATTGTGATCCAATTATACATACGTCATCCAGCGTTGGTCTGACATTTTTTTACTTTGAAAAAAATAACTATATACAATATATACATAAAATTTTGTTTGTTCCAGTCCTGACCTGGATAATACCTATATAAATTTCCTGCCTTCCCTGAAAAGCCGACGAACGCATATATAATCGAGCCCCACTGGTCGTGACTTTTGCAGAATTCTGCAGTTGCATGGAGTTTTATTATAACAACAATGTTGAACCCAGAAAATTTGTTAATTTGCTATAAAATAAATAATAATAAATAATAAAAAACAACATAACAAAAATATCAAAAAACAAAAACAAAAAATAAAACATATCAATTAAGATCTCCTAGAGAGCTATAGCCAGAAGCTTAAAAAACTGTACACGTGCATACGTAATCGTCGGCTTTAGGGGTAAATAATGTTTATTAATGTTTATATGCAGGAAATTATATATCTGCACGACCAGTGGGGCTCGATCACTGTCACCATGGGTACTTAATTATAAAATATATGGGCGCTGCAATCAAAGAGAGGTTAACGTAAATGTTCTGAAAGAACAAATTGATGTTATCCTCTTAGGAAATACCCCCCCCCCCCCTAGAAAAACGGCCCCTGGCCTCTACCTAGCCGTATAACTTAACCTAGCCTAACCTAACCCAGCAATTTAGTTTGGGGGGGGGGGGGGATGGGGAGTTAAATAATACAAACAAAATTTTCTAAGAGGATAACGCCACAAATTACAATTAAAATTCGCTTTCAGCATGGATATCCGGAGGCTGGATGAAATCGCCGGCGGCGAGCTCGGCTTCTCCTAGCTTCTCCTTTCTCTTCCCTGAAAGGAAAGAACATTGAATTAAAAATGAGAAAACTAAAGCGTTTTTTAATGAAGAAACTCAAAGAATTCTGAAACATTTTTTGGTTAAAAACAATTTTTTCCCCTGCTACAAAAGACAACTAGCCATGAACAAGAGCATGTGATTTGAAGCAACTTCCATCATTGATCCACTTATTTCTTTTTTCCCCCTCCCCTCCCCCCCCCCCGGAGCAGAATATACACCCCTGCAATAATTTCGTAGTTTTTACCTTGTTACTCTGGGTTTTATTTAGAAAAAAGGGCTGACGTTGGTGAGGAAAGGTGCACAGTCGGCTTCATGGTCAATGACACGTCTCTCGGTATCATCCAGGCGGGGTCTCTCGTTCTCGTAGAGATTCTCGGGCATAGGTTCAATCTTCTTTAAGTGTGTCTCTACCCAACCGTGATGGTATAAGAGTTTTACTATTTCAACAGCGTCATCAATGCCACATGATTCTTCTTGAACTCGAATATTTAGCTTGGAGAAGAGTCTCAACATCCTAACCATGAGGGCGTCCCATCTGTCATGCAGCTCGTGGTATTGGTATGGATCCATCCTAATTTGAGGAATGATTATTTTGTTTGTCTTGTTTATTTTTGGGAGGGGTGTGATTAATGTTTTTTAACTTTCCGGTATTTTATTTGTCCTTAAACAAGGGGGGGGGGGGGGAGAAGGCCTGGAGCTCCTGAACCTGGAGGCCTATCCAAAAAATATTAAAACTTGGGAAAATTCATCATATAAGAATGATTTTATCCCTAATAACCTATACTCTCAGTCCAAAGATAAAGCCTATACTCCCTGTTTACGCAAATGTGTCAAAACTTCCCCCCCCCCCCCCCCTATTTATTTAGAACAAATTTTGTAGCAGGAGAAAAAAAATAAATCTTATACAGCTAATATACACCCATACCTGTTATTATGATGTACGCGTACCCAGGTGATTAACTTGAATAGCCTGTTATTCAGAACTATCTGAAAAGGTAGAATATTTAAGAAATAAAAAATTACAAAATAAAAATAGCTCGTATTCATTCGAATCCGGTGGATAGGAACAGGTGTTCTCATTCATACGCCAAAAAACTAGGTAACTAGCATATCGTATTATATGCATGGTTTTCTACGAATATAAAAATCTAAAAGCATAAGATTAAAAACAGTTATTTTTAGCCAGTGCCTCCGGCACCTCTGGGCCAAAAAAGTAGTTTCATTCTTATAATTGTACTCCTATATTTGCGACAATCCGTTTATACTACGGTGCAAGACATATATTTATTAATTTTACATTTAAAAAAGTCCTGTATATTACGTAAGCTAAAAAGAGTCCCAAAAATGGGAGAAAAAACAAATACGAAGAATATTTTAGAAAGAATTTTCAATAATTAATGATAAAATTTGAATTATAAAACAGAATGATACATATTAACGTCTTAATTCACTGTAATTTCACTAAAAATGATTACTAAAATACAAAAATGCACCGTAGTCATATAGTCCAGTTGAATTATTGCGCCGATGGAAAGTTACGGTTGCCAACATACAGATTGAATAGGTGGCAAAACACTTTGCAAGACAGTTATATTTTTAATCGTAAAATTGCAACGAATAATAACATTTCATGAATTATATAAGTTATGCAGTTTTAATTAATTAACCGGTAAAATATTAAAATGATATTATATACATAAGGTGTTTTTTAAAGTTTGGCAACTTTGTCCAGCACGTTGATTTTATCATCTGAAAACAGGGTTACGAAAGTTAAATAAATGTAAATTTTTTTTAATGTGAATGTAATATATTTTTGGCAATGACTTAAATGAAATATCATCGATAAAATATAAAAAAATATATTGCAATGGATATAAAAGAAATATTTTTCAATATAAAGTTGTATACCTGTACAGAGCATGTGCATGAATGCCGCTATACCGATTGAAAACTATTGTAAACAATGAGTGTTATAGTTCAAGTCTCTTAGAGAAAATACGTGTTATATCCAAGTATGATTGACAGGAGATGGTCCATGTCACAAGATTTATATGAATGTCAGTTAAGAACTCCTAGAGAGCTATATATTCAGAAGTTTAAAAAAGTACTTGTCTACCAGTCTTGGCTGTTAGTGTTGATATATGGACCCTGCAATCAAAGAGATGATAGTCAGATGTTTAAAAAAGTACGTGTCCACCTTCAGTCTTGGCTGTTAGTATATGGACCCTGCAATCAAAGAGTGGTTTGCGTAAAAGTAAGTGTTTAAATAATTTTAATATAAAAACATTAATAATATAGGACCTTGAGCGTACGGTTTTAGGCTGCCTTCGATTAACGGTTTAAGTTTTACTAGCGGCTATGCCCCTTAGAAGCCTCTAGGGGCACTTAAAGTAGGAAGAGAAAAGTCGAGGCCTCATCCTATTTTTAATTTGAGTTTCAGCTATAGATTAAAATAAATAAAAAGCTTCGTTGTAAAAGAGAACAATATTAATATATATAATAGGATAATTGTTTTAAGCCTTTTTTAAACCTTTTTGATTTGATCTAAGAAACACTTTTTATCCTATTCTTAATATTAAATAATCCGGGTTTAATATATATGAATGTAAGAAATATTAATAAATTATATTTAAATTGAATATTGTTTTTCAGGTTCAGCAACACTGATTCATCAGAAATAACTATTTGGGCGCTGCAATTAAAGAAGGGCTCACTTAGTAGTAAGTTTTAAATAATGTAATAAAAAAATCAATATAATTTAGGACCTTACGCATGGTTTTAAGCTACTTCGATAAACTGTTTGTTTTATAATTTTTTAAACCTTTTTGATATATGATATAAGAACGACTTTTTATCCTATTCTTAATATTTAAAGTATTCTACTATTAATATATATAAATAATAATAGAAATATTAACAAATTATATTTCAATTAATATTGTTTTTCAGACTTAACCAGGAATCAGATTCGTGAGAAAATATATGGGCGCTGCAATTAGTGAATGGTTTACATAGAAGTAAGTGTTAAAATAATTTTAATAAGAACATGGATATTTTAGGCCATGTTATTAAGACTATCCTTTAACGAAACCTTTTTAATTCAACCTTGCTACGAAGCCTTGTGTGATACCGGTAGAGTGTTTGAGTTCTTAGGGAACCACACTAATTACATAATATTATCTTGAGTTAGACAGGTTTTATAAGCTGTAAACAGACTAATACAATTAGATATGTCATTATCTTTAAATTATTTATTATAATTTATATAATAGCACCTTTGAAATAAGCTCATATTATATCCAACCTATATTCGCCCTTTAAGGTTTATGATTGTTTTAAGCGTAACGAAGTTTTATACCCTTAATAGAAAGATATTATAAGATGTGTTTTATGTAAAATAATATTAAAAATATATATAAATTATATTTCAATTAATATTCTTTTTCAGGTTTAGCTTCGCACACAGCTGGGTGTATTCTCTGATTATAAGCTGACCGCAATTCGACCGTGGAACATTTCTTAAGCACCAACATGAAGCTGTTGCCATCAGAAATTCATCCGTTAAAAGTAAGTGTTTAATTATTTGTAATAAAAGATAGTTGGAATAATCCTACACGCAACTACGGCAACACCTCGGCCCCAAAAGGTAGTTTCCATGTATACAAGCATAACAAATATGAAGTTAATATACACAGACACACATCGAACTACCTTTATGAAACTGTATACTAAATTATATTAACAATTAAGCTATTATTAAATTTATTAGATAGATATTAAACTGGTTAGACAAAAGTTAATACATAAAAATAATGTACTAGATAGGTAGCTATTTAAAATTAGATTTTACTACTTTATATTATTGAAACAGTACATTCAGGATATTATTAAAATCTAAACAGCATTACATTCATCCTCGTGCATGTTTACTTCGTGAAGAACAGCTGCCAGTTCGGCAGCCTGGGCAGCGGCGGGCAGCAGAGGGGAAGGACGGCAGCGATTAAGATGTGTAGTAATCCATCCATGTTGATATAACCTCTTACAAACCTCCCTCTGGATCTCGACATTGTCAGTTCTGGCTCTAATCTCTAGACTCTCTCTTAGTACTAACATACGACTATTTAATTCATACCATAACTCCAAATTCCCGTTATAAGACATTCTTAGTTTCTCTCAGTCTGGTTATGTATTGATAACTGAATTAAACTTTCTCTAATAAGCAGGCACATACACAAGCTGTATCTACTTTCTCCATGAAATTTTCCAAAAACCGTTAACTTTCCTTTTTGTAAGGCCTTTTTGATTTGTTAATCCTTTAATTGCTTAATTTAAAAATGAATATTCTTTTTCAGGATTTTGGAGTTGAACCAGTTTTGAAGTACGTGGAGCTTTGCAGTTCCATGGAGAACAACGAGAGTTCCATCTCAACATGTAACAGTCACAAATTATACAAAAAATTTCATTATTTATTATAACGACAATGTTGAACCGAGAAAATATGTTAAAATATGTTAGTCAGTTAAAATTAACAAATAATTTACAGAACGATACTAATAAGTTTTATTATGACGATCAATGTTGAACAGAGAATATTCTGTTAGTCAGTTAAAATTAACTTAAATAAAGCGTATTGATTACAATCAGTGTTTATTATGACGACAATGTTGACACCTAACATTCCACAGCTAAAATTCTAAAAAATATTGACTTTAACATATAAAGCGTATTGATTACAATCCGCCCAATCGGTGTTTATTAATTAAGTTCTACTCGAGAGCTCCAAACATTCCACAAGCTAAAATTCTAAAAAATGTTATTTACAGAAACGATACTAGTAAGTTTTGTAGTTTCAGTATTGACCTGGATAATATCTATATGACCTGTTATGTTATAATATGAAATAAATTCTAAATAAAATCATTATCATCATTATATTTTATTTGCGATTTTTATCATTAAGTAGAAGGATGTTTGTTTGGAAAAATCTGGACTTAGCCTAAAAATTTACCTAAAAATATTGACAAGAATTTAATTAACAAGTAAGAATGGAAAAACCTACCTTAAATACTGGAGATCTTGAGGCAAGTATAAACTTGTGCACTTTTAATTTGGAGGTACTAGTTTCTATCAAACAATCAGTAAACTCTGGATCCTCAAAACAATTCTCCAGGTCACCAGAGAGACAGGATACTGCACTTTCAGGTCCAGGTTTTATAACTTCCAGCCAAATAGTCAGAGTACCTCCAGGTAGGAGACTTGCCTGATTGTTCTTCAGTACATTAATCTCCATAAAAGCAGCATTACAATTTACCTCTCCAGGTGGCACTGTTATCAATCGACATTTAGGCATCAGTAGTAGACTGTTGTTATCTTGGATGCCAATCTTTTGTAGTTTCAGTATTGACCTGGATAATATCTATATGACCTGTTATGTTATAATATGAAATAAATTCTAAATAAAATCATTATCATCATATTTTATTAATTTCATATTCCATATAACGAAAGCAAATAGTGCTGAGTAAAAGGATGCTTTGTTTGGAAAGTATTAGGTCTGAATATTTCCTCATTATATTTTATTTGCGATGTTTATCATTAAGTAGAAGGATGTTTGTTTGGAAAAATCTGGACTTAGCCAAAAAATTTACCTTGTCAATTTTTACCAAAAAGTTGGTCAAATTTTACCAAGTTTTTTTTTTTGGCAGAGTCCAAAAATCTGGACTTAGCCTAAAAATTTACCTTGTCAATTTTTACCAAAAAGTTGGTCAAATTTTACCAAGTTTTTTTTTTTGGCAAAGTCCAAAAATTTGGACTTAGCCTAAAAATTTACCTTGTCAATTTTTACCAAAAAGTTGGTCAAATTTTACCAAGTTTTTTTTTTTGGCAAAGTCCAAAAATTTGGACTTAGCCTAAAAATTTACCTTGTCAATTTTTACCAAAAAGTTGGTCAAATTTTACCAAGTTTTTTTTTTTGGCAAAGTCCAAAAATTTGGACTTAGCCTAAAAATTTACCTTGTCAATTTTTACCAAAAAGTTGGTCAAATTTTACCAAGTTTTTTTTTTTGGCAAAGTCCAAAAATTTGGACTTAGCCTAAAAATTTACCTTGTCAATTTTTACCAAAAAGTTGGTCAAATTTTACCAAGTTCATTTTTTTTGGCAAAGTCCAAAAATCTGGACTTAGCCTAAAAAAATACCTTGTCAAATTTTACCAACTTTTTGGTAAAAATTGACCAAATTGTGTTTTTTTGTCTAAGTCCGAAAATTCGGACTTAACCTGAAAAATAGAGTTGTAAAATTGACCACATTTTTGGTAAAACTTCCAAAAGTGGTAAAATTGAAAAAAAAAAAAAAAATTTAAATTTAGGCTTCATTGTATAAAAGTCATTATTTTAAAGTACTACAACTGATTATGAAGAGCTGTTTTTTATTTAAAACACAAAAAACGGGTTTTTTTGTTTCGTCAAATTTTACAAAAAAAATGGTAAAATTTGACTAATTTTTTGGCTAAAATTTTTGCTGGTAAAATTTACCACGAAACTGGTATATTATACCAGGTTGACCAGCTTTACCACTTTTCTGGTAAAACGAGTTTTTTTTCTGGTATTTCGTAGAACCTGGGTGAAACGGTTTGACAAAAAATACCCTGCTTTAACTGCTTAAAGCCTGCCATGAGTAGACCCAATACCCAAAAATTTGAAGCCTCCAGCTTCAATAACAAAAAAGTTACAGACATTTTAAAATGATTCTTTTAGTACAATGAAAATTTTGAAAGATTTTCATTATACTAAAAGAAAATTTCAATATTAAATTACATCATCTGGAAACAAAATTAAAAGCTTATCTTGGTCAGAAGCTTAGACTGCCAGTAACTGATAACATTTTTACAATAAAAACACCCCTTTTTATAGTCAAAAATGTCAAAATGTCTTTAAAAGATTCGGTTTAAATTGCGTTTGAAAGCGTAAAATCATAGCAGGAAAAAATTAAACTAATGTAAGTAATACAGATGCTCAGCTTTGATTAGTTGTTCAGCGGACTTAGCGCAGACTCAGGCTTCTGATTGGCTGGAAATCCTAGAGGCTGGTATTCTAGCACTACAGTACTCTCAATACATCGCAATTTAAACTGAATTTTTTTTAATAATTATGACTATAAAGAAGAGTGTTTTTATTGTAAAAATGTTATCAAGTTACTGGCATCCTAAGTTTCTGCCAAAAATAAGCTTATAATTTTCTTTCTAGGCGCCGTATTTTAATATTGAAAATTCTATTATTAGCAATGAAAAACTTTCAAAATTTTCATTGTACTAAAAATATGATTTTAAAATGTCTATAACTGTTTTTGATTTTGAAGCTGGAGGCTTCAAATTTTAGGTATTGGGTCTACTCGTGGCAGTCTTTCAGCAGTTAAAGCCGTATATTTCTTGCATGGTTCCTTTAATGAATCAACCAATCAAAATTCAATAAAGTTAATGTCCCCAAAGTTGTTGAGCCAATGAATAAGAAAATTTTATAAATTTTTTTGTGATTAGTGAAATAAACAGCCTAATATCCCTTTCATCCCTGAAAAATATATCTTATTTCAAGGCTATTCTGTTTTAAGTTAAGACTGTTAGATAAGTGGAAGAAAGAGAGAGAAAATTCATATAAAGTTATTTTTATTTCATTTAACAACGTAAGAACAAAGTTACAAAATTAAGTATAAAATTATTTCTATACATCATTAATTATATTTTTACTTCTATACATTTTGGTGATCATTAAATATAGTTTCAAGGGTATATAGGGATATCAATAAGGAAAAATAAATTGTGAAAAAAATAATAGTTATTTATTGCATCATATTATAGACAGCTTTCCGTGGATACTGACATAAAAATTTTTTGAATTGTCCCCTCAGTGTAACAAAACTGGTTATAATATTATTATTTTTCCTTATGAAATCCATTGAAATACCATGCAATAAATAACTAAACTTAGATTTATTTTTCTTAAATCAAATCCCTTTGGCTTACATCAGGTAACTAAATTTCTTATTGGTCCATAAGTTTAAATAGTCAGATAGATATGTTTCTTTTGATATGTTTTAAATAGAATAAATATGTTTTACAAATAATTTGATAAGGACAGAAATATATCTAAAATTACAGAGGTTTTTAATGAATTCCATTATAACCTATATTATAGAATAGAATTATGTTCAGCTATATTAACAATATCACATTTATGTTTTTTATTTGAGATCAAAATAATTGCAGGGTCTTTTTACAATAAAAGTTAAATCATAATAAATATACGTATCAGAGTTTGATAATATTAGGTAATTATGTATTCTATTATGTATTTCTACTTACAATACAATCATCAGAGTTAAAAACTAATTTCAATTCAAGTAAGGATACAGATGCCCCAACTTCAGATAACCAGCAATAGATTTCAAAATTAAAACTTCAAAATTCCCATCAATCGCAAGGTAGATAATTAGGTAAACTTAAACTTACAAAGAATTTTAAGCCGGGAAGAGAGGGGGAGGGCCCAGGGCAAGTGATATCTCACTCATCAATTCATATTTAAAAATTCATATGTTCAAATCACATATTTTATATTTTCTGATTCGATTCAAAGCAACTTTAGTTTTCAGCAATTGGATGCAATGATCATATAGATTTGAATTGATAAATCAAAGAGTTGTTATGCTTTTTGTAAAATTCTTACTTGTAAATTTTATTGATAGAAACTTTTAACAAGAAAGTTGGCATAAAATAACAGTTATTTCTCACATCGTATTATAAACAGCTTTCCGCGGATATAAAGTGTACAATTGTAAGATTAAAACCAGTTTTTTTAGCCCCGAGATGCCAAAGGCACAGGCTAAAAAAACTGGTTTTAATCTTATGATTGTACATTTTTATATTCATAGAAAACTGGATATAATACAATGCTAGACATAATTTTTTTGTATTGATGAGAACCGGTTCGAATCCACCGGTTTTGAATGAATACGAGAAATATAATTAAATTTATTTATAATTTGTCAGGTTTCATTTTTTATGCTAAATAATTTTGGAAAACCAATTTTTTTTTATATTTTTAGAAATTTTGTGTTTTTTAGGTTTCATTATAATTTTTTTTTGAAATTTTGGATAAATTGTAGATAAGATATAAAAATCTATGTTATAAAAATAATTTAAGTATAATCAACGAGAAATTAACTGTAACTAACATAGAATTGAGCATTTTAATGATAATATAATCAACAAATTAATACATAATAAAATACAACCTGAAATGGTTATCTTTGGTTTAAAACACATATATAATAAATAGTTTGACAATTATGACAGTGTTTAATAGAATTATTTTATTATTTCAGAAAATCACAAAAAGTTACTTTTATGCTTCAATAAAAAACATTGTTAGTTTCATTTATGGGTTTTTTATTGTGTCATCTTTTGACAGGTTATCAAGTTCAAGGGTTGATCACTAGATAAATATCGGTTTTTAAATAGGGTGAGTGAGTTTTCACTGAAATCAAAAATGTTTATACATAGTTCTTGAAGTTTTTATTAGGTGCTTTCATTATTATTTTGACATAGTCTCATAGTTCTTCAATCATGGTGCTGTTCGAATCTCCATTTAAAGACGTCATTTCGCTCTACCTATAAACTTTGCCTCATTAGCCATTTCTGTCAGAATAGTGCACTGGGTAAGACATCATTGCTATTTATTTCTTATTCTTTTATCCTTTTATCTCAAAGTTCTAGACATCAAATTCCATGCAAAATATGATAACACAAAATTGTCATCAAAAAACTGAAAGCTAAAAAGATTGGAAAATGTTAGAGTCAGCTTAACTGCAGCCACACTGTGTGACCAGCATGTCAGGTATTGTCACCTTTTCTATCTCCAGGTAGGTCATGCCAGCCTCGGGGCCAAAGGATGAAGCGGTTCGATTTATGAAGACAAGGTCAACAGGTGCATGAGCCCGGGGGGAGCAGCAGGGGGCACCCAGCTGGATGGAGGAGTGGCCCTGGTTTAGCCTCTGAAATTATCATCAAATGAAAACTAAATACTTCAATGTAATTCAAATTTCAACATGAAATTAAAATCTTAATTCCTTTCATAAAAAGATAGAATAAAGGTCTTATTGTAATGTCAGTAAGAGTTTAATAAAGACTGTTTGACACTATCAGTTTTAAACACTTGGAAAAACTCAAGCTTAACTATTGACGTTTATTTCCTATATAGGTTTGTCATGGATCTTGATGCAATAATGAAAGCTATTTTGTAAATGTTAAAAAACTTGTACGCTTCTGTGTAACAAATGTTCTTACAAATATAGGTATAATTATATAATATCCTTATGATGGCTTATGATATGCACTACTGGACTTAATAACTTAATAATTTAATGAAAAACTGAATGTAAAACTTACATAAAGCAGTTGTGCCGCAGCACTTGTAAATAGATGTGGATTCACAACTTCTGGACTACAAGATCCCCTGAAAAAAAAGAAATATGGGTATAGTCCTTTCCACGACATCCCTCCATAAGGAGCGATTCTTCGTATTTTTAAAATGGCTTTTTATAGGTTATTTTAGGTTAGGTTATATTGTGTTAGGTGATTGCCCCACAGGGTTAGGTAATTGGCCCCGCAGGGTTAGAGCCCCCCGCAGTGGCTAGAAATAGGAGAAAAGCTACTGTAAAAAATACGAAGAATCGCTCCTTATGGAGATATGTCGTGGAAAGGACTATACCCGAAATTAGTCAGGGTTCTTAAGGGATAAGACAATGGCCGATAAATTAATGTACATCCCAAATGATGATACACAAAATTACTCATTCTGTAGATTACTATTAGTGGTTGAGACGTTTGGACACTCAACTAAATGAACCAACTTATCAAAATTCAAAAGTCCCCAAAGTTGTAAGATTTTTGGGACTAGTGAAATAAACAGCCCAATAAACCCTCCTTTCCAGAATATCAGTTTTAAAAAAATCATTCTTTTTTGTTTGCATTCTATCATTTTTGTTCAGAATATCAATCTTTTTAATCACATTAGGATTTAAAACTTTACACTTTCCTGTTAAAGATAAAAAGTTGTGTAATAAAATTTTACAAGGCTGGAAGGGACAATGAGCTGTTTATTACACTATACCCCAAAGTTTTATAATAACGTTTTATTATTCGTTTGCTTTACAACCTTGGTGACTTTTATTGAATTTTGATTGGTTTGCTCATTTAGATGTGTGTCCAAACATTTCAACCACTATTTGTAATCTACAGAAGGAATAATTTTGTATATCATTATCGGAGATGTACAGCAATTTATAGGCCATTGTCTTATCCCTTTAGATCCCTGAAGATAATCAGTTATATAATAAAATTTTGTCAAAATATTTAAGAAAGAAGATTTATGTTTTAAACTTGTTTGAAAATGATCATTTTGTACAAAAGTTTCAGGAAATAATATATAGCAGCGACCCAGATATAAATTGTTAATTTGCTAGGAGACAGTTCTATTTCCAATAAATTTCAAGAGTTCATTGACACCTTTTAAGTTTTAGATTTATGAAAGATGTTTTTCATTAAGAGACCTATAAAGATATTTTGAGGCCTCTAGGGTCAATTGAGGGTGGGTAGGGAAAGTCAACCCCCCCCCCCCCCCCCTACTTTCTATTTTAGTTTTAAAAAAGGCCATTTTGGGAGGATTGTGGAACCTTTTCCAAAAATGATTATAAACCTTCCCAGGACCTACGATAACTTACACTGTAAAGGAGAACTGTATCAGTTCATCATTTAGCGAGATCCTTTGGTACAGACAAACACACACAGATCCTGTTACTTTTTTTCATGGATAAGGTACTTACTGACAAAATGTGTAATTGAGCTTAATTGGAGCTAATATATCTGTCCAACCAAGTTCTTGTAAATCTATTTCCACATGTTGCAGACAGCATGATCTAAATCATAAAAATTATTGATTGATTGATTTATGATTTCTAGCGCGGCATTGTAGAATTTTGTGCACTCATAAAACTGACATTGACTGAATTAGCCATATTTACAAAAACCTATATAATTGAACCTTAAAGCTTTTCTCTTTTCACCAAATTATTCAATAATGATTTATAAATTAAAAATTAAAAGAAAATGAATAATCATAGTGTGGGTGTAGTTGGTATATGTAATATAGCAAGGACACAACATCCATAAGTAGCAAAGCACAAAAAAATGGAGATTTAAATAGCATTTATTAAAACACTGGCTAACCACCATGAATGGTTCATATTGATGGGAATATTAACAAGAAGTCTCAATCATTTATCTTTTATAGGAGCTGAGAAAGTCATGTTTCCCTAAAACGTTTTAGACGTACATAAATATATATGGATATTTCAAATTATAGAAAAGCTTCACTTTTAATAATTTATAGTTATTACAACAATTTACATAAAGAAATAGAGGAAAACATAATTAACTATGACGTAAAATATAAAGTTTTAATTAGCTGCAAATGATTCAATATGCTCACAAAAGAATGTATTTGAAATCTTTATTAATACAAGTTCATTCTTAGCTAATTGAATGTAAAAGAAATACAAATAATTATTGAAAATTATTCAAAAGGTCAAATAATTGTATTTCTTTGTATAGAAATATATTTTTACTAATCAGCCACAAATTAAGTGCTAGTTGGAGGTCAAACAGCGCACATTTCACTTATACTAATCTTAGTACTTCTATTAATAACCTATTCATGTTACAGCAATAGTACATACTAGTTTGAAAACTAGATTCAAGCAGCTTTATGTACACTAGTTGCCGAAAGGTGGAGGTAGTTTTTTTAAACTGTCTATCTGGGATTATTTTAGATAATTCTTACATATAAGGGGTATTGAAAATGTTAAAGACTGTTCCTTCTTGGCAGAAAATGCGGGAAAATGTAATTTATAATATAATGGTACTTACTGCTGTGAATTTGAGCAGAGATTAAGATTGGTTTGTTGTTGATGTTGAGATGCTGTGGAATTATTATTATTGGTTGCTGATCTCTTTACAAGATGGTGCTCATATCTAAAATATTAGGATCCTATTATAAAAGATAATAAGGTTTTTGTGTCTGTAGCAAAAGATCTTGCTAACCGCTGTTCCAATATACCTCCTTTACAGAGTAGCTTTCCATAGGTTAAGGGAAGGTTTATAACTATTTCGGGGTGGAGTACCACATCCCTCCCAAGAGAAAAAATCCCCGCCTCCTACCAAAACAATACTTTTTTTAAAAACTACTAATGAAAATGGGGTAGTGAACACCACCGTCCACGCCTTAAAGGCCTCTAAAGGATTCAACTATCCATTTATATGCTAACCTGTGCTGAGATCTTCTAAAAGCAGATTTGTATGATTTAGGAGATTTAACTTTTAGATAACCAAGGCGAACTTTAGGACTATGGGA